>NC_141068.1:47625760-48893260 GCF_041138505.1 Cibotium barometz
AGAAATCATGAAGGGTGTGCAAGTCCTCTTTCTCAAGGAATGAGGGGTATTCTATGTGCACTTATTCAAAATCATAGACTAATGATGTTGCTAAGTTATGAAGATGTGCACAAATGAGATCAAAAAGTTTTAGGATACCATAAGGATGATATTTTTTTGCTATTACGTAGTAGAAGGTGCTGGTGAGTATCCTAGTAGGCTTCTACCCACCCTTGTTGTAGCATCCAATCAAGGCTTAGTTGTAGCTTAAAGAGGGGATCTATAAATAAATTAATGTTAGTGGGTTTCATTAGTTCTAGTAGCTCTTCACCCTCATTAAATTTAGTTGAATGAATAAGCACCCTAGACCAAGATCTAAAGCTAAGTACAATTGGGTTGAGGGCCCTTGTAAATACAACCATGATTATGGTGGGATCGGCATAATGTGTATTATTTTTTTTGTATGAGTGCCAGATCCCCTTGGGTTAGTTCTTCACTAAGATTAAAGTTATATTAACAAAGAGAGAGTGTTACAAAGCTTTCTAATCTTTTCTGTAGGGTATGGCGACTATCTACTTCATTGTTGAGCTTTGCCTATACATCCATCAATTGTGTGTGTGCCTTTGCCTGCAACTCAACCACCCCTATCTTGCGTCGTTATGTAAGGCTTTCTACTTGGATATGTAGCTATGTCAGGCATGATCTTTTATCGAGAATCTCTTGCTTATGGGACTCCATCTATTCAAGTAGTGCCTGTACTTGTGTGGTAAGGGCATGGTTGGCATCTGATATCTCTTTTTGCCTTTGCTTAGCCTCCTTAGTTACCTAATCCATCTCTCCCTATTGAGTTATGCTAGCATGTTGCTTGAGCATGAGGTTGGTGGATGCCTCACTCCATCATTTGAGCTGAGAGGATGCTAATATTGGACACATAAGCTTCCATTTCATAATCCTCCCTCGCTCTACTTTAGGTTCTCATCCACCCTTGGTTGTAGGTAGTGTAGAAGGTCTTTACTCATGGACTACCACCCAGCCTAACTGTGGTGGCTATGTCTTATAGTTGAAGTAGCAGTGGATTGGAAGACTCTTCTTCTTTATGCTCTTCCTATCGCTTCTCCCGCCGTGTCCACTTCTCCTTTGGGATTGACTTGAATACTCTCAGTGCATGCATGCTTTTTGGAGGAAGATGGTTCTGCGCAGGCTTGGGTTTGTACACGGGCAATTAGATCTTCTAGTTGGAATGGGTGGTCGACGGAATCCCGAGGTGGTACAAATGGGGCTTATTATTGTGGCAGAGAGGCTTGATTTCCTTCTGGCTTTAGGCTCTTGTAGAGCGGCACACTAGGAAGAGTGGCCTCTGCAAGTTCTTGCGGAGTTGGAGAAGGTGGTCGTGGGGAGTACTTGGGACTTCTTCAGTGGTACTCTCTTGCCCCTCTACATGAGTTGAAGTTGATGGGGTGGGGAAAGAGAAAGTGGGGTGGTCTTTACCCTCTTCTCTTTTGCCTATTCGAGAGAGCCCAAGCTTGACATCAAATCTTTTGTTTGTGCTATTAGTGGTGAATTTTTTTGCCAATTCCTTCCTCAATTCCTCTTGATCTAGTGGGTGCACTTCGGGTTCTTTGGGTTGGCCTCTGGCAGAATTCCTATAGCGTGACTCAAAACTTGTGTGAGGATGTAAGGATTTACCACTTTGTTGCCATGCTTACTAAGGAAGTGCATGAAGTCCCTGTGGATCATGCTTGCCTCCAATCATCTTTTTCACCCTTATGCAGTATGTACACGTTGTGCATGTCCACCTTGTTGTACCTATAAATCTACTACGTTTTGTTTGTGCAGCTTTAGAAGATCCTTGTATATGGGTCTAGGTGGCTAAAAGAGTATGAACGATGTCACTCCATATACTGCAAATACACTGGGTGTCATAAACATGAGTACCCATGAAGGCCTTTGAGCATCTAGTCTTCCATATATGCCATGCTATGATACTAGCTAATCTACGAGGTGGTGTCGATACTTAGCGGAGGTGGTGTGTATTATAACTAGGGGATATCCTAAAATAAACATATTTGATCTATGCCCCTACTAACAAAAATAACAAGATCTACATCATTGCCTAAAAAAGAACCTATGGGCTAGATTGAGTCAGCCATGCAATAGCACCCCAAGTAATGTAAATATGATTAGTCCTCTTCTGGTTATAGATACCCAAATCCTATGTGCTCCTTTAAATTCCCATAAATAATGATTCATTGTCTCAGGATGGAGTTGGGCATTGAGGACAAGAGGATCCATGCCAAAAATGTCTTCATTTTTTGGTGGGCAACCCACCGTGTAGAATTAGCCAAAAGAAGTAGGAAATGTGGTTCCTCCTATACGAGTGCCAGAGTCTACCAAAATCTCCTCTAAATGGGGGATGTAATGTCATATGCCTCCCAATGAGGCCTAAGAGTGAGAAATATCGCTCCTTCCATACAAATGCCAGAGTCTCTACCGAAATCTTGGATGATACATTGTCTCAAATGGAGCTGGGCATCTAGGACAAGAGGATCCATGCTAAAAAAGATCTCCATTGGTTGGTGGGCAACCCACCATGTGGAATTAGCCAAAAGAAGGTAGGAAATCTGGCTCCTCCTATACAAGTGCCAAAGTCTACCAAAATCTCCTCTGAATGGGGGGTTGTAATGTCATATGCCTCCCAATGAGGCCTAAGAGTGGGAAATATGGCTCCTCCGATACGAGTGCCAGAGTCTCTACCAAAATCTCCTTTAAATGGGGGTGTAATTTCATACGCCTTCCAGTGAGGCCTAGGAGTGGGAGCTCTTTGTCCAAGAATGAGCAACCTAGCGTTACACACAGTGTAGTTGAAGAAAGTTATAGTCCTCGTGGGGTTAGTCACATTAGTCCATTCCCACTCACCAGGGTCCAAATAGTATTATAGTAGTCATAGGCACTAGGAGACATTAGTAAACATCATTTGGGAAGGGTCTATATAGCAATGTTTCCTAGAGCGACCCACTAATCTCACTGAGAGCCCAGTGTGATCACATATAGTTCACATCTCTCCATCTGCCATCTAGACTAAATGGAATAGAAGGAAACACCCTCTTCTTTCTATTTCTTTGAGAATCCCAACACTTGAAGGTGCTTGCCTATCCTAGGAAAAACCCCTAAGCACAAGTGATGATACTCCTGTAAAAATGTAGCAATGATCTAATGGTTCGATATAGCTGCATCAATTTGTGCAATCCGTCGGTGACTCCCTATAAGATGTTGTTAGGTAGATGCCTTTCTCTCATAATTTGGAAGACACTTAAAATTCTTCCACTCAAGTACTGTTGATGCACATCTCTCCTAGCTTGGCCACTGCATGTACCTTGCTGCACCGAGGGGTCTACCAAGATCATCTCTGATAAGGTTGTTCCACACATGATGGGTTGCATGTTAACCTCATCTACTGAGCTTGCAGGTCTGTGACATAAAAATATCTGCATACTGCTCCAATCTTGGATAATGGAAGAGACTAGAAGGGAGGATAGGGGGTGGTAATCTACCTTAGAGAAAATAAAATGTGTTGTGTCTCAAGTCACGCTACCGCTCTCAAGGACACATCTAAGAATATGGTAGATGAAGAAATCCCTCTAGGGATTAGTACCAGGAAGGAATGCTCTAACCACCAACTTGCAAAGCAGAGCTTTGCATGGGATCTCTAGATCAATGATGTTCAACCCCCCTTCATTCTTGGGAAGGATAATAGTTTTATGGCCCTGGGATCTGATGTGACATCAAGTCATGACTATAAGAGGTTGTGGATCACCCTCTGCAACTATCTATAATGCCTCTACGAACATAACACCAACAAGAAGTATCATACCAAGCTATGGAAAACAACACCTAGTTTACCACCATGCCAGATCGAGCTTGGAGCTCTAATGAAGGATTATTTTCTTTTTGCTCATGAGGGCAAGTGTAATGTCTCATTCCCAGAACATTTACCATGCGGTAATGCATGAATTGCATGTCTAAGCTCATCTACTGAAAAAAGGGCATCAAGTAATTCACACATCTCCCAAACTTTCTGTTGTGCCGTATCCCTTTGAGGGGAGTGCGTCTCTCCAGATAACAAGCGATAGTAAACACCCGAGGCAATCCTTCTGACCATGTCAGGCTCTAAGTGGAGCACTCCTTACAAGTCTTGCAGGTGTTTAACTCATTCGTTGTCATGGGAGAGGCCATAGACAACAAAGAAATGTATGTTACATTGTCTAACTCATTTCTTGTCATGGGAGAGGCCATAGGCAACAAAGAAATGTATGTTACATCTTCCTCCCATCTAAATCTAGAATGACTTACAGACATGGTAATGAAACTATGCAGGCTGCTCTAAGGAGTCCTACAACTTAGTAATGGGGCATAATGCATCTGAGATCCATTAGGAATCAAGGTGTTTCTCAAGTTCCCTTTACAAAGCACACAACCTACACATGATGGTTCTCTCTCTCTCTCTCTCTCTCTCTCTCTCTCTCTCTCTCTCTATGCAAGATCTCTTGCCTCCTGGCTAGGGCCACACTATGATAAAGATTAGTGACACTCACAATCGAGGAGCATAAGACATCATCACCAAGATGCTACAAGGCATGTATATCTGACTCATATGCCGGCACACTCTGATGTACATCACCCTAAAATACATCCTCATGTAATAAATCCCTATTCAACACATCTGTGAAGGTGATACATCAACATCCACATCTCACCCATTACAATGGGATCTCATGTGATCATGAGGTGGATTAGGAGTGGGTGCATGTTTGTCACCCTGTCTATAAATCCAAATGAGCTGAGGTTTGGGCATAGTGGAAGGGCCTAGGGTTGTGTCTCCTGGGGGGGCGGGGGGGCACATTTGTGCGGTGTCTTGGGGCATCCCCTAGCTCTGAGATAGTGTTTGGCAATGTGACCCTATTGTCAAGAGAGATGGCACTGCTTTGGTCGATTGTAATCTCCATCTGTTATCAAAATAAAGGGTCATCTAGTCCTGGAAGCATCACATGATCATCTGTAAAACAAGGGTCACTGATGAGTATCATGACTCATGGTACCCCATCAACACTAGACATGACGATTGTTGTGGAGCCGTGGAAGGTCTATGGAAGGGCGGCGACTTTCAGAACCACTCCAAAGGTTGAACCTATAGAAGGAAAAAACTTCCAATAGATTCGTGGGGGCAGCTTGGAAAAGTTGAGGAAGATTGGATGAAGGTTTCGGTCCTCTAGCACGGGTTCAAAGTTCCAACGATATCGGAAGAAGAATAGTTTACTCGGGATGAGAGGAAATATGTTGCTCCCAAGTGTCGGTGAGATTGCCTCCATCGAATTGAAATCTTGCTTCCAAGCTGCATGTGAAGGAGTATGGTTAAAGAGTCCCTTGGCTGATTTGGGTGAGCCTATTGATGGCAAGGTTGTCATTCATTGTGACGACATGAGCAGCATAGAGTTGGCCAGGAATTCGGTCTTTCATGCGCGGACCAAACATATAGAGGTCCACTATCATTTTATAAGAAATAAAGTGTTGGATGGTACAGTGGATTTGTAGTATGTGAAGACTGAAGAGCACGTGGCTGACATATTTACAAAGCCACTTAGCAGGGAGAAGTTTGAGTATTTCCGTACTATGTTGGGAGTACATGGGATGAGCTTGAGGGGGAGTGTTGAGAGTTTTGATAGCCCAAGCTCATCTTCATCTTCATCTATGGTAGTACATCATGAGCTTGAGAGGGGCTGTTGAGATTCAAGCTCGATGACAACTTGTACTAGCTGCATTATGTGCTGGCATGTTAGGTAGTAGCATGTGTGAGACATAAATGACCACGTCCAGCTGGTCATAGTTGGTGTGGACAGTAGCTAGGGTTAGCAGTGTGTGGACACAACACATGTAGTGTGTTGTAGCTTTTCTATTATGGCTTTATTCATTGTGTGAGATGGGACATCGCTCCCCTCTATGGCTAGGGTTTGAGTAATACATTAGGGTTTGCTCTTGTGTGTGTGTTCCCTCTCCCTCTACCTGTTTTTCATCAATGCTGCTGGAGTTCACTCTCAAAGCCACTGGTCTGCAGATCACCAGACTAGCCAACTTCCATGTACGGATGGCAGACCACCGTGTGAGAGGTGACACCTCTGGGGCTCGTGGAGGGAGT
This sequence comes from Cibotium barometz, assembly GCF_041138505.1. Lineage (NCBI taxonomy): Eukaryota > Viridiplantae > Streptophyta > Polypodiopsida > Cyatheales > Cibotiaceae > Cibotium > Cibotium barometz. The sequence continues at coordinate 47,631,930 of NC_141068.1, forward strand.
ACCAATCCAAATTCAAGATGATTTCTTCTCTCTAGATTTTGTGGTCATCCATCTTCCCAAAGTCAAAGGGTCATACTCCTTACTGATTGGTCGACCATGGATACGAGGTGCTAGTGTGCTGCATGACTGGGGTACCAATCGGTTGTGGATATCATAGTCCCATGGCCAACAAGAATTCAAACTTGAAGAAGGTCCAAACTAGGGCGTGCGGGGTGCAGTGGTCGCACCCACACCAATGGAGGAAGGCATAGTGCCTTACGGGGACGACTTAGAGCTCCTAGACTGGCTCCAGGCCGCAGGGGATCTCTCCTGCTACATGGTGAACATCACAAAGGTTCATGACGCTTCCACCACTCAAGACCCCACGATCGAGCACTTTGAGGTGATTAGCTTGGGAGAGCCTATCACTTATAGGAGGCACGACAAGCACTCCACCTCCATCACATATGAACCATCGCGGGCCACCACCAAGGGATCATCCACGACGAAGGTGCACTCAAATCCACCCATAGCCCAAGGTCACGACTACCATGGACCCCCCAATACCTATAAAGGAACTACCCCCATCTTGGACAAAGGAATAATTTGGTGACTTTCTCCTGGAACAACAACCAGCACATGACCTCGGCATCCTTTCTAACTCCACGGCCACTGGAGAGCCCCTCCCACTTCCTACATGTCAGGACCCAGTCAAGGAGTTCAACCTATTGGCTTCTTGGTTATGGGATCACCCTGCCTTACTCGACCACGCCACCACTTTTTTTCCACTCCTACAAGGATGTATTCACCTGGAACTACCAGGATCTGGACTACGTGTGCCAGCCAACATAGGCATGCACACCATCCCTCTCCAAGAGGGTACTGGACCAGTCCTGGGGCCACACCTACAAACTCAACCCCAAGTATGAAGAAGTAGTGAAGGTGGAGCTCGAGAAAATGGAGGCCGCTTGCATCATTTCCTCGGTGGAACACACGGAGTGGCTCTCCCCAATGGTGATCACCCCTTAGAAGAAGACTAACAAAATCCGGGTCTGTGTTGACTTCCGTGCTCTCAACAAGTTCACAATCAAAGATGGATTCTCGATCCCCTTCATGGACAAGGTGGTGGAAGATGTAGCTGGTCGCACTCTCTATAGTTTCATGGATGGGTTCAGTGGCTACAACTAGGTGGCCATTCATCTAGAGATGGCTGGTAAAACAACCTTCATCACCCAATGGGGCACCTGCCTCTACAACAAAATGCCACTTGGGTTGTGCAATGCTCCAGCCACCTTCCAATGCATTATGACCAACATCTTTCAGGAATTTCTCACCAGCTTCGTTAGAGCATTCATGGATGATTTCTCCAACTTCACCGGCACACATCTTGCAACGTGTCTCGAAGCCTTCTCGCTAACCATCTCCACCAATTAGCCTTGGTCTTTGGTAAGTGTCACTCCTCTCATCTCCGTCTCAACTCCTTCAAATGTCACTTCTTAGTTGTGCAGGGCACACTTTTGGGCCACATAGTCTCTGCCCAAGGCCTCGCCCGGACAAGATAGTTGCCATCTTGAGGTTACCCCCTCCCATCACTCCTAAGGGCACTCAGGTCTGAAAGATCCCTGTCCCCGCCGCGCAACGAATTCGGGGGTGCTAGCAGTGGAAGTAGAACTTCTTGCACAGGGCGGCAGAGCCTCTCACTCAGGGCCTCGCCCATGGATATCTAGACAAGAGACTAATCCCTCCGTTCTTCCAAAACCAAACAACCCAGAAAAACTTCCCTCGCCCAGCATACATTGGTGATTCCTCCATGATATTTTATTCTAACGTAGTCAAGGTCTTCACTAACCAAACTGATGTGACCGAACCCGTAAGTCTCATGGTCAGATCAAGGAAGAGACTTGCACTTGGATCATAGAGACCAACGCTTTTTTCCTCATCAAGAGGCACAGCCGTTGATTCTTTTCCATAGAACAAGGACTATCCGGGATTTACTTCATCTATCGTAACATAACAGAATTGAGTCTCATTTTAGGAATCCATTAGTCCAATCCCATGGGTTAGCCAACCACCCAACCACTATAGTGATAGGATCCATTTAGGAATTTGGTTATGTTTTCCCCCCCGGGTACCAAGGAAAAGAGGCCCCCTAGTCGAAGTTTCAAGCAAACTTCAAGATAGTCACACCACTTACACACCCAATATGAAATTGCTTGTTTCATAGATTCGGCTGTCTTTAAAACAATCTTTTAATGAACCATAGTATCACCTGATCGTAATCCTCCAAAATATGGGGTGTGATGGATGTGAATGGATGTGGTGAGATGTGAATGTGATGTAATGAGATGTGAATGGATGTGATGTGATGTGGATTTGGTTAGATATGAATGGATGAGATATGATGTGGATAGATGAGATGTGAATGGATGAGATATGATGTGGATAGATGAGATGTGATGTGATGTGATGTGGACTTGGGTAGATGTGAAGTGATGTGATGTGGATAGATGAGATGTGATGTGATGTGATGTGGACTTGGGTAGATGTGAAGTGATGTAAATAGATGTGAACGTGATGTGATGATATGTGGATGTGATGTGGATCGGAATTAGATGGATGTGATGTAATATGAATGGATGAGATATGATGTGGATATGTTGTGATGTGATGTGATAAGGATAGATGTGGATAGATGAGATGAGATGTAATATGATGTGATTGGATGAGAATGGATGAAGGATGATGTGAATACATATGATTGGATGTGGAATAAGCAATGTGAATTGATGTAGAAGAATGTGGAATAACGAGAAATGATGTCAAACAATGTGGAAAGATGAGAGTTCGTTGGAAACTGTATTTATGAAACTTGTTTTTAAATGTCTCTTTTACATCAAGAATGCTGGGGAAGCATTTTGACCATCTTGTGAATGAGGTCGTGGAGACCTAAGTGATAAAGTTGCAACAGCTGACGGAGAGTCAATGGAGGACGTCTCGCATAGCAAGGTCGGCTGAGGTCTTGACCAGCCTTGCTTCGGTTTAAATGGTGAGTTTCCGGTACGGTGGATGAGGGACCAAGGAAGCGGCCTATGAGTGAAGTGCTAGGTGACCTGCAAAGGAGCCTAGAGGGTGCTGACCATATGATGCTCAGGCTCTAGGTTGCCGAAGATACCCACGCATGCGTCGGGAAAGAAAATGGAATAAGGAGTTAGAGTTGTTTTCTGAACTCAGGCATGGATCTGGTTGATTGACCTTGCTGGTCCTCAACATATGAGTCCATGGCTCTTTGATATGGATCTGTTGGTTGATCTTGTTGATCTTCAACAGAGAGTCCATCTAGACTTTCTTATGTGATTATATTGCCGAGTACTATGAGCTAGGAACTATTGAAAAGGTCCCTGAGTGAATAAGTGGTGAACGTTTTGGTTGCCAATGATGCCATAGGTACACCGATGAAGGAATGATTGGAAATTAGATTCACATCTCGTCAAATCCTACCTCATCTTATCACATCTCGTTCACATTCATCCACATCACATCTCATTCATTCCATCCACATCTATCCATATCACACCACATCCATTCACAGCTCATCACATTCATCCATATCCATTCGTTCATTCACATTCACATTCACATCTATCCACATCCATTCATTCATTCACATGCATATCCATCACATCACATCTCATTCTCATCCATTTACATCACATCACATCCTTTCACATATAATCACATCTTATTCACATCTCATCACATTCACATCCACATCCATTTATATCACATCACATCCTTTCACATATCATCACATCTCATCACATTCACATCCACATCCATTTACATCACATTGCATCTCATCCACATCTCATCACATTCACATCCACATCCATTTACATCACATCACATCTCATCCACATCCATTTACATCACATCACATCTCATCACATCCACATCCACATCCACATCCATATCCACATCCATTTACATCATATCACATCTCATCCACATCTCATCACATCCACATCCACATCCATTTACATCACACTCACATCTTATCACATCGCATTCACATCTTATCACATCGCATTCACATCGCGCATTCACATCGCATTCACATCTTATCACATCTTATCACATCTTATTCACATCGCATTCACATCTTACTCACATCGCATTCACATTTAATACCGTTTTCTACTTTCGATACCGATAGGACTTTTCTAAGTTTTTGCCAATTGTTTGGCCTAGTTCTCGATGGATATTTTCATATTCTTTCTCAAATTTCTCAAGTGAAATATATTCAATATTCTTCTTTTTGAGTAAAAGATTCATGGGATTTACAAAAATCAATTCTACCCATATTTCCCAATAAAATTAATAATGCTCAAAATTTTACTTTTGTTAAATACTCATAATTTGAATTATGCTATTCTTTTAGAGAGAGAGATTTACTTAAAGAAAGCATTACAAATAAGCATAAAGATTAACTTAATACTAATTAAACATTAAGAAACTTAGGGAAAGCTTGATTTGAATTAAAACAATCGTTTTGAAAGCTTCTCAAGCTTGAGAGGGGTTGAGAAGAAGAAAGTTATTGAGAAAAATTAAAAAAAACCATTAAAAAAATTTTATTTTACCTCCAAGTTTGGCTTGATTCTCTAAATGCAGTGAAGCCCCCGACCAATCAATTGGTCCACCAAGAGGAGAAGAGCAACTCCAAGAATTGTTGTAGAGAGAGAGAGAGCTCCAAGCTCCCAAGAGAGGAAAATTTAAGGGATAATAAAAAATATAATTATTTTAATATAATACTGGCATGGTATAACTCCAATATTCAATTACAAATCACTGAGGGTCTGTTTATAGGTGAGGGAGGCCACTAACCAAGTCCAACTGGGTTCTAGAATTTTCCAGGTTTAGTTTGACTCAATTTGGACAAGATTTGGACCAGTTTGGTTCCCTTTTTTATTTGGTTTGATCCAGGAGAGAGGAGAGATAAAAATATCACAATTTTTTTGAATTAAAAACCCTTCCACACATGTGAAAGAGGCGCCTAATTCAAGAGTCCCCCTTTCCTTACCAAGGTGTCAAAAATGCATCATTATTCCAAAATATCTTATTCTTTTTAGTAATATCTCAGAATTTTTAACTAATAAACCTTGTACTCAGTCAACTCTTCATCTTATGTGAGCATGTACTCATTTTTGGGTATTTTCTTTTATTCTTTTGGATTTATTTCATCCCAACACTTGGATTAATCTAATTGGCCCATTGGAACCTTAATTGGACCATAATCCAAAAATTTCTGAAAATATAGACCCTTAGGCTAAGGTCCCTTTACCATTTTCAATTAATTCCTAATGCACATTTGAAAGTTCATTTTGAACTTCTGTCTAGTCACCTCCTCAACTCTGTAGAAAGAAACTACAGCACTACAGAAAGGGAGGCTCTGGCCATAGTGTATGCCTGTCACAAGTTTTGCCACTACTTACTGGGTGTGCACTTCATAGTCATCACTTATCACACTCTCAAGTACCTTCTCAACAAACCCCAGGTGGCGGGCCGAGTGTGGAGATGGCTCCTCCTATTCCAAGAGTTCGACTTTGAGATCCTTCTAATGGCCAGGCAAACACTATGTGATGGCAGATCATCTCTCACACATTGACTCCGACGAGCCCGCCACCCATGCAGGTATCCATGATGATCTCCCTAATAGTGTGATTTTCAAGGTAGATGCTGCCCTAGCTTGATATGGGGATGTGGTTGCTATTTCGTCCATAGGAAAATTTCCAGCCGGTCTCTCTCTCCCAAGGAAAAGCGTCACCTCTTGCTGAAAAGCCATCCATTTCAACTGGTAGCTGGCCAACTCTACAAAGCTGGTCAGGATAACATCCTCCGTCATCGGTGTGTTAACCCCCATGAGGTCTCTGCACTAGCCCAAGCTCATCTTCATCTTCATCTATGGCAGTACATCATGAGCTTGAGAGGGGCTGTTGAGATTCAGGCTCGATGTCAGTGTGTGCTAGCTGTGCTATGTGCTAGCATGTTAGGTAGCAGCATGTGTGAGACATAAATGACCGCATCCAGCTGGTCATAGTGTGTGGACATTAGCTAGGGTTAGATGTGTGTGGACACAACTCATAGTGTATTATGGATTATGGCTTTATGTATTGTGGGAGAAGGGAGATGGCTTCCCTCTATGGTTAGGGTTTGCAATATACATTAGGGTTTGCTCCTGTGTGTGTGTCTCCTCTCCCTCTACCTGTTTTTCAACATGGTATCAGAGCCTGGTGCTCTCTATTAGGGTTTATGAGTGAGTGAGAGAAGAGGGAGAAGAAGCTATGAAGCTTGCCATTGATGCTGTGAAGCTTGGAGCACACTGATTTCTATCAAATCTGAGAGCTTGGCCTACTGGGTAAGGTCTACTAAACACCCTTGAGCGGATTGCAGGTGATTCAAGCAGAAACAAAGCAAATTAGGGTTGCCCAAAGCAAAGGAAAATTTTGGTTTTTTTGAAGTTTTCCATTGAAGCTTGGAAGCAGTGATGTATGGTGAAGATAGATGCAAACCTGACAAAGAAACATGTATGTGACAAGGATGAATGTATTGGCAACTCATGTACAAGCCCTACACTGATTTTGGAGCAAATATGATGTATTTATGTGATTGAAATTTACTGTTTTTGAAGCTCTCACAAAACAGAGAAAAAAGAGGTCAACTTTTGATGAAATTAAACCAAGTTTTTGGCAAAAATCAATTCATTGATGGACTGTACACTTGCATTGGAGTGTTAGACAACATTATACATCATCAATTGACACTTTAATTAGTCCAAAATCCTTCAGGAGCAGGTGGCGCAGCATCTACAGAGAAACAGGACAGTTTTTCACATATTTTGCTAAGTGGAGGCCAAATTCCACGTGTGCTTGATAAATCCCAAAATTGCCTTAGCAATTGGTTGATACATACACTTGAGAAGGAGGCTACGTGTTTGGTTGAAGCAATTATGATCTATGGAGCTGGAAATGAGCTGATTAAACAGGCTGTCTACTATGTTCAGTGAAACAGAGTGTGATTAATTGACTAATTACTCTCTCATCTTAAACAATTGATCTAATTCCTTTTACATGAAGTTAGTGGACATCATTGCTAAGCTAATGAATGCCTGGTCTCTCAATTTGGACAAGGATTGAAGAAATTAGAGCCATTTTACTATCTACTGGTTTTTCTGGTTTTTCTGGTTTTTTCTCAAAATAGAGAAGGGGGTTTGACAAAATTGGTATGTACACACCTTGGTTGCTGTTGATATTCAACATTGAGCTTGTTTAGGTGTCAATGCAAGTTATCCACACTTGATTGAACCACTACATTGCAATTTGGAGCCTTGGAAAGCGCATCAAAGCAGGGTATCTTGGACTGCGTAAACCACTTCATTTTGGATGCATACAGTTTGATTTTCTACATCAAAATTGAAGTTTGTTGACTACTTTGGAGTATCTGGAACACTCATTAGAGTGTGGTTGAGCTGAGGAAGGCTCGTTTACAGATTTGGACATGTGCGGAAGGTGTATTTGCATTGAGCAAATATGTCAGACAATCCAGTACAAATTGTGGGTGAAAAATTGGATAGGAAGAACTTCCAGGCATGGAAGTACAGGATCAAAAGCTTTCTGAAGGGAAAAGGTTTTTGGAATCTCATTACAGGTGCGGAGCCAGAGCCGGAACTACCCCGACAACCTACACAGCAGCAGCAGGTTATAGCTCATAAGCAATGGTCAGAAAGAGCATACAAAGTCTTGCATTACCTGTCTATATGTATTTCAGATGCTATACTCATACACATACATGATGTTGAGAATCCCAAGGATGCATGGGATACATTGGTAAAACTGTTTGATATAGACACGAGTGCTCGCAAGTCTCAATTGCGAGACAACAGATTCATAATGTGAAACGGAATAGAAGGAGCATCCATGATTATGTACAAGAGATAAAGAAGTATACAGATGCATTGGCAACAATCAATGCCCCCATGCCTGATGATGATTTGGTAGACATTACCTTGCGTGGTCTTGGCAAGGAGTATAAGTCCTTTGATACATCCATCTCGGTTCGGAGTACAGGTTTACCAGACTTTGATGAGTTGGTTTCACTCTTGCTTGTTGAGGAAATCAAACTCAGTGACACTTTTCATGATGCATCTACTAGCCATGATGATAATGGCAGAAATTAGGCTTTCTATTCACAAAGAGGATCTAGAGGCAGAGGGAGATTTGCATCACGTGGCCATGGTAATGGTCGTGGATGGCAGGCTAGGTCACCACAACAGAATTTTCAGCCTACATATGGTGCTAGAGGTGGTCGTGGATATACACCTCAGAGAGGCAGAGGTAATCCTCATGGTAAGGTCAACAAACATCTATGCAAGATGTGGAATGCCATTACTGTGGGAAATTTGGTCATATGGCACGTGATTGTTTCCGCAAACAAAATGATTTGAGAGGGGGTAGAGCACAACATGGTGGACATTATGCACAACATGGTGGAAATTATGCATCAAGCAGTAATGATGGCAGTGCAAATCACTTGTTTGCCATGAAACATGTTGTGGGATCTATGATAACAAATGCTGAAAATGATGACACGGTGTATATGGACTCTGGAGCATCAAACCATATGACTTGTCATGGCGAATGGTTTGAGCATATGAAGCCTATGGATGTGAAAGGCTATGTGGAGACAGGATATGATACCCAGTATGCCATTACACATGTTGGAAGTGTACCATTGGTTATGCACAATGGTCAAACAAAATCTATGTCAGATGTATTGTATGTGCCTTCTATTACAAAAAGTTTGGCCTCAGTTGGTCAAATGGTGGAACAGGGTTTACAGGTTCGCTTCAACGAGCATGGTTGCTTCGTTGAGGATTTCAAAAATGGATGTAGAGTCATTGCCAAAGGCAAGAAAGAAGGCAGCTTGTTTAAGCTGGATGCTGGGATTCCTAAGTTGAAATCAGCCATGTTCTCTAAAAGCCGAAATGTGATACAGGACATTGACATGTGGCATAAAACGATTGGGCATGTGAATATACAAAGGTTAAAGAACATGCAGGCAAGAGGCATTGTTAGTGGGCTGCCTAGATTCAAGTATGATGGGAATATGCATGTTTGTGAAGCCTGTCAGTTTGGAAAGCAGGCGAGGTTGCGGCCTAGAGAAGGCAACATGAGTAGCAAGCCACTTGAGATAGTACATAGCGATGTATGGGGTTCTGCACAAAACCCATCCATTAAAGGCAGTTTATATTATGTGACATTCATTGATGATTTCAGCAGAATGACATGGATTTACTTTCTCAGAGAGAAAAGTGAAGTGTTGGGAAAGTTTATGGATTTCAAAGCTTTTGCAGAGAAGCAATATGGCTCTTGGATAAAATGTTTGAGGACAGATGAAGGTGGTGAATACACCTCACATGCTTTTGAGCATTTCTTTGAGAAAGGATGGCATAAGAAGACAATTAACTTGCAGGTATACACCTCAGCAAAATGGTGTTACTAAGAGAAAGAATAGAGTCATTTGTGAAGTAGCCGGGGCGATGTTCAATGAAAAGAGCATGCCAGATTATTATTAGACAGAAGCATGTGCCACTACAGTGTATATACTTAATAAGACACCCACAGTAGCCATACATGGAAGTACGCCAGAGATGCGACTTACAGGTTTTAGGCCAGACATTGGACACCTCAAAGTGTTTGGATGCATAGCTTATGTACATGTGCCTGACGAAAGAAGGAGGAAATTGGATCCTAAGGCAGAAAAGTGTGTGTTTGTTGGATATGCACAGGATCGAAAGGCATACAAATGTTACAATCCACAAACTAGGCAAGTGGTTATCTCACGAGATGTGGTGTTTGATGAGCTTGCTAGTTGGTACAAAGCAAAGGATGAGGGTGTCATTGAGTCACTTGATGCTGATGTGCATGTGAACTTGCCACAAGCAAGTTCTAGTTCTACTTCTATGTCTGGGCCAGCAGAGTCAGAGAGTAGCATTGTACGTCCATGGTCAGGACACTTGAGGCATGAGAGTGTGAGCACTGGGAGTAGTGCTGTGGATAAAGGGAAAAAGAAAGTCGAAGGAATTGGAATTACAGGTTATGAGTCGTCAAGTTCAGAGAGTTTGGATGAGGAGCTTGGCATACCTGTTTTACGCACACCTGGTGCTAGGCAGGATAGATATGTGCCACCACATGCTAGAGAGTGACAGGTGTTTAGAGTGATCCGCATGCATTGCGGAGATCCCAAAGGGTCAGGTATCTAGTTGACAGGTTGACATATCGTGATTTTGCTATGCATTATGCATATATGACCTCTTTGGTGAAACGTGTGGAACCTACATGCTATACAGAAGCTATTGGAAAGCATGTATGGGAGAAGGCAATGGATGATGAGATGGACGCATTGGTTCATAATCAAACATGGGATTTGGTTGCATTACCACAAGACAAAAATGTTATTGGTTGCAAATGGGTTTACAAAGTGAAATGCAAGTCAGATGGTTCCATTGAATGACATAAAGCGAGATTGGTAGCTAAGGGTTATGCACAAACCCAAGGCTTGGACTATGATGAAACATTTAGTCCAGTGGCAAAGATGGGAACAGTGAGAGCAGTCATTGCTATGGCTGGTTGGGAAATGCATCAAATGGATGTGAAAAATACATTTCTAAATGGTGATCTACAAGAAGAAGTGTATATGGCACAGCCAGAAGGATATGTACACCCAAAGTATCCCACTCATGTATGCAGATTGAAGAAAGCTTTATATGGGTTGAAGCAAGCACCTCGTGCTTGGAGTGATAAGATGAGCAGATATCTTATCTCCCTTGGATTTCAGGTTTCTACAGTAGATTCTTCACTCTATGTGAAGAAAACAGATCATGGGATTGTTTTACTTGTCATCTATGTGGATGACTTGATTATCATAGGAGATCATGGTACAGATGTGATGCATGTCAAGAAAGCATTGAGTGGGCAGTTTGACATGAAAGACTTGGGTGAATTGAGATACTTTCTTGGAATTGAAGTGATCAAAGACCATGCAGGTACATGGTTAGTGCAACGCGAATATGCATTGGATATGTTGGTAAAATATGGCATGACAGGGTGTAAGCCAATGAGTACACCTTTGGAACAGAATGTGAAGTTGCGGGCTAACTTTGGTGAGGAGTTGGATCATCCATCTATGTATAGAAAGATGGTTGGTGGTCTCATTTACATGACTATCACACGCCCGGATTTGAGTTATGCTGTGGGGCTAGTAAGCCAGTTTATGCAGAGTCCCAGAAAACCTCATTTAGATGCAGTGAGACGCATTATGCGATATGTAAAGACCACTGCACATTATGGTCTTCTTTATGAGCATAATAAAGGCTTGGATATACATGGCTACGCAGACGCAGATTGGGCAGGTAGCTTGTATGACAGGAGGTCTACTAGTGGTTATGCCTTTATACTTGGAAGTGACGTGGTGAGTTGGAGTAGCAACAAGAAGCAACCTACATTTGCTTTATCCAGTACCAGAGGCTGAATATAGAGGTGCAACCATTGCTACTTGTGAAGGAATATGGTTAAAGAATCTCTTGGCTAATTTAGGTGAGCCTATTAATGGCAAAGTTGTCATTCATTATGACAACATGAGCAGTATACAGTTGGCCAAGAATCCAGTGTTTCATGCGCGGACCAAACACATAGAGGTCCATTATCACTTTGTCAGAGAGAAGGTGCTGGATGGTACAGTGGATCTACAATATGTGAAGACTAAAGAGCAAGTGGCCGACATCTTTACAAAGCCACTTTTACAAAGCCACTTATACAAAGCCACTTAGCAGGGAGAAGTTTGAGTACTTCCGTACTATGTTGGGAGTACGTGGGATGAGCTTAAGGGGGAGTGTTAAGAGCTTTGATAGCCCAAGCTCATCTACATCTTCATCTATGGCAGTACATCATGAGCTTGAGAGGGGCTGTTGAGATTCAAGCTCGATGTCAGTGTGTGCCAGCTGTGCTATGTGCTGGCATGTTAGGTAGCAGCATGTGTGAGACATAAATGACCGCGTCCAGCTGGTCATAGGTCAGTGTGTGCCAGCTGTGCTATGTGCTGGCATGTTAGGTAGCAGCATGTGTGAGACATAAATGACCGCGTCCAGCTGGTCATAGTATGACATTAGCTAGGGTTAGATGTGTGTGGACACAACTCATATGTGTATTATGGATTATGGCTTTATGTATTGTGAGAGAAGGGAGATGGCTTCCCTCTATGGTTAGGGTTTGCTCATGTGTGTGTCTCTCCTCTCCCTCTACCTATTTTTCAACATGTGGAAGATGCTCATGATGGCCCATCTGGGGGTCACTACCCTGGTCACACCATTGCTGAACGCCTTTTTCACTCAGGACTTTGGTGACCCACCATGTTCAAGGATTGTCGGGCTCATGCCCAATCTTCTAACATTTGTCAAAGGTGTGCTCCTAAGTCAAGCAAACAGGCCAACAGACCTCTCTACATCTCCTTGGGATGGTCTCCATTTGAAAAATGGGGACATTTGTCAAAGGTGTGCTCCTAAGTCAAGCAAACATGCCAGCAGACCTCTCTACATCTCCTTGGGATGGTCTCCATTTGAAAAATGGGGACTAGACTTCATGGGACCCATTGAACCCATGGTCCACCCCAGTCGATATGCAGGTACATCCTTGTGGTCACTGATTATGCCACTAAATGGGCTGAAGCCATCGCCACCAAAGATTGCACATCTCGGACAGTCGTAAAATTTTTGTACGAGCACATATTTGCTCACTTTGGTTGTCCCCTGGAGATCACCAGTGATCGTGGCACCCACTTTGTCAATGAGCTGATCACCACCCTCCTCACTCAGTATCAGATCTTCCATATACGAAGTCATGTGCCTATTATCCTCGTGCTAATAACGATCAAGCCAAAAGCACCAACAAAGTCATATGCCGACTGCTTCGCAAGGCTTGCCACCACCAGCATCCTCTGGTCGGATGCTCTCATTGGTGTACTTTGGGCCTACTGCACAGCTTCCACAAAGCCACCACCCAGCACACTCCATTCTAGCTCGCATTTGGTCTTGAGGCAATCTCTCCCTTTGAGTTCAACAGCGGCTCCCCTAGGGTGGACTCTCCACACTCCTACGACCCTCATACCTCACAAACCGCTAGAATATCGGGGCTCTCCATCCTCATGCCTATGCCGGTCAAGTGTTGGATGTGGAACAAAATTGACGCAAAGCACGGCATGACCATCGCTTGCGTCGTTTGCAATTCAAGGAAGGTGACTTGGTTCTTGTCTACCAGGCCCAGTACCTCAAGGGTGCCAAAAAGCTTGTTCCCACATGGGAAGGACCATTCACAGTTTATGCGATCTTACCCCACTGAGGCGTGGTGGAGCTCCACACCTTGAGTGGGCAAGCACTCCCATTGGTCAATGGCTCTTGTAATTGTATCGGCCACCAAGGATCCTTGCGTCACCCAATATTCCCTAGCCCTCCATCCTTCCATATAAGGGGGAACACCCAAAAAAACAACATCCAACCCCTTAGGCCACACACTGTGTTCACATCTTTCTCCCACTTCCCACCCTTTCTTGCACATTTCGGCACACACATTTTTGCCCTTTTTGGCGCAGACATTTGTACATACCCTCCCTCTCTCCTGCACATTCTCGGGGCACATTTTGTGCACACATTTCACCCCATTTGGGTGATTTGGGCATTCACAAAATTTTCACCCCATTTGGGTGATTTGGGATTCACAAAATTTTCACCCATTTCCGATGCATATTCACACATTTACAATTTTGGGGAACCTGGTGTGCACACATTTACAATTTTGGGGTATACCTTGTGCACAAATCTTGCCAGCCCCATCGTTATCACCATTGTAGTACTGCCTTTTGAAGTGCACATCAATTTTTCTATTTTGGGAATACGATCATTATTTTTTGACACCTTGGTGTACCGCGTGCATCAGGCACTCCTCATTCACCTCTCCGTCCGGGCATCCCTCCCGCACACCACCACCAAGGAGAAAAAAAAAACCGTACTCCCCATCGTCACCGCCCTCTGCGCACCATCCTCCCACCCCTTTGCAAACCCCAACCCTTCCTCTTGCGCACCCCCATCCCAACACCCAGCCCCCCCTCTCTCACGCACTCCATCGTCCCACCTCTCTTGCGAACCCCTAGCTCCCCCTCTCGCGCGCACCTCACACCCATCTGTGAACCCCCAGCCCCCCCCCTCGTGCACCCCATCCTCACACCTCCCCCTCCTCTCGCACACCCCCATCCTGACACCGCTCTTGCAAACCCCCAGCCCCCCCTCATCCCACCTCTCTTGCGAACCCCAGCCCCGGCCCCCCGTCTCGCGGGCACCCCCCTACTCACACCCCTGTGCAAACCCTTCGCGCACCCCCATCCTCACATCTCATCTTGCAAACCCCCAGCCCCTCCTCTCTCACGCACCCCCAAACTTCGAACCCCAAGCCCCCCCTCTCGCGCACCCCCATCCTGACACCCCAAACTGAAAAAAAAAAAAACGACAATTCCCTGCCTTGCACATTCCCCATGCTTCAGTGGTTTGGCATTGCTGCTATTGTGCCACCATCAAAGCCTTCATTCTACTCTTCTGCTGCTTACTACCTCCTTGCCTCAGTGCAAGCACGCATCCACTCTAATGCTCACCTGCCAGCTCCGTCGCCATTATGCTTGCCCTTGTCACCCACCACCTAATTCAAACTAGCGGCCCACGACAATGGTAGCTCATGTAGCACACACCGTTGCTCTCATTCAACTTGTCATAGCTGCAGATGGATAGTGATGATCACCTCCTCTTCAAAAATTTGATTTGTTGTCGTGCACCTACTCCAACCATGCTTGGCTCCAAGTTACGAAGTGTGTGGATGCTCTCTATGATTCATTCTCTCTTTCTCATGGGTGGTGAATTCTATTTTTTATCTTTCTATAGCATGGATAATCTTCTTACCCCAAAATACTTAAATCTTGTGCTGAATTTGCTATCCCTCTCTCTCTTTCTCTCTCTCAGATTCTGGGGTGACTCTCTCTCTCTCTCTCTCTCTCTCTCTCCAACTCATGGTAAATTCTCCCTCTTTCTATCTTGTGGTGTATTTTCCTCCCTCTCTCTTTCCCTTTTTATCCTGTGGTGGATAATTCTTTTCCATTCTCATAATTCTTTTCCTTTCTCTCTTTATCTTGTGGTGAATGTTTCTCTTCCCTTCTCTTTCTACTTCTATATCCTATGGTGGATAATTATTTTCATTTCTCTCTCTATTTTGTGGGATGTTACTCTTCCCTTCTCTCTCTACTTCTACATTCTATGGTGGATAGTTCTCTCTCTCTCTCTCTCTCTCTCTCTCTCTCTCATTATGCTTTCCGATGAGGCTCCCAAGCGCATCGACTTATGTATTCATGTATGTATGACATGTGTCTCATGGACCGGTTATGATCCTTTCGAAGACAATAATAAAATTTCATTTCATTTCATTTCTCTCTCTCTCTCTCTCTCTCCCTCCCTCTCTCTCTCTCTCTCTCTCTCTACCCATTACTCAAGGATTCTCCAAGCCATTCTACCTTAACCTTCATGACTAAGGTCTAATAATATACCCATTTCTCGAGGACTCTCTAAGTCCACATGTGATTGCTCCTCTCCATTCACTAATGTATCCACATTATTATTTACATTAGCCTCTATGGAGTCCTTCACTAGTGTATACTAGCAACAATAGTTAGGATCCAGTTTTCTTCTCACTTCACTTGACACATGTACATAGGTAACACAACTTAACATTTTCAAGTGTGCCAAATCTGGTTTTCTACTCGAGTAACATTTTGTTGAGGTATCATGCCATGAACTATTGCAATGGGGATTCTATTCAGAATATAAACTATAGTGCTATTGTTTCAGCCCAAAAGCAAAATGACATTGAAAGTGGAAAGCTACTATTGCTATATGACCTATTTCTCCATAATAATAGCACTACATGGTATTTTCACTCTGATTTCTTTGCCATCCACCTTGGCCTCTCTGGCTCCCCCTACCTCTAGAGTGGTCTCTTCCTCTTGTTTGTGCTCCTATTATTGTCATCCATGATTTGTGTTTCTAAAACAACCTCTGTATCTCAACCTTTAGGATGATGATATTCCTCTACCTCTACTTGTGTTTATGTAGAAGACCTCCTCCTATGTATTTTCAAAATATGATTACTCTAGACATTCATCTCCTCTATGAGATAAGAAGGGCTATAAGATCCTCGAAGTTTGGGAAGTTTTCTCGAGTTTGAAAACTGGTCATACTCTTTGCCTAGCCCATTTAATGTAATCAACACCAACATGAGCTCCAATAGAGCTGAGGGCATCTGCAAGCCCTTTAACTCTCAATGAGCAATCATTTCTTTAACTTTCAATGAGTAATCATTTCCTTTAACTCTCAAAATGAGCAATCATTTCTTTAACTTTCAATGAGTAATCATTTGCAAGCCCTTTAACTTTCAATCATTGATATTCATCTTATTCCTTAGTATATTATGGAGCTCTTGCTTTAACTGCATCTTTCTTGCCGTGGTACTTATGCTATATAGCTTAACCAAGGTATCACATACATCATTAGGTGTTACTACATCGTATATATGACCAATCATAACATACATCTAATACATCAATTTGGTGGCTCTCTCATGCCATGACTTAAAGGCATATGGCCTGTTGGCGGGGTAGCATTTTCTTTGGGAAGCTTTATCTCCTTGTCACCTTAAAATAAACTCCCAATATCTATTTCCCATGAGAAAGTTTCTCATCTTGAACTTCCATGCTTGGAAATTATTTTTTTCGAGCTTCTCACTCACAATTTGGGATAGACTATCACACATGATAACTTGTAGGTAGCTTAGGAAATAATGATTATATGAACTTATACACTTTTATAGGCAAACTTGCAATTTCTAACACACTCACCTCCTACAACACCTGTAAACATGTTATGCTACAATTGTATATGGAAAAATCACATAAATATATATCTGTGCTAGCAACAACAACATATAAATCTCAGGCTCTACATAGAGTGACATGTAACCACATTTTTGTTGTTGAAACTTTGCACACCAAACGAGAAAATGGGCATACATAGTCAAAATCGACGCTTTTGCAGAGTACCTGTGAAAAACTTATAGAGTCAAATGGGCCTTAAAATGGGCTTGGATCCAAATTTTAAAATCACTAAGGTCCTATAGAGGATCTCCCACATAATATAATTCCCCTTTGCTTCACTGTGAGGGGTAGCTTTAGATGTGATTGTGCACCTTACTATTGTGCCTACATGCTACTCTTACCTAGTAGCTCCTTGTGAGATTTTCTTTCAAATCAAAGGGAGGAAAGAGATGGATTTACCCTTACCTATGTACTGCTTCCTTTGCTTGCCTCTTGAGCTCTTCACAAGAACTGATGCTCTGATAACATAAGAAGGATGTCTCTCTCTCTCTCTCTCTCTATCTCTCTCACTCTTTTTTTCTTGGAATAAATAAAAGTTTTTTTGACATGTAGCCCAAACAAGTCTATGTCACCATGTGGCACACGTGAGCTAAGTTTATTTTTTTCCTTAGACTTTGTTTTGACATGTGGCACACATTGCACGTGGCACACGTGAGCCAAGATTTTCTTTTGAAATTGACATGTGGCATAAGTGAGCCAAGATTTTATTTTGACATTGACATGTGGCATAAGTGAGCCAAGATTTTATTTTGACATTGACATGTGGCATAAATGAGCCAAGATTTTCTTTTGACATGTGGCATAAGTGAGCCAAGATTTTTTTTTGACATGTGGCATAAGTGAGCCAAGATTTTTTTGGGGTGTGTGTGTGTGTGTGTGTGTGTGCATGTGCATGATAATTTTCTCCAAGAAGGTGGACTATTTCAAAAATTTAGGGAGATAAAATTTAAAGCATCTATGGGGGGGGGTTTTTTTGGAGAGAGAGAGAGAGAGAGAGAGAGAGAGAGAGAGAGAGAGAGAGAGAGAGAGGAGGGGTTTGGTATTAGAGGTAGGTTGTGTGCATGTATGTGCATATCTTACCATGTGTAGAGAGTGTACACATGTGAGCATGGGTGTGTATATGCAATAGACATGTGCAAGCCTAGGTATGTGTATGTGTTGTGTGCATGTATGTGCATATCTTACCATGTGTAGAGAGTGTACACATGTGAGCATGGGTGTGTATATGCTATAGACATGTGCAAGCCTAGGTATGTGTATGTGTTGTGGGTACATATGTGCATGTGCATGTTTTTTAAAATTTGGTCATTGTTTTGGGTTTTAAGTTTTTGATCATTCCCGTGTGTATATGTGTACGTACACTTAATAGGAAGTTCTACGTGACATATGTACAATTAATAGGATGTTATATGTTACATATATGTACAATTTGGGATTTTAAGGTTTTTCCTTACCGTGTAGCCTCACTTAGGGAAGTGGCAGAGAGTTGCTTACCCATCCATAACGAAAGCCTTGATGTCACTATTGCGAGCTTTGCGGGTGTGCTTGATTGAGCTCTGTATGGTGTGTACTCTTATTGTTATGCTATGTTAGTTGAGTAGAGAAGAAGAAGATAGAAGAAAATTCATGTATCCATCTCTCTCTTTTGTCTTGCTCTCTCTTGTGTGTGTGTGTTTGCTTGCTAGGGTTTGAAGATCTCCCTCTCCCCCCCACATTCTCTTTATCAACTCCATCTTTGGTTTAGTGTTTGATGCAATGGTTTCAAAGGATTATGGTGTAGAATTTGTTGAATTTAGAGACCAAATGTAGGGGTTACCTTCGTAGAAGCCTTATACTTCTAGTAGCTTGGTGTTGGGACCCAACAGAATGTTGGCTTCTAAGGTCAAGTTAGCATTTGAGGCTTTTTCTTAACTCTCTTTAGCTTAGAGATTGGGGTGTGGTCCACAAGGCTTTTAGGACCCAAATAGAAGGGTTTGCACCATAGAATCCTTGAACTTCTAATGTCTTGATAGGGATTGAGGGTCAAGTAAAACTATGTTACATCATGGGGATCTTGCTTGAAAAATCTTTGTTCATGTGTAGGCTTCTAGCTAAATGGCTAAACGGTAGCTGCTAGATGGGCAGCTATCACATCCTACATTCCTAGGGTACTATTCAATACCCACTCCTCCCTGAAGGATTGTTAAGATTGAGCGGTAGTCTTCATCATCTTGGATCTCCATAATGGTTTAAGGGGATCGTTTGATACGGGGAGGAGGTGAAAGGTTTTGGATCTCCATAATGGTTTGAGGGGATTGTTGATACGGTGAGGTGAAAGGTTTTGGATCTCCATAATTGTTTGAGGGGGTGATTGATGTGTGGCAAGGCAAAATAAGTGTTCAGTGTTAGGAGTTACTTGACATGATAGCTTATAAGTGGAGAGAGGACATGCTTGGGATTTCGATAGGTGTGAGGTGCCCTCATCCACCAAGGGTACGATATTCCATGAGGAAGCTCAAGTGTTATGGTTCTTTTTTGCCAACTGACTCCATAATTAATGGGATTGCAATCCAACCCCTCCCAAGGATGATGCTCTCTTTCATTGCACCTAGAGTGGTCACATAAAATTGCGACATGGGTTTAGTTCTAATATAAAATTTAAATTCAAAACAATCATGGATTGGGAATTGTTTATTACCATTGTGATAAGATTACTTCATGATAGAAGGGGGTAACTTAATGAGGTACATGTCTCCCAAGATAACACGCTATGGCTAGCCTAGATGTTAAATAAGGTGATCCATGTAGCTAGGTGGTCTTTTGGGAACTCTAGCTCAAGGTAAGGGGGTTATGTTTTATCACACTAGTTATGTTTTGAATGCATTAAGCACGAATACAGGGATATGAGTTTGGCACCGTCTAAACCTTGTCCTCCCAAAAAAGTGCTTATGGCTATTGCAAACATGAATCTAATCCTCAGAGTCAATGTGCTTTGGGATGGGTTCATATTCTTATTCCTCATCTTCACCATCCAACATCTTGTTTACAAGCTCTACAGATCTTCAGACTCATTTTGGTAATAATTCCTTGACCCATGGGATGATTCTTCCTATTTTTAAGTTTATTTTCAAGGATTTTGCATATGTAAATGAATTTGGTTTTTCAATCATAAACCAATCTTGTGTTTCTCATATAAGGCCTTTTGGGGATCATGGTGTATAACCCTCAAAATCCATCACCGTGAATGTGTGGTGAAAGCTTAGCCCAAAGGTCTTAATCTTTACATTCTGAAGGAATCCTAAAGGTTTATTTATATTCCTGTCTCGACAAGCTTTCATGCTTACTATTAGAACTTGAGGATTGAGGGGGCCCTTAAGTGGAAAGTTGGGACCCCATTTAGTGTCTAGTGTTAACTCTTCATCTCCTATCTATTGGATATTGGTGCATCTTAGCAAGAGAGAGAGAACTCAACTGTAGATAGATAGATAGATAGAGAGAGAGAGAGAGAGAGAGAGAGATTAACAAGTAACAATTCTCAAGAGAGAACAAGCTTGCACAACTCAACAATTGATTTGGATTGCTAATTAGAAGCTCGAGTACAATGCCTTTTTTGTAGGCTTGAGCCTTTTGTCCAAGTCACATACTAGACTAAGTCTCCCTAAGGAAATTTCAGGCTACACACTTGCACACTTGCATAATAAAAAATCTTAAGACGTTGTTCTCACACAAACACACACTAGTACATATTAGTACACTCACAAGGAATGTTCACCTACTATGGCTACATGCTACCCTTTGACTTTGGAACCCATACAATGATAAACAATAGGAGAACATATGTTGTCTCCAACAAACCCCACTACAATAGATGTTCGAATACCTAGGGATTGATACATTGCTAGATACATAGATGTTCTAACAAGTGATACATATCTGGATGATATATCAAAGATCTAATACCCATAGGATTGATACGAATCCTGGTTGGAGGTTTCCTTTTAAATGTTAGGCGCCAAGAGGACTTTGATAGCACTAGTAGCCCCACAGGAATCCCCCCCGCTTGGATGAAGGATAGAGGAGTGATTCAAAGCACACAAAGAGAAAAAAATTGATACACACACAAATTATTACATTTCATTTTGGATTTGATCCGGGCAGAGTAACCCACACATATTAAACATGAAAAAGGTTTTATTTTGGAAGTATACTAGATTTTAATGTTATGTGTTGATTTCTTTGATATTTGGTCTAGATCCATTTCAATTGGTAATAGAGCTTTGATTTTGATCCATTTTCTTGAAAATCTTTAGAGTTTCTTGATTTTCTTGATCAAGAAGATGGGAAATGGAAAAATTGGATGGTTGAATCTCTTAATCTTTGTTTTTTCTAACCTTTTGGAGCTTTGATCTGATTTTGGGAGTTTTCTAATGCATTTAAGGCAAGAAATTGCAAGAAAATAGCAATCTACATGTGTTTTTGGCAATCTTCTTGATTTTCTACATGATATTTCTTTGTACTTTCTTGGATTTTCTTGATGTTGATGGGGAAGAGGGTGGACATGAAAAATTAACCTCATTTGGCCAATTTCTAAGAGTTTTGTGTGAGTTTTGAGCCAAATTTTGAATTTCGGGACCAAATTTGGGACCGGGATAAGAATTTTGGGTACGTTTTGGACCAAAATTGGGGGAGATTAGCTAATCTTGATTAGTGAAGACTAATCAAAATGTTTTTCTATAATTCACCTTCCTACGTGCAAGTTTCCATGGCCATAGCCTTCATTTCTAGCTTCTTTTGGCTGCCATTTCTTGGGGCTAACGTTGAGCAAGGTTTATACATCATGTAGAACACCCTCTTGTGGAGAGAAGTTGCAATTTGTGCATTATTAGATTGCCGCTAGATTTTAGAATTCATTGGAGATTATTGGAGCTTAATCACTAGCAACAATGAAGCTTGTTTTGGCTTGTATAAGGCATTTGGCATTGTAGTATCGGCTCAATGGAGAGAAATGGCGGATTCATGAAATTCAGCTCACAATTACTGTGCACCACGTCATTCTCTTGTGGAGATGGGGTGTTAATAGCCACCATTAATTAAGCTTGGCAAAAGGCTTGAGTAAGCTTGCATGATATTCATGAGAATCTTGGTAATAGAGTTTTTTCTTGATGATTTTGGCCACTTGTGTTTTTGTGGATTTTTGGAGAAAGAATGATTATCATCATCATCTTCATCAATTGCAAGTCCTCCTCATGATGTAAGCTTCCATTCAAGTCAAATTTCTCATGATTTCATCAACATTTTGGGTGATTTAGGGTTTCTCATGAAATTTGGGTTTCACCTTTTTTTTTCCAAAATTTTTATCAAGTTTCTCTCCTCTATGCTTTTTTCTCCCCAAACATGTGCCCAATGTTAGATTCCACCAATGTTTAGGGCTTCTTGGCTTTCTTGAATGATTTGGGGTTTTTTTAAAAAAAATAGGGTTCTTAACTAAATTTTTGAGAAATTCCTTCGTCAATCTCTTTATCAAGCTTGACTACATCAAAATATGTGTTTAATTTTTGCATGAATAGAGATTTCATGGGAAATTTTGATGTTCTTGAAATTTTGAGATTCTTGGAAAATCAGGGTTGGCATCAGTCTTTTCATGGATGTGAGAACTCATAAGGGAGACTAATTAGTGCTTATTCAGCTCCTAATCAAGTCATTACATTAACTAATTCCTCAATCATCCATTTCTCAAGTGTTGCATTTAGGCTTTCATAACCTAATCTCATCTAATTGATCAATTCCTCATGCCATTCACATACATTGGGAGTAATCATCCATTTCTCAAGTGTTGCATTTAGGCTTTCATAACCTAATCTCATCTAATTGATCAATTCCTCATGCCATTCACATACATTGGGAGTAAACCATGTAAACAACAATTTTTAAATGCTAAAACAATCCAAAATAGCCCTTCTTTTTCACTTTTTCTCTTTTTTCCCTCTTTTCTCACAACCTTATTCCAACTTATTCTTTTCGTAACCAATCACTTCAAGAAGCTATATTAAGGGTAAAGGGACTTGTAAGAACATGACAGGGAGTGCAAATAGAGTAGAAAGAGAATGGTGGCTCCTCGACAACAAGGGTGGCAAAATGGTGACTTGTAAGAAGATGACAGAGAATGGTGGCTCCTAACAGTAGCGTGGTAGAAAAAATGTTATAGGCTAGACTATCCCTCTTATCTTGCAATGGATAATGCTTATCTTAACACATCGTGGGAACTTACAAATATCTAGATAGAGCACGGTTTTATGCTGATAGGGGACACTTACCTTGTTCTTTTGAGCTAAGAGTGTCAATTTATTTGAAAGTTCCTAAAGATTCTTAGACTTTGTCAACGAGAAAGTGCTCAAAATTATCTCCTAGATATTGCGGTCCATTTCGAGTTATATGTCGGATTGGCACGGTTGTGTATGAATTAAAACTACCTCCACATGTCAGAGTCCATCCATTCTTTCAATATCAGTAGACTAAAAGAGAAGCTGGGAGATGAGGATAACACAATTACTCCTCAAGAATTCGTTAAAGTCAAAGATTTGTCTTATGTTCCACATGAACCTAAAAAGGTACTTGAATTCAAGGAAAGGAAACTTCGTAGTCACTGAATCTTGAGGTTAAATTTAAGTAGAAAGACAGGGAAATTGAGGATTCAACTTGGGAGTCAATTGAGAACGTTCAGTGCAATTTTCCTTATTTTCATTGCAAGAGTGCAAGAGTGCAATGTTTTGAGAGAGGGGAAGTATGCTATGTGCACATTATATGTATGTGCATATACTAGGAGGCTAACCAACCCTAGGCATGTAAGCATGGAAACATGCTCTAGTGGGGCAAGGGTTAGGTCTAACCTTGGGTTGAGGTTAGGGTCAAGTAACCAAGGGTCACACATGGAAATGGAGAGTCAAGAGTAACTTGAGGGCCCTCCTAGATAATAGGGGCATGGGACACTCTCAAGGGATGTTCTCTTGTGTATAGCATTATATTTACCCTCTTGTAATTTCATGCTAGAGCTATGTGCTTTTGGAGTGAAGTCATGTCTCTTGGTGGTATGGGACACCAAGGTAAGGTATGTGGTACTTCATTGTCTTATGTGTGCACCCT
The DNA here is from genome assembly GCF_041138505.1 of Cibotium barometz. Taxonomy (NCBI): domain Eukaryota; kingdom Viridiplantae; phylum Streptophyta; class Polypodiopsida; order Cyatheales; family Cibotiaceae; genus Cibotium; species Cibotium barometz. The sequence continues at coordinate 47,656,098 of NC_141068.1, forward strand.
TGGGCACGGGGGTGGTTGGGTGGATGAGTATATGCCTGTTTATGCATAGTGATTAGCAAGAGAGATCTTTAGGGTTTTAACGGTCTTAGGGATAATATCATTCATCACATCACAAAGAGCATGCCAAAGCCTTAGATGAGCTGCTACTAGAGAAAATATATTGAGAAATAAATCTAAAAAATCAATTTTATGGGCTTGATATGGAGTTCAAAGATTCATTAGTGGAGCATGTAGGCAAGTTGAATGTATTATGATGCAACTTGTAGGCATCAAGGCACCTGTGGATGAGAAAGATGTAATAGCGGTCTTAATAAAAAGCATGCCTCAAGAGTTTTCTTCGGTGGTAACAAATCTTACTCTTGAAGGTGTTCCTCCTTGTTTTGAAGAGGATAAGAAAGTGCCCAAAAGTCATCTGAATCTACTGCTCTTTTAATCCATTTGCTGGCCATTTTGGTTGCTATCCTATCCAAGTTGAGCAAACCTAGCCCCCCTTTTATCTTGGGCTGACAGCAAGTGTCCCAGCAGACAGCTAACCTTTGGTATTCTGGGATGGTCAAGATCACCACCCCACAGAAATGATCTGAACATTGCAAATGCTTTTTTAATCTGATATTTAGCAGGTTGCCAATAAGAAAGGAAATAAATCAGAGAAGACATCAAATAATGATTAAGCACAAAAGACCTAGAGGACAGTGAGGTTTGATGCTTTTGCCACTTGAACATCTGCCTAAATTTATTAAGTACCCAGTCCCATCTCTGATTAAGGGTGACTCTGAAGCCCATAGGAATGACCAACAATCTAAAGATCTATCCAGGTTCTATTTTTTTGTAGCCAGCTGATAAAATAATCTGTGGGACATCACCATCTGAGGCATAAAAATCAGTTTTGACATGATTAATGACTAACCCACTAGCCAGACAGAAAATATCTAGACATTGCCAAAAAGTTTCTACAGACTGAACATCATTCTTTATCAGAGCATTTGTGTCATCAGCAAACTGCTGTATACATAGGTCCTTGCAAGCCCCTTGGATTTTTATTCCTATGATCTTACCTTGTGCCATGGCATCCTGTACAAGCCATCCCAATGCATATGAGCAAATAGCATATAACAGAGGAGAAACAAGACAACCCTGTTTGATAGATTTCCGAAGAGGAAAAGCATCAGTGAGTTCCCCATTCAAAGCAATTCTTGCATGTGCATTACCAAATAGAGCTGAAATGAATATTATGAAGAGTTTCCCAAAACCAACATCATGTAAGGACTAAAAGATGAAGTCCCATTCCATCCTGTCACATAAGCCTTGTCATAATCAATCTTAAAGAACATAAATATTTGATCAGTTTCATCTGCATGCTCAATTGCTTCCCACAAACTGATAATTACATCAAGAATAAATCTACCTTTTCTAAATCCTTTTTGCTCATGCAAGATAATGTCTTTCATAATAAGTCTGATCCTTCTAGCTAGAGAGAGAGAGAGAAGATTTTATATGCAGAAGTCAAACAAGTTATTGGAATCCAGTTACCTAGGTTCTCCTTCTCCCCCCTTTTATGTATCAGTTTAACCACACCAGTGTTAACAGAAGTAGGGAGGGATCCTAGCTTTAAGGCCTCCTGCCAGACTTTAAGAAGATTAGGGATAAGAAATTCTTGATAAACCTAAAAGAACTCATTGGTCAATCCATCAAGACCAGGTGATTTACCAACTTTCAAAGAGGAGATAGTGTCTCTCAACTCCCCCTCTGTAAGGGGCTGATCCAATATTTTAGCAAGAGAGGGAGGAAGCAATTTCTTCCTTTTCAATGCAATAAGAGCCCTTGCCTCAGACCCTCTTTAAGGGGGAGAAGAAAAAATGCCAGAATAGAAGTCCTCAACCACTTTTAGATTATCTTTATGAGAGCTCACAAGTCTGCCAGAAGAAGGGAATGAAATTCCTGATTTTCTTTTTTCTTAGCAAATTAAACATGTCTTTATTAGGTTTATCAAGTTTTCCAGCCCAAAATTCTCTAGTCCAAAGCAGGGAGGCCTTAGCAGCTAGAAGTTCTTCCTGTCTGAGCTTATTTTTAAGTTCCAATAGAGCGAAGGAAGGAGGACTACCAGGATCATTTTTAGACTCTAGGTCAGAGATTTGAGATGATATCATCATCCTTCTACATGTCCTAATCTCTCTAGCTTTCTTCTTAAAATTTGTTAGGATTTTTTGAGTTTCCTTAACAGCTTGGTCCCCCAGGCTTTGAAAGCAAATGCACACATACCAAAAGAATAGGCAAAAGCTTCTTTTACATTTTGCTGAACAATATCAATAGACAGAAGAGACTGATCCATATGTGGCCAGCCTGCCTTATATGAGCATTCATCTTTGTGCAACTCAATAGTAACAGGAAATGATCAAAGAGCAAAAGAGAGCAATCCTTCTGACAATTTACCTGCCAAAAAATCTCTTTTTCTCCATCCCCCACACAGCAGCAACCTATGCTATTGGTGCATATTTTATTTTATTTTCATCCATTATACGGTGACGGCTATTCTTCCCCATCTCTTCAGCGCTGGTTGTTTAGTGTAGATGACTAAGCTTTTACTAAGCTTTATTAATTCATATATTATGGCTCTCAAAAAAGCTTTAAAATAAAGCTTTTATATATATACCCTCCAAAAGGATCTATAAGAGTAGATTGTGGATTTTCTTTATAATTTTTATAATTAAAAAAATAGAGAGAGACAAGCAATGGCCACTCTTGCCCTATTCTCTTTATCTCCCCCTTGAGGCTCCAATTGGTTGTCTCCATCCCCTTTCTGCTATGCATGGACCAATTTTACTGTTAGCCTATGAACGGACATTCAGACGTACTATGTTTTACGTCATTAATTTAAATATTCTGAGTCATGGGCCGGGCTTGTCGGCACCATATGTTAAGGATGAAGGGATTGGGTGATCGCCGATGAGAGGCGCACCTTGCATATCAGTAGGATAAGGGTTAGGATCGGCCGGCCATGTATGGGCGCCCAAGTGTGAACGGCCAAGTCACCTATAAGAGCCAAATGTAACCCTAAAATCCTCATTCTCATGTGTTGTGAATACAAGAGTGCTCTTGCCTTATCTCTTTGGTTTCCTTCTCCTGCATGTTTGAGAGAGAGAGAGAGTGAGAGAGCGATCGAGCACTGTGTAATGGCACGGTGGCGGCGGCGAGGCGGTAGAGCGGTGTGCGCTTTTGCCGCACAGATCGTAGCTGGGGACTTGCCGTACACCGTATGCGAGCCACAAATGGCTACAAGCATACAACCAGGGAAGGAAGCTCAAACAGAATGCAAAGGGTGTGTCACTCACCGCTCAACCACTGCCTTGAAGGATTCCCGCGACGCAGCCGTGAAGGAGGAGTCGCCGCGCTGCTCTACCGCCTCTCCGCCGCCGTGCCGCTACATAGTGCTCGATCGCTCTCTCACTCTCTCTCTCTCTCTCACACACACGCAGGAGAAGGAAACCAAAGAGATAAGGCAAGATCACTCTTGTATTCACAACACATGAAAATGAGGATTTTAGGGTTACATTTGACTCTTATAGGTGACTTGGCCGTTCACACTTGGACGCCCATACATGGTCGGCCGATCCTAACCCTTATCCTACTGATATTCAAGGTGCGCCTCTCATCGGCGATCACCCAATCCCTTTATCCTTAACATATGGTGCCGACAAGCCCGGCCCATGACTCAGAATATTTAAATTAATGACGTAAAACATAATACGTCTCAATGTCCGCCATGGGTTAACATGCCCCCCTTCCTGATGTAGATTCCGTCCTCGGAAGCTATGGTATGGTAAGCTCGATAGGGTTGTTGTGGTGGACCGTCTGCAAAACAGGGAAGTAGAGTGAAAGTATGCTGGAATTCAAAAGATATAAGGTGTATAAATTCAAGCATATTAGACCACAATGGATGCTGCAATGAGAACTTAGTTTAAGGGTCACATGAATGAGTTAGTGTAGCAAATTAACAGGAGTTTAAAATTATTGAAAGTAAATCAAGAGTAAGCAAGGTGTCAAAGGTTAATCAAGGTTTATAACTGGCCAAAGTCAAGGAAAATAACCAAGCTTAATAAATAAACACATGACCACACTGTGTCTACTCTAAGAACAAGTTAATACCACAAGCCTAGGGACACAAGAAACATCAGAGTTACAGGAGCTTTTTGTCTTTTTTTTTAAAAAAAATGCACGTGACAATTTTTACACACAATGGCGACCTTCCTAAGGCAAAACTAACATCGATCCTGGTACCATGTTTAACACAAGGCATTATCCAGGAATCTATTAGCTCACTTTAGGCAAGGCTACCCCCTACCAACCAAGGCATCGGTCTGGAGTAGAATACTCCTCGCCTACCAAGTATCAATAAGGCGATAGGCCAACATTAAAGCACATCATAGACTTGATTGCTATTTATTGTAGGCTTTTTTTTTTAATAATCTATTTCTTTTGATCTTCGCTCCTGAACTATAATTTGTCTTGCATCCTTTCGACAAAGGGGTAATAGCTATGTCCTAGAGGTCAACACACACATGGCCAGGTGTCAAACATTAAGATGGTTTGACCCTAGACCTAAGACAATCGTATTCCAAGGTTAACTAAAGACGTCATGCTGCCTAGGAATATTTCCAATAAAGTTAAGCTCATTAATGATTTACACTAGCATGCAAGCAACTTCAAAAACTAAGTAGTACATTGACAATTTCCATGTGGTCATGCATTATAGTTTATGCAATTGATTGAACAGTAAAAACGAAAGAGAGTGGGTATGGAAGAATTACACCTGTAATTGGAGATCTCCTTGATTCGATGAGACAGCTTGCAATTTGATATAGATATATTTTGATGAACGTTGCGGCAGTCTCAGGACTTGAAAGCGAACCCACCTCAAACTTTTTTAACCTGTACAATCAACTAACAAGCACTATACCTCGAGAGGCACATCAGTGTGAAAATTTCAAGACTTGTTTAAGGAATCTAAACTAGAAAAAACTTAAAAACACTAGCCTACCTACCAGTCACCACACTACTACTGAGGATACGGTAAGAGGATGTTGTAGAGTCCTGGCTCTAGCCCTAAGGCTAAGCCTCTATCCGCATCATCCAAACAAATAAAGTCAACCTCAGTAGTGCCATGAGTTTCATCCGTCCATTCATCATTGTTAGATATTTCCTTTTCATTTTCCCATCCACATAAACTCATCAAAAATGTAACCATGCGAGGATAGTCATCTTGTGGAAAAGGAAAGCATTGGGCTATCGGGGATATGTCCTCTACGGAGTAGGGGTCAGTCATGGTCAATAGGCAAATTAGCCATTCTAATTCCTCAATATTTTCCTCTCTGGCTAGTACATCTATATGATCCCATTCAGTTTCAATTACAGGATAGCACATGTGGAATATCTAAGAAAGGTACAGATGATACCTCTCACCAAAGGTAGGAGTGGATGAAGTGTATGATGATCGGGCATCTGCCATATCTGCAAACACAGATATAGCATCAGTAGGTTTATGACAGGACAATCTAGTTCTTGATTGTATACGGATATTTCTCTTGTTTTTGTGCTCTTGCTCTTTTTACTATTTTTTGTTTTTCTTTTCTTTGTTTGTTTTTTTTTTAATGTATGAAGCTATATATATACATCCCCTTGAATTTGGCAATTACATGGTCAGGGGAGAAGGTTAAGGAGAAAGCAATAGAATTTCGAGCGTGAGTACATGCTCCCCCTTTCCTTGGGTAGATCATATTATTTGCAATGATGTTGCAGCCTCTTGGAACCAATTTGTCCAGCGGGTCATAGGTTGTGATGTGGGCAGATAGCTTTTTATGACCCTTGTGGCCACATCCAATTGCAGAGATGGTAGTGTACGCTCCCATTGACGAATGGAGGAAATGGTTTCTGACGATACTATTACAAGGGGAGACGTAGACTCATCGGTTTTTTGTTGGGTGTTGACAAGAGTAGGTGTAGAGCATGTAGAAACTTCTATATGAGTGTGTGCCTGGCATGAGGAGCTAGAAGCTTCATGTGGCTCCCCCCTTCCTGAGCTAGGTGGTAATGATCGATATCGTTTGGGAATCCAAACTAACTCTGGAAGAAGTGGTGCAGAGCACTCTATTACCTTTCCCTTACCACGGTCTTGAATTGTCATTGGGGTGGCAACAATTGGTTTGCAAGGTTTTACAGGTGATGTAGAGGGTTTCAACTTATGTTTAGGGACCCAAATCTGGTCATTTTCCTCGTAGTACCCTTGGGCTACTAATAATTTTTTAGGGATCCATCGCGATGTTACATTGCCCTTTCTCGGGTGGGTAGCTGTTTTCCTTTTACGAGGCTTCTTGGTGGCTGAACGAGATTGAGCAGGGGAAGTAGCTGTTAACGAAGCTTTGGGAACCCATTTGTATGTACTCTTTGGCATAGTAAGCGAAGCTTTAGAGACCACCTTGCCTGTTTCGAGTCTTGGCGTTGAAGCGTTAGAGGGGTGGCCAACAGTCGAAGATGGTTTTGCCACTGGACTTTGTGATTTTTCATTATCTAATATTTGAGTGGATGACTTAGGTGCGGGATTTTGAGCGGTCAGACCTAGTGTTGGTTCTTGCGTTGTGACTTATCATCCATTTGTGTCCTAAGATTACAGTCCCTTCCATGGTACCAGCAGGCATAACCAAAAAGCTTTGAATTATGATTCCCTTGTCATAAGCAACCGGAGTGTGCAGAATTCCTGAGATAGGGGTTTTCTTCTTGTTGATTCCTTGAACTTGGATAGAGCCCTTGGATAAAGGTGGTTTTCCCGGTTGACACCACACGCCATATGATAGCAAATTGTGTTGAGCTCCTATATCCAATAATGCATTATACAGCACCTCCCCGTAAGGACTCTGTAACTCAATTGGGTATCTTAGAGGTGGGTCAGATTCCAGTGCATCCTCCTCTGCTTCCTCGAAAAATACTTGCGTAATTCCCAAGTTGGCTTCTCGTTGTCTCCTAGCACGCTGCTGACGTTCTTTGGCTTCGACTCTCGCTTGTATCTTTTTAAGCTCAGCCTGTTCTTTAGCTGCCTTCTTTTGATGGATTGCATGTAACTCCTCTTGGCTCAGGGGGTTATAGTACCTTTTGAATTTACTCCCATTAAGGAATCCAATGGTTTCAACTCCGTCGAGAGTCTCCACTCTAATGGTACCTTGCGGGGTAATTTCACATACTCTATACGGTCCCTTACCAGCATATTTGAGCTTCTTCTTTTCGTTTCGCACTCCATACATCAGGACTTTATCCCCAACCTTGATGTCCTTGTCCTTTAGATGGCGATCAAACCATTTTTTCCTTCTATCCTTCTCCACAAGGGCATTGTATACAGCCAATTGTCTTTCTTCGTTTAGCTGCTCAAGGATATATAGATGCTCTACTAAGGGATTACCATTCCAACCCTCTTGAGTAGCAACACGAAGACTAGGAATGACAAATTCCCACGGCATGACTGCTTCTTGGCCATATACCATTTTGAATGGTGTGCAATTAATAGCCACTTTGTACGCAGTACGATAGGCCCATAAAGCTGTCGTGAGCTTTAGATCCCAATCCGTGCGATGAGCTTCAACTGTCTTTGTCAAAACAGAGATTAATGTCTTGTTTGTACTCTCGGTTTGGCCATTCGCTTGCGGATAATAAGGAGTAGATTTATGATGGGATATCATGAAATTTGTTGTGAGCTCCTTAATCACTTCATTTATAAAATGCGTACCATTGTCGCTCACAAGTTCAAAAGGACAACCGAAGCGTGTGATTATATTTTCAAAGAGGAACTTGGCTGTTGTCCTTACATCTGCCTTACGTGTCGCTTTCGCTTCAGCCCATTTGGTCATATAGTCAGTGGCCACAATAATATAGCGAGATTGTGTGTTTCGGGCCGCTGGGCTAATTGGACCTACAAAGTCTAAACCCCACTTTTCAAATGGTTGGTTTACTTTGATTGGATGTAGGGGCATCTGATCTTTCCTCTGGGGTTTCTTATATCGTTGGCTTTCATCGCAACCCTTCACAAAGAGTGATGCATCTTGGAACATAGTGGGCCACCAATACCCTGATTGTAAGATCTTGCACGCAGTTAAGTCTCCTGAGAAGTGACCACCGGCTACGCCCATATGTGCCTCTTGCAAAATGTATAGATACTCATCCTCTCGGGCACAACACCTAAGAACGTCATCCTTTCCTCTTTTATAAAGAGTCCCTGCTATCAGGAAATAGGGTTCGCATTCTTTGATTAGCTTTCGAGCTAGATCTTTACGAAGCTCCTTGGGTGGGAAGCCATTAACCAAAAAGTTAACAATCTTCTCACTCCATTCAGGCATTGTCTCCACCATGAACAGGGAAGCGTCAGGTAAGTCATCATCAACCCCCGTAGGAGCCTCACCATTGGGTATGCGAGACAAATGATCAGCCATAACATGTTTCTTGCCAGGTCTCACAACAACCGTGAAATCAAACTCAAGAAGAATCAATAGCCATCGTGTGATTCTTCCTGTGGAGCATGGTTTGTTTACCAAATACAACAATGCTTGATGATCCACATAGAAAACAAACTTGGTGGCAAGGAGGTAATAACGAAATTTCCTTACTGCATATATCATTGCCAACCCTTCTCGCTCCGTAGTGGTGTAGTTCATCTCAGCATCATTCAACTGGCGACTGGCAAAGCTAATGGGGTAGTCTAGCTTGTGTTCTCCAGGTTGAGTTAACACACACCCAATAGCAAAGTTTGATGCATCAATATGCACATGGAAGAGTAGATCCCAGTTAGGCATTCTCAAGATTGGAGCACTCGCCAAGGCCTTCTTTAATAGCTCATAGGCACGATCACATTCTTCAGTCCAAATAAACTCGATGAGAAGCTTATACAATGGTCGAGCTATCTCGACGAAGAATAGAATAAATCTTCGATAATAACCAACGTGGCCCATAAAGCGTTGGACTCCCTTGTAGTTGGTGGGTGTGGGCAATTCCAGAATGACCTTGATTTTACTCTTGTCAGTGGAAATCCCATTTTTGGACACTATATGCCCTAAGATAACTCCGTGTTTAACCCAGAATTGGCATTTGAAAGGATTCAAGGAGATGCGATATAATCTACACCTTTCAAATATTTTTCGTAAACACATCAAATGCTCGTCCCAAGAGGAATGAACACAAAGATCATCTGAGAAAGCTTCACAGAAGTCCCTTAGATATTCCTTAAAGGCCGTGTTTATCAATCGTTGGAATGTTGCAGGTGCATTGGTCAAGCCAAAAGCCATGACGCGAAAGGCAAACACTCCAAACTCCGTGATAAATGCTGTTTTAGCTTGGTCCTCGACTGCAATTGTGATCTGATTGTAACCCGAGTACCCATCTAAAAAGCTATATGCCTCCTTGCCTGCCACTCTTTCAAGCACATGTTCAGAATATGGCAAGGGGTAATGATCCCTTCTGGTGGCTGCATTAACCTTTTTGAGATCAACGCACACTCTGAGTTTCCCATTCTTCTTTGGCACGATGACTATCGGAGAAACCCATTCTGAGTGCTCAATTGGGTATATGAATCTACATTTTACCAGCTTTTCAATTTCCTCTTGTACAATCTTTGCGTACTGAGGATTCATTGGGTAGGGATGTTGCTGGACTGGTTTAGCAATGCTAATCATTGGAATCGTGTGTTGCACCACCGAGGGTGGAACACCCTTCATATCATGATATGTCCAAGCAAATATGTCCTTGAATTCTTTAAGAAGCTTCGTAAGTGCAGCTTCTTCCGCCTTGGTGAGGTCTTGAGCAATAAAAACTGGTTTAGACTCCTCACCCGGATCTGCTAAGTCTATCTCCTTAACTACCGCAGGGCCATCGTAGACACCGCTACTCCCATTGGTAGGCATTCGTTGGGCTTTTGTGTAGACTACTTTACGTTCCCCTGTGGTGAATGATTTGAAATGCTCGGGTGCGGGGTGTAAGTCTACTACTGGTTCTTGTTGTGCCAGGTTTTTTTCTTTCAATTCCGCTTCCTTTTGTTGTTGAGCCCACTCTTGGTTTTGCCGCCTTCTTGCAGTACGACTTAGTTTCGGCTTCTCTTCGTCGATTTCTATTTGGGCGACGTCATGAGGTTGCGGAATACACCACATGACACTTTGGAGGTATTGTCCCCAATTATCCGCTAACTTCTAATGAGCATCAATAGCTCCTACATAACTAAGCCATTCTGCAGTGGATCTCTCCTTGTTTATTGCAGTTCGTACATTAGCTCGATAGCGTTGGCGCTTATGTCTCGTTTTCTTCTTACCAAGTTTTTGATTTTTGTTTCTATCTGATTCGGACTCACTTGGTCGATCTTCACTTTCGGATGAACTGCAGGGGGCCACTGTCCTAGGCCTTGAGCACCTTGCTTCCACATTTGGGTGAATATTTGATTCATTTTTCCCATCAGGCTCAGAGTCAGTTTCTTCTTGAGATTCATACTCAGAGTTGCATTGGTCTAAGTCTTCACTACTGTCAGTGTCAGTGGAGTTCGCCACTTTCTTGCCATCAGGAGTCAAGTGCATAACACCTATCATGTTTATTGGCACTAATGGTGGCATATCTTGCCCCTCAGGTGTTACCCAACTTGTGCCTCTATTTCCCCATGTGTCTATGGTTGCCGCTAAGTGTACCCAATCCACGTTATCCGACTCAGTCATACCCGGTAGGACATCCATGTAAGGAGAATCCTTCCCATCATCAGTCTCTTTTTTGCATGTATAGCAATACCTTAATGGGGCGGAGTGAACAGTGGTATCCGATCGATTATCGATGATAACCTTGCTTCCTAAAGGATGCGCACGACCATTCTCAAGATCAACTCGAATGACAGAGTCCTGGAATTGTAGATAGACATGGTTTTTCGACCAGTCATGCACCATTTGTGCTTCCCTCATGAAAGGACGCCCTAAGATCATTTGATATGACATAGGATGCTTGGAGAAATCCATTACAATGAAGGTATGTTTTACCTTGTATCCCAGGACCTTGATCTTAAGATCCCTTAACATTCCAATAGGTTTAGCTATGGTTCCGTTTGCCATCTTAACCACTATGTTTGTGACTTCGAGGTGAGGTCTTCCCATGGATTCCCAACAGTTTTTAGTCACAATGCTCACTCCAGCACCACCATCAAGGATTCCCTTTAGAGTTAATCCCTTGGTAGTAATGGGGAGGGTGGCATTAGATTCGTCCCCTTCAAAGTACTGTCCCAACTTGTTAACAGGTATTTCAACGACCGAATCTTCATCTAAGTTGGGTTGTAGATCCCAATGCTCCCCTTCATCTTGAAGTGTGTCGGGTCTATCCATATTTGCAAATTGTGGTAGCCCCGCCTTTAGTTCTCCATTGAGAAATGCCCGAAGAGCTAAGAATAGCTCAGGATCTCCATATAATTTGGATATGATCGTGGTTCTGATTTCTGAGGACATGAAATCCATTAACTTAGACACATTCAACGATACTTTTCAAGATATCGCCCCTTGACTAGGGACTGGTGAAGATGGAATCACTTCCTCTTCGATGGGGTCAAGCATTCCCTCACTAAACATTCTTTCAAGCAAAAAGGGTGTTTGCCCACTTCCTGATGTCCTATCCTCACTTTCTTCCCGAATGATACTAGGTATAGCTAACGGTTTATGGTTCCGGTGAGGCTGAACTTGCGTAGGAAACACTGTGTCTGGAATTTTGATTTTTCTCGGGTTTGGCTCGAGTTCTCTTTGTGTTTCTTCCACCAAACCCCTTAAGTGTTGCACTTTTTCAATCTCCTCAACTGGGTTTGGGTAAGTTCCAATCTTTTTCTTGAGGGTTTTTGGCCCACGTGGCTTGTCTTGGGGAGTCTCAGTCAGTTTGGGTGGTCGAGAGGGCATTAACTGACTTGGTTGTGGGGCCGAGGAAGTTTCCTTTTGTTTTTCCTTATTTATGTACTCGCTTGATTCTCCTTCATTGAGCTCCCGAGTGGGTTCCTCCCTTAAGGTAGTGGCTTTGGTCCCCATGGTTTCTATTGAATCAGAATCATCTTCAGGATCATTCATATACACGGGGTCGTCTCCTGTCCCTATGTTAGTCTTTGAACTGGGCTTGGAGCTCGTGGCATTAAGCGATCTCTTTCGTCGTGTTTTCTTTTTCTTTGCCTGAGCGATTGATGCAGCATCCCTCTCTTCAAGAATGTAGTTTTGATTTTGAAGCATTGACCGTGTAACTACATTCGCGAGTACAACGGGTGTGGTTCCTCGTGCTTGGTTGGTGACCTCAACCAAATTCAATGGCGTAATCTTGGGTGCATTAGGATTATGTGGACATTGAGCGATCAAATGATCTATGCCACAACGATTACATGTAAGTACCGGCATTCCCGATGTGCTCCCTTGATTTGGCTGCATTTGAGTAGTGATCTTCTGTAGCCTATTAGGGCACTCCGCTACACGATGTGGTCCACCACAATCGTAGCATTGAAGAGGTGGTCTCCTCGCCAAGGTATTAAGGTTTTGCCCTCTTTGATCCTCCATGTAGTACTGGGGAATCATTTCAAACGTATCAATCATTTCAAACGTACTCGGTCTCGGTCTCGGTCTCGGTCTCGGTCTTTTGATATATATATATAGGAGAGTGAGCCTCCATAGCTTTCTTTCAAGTGAGAGCTTATGGGAAGTCGTGCCCTATATGTAGCCCACTCCCCAAGGAGTAAAGTGAGCATGTGGGATAAAGCCCTCACCCTTTCCTCCACAAGCAAATAGGCTTTTGCCCCTTCCCCCCAAGGGAAACGGACTGTTTTGAGGACTACAGGAGCTCTAGATAGGCGAACACGGTGCTGTAAAGCACACTAGGATCCTTTGAACGATATGCTTGTTTCGAGCTATCACACGTCCTAGTCCAAGTTCGACCATAAGTAAGGGGGTCAAAAACGGGTTAAAAACAACACAAAAACAAGTAAAAACGGGGTGCGAAACACCTAAGAAACCACTTGTGTGAGTTTCAAGGGTAGTTACCAACGCACGTAGGGTACCCACGTCACATGCATCTATGCTCTGGTCGGGTGCTGGAGTATAAGTAAGGGGGTCAAAAACGGGTTAAAAACAACACAAAAACAAGTAAAAACGGGGTGCGAAACACCTAAGAAACCACTTGTGTGAGTTTCAAGGGTAGTTACCAACGCACGTAGGGTACCCACGTCACATGCATCTATGCTCTGGTCGGGTGCTGGAGTCTAAGCCACTAGAAAGCGTTTCAGTCTACGCAGGCTCACACCATCCCTCCACGTTAGCATCTTGGCCTTCGGCTGGAACCCAAGGGAGTGCAACCCAAGATCCACAAATAGTGGATAGTGACTCGTCCTCTGACTCAGAAGCCATGGAAGGACACCCTACCAAGAACCCTGAGGAGACAAGCCAAAACATGCCAGTGTGGGCCCCACAACCCGGATCTAGCATGTTTAGTCTTCTAATAGAGACCTTTAGTAGAGCTACACGCTCGGAACATGCGACAAGCGAAGTAAATGAAGAAGGAGGGGTAGTGGATTCGCCATTCACATCTTATGTAGACCCTACCCTCCCAAAGAGTGTCCATGTGGATATTCTACCCACTTCGTTTAATGAGGGCCCTACTGAGCTACCACCTTCCGATGCTCTTCCTAAAGTAGAGGTCCCTAGAAGCCAATCCATAAGAAGTGACATTGCGTCCACTTCAAGAGAACCGTTTGGCACACCAAGTCTGGATGGGATATTTCTCAATGAAAATTGGGAATATGATCTACACACAGAGACTCTAACGGACCTATACACGGGTTACACATACATGTGGGTTGGTTAGAAGTCCTACGATCTACATCTAGCGCCACTAATCTAGAGGAGCAACAACACATGATATGTGAGGTTATCCATAGAATTATCCAAATTGAGAGGCAAAATAGGGGAGTGAACCTAGTTTCCACTGGCCCTATGAGGTTTTTGGATACGGGCAAGGCCAAACAACCAACCTTATCACAATTGGAGACTCCCTTGGTGAGTCCCATAGACCCTTCATATGTTGTTTCGCCTGGAGTCTCAATGCAAGTTGAGCCCACGAGCAGTAACTTTAGCTTTCCAACCTTGGCTCAACTTTCCATTAGGGAATCCACAATGCCTACCCCAATGATGAGCATAGCGAAAAATGCACCTGTTACCACTGTAGTTAGTACGACACCGCTACCTAGTGGAACAGTACCTACAACAGTGCGTGCCAGTGCCTATCAACCATATGTACCTATCGCTACTCATGCTCATGTAGCTCCTATGACTCTTAGTATGCCAATGGCATATGCTCCACGACCACCTTATCATAACCATTATCCAAGGGGAGCTAGGCCTAGTCACATATCATATCCTACATCGTTTGCCAACATACTCAGACCAACGCCAACTCCTATCAGCCAGGCTATCCCAGAAGTGCCTCCACCAACTATGCCTGCTCACTTAGGTGATCTCGCAGCATTTGCTCAGACGATCGGACGATCTATTGCGGAAAACATGCGGGGCATGCCTGAGAGAGAACCTAGAAGCAAGGCAGTACAAGTGGCTAAGCTCACTCAAAACTTCAGTGGTAACGAGGATGTTAGGAAGCACATTGAAGTCTTTGAACACGTGTGTGATTCTTTGGAAGAGCACAATGAGCTGCATAAATGTAAAGCCTTAGGCTTAACCTTGAGTGGGAAGGCCGGAGATTGGTATCGAACCTTAAGGGTTGAAGAGCGCACTCACTACCCCACTCTCAAGAGATTGTTCTTGAAAGAATACATACGCGAGGGTGTGCTTTGGGGGGGTAGCATCTCAACTTCAAAAAGCTGAACGCGAGGAAGGGGAGTCAGTGAGAGACTTTATAAGTCGATTGAAGCATCTAAATTCTCGCTGCACTCCCGATGAACACTTCAATAACAACCAACTCCTCGATAGATTCATCCGAGGATTGCGCCACGAGGACATTTACAATGGCCTAGTCATTAGAGGTCTTACAACGTGGGAAGTAGTCACTGCCAATGCAATCCAGTTAGAAGACAACTTGATGATTGTAGATAAAAAGGTGTCTTCAGAAACAAAATCCGTTAGTTCGCAAGTATCTGGGCACGAGTCAATGACGGTAAAACCTATTGCTACCAAGGAGCCCAAGATATCTGAAATGTCTGTGAGACCGACCTTACTAAGGCTCTCCAAGAATACTTTAGGGGTAATCGAGCTCCTCAGAATAGCCATATGTACCCAAGGAGAGAGCAACAATGGTGTTCGGTGTGCCTGGGACCACATAGCACGAGTGAATGTCCCACATTCAGAGTCAAATTCAATGGGAATTGCAATGCATGTGGTAAGTATGGCCATCAATCTAAAGATTGCCTAGTACTTAAGCAAATGTTGGCAAATCAGGCACCACTAGCCTGGTCAAACACACCTCAAGTACCCGCGCTAATGCCTGCACAACCTGTCGAGCAACTGTCACAGCACATAGTTCCAAGGAATCCGAATGTAGTCCAGTCTGTGCCGTTACCACTGCCAGTGCTAGGACCACAACCTCCACATCCCCAAGGATTACCCCTGTAAACCAGATGGGTTGTGAGTCACATAGTGCATGTGGGGATTATGAAGAGGAGATAGACCCCACTGCTCCATACGGGGTTGATACGTTTGAAATGATTCCCCAGTACTACATGGAGGATCATTTCGGGCAAGTTAAGCCTGTATATCAAGCGGCTGCTCTCGCCACAAGAGGGCAAAACCTTAATACCATGGCAAGGAGACCACCTCTTCAATGCTACGAGTGTGGTGGACCACATCGTGTAGTGGAGTGCCCTAATAGGCTACAGAAGATCGCTACTCAAATGCAACCAAATCAAGGGAGCACATCGGGAATGCCGGTACTTACATGTAATCGTTGTGGCATAGATCATTTGATCGCTCAATGTCCACATAATCCTAATGCACCCAAGATTACGCCATTGAATTTGGTTGAGGTCACCAACCAAGCACGAGGAACCACACCTGTTGTACCTGCGAATGTAGTTACACGGTCAATGCTTCAAAATCAAAACTACATTCTTGAAGAAAGGAATACTGCATCAATCGCTCAGGCAAAGAAAAAGAAAACACGGCGGAAGAGATCGCTTAATGCCACGAGCTCCAAGCCTAGTTCAAAGACTAACATAGGGACAGGAGACGACCTCGTGTATATGAATGATCCTGAAGATGATTCCGATTCAATAGAAACCATGGGGACCAAAGCCACTACCTTAAGGGAGGAACCCACTCGGGAGCTCAATGAAGGAGGATCAAGCGAGTACATAAATAAGGGGAAACAAAAGGAAACTTCCTCAGCCCCACAACCAAGTCAGTTAATGCCCTCTCAACCACCCAAACTGATTGAGACTCCCCAAGACAAGCCACGTGGGCCAAAAACCCTCAAGAAAAAGATTGGAACTTACCCAAACCCAGTTGAGGAGATTGAAAAAGTGCAACACTTAAGGGGTTTGGTGGAAGAAACACAAAGAGAACTCGAGCCAAACCCGAGAAAAATCAACATTCCAGACACAGTGTTTCCTACGCAAGTTCAGCCTCACAGGAACCATAAACCGTTAGCTATACCTAGTATCATTCGGGAAGAAAGTGAGGACAGGACATCAGGAAGTGGGCAAACACCCTTCTTGCTTGAAAGAATGTTTAGTGAGGGAATGCCTGACCCCATTGAAGAGGAAGTGATTCCATCTTCACCAGTCCCTAGTCAAGGAGCAATATCTCGAAAAGTACCATTGAATGTGTCCAAGCTAATGGATTTCATGTCCTCTGAAATCAGAACCATGATCATATCCAAATTATACGGAGATCCTGAGCTATTCTTAGCTCTTCGGGCATTTCTCAATGGAGAACTAAAGGCGGGGCTACCACAATTTGCAAATATGGATAGACCCGACACGCTTCAAGATGTAGGGGAACATTGGGATCTACAACCCAACCTAGATGAAGACTCGGTCGTTGAAATACCTGTGAACAAGTTGGGACAGTACTTTGAAGGTGACGAATCTAATGCAACCCTCCCCATTACTACCAAGGGATTAACTCTAAAGGGAATCCTTGATGGTGGTGCTGGAGTGAGCATTGTGACTAAAAACTATTGGGAATCCATGGGAAGACCTCACCTCGAAGTCACAAACATAGTGGTGAAGATGGCAAACGGAACTATTGCTAAACCTATTGGAATGTTAAGGGACCTTAAGATCAAGGTTCTGGGATACAAGGTAAAACATACCTTCATTGTAATGGATTTCTCCAAGCATCCTATGTCATATCAAATGATCTTAGGACGTCCTTTCATGAGGGAAGCACAAATGGTGCATGACTGATCGAAAAACCATGTCTATCTACAATTCCAGGACTCTGTCATTCGAGTTGATCTTGAGAATGGTCGTGCACATCCTTTAGGAAGCAAGGTTATCATTGATAATCGATCGGATACCACTATTCACTCCACCCCATTAAGGTATTGCTATACATGCAAAAAAGAGACTGATGATGGGAAAGATTCTCCTTATATGGATGTCCTACCGGGTATGACTGAGTCGGATAACGTGGATTGGGTACACCTGTTAGCGGCAACCCCATAGACACATGGGGAAATAGAGGCACAAGTTGGGTAACACCTGAGGGGCAAGATATGCCACCGTTAGTGCCAATAAACATGATAGGTGTTATGCACTTGACTCCTGATGGCAAGAAAGTGGCAAACTCAACTGACAGTAGCGAAGACTCTGACCAATGTAACTCTGAGGATGAATCTCAAGAACAAACTGACTCTGAGCTTGATGGGGGGAATGAATCAAATATTCACCCAAATGTGGAAGCAAGGTGCTCAAGGCCTAGAACAGTGACCTCCTGCAGTGTGCGCTTTTGCCGCACAGGTCGTAGCTGGGGACTTGCCGGACACCGTATGCGAGCCACGAATGGCTGCAAGCATACAACCAGGGAAGGAAGCTCAAAACAGAATGCAAAAGGTGTGTCACTCACCGCTTAACTGCCGCCTTGAAGGATTCTCGCGTCGCAGCCGTGAAGGAGGAGCCGCCGTCGCCGCTCTACCGCCTCGCCGCCGCCGTGCCGCTACACAGTGCGCTCGATCACTCTCTCACTCTCTCTCTCACACACACGCAGGAGAAGGAAACCGAGGAGATAAGGCAAGAGCACTCTTGTATTCACAACACATGAGAATGAGGATTTTAGGGTTACATTTGACTCTTATAGGTGACTTGGCCATTCACACTTGGGCGCCCATACATGGCCAGCCGACCCTAACCCTTATCCTACTGATATCCAAGGTGCGCCTCTCATCGGTGATCACCCAATCCCTTTATCCTTAACATATAGTGCCGACAAGCCCGGCCCATGACTCAGAATATTTAAATTAATGAAGTAAAATATAGTACGACTCAATGTCCGCCATGGGTTAACATGCCCCCCTTCCTGATGTAGATTCCGTCCTCGGAAGCTATGGTATGGTAAGCTGGATAGGGTTGTTGTGGTTGACCGTCTGCAAAACAGGGAAAAGAGTGAAAATATGCTGGAATTCAAAAGATATAAAGTGTATAAATTCAAGCATGTTAGACCACAATGGATGTTGCTATGAGAACTTAGTTTAAGGGTCACATGAATGAGCTAGTGTAGCAAAGTAACAGGAGTTTAAAATTATTGAAAGTAAATCAAGAGTTAGCAAGGTGTCAAAGGTTAATCAAGGTTTATAACTGGCTTAAGTCAAGGAAATAACCAAGCTTAATAAATAAACAGATGACCATACCGTGTCTACTCTAAGAACAAGTAGTTACCACGAGCCTAGGGACACAAGAAACATCAGAGTTACAGGAGCCTTTTGCCTTTATTTTATTTTTTTTGCACGTGACAATTTTTATACACAATGGCGACCTTCCTAAGGCAAAACTAACATCAATCCTGGTACCATGTTTAACACAAGGCATTATCCAGGAATCTATTAGCTCACTTTAGGCAAGGCTACCCCCTACCAACCAAGGCATCGGTCTGGAGTAGAATACTCCTCGCCTACCAAGTATCAATAAGGCGATAGGCCAACATTAAAGCACATCATAGACTTGTATTGCCATTTATTGTAGGCTTTTTTTTTATATAAAGTTTCTTTTGATCTTTGCTCCTGAACTAAAATGTGTTCTTACATCCTTTCGACAAGGGGTAAAAGCTATGTCCTAGAGGTCAACACACACATAGCCAGGTGTTCAAACATTAAGATGGTTTGACCCTAGACCTAAGACAATCGTATTCCAAGGTTAACTAAAGACGTCATGCTGCCTAGGAATATTTCCAATAAAGTTCAGCTCATTAATGATTTACACTAGCATGCAAGCAACTTCAAAAACTAAGTAGTACATTGACAATTTCCATGTGGTCATGCCTTATAGTTTATGAAATTAATTGAACAGTAAAAACGAAAGAGAGTGGGTATGGAAGAATTACACCTGTAATTGGAGATGTCCTTGATTTGACGAGACAGCTTGCAATTTGATGTAGATATATTTTGATGAACGTTGCGACAGTCTCAGGACTTGAAAGCGAACCCACCTCAAACTTTTTAACCTGTACAATCAACTAACAAGCACTATACCTCGAGAGGCACATCAGTGTGAAAATTTCAAGACTCGTTTAAAGAATCTAAACTAGAAAAAACTTGAAAACACTAACCTACCTACTAGTCACCACACTACTACTGAGGATACGGTAAGAGGATGTTGTAGAGTCCTGGCTCTAGCCCTAAGGCTAAGCCTCTATCCGCATCATCCAAATAAATAAAATCAACCTCAGTAGTGCCATGAGTTTCATCCGTCCATTCATCATTGTCAGATATTTCCTTTTCATTTTCCCATCCACATAGACTCATCAAGAATGTAACCATGCGAGGATAGTCATCTTGTGGAAAAGGAAAGCATTGGGCTATCGGGGATATGTCCTCTACGGAGTAGGGGTCAGTCATGGTCAATAGGTGAATTAGCCATTCTAATTCCTCAACATTTTCCTCTCTGGCTAATACATCTATATGATCCCATTCAGTTTCAATTACAGGATAGCACATGTGAAATATCTGAGAAAGGTACAGATGATACCTCTCATCAAAGGTTGGAGTGGATGAAGTGTATGATGATCGTGCATCTGCCATATCTGCAAACACAGATATAGCATTAGTAGGTTTGTGAGACAGGTCAATCTAGTTCTTGATTGTATACGGATATTTATCCTCTTTTTGTGCTCTTGCTCTTTTTACTATTTTTTGTTTTTCTTTTCTTTGTTTTGTTTTGTTTTTTTAAATGTATGAAGCTATATATATACATCCCCTTGAATTTGGCAATTACATGGTCAGAGGAGAAGGTTAAGGAGGAAGCATTAGAATGTCGAGCGTGAGTACATGCTCCCCCTTTCCTTGGGTAGATCATATTATTTGCAATGATGTTGCAGCCTCTTGGAACCAATTTGTCCAGCGGGTCATAGGTTGTGATGTGGGCAGATAGCTTTTTATGACCCTTGTGGCCACATCCAATTGTAGAGATGGTAGTGTACGCTCCCATTGACGAATGGAGGAAATGGTTTCCGACGATACTATTACAAGGGGAGACGTAGACTCATCGGTTTTTTGTTGGGTGTTGACAAGAGTAGGTGTAGAGCATGTAGAAACTTCTATATGAGTGTGTGCCTGGCATGAGGAGCTAGAAGCTTCATGTGGCTCCCCCCTTCCTGAGCTAGGTGGTAATGATCGATATCGTTTGGGAATCCAAACTAACTCTGGAAGAAGTGGTGCGGAGCACTCTGTTACCTTTCCCTTACCATGGTCTTGAATTGTCATTGGGGTGGCAACAATTGGTTTGCAAGGTTTTGCAGGTGATGTAGAGGGATTCACCTTATGTTTAGGGACCCAAATCTGGTCATTCCCCTCGTAGTACCCTTGGGCTACAAATAATTTTTTAGGGATCCATCGCGATGTTACATTGCTCTTTCTCGGGTGGGTAGCTACTTTCCTTTTACAAGGCTTCTTGGTGGCTGAACAAGATTGAGCAGGGGAAGTAGCTGTTAACGAAGCTTTGGGGACCCATTTGTATGTACTCTTTGGCATAGTAAGCGAAGCTTTAGGGACCACCTTGCCTGTTTCCACTCTTGGCGTTGAAGCGTTAGAGGGGTGGCCAGCAATCGAAGATGGTTTTGCCACTAGACTTTGTGATTTTTCGTTATCTAATATTTGAGTGGATGACTTAGGTGCGGGATTTTGATCGGTCAGACCTAGTGTTGGTTCTTGCGTTGTGACTTGTCTGGTTGCCCAATCGATATTGCACTTGGTGGCCATCATCCATTTGCGCCCTAAGATTACAGTCCCTTGCATGGTACCAGCAGGCATAGCCAAAAAGCTTTGAATTATGGTTCCCTTGTCATAGGCAACCGGAGTGTGCAGAATTCCTGAGACAGGGGTTTTCTTCTTGTTGATTCCTTGAACTTGGATAGAACTCTTGGTTAAAGGTGGTTTTCCCAGTTGACACCACACGCCATATGATAGCAAATTATGTTGAGCTCCTGTATCCAATAATGCATTATACAGCACCTCCCCGTAAGGACTCTGTAACTCAATTGGGTATCTTAGAGGTGGGTCAGATTCCAGTGCATCCTCCTTTGCTTCCTCGAAAAATACTTGCATAATTCCCAAGTTAGCTTCTCGTTGTCTCCTAGCACGTTGTTGACGTTCTTTGGCTTCGACTCTCGCTTGTATCTTTTTAAGCTCAGCTTGTTCTTTAGCTGCCTTCTTTCGATGGATTGCATATAACTCCTCCTGGCTCAGGGGGTCATAGTATCGTTTGAATTTACTCCCATTAAGGAATCCAATGGTTTCAACTCCGTCGAGAGTCTCCACTCTGATGGTACCTTGCGGTGTAATTTCACATACTCTATACAGTCCCTTACCAGCATATTTGAGCTTCTTCTTTTCGTTTCGCACTCCATACATCAGGACTTTATCCCCAACCTTGATGTCCTTATCCTTTAGGTGGCGATCAAACCATTTTTTCCTTCTATCCTTCTCCACAAGGGCATTGTACACAGCCAATTGTCTTTCTTCGTTTAGCCGCTCAAGGATATACAGACGCTCTGCTAAGGGATTACCATCCCAACCCTCTTGAGTAGCAACATGAAGACTAGGAATGACGAATTCCCACGGCATGACTGCTTCTTGGCCATATACCATTTTGAATGGTGTGCAATTAATAGCCACTTTGTACGCAGTACGATAGGCACATAAAACTATCGTAAGCTTTAGATCCCAATCCGTTCGATGAGCTTCAACTGTCTTTGTCAAAACAGAGATTAAAGTCTTGTTGGTACTCTCAGCTTGGCCATTCGCTTGCGGATAGTAAGGAGTAGATTTATGATGGGATATCATGAAATTTGTTGTGAGCTCCTTAATCACTTCATTTATAAAATGCGTACCATTGTCGCTCACAAGTTCAAAAGGACAACCAAAGCGTGTGATTATATTTTCAAAGAGGAACTTGGCTGTTGTCCTCGCATCTGCCTTACGTGTCGCTTTCGCTTCAGCCCATTTGGTCATATAGTCAGTGGCCACAATAATATAGCGAGATTGTGTGTTTCGGGCCGCTGGGCTAATCGGACCTACAAAGTCTAAATCCCACTTTTCAAATGGTTGGTTTACTTTGATTGGATGTAGGGGCATCTGATCTTTCCGTTGGGGTTTCTTGTATCGTTGGCATTCATCGCAACCCTTCACAAACAGTGATGCATCTTGGAACATAGTGGGCCACCAATACCCTGATTGTAAGATCTTTCGCGCAGTTAAGTCTCCTGAGAAGTGACCACCGGCTACGCCCATATGTGCCTCTTGCAAGATGTATAGATACTCATCCTCTCGGGCACAACGCCTAAGAACGTCATCCTTTCCTCTTTTATAAAGAGTCCCGGCTATCAGGCAATAGGGTTCGCATTCTTTGATCAGCTTTCGAGCTAGATCTTTACGAAGCTCCTTGGGTGGAAAGCCATTAACCAAAAAGTTAACAATCTTCTCACTCCATTCAGGCATTGTCTCAACCATGAACAGGGAAGTGTCAGGTAAGTCATCATCAACCCCCGTAGGAGCCTCACCATTAGGTATGCGAGACAAATGATCAGCCATAACATGTTTCTTGCCAGGTCTCACAACAACCGTGAAATCAAACTCAAGAAGAATCAATAGCCATCAAGTGATTCTTCCTGTGGAGCATGGTTTGTTTACCAGATACAACAATGCTTGATGATCCACATAGAAAACAAACTTGGTGGCAAGGAGGTAATAACGAAATTTCCTTACTGCATATATCATTGCCAACCCTTCTCGCTCCGTAGTGGTGTAGTTCATCTCAGCATCATTCAACTGGCGACTGGCAAAGCTAATGGGGTAGTCTAGCTTATGTTCTCCAGGTTGAGTTAACACACACCCAATAGCAAAGTTTGATGCATCAATATGCACATGGAAGAGTAAATCCCAGCTAGGCATTCTCAAGATTGGAGCACTCGCCAAGGCCTTCTTTAGTAGCTCATAGGCACGGTCACATTCTTCGGTCCAAATAAACTCGATGAGAAGTTTATACAATGGTCGAGCTATCTCGGCGAAGAAGAGAATAAACCTTCGATAATAACCAACGTGGCCCATAAAGCGTTGGACTCCCTTGTAGTTGGTGGGTGGTGGCAGTTCCAGAATGACCTTGATTTTACTCTCGTCCGTGGAAATCCCATTTTTGGACACTATATGCCCTAAGATAACTCCATGTTTAACCCAGAATTGGCATTTGAAAGGATTCAAGGAGATGCGATATAATCTACACCTTTCAAATATTTTTCGTAAACACATCAAGTGCTCATCCCAAGAGGAATGAACACAAAGATCATCTAAGAAAGCTTCACAGAAGTCCCTTAGATATTCCTTAGAGGCCGTGTTTATCAATCGTTGGAATGTTGCAGGTGCATTGGTCAAGCCAAAAGCCATGACGCGAAAGGCAAACACTCCAAACTCCGTGATAAATGCTGTTTTAGCTTGGTCCTCGACTGCAATTGTGATCTGATTGTAACCCGAGTACCCATCTAAAAAGCTATATGCCTCCTTGCCTGCCACTCTTTCAAGCACATGTTCAGAATATGGCAAAGGGTAATGATCCCTTCTGGTGGCTGCATTAACCTTTTTGAGATCAACGCACACTCTGAGTTTCCCATTCTTCTTTGGCACGATGACTATTGGAGAAACCCATTCTGAGTGCTCAATTGGGTATATGAATCCACATTTTACCAGCTTTTCAATTTCCTCTTGTACAATCTTTGCGTACTTAGGATTCATTGGGTAGGGACGTTGCTGGACTGGTTTAGCAGTGCTAATCATTGGAATCGTGTGTTGCACCACCGAGGGTGGAACACCCTTCATATCATGATATGTCCAAGCAAATATGTCCTTGAATTCTTTAAGAAGCTTCATAAGTGCAGCTTCTTCCGCCTTGGTGAGGTCTTGAGCAATATAAACTGGTTTAGACTCCTCACCCGGATTTGCTAAGTCTATCTCCTTAACTACCGCAGGGCCATCGTAGACACCGCTACTCCCATTGGTAGGCATTCTCGTTGGGCTTTTGTGTAGACCACTTTATGTTCCCCTGTGGTGAATGATTTGAAATGCTCGGGTGCGGGGTGTAAGTCTACTGGTTCTTGTTGTGCCAGGCTTTTTTCTTTCAATTCCGCTTCCTTTTGTTGCTGAGCCAACTCTTGGTTTTGGCGCCTTCTTGCAGTACGACTTAGTTTCGGCTTCTCTTCGATTTCTAATTGGGTGACGTCATGAGGTTGCGGAATACACCACATGACACTTTGGAGATATTGTCCCCAATTATTAGCTATCTTTCGATGAGCATCAATGGCTCCTACATAACTGAGCCATTCTGCAGTGGATCTTTCCTTGTTTATTGCAGTGTGTACATTAGCTCGATAGCGTTGGCACTTATGTCTCGTTTTCTTCTTACCAAGTTTTTGATTTTTGTTTCTATCAGATTCAGACTCACTTGGTCGATCTTCACTTGTGTCCACCTCACTTTTAGATGAACTGCAGGAGGTCACTGTCCTAGGCCTTGAGCACATTGCTTCCACATTTGGGTGAATATTTGATTCATTTTTCCCATCAGGCTCAGGGCCAGTTTCTTCTTGAGATTCATACTCAGAGTTGCATTGGTCAGAGTCTTCGCTACTTTCAGTGTCGGTGGAGTTTGCCACGTTCTCGCCATCAGGAGTCAAGTGCATAACACCTATCATGTTTATTGGCACTAACGGTGGCATATCTTGCCCCTCAGGTGTTACCCAACTTGTGCCTCTATTTCCCCATCTGCCTATGGTTGCCGCTAGGTGTACCCAATCCACATTATCCGACTCAGTCATACCCGGTAGAACATCCATATAAGGAGAATCTTTTCCATCATCAGTCTCTTTTTTGCATGTATAGCAATACCTTAATGGGGCAGAGTGAACAGTGGTATCCGATCGATTATCAATAATAACCTTGCTTCCTAAAGGATGCGCACGACCATTCTCAAGATCAACTCGAATGATAGAGTCTTGGAATTGTAGATAGACATGGTTTTTCGACCAGTCATGCACCATTTGTGCTTCCCTCATGAAAGGACGTCCTAAGATCATTTGATATGACATAGGATGCTTGGAGAAATCCATTACAATGAAGGTATGTCGTATCTTGTATCCCAGAACCTTGATCTTAAGGTCCCTTAACATTCCAATAGGTTTAGCAATAGTTCCATTTGCCATCTTAACCACTATGTTTGTGACTTCGAGGTGAGGTCTCCCCATGGATTCCCAACAGTTTTTAGTCACAATGCTCACTCCAGCACCACCATCAAGGATTCCCTTCAGAGTTAATCCCTTGGTAGTAATGGGGAGGGTTGCATTAGATTCGTCACCTTCAAAGTACTGTCCCAACTTGTTAACAGGTATTTCAACGACCGAGTTTTCATCTAGGTTGGGTTGTAGATCCCAATGCTCCCCTTCATCTTGAAGTGTGTCGGGTCTATCCATATTTGCAAATCGTGGTAGCCCCGCCTTTAGTTCTCCATTGAGAAATGCCCGAAGAGCTAAGAATAGCTCAGGATCTCCGTATAATTTGGATATGATCGTGGTTCTGATTTCAGAGGACATGAAATCCATTAGCTTAGACACATTCAACGGTACTTTTCGAGACATCGCCCCTTGACTAGGGATTGGTGAAGATGGAATCACTTCCTCCTCGATGGGGTCAGGCATTCCCTCACTAAACATTCGTTCAAGCAAAAAGGGTGTTTGCCCACTTCCTGATGTCCTATCCTCACTTTCTTCCTGAATGGCTAACGGTTTATGGTTCCTGTGAGGTTGAACTTGTGTAGGAAACACTGTGTCTGGAATTTTGATTTTTCTCGGGTTTGGCTCCAGTTCTCTTTGTGTTTCTTCCACCAAAGCCCTTAAGTGTTGCACTTGTTCAATCTCCTCAACTGGATTTGGGTAAGTTCCAATCTTTTTCTTGAGGGTTTTTGGCCCACGTGGCTTGTCTTGGGGAGTCTCACTTAGGTTGGGTGGACGAGAGGGCATTAACTGACTTGGTTGTGGGGCCGAGGAAGTTTCCTTATGTTTCCCCTTATTTATGTACTCGCTTGATTCTCCGTCATTGAGCTCCCGAGTGGGTTCCTCCCTTAAGGTAGTGGCTTTGGTCCCCATGGTTTCTATTGAATCGGAATCATCTTCAGGATCATTCATATACACGGGGTCGTCTCCCGTCCCTATGTTAGTCTTTGAACTGGGCTTGGAGCTCGTGGCATTAAGCGATCTCTTTCGCCGTGTTTTCTTTTTCTTTGCCTGAGCGATTGATGCAGTATCCCTCTCTTCAAGAATGTAGTTTTGATTTTGAAGCATTGACCGTGTAACTACATTCACGGGTACAATGGGTGTGGTTCCTCGTGCTTGGTTGGTGACCTCAACCAAATTCAATGGCGTAATCTTGGGTGCATTAGGATTATGTGGACATTGAGCGATCAAATGATCTATGCCACAACGATTACATGTAAGTACCGGCATTCTCGATGTGCTCCCTTGATTTGGTTGCATTTGAGTAGCGATCTTTTGTAGCCTATTAGGGCACTCCGCTACACGATGCGGTCCACCACACTCGTAGCATTGAAGAGGTGGTCTCCTCGCCAAGGTATTAAGGTTTTGCCCTCTTGTGGCGAGAGCAGCCGCTTGATATACAGGCTTGACTTGCCCAAAATGATCCTCCATGTAGTACTGGGGAATCATTTCAAACGTATCAATCCCATATGGAGCAGTGGGGTATATCTCCTCTTCATAATCCCCACATGCACTATGTGACTCACAACCCATCTGGTTTATTGGGGTAATCCTTGGATGTGGAGGTTGTGGTCCTAGCACTGGCGGTGGTAACGGCACAGACTGGACTACATTCGGATTCCTTGGAACTATGTGCTGTGACGGTTGCTCGATAGGTTGTGCAGGCATTAGCGCGGGTACTTGAGGTGTGTTTGACCAGGCTAGTGGTGTCTGATTTGCCAACATTCGCTTAAGTACTAGGCAATCTTTAGATTGATGGCCATACTTACCACATGCATTGCAATTCCCATTGAATTTGACTCTGAATGTGGGACATTCACTCGTGCTATGTGGTCCTAAGCACACCGAACACCATTGTTGCTCTCTCCTTGGGTACATATGGCTATTCTGAGGAGCTCGATTACCCCTAAAGTATTCTTGGAGAGCCTTAGTAAGGTCGGTCACAGACATTTCAGATATCTTGGGCTCCTTGGCAATAGGTTTTACTGTCATTGGCTCGTGCCCAGATACTTGCGAACTAACGGATTTTGTTTCCGAAGACACCTTTTTACCTGCAATCATCAAGTTGTCTTCTAACTGGATTGCATTGGCAGTGACTGCTTCCCATGTTGTAAGACCTCTAATGACTAGGCCATTGTAAATGTCCTCGTGGCGCAATCCTCGGATGAATCTATCGAGGAGTTGGTTGTTATTGAAGCGCTCATCGGGAGTGCAGCGAGAATTTAGATGCTTCAATCGACTTATAAAGTCTCTCACTGACTCCCCTTCCTCGCGTTCAGCTTTTTGAAGTTGAGATGCTACCCCCCAAAGCACACCCTCGTGTATGTATTCTTTCAAGAACAATCTCTTGAGAGTGGGGTAGTGAGTGCGCTCTTCAACCCTTAAGGTTCGATACCAATCTCCGGCCTTCCCACTCAAGGTTAAGCCTAAGGCTTTACACTTATGCAACTCATTGTGCTCTTCCAAGGAATCACACACGTGTTCAAAGACTTCAATGTGCTTCCTAACATCCTCGTTACCACTGAAGTTTTGAGTGAGCTTCGCCACTTGTACTGCCTTGCTTCTAGGTTCTCTCTCAGGCATGCCCCGCATGTTTTCCGCAATGGATCGTCCGATCGTCTGAGCAAATGCTGCGAGATCACCTAAGTGAGCAGGCATAGTTGGTGGAGGCACTTCTGGGATAGCCTGGCTGATAGGAGTTGGCATTGGTCTGAGTATGTTAGCAAATGACGTAGGATATGATATGTGACTAGGCCTAGCTCCTATTGGATAAGGGTGGTGATAAGGCGGTCGTGGAGCATACGCCATTGGCATACTAAGAGGCGTAGGAGCTACATGAGCATGAGTAGCGATAGGTACATATGGTTGATAGGCACTGGCACGCACTGTTGTAGGTACTGTTCCACTAGGTAGCAGTGTCGTACTAACTACAGTGGTAACAGGTGCATTTTCCGCTATGCTCATCATTGGGGTAGGCATTGTGGATTCCCTAATGGAAAGTTGAGCCAAGGTTGGAAAGCTAAAGTTACTGCTCGTGGGCTCAACCTGCATTGAGACTCCAGGCGAAACAACATATGAAGGGTCTATGGGACTCACCGAGGGAGTCTCCAATTGTGATAGGGTTGGTTGTTTGGCCTTGCCCGTATCCAAAAACCTCATAGGGCCAGTGGAAACTAGGTTCACTCCCCTATTTTGCCTCTCAATTTGGATAATTCTATGAATAACCTCACATATCATGTGTTGTTGCTCCTCTAGATTAGTGGCGCTAGATGTAGATCGTAGGACTTCTAACCAACCCACATGGTATGTGTAACCCGTGTATAGGTCCGTTAGAGTCTCTGTGTGTAGATCATATTCCCAATTTTCATTGAGAAATATCCCATCCAGACTCGGTGTGCCAAACGGTTCTCTTGAAGTGGACGCAATGTCACTTCTTAATGGTTGGCTTCTAGGGACCTCTACTTTAGGAAGAGCATCGGAATGTGGTAGCTCAGTAGGGCCCTCATTAAACGAAGTGGGTAGAATATCCACATGGACACTCTTTGGGAGGGTAGGGTCTACATGAGATGTGAATGGCAAATCTACTACCCCTCCTTCCTCATTTACTTCGCTTGTCGCATGTTCAGAGCGTGTAGCTCTACTAAAGGTCTCTATTAGACGACTAAACATGCTAGATCCGGGTTGTGGGGCCCACACTGGCATGTTTTGGCTTGTCTCCTCAGGGTTCTTGGTAGGGTGTCCTTCCATGGCTTCTGAGTCAGAGGATGAGTCACTATCCACTATTCGTGGATCTTGGGTTGCACTCCCTTGGGTTCCAGCCGAAGGCCAAGATGCCAACGTGGAGGGATGGTGTGAGCCTGCGTAAACTGAAACGCTTTCTAGTGGTTCAGGCTCTAGCACCCGACCAGAACGTAGATGCATGTGACGTGGGTACCCTACGTGCGTTGGTAACTACCCTTGAAACTCACACAAGTGGTTTCTTACGTGTTTCGCACCCCGTTTTTACTTGTTTTTAGATTGTTTTTAACCCGTTTTTGACCCCCTTACTTACGGTCGAACTTGGACTAGGGCGTGTGATAGCTCGAAACGAGCGTATCATTTAAAGGGTCCTAGTGTGCTTTACAGCACCGTGTTCGCCTATCTAGAGCTCCTGTAGTCCTCAAAATAGTCCGTTTCCTTTAGGGGAAAGGGGCAAAAGCCTATTTGCTTGTGGAGGAAAGGGTGAGGGCTTTATCCCACATGCTCACTTTACTCCTTGGGGAGTGGGCTACATATAGGGCACGACTTCCCATAAGCTCTCACTTGAGAGAAAGCTATGGAGGCTCACTCTCCTATATATATATATCAAAAGACCGAGACCGGGGCCGGGGCCGGGGTCGTGGGTCGTGGGTCAATTGGGGTTCTTTCTTTTCAAAAAATTTTTCTCCAATTAGAAAATCGTTCCTCTCCACACGTTTGGTTCTTTCTTTAAAAATAAAATTTAGTTTTTTTATTTTTATTTTTTATATTTTTTTTAATTTTTTATTTTCTGTATTTTTTTTGGAGATAAGTTTTCTAGGGTTTCTTTAGGTTCAGCCTTGGCCGCGGCGCAGTTCGCACATAGCACAGGTCTGGGGATTCAGAAATCTCCCTCCCACGCAGAAAACCAGATAACAGATCACACGCCCACACGCGGAGCGGAAAAATAGCAAAAGAAACAGAAATGCAGAAGACAAATTGCAGAAACAGAGATTGCAAACCACAGAAACACCTCAACAGCAAACACACAGTCGCTCTCCTACAGTGTAGATTAAACTTCACGCAGCACAGCCGAGCTGCAAACTGGAGCTTGGTGCAGGTGCGCCTCTCATCGGCGATCACCCAATCCCTTTATCCTTAACATATAGTGCCGACAAGCCCGGCCCATGACTCAAAATATTTAAATTAATGAAGTAAAATATAGTACGACTCAATGTCCGCCATGGGTTAACATGCAGTTCATCCGAAAGTGGAGATCGACCAAGTGAGTCCGAATCTGATAGAAACAAAAATCAAAAACTTGGTAAGAAGAAAACGAGACATAAGCGCCAACGCTATCGAGCTAATGTACGCACTGCAATAAACAAGGAAAGATCCACTGCAGAATGGCTTAGTTATGTAGGAGCCATTGATGCTCATCGGAAGTTAGCGGATAATTGGGGACAATACCTCCAAAGTGTCATGTGGTGTATTCCGCAACCTCATGATGTCGCCCAATTAGAAATCGAAGGGAAGCCGAAACTAAGTCGTATTGCAAGAAGGCGGCAAACCCAAGAGTTGGCTCAACAACAAAAGGAAGCGGAATTGAAAGAAAAAAGCCTGGTACAACAAGAACCAGTAGACTTACACCCCGCACCAGAGCATTTCAAATCATTTACCACAGGGGAACGTAAAGTGGTCTACACAAAAGCCCAACGAACGCCTACCAATGGGAGTAGCGGTGTCTACGATGGCCCTGCGGTAGTTAAGGAGATAGACTTAGCAGATCCGGGTGAGGAGTCTAAACCAATTTTTATTGCTCAAGACCTCACCAAGGCAGTAGAAGCTGCACTTACAAATCTTGTTAAAGAATTCAAGGACATATTTGCTTGGACATATCATGATATGAAGGGTGTTCCACCCTCGGTGGTGCAACACACGGTTCCAATGATTAGCACTGCTAAACCAGTCCAGCAACGTCCCTACCCAATGAATCCTAAGTATGCAAAGATTGTACAAGAGGAAATTGAAAAGCTTGTAAAATGTGGATTCATATACCCTATCGAGCACTCAGAATGGGTTTCTCCGATAGTCATCGTACCAAAGAAGAATGGGAAACTCAGAGTGTGCGTTGATCTCAAAAAGGTTAATGCAGCCACCAGAAGGGATCATTACCCCTTGCCATATTCTGAACATGTGCTTGAAAGAGTGGCAGGCAAAGAGGCATATAGCTTTTTAGATGGGTACTCAGGTTACAATCAGATCACAATTGCAGTCGAGGACCAAGCTAAAACAGCATTTATCACGGAGTTTGGAGTGTTTGCCTTTCGCGTCATGGCTTTTGGCTTGACCAATGCACCTGCAACATTCCAACGATTGATAAACACGGCCTTTAAGGAATATCTAAGGGACTTCTGTGAAGCTTTCTTAGATGATCTTTGTGTTCATTCCTCTTGGGACGAGCACTTGATGTGTTTACGAAAAATATTTGAAAGGTGTAGATTATATCGCATCTCATTGAATCCTTTCAAATTCCAATTTTGGGTTAAACACGGAGTTATCTTAGGGCATATAGTGTCCAAAAATGGGATATCCACGGACGAGAGTAAAATCAAGGTCATCCTGGAATTGCCCCCACCCACCAACTACAAGGGAGTCCAACGCTTTATGGGCCACGTTGGTTATTATCGAAGGTTTATTCTCTTCTTCGCCGAGATAGCTCGACCATTGTATAAGCTTCTCATCGAGTTTATTTGGACCGAAGAATGTGATCGTGCCTATGAGCTATTAAAGAAGGCCTTGGCGAGTGCTCCAATCTTGAGAATGCCTAACTGGGATTTACTCTTCCATGTGCATATTGATGCATCAAACTTTGCTATTGGGTGTGTGTTAACTCAACCTGGAGAACACAAGCTAGACTACCCCATTAGCTTTGCCAGTCGCCAGTTGAACGATGCTGAGATGAACTACACCACTACGGAGCGAGAAGGGTTGGCAATGATATATGCAGTAAGGAAATTTCGTTATTACCTCCTTGCCACCAAGTTTGTTTTCTATGTAGATCATCAAGCATTGTTGTATCTAGTAAACAAACCATGCTCCACAGGAAGAATCACACAATGGCTATTGATTCTTCTTGAGTTTGATTTCACTGTTGTTGTGAGACCTGGCAAAAAACATGTTATGGCTGATCATTTGTCTCGCATACCCAATGGTGAGGCTCCTACAGGGGTTGATGATGACTTACCGGACACTTCCCTGTTCATGGTGGAGACAATGCCTGAATGGAGTGAGAAGATTGTTAACTTTTTGGTTAATGGCTTTCCACCCAAGGAGCTTCGTAAAGATCTAGCTCGAAAGCTAATCAAAGAATGCGAACCCTATTGCCTGATAGCCGGGACTCTTTATAAAAGAGGAAAGGATGACGTTCTTAGGCGTTGTGCCCGAGAGGATGAGTATCTATATATTTTGCAAGAGGCACATATGGGTGTAGCCGGTGGTCACTTCTCAGGAGACTTAACTGCGCAAAAGATCTTACAATCAGGGTATTGGTGGCCCACTATGTTCCAAGACGCATCACTCTTTGTGAAGGGTTGCGATGAATGCCAACGATATAAGAAACCCCAGAGGAAAGATCAGATGCCCCTACATCCGATCAAAGTAAACCAACCATTTGAAAAGTGGGGTTTAGACTTTGTAGGTCCAATTAGTCCAGCGGCCCGAAACACACAATCTCGCTATATTATTGTGGCCACTGACTATATGACCAAATGGGCTGAAGCGAAAGCGACACGAAAGGCAGATGCGAGGACAACAGCCAAGTTCCTCTTTGAAAATATAATCACACGATTCGGTTGTCCTTTTGAACTTGTGAGCGACAATGGTACGCATTTTATAAATGAAGTGATTAAGGAGCTCACAACGAATTTCATGATATCCCATCATAAATCTACTCCTTATTATCCGCAAGCGAATGGCCAAGCCGAGAGTACAAACAAGACATTAATCTCTGTTTTGACAAAGACAGTTGAAGCTCATCGCACGGATTGGGATCTAAAGCTTACAACAGCTTTATGGGCCTATCGTACTGCGTACAAAGTGGCTATTAATTGCACACCATTCAAAATGGTATATAGCCAAGAAGCAGTCATGCCGTGGGAATTTGTCATTCCTAGTCTTCGTGTTGCTACTCAAGAGGGTTGGGATGGTAATCCCTTAGCAGAGCGTCTGTATATCCTTGAGCGGCTAAATGAAGAAAGACAATTGGCTGTGTACAATGCCCTTGTGGAAAAGGATAGAAGGAAAAAATGGTTTGATCGCCACCTAAAGGACAAGGACATCAAGGTTGGGGATAAAGTCCTGATGTATGGAGTGCGAAACGAAAAGAAAAAGCTCAAATATGCTGGTAAGGGACCATATAGAGTATGTGAAATTACCCCGCAAGGTACCATCAGAGTGGAGACTCTCGATGGAGTTGAAACCATTGGATTCCTTAATGGGAGTAAATTCAAAAGATACTATGACCCCCTGAGCCAAGAGGAGTTACATGCAATCCATCAAAAGAAGGCAGCTAAAGAACAAGCTGAGCTTAAAAAGATACAAGCGAGAGTCGAAGCCAAAGAACGTCAACAGCGTGCTAGGCGACAACGAGAAGCCAACTTGGGAATTACGCAAGTATTTTTCGAGGAGGCAGAGGAGGATTCACTGGAATCCGACCCGCCTCTAAGATACCCAATTGAGTTACAGAGTCCTTACGGGGAGGTGCTGTATAATGCATTATTGGATACAGGAGCTCAACACAATTTGCTATCGTATGGCGTGTGGTGTCAATTGGGAAAACCACCTTTATCCAAGAGTTCTATCCAAGTTCAAGGAATCAACAAGAAGAAAACCCCTGTCTCAGGAATTCTGCACACTCCGGTTGCTTATGACAAGGGAACCATAATTCAAAGCTTTTTGGTTATGCCTGCTGGTACCATGGAAGGGACTGTAATCTTAGGGCGCAAATGGATGATGGCCACCAAGTGCAATATCGATTGGGCAACCAGACAAGTCACAACGCAAGAACCAACACTAGGTCTGACCGCTCAAAATCCCGCACCTAAGTCATCCACTCAAATATTAGATAACGAAAAATCACAAAGTCCAGTGGCAAAACCATCTTCGATTGTTGGCCACCCCTCTAACGCTTCAATGCCAAGAGTGGAGTAGGCAATGTGGTCCCTAAAGCTTCGCTTACTATGCCAAAGAGTACATACAAATGGGTCCCCAAAGCTTCGTTAACAGCTACTTCCCTACTCAATCTCGTTCAGCCACTAAGAAGCCTCGTAAAAGGAAAGCAGCTACCCACCCGAGAAAGGGCAATGTAACATCGCGATGGATCCCTAAAAAATTATTAGTAGCCCAAGGGTACTACGAGGGGAATGACCAGATTTGGGTCCCTAAACATAAGTTGAATCCCTCTACATCACCTGTAAAACCTTGCAAACCAATTGTTGCCACCCCAATGACAATTCAAGACCGTGGTAAGGGAAAGGTAATAGAGTGCTCCGCACCACTTCTTCTAGAGTTAGTTTGGATTCCCAAACGATATCGATCATTACCACCTAGCTCAGGAAGGGGGGAGCCACATGAAGCTTCTAGCTCCTCATGCCAGGCACACACTCATATAGAAGTTTCTACATACTCTACACCTACTCTTGTCAACACCCAACAAAAAACCGATGAGTCTACGTCTCCCCTTGTAATAGTATCGTCGAAAACCATTTCCTCCATTCGTCAATGGGAGAGTACACTACCATCTCTGCAATTGGATGTGGCCACAAGGGTCATAAAAAGCTATCTGCCCACATCACAACCTATGACCCGCTGGACAAATTGGTTCCAAGAGGCTGCAACATCATTGCAAATAATATGATCTACCCAAGGAAAGGGGGAGCATGTACTCACGCTTGACATTCTAATGCTTCCTCCTTAACCTTCTCCCCTGACCATGTAATTGCCAAATTCAAGGGGATGTATATATATAGCTTCATACATTTTTTTTTAAAACAAAGAAAAGAAAAATAAAAAATAGTAAAAAGAGCAAGAGCACAAAAACAAGAGAAATATCCGTATACAATCAAGAACTAGATTGACCTGTCAGAAACCTACTGATGCTATATCTGTGTTTGCAGATATGGCAGATGCCCGATCATCATACACTTCATCCACTCCTACGTTTGGTGAGAGGTATCATCTGTACCTTTCTCAGATATTCCACATGTGCTATCCTGTAATTGAAACTGAATGGGATCATATAGATGTACTAGCCAGAGAGGAAAATGTTGAGGAATTAGAATGGCTAATTCGCCTATTGACCATGACTGACCCCTACTCCGTAGAGGACATATCCCCGATAGCCCAATGCTTTCCTTTTCCACAAGATGACTATCCTCGCATGGTTACATTTTTGATGAGTTTATGTGGATGGGAAAATGAAAAGGAAATATCTGACAATGATGAGTGGACGGATGAAATTCATGGCACTACTGAGGTTGACTTTATTTGTTTGGATGATGCGGATAGAGGCTTAGCCTTAGGGCTAGAGCCAGGACTCTACAACATCCTTTTACCGTATCCTCAGTAGTAGTGTGGTGACTGGTAGGTAGGTTAGTGTTTTCAAGTTTTTTCTAGTTTAGATTCCTTAAACAAGTCTTGAAATTTTCACACTGATGTGCCTCTCGAGGTATAGTGCTTGTTAGTTGATTGTACAGGTTAAAAAGTTTGAGGTGGGTTCGTTTTCAAGTCCTGAGACTGCCGCAACGTTCATCAAAATATATCTACATCAATTGCAAGCTGTCTCGTCAAATCAAGGAGATCTCCAATTACAGGTGTAATTCTTCCATACCCACTCTCTTTCGTTTTTACTGTTCAATTAATTAATAAACTATGATGCATGACCACATGGAAATTGTCAATGTACTACTTAGTTTTTGAAGTTGCTTGCATGCTAGTGTAAATCATTAATGAGCTTAACTTTATTGGAAATATTCCTAGGCAGCATGACGTCTTTAGTTAACCTTGGAATACGATTGTCTTAGGTCTAGGGTCAAACCATCTTAATGTTTGACACCTGGCCATGTGTGTGTTGACCTCTAGGACATAGCTATTACCCCTTTTGTCGAAAGGATGCAAGACAAATTATAGTTCAGGAGCGAAGATCAAAAGAAATAGATTTTTTTTTAAAAAAAAGAAGCCTACAATAAATGGCAATACAAGTCTATGATGTGCTTTAATGTTGGCCTATCGCCTTGGTAGGCGAGGAGTATTCTACTCCAGACCGATGCCTTGGTTGGTAGGGGATAGCCTTGCCTAAAGTGAGCTAATAGATTCCTAGATAATGCCTTGTGTTAAACATGGTACCAGGATCGATGTTAGTTTTGCCTTAGGAAGGTCGCCATTGTGTGTAAAAATTGTCATGTGTATTTTTTATTTTTTTATTTTTTAAAAGGCAAAAGGCTCCTGTAACTGATGTTTCTTGTGTCCCTAGGCTCGTGGTATTAACTTGTTCTTAGAGTAGACACAGTGTGGTCATCTGTTTATTTATTAAGCTTGGTTATTTTCCTTGACTTAGGCCAGTTATAAACCTTGATTAACCTTTGACACCTTGCTAACTCTTGATTTACTTTCAATAATCTTAAACTCCTGTTAATTTACTACACTAGCTCATTTATGTGACCCTTAAACTAAGTACTCATACAACATCCATTGTGGTCTAACATGCTTGAATTTATACACTTTATATCTTTTGAATTCCAGCACACTTTCACTCTACTTCCCTGTTTTGCAGACGGTCTACCACAACAACCCTCTCGAGCTTACCATACCATAGCTTCCGAGGACGGAATCTACATCAGGAAGGGGGGCATGTTAACCTATGAACGGACATTCAGACGTACTATGTTTTACGTCATTAATTTAAATATTCTGAGTCATGGGCCGGGCTTGTCGGCACCATATGTTAAGGATGAAGGGATTGGGTGATCGCCGATGAGAGGCGCACCTTGCATATCAGTAGGATAAGGGTTAGGATCGGCCGGCCATGTATGGGCGCCCAAGTGTGAACGGCCAAGTCACCTATAAAAGCCAAATGTAACCCTAAAATCCTCATTCTCATGTGTTGTGAATACAAGAGTGCTCTTGCCTTATCTCTTTGGTTTCCTTCTCCTGCGTGTGTGAGAGAGAGAGAGAGAGTGAGAGAGCGATCGAGCACTGTGTAGTGGCACGGCGGCGGCGGCGAGGCGGTAGAGCGGCGCGACGGCGACTCCTCCTTCACAGCTGCGACGCGGGAATCCTTCAAGGCGGCAGTTAAGCGGTGAGTGACACACCTTTTGCATTCTGTTTTGAGCTTGCCTTCCTGGTTGTATGCTTGCAGCCATTTGTGGCTCGCATACGGTGTTTGGCAAGTCCCCAGCTACGATCTGTGCGGCAAAAGTGCACATTTACTCCTATTGCTTCATTCAAATAGTGAAAGTTTTAATAATAATAATAATAACTTTAATGTTTAAACCTCTCTTAATACTTTATTATTAATACCATTTTAATTCTTCTCTATTGCATGTTGCACGTAGCCCTGCACTGAACAAGCTTGTTTTTAATAAGTTTGTTATAAGCTTTCTAAAGTTTTTTTTTTGGTTCTACTTAAAACTTCTAAAGCCTTAATTTTCAAAGCTTATATTATTAAGCTTATGAAATAAACTTCTTACATCATATATATATATATATATATATATATATATATATATATAAAATTTTAGTTTAAAAAGCCCAAAAATATTTTTAATACTAAATCTCATAAGCTTTACAATGTGATTATATTATTATAGTAAACCTCATAAGCTTTGCAATTTAGTAACCTCATCAAACAACTTTCGGACAATCGAGAAAATTCTCAAGGATTCTTCTTTGAAATTGGAAGTATTTTTTTTTCAACCTCTATAGACCATGAGCTCGAGTCAACAAGCTTCGCATAAGATAAGTATTGTAAATATCTATATATAAAATTTCAATTATAATGTTTAATACATGTATTTTGTTAACTACACTTTTTGAATTTTATAAATTAACAAAGTTTGATATTATATTATGAATTGAAACTAACATGCATATCAGTATATGCAAAATCTCAGATGATTTACCAATTAAGTATTCACCTTGTATAATTTCATTACTTGTATAAAATAAAAAATGTTAGTTGTCAATTTGTTTTCTTCTAACTAATATTTTGCAGTCTAACCCAAGTAAGTTTCTCCATTTTCCAAAATTTTAATCATCAACAAATTAAAATGCTTTGTGATATTTGTATCCTTTTAATAATGTATTTTGTAGCAAAGCTATCCAACACTTGCAAGTAACTTGCTATCCTCTATAACTTAGTAAATAATTCTTCCAATATTTCTATGTAAGCTTTATCTTTAAGACAGTGATTCAAACACTTTCTAAGTAAGCATCTCATTACTATCCTTATAATAGTGATCATGCTTCAAATATAATCTTGTTGTATTTAAAAAGCATAATATTTTTAATTCATTTTTAAAAAAAAAATTTATAGTTATATCTACTCATTTTTGAGGTAAACCAACTTCTTATAATATTGTTAGAAAGTCTCTTTGTGGCCCTGAATACAGACAACCAGTTTCATACAAATTCGATCATTCGACAAATTCGTATCCCTTTTCGTATCCAATTCTTGAGGTAACATATTTATTTCATTTGATTATTCCTACAATAAATTTTATTTAACACCTTTTTGGCAAATTTGAAGAAGAGTTTTTCTGCATCAAAAGTAGAACTTCTTGAAGGAACTAGCCCTTCCATCTTAAACTATACTTTATGAATTTTTCATTATGTATTAGTCTTGTGGTATGGGATACAAGATTAATCCTATGTGAAGGATTCAATGCACACTTATCTCTAGATCTGTGTGGGATAATTTCTGATGGTATGGGACACTAGAATTTATTACACATAGAAATTAGAAAAGATACTTGAAGTTATATAGTATACAACAATTGATCTCCTTTTCTCGCAAATAATCAAACACGCATTTGAGGTCAGTTTCTTATCTAAGCAGGAGTATCTAAGCAGGAGGGATGTTACATAATGTCCACCCTTTAGCTGTACAAGGACGCCCAAATGCTAGTGTGCCATCCTAGTGAATTGGTATCGTGGATGACTCCACATTAAATACTGGTTACTTAGTGGTATTTTCATAGCTTGAGACCATGCTGGACGGGTGTATGTTATTGAGGTATAACAAGTAGTGCCATGCTTGACAATTGTATCATGGTCAATGTGAAACAAGTGGACTATGCTAAACAACTGCACATGGTCAAAGTGAAACAAGTGGTTTATGCAACCGATGTGCCATGCTCTTGGAGTGTAACAAATGGTAACTCACACCATGCTAGATGATGTGTATATAATGATACTCTCATCATAGTGAAATAAGTGGTGAGTATATGTCGTGTTTGTGCCTATCAATCTTTCATATTGGGATTAATTATCAATTAATTGGGATATGTTTATAGAAATATCAATTAATTGTTAATTAATTGGGATATGTTTACAAAAATGTCATATTGGGATTAATTATCAATTAATTGGGATATGTTTACAGAAATAGGTGAGAAATGTGTGTGTCGCACATAAGGGATCTTGTCTATATCATTCATATTATTATTTTTGATTTGATGATGAGTGCAAGGATCACCAATTTAGGTGGTGCACAAGTTTTCTTATTGCAGTCCATGTTCACCCAAGCCTCTGAGCCATGCCTTTGTGCCTCCTCTGAGCCATGTTTGGTCAATGAACCTCTGAGTCTGTTTGTGGTATTCCATGTCTATAAGAACCTCCAAGCCATGCCTAATAAGCCTCTGAGCCATGTTCGGACCTTTGAGTTTACCTTGCAAGTTATGACGTCAATGGCTACAAGCATAATGTTGTTGTTATGTAGCATTTTCTTCTACACAACTGAGGACAATTGCTTCCTCAAATGGAAGAACTATTACAAGTATATATTTCATCATATTTTTTATGCTTAATGATCGTAGAAGAATATGCTTGATTTAATGTGTGCAGAAATTAGCTTGATTTAATGTGTGCAGAAATTAGCTTGATTTAATGTGTGCAGAAATTAGCTTAATGGAATGTGCGAATATGCACAAGGTTATTATATGTGCAAATGTGCACAAGGTTATTATATGTGAAAATGTGCACAAGGTTATTTTATGAGTTCATTTTGTTGGCCACATGCCAAATTTTTGTACAAATTATTTATGCACGCTTGTGCATGGCGTTGCTATATTCCTAGCACATATGCTAGAAGAGTTTTGATTATTTACATTTAGTGTGTGAACAAGCTCTAGTTCTTGAGCTACTTTTGTTAAAAAAAAGGTGGAAAAGCAAAGCCCAATTTTGTATGCACAACTATTAATATCTCCTTGGGCTATTTATTGAATACAATTCTCAAAAATACTCATGTCGTGGAAGTGGAGATTGCACCCAATCTTGTCTCTTGATGGTGATGTTGTTCTATTTCTCTTGTTTTATGCTATGCTATGCTCTTTCATATCGATTTGATTCAAGTATTTGCTTTAATCTTAGATGTGTTTGTGAGTTTTTAATTATTTCTTCAAGAAGTACAAAAGGGTCCCATGACACTCCCTCCCTCTTATTTTTCAAAAAATATCAAATATATATGTATATATTTCTTTAACTAAACTAACACCCTCTTTGCATTTATTTTATCTTCCAAAAAAAATATCAAAAGAAAAGGACTAACCATTTTTAACCTTCCTCCCCCTTCCCTCTACTAATGTTTTCTCCAAACTAACCTTTTCCTCAGTTTTTCGTTTCTCTCTTCCCACTAACATTTTTTACTAGTGTCTCCTTTTTTTAACTACCCCCCCTTGAATCTCTTTTATTTTATTTTTCAAAAGAGAAAGAAAAAGTAAAAAGTAAAAAATGAAAAATTCAAACTCTAAAAAAGAAGCAAATGGAGTTTATTATTTTTACACACGCCCCATTTTTATGTGTTTTCGTGCTTTAATTCACTCCATGCACATCTTTTAGAATCATGGCATATCCTTTAGCACATGTTCTCAACACCATCCTGCCATTATGTGAGTGTTTCCATGTCATGAGCTTCATGCACATTCTTAGGTGGTATGAGGATTTTTGGGGTGTTTTTCCATTTTCTTAAGGATGCTTGGGAGGATTTAGCTGATGTTATGGTAGGCGATCTCACAAATAGATGAGGTACCGACATTTATTATATTTTATGGCATTCCATGGCTTTCCACATATTTTTTGATCACTCTAGGGTCACGTGTAAGTTAGAGTCTGTAGGCATTATCTGTCGAGTCAAAGATGGAGTGCCGAAAAGAAGAGGTAGTGTTTTTACTATCAAAGAACCTTATAGTTA
Organism: Cibotium barometz; assembly: GCF_041138505.1. Lineage (NCBI taxonomy): Eukaryota > Viridiplantae > Streptophyta > Polypodiopsida > Cyatheales > Cibotiaceae > Cibotium > Cibotium barometz. The sequence goes on from NC_141068.1 coordinate 47,698,260, forward strand.
AAATAAAACGACCAAGTAGTTGAAGCCAAAAAGTGCAAATAAAATTGTAATAAATCTTGAAAAGTGTCTAATCATGAAAGTGAGTTTGGTAATTATGACTTCCTTTACACCAGCCACCAACATCAAGTGCACGATAGTTGTGAGCCATAATCTCGACCAAGAGTACCTATTGCAACCACTTGAAGCATAAAAGCATAATGACAGTGGGAGCATATAGGTCTCATGGTCTCACGATGCAAAAGTATCAAGCAGATAGGCCAATATCTATGGTCTAGCATGTGTGTGTTTTTGAATTAAATATAAATACAATATCCACAGTCGAATAAACAACTACTCAAAGACCCAACCCGCTTGATTATCCACGAGATGTCTACATGAAACATGTACATCAGTTGACTTACATAAAACATGTATAGAAGTATAACTAGATGAAAGTTTCATCTTTAAACCCACAGACGACAAGCATAAAACTAGCAACAAAACTAAAAGTGAATAAATTTAAAACAAGGGAAAGAAGAACAGTTGCCCCAGAAGTAGACACTAAATATTGATGCAAGCATAAACTAAAGTGGAGAAGCATGTTACCTGCAGCCATCCAAACCACAACACTGATAAGAACCAAGTGTTAATGAATTGGGAATGTAGATGTCAAAGCTGCTCCACACTTGTATTATCGATGTCACAGAATATGCGTCATCAATATCCAAGTGTCACGCTTCTGACATCTGCTTCACAATCTTGGCAAATTGAAAAAACATCATCCAAACAAACTAACACAGAATATGCCGAAGGGCTTAATCCATAATAATTCCACTTAATGTGTAGAAATTAATCAGTGTCTCAAAACTTGTGTGTGTGTGTGTGTGTGTGTGTGTGTGTGTGTGTGTGTGTGTGTGTGTGTGTGTGTGTGTGAGAGAGAGAGAGAGAGAGAGAGAGTGTAATTGCGTACGTGTGAGAATATGTGCTCAAATAAGTATTTTGTAAGATTCCTCCCCCCAGCTTTTGAGATGTAAAGGTGTAAGAACCTCCCCTTCAGTCTCTGTAATCATCCCCTAATTCTAAATGCAAGAAAATATTGTTTTTCCTTGTTTTTAGCTTAGAGAAAGAAAATGTTCTAGAGAGAGGTAATTCAAAATTGAGATATTTTTGGAAACAAAGTTTCTCCTAACATCTAAGATGAACTCCCCTCAAACTGAAGTTCAAAAAGAATTTTCCAATGTGCATTAGAAATTAACTGAAAATGTATTATTGGAGACCTTAGCCTAAGGGTCCACATTTTCAGAAATTTTTTATTAAGGTCCAAATAAGGTTCAAAAGGGCCAATAGGATTAATCCAAGTGTTGGGATGAGAAAAAGGAAATACCCCAAAAATGAGTAAATACTCACATAAGATGAAGAGTGGACCAAGGACTGGGTTTATTAGTTAAAAATTGGGATATTTTAGTAAAATTATGAATTTTTGACACCTCAGTAAGGAGGGAGAGGCCTCATGAAGTAGGCGCCTTTTTTTCATCATTGCTTTGCATTTTTTATTCAAAAAAATGAGATTTTTTATATCTCCTCCTGCAAATTGGATCATAAAGTGAGCTGAACTTGTCCAAAATGGATCAAACTAAAGCTCGAAGCCTCTAGATCTCAGTTGGACTTGGTTTGCGGCCTCCCTCACCTATAAATAGACCCTCACTCCTTTGTATTTCCATCTTTGTGTATTTACATGCCAAAATTATCTTCAAAATTAGTGGAATTTTATTATCCCTCTATTTTGCCTCTACCTTGGGAAGCTTTGGAGCTTCACAATTCTCCATTCTATCTTGGAGATTATCCTCCCCAACTTGGTGGCCAAAACTTGCTTTGTGGGCTTCACTTCTATCCAAAATAATCAAGCCAAAAATCAAAGGTAAGCTTAATCCAATGGATTTTTTCTATCTTTCTCAATGGCTTTCTTCTTCCCAACCCCTCTAATGCTTGGGAAGCTTTCAATTGAATGGTTTTTTCTTGAAATCAAGCTTTCTAATGATTCATAATGTTTAAATGGTTTAATACTAATCTTATGCTTATTTATAGTGTTTTTATTAGTAAATCTCTCTTTTTGGAAAGATTAATCATCTTTATGGTTAGATCCTTGTTAGAAGGATGGTTCTTAATGATAAACTCATTATCTTAAACAAAACTCTAGGCTTGACAAGCTAGATAAAAAGATTATGTATTTTTATGATTTTAATCTAGTTAAAAATGATGATTAATTTCTTTAAGCTTGTTTATGATTAAGAAAAATCATATTAATTCATTTTAAGTTGAAAGATGATTATGCTAACATTTTTGCAAATGAGAAATGGATATTTAAGAATAATCAAGGGATTTAATCATAATTATGCTTATAATTATGTTGTATATACATAAATAAATTTTAGTTTAAAAGAGTTCTTATCATATTTCAATTATGAATATTCATTTAAAGTTAGAAAATTGAACATTCTCAGAAGTTGCAGCAAAGCTATGGTAAATTTTTTTTTTAAAAAGATAAATCTTATTTTTATGCATAAATTTAATAAAGCAAAAATAGGAGGTCACATCATATTCTAGGCATAGATATTTTTATGCTAAAGAATGATTTTTGTTACATTTAAGAAAAATACTTTTATAGTATTTATGCATAATTGCTTAAATAGAGAAAAGATAAATTTTTGTTATATTTATCTTTATATATGTACATGCATAAATAAATTTTATGCTAAAAGTGGAGTTTTGAGCATTATTCAATAGCCAAAAAAATAAAGAAGGTTATGCACAAATTTTATAGAATCATTCAATTTATGAGAATTACGGAAATGATTCATTTAGATAAATGGATTGGTGTTTATACTTTAAAAAGAGAAAATATCGGTATAATTGATTTTGTAAATCCCATGAATCTTTTATTCAAAAAGAAGAATATTGAGCGTATTTTATTTTGAGAAATTTGAGAAAGAATGTGAAAATATCGAATGGATGTGAAATGATGAAAATGGATGTGAATGGATGTGAATGAAAGTAGGAATGATGAGAATGGATATGAATGAATGTAGAAATGATGAGAATGGATGTGAATGAATATAGGAATGATGAGAATGGATGTGAATGGATGTAGGAATGATGTGAATGGATGTGAATGGATGTAGGAATGATGAGAATGGATGTGAATGGATGTAGGAATGATGTGAATGGATGTGAATGGACACATGAATGGATGTGAAATGATGTGAATGGATGTGAAGGGATGTGAAATGATATGAATGGATGCGAATGGATGTGAATGGATGTGAAATGATGTGATTGGATGTGAGTTGATGTGGAAATGATGTGATTGGATGTAAGTTGATGTGGGAATAATGTGATGAGTTGATGTGGAAATGATGTGATTGGATGTGAGTTGATGTGGAAATGATGTGATTGGATGTAAGTTGATGTGGGAATAATGTGATAAGTTGATGTGGAAATGATGTGAGTTGATGTGGAAATGATGTGATTGGATGTAAGTTGATGTGGGATAATGTGATAAGTTGATGTGGAAATGATGTGATTGGATGTGAGTTGATGTGGAAATGATGTGATTGGATGTAAGTTGATGTGGGAATAATGTGATGAGATATGGATTGATGTAGAAAAATGTGGGAAGATGACAAATGATGAGGAATAGTGAAAGGATGTGGAATGATGAGAAAAGATGAGGAATAATGTGAAAGGATAAGGAATGATGAGGAAAGATAAGAATTTTGTTTGGAACTGTATTTATATGTGAAACCTTTTTTTTTAAAGATTGTTTTACGTCAAGAATGCTAGGAGAAGCATTTTGACTATTTTGTGAAATGAGGTCATGGGGGGACCTAAGTGAAAAAGTTGCAACAACTAACGGAGAGTCAATGAAGGACGTCTCGCATGGCAAGGTCAGCCGAGGTCTTGACCAGCCTCGGTTCGATTAAAATGGTGAGCTTCCAGTACGGTGGATGAGGGACCAAGGAAGCGGCCTATAAGTGAAGCGCTAGGTCACTTGCTAAGGAACCTAGAGGGTGATGACTATACGGTGCTCGGGCTTTGGGTCGCCCAGGATACCCACGCGTGCGTTTAGGAAGAAAATGAGTTGGAGTTTGTTTTCTGAACACGGGCATGGATCTGGTTGATTAGCCTTGCTGGTCTTCAACGGATGAGTTCATGGCTCTTTTACTTGGATCTTGTAGTAGGTTGATCTTGCTGATCTCCAACTGAGAGTCCATATGGTTTTTATGTGATTAAACTCCTAGGTATTATGGGCTAGGAACTATTGAAAAGGCCCTTGAGTGAGCAGGTGGTGAGCGTTCTAGTTGCCGATGATGCCATAGGTACACTGAGGAAGGAATGACTGAAATTGGATTTTATGGTTGGAAAGTGAAAATGTTGGAAATTGGATCTGGATATTTTGGAGGATTATGATTCAAAATATTATGGTGTCATTTCAAGTCTTCTTTAAAGACAACTGAATCTGTAAGTGGTGTGTCTAAATTGTATTTTGCATGAGTGCCGACTAGGGGTTCTGGGAACTCTTTTCCCTGGTACCCAGGACAAAACATAACCAAATTTTCATAATGGATCCTATCAATACAGCGGTTGGGTGGTTGGCTAACCCATGGGACTAGATGGGGTTAGGCTAGACTGATGGATCCCTATAATTAAAATTCATACAGTGGTTGGGTGGTTGGCTAACCCATGGGACTAGATGGGGTTAGGCTAGACTGATGGATCCCTATAATTAAAATTCAATTCTGTTCAAGTTATGATAGTTGAAGTAAACCACGAATAATCCTTGTTCTATGGAAAAGAATCAACGGCTCTGCCTCTTTGACAAAGAAAAAAACATTGGTCTCTATGATCCAAGTGCCAGTTCCTCCCTTGATCCGGCCATGTGATCCGCGAGTTTGGTTGGAATGAAAAAGGGAAGTTAAGGCCCTTTGACTATGTTAGAATAATTATCCTCGAGGAATCGCCTATGCTTTTTTTGGGGGCGAGGGAAGTTTTTTCCGAGTTTGACTTTGGAAGAACCGAGGGATTAGTCTCTTGTCCCAACATTCGTGGGCGAGGCCCCAAGTGGGAAACTCTGCCCTGCGCGCAAGGTTGCTACTTCCGCTACTAGCTCCCTGGGTTCCGCCGGTGCATGGAGGGGGAACAAAAAGATGACTAAATGTGTGTGTGTGTGTGTGTGTGTGTGTGTGTGTGTGTGTGTGTGTGTGTGTTCAATGTGTCATACCATGGTTGTTATGAGTGATTGTATGAATTATAAGTGTGAGGGTGTGTGTGTGTGTCTTCTATGTGTGAAAAGGTGTATGAACGTGTGTTAAAAAAATATAAAATCTTTTCAATGCGGAATTGAGATTGACAAAAGCATGAATGGTTGAGTGTGTAGATGGAAATCAAAATACACTTGATTAACTTAGAATAAGTAAGAGAGTGTATACATGGTTAGCAATTAGGGCTAGTTGAACAATGGTTAGCAAAGGGTTAGTTAAACAATGGTTAGCAAAGGGTTAGCTGAACAATGGGTTAGTTAAACAATGGGAAAAAAATAAAAGCATGTTAACAAATGTAAATAAACAAGACCATAAACATTAGTATTAAAATATGAAAAGGTTATCATTTTATGCTAGTTGAACAATAGTAAAACTTTATTAAAAACGCTTGAGCTAAATATAATGGCATGTAGAGAAAAAAGACCTTTTAAAAAAAAAGGTATGTGCTTATCTTTAAATTAACTAGTAACCTTTAGTAATAACTATTGAGAATAAGACATGGTTAGAAACATGGAAACATTAAGCATTAGAAAAATTAACTAGTAATAACTATTGAGAATAAGACATGGTTAGAAATATGGAAACATTAAGCATTAGAAAAAAAATAACAAAGGTATTAATAATAAAACTATAAGCCCAAAAAATAGAGAACCTAGCTCTTCCATATGAAAAATAATATTACAAAGTCCGCCTGCAGAAACTGTACTACTTCAGTACCTGCATCTTGATTAGGGCTCCCCCCATTAGATTAGTAAGAAAAACTAGCTTATGTACTACAGTCATGCATATATACATAACCGGTGGCCAATGCAAGAATGAAAATGAAACGTAGACAATCCATTTAAATAGTAGATCGCGAGATGATTAGCAAGTTTAATTAATCTGAGATAATGCTAATTAAATGCATTATTATCTAAGTGCCATGAATATTTTAATGTATATCATTATTTAGTTTCTTATTAAAAAAACCAAAGGAGAGTATACACATAGTTAATAGGTTTATGTGAGACTAGGTATTATAAATGAAAAAAGTGAGACAAACACTAAGGCACGACTGAATGACAATCATGCTTAATATAGGTAGACTTATTTACTTGGTTTACAATTTAGTGAATGTGTGTGTTTGTGTATGTGAAAATATGTGTGAACAACCTAATTATAATTTTGAAGGTGTGTGTGTGCGTGTGTGAATGTGTGTGAACAACCTAATTATAATTTGAAGGTGTGTGAATGTGTGTGTGTGTGTGTGTGTGTGTGTGTGTGTGTGTGTGCATGCATGCGTGTGTGTGTAATAACACGTGTCAATAAAAAAGATAAAATGTAAGTACAATTTTAAAATCAATTGTAAATCTAAGTAAGTAAGGACATATTAATTATCTTGAAAATAAAATTCGTACATGTGTGTAAATGTACATGTGTGTGTGGGAATGTCTTTATGCATGATCAAGCAACTAACCATATTTTTTAAAAATCAATTATCTTTAAATGGAAATTTGTGCATATGTGAATGAGTGCATGTGTAAATCAACATACGTGTGTGGGAATGTGTCCATAAACATAACAATGCAAGCAAATTTGTGCATATGTGAATGAGTGCATGTGTAAATCAACATACGTGTGTGGGAATGTGTCCATAAACATAAGAATGCAAGCAAATTTGTGCATATGTGAATGAGTGCATGTGTAAATCAACATACGTGTGTGGGAATGTGTCCATAAATTTGTGCATATGTGAATGAGTGCATGTGTAAATCAACATACGTGTGTGGAAATGTGTCCATAAACATAAGAATGCAAGCAATTGTGTGTGTGTGTGTGTGTGTGTGTGTGTGTGTGTGTGTGTGTGTGTGTGTGTGTGTGTGTGTGTGTGAGAGAGAGAGAGAGAGAAATACATTGACCCAAGTTAATTGAGAGTGTGAGCTAACACTAACTTGATCAAAGCATTGACTAAAGTTACTTGAGAGTGTGCGTGAGTGCATCAATGAGTGAGTGTGTGTGCATGTGCATGTGCATGTGTTGTGTGCATGATGTGTGTGAGTGTGTCTGTGCATGGGTGAATATGTATGTACATGTGGCTGTGAGTTTGTGTGCATGTGTGTAGTTGGATGTGTGTGCACACGCGCTCAGGCTCGCGCATGTGTGTGTTTGTGTTTGTGTTTGTGTTTGTGAATATATTCCCATTCAAAGGGTCATCATAATGCCTAGTGAACTTATCAAAAAACTTAACCCATCTACCATTCAAGTTAAAAACGCTTTGTTTTTTAAAGTCTTATGAGTTTTGTAGATGCCAAAATCCTCATAAATACTTATCGAAGGAGAAATAATAGTACACATTAACACTATAATTTATAACAATGATCATCATTTTTAGGTCTAATTAAGGAACCTTACCATTCATGAATGAATTATTGCGTGTGATTTTATGTCAATGAATATGCCATAGAATCTTTAAAGCACTAAAGGCCCACTACATTTTTTACCTTTGATTAATGATATGAAGGAGATACCACTACATAGGATAACCTTTGAAAATAAAGTCTACAATTCACCTAGCCACTATTTTTTAGAGTTTACTTTATTTTACACTTTCTTCACTCTCCAATAATTTTAAACTTTTGCTTTACTATGGTTATCCGATTTTTTTTTTGAAAGGCAAAATCCATTATGGTAGCTTTGTTTAATGTTGACATAAAGTATGTTTTTTTCTTCAAATGTCTTCACTTTTTTTAAATGATTTCTAAAGGTATTTGAAGATTACAATTTAAAGAGAGTGTAAAAAGAAAGATTTGTTTTAAGACACATATCTTGTTTTGTTGAGTGACACAACATAAAGATGAAGAGTTATGTAGGTATAGCTTTAATGCTCCTTCAATTTATAGAAATGTAAATAAAGATATGGAGAGGACTATAGTAGTTATTTAGGTAATGTCAAACTTTGTAAGACCATACTCATTCAAAAAAAACAACTAAGGTAAAATGATTGGAGGAGAGCATTCATAATGTCGTAACGTTATTTATTAAGTGACTACAAGTCCTATTCTTTTAGTTATAGCTCATAAATGTAAGCCTTGTGGTATGGGATTTTTTAGTATAACAAGGGAACTAGATCATAGAGAGAATGTTCTTAAATGATTTTCCAAAAAGATAGATGTGAGATGCTTTTTTGAGTGATGTTTTTTTATTACGATAGCACTATGTTCAATTGAGTTGGGATTTAGTTTGGCATGCATTTTTGGACATTATTTAATAAATGTTTAGAAGATCCACTTCTTGCTTAATTTTTTAGTTGAGCTACCAATCCAAATTAAACAAAAAATGTGTTTTTCCATTACATTTATGGGATGGCTTTATGGATTGAATAGTTTTACTTAATTGAAAAAGGAGTTTGTAAAAGGAAAAATAACCTCAAGTTAATGCTTATGTCCAAACTATGGACTTAAAAACTAACACATCCCAAATCATGCAAATAAAGTGTTTCATAATTTTATTCGGCTATACATCACTATGCATCCTACCTTACTGAAAGGCAAGAGTGCATGCACGCATGTGTGTGTGTGTGTGTGTGCGTGTGCGCACATGCATGTACGTGTCCATCCTTATTTGTACTTTGAGGCCAAATACATGATGCAAGTAAAAGAGTAAGAAAGAAAACACTTGTATCTGACGGTGTGGATTTTTTGTACTTTGCAAGAGAAAGAAACATGACCTCTTTTTCAAAAGTCGTAAAGAAATTAGCCATGTGTCTTAATCCTCTGTATCTTGGAAAGAATAAACACGTGTGTTTTTTATGTACTGTAGAAAGATGTAATAGTTATTTCAACACTTTGACTCTCTTTTTTTTAATTTGCCTGAAAGTGGATGTGTAGTGCATTTGGGCCATGGATAAGGTGCTTCACAAATCCACTCACAAGCATAAAAGAGGTGAGCTTTTGAGGTGGATGTCTCCATTATGGATAAGAAGGTGATTTCCAATGGGGTGTTGGAGGGGAGGATGTGGACAACACAATGCAATGGGCACTTTAGTCTATGGGTGAGAATACAATGGGTGGTCAAAAAGGAAATACAATGGGTGGTCAAAAGGAAATACTGAGGAGCTAGCCATGCCAAAAGCCTCTTTTGGGGGGGGGGGGGGGGGGGGGGGGGGGGGGGGGGTAAAGAGAAAGGTGAGGTGTAAGCCAAAAGGCTGAAAGTTGGGGAAAGAGGGGGGGAGGGCTACCACCTTTGATAGAATGTGCATGGTGATATAACAGCGGGTTCCATGAATTTTCGTTTGGCTGTGCAAGAGAGAGAGGGGTGCGTGGATTTGAGAGAATAATGTCTTTTCTCTTGAAAAGACTTGTGGATGGCAATACACAAAGGAGGAGTGGCTTGGTGAGAGGGATTACTCTACAGGCGCGCCGCACTGAAGCCTCCTCCTCTCCTCAAGCGTACCGCTTCAAAGTACCACCACCACCCACATCCAACACGTTGACCCTCTCTCTCTCTCTAGTAATAAAAACCTTTGAATTCTCCCTCTTGGATCTTACTTTAAGAATTGATATTTAATCACACTATTTGCACTCCCTTAGCCAACTTTTAGTGGCAAAATATTATTGAAAATAGTCCCCCCTTCCCAACCTTCTTTTTCAAAAGAACCAATTCCATGTGTTATTTTCTATACCTTTTCTGAGAAGAACTTCTAAAGAGTTATATTAAAAGAGAACGGTCTCTATGAGACTTATTACAATAACATTATTGTGGGTAGCTGTCAAAGATGATAATAATATGAGGCAAATATACTACTTGAGGTAAAGATAATAATATTATCGTGGGGGTAGTAGTTGTCAAACATAATAATATGAGGCATATATATGTCACGCTCATAGATTTGGAAATGCGGAATTCATCAATGATGATGCTCGAAATGCACAAAAATGGCTTTGAGACCTGTGTATGTAGCCTACAATTTTGTGCAAGCATGATCTTATACATGTATATTTGTGGAATAACATGTTCGAACATGTTTAGGCAAAGCTAGTTATACAATAGCATTACATGGATTAAAAAGAGAGAGAAAGAGAAAGAGTTGAATTTGTGGCATAACATGTTCGAACATGTTTAGGCAGTCAAGCTAGTTGTACATAATGTTACAATCAAGCAAGTTATACTCAAGATTACGTTGGCATCTAAACTCTACACTCACTCTCACATTTATGAAAAAGACCATTACAATAGAATTTTCTCCATGAAGCCTGGAATGAGAATGACACACAACTACAAGCATAAATATCACAAGCATTAGTTATAGATAAGGAACACATAAGACACTCAAGGAGCTCTCAAGAATGTAGATGTTGATTCGTTGGCATACAAAACGAGTGCAATCGGATCCAAACTTCAAATGACATTGGATAGATATCATCTTTTTTTCATTGATTTTTGTGATGCCATTTGAGTCATGTTTATGAGTTTAGAAAATGGAAATCATTTCATTAGTGGTGTCCAAACTAAAAGCAAAGGACTCTAATATTTGTAACATAAAATGTAAAAGCTTTTTCCATTTGAATCATGTTTATGGATTCTACAAAATGGAAATTGTGTCAATGATGGTGTCCAAATTAAAAGAAGTTTATGTATAGCATTACTTAGCTTGTATTTTTTACTCATTTTGAGATGCCTCTCTTGTGAAGACTAATAAATATTTCTAAAAGTTATGATAAAATCAAGTGTGTTAAAGACTAGTTATCAACATGTACTTAGAGTGTTTAATTATATTACCACTTTCACTTGTTAAGAGAGTGTAGTCTAAGAACATTACTTTATGTTAATGTGCCACATTGATCTACTACTATGAAAACAAGGTGGAAACATCAAGGTATCATCCCCACTCTCCAAGTCAGTTGTTTAATGTGGCAATTTTTAACTAATCATGACAACAAACTTAAAAAAAATGTTTCCCAAGGTGTAGATACATACGAGTAAATTATAAATTATAAGCCTAGATTTCTTTTTCCCATTTGAGGCGGCACATTTGTTATATAACCTTAAACTGTAGTAAAGTAGGTCTTGTGCCCATTATTCTATATTTTCTTTTCTATGTTTTGTGGTTGAGTAGGAATGACGATGTCTTCCCTGGGCTTCTCCATGGTCTTGTTCACTCTCCTCGCACATCATAAATTGCAAGATGCAAGGAATCCTAATTATTTATGCCTTGGTCCTATGCAAAACTAAACACTCACCCTAAAGTTCTACTTATTTATTTTCTTGTATGAAGGACCCTAGGTTTGACAGAAGCCTGTAACCTTACTTTACTTTGCAGTTCTTTGAAACAACACTTTTGAGCAAGGTACATATTCACCATAATCATAGCTCATAAGAACAAGTTTCTCACTTGCATTATGTAGAATATCTACACTACACATGTTAAAAACATTGGGATTAATAAGATGTTCTATGGTACACTACACTACACATGCTAAAAACCTTAGGGTTAATAAGATGTTATACTCATGAGATTCCATACCCTTTACATGCACCCCCATTATGATTTTGTCGAACATTACTAGTGGAGTGTTGGTCTACGGGCCCATGATGTAGACAATGCCACCATTGATACAAATGCATTACATTTTCTATCCTAAATTTTTAGCTCATAAATAGTTCGAGGGAAATGCCTTTCTTGGCCCATGTTTGAAGACTCAAATCATTTCAATTGTATGAGGTAAAACTTCTTCGTGTTCAATATTTTATTTAAGATCATGTTTAAAAGGCATAAAAAGTGTTTTGAGATATTTGCTTTTGCATTGTTCTCATGCACAAAAATGAGGTGATGTGGTGATAAACATGTTGAAACATTGTATTATGCTATTTAGAGAGTTAATTATTGAATATGCTTCTTACTATATAGGAAACTAAAAATCAGTTTTCAATTTTGTCATGCTCGGGTTACTTCAAGTTTCCTTTCACACAATGTTTTCCCATAACTTTTCTATGGATTTGGTATCTTCTATTGGAAAACAATGTAGATATCTTGTTTAAATTATAGATGTAGTTAACCATTTACAATATTTCTCCCTAACATTCTCATAATGCTATGATTTTTATGAGGTTATATTAGTACATTGAAGCTGATTTAGAATGTTATTAAAGGTAACACAATACTAGAAAGAATTTATTAATGAATTTAAACCAAAAATTATGAATTTTGTCATTGACCTCATGTAATTGGTTCTACTATAAAAGTTTCCAAGGAATATTCTAACAATGGTATCATGTGTATTCATTCAACAACTTTATGGGTGTTTTTACTGACTTGGAGAGCTTCAAGAATGTGAAGTTATTGGGGTTCTAATGCGTTATGATATTGTGATCCAAGCAACCTAGAAGACTAAACTATAAGATTTTTTCCCTGCATGAAATTGAAACTATGAGGCCCATGGTCTCTCTTGAAATATTACTTGTAATTGACATTTATTAAAGGCAAAGAAAAAGGCCATTCTTTGTACTCGGTCCATTTAGTCTCCATTGTAATTATACTTGTAACTAAGCCACAAAGTGGCTCAAGGTTGATTTATCAATTCATAAAAAATGGAAAGGTAAATAAACTTGAATACTTGATAATTCTTGGTTAACATGCATCTACCTATGGTTTAAAAAAATCATGTATTTAGTAAATTTATAATTTTTAAAATTACTAAAATTTTGTAACAACCTTATCTTCAAGGAGATATGTATAAAAAAAGTATATCTCTCGATGATAGAAGGTACATGGCAATGGCCTAAATACCTATATAAGGGCTTTTGTATTACATTTGTAGTGTGCTTAAAATTTTATTAAAGATTTTTTGATGTAATTTTTAAAAATTAAAACTTTAAATTAGAAGTTTTTAAGAAAAATATGTAAATTATAACCATGGAAGGCTTTGCTTTTAAAACTTTGTTAGTAATTGATATTTTTTCCCATCTAATATCTTATGTTGAGGGTATTTTTCTAGTCGAAATTTAGAACTTTGAAACAATGTATTTCAAAAGAAATTATTTTTTCTATAGAAGTCTGTAAAAACCACAAACTGGGTTTTTTTCCTATAAGACTATATGATTAAATAAACAACGGGTCAATATATTATTTGATCTCACACCATAAGTACTTTTTTCTACCTATTATATCATTAAAGAATTATTACACATCTTTTTCAACCTAGTCATTATGTTGCTTTCAAATACATCAAATTGCTTTCAAATACATCAAATTGGACTACACATGTCTTAAAATCCATGGTGGTCCTTTCTTGATACAACTTTTTGCCTCTCTTTTTGTAGGACCATTTGATGGAGGACCTTAGATGGAGTGTCAGAGAGACTCAAATGCCCTTGTCCACCCTTCATCACCTTAATTAATTATATTACCTTTGTGATCAATAGTATTCTTACTTTAAAATTTTAACACCTCTATTAACAATGTAATACGTAACTTGTTACCTCTCTTTTCATAGGAGCATTTGGATGGACCTTTGATGGAGTTTCAAAGAGTATCAAATTCCCTTGTCCACCCTTCATCATCACTTCAATCAATTACATGATCTTTTTGATGTTCTACCTTAAAATTTTAATACCTCGTGCAATAATGGAATACTCAATGTAACAAGGCACATCGATTCACCATATCTTAATAAATAGGCTTGTCGTGATTTGTTATTTTTACATGATTTATATTGGTTCCTTTTCATGTAATATAATTGTGTTAACACTAACCCGTTACTGATATATGATGAAATGTCTAAGACATCACATAGATACCTCAAAAATGTGATTTTTTTAAATTTGAAAGCTTTAGAGTATGTCCATGAATTGAATAAAGCTTAAGTTATCACATGACATACTCTAGAGGAGAGGAGATTATTAAATTGTCCATGACATACTCTAGAGGAGAGGTTTGATAACTTAAGCTTATAAAAGCTTTGATAAAGCTTTAATAAGCTTTATAAAACAAGCTTAAAACTTATATAATATAATATATGTATATATATTTGTTGCTTTATTTTTATTTTTTTAAATTATATCTCTCTCCTTCAGCCCAGATGAGCTACGCCAAGATAAAGGCTTTGCAAGCTTTTAATAATAAAGCTTGAGTTGATTTAAAAAGCTTTGATAAGCTTTATATAACCAAGATTTAAATATATATATATATATATACATACATACCATATCCCATCTCTTCACTACTGTGTACTGTGTACTGGCCACCATCATTTGCCATATCCCATCTCTTCACTATTGTGTACTGTGTACTGGCCACCATCATTTGCCACAAAGCTTTAAGCTTTGATTATTGAAGCCATGTAATAAGCCTTATATTATAAAACTTATAATATAAATTCTATATAGCAAAGCTTATAAGCTTTATATATTTATTGCTATAATTAAGGACTTTTGTAATCAACCAAGATAAACAAATACTTTCAAGATTCTTCTACCATTGCTTTTTGGAGTAAAAATTAAGGATTTAAAGGGCTTCCTTTTCCCACTTTTGGGGTATTGCTTTACACATTTTTAACCATATGAAGTCTCCTAAGGTTTATACATATAAAAACCTTTGCCCAAATAAAATTTCTAGTGGGCCTTGTTACATAAAATGACTATGTGCACATTTACACCTATACATTAATCTTGTGCCCACTTGCATATTCCATTAAACTGAATCCTGCACAAATTAAATTAAACATATTTTTTAAGATTATTAATTCATTAAAAATATGAATAAATATATACTTGTAACATTTGGAGTAAGGGGAGGGAAAAGCTAGGTATTGATGTCAAACATATTATATGGGCTATTTTATAATCATAACGTATCTTGCATATCAAGATCCTAGTAAAACTCACTATATTATTCTATTTTATATGGGCTATTTTATAATCATCAGGTATCTTGCATATCAAGATCCCAATAAAACTTATTATATCATTTTTACTATATCTTGCAAAGCATGCAGTCTCATTGATCTGAGGAATTGAAGCAAATTGTTATATGGACACCATCCAAATCATGCAACATGCCCAATTTAGGTGCTCTTTCTCAAGGGGCTATGGCGGCATGAAAGCTTAAATGTGATAATTGTGAAGAATTTTTAAATATTAAAATTAAAGGGTCTAATACATGATAGGGATAAATTTTGCATCATCCCATTAGACATGGCGTGTGACTTATGTCTACAAGAGAGGTTTAACAAATGTAACTCACTAATTTCTAATAGCCATGTCTGTTCTTATAAGTATAGCATACTTGCATGTAGAATACTTATGTTATGAGGTTGACATTGGAAAGAGAAGCTTTAGAGTTCATGTAGAAGAAATTCTTGGAGAAAAAAGGAGTTATCATTATCATCCTTATTTTGCATCCATGATTTCAATTTGAAGCAAATCAATAATGTTTATCATAATGAGGGGCTTATTATGATGCACGAGGCCATAGCAACTTCAAACAATATGATTACTTTCACACTACTTGGCCCAAAATCTAGAGTGAATTCCAATGCATAATTATGTGACTATATTAAGCTTGCCAATGGGTAGACACATGTCCACATCATCACACTCAAGAGAGGGTGCATGTGAGAGCTTCAATGTCCTCCTTTTCCATATCCTAGCCCAATCTCACTTCCCTTTAGTTTACTGCTCAACTTTATCTTCCTTCATCGTTAGAAATAAAATAAAACAAGAAAATACGTAGTAAATTTATTTTTAAACACTTAAGATATATCATCCTTTTGTTAGGTTTAAGAAGGAAGAACCAAAAAATTGGTCTTTCCTTAAAACATAGCGTCCCTCGGTTAGGTTTAAGGAAAGACCCAAAAGAGGTTCCTATTTTATAATGATACAGCCAAGTAAGATTGGAAAGGTCCTAAAGGGAACCAATGGAAAGTGTTTTTTATAAATAGAGATGGAGTGGATTTGCAAATTTCTTATATCAAGTTTTATGGTTTTTCTTACAAAGGCATGCCAATGTGATAATTTTCTAGTCAACCTATGTTTGTATGGTCAAACATTTTAAGATTTATTAGTTTTTACACCAATCCTTTTGTCTAGTTTGCCCCCTCTACCATGGAACTCAAATGGCCCATGAGTTTTGTAGCTCATGTTAAAAAGCAGTGCAACAAGAGAAGTAAAAAACCTTAATTTGTCTATTTTTTCTAGACCAATACTTTTCTCTAGCTTAACTACTTCTACTCTATAAAAGAAAAGTAAGTGAAATATTCAGAGTAACCTACCACAACATTCTTAAGGGCTTCCTTGTATAATATTATGAAGGCTGATATTGTAATTATATACCTTTACAATGCACACCCATGAGAAAAGATTTAGATAAAATAATTGTTTAGAAATACATTAAGCTAAAATTAGATGCCAGTAATGAAAAAAGAAAAAAATTATCGAGAGAAAAGAGTTTTAACTTGGACTTCTAACACTTAAAAGAGAAGACGCACAAGTACAAGCAAGAGCACCACCAAAGTCTCGTGAATATGTAGAACCTAGGAAAACTTGAAAAGATAAACTTAGAGGGGTTAGAAGAGAAAGTACAAGCGAAAGAATAAAATGAATAGACAAGTAGAGAGAGAGAGAGAGAGAGAGAGAGAGAGAGAGAGAGAGAGAGACGAGAGCTGCTTAACATCGACTTATTGATCTAGAGAGACCAATCGACAAAGAGACTTGAACCCAGGTGGGTACATGTCATCCCAAGGGCAATTACACTAGCCAATCTACCACACTTGGGTGATAGAAAGGTAGTGCGAATTGTCCCGTTTTACCCACACACCCACATGAGATGAGAGTTGCTTAACGTCGACTTATTGATCTAGAGAGACCAAACGACGGAGAGACTTGAACCCAGGTGGATACATGTCATCCCAAGGGTAATTACACTAGCCAATCTACCACACTTGGGTGATAGAAATGTAGTGCAAATTGTCCTCTTTTACCCACACACCCACAGGAAACGAGAGCTGCTTAACGCTGACTTATTGATCTAGAGAGACCAATCGACGGAGAGACTTGAACAACCCAGGTGGGTACATGGCATCTCAAGGGCAATTACACTAGCCAATCTACCATACTTGGGTGATAGAAAGGTAGTGCAAATTGTCCTCTTTTACCCACACACCCACAGGAGACGAGAGCTGCTTAACGTCGACTTACTGATTTAGAGAGACCAATCGACAGAGACACTCTAACGCTTGCAAAAAGCCAAAGTAACTTATAAGACCACACAAATTATGAAGACCAAGAAAGTCTTGCGCCAAATATGTGGCCTAACAGAAGAAAACATTCAAAAGAAAGAAAATCTTACTAACTATATAGTAGAGATATGTGTGAGCCATCAATAATAATAAAATAAATAGGGATCTAATATTGGTTTGGGATTTTGCTTGAAAAATCCTTAATGAGGGCTCTACCCCAATGATAAACTTTCCAAGTTTCTTAAACTTTAGCTAATTTTACATTGATTTGGGCCAGTTTCACTGTAATCCATATATGTATCTTTGCGCCTTTAAGAAGGTTTGGGAGCCTCAACCTTATTACATTTGGTGTGGCAAGTGATTACTACATATGACTGCCTGATTGTAAAATATTATCACATTTGGTACGGTAAGTGATTACTACCTGATTGCCTTATTGTTAAATATTATCTGGTAGAGATATAAGTGTAAGCCATTACATACATAAATCTTAACCAATAATAAAATAAATAGGGATCTAATATTTGTTTGGGCTTTTTCTTGCAAAATCCTTAATGAGGCCTCTACCCTCAGGATAAACTTTCCAGTTTCTTCTTTTCCAAGTTTCTTAAACTTTGGCTAATTTTTCATTCTTATGTGATTGAGTTGCATTCTTCTGAGTGAGTTGTATTCTTCTGAGTGAGTTGTATTTGGGCTAGTTTCTCTGTAATCCATATCCATATCTTTGCACCTTTAATTTTGTTTAAAGGTTTAGTAGCCTCAACCTTATTACATTTGGCATGGACAGTGATTACTACATATGATTGCCTTATTGTGAAAAATTATCACATTTGGTAGAACAAGTGATAACTGATTGCCTTATTATTACGCCATTTGGTACATCAAATTGATTACTACCTGATTGCCTTATTATTACGACATTTGGTACAGCAAAGTGATTACTACCTGATTGCCTTATTGTTAAATATTATCACATTTGGTATGGCGAGTGATTACTACCACATATGATTTCCTTATTGTTAAATATTATCACATTTGATATGACAGGTGAATACTACCTAATTGCCTTAATATTGTTAAATATTGGCAAATATTAACTCCCATTTAATCATCTTGATGCAACTTTGTTAAATTAGTTATCTAATTATCCATTTAACTATCTTGTCGTAACTTTGGTAAATTAGTAAATTTGTCAACGAAGTATCCATCTTTGTCCCCATCCTTTAGGTAATCCATCCACACCAGATGGGAAGGGGATTTTGTTGCTTCAATTCATTTTCTTCAACTTTTTAACTTGATGTGTTCTTGCATTCTTCGTTAACAACCGTCTTGATGTTGCTAACTATCTCTTTTCATTCCTCTTTCAAGTATTCCTTTATCTCTTCCCTCAGTGCCTCGGTTATAATTTTTTCTTGGGTGTCGACTGTCAAGCTTGCTCAAGAGTCGCAATGTGATTTTAGAAAGACAGTGAGAGAAGGAGTAAATTCTTTCCCAACTTCTAACTAGCCTAAAAAGAACATGCTTGTGAGGCTAGAAAAAAATGGCATTGTAGTGTATTTTTAACGAGACTGTTGAAATTAAAGGAAGCATGCCAAGGACTCGCATAACCTATATTCTATGTATGGATTTTTCATACATTTTAGTTATAAAACTTCCCAGGGGATTCACTCTTAGAAAACTTGTGATATCATGTGAGTGTACAAAAGGGGGGGTTTTCGAAATGAGGCATAAGCTTATAAGGTAGGGGTAAGGCCATGTATTTAGGTGAATACTTATAAGGCCATATATTTAGGTGAATACTTAATCTTAAATTTAAGTTATAGGGGGAGGGGGTCTCGGCAGGGGCAAGGGGGATGGGGAGGGGTATAGCAACAATAAGGATATGTTATAAGTACTTTTGATGAACATAGTTGTACAAGATTCTTGCAATGTTTTTGTAGCCGCCCAACAAGACTTTTAGCAATGAAATCCTTTGAGAACATAATCAGGAAGTACTTATGTTTGGTCAATAATGTTCAAAGTAACATACTTTAAATGCTAGAGAAAAAACATGGATATAAGGAATGGGGGTGACATAGTCGTTTTTAAAGGTATCCTTATAAGCTTAAATAAGGGGGTGTTATCATCTTATGAGCATCATATATAGGGGGTTTTCTTGAGATTCATGCATGCGGGTGACGTCCCCCTTTATTGTGAGTGAATCCCCCGGGTAAAACTGACAATGAATATGCATTCACATAATAAGAACTACTTAATTCAATGAGTTGTCCTTTTTATTTATTGCTTGGAAAAAGGAATTTTTTAAACAAGGGTCTTTATTGAGAGTCCCAAGCTAGTTGATATTATGTCAGGGTTGGGGTAAAGATAGGTTCAGCTTAGCTTAGAACTTGTTTAGTTTCAAAAAATCCTTCTCATTTTGATGGGAGGCCTCCTCAAAACTCTTCTCATATTGATGGGAGACCTCGACAGAGGGAGGAGGGTTGGGGAAAAGGTAGGGTCAACTTAGCCTTAAACTTGTTCAACTTTGGGAATAACCTTTTCAAAATTATGGGAGGAAAGAAACCTCTTGGAAAATTTCAAGTTCCGGAGAAAATATAAAGAAAACGCCTGCTCATTTCCTCCTCAACCATGGGCAAAAAGGAATCATGTAAGGTTGAGTAAAAAGAGTTTCCCTCCACAGGCTCCACAAAATTGAGAGTAATGAGATTAAAGTCACGAGGAAAAATGCTGGTTCAAAATTAAGGTTTCTTCTTCAATGCAAGGTGAAAGGGATGGGATGTAAATCAAAGTATCTATGAAATCGATTTTCAAGAGGGGGGGAGTCCCCACAGGCCTTGCCATGCCCATACCTCGTTGGCGCTGTTAATATAATGTCGACTGGGAGTCTGGACGAGCACATGGGTGATGATGATGATGCTTCACCGCCCAGGGCGTGGGAACGCGGCCTATCATTGTCGGCGGCATTGAGGGGGGACTTTTTTAAAAAAAATAAACTATTGCGGGATTTTTGCAGTAAAATGGATGCATGCAAAGTGAGGTTGGCAGGAGAGATGCAGCAGCAATAATAATATTAGAAATTAGAATCACAGCATTGCGATATTATTATTTTGAATTTATATTTTGCCAGCCCCGCCCCCTATTATGGCGTGCAGGCCGAAAACCGTGGTTTTGGTTGCCGCCTAGCAGAAACCATAAATCCGGTAACCCTGCTTCTCACAGACACAGCATTTGTTGCTATATATATTAACGGTCTTACCCTTCTAGGTACACTACTCCTCCCCTAGCTTTCTACACCCCCTCCCCCCCCCTCCATCCTCCTGCCATCGTCTTCTAAAGCCCCCCCGGCCCCCTATCTCATCTCTCTCTCTCTCTTAACCTTGGAGACAAATTTGTTAATCCATCTACCCCTCCAGTTATAATACAGCTTAAATTCATCTTGATTGCTACCCCCCTCATCAACCTTAGATTTATAGCTTAATTTCACAACAATTGTCGGCCTTTCCATCTATTTCAACCCTCACTTACCTTAGTGGCGACCCATTCACTTAAATTGGCAATTGCCTCTTCATTTATCAACCTGTTTTTCACTTAGCTTAATCTAGAATTAAGCTGCCTGTTCCCAATCCTCACCAGAATTCGATTTTCATCAGTCCAACATGGTTGCCCTTGCTGAAGATGGCTTCCGGCCCTCGGCCACCATAATTGCAGGAAAGAGTTTCCCTACGTTGCCTTCTCAGTCTTCTAGATCAGCATTCCATGCAAGCGCCCTGGCGGCCCTCCTGCAGAGCCCGGCTGATTATGAATGGACGGAGCAAGAGAGGCCCTTAATTGCATATAATCAGTTTGAGCATGACCAATTAATGCCGGTAATAGACATGGCCTCATTAAGCAATGAGAGATTAACACCATCATCAGAGAGGCAGCGAGAGGTATGCGTAGCTGAGATGGCAAAGGCCAGCCATGAGTGGGGGTTTTTCCAAGTGGTTAATCATGGTGTTTCTGAGGAGCTGGTAAA
This sequence comes from Cibotium barometz, assembly GCF_041138505.1. Classification (NCBI taxonomy): domain Eukaryota; kingdom Viridiplantae; phylum Streptophyta; class Polypodiopsida; order Cyatheales; family Cibotiaceae; genus Cibotium; species Cibotium barometz. The sequence goes on from NC_141068.1 coordinate 47,719,784, forward strand.
GGAGATGGAGAAGCATGCGAGGGAGTTTTTTGAAATACTTGATTTGGGAGAGAAGAAGAGGGTGTTGCGTGATTGCAACGCGAGCAAGCCAATGGGGTATGCATGTGGAGGTGCAGGCACTCGCTTAAAGAATGATTTGCCGTGGATGGAGTCCCTGCAGCTCCCATGTGTTACGAAAGAAATGGAGGAATATGCATGGAAGATTTGGCAAGATGGGAACAAAGATTTCAGGTAGTTAAGCCGCTCCGTTAATCATCACCACTAATCTTGAGCTCATTGCTCATTAATCCCAACGGTTACGAAGGGTATATATATATATATATATATATATGCAGTAGTGGGCTTGGGTTATATAATATGTGCTTAATAGGCTCGAATCTAGCTATAATGGTGCGTTAATGATGCAGTAATGGGCGCCATTATATGCTTAAATAGGCTGCAATGGGGTGCATGTGTTAATTATCCTATGATGATATCACTAATGTGAATGTGTTAATTATCCTATGATGATATCACTAATGTGAGAAATTTTCGCAGGAATGTTGCGTCGGAGTTCAGCCACGCTTTGAAGCAGCTAACGCTTCGGATATTAGGGGTGCTAATTGAGCAATTAGGGATTAATACGGGGTCGTCGTTGTTGGAAGGCCACGTGCAGCAAGGGAAAAATTCGGTAATCCGGTTCCATCATTACCCACCTTGCCCGCAGCCCTCCCGGACCTTGGGGCTGGGCGCCCACTCCGATCCACACCTGCTCACCGTCCTTCACCAGGACCTCGTGGGCGGCCTCCAAATCTGTAAAGACGGCCAGTGGATCGCCGTCAAACCTAGACCAAACTCCTTCGTGGTCAATATCGGCGATGCTTTGCAGGTAAACAAAAAAAAAAAACACACCTCCTCTCTACATTTGCTTTTAACGAGTGTCCCGACTCCCTAGTTCAATTGGCTTTGAGTATTATTATGGATAGAATATTCCATTTTGTTCTTGTAATTAGTTTTATTTGCAAATTAGTTTAATTTGCAAATAACCCAAAACTCTAATTAGTGCTTAAGATTCTAATTAGTGTTCCTTGCAAATAATTTTGTTCTTGTACATTATGTGCCTTGAGTTTTCATTTCGCTCTTGTACATCATGTCACCGCTCACAAATTTTCCCTAACATGTTTCGGCTAGACAAATTGCTTTGTGGATTACAGAATGCTTTTTAGGAACATGTTATTATCGCATCCATATTAAAGGCATAGTTGCATGTGAGTTTTCCTTGAAAAAGAACTTCGTTTGTTGTTTAGAATAATTTGACTTTCTTCAAGGCATGGTCTTAAAGTTTGTTTAAATGCTCTTGTATATGATGGTTGCATATGCATCTATGCAAGATTTGTGAAAAGAATGACTCTCACATGCACATGTATCCATGCACACACACATACATGCATGTACACACATGTGTGCATGCATGCACACACATAGATTGCAATTTATGCCCATTTATACTCCTCTTTTCGCATGCAGGTGTGGAGCAATGATGTGTACAAGAGTGTGGAGCATAGGGTGGTTTGTAATAGCATCAAGTCTAGACTATCCATGGCTTTCTTTCTAAATCCAATCGATGAAGCCACCATAACCCCAGCCACAACAAACCCTCCTCTCTACAGGCCTTTCACATGGAAAGAGTATCGGGATTGCATGTATGCCAACAGGCCTAGGGGGAAAAGCAACCTCCTTCGCTTCAAGCTACCACACGACCAACTCCTCATATAGTATCTAGTAAAATTCAATATTATCTATTTTGCTTAATATATTTTATTTGTTTTTCTTTTTCTCAATCTCAAAAAGGACCTGCAAAATGTGTAAAGCACCTCTTAGCTCGAAATGAGCTACCCCATGTAATCTAGTTTTTTTTGCAAGCCACAATTTAACCTTGAAGAAAGCACCATAAAGCATTTTTAACACTTCACATCTACTACTTGTTTCTTTGTACACATGGGGTGACATGATGAGTAGAACATTATGAGTAGATGCATGACTATACAATGTGTTGAGAATTCCCTTTTGTCGACTATACAATGTGTAACAAGCCTTGATCAATTCTATAAGCACCTATAATCTTGGAGTGTAACTTGTAAATTGTTTTCGTTCCCATAAATTTTATTACACTAACATTTCAGTTAGCTTACATTTACCCAAAAAGAAAAAGAGGCTATCCACCAACTCAGATATATATATGTGTTCGATAAAGGGATATGTCCATGTTATACATTTACATAGAATCCATAGAAAGGATTTCAAATTACTACCAAAGAAGCTTTGATTTCTTTGGCATTGAATAGTAATCGTTCAATTTGGTACTTTGTACCTGTTAATTTCATGGGCACGTTTTTCTTTTAAATCTTATTGAGTGGTTTAGGAAATACTGTCGAGTGGTAGGTTGTCTATGTAAAAATGAATTTGATAAGGATTTCTGAGAAAATGTCTGCTCTCTGGTTGAATAGTGTCTTTATATATCCCTTTAAAGGTCCTCCCATCAGCCAAAGCTTTGAAAATTGACACTCAAAAGTTATGAGTAGTAGCTAATGTACAGCATATTTAGGAAACATACACACTTCCTTTTTACTCTCTTGATGAAGCCGAAAAGCTGAACAAAATAGACATACTTTTTGAGTAGTAGCTAGTGTACAACAAACTTATATTTAGGAAACATACACACCTAAAGAAAATAGCCATACTTTTTGAAAATTTTACACTATTATTACATTTTCTACAACCAACTTAATTCCTTTTTGAGAATCTCTCAATAGGCTATTTTGGATTTTCGTCTGGCATGTTTTAAAGGTACTTCCTGAATACTAATTGTAGCATGTCAAATGCATGAAACCTTGTAGCCTTAAGTATATGGCTCCTCCTTTTCATATTTAATTGGCGATTTCTTGTCTTTAAAAAAAACATTCAATTAACACACATAGTAAAACAATGCAATGCAATTAATGTGAAAGTAGGTATTAGATTGATTAATTTTGTGATAGGATGGGAGGGTCTCCTCTCAAAGCTTGAACTATGAGAAAAGTTTTTTGGTCAAGATTTGAGAGTTCCAAAGTCCTTATCTCCACCATACTATTGGAAATCAACCAATAGGCTTTGCTAGTAAAACATCGAGAAGCATGAGTAATGCTTCGTGTGTTTCAATATTCAATATTAAACATTGTCCTTTCACAAAACGGGTTTATGATATTGTACCCCTTTCCTTGATTCCCAATGTTAAGCATTGTCCTTTCACAAAATGGTTTCACAAAGTTGTACCTCTTTCCTTGAATCCCAACAATGTGAGACCTTGTTTAGAGTCTTCGAAACAATGTTGTACCTCCTTTCTTCAATCCCAATATAAATTTGTATATAATTCGAGAACATGTTTAGAGTATTTCAAACTATCGGAGTCTAACTCTATTTTATGGCTTTTAACTATCGGAGTCTAACTCTATTTTATGGCTTTTAACTCGGGATAAATGTAATTTCCATCCTCCTTGTAGGTATTAGGTAAACTATTTTTTTTTCATGTAGGAATGCACACTCTCTTTTTCTTTCACCCCTTTGTGGAGAGGGGGAGGGCTGGACTCCAAATAGAAGAACCCACATCCAAGGGGGATAAAGGTCTTCACCACCTTATCCACCCAACTATTGTCCATACCCCTAGGTAGACTAACTTTGTAAAAATGCTTTTGGCCTCCTAGAGATTGATGGGTTGTTTCAAAAGTCAAAGATTGGCAAAAAAAGTTGGTAAGCATGAATGATGCTCATGGTGTTTCAATACGCAACATTAGACATCATCCTTTCACCAAGTGGTTTGACAATATTATACCATGCTCCTTGAATTTATAATCTATGAACATGTTTAGAGTCCTTTGCATCTAGCTCTATTGTATGGCGTGTAGCTTGTGATGCAAAAAAAAACCTTGTGAAATGTATTTATCATGGTCAAAAAGTGTGTTAGTGAGGAGGACGACCTAACCTAAGGACCTGAATGCCTCAACTCCAAAAAAAGTGTGTTAGTGAGGAGGACGACCTAACCTAAGGACGACCTAACCTAAGGACCTGAATGCCTCAACTCCCAAAAAAACTTGCATATAACCTATGCTTTGAGGATAATAATAATAGGTATGTATTTTTTTAAGATAAATATTTAATGCCCTTACTATAAATCAAATACATTAGTAGCTAATAAATGAGACTCTTACTATAAATACAAAGAATATACATAGACCTAATTAGAAAGTGGTACCATGTGCACGCAAGTGATTTCATACATAGACCTAATTAGAAAGTGGTACCATGTGCACGCAAGTGATTTCATACATAGACCTAATTAGAAAGTGGTACCATGTGCACGCAAGTGATTTCATACTTTTTTTCAATGACAATACATTTTGGAAAGTGATATACATAGACCTAATTAAAAAGTGATAATATTTCCGAGTACAATATGTTTGAAAAGTTTAACTAGGTGCATTCAATAACCATTCAAACTTGATACTAGCTTTCTAATCTTCTTAAAATATTTTAAGAGTGAGAATTTTGCAATTTATTATTCTTTAACATGTCTTCATCATATCAAAATATTGGAGAGAGAAAGATTGGCAATGTACTTCTCAAAAAAAATATAAACATTGGCACCCCTCTTTAGGGTGGTTTTCTACATGTTAATAGCAATGTACAATGCTAATGATTGGCTAGGCAAATTAGAAGGTGATTGCTTTCTTACAAAAATCATTGTTATTGATTCATTGAAGTCAAACATATTCATGCATGACCTTGCTCTCAATGAATTGAGATCCCTTAGTCATTTATAAGAGGCATATTTGTTGCACCACAATCACCAAGTAGATTTTCTTTTTTTAAAGCCTTCGTAATTTAAGAGATTGTAACACTTTTTTCCCATATGAATACAAATTTTAAAATTTCATTATAGCAAGCTATGCTACTACTGTGAAAAATGAATCTTTAGCATCGATAAGATCAAAGTGGAAATGTGTATAAAAGATTTGAATGACTATATGTTTTCCACCCCTTATCCATAGTGTGTATATTGTAGTGCAAACAATCTTACCTTTATTATTAAAAAAGCACTTCATTCTTTATGTCTACATGTACTTCAGAAGTGAGATGACATGATCTTATTGGATAAAATGTCTTATCAATAAATATAGATGTGGAAAATATATTTTTCTTTATTGGGAGAAATGTGGCATACGAAAAATGTACACCACTTGTAATGTTAAAGCATAAGAAACTTGAAGGAGTTGGAATTTCTTAGTCCATAATAGAGAAACATCAACATGTAATTAATCCCATCATATTAAATCTCCACATTAAAATGATCTTATGGATTTTTCAAGATATGGCTTATAAAGGCGTGCATAATCATCTAGCTAACAAATTACCAGTTATAACATAAGAGTTGATATAGTTTTCAAATGATAATACTACAAGCTCTCAATGTTAGACATAATAACATGGAATTATGTTTTGACACTAAATGCATACATGACCGTGTACAAGGCTCATTCAAAATTTCATTTAAATATACATTAATATAGAAGACATAAACAATGAAAGAGGTCAAGTAAATATAATTGGTGAGATTTAGCAGGACACATAACAAATCAAATAGTTGGTGAGTAGTCTAGCAATTTAGATAGTTGGTCACTAGTCTATTAAGTTGTCTATAATGCCAATGCAAGTATAGCCAACTAAAATAAACACTAGGGACAAGGGATAATGACTTACACATGGGTGGTTAGTTACATGTATTTTATGTCCATAACCAAAAAGTAGATCTTGTCGATACTTATGTGCATGGGAAATTCAAGTAGTAAGTTAAGTTCAATCTGGATCAAAGTATTGAATGCAATTCACCAATAAAATTATACAGCTAGATTTCAATAATAATATTAAGATTAAGTGGTTGTTTGACTTATTCACCACCATGACTAAAGAAACTTTACTTTTTGTGATGGTGTTTTGATTTTACCTGCACATTGATCACATACAAGATCCTACCTTGTCATTAGTTGGTCTACTTTAAATTCTCCTTGTAAATGCCAATGTCAATAAGCCAACAAGCTACTCCATTATCAATGCACGTACACATCAAGAAAGTTTAAATGGAATTCTAATGTAACATGTCCACATTTAGTGCCAAAGAAGAACCTCACAAAGAATAAGCCACCAAATTCTAATCCCACCTCCTTTGATGAGGGTATCCCTTGGTTAAAAGAGAAAACCCCACGTGTAAATTTATGAAAAAGGTGATGCTAACCCTTGTCGATTAAAAGGAAAAATTGTAACTTTTTGAAAGGGGTGGACCGACCCTATGAGGACCTAAAATCACCCTTCCCTCCACTATTTGAAATATGTTTTGACTCTCTCGCATACTTTCCTCTCACCTTTCTAAAGTTTCTTTTTTTATTCTCTACTTTTTCTACCTTGGTTTTCCTTTAGGCACCTAATTTTTTCCATATCATTCAAATCAATATGATTAACCTAGTATAGAAGTTTTAGCATGATTACATGCATGTGTGTGTGTGTGTGTATGTGTGTGAACATGTGTGTGTTGCATGCCTATGTGTACATGTGTGTGTGGTGTGTGCACATGTGTGTGTGTGTGTGTGCACGCGTGTGTGCACCCGTGCATGCGTGTGTGTGTGTGTGTGTGCGTGTGTGTGTGTGTGTGTGTGTGTGTGTGTGTGTGTGTGTGCACGCGCGCGCGCTTGATCTAAGTGTGTGTGTGAGAGAGAGAGAGAGAGGGCGTGTACGATCTGTGAGCGACCTTTCGATTGGCTTTGCCAGCGACCTCTACGCGACTGTGCACCCGCGTCCTGCCATCTCCTGTTCCTGCGGCCGTTGCACTTCCGCCTTCTCCTTCTGTCGTTTCTGTCCTGTATGTAATCAGCGTACTGAGTGTCCCTTGTTTTTTCTGTCATTGCTGTCTGCGTGCTCAACTGCTCATTTGATCCTGCTGTTGCGTGTTTCCTTCCGTTCCTCCTTCGCTTCCCCTCTTTCTTCAGTTTGCAAGCTACAGCGCCTGCGTGCGTGCATAGCTGCGTCTGTGTGTGTGTCAGCCTGTTCCTTTTCACAGCCTTTCCCTTTCCGTGGTTCTATCAATGGCTTCAGCTTTAGATGTTTGTACATATGCCCAAAAAGAAAGATCTGCAGATGCTAAGCGCCGCCTATCAAAGCCGGCTTGACAAGATGATGCTTTTACGTTAGAAGCTCAGTATGTGTTTGATACCCTTAAGGATGACTTTCAACAGTCACGACAGGAATGGGGCAAACCGATTCCAGAGGTCACCTACAAATTGAAGTTGCCGTCCCTGGTAAACCCTCTCAGAAAGTTGTCTCAAACTGCGGTTATAATATTCTTTCCAGGAAGAATCCCTGCGGCCAGCGATGTCGCGCAATGGATTAAGTCCATCCTTGGAGGATGCTTTGTAGAGGGAGTGTATTTTGCTTCCAGAGGCTTTTATGAGGTGCATTTATCAGATGCTTCATGCAAGCAGAGGCTTCTTGAGTTCTCTCCCCTGTTTTATGGGAGGCAAATGGTACATGCTATGCCCTGGTCCCCAAACAAGGACTATCAAAGTCGCATCACTGCCCTGTATGGGTTGAGGTTGCAAACTTCCCGGACTATATGCGTGAAGAGTTGCCTGGCCTGGCTGCTTCCTTGGGACAGGTCATTTGTCCACCACGCCCAATGGGAAACCGTAACAAGTTCTGCATTCTCTGGGACACTGACATACCTACCCCTCCTTCTATTGCGGTGGAAGTTGAGGGAGTGCAATTGGGCAAAAAGTATTTTGAATTGAAGTGGGGTGTGTTTGCAGGTGCTTGTTTTGCCTATCACAAGTTTGGGCATCTAGCCTCTGAATGCCCAATGGTCCTGCATCAGCCGCCTCCCAAATGCTTTGCCACCCCAGACACGGGAAAAGAATGATAATTTGCAAGTCAAGACAGCAAATACAAATGGAGCAAAGAATGCAAAATCAGTCAATCAGGTGCCCGCACTTGCAAGAAAAGGAAAAGATAAAGGGAAAGAGAAGATGAAGGAAACTGTGGGGATTGATCAGGACGGTTTTAAACAACCCAAGAAGGTGGTTGTATTGAAGCAACGCCCCCTTCAATCTCGTCAATGGGATGCTTCTTCTCCCTCACCAGGACAAACTTCTACTTCAGCCTCTGCTCCTATCCTTCAAAATTGGGTGGGCGTACTGAAGAAGGGCATCCCCATATGTGATTCAGAAGAAGAGGAAAATGCTATGTCTTTCATGGGCAATGAAGGCATGCAGTCTATGCAGGCAGAGGCCTAGCCTCTCTGATGTCTGGTTCTTATCCTCACACTCTGCTGTACATACCTTTTCATGCTTCAAACACTTAAGTGCTTTACATACAATGTACAGAGCCTCTGCAATGTCTCAAAGTGGAGGCTATTATGGATTTATGTACATAAAATGCAGCCAGATATTGTTTGTTTGCAAGAGCATAATCAACACTCCATGGCTGGACAACATGGTTTTTTTGCACGGCTATGATATATATTATGCTGGTACTGCTACCTATTCAGGTGTATGCATACTGGTTAGACATGAGTTGCAGCCTCAGTTGGCCTTCAATGACAATAATGGCAGATGGATAGTAATACAATGCAATGTTAATGGTGATATTTTTGAGTTTGCATCAGTCTATGCCTCCCAGATCTCTGCCATGAGGGCTTCTTTGTGGGATTCTTTATGCAGATATCCATGGAGATCCAATGCATTCATCTGTGGGGATTTTAATAATTCCCCTCTGCCTAGAGATAATACCACTTCACGATCTCATATGCTATCATTGGAAAGGCACAAATGGGATGACATGCTTCTTTCTGTGCATGCTGAAGATTTATGGGTACTTCTCCAAGGGTCAGTCCCTGGATATACTTTTCATCATAATGCACTTACTACGTATTGGGCAAGGCTTGACAGATGGTATTTGTTTTATCCACAACAATTTACATATTTTAGCCCTCATCTCCTTATAAATTTCTCATTGGGCTTGTCAGATCATGCTCCATTGTGGATGAATTTGCAGCTTGGCATGCCTCTGGATGATTTGCCATTTCTCTCCAATAGATTATTGCATGTTAATCGGGCTTATTTCCAACATCACAACTTTCAGCAAATGATCAGATTTGCCTTTCATCCTTTGCCAGTTCATGCCCAGGAGGACATGAATTATGCTTGGGACAGCTTCGTCTCTCGTATTCAGAATGTCATTAGGGAGTATGGCAAATGGCATATGACAAAATGGAGGAATGAGGTTAAATGGGCAAACAGAACAGCACAACATTTGACTGAATTTTCTTAGTCGAGGCCACTCTCTGATTCAGAAAAGGATTCCCTTTCACATGCACAATTTAAACTTACTGTTAATGATCAGAGGAAATTGCACAAATGGCAGATTAGGGCAAGAATGAAGCCCCTCATGGATAAGGGCTGCTCTTCAAAATCCTTTTTCCAGGGCTTGCATGCTACTCGAAATAAAAATTCATGTCTAAGGGTTAGGAAACTGGATGGCTCTTGGACTCACTCTTTCTCTGATCTCCAAGACGAATGCCACAATTATTTCCAGAAATTGTTTTCTGCTCCTGGTTCCCCATCAAATCAAGTGACTGATGCCAGGACTGAATTTCTTCAATATGTTTCTGGAATAGTTGAAATGGATGATGCTCTTACCTTGGAGAGGCCTTTTACTGACACAGAACTTGATAATGCGTTGTTCCACCTCGGCAAATACAAGTCCCCTGGCTGGGATGGCCTTACAGTGGATATTTATATTTCTTTTTGGGATGATTTGAAAGAGGTCCTTTTGCGAATGATCAATGTGGCCTGGCAAGAAAATCAGTTGTTGCCGCACTCTTGGAAGCATGGTATAGTCAAGCTTGTCCCCAAAAAAACATCTGTGTGATCATATATCAGATTGGAGGCCTATTACTTTGATGCTTGTACTTTACAAACTTATTGCCAAAATGATTGTACATAGGCTTCACAGGATACTGCATGCAGGACTTCATCCTCATCAGTATGGTTTTGTACCGCGACGACAAATCCATGACAATATATCCAATGCCTTGACTGCAATTGAATATGCTAAGTATTCGCATCAAGATGTGCTTATATTGTAGGTGGATATTGCTAAGGCATTTGACAATGTTCAATGGGATTTCATCTCTCAGATCATGACAAAGTTGGGCTTTGGTCCCAAGATGGTAAATGCTATTTACTGGCTTTATTCTGGCTCTACTGCTCAGTGCATTCTTGGGCGCCATCTGTCTCGGTCATGGGATATTGGGTCGATCAGTTAGACAGGGCTGCCCTCTCAGTGCTCTCTTCTATGCCATTGCGACCCATCCTCTTTTGATGTATCTTGATCATCTTACAAACACAGGACAGATGACTGGTCTCAAAATCCCAGGGGCTACATCTTTTTTGGCACAAGCATATGCTGATGATTCCTTCTTCATGCCACAGAATTCTCCTCAGGAACTTCGCATGCTTATGGCCACTCTTTCTTTATATGGGTTGGCAGTGGGATTGCATGTCAATTTTGACAAATCTAAATTACTCCCCCTGAAACAATGTGACTGGCATTCTATTTTTTGGCCGGGTCAGGTGGTGCATTCCAGAGATATTGTCAGGCATTTGGGATATCCCATAGGATGGCATATCACCAGAAAGCATTAGTTAAAATAGATTTTCCAGAGACTTCAACATAAACTGGAATACTGGAAGATTTCTACTTGGCCTCTTCATGTCAAGCTCAGAATAGTACAATCCATTGTGATGTCCTATGTCCAGTTCTATTTGCCCTTGCTGCATTGGTCCTCCAGGGATATTTCAGCTTTTATGTCTCAAGCTATGGAGATATTATGGAAGACAAAAACTGTTGTGAAAGCATTGAGACTGATGAAGATGGAAATGGTGTGCTCCCCAAGGATGCATGGTGGACTTAATGTCCTCAATATAAAATATCATGTACTTGCAAAGGAAGGCTACAATGTTGCATACTTTCTTCCGTCAACAGCAGCCATGGACTTGTATGTTAGCATCCATGTGTGTCAACATGAGGACTTGTGCTTATGGTCATTGGATTACGGATCATTGGGAGGTTGTGATTGGGAGATTTGTAGGGAGGATACCTGGTTGTCCTTTCTCTACTGCCCTCATACTTGACTGGAAACAAGTTCTCACTAAGGTCAAATGGGCTCCTGATAATTGCTTGGAGACAAACTCGATGAGGAAAGAAAGTATTCATTGGAGTGCCATCTTTGACACTTCACTTGATTTACAGGAACCTGTTCGGGCATACAATCTTATGAAATTGAGAATTAGGTACATACATGATGTGGTAGATGATCGGGGATATGTTTTATCCTTTCCCCGGGCCACTGCTACCTATGCATTGGGATGCATCATAGGTTGATATGGAAGAAAATTGCTGATTTATTGCATCCCTTTTTACCTATTCCACCCGTTGGCTGACACAGACAGGCTTATGGATTGGCAATTGCAGCCATCTATTACATGCATTCATCCTATTCCCCTTCCTGCCTTAACCTCCATCAAAGCCTGTAGGCTTCTTCAGCTTGCCCCATGGACTCATCAACATGCTAATTCTTTGTGGCATATAAGGAAGCCCCTCTCATGGTGGCGGAAGAATCTCCGGATGTTGTGGAAGTGTAAAATGCCATTGAAACAAAGACTTTTTCTTTGGAGATGTTTGATAGGCACATTGTCAGTGGTGGTCATAATTGCTAGACGTCACATTGCACCTTCCACATGTCTAAGATGTCAGGCTCCCTCAGAGGCTGTTCTTCATCTGCTTTGGCACTGCCCTTGTTCCAGGATCCTCCTCAGGAGAATTTCAGATTTTCTTCGACTCCGTTTCCCTAGTCACAGATTTGGGAAACATTTCTGGCTTTTTGGCAGATATATGCGGTCCTTGTCCCAATACTCACTATTTCTCTCTTGGGTGAGATATTGGGCTCTTTGGACAATTTGGAGTGAGCATAATTTGGCATACTTGGGTCGGCAGAATCACCAGTCATATGAATCCTTCAGAGCCTCATTGCGGCAATCCTTATACGATGCCTGCCATGAGGGTGATATGGATGCTTCTTGTTTAGAGCTTTTCTCTTTATGTTTCTGACATTTGGGATACTCTCCGCTTCGGAGACTTCCCATCTTGTAAATTTATGAGCATATAAATATACTGCACTGGATATTACCCAAAAAAAAAAGTAAGTGTGTGTGTGTGTGTGTGTGTGTGTGTGTGTGTGTGTGTGTGTGTGTGTGTGTGGGTGGTTACACATATGTGTGTGTGTGCATGTGCATGTGGATGTATGCATCTAAGCATTTGCATACACTCTATTTGTTTGTGTGTGTGTGTGTGTGTGTGTGTGTGTGTCATGTAAGGCAATGATCCCAATCATCTCCTCAAAATTTTTATATATTTGTGTTTTCCTCTATCTACTCCTCCATCATCCCGCCTTCCTTCCTTTGACCTTCATCTCATTTTTCTAATGTACATCTCATACTCGCCACTTTTATCTCACCTCCTCCTCCATGTTTTAATGAAAAGCCTCTTTCCTCTCAAATCGCCTATCCACACCCCTTCCTTTTGCTAATTCCACCACCTCCGCACCTTTCTTTGCTTCTCTATTTTCCCTTCCTTCCCCTAATCATTTTCCTTTTATCTTGCTTTCTTTATTCCTCCTCTTGTCACTTTCACCATCATCCTTGTTCCTAAAATCAATCTTCCTCCTAGAGTACCTCTCTTTCTTTTTCTACCCTTTAAAAATATTTTTTTCACAGAATTATTTCTTCATATATTTTATGAAATATTATAAACATGCCACCACTTTAACTTACTTTAAATAGTTAAAAATCAAGTTAAGTATGTGTTGAATTCATAGTATGACATGTGGTTGAATGTATAGTAGTATGACATGTGGACAATAATGCCATATTATTTCATGATTTTTTCTTGTGATTTCCATGCACATATGACATTGTTTCATCAAATTAATACAATTCAAGCAATTTTCATGACATGAGACTCAATTGGCATTACTCTATATCCACTTATAACATAACCTAATCTTAATGTGACTTAACCAAACGTAAACTAGATGCATCAAAATCGTCAATTCATTGACCTTAATTTGCATGTTATTGTTATTCAAGCTCAAAAAACGAGCAATATTTTCTATGTGTCTTACCAATGAGATCAAAAGGGGAAAGAAACGCCTTAAAGATACACGGTAAATTGATACCCAAAATAGTAAATTTCAAAAATTCTTTACATCAACTATCCTAAAATATCAAACAATCTAAATTCCACAAGGGACCAACCATATTCCATATATCTTTAATATAAGATCAAAAAGCCTTGATTCTAGTCCACAACGAATAAAAGCATTAAAGGTAAAAACCCTAAAAGCTAAGACCGATATCAAAGTGTAGTATAGCATAAACTATAAATATTAGAAACCTCAAAGGTTTTAAAAAACCCTAAATATTTAAAGCCCTAAAAGATAAACACCTAAAAATCCTTAATATGGTTGAAAATATAAAGACCTAAAAGCCAAATACAAATCTATGGACAAATATAATTATTTCTAAAAGTTTTTAAAAAGGAATATGTGAGGTGCCATAAGCAAATAAACATCACAATCCATAAATCTATGAAGCTTACAATAATAATAGATATTAAAGCCTAAATATGTAAACTACTAATTAAGAAACCCTAAAACCCAAAAAGAGCATTGGGTTTTCATTGGAGAGTAGATGATACTTGAACCTTGCATGGAGCATGTGGTGCATTGATTTGTATGTGTATGGGGGCATGAAAGAGAAAGGAAATTTTGGGGGTTAGGGATGGAGGAGGACCTCTCCTTGCTTGTGTGGGGATGAAGGAGGACCATCACTCCTTGCCTATATGAGGAATGAAGGAGGACCACCACTCCTTACCTATATGGGGGGATTTGGCGGAGGAGAGCATGTTCAAAGGCTTGTAAAAGAAGTAGGGAGGCAGGTGGAGTCCAAGGAGCATAGATCATTTGTGGAAGTTGTTGGGAATAGAGAAAATGGGTAAGCAACAAAGATTGGATGGGCAAAGAATAGGCTTATGAAGTCTCTCCAAAAACAAGGGCTTCAAGACGATGGCTCTAATGGCCCCCAATTGCTTGCACCTTGAACCTAGGTAGCTTTGCAAGTGAAATCCAAGTACATGTGTCTTCATCACATGAATTTGTGGATTAACAAGTGGGGCTTTTTGCTTCTTGCAGCATAATTTTGATGTGCACATGTAAGGTTTCTCTCAAAGTAGACCTACATTCTTGGATTGAAAAGGGCGTGCTACATGCGAAAAAGGATGTGTCTCTAATCCATTATCTAGGTAATGTGTTAATGTTACACTCCTCTAATGTGACTAAGCTATTAGGTAGAGAACCCCCTTGTTTCTCAATAATAATCTCTGATTTATGTTATTCCAAGGGATCCTCTTTTTTATGTGAACCAAAGCTTGTTACAAGCTTTTCTATTTTGGGTTAAATTTAACAACCCTAGGATGGCTTAGGCTAGCTATTGGAAACTTGGAAATCCCTACTCTATATGTATCCACATGCCCTCCTCAAAGCAGGGTCTCTAACAAAGTCTACATATCTTGGAGTACTTTTAAGGAGGTCCCAAAGTCAGTAGTAGTTGAGTTAGTCTTGATAGGGAATCTGGAAGAGATGTTAGCCTAGCCTTTAGTCCCTTCCTATTTCTAGGGTGGTAGGTTTGGGCATTGTCTAAACAATGCTTAGTTCCAAAAGGAGAAGGCCTTGGTTCCAATGCTTAGTTTCAAAATGGGAAGGTCTTATTTCTATTGCTTAGGTCTTAGATTAGATGACAAAGGTAAGGGGAGAGTGATACTACAGGAGGAAAGGAAGATGAAGCCCCTCCTACTGTAACCAAGCTAGGCATGTTTAGAAAACTAAAGCTCTGAATGAATTCCAATAGAGAGATGGTGATTTGCAAACTTCAAATAAGGAGGTGAGTAGCCTCTAGGTCAGAAGGGGGATGGAACAAGAAAGGAAAATGGAAGAATACATTTACTCATGGGGTGGGGGGGAGGAAGAGAACTCTATTTCCCCCCACCCTATTTCCATGGAAGATGAAGCCCCTCCTATTGTAACCAAGCCGGGCATTTTTAGAAAACTAAAGCTCTGAAGAGAGATGGTGATTTTCAAACTTCAAATAAGGAGGTGAGTAGCCTCTAGGTCAAAAGGGGGATGGGTCAGGAAAGGTAAATGGAAGAAGACATTTACTCACCCATGGGGTGGGGGGGAGGAAGAGAACTCTATTTCCCCCCACCCTATTTCCATGGGGTGTGTGGTGGGTCAGGAAGGTAAACGGAAGAAGATGTTTACTGAAGCGGTTGGGGATGGGGTGGGGGTGGGGGGAGGAAGAGAACTCTATTTCCAAAAAATGAGAATTCTACTACCAAATAAATGGCTTCTCCGAACATAGTATAGTCTCCCTTATCTTCTATTACATATTAACCATGGACAACCAAGACACAAGGAGAAGAGAGAAAAAAGAAATCTTGGATTTCTAAAAAATAAGAGGAAAAAATCCCTTTAATTGACCCATTGTATTCCGATTGACCCTTTGCATTCTGGTTTCCATTATTGTGTTTCGCTTCTTAATGTCTTTTACATACCGCAGCAATGTGCAGGTTGAGTACTAGTTTCCTTTAACTTTTTCTAAAAACTCCTTTAATGTGTTAGAAAAAGAAGAAAGTGACACCAATTCTCAACAACTAACCTAGCATGGGTTGAGTTACAAAAGGACATATAGTATAAACAAAAAATGGCTTCTTCATCCAACCCTATAGGAGTTTGGAGTTCACAAGAGAATGAGGTGGTGGATATGGTCACATGCATAATGACTATGAAAATGGGGAATGTGTCCTAGAAGTGAAGGGCATTAACACTAGTCTTGTAATTGAGCCACTAAAGTGGCTCAGGGTCTCATTTAGGCTATCAAAATTAGGAATAGGTAACCATATTGAAACTTAGCAAGTAGCACATAGATGAGCTCCCCTAACAAAGTGCATCATATGGGATTTTTTTAACCCAAAAAAGTGAAATTTTATAACTAAGAATTTACTAAAAATATTATAAAGCCACAAAAGTGGCTGAAATATTCAGCAATGTGCTCTAATTAGAGTGCCAAAAAATGTTGTCAACTTTGACTCTATCATCATTTTAAGTGAATGCATACATTGTGTACATGTTGATATATTTTTCATGGGATTTTTGGCATGTGTAAAAATTATTTATTTGGGTTTTAATAAGATATACAAACATTTAGTGCTACTTGGCAAGTTCCACCTAGTTTATGACTATTGAAATACAGTATTTTTGATGCACTCTTTGCGGCTCTATTTTTTTCAACTCCGTATATGTGTTAAGAAGAGTTTCCTAAAGAGGATTTTGTTTGAAACTCAATTACTTAAGAGATTTGAATTTTTTCAAAAAGCCATAAAAGTGGCTTTTTTTAACAAGACTAGTGTCAAAAGATAATTGGAAGGGCATTAATACATCTCTCTCTTATGTGCTTGTCTACTTTTGTGTGTGTTGTGTGAAGAAGATTGCTTCTCAAGCTCACACTTTTCCCCACATTTTTCTCATGGAATCAGAGCATCGGTTCATGTAACAAGCTCAACAGGCAAGCAAAGGAAGTAGTACATGGGTAAGGGTAACTCCATCTCTTTCCCTATAATTTAGAAGGAAATGTCTCTACACGTACTGCTAGTCAAGGATAGTAGAAGTAGACACATCAAGAGGGGGCACTGTCACATCTTGGGGACCGTCTTCAGTGTTACTTTAGGCATGTGGAGTCATTTTGGATGACGTTTTGGCCCTATAAGGTTTTGTAGACACTATGCAAAAGTGTCATTAGTGATCATTTTTAGCTTTCTGTAGTGTTTTTGTGCATGTCTTGCACAAAATGTTGTGTAAAATGGTTGATTTGAAGTGCCTACATAGATTTTGGGATCTACACGTGTATGGCAAATGAATGTTGATTGTTTAAATTGAGCATGGCACCTCAACTAGCTATGGTGATGGGGGTGAAGCTGGCTGAAGCCTATGCTTACTCATGGTGTGTGAGTGTGTGTGCTAATTAAGATGCAATCAAGTACAATTAGACACCAAGATGAATTAGCTTAGATACATAAAGAGACTTGCGAAAAGTGCAAGTGTTATGTTTGCATTACTTAAAATGGCTCCCTTTTATAGAAAGAAGTACACTTTTTGGGCTCTTTGCATACAATGTGGGATAATGCCATGTGGAAGTTTTCTCTCTCACATCGACTCCCTACCTTCCTTGTCCTCAATGGCACCACACTTCCAACACCCCCTCGGTGCCATTTTTTGGGGCCACTACAAGGTGGTCGAATGCGAGATTTACAACTCTAATAACCCCCCTTGTGTGACATATTTTTGGGCTACTACAAGGTGGTCGGATGTGATATTTAAAACTCTAATAACCCCCCTAGGGTGCTTAATTTTCTACTTTCAAGTGCTAAGGTTTGGTAACATCAAAAGACAAAAGACTAGGTCTACTCATTTTGTGACCTTTATAACATTTGAGATAAACATAGGCTTAGGTAGTGATAGTTTTATTATGTTGCTTACTTAGAGACTTCTCCTCTTTGCTTGGTGAAGTTTTTATGTTACTACCTTCATGATTCTTTGTTATCTGGTCATTGTTGCATCCTAGCTTCTTCTTCTTGTTAGCTGCTTCTTGGCTCTTAGCCTTTGCTCTTTGGCTTGACTCTTGGCTCTTTTCTTCTATAGCATCTTCTTGTTTGTCAACTTCTTTGGCTCAATGCAGCGGTTGATTTATCTTGTTGCTTTGCATTGTGAGGTGCATGATATGCTTGAGTATGTGTAACCCTTCCCTACTGAACCTCTCAATATGACTTGTGTTTTCCATTTGAGGTGGTCTTATCAGAGTACTAATCTCAATGTCTATGCCTCTTATAAGATTTGGCATCATGCAAAATAAGCTTTGATTTTCACAATGACTTTCTTCAAGCTTAATGCAATAAGAGAAGTGTATAATGCAAGTATAATTGTATTTTGTGGTGTTAAAAACTTTCATACAAGATTAATAATGCTTAGTAGATAGATCTAATCTTGAAACTTCCCAGAGATATGAGATTTTTGCTTCTCAAACCTTTCCAACACCCAAAGTGTAATGTAATATGCTTTAATGCTTAGAAAACCCAAATACACCGTCACTTTTTCAATTTAAGCCTGATTTCTATTAATTACTTATTACTAATAATAGTGATTAGCAACTTAATTAGGCATTTAA
Source organism: Cibotium barometz (assembly GCF_041138505.1). NCBI lineage: Eukaryota > Viridiplantae > Streptophyta > Polypodiopsida > Cyatheales > Cibotiaceae > Cibotium > Cibotium barometz. Next base: position 47,738,236 of record NC_141068.1, read on the forward strand.
TGAGATGCAAACTTGTAGGCTCAAAATGATCTTATAGATACGTTGAAAAGGGGCTTTTGTGATAATGTGTCTAGCTTTAAAGAGGCACACTTCCCCAAGTGGTGGATCTAGCCCAATATCAAGTAAAACAAGCACACAGGTGAATTTCACTTGATTGGTTTTTTTGCAAATTGCAAAGCCAATACATTCAACCATTTGACATAAGAATTGGGTTGTGGATACATTATGTTGAAAGGATTTGGCCCAATTTTATATAGGCAAGGAGAACAAGCCTGTAGTAAAATCGATGTCTTGTACAACAAAAAACGGCACGAATTAAGTGAATCCGGTGGAATGCTTAGCTATAGGGCTATGGCTTGGAGAGGTTGAGATGCTCCTAGAAGATCTTGGGTAATGCTCAAAGGAATGGGAAGATTTCTCAGCCCACAAGCTCAACCACTTCCTTAATGTTATGGAGGATAAGGTTGATGTTTAAGAGCTCTAATAATGTAATTAGTGTTCATAAAGTGCTAATGAGCTAGTGAAAGCTAAGAGGATTACCTAACCTTGCAATGAGAGGCAATGGTATAGAAATTTGGCAATGGCAAGCTTGGAAATCTTCCGCCGCTAGTGAAGCGAGTGAATAAGTTTCATTAATAAGGTGGTATTAGGATTAATACAAAATTATTAAAGTAATACAAAATGATTAAACTAATACAAGCTCGTGATAGTGCAATGGCAAGATTGGAGAAGCTCATGGGGAGAGGGGAAGCTCTAATACCATGTAAAAAACTGAGCATGGCACCTTAGCTAGCCATGGTGACAGGGGTGAAGCTATGGTGGGTGAAGCCTAAGATTACTCATGGTGTGTGAGTGTGTACGCTAATTAAGATGCACTCAAGTATAATTAAACACCAAGATGAATTGCTTGGATACATAAAGGAACTGGGATAAGTGCAAGTATTACATTTGTATTACTTAAAATGGCCCCCTTTTGTAGGAAGAAGTACACTTTTTAGGCTCTTTGCATTCATAATGTGGGATAATTCCATGTGGTAGTTTTCTCTCTCATGTCCACTCCCTACCTTCCTTGTGCTCAATGGCACCTCAACATTGATGTGATTATTGGTTCACATAAAGTGTTGCTACACCTTCACTTGTTTGATGATCCTCCACATCCACTTTGCTTCACAAGGTTTAAAATTTAGCAGCATAGTCCCTTCCACAATAATAAGACTCTATGCTATTTTCACTATGATTTCTTTGCCATCCACCTTGGCTTCTTTAGCTCCCCTTGCCTCTAGAGTGGCCTCTTGAGAATCATGTTGTTGTTGTCCATGATTCTTGTTTCTATATCAACCTACACCACGGCCTCTAGATGAACACCTACCTCTACATCTATTTGTGTCAAAGTAGAAGGCATGCTCTTGCATATTTACACGAGGATGATTTACTCCCAACATTCATCTCCTCACTAATAAAAAGGGCTATAAGCTCCTTGTAAAGGGTTATAAGCTCCTGAAAGTTTGGTAAAAATTTTCCTAAGTTTGGATAATGTCCAAAACTGGTCCAAGCCCATTTAAAGTGACCAAAACCAAGTATTTACATCATCAATTGGTGATCTGTTCAATGAGTAATCATTTATGCATACATTATTCCTTTGCACATTATGAATCTCTTACAAATGCATCTTCCTAGCCTTATACTTGTGCTATACATCTTAGGTATCCCACACGTCTTTAGGTGTCATTGTATATGGACCAATCGTAGACTAATAGGGAGCCAAGGCATATAGCAAAGGACTACTATAAAAACTAAAATAACATCAAAAGTGAAAGGTTGCAGAGCAAAGGGAACTATATGCATCATCCATTAAGCAAGTTGAGTGAGTTTCTATTTGTGATGCGACATATGCTTAGTCCCACAACCACAAATGCATTATTAAATTCACATGAAGGTATATGGTATGTTAGGTTTGGTGCATCTAACCACATGAGAAACCATGGTGAATGGTTCATAGAGTTAAGGTATTTGAAAAAACCAAGTTATGTAGAAACTGGTGATGATACAGCACACCCTATTATTATGCATGTTGGTAAAGTTCCTTTGTCTATGCACGACGATGCAAAAATGGTGTACCTTGCTAATGTGTTTGATGTGCCAAAACATAACAAAGAACCTAGTTTCAAATGATTAAGCAAAGCCTATAAGTGAGGTTTAATCCTCATAGATTTTATATGAAAAATATCAATAATAAGTACTCCTTAGTTGCAAAGGGAAACATAGTTAGAATAATAACCAATGCCACTTGCTTTGCAAAGGGAAATAGAGTGAAAAGAATCCATCAAAGCTACCTACCATAATTTTAAATATATTATGGGTACATGTGATTCTTATGGTCCAAATAACCTAGTAGCACACATACAGTAGATGTAAGCATGCTTAAAGTGAAGGCTGCAATGTTTGCACATGGGTAAAAATGTATTACCACTCTATTAGTTAATACGTTTAACTTGATTTTACCCACCTAACCTATCATAAGGTGCTTTGCCATCTTACCCATGCAAACGGGCACTTAACTTTTGTAAATATGATTCTAGAATATATAAAGTAGACTTACCATGAGCTTAATGTCAACTAGGGAAAGTCTATGAACTTAGTATAGATAGTTGCTTAAGACTAGTAATAGAGGTTCGACCATTCTCAAGTTTGGCTAGCCCAGGGTAAGAACTAGTCACCGATATATAAGTCATTTTTTACAATAAGCAATGGAGATAATCATTAGCTTACAATGGTTTTCTTGTAAGCTCTCCTTCTTCCCTCTTCTTGCTTACTTATATGCTTTTAAATTTATGCTTGCTAGATGGATGCATGCCTGAATAGGTTAGATTGTAGGTTTCCCTCTTCGATAAGCTTCTTCTTCCCTTGCTTTTTATGAGAGAGATGTTAGTATACACTCAATGCCTACCTCTGAGTATGTATCTCATATCAATGTTTAGTGCACATTTGTAAAGGCCCCCATTATGAGGAGAATCCATTGGTGTACGTGTCTTTGGTGGGGGCAGTGGTTGGTTGGTCACGTTGAGGGTGGTGACCGTGTCTATACCACGTAACTACTCGTGTTGTATATGTGCCTAACACACCATGTGCAGTTATCTTAGAAACTAAACCATCTTAGTTTTACTTACTTTTACCTTAGTTTAGGGGTATCTTAGGAATAAGACCTCAACAAGCATGTCGGATCGGAGATGACTCTCGATCTAGATGATTATTTATGCACTAAGCACGCTGATGTATAAATATATAGAGAGATATGTAGAAGAAGAAATAATTTGAGTTAGTTTTAAGAATCTTTATCTCGAAATTCTATTTTTTGTAATCTATGTGATGATTATCAAAATGTTCATTAACATCACAATTATGTTGAATACTAAAACGTAAAAATTGTGTTGGTTTATCTACCAACACTTTTGGCAATCCTACTATGATCGATTCCCCACACATGCTATGGTTTATGATCGAAGAGTTATTTTTCATGGATTTGGTATGGGTGAATTTTTTACCCTTGCCCGTTGGATCATTTGCTCTTTCTTAAGACATCCTTCAATCTGTCTTTTTTGTCACTCAGACTATGATGGCATTTCATCATTCTATCTTACATGTTGATGTGTTCTCCTTATGTGAAGAGGCTACACCTATTTCACATATCTCTATTTTGTTAATCTATTTATGGCGTCTAGTTGATCGAATCAAAATGTGATTACATTTCATGGGTGTTCCTCCCTAGGTTTGTTAGAATGTCTTCCATTTTCTATATTTAATCCAGTTTTATCACTTTTATGTGGCTATCCGATAGCTTTCCCTGTCCATACTCAATCAAATGTGCAAGACTTACTTCTTATAGAAGAAAAGCATAGCAATGACTCTTATTAAGATGATGCTTGTTTGCTGAATCATTCATTTATGATGGACTAAGACTCGCATTATGTGTGGCTATCTGGTGGTTTTCCCCACCCATACTTAATCGAATGTGCATGAATTAATTCTTATAAAAGCAAAGCATGGCAATGACTCTCACATTAAGCTGATGTTTATTTTGTTGAATCATTCTTTTATGATGGACCAAGACCGGCATTATGATGCTCACGGAGCATCGACATTGCATTGAATAGTCTATGGGAGGATACGCCCACGGATGAGGAATATGAGGGTGTTGAAGAAGATGAGGTACCTACTAAAGAGGAGGATGAGCCCGAAGACATTGGGGTTTTGGAAGATACAATCAGTGAACATTCGATGCCAGCACACAGATGATTAGAACCTTTGTTACCATATTATAGTAGTGATGTGTGTGAACACACTTAGGACCGCCGGGGCATTTTTTCCCTCACTAGGAGGTTTTTTCCCCCGTGCATTGTATATACGCCCATTATCTTCTAGGGCTTGTTATCTTTCATTTTGGCACTCATAATACACTACTGTGTTGTGCTCAAGCTTCCTCATCTTCTTGAAGTTGTGTGTGCATTCCTGCAACCCTAATTCCAACAATTGGTATCAGAGCAGGCTTCCTCCTCCCGGGCAGCATCACCGGCACCTGCCGCTTCATCTCCTCCGATTGCAACGAGGTTTCACGAGCGTCAGCAGGTTAGTATATACCGTGGGCGAGCCCGTAGGGCTCGGTCGTTTCAGAATTTTGATCTGAAGTCATTTCGCCCTCCGTTTTTGCATTCCAAGTACTGCGCAGGCAAAATCGTCCTACTGTGCAGATTTTCTGTCAAGATTAAAATCTGCAGGACAGGTGCCCATTCGTCTGTTTTGGGCTATGCTACATAGCACAGGTCGATTTTATACAGGTTTACCTCTTACAGACAGCATTTACATCAAGTAGTACAGTCATTGGCCATGGCTGACAACAATGATGTATTCCGCATGTTGGCTGCTGAGGATAAGTTGGATGGCACCAACTATCCATTGTGGGCATATATGATGCGACATGTATTGGTAGCAAAGGGGTTATGGAACATTGTGCAGGGTATTGATGCACGTCCTATTGTGGCTGGGAATGCTGCAAACACATCAGAAACAGGTACTGTTGATGATGGTGCAGGCACAAGTGCTGTAGCAGCTGTTCGAGAACCACCACTTTCAGCAGAGCAGATTCGTTGGGATGGTAGAGATGCGCAGGCTCATGCCTTGATTGCGCTGTCTGTCAAACGTACCATTATCCCACATATTCGCTCCTGCAGGACTTCTAAGGATGCTTGGGATGTACTTGCCACATTGTATCAGGCAAGAAATGAGGCTCGTGTTGCTTACCTCCGAAAACAGTTGGAGAATGAGCATATGAACGAAGGTGATTCTATGGATAGCTTTTTGACAAAGATCAAGGATTTCAAAGAGCAGCTCATTTCTGCAGATGAAATCCTGTCAGACAGTTCACTTGTGCAGACTGTTTTGAATGGTCTACCAGATTCTTATCAGGGTTTTGCTTCCACTCTTCGCTTGATGATGAAAGGCAATCCCAATGCCTTATCATTTGAGGAGTTAGTTTCTGTTTTGCTGCAAGAAGACCAGTCAAGGCAAAACAGGAATAATATGCGTGTCGCAGATCAAGCTTTCGTTGCTAATCAGAGAAGCGGGAAAGGTAAAGCTGGCTTTTCTTCTAGTAAGCAGAAATCTGCAAATGCTGCGCAATCAAAGAAGGAAGACAAAGATGAGAAGAAGGGTGACAAACAGAAGACATTTTGCAAGTACTGTAAGGGAAATGATCATGTCATCAAAGCGTGTCCTAAGCTGGCTGCGAAAGAGGCTAAGAAGAAAGAGGCTGGTATGGCTGTTGCAGATGCCTCTCCTTCTAACAATGAATCTGCTAATGTTGTGCTAGATACAGAATGGGCATTCAATGCGCAGTGCAGTTATGACCCATCTTTGCATGACACATGTATGTCTGCAGTAGATTCAGATGTATGGTACTTTGACAGTGGTGCCACTAAGCATATCACCTCGCAGCGCAGTTTATTCACTTTCCTTGAGTCTGCTCCCACAGGGAATACTGTCACTTGTGCCAATAACTCCTCTTATCCCGTTAAAGGAGTTGGACAGATTGTGCTGAATGTTGCAAATGGCAACACCTTTACACTTTTTGATGCATTGTATGTGCCAGGGATCAAAAAGAATCTGCTGTCAGTCTCCGCATTTGCCAAAACAGGTTTGGTTGTAAAATTTGTGGATGACAGATGTACTGTTCATGATCTCTCTTGTGGTGACATCATTGTAGCATCTGGTTCACTATGTCGAGGGCTGTATAAGCTCAATATGGATGGCAAATGTGTAGAGGATTCAGCATGTGCTATTATGGATACGCAGGCTATTTCAAATGCAAAACTGTGGCATGCACGTTTTGGTCATCTGAATTTTGCAAGTTTGCTGCGCCTGTAGAAATCTGAAATGGTGTCTTCTTTGCCTAAGCTTGAGGCACCTGTCAAGCATGTTTGTGAGGGCTGCATATTGGGTAAAATGCAGCGTGCTTCCTTTCCCAAAGATGGATCAGTGAGAGCTGAACGCAGATTGCAGCTTGTTCACAGTGATGTTTGTGGTCCCATGCAAACTCCATCATTTGGAAACTACCTTTACTTCGTGACTTTCATTGATGATTTTACCAGGCATGCATGGGTATATCCTTTGAAGGCAAAGTCCGAAGTGTTTTTGTGCTTCAAACAGTTTTTGGTTATGGCTGAAAATGTGTCAGAAAGTAAGATGGGCACCCTCCGTTCAGATCGAGGGGGGGAGTATATGTCTTCAGAATTTAATGCATTTCTGGCTGAGCGTGGGATAAAACACCAATGTACAGTGCCGTATACACCACAGCAAAATGGTGTGGCTGAGAGAAAAAACAGGTCTCTCATGGAAATGGCAAGATGTATGGTTAAGAGTCAAAGTCTTCCACATGGTTTTTGGCTTGAGGCTGTCATGTGTGCCACTTATGTACTAAACAGGTGTCCCACCAAAGCATTACAGGTTGTCACTCCATATGAGGCTTGGCATGGCCGCAAGCCATCTGTTGGCCATTTACGTGTTTTTGGTTGCCTGGCATATGCATTAGTGCCTGTGCAACATCGCAAAAAATTGGATGACAAAGCTGTCAAATGTATTTTTGTTGGATATAGTGCTGAGAGCAAAGGCTATCGTTTGTATCATCCACAGACAAAGCGCATTTTGGTTAGCCGTGATGTTGTATTTGTGGAAGATGCAGTTCAGCCCTTGGTTTCATGTACTAAGGAGACAGATATCAGCTCACGTGATGTCTATGATACATTGTTGCCTCTTTTCAGTGGTGCACAGTCAAGTGCAATACCTCATGAGGCAGTTTTTCAGCCTATGCAGGTTTTAAATGATGGCACAGATCAGCCTATATCTAATGCAGATGTGCATGATGCACTTGAGGATGAGAGACAAGAGATTGAGGGCTCTAGGAATATGCCTAGATGGCTGGTGCAGACTTTGCGTGACAGCAAGTTGGATGCCCCTTTGTCTAGTCGCACTCGTTCTGGCTCTCATGGTGCCTCTTATGCGTCAGATTGTTATGCATTGGCTGTTTCTAGTATGTGCGATGAAAGTGAGCCTGTTTCATTTGATGAGGCACAAAGTTCAGAAAATTGGATGGCTGCTATGCAAGCAGAATACGATGCTATTATGAAGAATAGTACATGGTCTTTATGTGACTTGCCCCCTGGCAAGAAGGCCATTGGCACTAAGTGGGTATACAAATTAAAGCGTAAGCCTGATGGCACAGTGGATCGCCATAAGGCTAGGCTTGTTGCAAAAGGTTATGCTCAAGAGAAGGGCATTGATTTTGATGAGACTTTGCTCCCACATGTCGTATGACCACTGTTCGTAGCATCTGTGCATTAGCAGCTCATAATGGTTGGAATGTACATCAGCTGGACATAAAGACTGCGTTCTTAAATGGAGATTTGCATGAGGAGGTGTATGTATCGCAGCCTCGTGGTTTTGTTCAAAGAGGGCAGGAAAACAAAGTGTGCAGGTTAAAAAAAGCTTTATATGGTTTAAAGCAAGCTCCACGAGCTTGGTATGAAAAAATACATGCATATTTGACTGCACATGGGTTTCAGAATAGTCCAACAGAAAGCACTTTGTATGTTAAACGTGTGGATGGTGTACATCTAATCATTGCTCTCTATGTCGATGACATGCTGCTCACAGGACCAAATGAGAGTCATATTGCTGATTTTAAGGCTGATTTGAATGCCTCTTTTGAGATGTCAGATTTGGGGCATTTGCATCATTATTTGGGGATACAATTTAAGCAGTGTGATGGAGGTATTGCTTTGTGTCAGACAAAGTATATTGAAACATTGTTACGGAGATTTGGCCTTGAAGACTGCAAGTCTATTGCTACTCCAATGGAGACAAGTTTGAAGTTAAGTCTTCATGATGCTGGAGATCACTTTGATGTCACACTCTATCAGACAGCTGTTGGTTGCCTCATTTATGTATGCATTACGAGGCCAGACATTCAGTTTGCAGTCTCACAGGTGAGCAGATTTATGCATAGCCCAGGCATTAAGCATTGGCAGGCAGTGAAGCGTATCTTTCGCTATTTGAGTGGTACTCGGCATCTTGGGTTGTTTTATCCCAAGGGGGGATCATTGCCGCCAGATTTACATGTTTTTTCAGATTCTGACTGGGCTGGTTGTTATGACACACGCGTGTCCACGAGTGGTTTTTGCTTCATGCTTGGAAGCTCATGCATATCATGGTTGAGCAAGAAGCAGCCTACTGTGGCCACTTCTAGTTGTGAAGCTGAGTACAGGGCAGCTTTCACAGCTACGGTTGAGTGTGTGTGGCTCAGACGCCTTATGGTTGATTTGGGTGTTGGGCAGCCATCTGCCACCACCATCTTCACTGACAGTCAGAGCGCATTGGCAGTTGCGCGGAACCCAGTGTTCCATGCTCGTACGAAGCACATTGAGGTGCACTACCATTATGTCAGGGAGAGACTCTCTGCAGGAGAGATCAGTTTGGCTTATGTGCCAACACAGGATAACCTTGCAGACCTTTTCACAAAGGCTCTGCCTCGTGAGAAGTTCGAAGCTTTTCGCAAAGCTTTGGGCTTACTCCCTTTTGTGGATTCGTCCACATAGCTAGACACTTCCCTATACATGAGTGCTAGCTCTTGTTCACCGCATCACTCCAGGGGGGATTTGTTACCATATTATAGTAGTGATGTGTGTGAACACACTTAGGACCGCCGGGGTATTTTTTCCCTCACTAGGAGGTTTTTTCCCCCGTGCATTGTATATACGCCCATTATCTTCTAGGGCTTGTTATCTTTCATTTTGGCACTCATAATACACTACTGTGTTGTGCTCAAGCTTCCTCATCTTCTTGAAGTTGTGTGTGCATTCCTGCAACCCTAATTCCAACAACCTTGTTGACTCACTATACCTATACCCAATGCGGTTTTACCACTTCTGTGTGGCTATTCGATAGTTTTTCCCATCCATGCTCAATTGGATGTGTAAGACTTACTTCTTCTAGAAGTAGAGCAATGACTCTTAATAGGCTAATGTCCATTTGCTAAAATCATTCATTTATGATGGACCGAGACCGGCGTCATAATGCTCACCAAGAGAATTGACATCTCGCATAGGATTGGATAGTATAGTCTATGGGAGGATACGCACACAGATGAGGAATATGAGGGTGCTAAACAAGATGAGGTACTTGTTGAACGGGTGGTTGAGCCCAAAGACGTTGTGGTTTTGGAAGATACAATCAATGAGCATTCGGCAGCAAGACAACCTGGCACATGGATGATTACAACCTAGTTGACTTACTCAGTACCTATCCCCACCAACGTGGCCCGGAACCTATTGACTTTTGGACTGCTTCTTGCTAGATTAGGTGTAGATCTATCCTTAAACACATCATTTGAGGGCTCCAACTCCAAGGCTGGTTCCTAGCCAACTTGATCTTGCAGGTGCATCATTACCTCCCGTCAACGGGTATCTCTCAAATATCCAAAGTTCCATGAGGATCCAGATAAACATGTGGAAAATTTGAGAGCACCTGGTTGGCCAATGGCATGCCGTTTATAGTTACAACTGCTCAAAGCGTAATAAATTCAGTGGCACTTTTGATGGTGGGGGTAGGCAACCAATTGGCATACATAGTATGGCCCCAATGCATTTCCAACGTATGAGGAACTGCATGATGCATTTTTGCACCATCTCGGAAGGATAAGACATCCTCGTAGGTGCTAGAGAGAAACTATGCCGCATGGAACAAAAAACCTTGTCAGTAAAAGTTTACGTGGCTAAATTCCACACTCTGTAGAGTTGAGTGGACCTAACAGATGAGCCAACTGAGATGCTTATGGGAGAATGGTTTGTTAGGGGGATCTACGAAGTAAATTGAAGTCTGTTATAGCATCTATTGATCTCATCATCAATGGATTTAATGGGCTGGTGGTGGAAAGCTACTCGAAGATTAGAGCATAGTTTAATGGAAAGCTCAACTTCAAAGAAGGGGAAGAAAAATCATAAAGTAGATTCCTCAAAGGATGAGCAATAGGATGAAATTTGGATGATGACTCAGATGCAAAGTCAGATTTAGAATCCAAGCATAGGAACCAAAAGAAGAAAAACCAGAAGTCGGAAACTGTAAAGTAATCAGTCATCATAAGACAGAGTGTCCTAGTGTGCAGGTGTATATTTCAAGTAAAGAAATCAATCATCGTTAAGATGGAGTGTCCGATGTACCTTTCCAATGTTATTATTGTAAAAAAATCGATCATCATAGAGCTGAAAAAGCTATAGAAAATGTCAAAAGCACTAGAATCAAACCGCACAGCCGGTAAAGCTATAGAGGAATTATCTAACATAGCAAACCAAACGGTTGAAGGTCAGAAGAAAGAAGGAAAGAATTCTCTTGAAGTTCAGAAGAAAGAAGGAAAGAACAAAGTTGAAGTTAATAAGAAAGGAGTAAATCGAAAAGTTAGCTCCATTAAAGACAGTGGAATCTGGGAGCAGTGCTCGGCCAAGAGGGGGTAAATGTGTCACCTCAAAAATTTGGAAGCAAGGGACAGACAGTTGAAGAATCATCTGAATATGATCTATGGGAGGACTTGCAAAAAATGAATCTCAACATTACATTGGATCAATTCCTATGTTTAGTGCCTAATTATTGAGCTAGAAAGGATACTACCTGTGGAGAAATTAGTGGAAGTTCAAGCCAATATGCAATCATGTACATGCAATACAATGTGTATCAATAGAACCAATTGTGGACTATGATGAAGCAGTCCCGGAGGTCACAATAATATTCAAAGGTCAGAAAATGTCTGGCATCCTTATAGACAAATGATCTGGAGTCAATGTGCTATTAGAAGAAATGGCCCACAAATTAGGCATCACAGAGATACATCCGACACCCTTCACTGTCAAGATGGTGGATTAGCACGAAGAGTTATGCATACATGCATCATCCGTTAACGAAGAAATCTACGTGGCTAAATGTAAATGTCTAGTATCCTTTGTGATACTGCGGATAAAGGAAAAATTCAAAGCATATTTGATGCTACTTAGCCAACCATTGGCTACACCACGGGAAGATCCACCAAAATTGGGAAACAGACTGACTCACCATCTGTAAAGGGGAAAAAAAGATCAAAGTGTCTATGTTCTCCAAAGGAAAAGTGGATCCATCAATCCAACGACTCTATAAAGAAGGACTTAACTGACTAAGTGGAGAATGATGAGGAAGAGAAAATCTTAAGAGAGAATGTGGATCCATCTAGTTTCCCTGTTTGAGGTGATGTGGACCAGATTGTTTCCCAAGATAAGCTAGATGTAATGGTAGTACAACCAATCCTAGTTGGTGACACCGATTGAGGAAGACATACTGGTAAATCCAGAGAATAAGGTCAAGCAAGTTTGAAATAGAGTAAGTTGAAGTTCCTAAAGTGATTAAGGCATTAATTACTATAGAAGAAGTGCATGAAAAAGACATGCACAAAAGTGGTCAGTGCAAGAAGATGAACTATCTAAAATGAACTTGGGAGATGATCAAAATCCTCAAATGGTCCGAGTCTATGCTGCCAAACTCATAGAAGAATGGAGGTAAAAATTATAGGAATTGATTTCTTGATATAAAGATGGAGGTGAAAATTGTAGGAATTATTGTCTGGCACAAAAGTGGTTAGTGCAAGAAGATGATTGCCGAAAATGAACTTGGGAGATGATTAAAATCCTCGAATGGTCTGAGTCGGTGCAAAACTTCTAGAAGAATGGAGGTAAAAATTGTAGGAATTGCTCTCTAAATATAAGCTATATTTGCTTAGAAGTATACAAACCTGAAGGGTATTGATCTTAGTTTTTATCAACATAAAGTCAATCTTAAGGAACCCATCAAGAACAGCAGAGGTACTAGATGTTATGCCTACCATGTTAAAGAAGAGATTGATAAGCTACTAAAAGAAGGTTTCATTTACCCCATTGACAAAGTTAATTGGGTATCTCTAATTATCATCATCCCTAAGAAAAATGGAAAGTTGAGGGTATGTGTGGATTATCGAAAGTTGAATGCGACCACAATTACATATCGAAAGTTGAATGCAGCCACAATTACATATCCCTTTCCATTACCCTTCAGAGATTCTCTTATGGATGTTGTCAATGGGGTCATGAAATGTATTCATTTTTTTGATAGATTCAGTGGTTACAATCAGGTGTGCAAATGGTGCTTGAAGACAAAGAAAAAATAGCTTTTGTCACAAAATGGGAGATGTTTACTTCCAATGTTATCACGGATCTAATTTATAGGAAAATAGAGTTTTAAAGAAACTTTGCAAGAATTGATTTAATTCAAATAACTCATCAAATACCACATGCTCAACATATTCAATAATTGAGAGAAAACAAATAAAAATACTTAGCTCACAAAGCACAACCCTAAGATTGGGTGCAATCATCCCCCCTCATGTGTGTGGCTTGTATCCCACACATGAGTATTTACGATACTTTATTCCAAATTAGGCCATAGCCTCCAAAAATGTTTTTCTTGCACGACACTCTTTTATGCTCAAAATATAGTGCCCATAAATTGAGGGTAGGATTTAAAGAATATCACGCTTTATAAAAATTATTAAAGATCAAATCTATACTTGATAAACTAAGGATTTTCAAATAAATCAAAATGTGCACAAGCTAGCACCACATGTATATACAAAGATTGTGTACAAAAATGGTGTGCCAAGTAATAAATAATTTGTGCAATTCCTCTCAATCTTCGAAATCCTCTTCACCTATAAAATAACCAACAATAAATTGGTGAAACAAATATTCCATAAGTATACAAACCATAACCACACACATGTTTGCCAGGCATAAGTAACCCGAGAATCACCCCTCCATACAAACCAACTGAAACAAACATTGGAGTCCCCAAACATGCGTCAATATCCACCAAATGCATTCATATTTATAATGGCATCACCCATGATATTAACATAACCTGGTTTGACGCAAAGATAATCCAAGCGTCCCTGAATTATCTAAGAGGGTAGTGTGACATGAAAATTTGATATCTTTCATTTTCAATTTTGTGCATATTTTGATGGTCTCTCAATGGTAATAAGGTGGAAGCTTGTCCAAGAAGATTGCGGCACCCACAATGGAATAACGGCGTGGTGATGCGGTGGCTTGGCGGCTACCCTGATAACAGCATTCTATCTTCAAATATAATGGTTTTACTTGATTTAGGGTACACACATTGTAAATGCCACAAGTATGCTTGATAAATACTTTGGTATGGTAGATAGGCTAGTGATGTGGAAAATAAAAGTGGGCCTTCATGCTCACATGGATTTTAATTGTATTATTAATATAGTATTCACCATAAGGCTACAAGTTGGGGAGTGTGGAAGGCATGTGGAGGAGTTGTGTAAGTGCATAATTGGGAAAAGATTCTTCTAGAATGCCTACATGTGGAGGAGTTGTGTAAGTGCATAATTGGGAAAAGATTCTTCTAGAATGCCTACATGGAAGAGGAGAATTCTGCCATGTGTAAGTGGGATCTCCACCTACATGTCACTTAGACTTGGCTATTATCTCATCACACTTTCAAAGTCAAAAAGTCTTCAATTTAATAATCAATAAAAGACTTAGCCTAAGAGGACAATTAATGGTGATATCTACCCTTATGTCACTGAAGGGTTGAAGATTTTTATGTTGTAATTTGTAACAACGGAAGAAAGGGTGATTCTCCACCTATAAAAGGAGCCCTCCTCTCCGTTTCAAATCAATGAATGAAGCCTCCTCAATTGAGCATTTTGTGTCATTGCCATCCTCTTATCTTTCAAACCCTTATTCAAACACTCTCTTTACATGTGAATATCTCATTTAGCATTATCTCCTCATGCTTAACCCAATTTTGAACCTCTTTGATGATTCATGATAAGTGGGATAAGGAGTTATTATCTTGGTGGGCCTGTGACTTCTCAAGGTAGCCCTTGCCTTATTGCCGCCCTCCTTTGGAGGTACCAATGGTTTTAGCGGTAATGAGCATGCGGAAAGACTTTGGGGACCATAGGTAAATCTTTACGATTGTCTGCTAAGCAATGTTAACCCTTACCCTCTAGCTTGAATCGTGAAGGAGATGAAAGGCAAGAGGCTATGTGAAAATTGAGGTTTCATGCAAAGAGAGGGAAGTGCAGTTTTTGTGGTCTAATACCCAAATCTCAGCCGGTAATTACTTATCACTCGGGTATTGGTTTCTAAAATTGATCATATGTCTAGGAAGCTCTTTATATGCTCTTTTCACTCATGTAACTAATTTCTTAATCCTTTACTTCATTGATGATCAGAATTTCTCCTAAAGTTGCTAACTTTTAGGCGAATTTTGACAGTTTTATAATCTTGTAGTAAAATGCTCATAAATTTTCGCTCGGTTGCCGTTTTTATATAGGCGCGAAGCTCTCTTCAAGCTCTACGTACATATGTAATCCTCTCAACTTTGTGTCACATCTTTTTGGTGGAGACGGCGGGCAGGTTTTACTTAGAATTATTCTATTTTAACCTCAAGGTCCCGCATGTTTAAAGGAAAGTTATTTTGAAATAAGTAAATTTCCCTTGTTGCTACTCATCTTTTGGTGCAAGATGTTCAATATTCCGGTGTTCCAAGGATCGGAAGGAGAAGACTCGGGGAGTTATCTCCAAGAGTTTAACCGAGCATGCCGCTTGACGGGTTGGTCTATGAAGGAGAGGGCAGAAATACTTCCAGATTTCTTGGAGGGTGTGGCCTTAACTTGGCATGAGGCTTTGCCAGAGGAGTCAAAGAATGATTGGGAAAGGTTGACCAAAGCAATGAAGGAGAGATTTGGGACAGTGGAGTCACCAAATGCTTTACTATTGCAATTGGATCAAATTTTTCATCAAAAGGAAGGAAAGTCAATTTCTGCCTTTTCAGTGAGGTATGAAGCCTTGTTCATCAAATATCAACAAGCTACTTTACATGTTGTTGCTTCTTCTTCTTCACCTTCTATGGGAGATTCAAAGAGTTCTTTAGCAATGGAGCACCTTAAGATGAGCAAGTTTATCAGGGCTTTGGATCCCCGCTTGCATGGAAAAGTTCTTAGCAAAGATCCCACTAATTTTAAAGAGGCTCTTCGTATTGCTCTGAAGAAGGAGGCCACTCTTCATATTGATTCCACATTCCAATCTTCTCCGACTGTGCCGGCCCCACCACGAGTAGAGATAGCCTCAACATCTCAGGTACAAGCTCCATCCTTGGATCATAACATTGCACAACTTATGGCAGAATTTGCTAATTTGAAGTTACACTTAGTCAATGCAAGGCCACCTAGGGCTCCACGAGTTGAGGATAAACCTAAGGATAGAAGTAGTGTCACATGCTACGAATGTCAAGAGAAGGGGCACTATCGCACTGAGTGTCCAAAATTGAGGAAAAGAGAGGATAAAAGTTTAGCACTTTTAGAAGAAACATGCTCAGAAGAAGAAGAGGAAACATTGATGCCATTAATGGCAAAAAGGGGGTCGTAAAACTAGGAGCCAAGAAGAAGAACAAGAAGATAAATCTGAAGAAGAGGAGAAAAATAAGAAGAAGAAGAAGTCGTCTAGGAGAAAAATTGGACAATCTGACTTTCCTCTTGGATAAGGATCTCTTAGTTATGACCTCTTAACAGATCTTAGGGAGAAAACGGCACAAATCACATTTGGGCAGCTTTTGGCACTCTCTCCAAAGCTCAAAAAGGAATGGGGTAAGCTGGCTACTAGCACAAGGGAATCTAAGAAAAAGAAGAGGGATAATAGGACTCCTATGGCTCAAAAGGTGGATATTGATGTAGGAGATGATGTGCCTACTATGATTGATGTCATCTTTGAGGGGCAAACAATTTCTAATGCATACATTGATGGAGGTGCGTCAATCAATGTCATGAGTGAAAAAACAATGAAAGATGCTGATTTAAAGTTGTCTATCATGAGTGAAAAAACAATGAAAGATGCTGATTGTGAAGGCAATTCAAAAGTGGGAGATAGATGATCTTATTCTACAAGGTGAGAATAAGAAGGTCCACTACAACATCAAGAGTCATCGCAAGAAAGTGGTAAGAGGTGAACCTTTAACTTCCAAAAGTTCAGAGTCAGAGTCATCCGATGAAGAGGAGACAAGTGGTAGCTCCGAGGATTCCATCTCAAAAGGGGAGGTGGAGGGAGTTGCATTTGGGAAGGGATCGAGGGGATGCTGAAGACAATGGAGCCTTGGAAGGGGAAGCTTCTTCAACCATGTTCATTCAAGAAAGGAGATGTGGACCTCACTAGTCTTCACCAACAGAATGAGTTTCTTCCTTGATGAGTCCATATAGCAGGTGTACTGAAAGGGAGAATTACTTAAAAATGTTGGATGGATTTCCTAACCTTTTTGCAAACAGCTACTCACAAGTATGCCAAGTTATCCTAGTAAAGCACAAGATTGATCTCAAGCCCCAAAGGAAGCTAGTGGTACAGCGGCTAAGGCATTTGGGAGTAGTGCAAGCAGAGGTGCTTAAGAAGGAGCTAACTAATTTGCTTGAAGCTGGATTTATTTTTCCAGTAGAGAATTCAGAGTGGATTTCCCCACTTGTAGTCACTCCCAAAAAGGGTGGAAAATGGCGTGTGTGTGTGGACTTTCTCCCTTTGAATGCATGCACAAAGAGGAATTATTATCCTCTACCCTTTTAGGATGAGATTTTGGATCAAGTTGCAGGTCATGAGTTGTATTCAGTGTGTGATGGATACTCTGGATACTTTTAAATCCGGATTTGTGAAGAAGATCAAAGGAAAACCTCATTTATCACCCCTTGGGGAGTATATGCCTATAGGGTGATGCCATTTGGCTTGACCAATGCACCAGCAACTTTTCAAAGCTTCATGAGTCAGGTATTTGCACCTTACTTGGGTAAGGGTCTTTTTGGATGATTTTTGCATTTATTCAAGCCGCATGGATCAATTGGAAAAGTTGAGGTTGCAAAGTATTGATGATGCAAAAAAGGGTGTCTTAATCTTGGAAAAGTTGAGGTTGCAAAGTATTGATGATGCAAAAAAGGGTGTCTTAATCTTGGAAAATGCCGCTCGGCACGAAAAGGAAGGTGGTTCTCTTGGGACATGTTATCTTAGAAGAAGGCATAGAGATGGATCCTGAGAAGGTGCAGGCAATTGTGGCCCTCCCACCACCTACCAATGTAAGGGAGGTAAGGAGGATTTTGGGTAAAATAAAGTATTACCAACGCTTTGTTGACATGTTCTCTGAGAAGATGTATCCTATAAATCTGTTGACAAAGAAGAAGAATGTTTCTTTCCAATGGGGGCTCGATCAAATTCAATCTTTTTGTTTACTCAAGGAATGCATGAGTCAAAGTCCAATTGTGCAGCCTCCTAGGTGGAGGGAGGACTTTTATGTGAATCCAAGTGTCTCATCACATTTAGTGGGTGCTATACTCTTGCAAAAGGGAGAGCAAGGGCGTATGCAACCAGTGTATTATGCAAGCTGACAACTCACTGATGCTAAGGAGAGGTATGGTGAAATGGAGAAAGGTGGTTTGTCTCTTGTTTTTGCAGTAAAGAAGTTCAGGTCATGCTTGTTACCTCGTCCTTTTTTCTTCCTCACATCTCAACCTTCTTTACAATTCTTGGTTCGTAAACCCAATCCTGCAGGAGGGAAGTTTGCAAAGTGGATTTGCGAGCTTTCTTTCACTTTTATTACAGAAAACACCACTAGGGCCTCTCTTGCAGATTTGCTTACAAAGGAAGGAAGAGGAAGAAGGAATAGGAACAAAGGAAGAAGTATATGAAGATTTGGAGACACCACCAACTGCTTTCACTATGCATTTTGATGGAGCCTTTAGCCCTTCCAGGCAATGTGGGGCTGGGGGGATAGTTTTATTTGATCCTCCAGAAGGAAAAGAGGTATGGACCAAGGGTAGGGAATTTCCAAAGGCTATATCAAATAATGTGGGCTGAGTACAATGCATTAATTTGGGGATTAGAAGATTGCATAAAAGATGGAATTAAAGAGGTAGAGGTTAAAGGGGATTCGCAATTGGTCATCCAACAAATGAAAGAAGAATATAAGGCAAGGAGTCCTAATCTCCAAGAATTGTATAAAAGGGCAATGGAGTTAAAAGAAGCTTTTGAGTTTTGTAAATTTGTGCATGTTAACAAGAAGGATAATCAAAAGGCTGATGAATTGGCTACTAAAACCTTGGCTTCTTTCAAAGTAGCTACTCTTGCATTAATGGATACAGGTTGGCCTAAGCTCCAAGATGTTCAACACTATTTAGATACAGGATACTTCCCTCCTGGATTGAATCCTCAACAGAAGCAAAGGCTTACAAGGAAAGCTCATCCTTACACAATTCTAGGGGATGTTCTTTACAAGCAAGGTAAGGATAAGATTCTTAGGAGGGTAGTGAGTCTGGAAAAAATCTAAAAGGATTATGGAATTATGTCATGAATGTTCAGGTCACTTTGCCTCAGCCAGCACAACTCGGAGGATCCTTAACACAGGTTATTATTGGCCTTGACTCAGCAAAGATGTCTATGAGTGGTGCAGAAGCTGTGAAGTATGCCAGCAGGCATATGGGCATAAGCAATTGGTTCTCGGACCCTTAAACCCTATCCCAGCATATGGTCCATTTGAAAGGTGGGGATTAGATTTTGTGGGCCCACTTCCTCGTTCCTCACATGGGAAGTATTACATATTGGTAGCCACAGATTATGCAACAAGGTGGGCAGAAGCAAAGGCCATGGTCAATAATAAAGCAGTGGTTGTGGCATCCTTTCTCAGGGAATACATATGTGCCCGATTTGGGTGTCCATTAGAATTACGGATGGGGGGAGGTCTTTCAGGAATGACTTGATTGAAGCTTTGGTGCAGAAATTAAAAATAAAGCATGCTATGTCAACTCCCTATTATCCCCAATGTAATGGTTTAGTAGAAAAATCTTAAAGAAGATAGTTAATCGAAATCAAACAGGTTAGGATCATAAGGACTATGGGCATTTCGAACAGCTTATAAAGTAGCAATAAGTCACACTCCTTTTGCATTATTACATGGTCTGAAAGCACGAGTGCCGATGGAATTTATCATTCCTAGTTTTTGGGTACCAATGATTCACAGACTTTCTTTAGAGGAATTAGTCATGCATCGTCTAGAGCAGTTGCTAGCATTGGGGGAGAAGAGACTTCAAGTAGTTGGAATGCTGATGTCATCCACAAAGGCATCAAAAGCTCTTTGTGGATAGGAATACAAAGTTCAAGATTTTTAATGTGGGTGATCCAATTTTATATTATTCAATTTTAGAATGGGTCCACATATGGCTAAGCTCAAGATGAGGTGGATTGGGCCTTACCGAATATCTATAAATTTTGGTATGGGCACATTTGAGCTAACATTATTAGATGGTGTGAAACTATCAAAGCTAGTTAATGGAATCAAATTGAAACTCTATTTTGGTAAATTGCCAAAATTGGCACCTATGTATACCATTTTTGTCACACATTTGTATGACACATGTTTGAATTCACATATTGTGCATGCATTAGAAAATGTGTAAAGTTATTGGGTCATTAGAATTACATCATTGGGTGGCATGTACTATGTTTCTCTTAGCCCGTCATGTCTCCTCAATTTGTGTCTCCTTGAATCCATGATGCATGAATCAGTACCTAGATTTTTTTTCCATTATCGTCTCATGACCTTTCTCAAGGATAAAGGCACTTACACAAACACATTTTTCATTCTCACCAAGTGCTTCCAAAATTTTCATTGCTTTCTTGCTTTCCATTTTCCCCTTCATGCAGCCCTCACACCTCGCAAGCTCTCTTTGAAGCCATGCTGGAATTCAAGAAGTTAACAATAGTTCTACATGTCAACACCAACTTCAATTACACCTAGTTAAAGAAGATAGGGTTGCTATAGTTTGTTTCTCTTCCATGGAACCCTCTGACCATTAGCCTAAATATACAGGCACAGTTGCAAGAAGTGTAGAAGAACAGGATTGTGAAGATGGCCACATAGGGATATCACTTACTCACACACTGATGAATATATGGCCAAGGTACTTCATTTGTTGTTAAAGGGAGCCATGGATTGTCATGGATCTAATTTCTAGGAAAATAGAGTTAAAAGAAACTTGCAAGAATTTGATTTAATTTGATTAAATCAAATCAAATAACTTATCAAATACCATATGTTCAATATTTGAGTGAAAAATAAATAATACTTAGCTCACAAAGCACAACTCCAAGATTGGTTCCTCATGTGTGTGTCCTCTCCCCACCCATGAGTATTTATGCATTACTTTATTCCAAATTAGGACATAGCCTCCAAAAATACAAAAGGTTGCTTTTCTTACATGACAATCTCTTATGCTCAAAATAGAGTGCCCATAAATTGAGGCTAGGGTTTGAATCATATCACACTTTACAAAATATTAAAGTTTAAGTCTAGGCTTGATAAACTAAAGCTTTCCAAATAAATCAAAATGTGCACAAGTTAGCACATGTATATATAAAGCTTATTTACAAAAATGGTGTGCCAAGTAATAAATATGTGCAAATTCTCCTCAATCGTTGAAATCCCCTTTACCTATAAAATAACTAATAATAAATTGGTAAACAAATATTTTATAAGTATATAAACCATAACCACACATATGTTGGCCAGGCTAAATAACCCAAGAATCACCCTTCCATACAAACCAACTGAAAAAAAAAACTTTGGAGGCCCTAAACATGCGTCAATATCCACCAAATGTATTCATATTTATAATGGCATCACCCATGATATTAACATCATTTGGCTTGACACAAAGATAATCCAAGCGTCCCCAATTTATCTAAGAGGATAGAATAATATTTTTAAGAGGGCTTAAAATATATTCCCATAACATTCCCTCTTGCTTGAGTTTGCAAATGCCCTCAATTGTTGCGGGTTTGTTGAAAAGAATGGAGGATCTTAGGGAAAGTACGAAAATATCTTGCATCTTCATGAGGATGGTTTTGGAAAGTCACTAAATATTTGATATACTGATTTCCATTATGAGTTGATGTAATCTGATGATCAATTATAGCATATGTTTGGAAGTAAAACTTCTTCCTCACCCTTAATAAGAGGTGGTTCCTCATACACAGGATGAGTGAGAAGTGATCCCTTGGAAGGTTTTAACAAACTAACATGAAATGAGTTATGAACACTCTTAAGTCGACGCTTTTCAATTCTCAAAAGTACATAATCTCCAATTTCAAAAGATTTACTTTACGTTTATGATTTTCTTTCTTAACATATATTATTCTTAGGCATGAGTAATAGAATTATTTACATCATTCAAAATGCTACTAAAATTGATAGTGAATTGATCAGCAGCTTCAATTTTGTGGGAAAGTCTAGTTGCCAGAATAGGCAAAGGTTTTCCATACACAATTTCGAAAGGTGCTCGACCAGTAGCCGAATGAGGAGTATTATTGTAAGTAAACTGGAGAAGATGAATGTACTTATCCCATGGATTAGGTTAATGGACAACATATGCTTCGAGTAGATCTAAGATAGTACTATTAGTAACCTCAGTTTGTCCATTCGTTTTCGGATGGAAAACTATGGAAAATTTTACTTTGGTGCCTAAGCTGGATAAAAGAGCGATCCAAAAGTTACTACAAAATCTTGAGTCTCCATCAGAAACAATGACTTTTGGCAATCCATGATGTATAAAGGTTTGTTTGATAAACATAATCACGGCTTGCTAAGAAGTCAATTTTTTCTTACAAGGTAAGAAATATTTTTGCTTACTTAAACTGTGAGGTCCCTGCCCCCTCCGCGGTGCCCTGCTCGGCGGAAGCGGCGTCGGCCTCCTGCGCGGGGCGGGGATCCACACTCAGGGCCTCGCTCGCCGCCGCAGATGTCCGGGAGAGGCTAGCCCAGGCGGTCCTGGGCCCAGAAGACTCCCCTCGCCCGGAAGGCACGGGCAATTCCGCCATGGGAAAAATCTTCTAATGGGGGAATTACTCTAACGAGTCAAAGTCTTAACTAGTTAAACTGATCTGACCGAACCTAAAGTCACATAGTCAGATCAAGAAGAGACTTGCACTTGGTCCATGGAATCACCGCTTTTTTCCTCATTTACGAGGCACAGCCAACACTGATCCCCTCCCACAGAACAAGTCTTCTCAGGATTTAAACTTATCCTTCACACATGTCATGCACACGTATATACACAAGCCCGAAAGATCTTTTAGAAAAACGCCTGACAACTGTGAACTCATAATGCCCATAGCGAGTATTGAATGCTATCTTTGGGATGTTCTGCTCCTTGATTCCGATCTAGTAGTACCCGAATTTGAGATCTATCTTTGTGAACATTTGGGTCCCACTTAACTGATCCAGAAGTTCATCAATCCTAGGAATAGGATACTTATTTTTAATTAAATGCTGTCTTTGGGAAGTCCTGCTCCTTGATTCTGATCTGGTAGTACCCAGATTTGAGATCTATCTTTGTGAACATTTGGGTCCCACTTAACTGATCCAGAAGTTCATCAATCCTAGGAATAGGATACTTATTCTTAATTGTTAATTGATTCAGTCCTCTGTAGTTAATACAGAGTCTTACATCTTTCTTCTTTTGAAAGAATGGGCACACCCCAAGGTGAGACACTGGGTCTGACGAATCCCTGTTCTAACGGTTGTCTTAACTGTTCCTTAAGTTCTATGGCTTCAGGGACTGGCATTTTCTATATACGCTAGGCTACTGGCTAAGCTCCAGGGGTTAATTCGATCTCATGATCTACTTCACGAGATGGAGGCATCTCACTCAGCTCTTCAGGAAACACATCTGCATACTCACTTAACCACTCTGGTTCTTTAGCCTTGCATTTTATGTCTACTGGATTCATTTTAACAACATACACAGCTTGCCTCTTTCTAAGTCCTTTTAATAATTTGGAAGCCTTGACTAATTGTAGCATTGGGGATCCGGAAATTCCAATTCCTTGAACTTTACTCCCGTGAAGGTCAAGGAAAGAGATGGTTCCTTTGTGACAATGAATGTCAACCTGATTCTTTTGGAGCCAATCCATTCCAAGGATTCCATCATATATTCCCAGGGGTAGAACTCTGAACTGGCACTCTGTTATGTTCCCATCTAGGCCAAACAGAATAAGGTCAGTCTCAAGGTGAGTGAAAAGAATCTTCCCACTGGCTAATTCCACTTGCATAGATTTCCCTAATTTTTTATTTAGGACTATTTTATGCAGACATCCTGGGGAAATAAAAGAATAAGTACTGCCTGAATCAATCAAAAGCTTGAATTGCTTACCTTGGTACTCTACTGGAGTCTGGAGGACTGAGAATTAACAGTTATTCCCCTGATGCTCTATTTACTGCATAGATCTGTCCTTTCTCTTTCTCTACTTCCTCAGCTATGGTGACTACTCTGGGGCTGCTGCAATCTGAGGTGGAACTCTCTCTCTTTGGTTATTCCAATTCTAGGATGGAGTTTGGAGACTGCTTTGCATGGAGGCTGCAAGCTGAGCTGGCACTCTTCTTGGGTTACCCTGATTTTGGTGCGAGGGACCCTGATTCGACTGATATAAAGGAGTCGGTCTCTGAACTCTGGGACCCTGGCTTCCTTGGCCCACCGAAGGAGATGGGCAATCCTTGAGTTGGTGCCCGAATCCCTGACATCCAAAGCATTTGTTCTCGCTTCGAAGCTCTTCCCTTTGCATTCTAGAGAGAGCCAGAGTTCTTGAGAATGTACTTCGGGGGAAAGGTATTTCTTCATTTCTGAAGCTTCCCATCTCCACATTCTGGTTAGGACCTTGGTGTTTCTTTGGAGGTGGAAAGTTGGAAGAACTTCCCACTGTCTGAAATCTTTTAAAGGATGAGGGACCTGGCTTTGGCAGGACTTTCACGATGAAGACTTTGGAAAATTCTTTCACCATTCTGACAGCTTCAGCCATGGACACTGGCATTCTTGACCAGTGTGTCCAAGGGTTCGTTCATTCCCCGAATAAACCTGGCCATGAGTTGCTCTTCATCTAGAGGTGGTGAATATTTGAGTAGAAGAGCGAAGGCCTGGTGATATTCCTCGATGGTTTTGCTCCCCTTCTTTAGCTCTAATAATTCATTCATTTTGGTTTCCAAAAACCCAAGGGGACAAAACCTCTTCCTCAAATAGGTTTTAATGTCGTTCCAAGACTCAGTATTCCTGTCCAGACGGTTGGTGTCACAATGGTTCCTCCATGCTACCCTGGCTGTTTCCACTATTTTTAGCCTAGCAAGAGCCATTTTGCTTCACTCATTGTATCCTGTGACGTCAAAATATTCTTCCATAGCTTCCACCCATTTCTCCACAGCCTCGCCCAGGTTCTCCCCTTCTCCTTTGAAGGTGAAGGGTCCTGGTTGAGTTCTATGAAGAGCCTTGCGAACGTCGGGGTCAAGCTCATCATCTTCAGAGAGAGGGTCTGGCTGACAGCCACGGTTTCCTCGTCTCATGATTCTGCCAAAAATGATATATTATTAAATTTTTATTTTGATATCGTCCACCAGATCCTAAAACTTAAGGGATTTGGAAAACAATTTTTTAAACAAGATAAATGATCTTATTGGAGATCTATGACATATGTCCAGTGTAACAAATTTTTCTTTATCAGTTCGTTCATAAACAATCACTTATACAATAGGAAATTTTTCTCTAGAAAACATTTCTTTATTTATATAAAAGTTGCAATATGTACATAGAGCAGCTTGGCTCCAGAAATCAAAATCTCCTTGGGAGATGCAGTATTGGGCCATAGCCATGCCCTGATACAAACCTCGGGAGACGCATAAGACGGCGGTACTGGGCCAAGGCCATAGCCCTACCCCCTCCGCGGTGCCCTGCTGGGCGGCGGAAGCGACGTCGACCTCCCACGTGGGCGGGGATCCACACACGGGGCCTTGCCCACAGATGTCAGGGATGAGAGGCTAGCCCAAGCGGTCCCTCCAAGACCGGGCCCAGAAGACTCCCCTCCCCCAAAAGGCATGGGTGATTCCGCCATAGGAAAAATCTTCTAACGGGAGAATTACTCTAACAAATCAAAGTCTTAACTAGTAAAACTGATCTGACCGAACCTGAAGTCACATAGTCAGATCAAGAAGAGACTTGCACTTGGTCCATGGAATCACTGCTTTTTTCCTCATTTACGAGGCACAGCCGTCGCTGATCCCCTCCCACAGAACAAGGTCTTCTCAGGATTTAAACTAATTAACGTAACTAATCGTATCTAGTTGTCTCTCAGGAATCCTCGATCCAGTCTAACCCCATCCGGCCCATGGGTTAGCCAACCACCCCGACCACTGTATTGGTGGGATTCCTTTATAAATATTTGGTTGTGTTTTTGCCCGGGTACCGAGGAAAAGAGTTCACAGGCCCCCTAGCCGGCGATTCATGTAAAAATTAAGGTAGGCATACCACGTACACACCCAATATGAAATTACCATTTATAACAGATTCGACTGGCTTTAAAACAATCCTTCAATAAAAATCATAATAATTCTAATCATCATTTTTCCAAATTCCGAGTCCATTGTATTACAAAATGTATCCTCTGGACTCTCCATTGTTGAAGACCAGCTGGCCAACCAACGAGATCCAGTATCAAAATTTGGTTCCCAAAAATCTTTCCTTTTTGTCCATCCAAAATCTTCCTCGACGTACGCATTGGTGTCCTAGCAACCGCGAGCCCATGCATCGCCTGGTTAGAACCCTCTAGGATCGTCCTTAGGTATCCTAGCACTTCACTCAGGGACCGCTTCGTCGGTCCTCACCCATCGTATCAGAAGTGCACCATTGTAACCGTACTACCGATGCTAGTCAAGACCTCGACAGGCTTTGCCGCCGCGAGCGATGTCCCTTGACGACTCCCCGCTAGCTGTTCCAACGAACCTCCTCTTAGAAAAACATAAGCCAAATGCTTCCTCCAGCATTTTGGCATAAAAAGATTCCTTTGAATTAAAAAAACAGAGGTTCCAATGCAAGTAAACTTTCAATTTGAGATTGGTTCCAAAATCCTTTTTCCATAATTCCCAGTTTCATAATGAGGATCCTTGATCTCTCATCACCCATCATTCAGTCATATTGTCCAACTAGATTCTTGCGGTAAGTTCTGTCAAGAAAAACTAGTTTAGTTCCGGTAGTCTATTCTTTGTGATTAGAAACTGGAATTGGTCTCACGAAGTTTTTACTTGATTCAGATCAAGAGATGGACAAGTAGGTTTACTGTCCGTTCCTCTCGTAGTCTAACCAATCTCATTTGGTTTAGTTCTACAAGAATTCCCTTCAGATAAACATCTAGTTTTGGGTAAATATCCATTTAGTGATTTTACCAATTAAAATATCCAAAGATATTCTTCCTATCACATAATTTCTCAACCTTAATTCATTAGGTAGAATTATGGTGGGAATTTATCTTTTGACACTAAAATTTAATTCAAATCCATCTTTTCTTAATTATCATAAAATTTTTTCTTTTTAACTAAATATCATACCCTTTTTTTAATAAACTTGGAATCCCTCTTTTTCTCATTTTAATGAGTGCAATCCAATTATCATGGGAATTCCTCTTTTACTATAAATTAAATCTATTTAAAATTCTTCTTAAAAATTACATAAAAATATCCATTAATTCCATTAAGATGAAAATTCCACTTTTCTCATTTAAATATCTGAATTCCAATATGGTGGGAATTCCTCTTTCATCATTTAAACATATCTATGCAAAAAGATAAATTTAACTAAATTTTCTCTTAAAATTTAAATAAAAATCTCCATTAATTCCTTTACACTAGGAATTACACTTTCCTCATTTAAATATTTGAATTCCAATATGGTGAGAATTCCTCTTTCATCATTTAAACTTATCTATACAAAAAGATCAATTTAACTAATATCCTTCTTTAATTTTTAAATAAAATATACATTATTTTAGCATCCCAATTTTTCTCTTACTTCATTGGAATACATGGATTTCCATTGTCATGGTGGGGGTTACTCTTTTAACATAGAAATGGATTAGTAGAAATTTCTCTTTTTCCTAATTAACTATTTATGCATAAACATAAAAATTAATTTTTCCATGATTATAATGAGAATCATTCAATTAATCTAGGATGATTAATCCTAGAATATTGTAGGAAGTCCTATTGTCATATTATGAATGAGAATAATTTATGTGTTAATTTTTTAAAAATTTTACCATATGAGGGATGGGTGGCCTAACAAGTTCCACGTCTCCCAAGACAAGGCATTGTGTGACTAACTCCAATGTTAACCAAGGTTAGCCACGTAGCTATGTAGTCTTTTTAGGGGAGCTCTAGCTCAAGGAAAGTAATTGTTCCTATTCTCAGCTGCATTATGAAGGTTGCAATGTGCAAAGATCTGTATGCTTAGGGGGGCTCAGCCTCTTTGGTTGTTTTTTTGTATGGCATTCCTCTCAATGCACGCCCTTCATTTTTCATTTTTAGCCTTCTCCGTCTTTTTCTTGTGAATTTTATAGAGCTTGTCTTGGGTGACAGGTCCATAGCATTGCAGCTTGCTACCATTGAAATATCCTTCCATCTCATCCCCATCCAAGGTCTCTATCTATTGCATGTTCAGAAGAACTTTTGTTGAATCAAGGAATTTGGCCTTGGTACTTGAGTTTTCATTTGGTGTCCATGTCTCCTACCTTCATGCACTTATCCTTGAGTTAGTCATCAAACCACCTCTTGTGTGTTATAGTTTTTGAACCATCGATCCATATGTAAATCGCAACCTTTGCTCGCCTAGTTGCTCTAAGGAAACTAACCTCTCTATGAGAGAGATTCCCTTGAGTCTAGCCTTGGTGTAATTCAAGGGCTTAGAACCAAGTGTTCCATTGGCATGACTGTGTCAAGCCTAAATGCAAGCTTATTCTCAATTCACAAATCAAACTCTAGGCTTGTAAAGCTCAAGGTTAAGAAAATGGTTTTTTATATTTATATGCTAGTAAATTATGGTAATCTTATGAGTTAAATCCATAAATTGGATTTAAGGTTAAAAGATAGTTATACTATCATAATTACATTACTAAGTCTTATTCTTTTTAAAAATATTAAAAATTATCAGTAATAGCAACGCAGCTATGGTAAAATTTTTAAGAAATTGATATATAATTCATTCTTATGCATAACGTGAAAAGAGGACTTCCTACCATATTCTAGGATTGAATATCCTAGGCTAAAAGAATGATTTTCATCACATTCAATGGAAAACTAATTTTTAAGGTTTATGTATAATTAAATAATTAAGAAAAGAGAAAATTATGGTAATTTTATTTTTAAATGATAAAAGAGGAATTTCCATGACATTTGAAATTCAATCATTTAAATAGGAAGAGTGGAATTCTTAGCACATTAAAATTAATGTATATTTTATTTAAATTCAAAGAGAAATTTTAGATAAATTTATTTTATGCATGAGAAATATTTAAATGATAAAAGAGAAATTACCATGACATTTGAAATTCAATCATTTAAATAGTAGATTAAATGAAAAAAAGAGAAATTTTTAGTATAATTCAATTTATGAATATTTATCAAAAGTGAAAATATGGATAGAATTGATTTTTGTAAATCCCATGAATTCTTTTATTCAAAAAGAGGAATATTGAATATAATTCATTTGAGAAATTGAGAAAGAATATGAAAATAGTCGTCGAGAAAAAGAACCTTTATCTAAGCCAAACGATTGGCAAAAAATTAGAAAAAGTCCCATTATCTGTATCGAAGTAGGAAAAGCTACTAAATGGGAATAAGATGTGAATGGGATGCGATAGGATGTGAATGGATGTGAATAAGGTACGATAGAATGTGAATGGGATGCGATAGGATGTGAATGGATGTGAATGGGATGCGATAGGATGTGAATGGATGTGAATAAGGTGTGATAAGGATGTGAATGGATGTGATAAGGTGTAAATGAGATGTGAATAGATGTGATAAGATGTAAATGGGATGTGATAGGATGTGAATAGATGTGATAAGATGTAAATGGGATGTGATAGGATGTGAATGGATGTGATAAGATGTAAATGGGATGCGATAGGATGTGAATAGATGTGATAAGATGTGAATGGATGCGATAGGATGTGAATGGGATGTGAATGGATGTGATAAGATGTAAATGGGATGCGATAGGATGTTAATAGATGTGATAAGATGTGAATGGATGTGATAGGATGTGGTGTGATAAAAATGAATGTGGATGAGATGTGAAGTAAATAGATGTGGATGTGAATGATGAGACGAGAATGAGATGAGAGGATATGAGAAAGGGTGAGATGGAAAGTAAATGAATTCATATTGGGTGTGTAAGTGGTGTGACTATCTTGAAGTTTGCATGAAGATCCCGCTAGGGGACCTGGGAACTTTTCTCCTTGGTACCCGGGACAAAACCTAACCAAATTCCCAATTGGATCCCATCACTATAGTGGTTAGGTGGTTGGCTAATCCATGGGTATGGATGGGGTTAGGCTGGACTGATAGATCCCTAAAATGAGACTCAATTCTGTTATGGTACGATACATGAAGTAAATCCCGAACAGTCCTTGTTCTATGGAAAAGAATCAACGGCTGTGCCTCTCGAGATGAGGAAAAAAGTGTTGGTCTTTATGATCCAAGTGCAAGTCTTTTCCTTGATCTGACCATGTGACTTACGGTTCGGTCGGATCAGTTTTCTTAGTGATGACATTGAGTACGTTAGAATAAAAATATCCTGGAGGAATGGAGGAATCGCCCGTGCTTTCTAGGCGAGAGAAGTTTTTCCGGGTTCGGTTTTGGAAGAACCGAGAGATTAGTCTCTTGTCCGGATATCCATGGGCGAGGCCCCAAGTGAGAGGCTCTGCCCTACACAAGAAGTGCTACTTCCGCTACTAGCACCCCTGAATTCGTTGCACGAAGGGGGTAGGGATCTTTCATGCACGGGAGATGGAGGTTTTGAGTGAATTGTGGATGAAGTGGGACACTTTTTGGTATCATGATCAATGGTTTTACAATATATGCAATATAGAAAAACAAGTGCCTTGTATGCACAATGGAGGTTGGGATGGTCGTAGTGATTGCACTCAACACAAGGCATTTCATTCCTCACTTTTAGAGGCATTAAGGATGTTTAGTTTTGAAGGATCTCATCCTCTCTTAAAGATGTCTATTCAAAGCTTTTAAGCAAGGCTGTATAGAATTTGGGAGATGATAATTTCGAGATCAATCTTTCTTTTTCCATTGCTTCACTTGGTTTAGATGAGGAACACCTTGTAGCATGATCATCTTCTAGCATGTTGTCATCTAAACGTATTGCTTCGTTACAACATTAATTGAATGTTTCCATATTGGATACAATGATCGAGTTGTGCAAACTACTATTCTTTAAGCCCATCATGAAACATCTCTTCAATTGAAAATTGTTTAATTTTTTCCATGACTCACATCGTGAGTCCAAGAGTTTTATCCATAGGATAAAGTCTCTAATGGATTCATTTGGTTTACGCTCAATTGAATAGATTTCTTTTACTGCACTCCACTGATAATCTTGTTTGGAAAAGCCAAGGATAAAGACTGTTTTCAAGGTTCTAAAATTGGTCTTAATTGTCGGCATCAATGTGATGAACCATCGACTAGACTTTCCCTCTAAGCATAGGTTCAACACACGTACCTTGGTGGGACAGTTGGGATTTCCAAAGGCTTCACATCTCTGTTCAAACATTTGAATGAATTGAACAGGGTCTATTGTTCCATCGTATTTGCCCAATTTTAAAATCTATACGACAGTATTTCTGTATTAGTTCATGAGGCCGTATGTGAGTGATCTTGTTGGAAGAGACTCATAGAGTCCTTGGGCTACCCCCCTTTCTAGACTAGTCAGTATGTCCAAGATGTGGGAAAGGGTTGGTACCTATAGGATTTGTGGGAATGTTAGGTAAGGGACCAAAGCTTGGTGGGATCAAAGTGACAGGTGGTGTAAAACCCAATGACACGCTTGTTTTAAAGACATGGCCAATGGTATTGGGAGGTGCATTTGCGACATAGATCTCAATGGCTTGAAGATGTCAACCATTGTTTTCAATCCTTGTGTGATCCCTGCCAATCCCTCTATCGTTGCCATATCTGATTGCGTAATTGCTCCTTAATGAGCAAGTACGTGTTTTTTTTTTCTTTTTATATTTTCTCACAGCCCGTTACAGCCTCAAGTGGCCTGGCGTTCTCTTTGTTGGGTCAAACGGGTGTCCGTTTGCCCTAACTAGATTAGGCGCTATACGCACGTGAACGACCTAAGAGATAATTTTTTGAAAAAAGTGCATGCTAGTAACTTTCTAGATGGAAGAGGAGATCCTAAAACCTATTTTCCATCACTATCTGAAGATGAAAAATTTTCTTGGGAATATTTTTCCTATTTCGCAGCATATTTTTTAGGGTGTTCCAAAAGGAATTTTGAAAAACTCTATATAAGAGAGTTGTAGTGTTTTTGAAGTACTACAACTTTTTTTCCCTGAGTAATTCGTGATTTTGTTTTTTAGACCCTCAAAAAGTAGCCCGAATATGGTTTGACGTCGTGTTCATGGTGTTTTTTTGTGCTTTTTGCGCTGTATTTTACCTCGATTTTTTCGATCGAATTTTGAGGCTGCTGGTCTCGGAGGCCAAAACAATCGATTTTAACTTTGGATGGCCAAGTCCAAAGTTAAAGAGCTCGATGTCAGCTTTCTAATGAGCCCTAAAGTGCCTTCATCGAATATATAGTTTAGGAGATATGTGCCTCCCAACAGGGATGTTTTCCAGAGTTTTTTTTTTGGGCCAACGGACCCCCTTTCATGTCATGAACTAGTAGGGTACAGTTCATGGCGTGAAGCGGCGGACTTCACAAATTTTATCAATTTTTATTTTAATTTGTTTTTTGTCGCATGAACGAAGGGTTTCACATTGTGAAACCTAAGCCTTTTACGCCATGAAGCAGACTTCACGAAAAAGTTAAATTCTTTTTTTTAACAGCGTGAACGAAGGGTTTCATGCTGTGAAACCTTAACGTTTCACGTCATGAAGCAGACTTCACGAAAAAGTTAAATTCGATTTTTTTTTGTCGCGCAAAGAGTTTCATGCCATGAAGCCTTAGCGTTTCATGCCATGAAGCGGACTTCACAAAAAGTTAAATTTGTTTTTTTTTTGCTACGTGAACGAAGGGTTTCACGCCATGAAGCGGACTTCACGGAAAAGTTAAATTCTTTTTTTTTCTTTGCTGCATGAACGAAGGGTTTCACACCATGAAACCTTAGCATTTCACACTGTGAAGCAGACTTCACGGAAAAGTTAAATTCTTTTTTTTTGGCCACATGAACGAAGGGTTTCATGCAGTGAAACCTTAGCGTTTCACGCCGTGAAGCAGACTTCACGCCATGAAGTAGACTTCACGGAAAAGTTAAATTCGTTTTTTTTTAAAAGACGCGGACGCCTAGGGCGTGAAACCTTAGGCCGTGAAAGTGCAAGACTGGTTCACGACGTGAACCAGTTTTTGATTTTTTTTTTTGGAGTCGAGTGGAAAATATGAATTTCCTTTTTTGGGGGGGATATATTTTTAATTTAAAATTAAGGAGATATAGGCATTTTTCCAAAAAGGTAAGTGAAAATCAAAAAAGTCAACCTTTTTATGACACCCCTTACATCCTTCATAAATGACCCCCAAAATAGACAATTTGACAACTCATGAGCATCTACTCATTGAATGTTCATTGGCCTTCATGAGTTATGTCAAAAAGTGATTAAGAATTAATTAAAGATTAATCCTTTCATTAATCTTTCCCTCTTTTACACTAATCAAGGACTATAATTAACCACTAATCTCTAATTAATTCACACAATTGAGCACATCATTGGATAAAGCAAGGCAATGCTAATCTATGTGCATCAACAAATGTGTAAATTAATCTAAAATAGGAGATTAATTAGACTCTTAATTTTGGTCTCCTCTTTTAAGGCAAAATTAAGCAAAGAGAGTCAAATTCCTCCAATTAATGAAGGAATTGATTTAATTAGGTGTTTTGATGCATCTAGATGCTATCAAAATACTCAAAAACACTAATTTTGACTACTCATATGATCAATTTAGACCCCAATTAATACATTTTCTAAATTCTTTACCCCTTGAACAATGATTAATTGCTTGAACATCATTGCTTGATATCTTGAATGTACGACCCTTTGGTGTATCTACCTTGACGCCTTGATGTAAGATAATGGCGGTAAATCTTTCTAACCCTAGGAATAGGTTAACAACAAGAATATGACTTCAACATCAAATTCCGCCCTAAGAAGGATAATGTGGTAGTAGTTGATGCATTTAGCCGTCCGCAAATCTTTCTTGAGTGCAATTTTTATGCCAAATGATCCCATTCTAATCGAGGTGAAAAAAGTGTCATTTCATGATCCTGATTACCAAAAGATGGTGAAATTAGTCAAAGAAGGAGGAACCTCAAAAAAAAGAGAAAAATCTACTCAAAGGTTACTCCACCCATGATGGGTGCCTCTACTTTAATCACGGGCTATGTATTCCTAAGGATCCTTTCCTAAAGAAGTTAATCCTCCACAAAGCTCATGATAATCCTGCTGTAGGGCACCCAGACTATGAAAAAATCTAGAATGCTGTAAGAAGAAGCTATCATTAGACGGGCTTGAAAAATGATGTAAGAAGAAGCTATCATTAGACGGGCTTGAAAAATAATGTAAGAAGGAGCTATCATTAGACGGGCTTGAGAAATGATGTCCTTCGATACTTGAAGCAATGTCTCTCATGTCAAAGGATCAAAGTTGAAAGAGTCAAAATGCTTGGGAAGCTTCAACCCTTGGATATCCCCTAGATGAAGTGAAAATGACTCAGTATGGATTTTGTCACAAGTCTCCTCACTCTACAAGGAGGATATGATTCAATTCTATTGTTGGTGGACTTGCTTACCAAAGTAGCTCATCTTATACCTGCAAAAGAAAACCTTCAATGCTTATGATGTTGCCCAGTTATTCATCAAGTAGATCTTCAAGCTTCATGGTCTACCGAAGAGGATAGTCAGTGTGACCGAGATTCTGACTTCACTTCTAAGTTTTGGTAGTCCTTATTTCATGCCTTGGGTACTCAACTTTGTTTTAGTACATCTTATCATCTAGAGACCAATGGACAGACCAAGAGAGTCAACCAAATGATTGAAGACATTCTCAGAGCATATTGTGGATAAGAGCTAAGAACATGGATTCAATACCTTCCTCTGGTAGAATTCGCTTATAATACATCTTATCATCACAGCATAGGAATGTCACCATTCAAAGCACTCTATGGGCAAGAATGATTATCCCCTCTAAATTTCTATGATCCAAACTTAAGAGTCCAAGCCTCCAGAAAAATGCTCTAGGAGATGGAGGAACAAACCAAAGCTATCCAGAAAGATATTAAAGCTATTCAATATCAGCAAAAGCATTATAGCGACACAAGGAGGTCTAAAAGGATCTTCAAGAAAGGAGACAAAGTTCTTTTACGAGTGCGACCCAAGCGTAGCTCTCTCTCACCTGGTAAATATAAGAAGCTCGGCCCAAGATAGTGTGGACCGTATACACTCATCAAATGTTTGGGCATAAGTGTTTATAAGTTGCAACTCCCAGCCCATATTAAGGTCCACAATGTATTTCATGTAAGTTTATTTAAAGCCTTATCTACCCAATCTCGATCATATTCTAGATGATAAGCAAGTTGTAATACCAACTCAAGGAGTCCTTGTAATTGCAACCTAATGCAAAATATATTATTTTCCTTGGATGAATTTGTGCTTATCTTCTTTGATGACATCTTAGTCTACTCCACGTCGGTGGAAGAGCATGAGGAGCATGTAACCAGAGATTTGCAATTGCTGCGCAGACATAAACTCTATGCTAAGACGAGCAAATGTGCCTTCTTTACTCATCGGATTAAGTATCTTGGATTCATTGTCTCCCAAGATGGTATCTCAGTAGATCCTGCCAAGGTCAAGGATATACTGGAATGGCCACCCCCTAAATCAGTCCGCAAAGTTCATGAACTTTTGGGAGAATCACAGGATGATTTTCATTAAAGACTATACCAAAAGATGGTGAACCTAGTAACAAAAGGAGGAACCTCAAAAATAGAGAAAAATCTACTCAAAGGTTACTCCACCCATCATGGGTGTCTCTACTTTAATCACAGGCTATGTATTCCTAAGGATCCTTCCTCCCTAAAGAAGTTAATCCTCCACGAAGCTCATGATAGCCCCCTTAGGGCACCCAGGCTATGTAATAACTTTGTTTGCCTCCTGTAAGAAGGAGCTATCATTGGACAAGCTTGAAAAATAATGTCCTTTGGTACTTAAAGCAATGTCTCTCATGTCAAAGGATCAAAGTTGAAAGAGTCAAAATGCCTAGGAAGCTTCAATCCTTGGATATCCCCCAAAAGAAGTGAAAATGCATTAGTATGGATTTTCTCACAAGTCTCCCCATTGTAAAAGGAGGATATGATTCCATTCTAGTGGTTGTGGACTTGCTTACCAAAGTAGTTCATCTTATACCAGCAAAGAAAACCTTCAAAGCTTCTAATGTTGCCCAGTTATTCATCAAGGAGATCTCCAAGCTTCACGGTCTACCAAAGAGGATAGTCAGTGAGACTGGGATTCTGACTTCACTTCAAAGTTCTGGTAGTTCTTATTTTTTCAAGCCTTGGGTACTTAACTTTGTTTTAGTACACCTTATCATCCAGAGACCAATTGCCAGACCGATAGAGTCAACCAAATAATTGAAGACATTCTCAGACCATATTGTGGACGGGACGAACAATCTCCTAAGAGCAGTGAAGTTCAAGCGTTCCTTGACCTTGAGAGTTGCCTAACCGTCTAATGTTAGACTAAATGCATTGGTCTTGGAAACCTTATTTCATTCTCCTAGTGCCTCACACACTTGATCAAATACCTATAAATGTCTCCTAGGATCACCATCTCCAGCAAATTTATGAGTTAGCTTGGCTATCTGGGTAGCCTTTCCATGGCTATGTTGACCACCATCTCTGTGGGATGAAGAAGCAAAGAACTCTACCTCTACAGAGGCATCTCAGACCAAGAAGGATGATGGTATTCTTCTATTAGCAGGTATTTGTCGTGTACTTGCTCTTGTGACTTCTCAGTCACGGTCGTGGATTGTGGATAGTGGTGCTACTGCTCACATGACACCCCATCGAGATTGGTTCAAGGAATTTACTGCCAGGCGAGATCACTTTGGGTGATTCTTCTTCCATGCCAGTTCATGGACATCGCACCATCCCCATCTTCCGCTCCTTCGAGGACAAGAGGTACTTCTTTGATGTTCTATACATTCCAAATTTGGCATTTAACATTTTATCAATGAGTGCTCTTACAGCTCAGGGTGTGGAGGTGATCTTCTCTCGTTATGAGATTACCATTCGTGATAAGGAGACTGGTAGCATCTTGGCTCAGGGAGTCCAAGATAGTGGTTTGTACAAGTTGACTGCTTTGGTTTCTTTAGATTCTTCTTCAACTCTTTGGCATGCTCGGTTTGGCCATTTAAGCTATAAGCTTTTACAATGAGCTTCGAAGGATGGGTTGGTTGAGGGTTTACCGACCATCAAGGCTCCATCTTCTATTTTTTCCTCTTATTTACAATGGAAGCAACACCGAGCCGCCTTTCCGAAGGAGGCGACACACAGATCTTCGACATCACTTGCTCTTATTCATGTAGACTTATGTGGTCCTATGAGTACCGCGTCTTTGAGTAAGGCATTGTACATGCTCGTGATGGTGGATGACTTCTCCAGATATGCTTGGGTCTTCTTTTTAAAGTCCAAGGATGAGGCTTTTTAGCGCACTTTTGTGATTGGAGGGTTGAGGTGGAAAAAGAGACCGGTTCTTCGATCAAGGCTCTCAAGACCGAGAGAGGAGGTGAGTTTACATCCCAGGAGTTTCAGCAATATTGCAAGGATCATGGCATTCAGAGATAACTTACTATAGCATATACTCCTTCACAAAATGGAGTTGTAGAGAGGAAGAATAGGACCATCATGGAGATGGCCCATGCTATGCTTGAGCATTCTTCATTACCTTGACGTTTCTGGGCTAAGGCGACTTCTACTGTTGTCTATATTCAGAACAGGTCTCCTACTACTTCTCTTCCAAATAAAACTCCATATGAGGCTTTCCATGGTGAGAAGTCCTCTGTTGTTCATTTCTAGGTATTTGTTTGTTTGGTGTATGTACATGTGCCTAAGGAGCATCGCTCCAAGTTGGACTCGAAGTCTCAGCGCATGACTTTTCTCGGATACAGTTCTGTGTCCAAGGCATATCTTCTATATGATCAACAGGTCGGAAAAGCTATTTGTGAGCCGTGATGTAGGGTTTGACGAGACTCCTACAACTTCATAGGGGAGTGGTGAGCTTCTTCTCCCTTCGCCTCCTTCTCTACCTTCTCCTCCTCCTCCCCCTATTCTTGTTACAACTCTAGCTATGGATTCTAGGTCAAATGATGATGACTTTGCTCCTCCTCCATGATTTCAAGCCATGATTTCAAGCAGATTTGTGCCTGGATGGTATTTTAAGACAGTTCGTGATTTTGGGTTATGTGAGCTTCCTTCTACTCGCCTGGTTCTCTCAGGTGATCTTCCAGAGTTTCAGGGAAACAAATTCATGAGGGCAACATGTTTGTTAACTATGCTCTTCTATCCTCTATTATTCATGGTCCTTTTGATCCCACTTCTGTGGATGAGGCTCTTTCACATGAGCCTTGGCATCGTGCTATGCAAGCAGAGTTGGATGCTATTGAACAGAATGGCACTTGGATTTTGGTGCCTAGGCCACTACAATGTAAGGTGATTGGTGTGCGTTGGATCCTCAAAACAAAGTACCGAGCTGATGGCAGCTTGGACAAGCACAAGGCAAGGTTGGTTGCCAAGGGTTATGCTCAGTGCCTTCTTGGAGTCAACTTCGATGAGACATTTGCTTCGACGGCCCGGATGACTACCATTCGCACCATTTTTCCTCTTGCAGGACAACATAGGTGGCTCGTATTTTAGATGGACCTCAAGTCGGCTTTCCTGAATGAAGAGCTTACAAGGGAAGTGTATGTTGATCAATCGCGCCGGGATTTGAGGTTCCAGGCAAACAGGATCAGGTGTACTGGCTGGCTGAAGAAAGCTTTGTATGGTTGAAGTAGGCTCTGCAGGCTTGGTACCAGTGGATTGATGAGTTCTTTCAAAAGCTTGGCCTGCGCCGTTCTTATGCAAATTCAAACCTTTATATCCTCCTTGAGAGGGGGTTGATTATTATCATTATGGTCTATGTTGATGACCTCATCTTTACAAGTTCTTATTCTGTGAGGATCCATTCAGTCATGGATGCTTTGGAGACAGAGTTTGAGATGACGGATCTTGGCCTTTTGCATTATTTTCTTGGCTTTGAGATCTGGCAGACCTCTAAGGGTATTTTTTTCTCTCACAGAGCAGTACACACAGGAGATACTTGACAAGTTTTAGATGGCTGGATGTAGATCAGTATCTTCTCCTATGGATACTAGTGAGAAGCTTTCTCTTCTTGATGCTTCTCCAGGGAGGATTGATGAAGGATAGTATCGGGTTCTCGCCGGTTTTTTGGTTTGGTTGACCTACTCCCGATTGGACATTTGTTTTGCAGTCAACTTATTGAGTTCTTTTACATCCAAACCCCGTTAGCAGCATTGGCGGCGTTGTGCTCTTAGAGTTCTTCGGTACTTGCGTGGTACTTTGGACTTTGGCATATTCTATGGCCAAGGGTGCACTCTTCTTGGATGGTCTGATTCAGATTGGGCTGGAGATCCAGATACCCGGTGTTCGACCACTGCAGCCTATTGTGGCGATTTCCTCTACAGAGGCGGAGTATCATCTAGTTTGTTATGCTGCATGTGAGGTGATTTGGTTGCGGAGATAATTGGGAGAACTTGGCTTTCCTCCTTTCGGATCTACTCTTCTTTGGCGTGACAATCAGAGTTGCATCGCCATTGCTAAGAACCCTGTGTTTCATGCTCGTACAAAACACATTGAGATATAGTATTGCTATGTTCATGAATGGGTTGTTGTGGGAGATTTGCGTTTGGATTATTGCCCTTCGGCAGAGAATGTAGCAGATTTGTTCACCAAGCCGATTTCTCAGGCTTCCTTGGCTCCTCATCTTCGGCTTCTCAAAGTTTGTTCAGCATCTCGTGATGAGAGGGGGTGTTAGCACATTCATCCCCAGTTTTTGCTCATATTTGGAGTTCCTTTTGGTCCCTTTTCATGGCCCTTGGTTGTGGGCTGGCCACCCTTATTTTTCATATTTTTCTAGCCTTTTTCCCAAGTCGGGTATACTTCATGTCCTGTTGGCCAGCTACATGGTGTCTAGGCAGCCAGCTTTAGGTGTCCAGTCGGCCAGCCCTCTTTACCTATATATAGGTGGGCTTGCCTCTCTCTTTTTTCATAGTCTAGTCTTCCTTTTGTATTCCTCACTTATGAAACCTTTTATGTCTCGTGCTTGGGACCATTTCATTGCAGTGTATTCATCATAGTTGCTTCATATCTCTCTCTTGCACTCTCTCTCAGCACACTCTAGTGCTTGTATGCTTCCACTCTGTGCACTCTTTCAGTAACCATGGGCATGTGGCTCAGAGGTAATAATGTGTCAGTCTCATAGGTGCCATAGTTGGTGGTGTGGTGCTCCAGTGGATAAGGCAGTGTATTAGCAGTGTTTTGGGTGGGGACAACTCTAGGATCTAAGAAGGTGAAGCTCATGCTAGTATGCTCTTGAGTCCCTGCATGGCCTTGTGGGTTAGAAGATATGGGTTGGTTCATGTTATAATTGGGGGATACTACAAAAGTAGGTTCCCTTGGGCTCATAGGAGGTGTTCCCATTTCTGCTGGACTCACAGGAGGTGTTCCCATTTCTGCTAGGCTCACAAAAGGTGTTACCATTTTTGCTGGTGGACTCACAAAAGGTGTTACCATTTCTGCTGGACTCACAAGAGGTGTTACTATTTCGCTCATTGTGGGCATTCTTGCTTTGGATGTCCCGACTTGCGCCATAGGTCTTTGGGTCCTTTTATGTTCAATGATCCTATGTATATAATCGCAGATGCCCTGTAATCGTTCTTTCTTTGATGTGGCCCCAGATATTGATTGGACAATCCCTTCCCAACTAACACCAACAGCTTGGCCTGCACCAAAATCCACAAGAGTCTCCGTTGATGCGTCATACGCCCAATCATTTGTGATAAGATATTGATCCAAGATTTGCAAGCCTAGCTCTTTCCTCGAGGTAGACACAATGTTATTGCTTATGTCATGAGACTGTCGGGCAATACTTGTGCAGTCTTGGCTTGGGACTCGTTTTGGACATACTGAGCTTTTAGGCTGCTAATCGTTGTTGTGCCACTTGCAAAGTCTCTTCTTCCTTTGCTCTAGCAACTTGGATTAGTGCCTCTACTACTTGCACTTCTTCTAATGTTCTATCATTGGGCATAATCACTTGTGCGGGGGGTGGTTCAATAGTCACAGTTGACAGGTGTGCAAGAGGAGTTGTATGGATAGGGATATCAATGTGGATGCTCCTTGCTTGTTGTAACGATGAGAATACACCAGGTGTATCTTTGGAGTTTACCTCAACTCCTTCATCATGTGGTATGTATGTAGTAAGATTTGCTTCAGAGGTAGCAGTTGAGGCCGAACCTCCGAGATAGCTAACTACGTGGTTAAAAAGATTGGTAGCTGGCCTGATTGGTGAGGCTTGGTTAGGGTTCTCACTTCTTGAGACTAGGGATCCTTCCATTAACTCGAAATCAGATGAAGTATCACTGGCCCCTATTGGAGGTCCTTATACAATGCTATACTGGGTTCCTATACCAAAGGTCTTGAGCCTACTGTAGGTTGGTATGCACCTAGC
This sequence comes from Cibotium barometz, assembly GCF_041138505.1. Taxonomy (NCBI): domain Eukaryota; kingdom Viridiplantae; phylum Streptophyta; class Polypodiopsida; order Cyatheales; family Cibotiaceae; genus Cibotium; species Cibotium barometz. The sequence continues at coordinate 47,779,770 of NC_141068.1, forward strand.
TTGATAGACACACTATCGTCTAAATAGGCCTCTAATATACACCCAAACCATAAGTGCATGTGACTTAAGGCCGGTCGAGGGTGAAGGAACAGAATGGCCAAAAATACTTTAAAAAAAATATTTTTAAAATTTTAAAATTTTTAGGTGTTAGAGAAACTTGTCCAAAGATAGTTCTAAACATTTTGGGAAGGAGTGTGTATGCACTTTTTTCGGGCTGACTAGAGATGGTTTCCTAAACTTTCACTTTTGTGGTTTACAGTTTCTGGTTTGTGGTTTTTGGTTTTTGGTTTCATTACAACTACCAAAAAACGGGTGGTCAGGGTTTTTGGAGTTTTTCAAGATTCCCCTTTTGACTTGGGGCGCCTGAAGCCTACATGCATTAAATACAGTCAGCCAAAATACTTATAGCTTGTGGCCCAAATTATAGGTGGATTAAGCTAGATTAATCTGCGTAATCTACACTACTGCAAAAACGCAAAAACTTGAAATACAGAAATTAATCTGGTTTGCTAATCCCTTCCCAAATCATTGTTTCTAACCCAATTCTCTCTATAAAGAGTCCAAATTGGGGTTAACTCTATATCCCGAAACAAATTTCAAGGTCTATTTCACCTAATTCCTTAAGTGTCAAGCCCAATTTACTATATTTTTTTGTGTGAAATTGAAAAACACACAAAATAGAAAATGCAGAAATTAAATAAGAAACTTAAATTGCAAAATTCAAAGAACACACAATTTCAAGACCACATGAAAAACTGAATACAGAACTCCTAAGATAACAAAGGAATGCAACACAAACATGAATATGCAATAAAACTAGAGATGTTTTTAAGATTTTCTATCTACTCTTCTCTTGCAAAAACTAGAAATTGATCAATTTAACAATTCAAAAGCTTTCAAAAAGCATTGATGCTATGCAGTGGGGCTATTCCTCAGTAGCGGTGCCACTTATTGGAAGCCCTAGCGCCATAGAAAGAACGTAGGGAACACCCAATGTCGTGGGGCTTTGCCCAACCACACTCGGGAGCGGGAGCATAATAGCTCAACCCCCACAAGAAACCAAACTACTATGGCCTAGCACACAAATGCACAGTCGGGGTGTGTCACTCACCTCGTGAAAGCTTGTTTCTTGGGATTCTCGTAGCAGACGATGTTGCCATGCACCCGCACCTGAAAGCTCCAAAGGAAGCTCGACCCTCCTCATAGCTTAATCTCTCACATGCAAGCAAGCAAGCACTATTAAGAGCTCAAACAAGCAAGCAAGAAAGCAAGCAATAGCATAAGATAGTAGATAGAGAAGAAGAGCACTCTCTTGAATTAGCATAAAAGAATGAGTCATGAGAGTTACATTTTAGGTTTTGTAGGTGACCTCTAGGGTTCACACTCAAGTTAAAAGTCTAGTCCTCAGGCATATTTGGCCACTCTAGCTAGTGTAAATACCTATTCTAAATAATGATTTAATCGAATAAAAAATAAATAATATTCTTGGTATGTTAAAAAAAAGTTAATGCTAGCTAAAGCTTTTGTAAACTGGAATTTCTCATATCTTCTCTCACTTAGCTCTAAGCTTTCGTTTAATCTTTGAGATGAGAAGAAGCAATTCTTAATGTGAGTGTGTTTGTCTCTCTCTCTCTCTCTCACACACACACACACAGCTTGAGTTCCATCTCTTAGACAACAAGAAACAAATCTCTCTCTGCGTGTATGTGTGTGTGTCTCTCACCCATTTTTTTCATCTTCCTTCTCCTCCTCTTTCGTAATTATCCAAGCAAAATTCCCATGATTACTTCATACTTCATAGGAATTTTCTCTTTCCATTCAAGCTTATTTGATTGAAATGAGAACTTCCCTTGAACATCTATGAATTTAAGGAGCAAAAGGAGCCACTAGGAGCGGGTGATAATAGACACGATTGTAGGGACTAGGGGGGGGTCTCTCAAATTTGAAGCCACCCTTACAACAAGAAGAGTTATGAAAGAGCCGTATTTATTAATGGTTGAAGAGAATGCCTACGCTTAGGGTTGGGAAGTTTACTACCTTCCTACCTACCAAGAAAGAAGCAAACAAACTCCCCCTCAAAACCTTTGTTCAAATGGGTCCGAATTCTATGTTGTGTATCGATCAACGCATCGATCCATTTCCGCCTCTTACGTCTTCCAAAGTTCCATGAACAGCGAGACCCAGTTTAGTGTTTTGCAGTGCACTCTCTCTCTCTCTCTCTCTCTCTCCACAGCACTGTATTATAACACACGTTTTTTTGTTTAGGGGTCGCACTGTTCGGTGGCTATGCCTTCCCCTCTCCGTTTCCCTGTACTGTAGCACGTTTTAACATTTTGGGTCCCTTGGAAACATCAAATTAAGATGTGGGTCTGTCCGATTTTCCACAATTGTACGCCTTTATGATCCCAATTCGCTCCAATTTCCAGCATTTTGCTGCTCTCCTAGGCGTCCTTTCTGTTTCTTTTCGTGAGGGAGAGTTGAACAGACATGGCGGAAGCTGAAGAGACCTGCCGAATCTGCCTAGAAACTTCCCCCCTCTCTGTCATCAGTGCACCCAAGCTCGCGGATTCGCTTCTTATGGATGAAGATCGGCTTATCTCGCCCTGCGGCTGCAGCGGTAACACATTGCATTTACCCCCTCGTTCAATCCCTAATTTCTAGACAGTTTTTTTTTTCTCTTTATACACATTATCTTTTTGTGGGAGAATTTGTTAAAAATTTCCTTGCGATTTACGTTTCACGTTCCGTGCGAAATATTGTTTTGACATTTCTAGATTCCCCAGACAATGATCCTTAGGGGGGGAACAGAGTTTTTTTCTGGGATTTATGTATTTTTTTTTTGTCTTAAAAATGTTTTCAAGTTCCCACTTATTCCTACCTTACCAAGGTTCATATATATCATGAGTTAAGTACATACCGTTATTTTTTTTTGAATTATCTTGTAGACATATGCATGGGTAGTTATGTGCTGCATTTTCTCTTCTAGGCAATATCAAGGTATATAGCAAAATTTCCATGAGTCGACTTTTAGATAATTTCAGATACTTCTTATTTGACTTTGATATAAATGATTTTATGACTTTCATGAGGTGTCGGAATGCATTGTATATATTTACTTGTCCCATGAAACGGGCTGACTGCGGGAGAACTTTCAAGAGCCTATAAAGGCAAGACCAAGGTTCATTTGTAATTATGAGATCCTTAATAGCTGGGATATGTCATAGGCATAGATGTTACCTTTTGGAGTCCATGATTGGCTAGGATCTATATACATAAAAAGTCATCAAAAATGTCATAAAATGTGTTCATATTGTGCCAATAATATATCCCAACCATTGGTGCATGTCCTGGGCCCTTGGACTTTGGCTCTACAATTTCTGTCTTTGAATGATTAAGAATGACCTATGACCTGTCTTTATATAGTAAAATGATGGCAAATCGTAATCAAGTTGGTTTTCACTTTTTAGGCCATAAAAAGTCATAAAAATGCCATAAAATGTGTTCATATTGTGCCCATAATATGTCCCAACCATTGGTGCATGTCCTGCAACCTCCGGGCACTTATAGGGCCACCAAATTGGCTCCAAACTGCCCATATACGATCTCTAACTTTGCCCTTAAGGTGGCTACAAGAAATAATCATGTCTACGTGGCATCGGATTAAGGTGTGCACGTGATAGAGTTGGTGCAGATATGGAAAACGCACAATACAAAGGTGGTCGTTTTTTGGTCGAGATAGGAAAGCACAGCCAAGTGGTTCTTCGACCATTAGGTATCCCGGTGGTGCCAGAATGATGACAGCCATGGGGAGGCAATACGTCCACGCATGTGACATTGGTGTAAGAGTATCAGGCTCAACAAAGCAAAGTGTTGAAGGTGTTCCAGGAAGGTTCACAAGTTTAAGGAGAGTAATATATCCAAGGTAGAAATCCCATTGGGTTGTCGGTGTCAGCAAAACCCAGGAGAATGGCAGCCCAAAGAGTCGAATGCCATTTGGGGTATACCAAGGAAGGCTTTCGGAAAAACGGTTCTAAGGGGGGTTGAGCAAGGATGCCATGATCAAACTTGGGAAGGAGACGATTGTAGTGCTTAGGGACATGGCATGAAGGCAAGGGGACAAAGTGGAATAGGTGCATTGATCTCAACACCAAATCTGGAGTGGAGTCAGAGACAAGGCAAGGTTTTCAGTGAAAAGGTTGCCAGGAAGGAAGGATGATAGATTTGGGAGTCCATGAGGAGACAAGGGGATGATGACAATCTTCCAAGGTGAAAGGTTGGAATCTCGTCATCAAGTTTAGCATGAGGGGATGTCATGTGTACACATGGGCATGGCTGGTTTTAGAGACTAAATCTTGATTGGGCAGTAGATAAACAAAGGTTTAGGGTAGTAACTAAGCCTTGATAGGCGGCATAATGTATCCTTTGGGACATAGACCTTGTGGACCAAGCTAATGAGGTGTTGGCAACATTTGACAGCATTGTATATATTTATTTGTGCCATGGAACTAGCCAATCAGTAGTTGGCCAGTTGGGGAGAACTTCCAAGAGCGTAATTATCTGATTCTCTCTTGAGAGCAGGTCATAGATAGGCCGTAGTTTATCTCTTTTGGTAGGTCAAAGGCCACAGATCTTGTACAGTTTTGTGTACTATATAATACACTGAAAACACAGCTCTCTCTCTCTCTCTCTCTCTCTCTCTCTTCTCTTTGTCTTTGTTGGTGATTTGCATCAGGGTTTTTATTCAGTTGCTTAGGGTTGAAAGAAGGCACATAGAGCTTTCGTGCATGTGACATCACTGCTTATGTCATAACATACTATGTTAAGGATAAATCTAGGCTCATGGTTTCTCATGTCAGATTTCCAAGTCAAGGATAAATCACATGGCTCTAATTTCACAAGCTAGTTATGGGATCCCATGGGTAAGGACAAACAAGGATCAAGTCACGCACACACAACAGAAAACAACATACAATTGAACATAAAACAACACATAACTAGGATTTTAAAAAGCCCAATCATCATAACAACATGTTGCTTTCTCTGTGGAAAGCTTTGTCTCCTCCATCATCCATGGTATTGGCCTCTGTCTTTTTGTAAAAGGAGTTCTTCTCATCATCCCACAATGTTTGCATGGCTTCTTTGAGTAATAGTTCTTTTCTGTATTGTTACTACCAGAGTAAACATTTCATTCTTTTGAAGTTCTTTGTGAAGAAGGAGCTCTCCCCTTGCTTCTTTATTCTTTATTTTCTTCTCTTCTTCCTTGAAGGAGGTTATGATCCCTTCCAAGGTAAGACTGGGTAGGTTCTTCAAAGTAGTGAATGAGGTTTCCGCAAGGCTCATTTAGCATTGACTTGATTAGTATGGCTACGGGCACATCTTCTTCCACTTTAACTTTAAGTGTAGCAAGCTGGTTGACGAGGGACTTCATTTTGTTCACATGAGTGTCGAAGCTCTCATGTGGTTGCAAGATAAGTCCATAGAAATCTATTTGCGATCAAACTTTAGAACTCTTTTCCTATGCTCCGGAAAGTGTATCTAGCTTCTCATAGGCCTCTTTGGATGTCAGGAGATCTGCAACATGATGTATGAAATTGTCGAAGAGACCATGTGACACATCTACAAGTATGCATGACAGAGCTAGATATTGACAGGCAAAATCGGACAGTACAGAGGACATGTGGCATTGCCACATGGCAATGATGATGTGACAATTGGGTACAACTGGTTGCAGCTACTGTTGGCTGACTAGGAGCATTGGTGCATATATATACGTGGGTCATTAAATTGTTATATTCATCTGCTTTCCTTAGCATTGTACTTCACAGGACATTTCTCTGTCGGTGAAGTGCTAGTTGGGAGTGAAGAGTAGATCACAGGGCTGTGATTTGACGTCTTCATTCTTAGTCACATCTTGTACTTGAATTTCAGTTGTATTACTTCTTCTTGTACATAATACAAAGCAATAGTTTAGGACTCGTGTGTGCTGTGTGCGCCTCCACACTTTTCTTTCTATCTTTGGAAAACCCTAGCACGTAAGCGCAAGTGTTCTACAGTTAGTATTAGAGCCTAGGGAACTTGCAAATTTCTTTTCTTTTCTGGCACCCATGTGCATTCAGGTTTAGGAAGAGTTAATGTTTGGGTTCTCTTCATTGTACTTGGGTTATTTGGGGCATATTGTGCTTCCCTGCCCCACCAAACCCTTACCTCATCGTGTAGGTGTAACATGACTACTATGCGGAAGCGTGCTTCATGATGATTAACGCAAAGCAATAAAGATTAACACTAATCACATGCTCATGACATAGAGAAGTAGAGAGAAGGAGAAGAGAGACTCTTTACCTAACCTACTCCTACTATATATTACTGAATGAATGTGTAATTACAATGATTGTCATAGATCCAATGTAGATCTAGACTATGAATGCTTTGAATGAACTTCCACCTCGAGAAGCTCATGAGAGGGCGGAGGAGAGGATGTGTGAAGAGGAGGAAGAACCCCCTCTAAAGATGATCCCTCAGAAAATACATCATCACGGCTGAGAAGGATCTTTTCAGCAATAGGGTCATAAAGGCGATAGATTTTGGAAGCTACAAAAAAGAACCATAATAAATAAAACACATTAGTCCTCATTAACACATTAGTCAGCAAGAAGAACAAAAGAAAAGCACCTAGTCCATGTTATGCATGATGAAGTTGATGATCCTATACTTCATGATTGGACACTCTTTGAGGTAAAGTTCGCACTTTTCGTATTCTTGTCTTTACTTGTTTTATTTTAGTGAATTAACCATTTAAAGTTTTTTTTTGCTAATTAGTTATTAAAAATTTATTTAGCTTGTTTGTTAGAAATTCTTTACGTGGCCTTGGAGAACGGGTATGCTCTTCCAGAGCCAGGATCTGTGCCTTCTGCTCTTCCAACTTGGTTGTCTAGTCTGCGATTGCTCGCATCATTTGTTGGAACATCTCTGTAACACTCAAGCCTGGTGCCCTAGCTAGGCTGCCCGGTGCACTCTGGTCCCAAGGTTCTTGCTCTCTCTCGTCGTTGAAGCTCGCCATAGTAGAAAAACGCACTTCCTTTCCGGAGCGCAATCTGACCATCCACTAAGTGTGTGGGAGACTTCCGGAGGCTGAAAACCAACCGTCCTTCGAGGGACAGGAGTCACTCCAAAAGGGGTAGTCCACCGGAGTCTGAAAAAACCAACCACACGAGTGAGAAAAAAATTCTGGTTTCTTGTTGAATCTTTACACTTGAAGTAGGCTTTGATACCACTATAACATGCAAAAGCTTCGGGGGAGATCAGTAACTTCAATGCTCAGAAAACAGCACACTTGTCGCGACGAAATTAACGCACAAAATTGAATATAGATGTGCAGAAAAATAGAGAGAAAAAAAGAAAGAAAGAAAGAAAGATTTTATTAACTTCTTCCAAAAGACCGAACTCGGCCTATGAGACAAATCGGTGTACCTGTATGGGGTATCCTCTGTCATCCCAACAAAATGAAAAAGTACTAAACTAAAAAGCTGAATTTGGGTGTGCAATAAGTACAATGAGTGGGGGAGGGGATGGAGCTCTACTACTAGGAGAATGCAAAGCTATATGCATGGAGTATACAATCATGATATGCAACCTAGCTAGCTCCATCCTGTACCATACTGGGGGTATAAAATGGTATACATCAATGAAGGGGGTGTCCATAGCTCCCTGAAGAACATGCCTGGGTCTGCTCTGAAGCGAGCCAGTCGCTCCGCACCCTCTCTGTGAAACTGAGCTCTGATCTCTGTCATCTCTCTCTGGTATAGGCGTGGTGTCCGAAAGCCAGGTGTCCTCTGTCTCCTGCGGGCTCTGAGTGTCTCTGCTCTCTGGAGAGTAATTCCCTGCTATGTAGGGGCTGGGAGTGGGATGGATCTCTGAAAAAATGTAGTAATTTGTGTCTGTCGTCCCCCCTCTGGAGCTGTCTGAGCCTGTAATGATGTCTCTTTGTGACGCTGTATGTCTAGAATGAATCTCCCCAATATGCGCTGGTCTGCTGTCTCAAAGATCTGGCGTAGGGTGAAACCGATCCCGTCCAGTGGGAATAGACTCCGTTGGACACCCACACGCGTAATAGCACAACTTAAATTTCACAATATAAATGGACAACTCAATAACAACTGAAAACTTGAAATGAAATGAAATGTTGATCAATGGACACCAGCACTGGGGCCGGAACGGGCCGACCCCCCCCTCAATATATGATATATATTGGGAGTATTTAAGAGATACAATGCTCCATGGGTTCAATGAATCAGATAATGTCCGTGTACAACTGAGATGAATACAGTTACCAAATAAGAGACTTGAAGTAGACGTTCGAAGGAGAGCGATCCACTTGAAGAAGTCTAATCTCTACGGTCCTGATGAGCCTGTCACAGAAGATCTGCGAGAGATTGATGAGCTTGAGGAGATCCTCCAGCCAGAACAGATTGTCTTTCACAAGGATAGAAAGCTACCTGCAGGAAAGCTTTCCCGGCGATACCTTGTGAAGTTCAAGAACTATTTGCCCATTGATGCAAAGTGGGTAAATGAGGATTATTTTGTTGACTACCCACAGCTGTTGCAGGCATATCTTGAGGCTTTTCAGTTGAGGACAACTCTTTAGAAGCCCGAGGGGATGTCACCAATTGGCCGACCATTTGGTCCATCTCCAGATTTGTGTCTCGTTCACTTGAGGCTAGGCCAGTGTCTCATGTGAAGGAGCCAGTATTTTTGCATAACATGGACGGGAGCTAGATTGGTGCCACCCGTGTATGACTTGGACTGTGTTCTATCCATGGGATTGTCACGCCACACGGAAGAGCCAGTATTTGTGCCGTGTCTTGCCTATGGGATTGTCACTCCATAGGGAGGCTCGTGCCTGGATCTGTGTCTTACCTATGGGACTGTCACTCCATAGGAAGACCGGGATTTATGTTTTCTGTTGTGCCATCATTGTGCCCGACAGAAATGTTTAGTACTTGTTCCATGAACGGGAGATATGTCCATGATACTGTTTGCACATGCATTCATGTTTTGCATGTTTGGAACTGTTTTCGCGTGACTTGTATTCTTGTGTTTGCTTGTTTGACGTGCCACGTATACTGAGCGGGGACGCCTGCCAGTGAGTCGTGAAGTTTGCTCTGTCTTATGACGAGTTTTATTGCGTGTGAACAGGTGGTAAGTGTATTGCATTTGTTTATTTCATAGCATTCTTTTTAACCTTTGTTTTTTATAAGGTTGCAGTTTCACACTCATTAATGAGTGGGTACCCTTTCCAATATTTCATGGTACCTTTAGAAGGGTGGGCACCCACGTTCGAGTCATGGTGGAAAAGGGAACCCCTCATGTGTGTGGGGGTGGGTGCATGGCCACCTACCCACCCCCCACCTTGGAACCTTTGGAACTAGCCGCCTCCATGCAAGCAAGGTGGGCCGGCCAGCTGTTGGACGTGTGCCCTTTCCATCGCTCAAGGTGATCCTCCTCTTGCATATAGACGGTTATGCATGGTCACCTTCTCCACCTTGCAAGCGGCTGCGCACAGATCTCACTCCTCTCTGGCCAGCAGGCAGCTGCGCCGAGACGCCACCTTCTCCACCTTGCAGGCGGCTGCGCACAGATCTCACTCCCCTTTGGCCAGCAGGCGGCTGCGCCCAGACGCCACCTTCTCCACCTTGCAGGCGGCTGCGCCCAGATCTCACTCCTCTCTGGCCAGCAGGCGGCTGTGCCCAGACGCCACCCTCTCCACCTTGCAGGCGGCTGCGCATAGGACTCACCTCTCTTGCCAGCAACAAGCGGCTGTGCCCAGGTGTCCTTCTCTAGCCCCTATGCAGCTGCACTTAGGCGCCTCTGATATTTGTTCTCCCACTAGCGAGCTACAGGCGACTCTCTCACTTGCGGGCTGGCAACAACAGCAGTAATAGAGACTTCTCCTTTCATATGTGGGTGCCTAGTACTTGTGAAGGTCATATCCATTATTTTGCAAGGTAAGTGGATTGAGATTTAAGCAAAGGTCTTTGATGTAAATCTTATAAGGGATACTCTCTGCTGCTAACACCCGTTCGGTGCCGGGTAGTCCAAGCTTCTGGAGAACCACGGTCCATGGGTGCCGAGATCGGGAGAGCCAGGCGTTAGTACGGGAGCGCCTGTTTGTGCGTGGTCCTGGAACACCAGTGGGGCGCTCTCTGCGGATTCCGGTGAAGGCACAGGACCGGGATCGCTCTCCTTCGAACGTCTACTTCAAGTCTCTTGTTTGGTAACTGTATTCTTCTCAGTTGTACATGGACATCATCTGGTTCATTGAACCCATGGAGCATTGTATCTCTTAAATACTCCCCATAATATATCATATATTGAGGGGGGGGTCGGCCCGTTCCGGCCCCAGTGTTGGTGTCCATTGATCAACATTTCATTTCATTTCAAGTTTTCAGTTGTTATTGAGTTGTTCATTTACATTGTGAAATTTAAGTTGTGCTATTACGCGTGTGGGTGTCCAACAGAGTCTATTCCCACTTGACGGGATCGGTTTCATAGGGAATGTGGCTCTCTGAATAAAATGGGATATCTCTCTCTCATGGCTGTATATGCTCTGCATCTGCATACAGAATGCTCCTCACTCTCCACCTCCTCTCTGCACAATCTGCATACCCTCTCCTCTCGGGGGATCCGTGCTGCTCTGCCAGTCTCGATCTCCAATCGATGTGATGAAACTCTAAGCTGACCAATAGCCACTCGGGAGCCGTGTGGTAAAAAGCCCTCCATGTATCTAGGCCTCTCTATAAATCCATCATCAGTGGTACTCATGAAGTGATCTCTGTAGTATAGCATCTTCGGTGGAAGAGGCTGTGTAGGCGATATCCATGTCTCTCGTGTATAGAACTGCCATAGGTCTTGTCTTAATACTCTGTTCCTCTCACTATGAGAGAGACGGATATGTGGTGCATCCCTGTCATACTGGAATGGTGGTAGATGATCCATGTCTAGGCCATGCTGGGAGAACCAATGTGTGACCTGTGCATACCATGATCCTCTGTCTCCTGCCTCAGCCAGCTGTCTAGATGCCTCAAAAGCTCTGTATGACAATCTGTCCTGTGGCATCTCTCTGAATCTGTCTAGCAGGCATATAGTATGGAATATGGCCTCTACCATCATAGGAGGCGCAGCAAACTTTGCTCGGATAATGTCATGAGGTACTGACGGTTTGTTGCGTATCATGCGTGCCATCATGAGGGCCTGTGGTCTCTCTATTTGTGTCCACCAATGGGTAGCAAGGCCTGGCACCCATACCGCTGCTCCATACATCAGTGCCGGTGTGACTAATGTGTCAAATAGCCACCCCTTCGTCTGGGGCTCCTGAAAATGCGCCTGGTGGCACTGTCTCTCTAGCATAGCCAATGTTGCATATCCGCGTGTCAATCTAGCTCTGGCTGCTGAACCCATGGTGAAGCGTGTGGCTGCTGTAGAGAAGGTAACCCCTAGGTACACGTATGATGTCACCACCTCCACCTGGCGTCTTGCGAGAGTGAATGTCAGCTGACTCTTGCCCTGTCTCGATGTATGAAAGACCATGACCTTGGTTTTCCCAAGGTTCACAGTAAGACCCCTCTGTGTGCAGAAATCATGGAGTGCATGTAGATGCTGCTGTAGACCTCCTGGAGACTCAGACACTAATACAATATCATCAGCATAAAGCATAATATGTACTGAGGTACCTGCTAAATCAACTCCATCTCCGCCTCCCCATGTAATGAAGTCAGCCACCTCATCAATGTATAACCCAAATAGTGTGGGGGAAAGTGGGCATCCTTGCTTCACACCAATGGTTCTAGCAATAGTCTCGGACATACCTCCTGGACATCTGACTCGCCCAAAAACCTGCTCATCTCATCAGGGTAGGCAGGCTTCAAGAGAGCTTTCTCTACCACTGACCATGTATTCACTTTGAGATGTATGATTGATAAGGCCAAAGTGAGGAAGAGAAAGCGCTATCGCTGCTTTGTGGATTTCTGCAAGGCATTTGACACAGTACCACGAGAGAGGCTCTTTCAGCGCCTGCAGTCTCTTGGCATACCAGCAGATATGACATGGGGCCTCTATGCAGCATATAAGCTAAGCTCTTGCTCCAACACTGCACCATAGAGTTTGGCCAACATGTGGCCAACCATAACCGTCCTGTAGTTGCTCGGATCGAGCATATCCCCTGTTTTGTGAATCGGCACAATGGTGTGCATCGTCCACTCCGCAGGCAAACCCTCTGCTAGTGCCCTGTTAAACAGGTGTGCAAGAAAAGGAGCCAAAGAATCTACTGCATATATGAGATGCTCACCCTGCAGGCCCATATGGTCGGCGGCCCGTCCATGTTGTAGGCGGCGGATAGCTTCCTTTACCATCGAGTGGGTAAAGAAACTAGCTGTGGTAGGTCGAGGCTCCTGTGGCTGAGGTATAGGTGGCTGCTGTGGGGTGTGGTATAGGCCCTCTGCATGTGTGCCATGTCTGTGGGTCTGCAATAGGTGTTGGTGTTCGGGGCTCTTTGAAGTGCCGCCATGGGATAGGGCTATCTCTACTCATGAAGAAATGAAAGATCTCTAGCTCCTGTATCTCTGCGAAGGCCCGCCTTTTGCGGCGAGTAAGTCTCCTCATCTCTCCTCGACTCCTGCTCTGTGATGGCTCCCAAGGCTCTCTCTGTATGCGGAGCCGTGAGTATAGGGCTCTGCACTCGTCATCATACCATCTGTTCTGGGGCATAGTCCCAGATCTCGCAGGCTCTCCTGAGTGGACACGATGTGGGAAGCTCTGTTATGCAGCCGTGTGTAGGAGTGATGCCAGCTGGGCTGTAATGGTATCCATAGGTGCCAGGGGATCCATGAGTAGGAGCCCATCCTCTACTCTGCCAGTGTATATGTCTGCCATGTCATGTGTGAAGTAGATGGTAGTGTGTGGCGTCGGTATGTGGGGGGCTGGTGATACTGGTGATCCGGCTAGTGAAAATGCCAAGTATGTATGATCTGCCCCAATAGGACGAGGTGGAATGGAGAATGAGGTGACAAGCTGTGATGCCTCCAAAGACCCCATAATGTAGTCTACCATCGTGCCTCCGGTCCGTGTATGACCCCCATGTGGGAAGCATGTCAGCCCTCTTGATCCCGGCCACTGTAGCATCCTGTTATAAATAACGAGACGATGCCTGGCTCCCAACTCTAGTAAGTGGTCCCCATAATGTCCTCTGTCTGGTCCAGTGTCCTCTGATGCCCGACTAGCCCCTATCTCCTCTGGATCCACAGGGTGGAGGATCTCCTTGTCATCATAGTCATACACCTCACACTGTCTGCTCTGTGTGTGGGCATTGAAGTCACCCGTAAGAAATACTTCCCCTAGTGTAGAATAATGCATAATCTCCTCTGACAAACAAGTGTGGCGAGGCTCCTGTCTCCTCCTGTGGCATGTCCTTTGTAATGACATAGGAGGATCCTGATGGAGGAAAGTAACATAGGGCTATGTATATAACCCTGTCTTGTGAGAGCTGTAAGTTGATCCACATGTATCTGGCCTGTGGATCCTGTGCTACCACTCTCAGTCCCCCTGTAGCTCTCGTCTGAATAGAACTGCTACTCCCCCTGACCCTCTCGAGGTACCCTGGCGTGTGGTCCTCTTGTATGCTGACTCTCACTGGAATCCAGCTACTCGAGGTAGTCCTCTCTCTGGGCTCTGATGTGTCTCTGTCAGAAGTACGATGTCTCTCCCCACCATAACATGCTCCAGTCGTCGAGGCTGCACCCATAGTGAACCATTACAGTTCCATACTGCCATGTGTATCTCTGTCAGTGGCCTGGTCTGTGTCCCATAGGTCCTGAATACCCTCTGTAGGGCCCCCACCACGAATGGTGTATTTGCTTTTATTAGAATGATGTAAAATACTGAAATAAAAGACTGACTGAACCTTCTTGGCTGAGATGGATCTCTGCCCTTAACCTTCAATCCTTCACCCCTTCTGCGTTAGCTTGTTCTAGGCTGTCCTGGCCCTTGCTTCAGCTTCAGCACTTGGCAAATGATGAGATGAATGGAATGATTTGTGGGCTGGGTATTTATACCCCTTCTGGACAGCAGTCGGCTGGCTAAAAAGCAGTCGGCTGTCTCAAATATGCTCCATGACTGATAAAATACAGCACACAGCCTAATAAACGCTGCGCATGACTGATAAAATACAGCACACAGCCTAATAAATGCTGCGTATGACTGAATATGTGACTGGGCACCTAGGCGCATGGGAAAAAGAGCCTGGGCACTATGCGGCTGACATCTTGGAGGCTGGGCAGTCTGTATGGGCTGCCCCACACTTGCCCTACAGCCCTCCTAGGGCTGGATAACCAGTCGGCTATGCTTGCAAAGCCCCTAGGGCTGTCCTACAGCCCTCCCATGACCTACCCGTGGCTGGTGGGTACAGCCAGGGCCTTCCTGGCCCTTATGGGGGTTGTCTTACACTTTCCCCATGCCCACACGAGTTCTTGGGGTAGCCCTATGGGCTGAGATCAAGATTTAGGTAATAGGTAGCACCAAGAAAGCTGCAAGTCTAGACTCTATACATTTATAAAATAACTTATAGGAAGAGAAAGACTCAAAGACTAAAGTTAAGGTCCAAAGATGAGCACCTGTAAGACGACAAGGTAGTGCAAGCATTGAGAGCTTCACCAATTCTATCCATGAACTCATAAAATAGCGCAATGGTACTTCCCTCCATGTCTGTGAGCCGAAGGACACTATACATGGACTGAAGTGCCTTCACAAGCCCCTCTGCATCCTGCCACCGAGTATCTCTCATGACCATATGAGAGAATGTTATAGACTTGGGCTCATCCTTGTCCTCCCATGCTGCCCACTCACGACATAGAACAGTGCACAATAAGCCATGTTGCACTCTCACTAGTCTATCCACCACAATAAACATATATGCAAACCGAGTTCTGGAGGACTTTAGAAGCTCAAGATCACTGTTGGCCCTTTACATGCTCAAAACCTTTGGCCTCTTTGTGACAAAGTTCACCATGCTAGATGCAGTTGAAAATACATGGCTCATCCCATCAAGCTTTCCCACATCCTCAATCATCAAGTCAAGGCTGTGTGCTGCACAAGGTGTCCACACAATCTTGGGGAACTCCTCCTCTAACATCCTACCCATGGAACACAATTTGGACCCGTTGTCTGTGATCACTTGCACAATGTTATCAAGGCCAATTTCATTAAATGCCTGCGGGACATAATGAACTCCCTTGTAACCACTGTCCCTGCCACCGATGCATCTATGGCACGAATGAACATTGTGTCTTTGCAGGAAGACACAAGAATGTTGTGCACATTTCTCTTCCGCACATTTGTCCATCCATCACAAAGCAAAGTACAACCATACTTTGCCCAAGTGGCCTTGAGAGGCTCCATCTCCATCTCCATCTCCACAGCCAGTTGCTCCTTGCGAATCTTAGTAGTACGCAATGTTTCATAGGACTTGCCATCCCACTCACACCCAATGTGGGAGATAGCTCTCATTGTCTTCTTCCATCGAGGAGTTCTGACAATGTGGAAGGACAATCCACATTGAATAAACAATTTCATCAACTCCCTCGTTGCCTCTTTCATGGCAACCTTTTGTATCCCTACCTCCACATGTCCTTTCTTGAATACTGGAAGATTGGTTCTTTTGGCTCGAGGTGCCGAGCTAGAACCACTTGCAACATCACCATTTGCATCTTCCTTTCCGATAGTGCGAGTCCTCTTGGAGGCACTTTGATGTGCTTCAAGCTCTCCCAGATTGGGGATATCCTCGAGGGGGATACCTAGCAGCTTGGCCTTCCAAGCCTTTAGGTTATCATAGATTTCTTGTGGCACATGCTTACATGGCCCAATGCCAAAACCCTTTGTTTGTGACAAATGTGCCTTCAGCTTAGTGGCACTGCCATGGTGCTTATCTGCACAAAAGTTGCATTTCCACTTTCTGGAGCTCGAGCCACCATATCTAGACTCCAAGGTGACATAGACTCACCTGTTTGAGGCTTCCTACAAGGCGGGGATAAATGTAGATCATTGGCCCTGCAAGTGTGACACATAACATAAAGTAATCTCATTTTATGAATTTAAGTGTCATCTTGGCAATTGAAAAAACGTTCCAAATTCACCCTATATTGCCCAAGGCAGGTAGCCTTAGGCCTCAATGAGCAAGGGGAGGAAGATATGCAATAAATATCGATGGAAGAGAACAAAACGTGCTTCTTTGTGAGTTGTGCCGAGAAAACATACATAAAGCAAAACAAAACATTACCCCTCGAAAAGACCTCCACAAGGCTCAAGGACACCAAGGAGCACAAGGGCTGACACGTGAGCAAATTTGTTGGCGAGCTGGTACACAGCATCGTGCCGGTAGCTACCACTGGAAACGCGCACGAAAAAAAAGGTACGAAACGATGGCGATGGGTTGTAGGGTATTATTATAATCGGGCTGGTAAAAAAACGCGTTTCGTACAGCAGGAAACGTTTCGTACGTTTCGAACTGGTACTGAACGCATTTCTATGCAACTCTGGTATCAACTCAAGGGGAACGGTGGCCCTCCTGACCTCCTCCTTTGGAAAAGGTGCTTGATGTTGCTTCCACTTGAGGCAAGAGACACATTGCCCCTCTCTAGGCCCGATATCAGGTAAGCTCTCGATCAGTTTGTCGAGGAAGGATCGCTGCATGGCCTCATGATGAAGATGTCCAAATCTAGCATGCCAGAGATCACTTGTGGGAGGGGAGGGAAGAGAAGAGAGAGCATGAAGCTTGTAGAGACCGTGGTCTGCATACCCTTCCCAAAGAACAGTACTCGTCTTCTGATGAAGGATAGTAACTGAATTTGTGGTGAACTCCACTTTTGTGCCAAGACTGCACAATTCCTTCATAGAAAGAAGGTGAAATCCAAGATCTGGAACATAAAGAATAGAAGAAGTAAACTTTCCTCCATGCCCAGCAAGAACTAAGGACATGGTGCCTTCGCCACAAATAGGGATGGTGGATTTGTCACCAATGGTGACATTAGTGAGACGTTTCTTTAGATTAGTGATCAAGTCTTGTCGAGAAGTCATGTGCTTTGTAGCACCACTATCCACAATCCACTCCATAGGTGCAGAAGCTGAGAGAGAAATCTCTGGTGCAGTAGTAGAAGGAAGCTCCTCTAGATGTACCCAAGCAACTCTGTCGGTGGGGGAAGCTAAGGAGCCGGAACGCTGGCCTTTCTTCTTGTTGTTTGCCGCCCTCTTTCTGCACTTATGCCGATTTCTTTTCCACAGGAGCAAAGCTTGTCCCAACGCGCTTGCGTTTTGTTGATGTGCTCCCTCATGGTCTTGGATTTTGAAGAGTCCAATTTGTTGAGTTGTACCTATAGTCACAAGAAATGTTCCAAGGTTTTTTTTGTTTCGAGGTTTTGTTTCGAAAGGTTTCGTCCCTCAGCCTCAAGGTTTCGAGGTTTCGAAAAATCTATATTTTTATTAATTATAAATATTTAAAAAACATATAAAAGCCACCTTAAAACATAGTATGATGATGAAAAAAACCTCGAGGTTTGGAGGTTTTTTAGACAAAGGAGGAGTTGCATATGGACATGATTTTCCCTCGCCTGTTGGCAAGTTCTAGGGGCGTGTTTGGACCAAGAGGGCAATGTTTTGTGCACCATAATAGTGGGCAGCTAGGTGCCCATGGTCCAGAGAGGTGTGGATAGTTTGGGCACATCCTTTTATGGTCATCTTCATGTTAGCATTATTCATCTCGTGGTAGTGTGCCCAAGTTGTGTATCAGGGGTGCCCAGATTTATCCCGGACAGCACCTTATTTTTTCCTCATGTTTAGGCCCTTGGTTGTAGGGTTGGCCACCCATTATCACATGTTTATTTTTGTCCAGTCGTGGGACTTTTCTGGAGCAAGTCGGCCAGCTTATCTTGGGGCTATATAAGGCTTGCCTCCTCCTCATTTGTACACACACTGATAGGGGCTTCCAGGCCCGGGTCCTTCCGTAGGGGAGTAGTTCATCATGCCCACACATACGGGGACCACCCCTTGCACAGGGCTGATTGTATCATTGCTTCTTCATCATTATGCAGATTTGTTTTCCTTCTCTCTGTGCCTATGTCTCACGCTCTCCGCTGCGCACTTTTGACATGGTATATCAGCACCGGGTTGAGGCTCTTGTACAGAAGGTGTTCTGGCGTTTTTTTAGAGAGAAGGATTTCTGCATTTTTCTATACTGCTGGTTGCAGAGGAGGAGGGAGCGTTTTGGCCTTGTCTAGGCGGTTGAAGGAGGTACATGGCAGTCCCTACTGGCTGCGTTTTGCAGAGTTGGGGCAGCAAGCAGGGGAGACACCCTGGCTGCGTTTTCTGCAGATATGGGGCAGCAAGCAGGGGAGACACCATGGCTGCGTTTTCTGTAGATATGGGGCAGCAAGCAGGGCAGACAGCCTGGCTGCGTTTTCTGCAGATATGGGGCAGCAAGCAGGGGAGACACCATGGCTGCGTTTTCTGTAGATATGGGGCAGCAAGCAGGGCAGACCGCCTGGCTGCAGATATGGGGCAGCAAGCAGGGGAGACAGCCTGGCTGCGTTTTCTGCAGATATGGGGCAGCAAGCAGGGGAGACACCCTGGCTGTGTTTTCTGCAGACCTGGGGCAGCCAGAGGAGGTGCTGAAGTTGCTGTGTTTTCCTCTTCCCTTTCTTCTTCTTGGTACACGTGCTGCCGGCTGTTTACAGCAGCGTTTTTTTGCATTAACTCATCTGCGTTCTTGGAGGCAGTGGAGGCAGGTGTTCTTTTTTAGGAATGGTGCCTTCCCACATGGCCTTGAGCCCTTGCTCGGCCAATCTTTGTTTTGTCAGAGTTTTCAGACTCATGGGTGCACACTGGGATTCTCATCCTCGAGGTGTGTGTGGAAGACAGTTAGCCTTTCTCGACAGCAGAGGGGGTCTATGAGTTTGTGCCAGTTCAGCATAGTTTTGCTGGTGTATAGGTGTTTCCTTTAGGTTCTCAGGGTGTTCACCTTGAGAGGGGGATGTGGTTACTTGGTAGTGAGCCACTCCTATTCCCTAGGCAGATGGCCTTCTGGATTACAGGGTACAGGCACAGGAGTCTTCATCCCTAGGATAAGCATTGATTTGGGAGCTTGGTGTACAGGGTGATATCGGCATTCATGCAGAGACAGGCTAGGTCACTTGGTGACGAGAGCTGTTGTCGAGGTTCACAGGTACTTGCTCAGTTGCAGGATGGGTACATGATGCATGGCAGGTGTACAGGTTCATTGGGTACAGGTAGGTACCAGTGGAGCAGCAGTTTGGAGCAGATGATTGACATCAGATTCTGCTTTGGGATGATGAGTTGTGGATGGTTGGTTCCACATGGACACGTGACTAGTTGGTTGGGAGCTTGCCAGCTGGGGGTGTCAGGTTTTGGCAGGAGAGCTTTCTTGAGCTCAGTGCCATAGTTAAAACACCAAAGAGCTCAGGGCGTGTTGCCATGTGATTGGGTGACTCATAGGGGTGTGTGAGTAGTAGTCCCATCACGCGACGACGAGTTATGGATACAGGTTTTAAAGGTCAGGTGCCAGCAGGATTGTCAGCTACAATGTTGGAGGTATGTTTCTTCCACTTGGAGTGTTAGCAGGACAGAGAGGCATTCTTGGACCGAGGGATACATGGAGATCCGGAAACCTTGTATTTGGAGATTGGTGCTCAACAAGCTCAGAGTTGGAGGCTTGAGTACCAGGGTTGATTTATACATTGTGGGCCTCTAGGGTGTCTAGAGGGGGTGCCAACAGGGAGACAGTTTGGCGGTGTTCTCTAAGGAGCAGATTTTTTTTTTTTTTGTTGGAGGTAAGAGTCAGACGACATCCTTTCTTGGGCTGAAGAGGGAGCACATTGTGTGACAGGTGTGATATAGATTGGGTTGGAGATATGGACATCTGGTGGTTCATTCTTTGGATTTTGTTGGCCTTCTGGATCGGGAGCGCCTCCTCCTCATTGGTACACACACTGACAGGGGCTTCTAGGCCCGGGTCCTCCCTTAGGGGAGTAGTTCATCATGCCCACACATACGGGGACCACCCCTTGCACAGGGCTGATTGTATCATTGCTTCTTCATCATTATGCAGATTTGTTTTCCTTCTCTCTGTGCCTATGTCTCACGCTTTCCGTTGCGCACTTTTGACAGTTCATTTGGCCTAGTTGTTAGTTGGCTGACCAATCCTATAGACACCATTATAAGGGCAGGTTTGAAGGTCATTCTAGGCATGGTCCATATGCAAGAATATGCAAAACTAGAATCCAGTGCAACGTAGGGCAAGCTGTGGGTCATTAGAAGGCAATTCTCTAAGCGTATTTCAGTGGGACAAGAGAATCATCATTTTAGGGTATGTATGTAGCCAAGGGGAGTTGCACATGGACATGATTTTCCCTTGCAGCCACCTGTTGGCAAGTTCTAGGGGTGTGTTTGGACCAAGAGGGCAATGTCAAAAAACCTTAGAAACCTAAAAATTAAAAAAATTGAAAGAAAACGAAACCTGAAATTTGGGCAAAACTGCCTTATGCAGAGGGTTTCTAGGGTTTTTGAAACTGTTTTGAAGTTTCGAGGTTTTGAGGTTTCAAAAGTCAGAAACAGGTTTTTTTGTGACTATGGAACTTCAACTTCAACTTGTACCACAAGAGAAGCTCGCTTCACGGGAGTGCGATGGTCATAGAGATCTCTGAGATGCGTCCAAATGGAAGAGGCCGACGTCTCGTGTTTGATGTGAGAGGACTGCATTTTTGCAGTTCAGAAAGAGTAAAGAACGAGCCTGAGCATTGAGCTTGTCCCATATGAGGGCTTCCCTCTTTCGTTCTTCCTCCTCGTCGTCGTTGAGATGTGCGTTAGCTGGATTCGGTCTCGAGGAGTTGTGAGAATCTTTGCCAAATCACAAGTCTTGAGAATAGACTCAATCTTCACCTTCCAAATGTCGAAGTTTATGGATAAAGATAGCAGCTTGAACTCTAGAGAAGACATTGTCCCCCCTATGAAGCGATTGTTTGCTGAAAATTCAGGTGTAGGAGAGGTTTTTGACACAAATATGGCTGGAAAACAGCAATACAAGGCTGGAAATAAGCAATGAAACGCTGAAAATCAGCGATCAAATGTCGGCAAATCAGCAAGGACCTCCCGAGCAAGTGCAAGTTAGAAAACACCAATGATTAAGGCTCCTCCTTGCTGAAAACAGGCCCCGAACAGCAGCAAAACAGGCTGAAAACTGAAGGTGTGAAGCGTGTCCAGGATCTAATGCATCAGCTCTGATACCATGTCAGAGAGCAGCGGAAACAGATGCACAAAAGAACTGAAACGCTGGAACTGAGAGAGAGAAAATGCTGATGAATAACTTCAGTAGCTGAATACAACTGCCTGAGGCAGAGGTGGAAAACACTCGAAACTGATTGAGGCAGGGAGTGGGCTCCATGTGCAGAAGAAAGGGGTGGAAAACACTCAAAACTGATCAATCAGAATGATGGGAGATAGTGCCTATAAATATGCTAGGCGGAAGCTCAAGAGTCGGAAGCCGAAGAGGCGACCATCTTTCTACTCTCACAACATAGGAGACGAAAATGATGAAAACACATATGTATGTGTGTGTGTGTGTGTACATACGTATACATGTATATGTACATGTATGTATATGTATATGTGTGTGTGTGTGTGTGTGATCGGCAAAAAAGCCTACCGTTCCGTCTTCTTCTTCCGCAACCATGGATTCAGGAGCATGGCAATCGTTTTTGGCATTTGGATATGGTGCTTGGGTGGTGGAAAACATGTCTTCATCGTATATGGAAAAGCAAGCTTCCCCTCTCCTCGAGCAGAGGGTCTTTTTGTGGCGATGTTTGGTGGGGGTCCTTCCAGTGGGTGTCCTTCTGGCTGCCCAACGTATTGTCTCCTCGGTTTGCCCTACTTGTTCGCATCTGTGAGACGGTTCTACATCATCTTTGGGCTTGTCCTACCGCTCGAGATTTCTTGGTTCGTCTGACAACTCTTTTCCATGCCCGGTTTCTGAGCCTTTCCTTTGGCAGGCACTTTTGGCTTTTTGGTAGATCTCCATCTATCCCAGATCATGCTCTCTTTTTTTCGTGTTGTCGTTATTGGGCCTCATGGAGTTTTTACTGTGCCTGCAACACTCAGTTGTTTGGGCACACTTCGGTGGATGTCTTCGCCTTTTTCAGATTTTCCTTGCTCCAATCTCTCCAAGACGCCCACTTTCTTGGAGACCTTTCCATGGCCCAGTTGGAAGTGTTTTATCACTATTTCTAGTTTTTCGTAGTAGCTGCTCCATGTTGGGGCAGCCATGAATGTACATTGCATTTATAATGAAACGGTGGTTTTCACAAAAAAAGTGTGTGTGTGTGTGTACATATACATATACATATACATATACATATACATATACATACATACATACATACATACATACATATGTATGTATGTATGTATGTGTGTGTGTGTGTGTGTGTTTAGTGTGTGTGTGTGTGTGTGTGTGTGTGTGTGCAAGCTTTGTCCAGTTAGTGTTTACGAGTAGGAGAGCCCGCCATCGCCGACCCTGTTTAGACCCTGCTTTAGGGTTCGCGACCCTGGACTGTGCAGCCCGCAACTCCTTGCTCCAGTTCGCTGCCCCCTGTTCGACCCTGATCAAGGTTTTGTGGCCTCGACTGCCCAGTCGGGACCTCTTGCTTGTGCTCGTCACCTTGGTTTGGGGTTTCTGCCAACACATCGTCGACCAGGATTTCTGCAACACAGACCGTGACCGTCTTTTCATCAGCGCGACCCCTCTGTGCGTGTGTGGTGTGTGAGCCTTTTCCCTCTCTTCTGCGTGTCAGTGAGTGTGTGTGTGTGTGTGTGTGTGAGAGAGAGAGAGAGAGAGAGAGAGACAGAGTCTCTGCCGCCTTCCTGCACCTTCTCTGCATTACTGTTTCTATTCCACTTTCCTTCTTGCCTTCGTAACCTCACAGCCTCCTTCTGTCAATATCAGTCTTTTTCCTTTTCACAGCCTTTCCCTTTCCGTGGTTCTATCAATGGCTTCAGCTTTAGATGTTTGTACATATGCCCGAAAAGAAAGATCTGCAGATGCTAAGCGCCGCATATCAGAGCCGGCTTTACAAGATGATGCATTTACTTTGGAAGCTCAGTATGTGTTTGATACCCTTAAGGATGACTTTCAGCAGTCACGACAGGAATGGGGCAAACCGATTCCAGAGGTCACCTACAAATTGAAGTTGCTGTCCCTGGTAAACCCTCTCAGAAAGTTGTCTCAAACTGCGGTTATAATATTCTTTCCAGGAAGAATCCCTGCGGCCAGCGATGTCGCGCAGTGGATTAAGTCCATCCTTGGAGGATGCTTTGTAGAGGGAGTGTATTTTGCTTCTAGAGGCTTTTATGAGGTGCATTTATCAGATGCTTCATGCAAGCAGAGGCTTCTGGAGTTCTCTCCCCTGTTTTATGGGAGACAAATGGTACATGCTATGCCCTGGTCCCCAAACAAGGACTATCAAAGTCTTATACGGCATCACTGCCCTGTATGGGTTGAGGTTGCAAACTTCCCGGACTATATGCGTGAAGAGTTGCTTGGCCTCGCTGCTTCCTTGGGACAGGTCATTTGTCCACCACGCCCCATGGGAAACCGTAACAGGTTCTGCATTCTCTGGGACACTGACATACCTACCCCTCCTTCTATTGCGGTGGAAGTTGAGGGAGTGCAATTGGGCAAAAAGGATTTTGAATTGAAGTGGGGTGTGTTTGCAGGTGCTTGTTTTGCCGAAGTTTGGGCATCTAGCCTCTGAATGCCCAATGGTTCTGCATCAGCCCCCCCCAAATGCCTTGCCACCCCAGACACGGGAAAAGAATGAGAATTTGCAAGTCAAGACAGCAAATACAAATGGAGCAAAGAATGCAAAATCAGTCAATCAGGTGCCCGCACTTGCAGGAAAAGGAAAAGATAAAGGGAAAGAGAAGATGAAGGAAACTGTGGCGATTGATCAGGACGGTTTTAAACAACCCAAGAAGGTGGTTGTATTGAAGCAACGCCCCCTTCAATCTCGTCAATGGGATGCTTCTTCTCCCTCACCAGGACAAACTTCTACTTCAGCCTCTGCTCCTATCCTTCAAAATTGGGTGGGCGTACTGAAGAAGGGCATCCCCATATGTGATTCAGAAGAAGAGGAAAATGCTATGTCTTTCATGGGCAATGAAGGCATGCAGTCTATGCAGGCAGAGGCCTAGCCTCTCTGATGTCTGGTTCTTATCCTCACACTCTGCTGTACATATCTTTTCATGCTTCAAACACTTGAGTGCTTTACATACAATGTACAGAGCCTCTGCAATGTCTCAAAGTGGAGGCTATTATGGATTTATGTACATAAAATGCAGCCAGATATTGTTTGTTTGCAAGAGCATAATCAACACTCCATGGCTGGACAACATGGTTTTTTGCACGGCTATGATATATATTTTGCTGGTACTGCTACCTATTCAGGTGTATGCATACTGGTTAGACATGAGTTGCAGCCTCAGTTGGCCTTCAATGACAATAGTGGCAGATGGATAGTAATACAATGCAATGTTAATGGTGATATTTTTGAGTTTGCATCAGTCTATGCCTCCCAGATCTCTGCCATGAGGGCTTCTTTGTGGGATTCTTTATGCAGATATCCATGGAGATCCAATGCATTCATCTGTGGGGATTTTAATAATTTCCCTCTGCCTAGAGATAATACCACTTCACGATCTCATACGTTATCATTGGAAAGGCACAAATGGGATGACATGCTTCTTTCTGTGCAGGCTGAAGATTTATGGGTACTTCTCCAAGGGTCAGTCCCTGGATATACTTTTCATCATAATGCACTTACGACGTACTGGGCAAGGCTTGACAGATGGTATTTGTTTTATCCACAACAATTTGAAGATTTTAGCCCTCATCTCCTTATAGATTTCTCATTGGGCATGTCAGATCATGCTCCATTGTGGATGAATTTGCAGCTTGGCATGCCTCTGGATGATTTGCCATTTCTCTCCAGTAGATTATTGCATGTTAATCGGGCTTATTTCCAACATCACAACTTTCAGCAAATGATCAGATTTGCCATTCATCCTTTGCCAGTTCATGCCCAGGAGGACATGAATTATGCTTGGGACAGCTTCGTCTCTCGTATTCAGAATGTCATTAGGGAGTATGGCAAATGGCATATGACAAAATGGAGGAATGAGGTTAACTGGGCAAAAAGGACAGCACAACTTTTGACTGAATTTTCTCAGTCGAGGCCACTCTCTGATTCAGAAAAGGATTCCCTTTTACATGCACAATTTAAACTTACTGTTAATGATCAGAGGAAATTGCACAAATGGTGGATTAGGGCAAGAATGAAGCCCCTCATGGATAAAGGCTGCTCTTCAAAATCCTTTTTCCAGGGCTTGCATGCTACTCGAAATAAAAATTCATGTCTAAGGGTTAGGAAACTGGATGGCTCTTGGACTCACTCTTTCTCTGATCTCCAAGACGAATGCCACAATTATTTCCAGAAATTGTTTTCTGCTCCTGGTTCCCCATCAAATCAAGTGACTGATGCCACGACTGAATTTCTTCAATATGTTTCTGGAATAGTTGAAATGGATGATGCTCTTACCTTGGAGAGGCCTTTTACTGACACAGAACTTGATAATGCGTTGTTCCACCTCAGCAAATACAAGTCCCCTGGCTGGGATGGCCTTACAGTGGAATTTTATATTTCTTTTTGGGATGATTTGAAAGAGGTCCTTTTGCAAATGATCAATGTGGCTTGGCAAGAAAATCAGTTACCACACTCTTGGAAGCATGGTATAGTCAAGCTTGTCCCCAAAAAACATCTGTGTGATCATATATCAGATTGGAGGCCTATTACTTTAATGCCTGTACTTTACAAACTTATTGCCAAAATGATTGTACATAGGCTTCACGGGATACTGCATGCAGGACTTCATCCTCATCAGTATGGTTTTGTGCCGCGAAGACAAATCCATGACAATATATCCAATGCCTTAACCGCAATTGAATATGCTAAGTATTCGCATCAAGATGTGCTTATACTGCAGGTGGATATTGCTAAGGCATTTGACAACGTTCAATGGGATTTCATCTCTCAGATCATGACAAAGTTGGGCTTTGGTCCCAAGATGGTAAATGCTGTTTATTGGCTTTATTCTGGCTCTACTGCTCAGTGCATTCTTGGGCGCCATCTGTCTCGGTCATGGATATTGGGTCGATCAGTTAGACAGGGCTGCCCTCTCAGTGCTCTCTTCTATGCCATTGCGACCCATCCTCTTTTGATGTATCTTGATCATCTTACAAACACAGGACAGATGACTGGTCTCAAAATCCCAGGGGCTACATCTTTTTTGGCACAAGCATATGCTGATGATTCCTTCTTCATGCCACAGAATTCTCCTCAGGAACTTCGCATGCTTATGGCCACTCTTTCTTTATATGGGTTGGCAGCGGGATTGCATGTCAATTTTGACAAATCTAAATTACTCCCCCTGAAACAATGTGACTGGCATTCTATTTTTTGGCCGGGTCAGGTGGTGCATTCCAGAGATATTGTCAGGCATTTGGGATATCCCATAGGATGGCATATCACCAGAAAGCATTAGTTAAAATGGATTTTCCAGAGACTTCAACATAAAGTGGAATACTGGAAGATTTCTACTTGGCCTCTTCATGTCAGGCTCAGAATAGTACAATCCATTGTGATGTCCTATGTCCAGGTCTATTTGCCCTTGCTGCATTGGTCCTCTAGGGATATTTCAGCTTTTATGTCTCAAGCTATGGAGATATTATGGAAGACAAAAACTGCTGTGAAAGCATTGAGACTGATGAAGATGGAAATGGTGTGCTCCCCAAGGATGCATGGTGGACTTAATGTCCTCAATATAAAATATCATGTACTTGCAAGGAAGGCTACAATGTTGCATACTTTCTTCCGTCCACAGCAGCCATGGACTTGTATGTTAGCATCCATGTGTGTCAACATGAGGACTTGTGCTTATGGTCATTGGATTACGGATCATTGGGAGGTTGTGATTGGGAGATTTGTAGGGAGAATACCTGGTTGTCCCTTCTCTACTGCCCTCATACTTGACTGGAAACAAGTTCTCTCTAAGGTCAAATGGGCTCCTGATAATTGCTTGGAGACAAACTCGATGAGGAAAGAAAGTATTCATTGGAGTGCCATCTTTGACACTCCACTTGCTTTACAGGAACCTGTTCGGGCATACAATCTTGTGAAATTGGGAATTAGGTACATACATGATGTGGTAGATGATCGGGGATATGTCTTATCCTTTCCCTGGGCCACTGCTACCTATGCATTGGGAATGCATCATAGGTTGATATGGAAGAAAATTGCTGATTTATTGCATCCCTTTTTACCTATTCCACCCGTGGTGGTTGATACAGACAGGCTTATGGATTGGCAATTGCAGCCATCTACTACATGCATTCATCCTATTCCCCTTCCTGCCTTAACCTCCATCAAAGCCTACAGGCTTCTTCAGCCTGCCCCATGGATTCATCAACATGCTAATTCTCTGTGGCATATAAGGAAGCCCCTCTCATGGTGGCGGAAGAATCTCCGGATTTTGTGGAAGTGTAAAATGCCATTGAAACAAATACTTTTTCTTTGGAGATGTTTGACAGGCACATTGTCAGTGGGGGTCATACTTGCTAAACGTCACATTGCACCTTCCACATGTCTAAGATGTCAGGCTCCCTCAGAGACTGTTCTTCATCTGCTTTGGCATTGCCCTTGTTCTAGGATCCTCCTCAGGAGAATTTCAGATTTTCTTCGGCTCCGTTTCCCTAGTAGATTTGGGAAACATTTTTGGCTTTTTGGCAGATATATGCGGCCCTTGTCCCAATACTCACTATTTTTCTCTTGGGTGAGATATTGGGCTCTTTGGACAATTTGGAGTGAGCATAATTTGGCATACTTGGGTCGGCAGAATCACCAGTCATATGAATCCTTCAGAGCCTCACTGCGGCAATCCTTATATGATGCCTGCCATGAGGGTGATATGGATGCTTCTTGTTTAGAGCTTTTCTCTTTATGTTTCTGACATTTGGGATACTCTCCGCTTCGGAGACTTCCCATCTTGTAAAGTTATGAGCATATAAATATACTGCACTGGATATTACAAAAAAAAAAAGTGTGTGTGTGTGTGTTTATCTATATACATATACATATAATTCTTCGATTCATCTAGGTATATAATTCAGCCGTATTAGCGGACATGCAGATTTCACATTGTGAAGTTTTCGTCCGAGTTGTGGCCAGTTGATATTGTGCTTATTCTTTCTATCTTTAGCAGTGCATTTGCCCTATCAACTACTTATTTGCTGTACTAATTCTTTCTATTTGCTATTTCCCTTAGTGCTAAGCTTCATTATGGCTGAGTCTGCCCTGCATCTCCGAAGGTTTGACAGAAACTCAGTACGAAGGGCTTGGTGTGAATATATGCTCTTGTGTGTGTGTGTGTGTGTGTGTGTGTGTGGAGTGAGTGTGTGAGAGCATATCTTGATATAGAGTTCTACACCCACTATTGGGCACTGATGACGTTAGTGGGAATGTTGTAGTATCTAGTCCATACTATGCATAATGGAGTTGATAGTTATATAGTCTTGTGGGTTGACTACCATGAGTATATAACATGCACATTCCTAAAAGGTGAATTTGGGCATGTTCCTGGATTCATCTAGGTACATACATATACATATACATATACATACATACATACATACATACATACATGCCTTTTTTTTTTTTTTTTGGTGTGGTGAAACCACTCCTTCATTAAGGATTGTATGTGCATTCATAATTTCATAGATGTCCCAAGGTGGGACAACTACTACTCAGATATTAGAAATAGTGGAAAAACACTTCGAGTTGTTGAGAGGAAAGATCTCCGAGGTCAAAAGAATCTCAGAGTGAAAGGTAAAGAGACCTCCTAAAAAAAGAAAAGCATATGATCTTCTCATGGCAAAAAATTAGCTGTACATGGTAGATCGTCCACAAAGCCTAGTATCTAGTCCAGGAAAGGAAAACTGTGTAAGCTGGCAAAGGTGAAGAAAGGTGGCCAAACATCCAGAAGAATTTTCTAAAGTTTTTGTTGGGAAATCGCAATCTCGAGTGCCCTGATAGTTTGTCTAGGAGACAATCACAGGGGACGGAGGGGACGGACCCTTGGAACGGGGGGACGCCCTCCCGGGAACACTTTGGGGCGGGGACAGACGGACGTCCTTAGTTGGACGTCCCTCACAAGGGACGGCATTCCGGGGACGGCTGCATGGGAACGCCCCAGGTTAATGTTTGGGTAGTGATCACATTTTGACCGTTTTTTTCTGGCCGTTTGGGGGGGGCTTTTCGTGGGCCTTTAGCCTTGGCCCATAGGCCTTGAGCCTTTGAGGCTTTGGGCCTTGGTCCCTCTCTTGCCTCCCTCCCTATAAGAAGACACACACACACACACACTCCCTCTGACACTTCAAGCTTAAGCTTCACACACACACACTCTCACTCTCTCTCAAGCGGCAAGCCTCAAGGGCCAAGGTCTCAAGTTTCAAGCTCTCACACAAGAAAGCTCTAGCCTCTCAAGACTCACACAATCTCTTCCTCACACACTCTCTCTGAATGGGAGAAGAAGAATCAGGGTTAGAGATTCATGTGGGAGACATACACAGAGAAGCAAGGGAGAGAGAGAGTTGTGGGGATAAGTCAACTCATCAAGATGAGTGTGTGACTCCCCTATCACACATGTATATTGCACTAGTACACATAGTGCACTTAGTACATTAAAAGTACTAAGTGTACTATGTACTATAACTTATGGGCTTGTACACACTATAAGGGTGGGCATTATGCCTTTACCCCACCGCATACCCAAAATGTGATTTGCATCACCCAAATCCTTCATATCAAAGGTTTGATGCAGCCTCTTTTTCAAGGCATCCATCTCTTTACGAGATTTCCCGGCAATCAACATATCATCAACATACAAGATGAGGATCAATAGACTGCCATCCAAAGCTTTCTTGGTGTATAAGCAATGATCTATGTCACTTCTCCTGAATTTCTGGGATTTCATGAATGTATCAAATTTATGATACCATTCCCTTGGTGCTTGTTTGAGCCCATAAAGACTCTTTTTCAGCTTGCATACAAGCTTCTCCTTTCCACTTACTGCATAACCCTCTGGCTGTTGCATATATATCTCCTCATGGAGATCACCGTGAAGAAAAGCAGTCTTCACATCCATCTGAATCAAGTCCAGATCATCATGAGCAACCAAAGCTAATACAGCTCTAAGTGTGGTCATTTTGACCACTGGAGAGAAGATCTCATCAAAGTCCACACCATATTCCTGCTTGAAGCCCTTAGCCACTAACCTGGCTTTGTATCTTGGCTTTGCATCTGGTGCAACTTTGAGCTTGTATACCCACTTGCATGGCAAAACCTTTTTGCCTGTAGGCAAATGCACCAACTTCCATGTTCCATTTTTGTGCAGAGAATCCATCTCTGACTTCATGGCACGCTCCCAAAGAGCTTTGTCTGCTCTCTGTAAAGCCTCCTTATAACATGAGGGCTCCCCACAGTCAGTAAGCATCAAGTAGTCAACCCCTGGAACAAACCTGTCAGGGGCTCTGGAGGGTCTTGTGGACCTCCGTACCCAATGACCATCATTTGCAGGTTGCTGTCCAGCCTGCATATCACCTATTGGTGGCTCCTGTTCCATGCCATAAGGCTGAAAAATCATGCCCGGTATCTCCTCTAACTATGGTATATCCATAGGGATATCTTCTGCCATCTCTGGCTGTCCATTTGGACCATTTTCAGCACCATTTAAGGGCTGGTTTTCATGGCTGATTTACAGCCCTTGGTTGTTGTCCATGATACCCATCATCATCAAAGATGACTCTGCTAGGCTCCTGTTGCCTTGCAGGCTCCTTATACATGCATGTTTCATCAAAAATGACATCATTGCTGCGTATAATCTTTCTATTCACGGGATCCCAAAGTCTATACCCCATTTCACCTCTGTCACCATATCCTAGGAATATGCATTTGTGAGACTTAGGATCAAGTTTGGTGTGCATTTCCCTGCGTATGTGCACGTACGCAACGCAACCAAACACTCTCAAGTGCTTGTATAACGGAGGCTTCCCTGTCCATACTTCCTCTGTCACTTTCCCACCAAGCCTCGTGTTAGGTGACCTGTTTATAAGGTGAACGGCTGTCATAACAGCTTCAGCCCAAAAACCATGAGGTAACGCAGCATGTGACAACATAGAACGGACCTTCTCCTGAATGGTCCTGTTCATCCTCTCTGCTGTCCCGTTTTGTGGAGGATCATAAGGAGTAGAGAGCTCCCTCTTGATGCCTTTAGCATCACAAAAGTCCTGAAACTGTTTAGACATATACTCTCCACCATTGTCGGAACGCAAAGCCTTCAGTGTTTTGCCAGTTTGATTCTCAACATGAGCAACAAACTTCTGAAACACTGAGAATGTATCACTCTTCAAGCGAAGAGGATAAACCCACACCTTGCGTGTGGCATCATCAATAAATGACACAAAATATTTTGCCCCTCCCAAAGAAAGCTGAGGCATCTCACATGTATCTGTATGCACAAGCTCTAACTGAGCATCTTTCTGTCCAAGAGCTTTCTTGTGGGGGCACTGGAGTTGCCTGCCATATATACAATGCTCACAAAACTGAAAACTTGAAAACTTTAGAGAAGGCAAGTAACCCAAACGAGACAATTGCTCCATTCCTTTGACACTCATGTGTCCCAACTGGCTATGCCACATAGAGATTTCTGGCAGCTCGGTTGCATTTACATTAGCATGGTGACAAACACCTGCATGCATGAAGTAAAGAGTGTCCACCTTAGAGCCTCTGGCAACAACTAGTGAGCCCTTACTAATTTTCCACTTTCCACGACCAAATGTGGTAACATAATCAGCATCATCAAGCTGTCCAGTAGAAAGCAGATTCTTCTTGATCTCAGGCACATGCCTGACATCCTGGAGCATAAGCTGTGAGCCATCTGAAAACACAAGCCTCACATCACCTCTGCCAAGAATCTTGCATGCATGGTTATCACCCAAATAAACTACTCCTTCATTGCCAGCAGTATACCTGACAAACAAGTCTCTGCAACCTGTGACATGAAAGGAGGCACCTGAATCAATGATCCATGAGTGCATACCATGACCACCTGTAAGAAGTGAATGGGCATCAAGTGAAGACGTAAATAGGACCTCATCCTCACTGTCACCTGCATGTGACACATTGATTTCTTCAATCTTGACTCCACTTTTGCGCTTTGGCTTTACATCTTTGGCTTCATCTTTGTCTTTGCTTTGCCTTTTCCCTTTTCCTTTTGATCATTTTTCCATTTGTAGCATTGCTTTTTAATGTGTCCCTTCTTGCCACAATAATGGCATTCCAAGTCCTTTTTGAAGCGGGACTTGCTCCTTCCCCTTTCTTTGATAGGCTTGTGCTGCTTCTTCTGGAGCAACACATTATAGCACTGGGTTTGCCAAATATCATAGTTATGTGAGCCTTCAAGCTTCTTGATGTGAAGCAATGAAGAGCTCTCACCTGTGGTTGCCATAGCAATATGCAACCTGTCAATGCCTGACTCCCTGCAAAATGTGCAAACACTGCACCAAAAGCACACAAAGTGCTCACAGTTGTTCTCCCAAGCTTTATCTCCCACTGCGGAAGCAAGAATGCAACTTTTCTCCCACTTTATGTGATGAAATCACCAAAATCTGGTTGCTGCAGATTTAGGACAGCACCTTAAATGTGCTCTGTTGCCCTTCCAAAGTACTGTACAGCAGTACTAAGTGCTCACCTGTGATGTACCAAACCTGTACCGGCAAGTACAGCAGCTGAAATTGAACCTTTTCCTCACTCAAATCAGTGTACAGCCATGCCAAAACTTGCACAAAGCTGTGCCAAATCTGTACCAGCAGGTACAGTAGCAATAAATGCTCTCCTGGCTGTCCAAATGAGTGAAAATCAGACTTTTACAGTCCCGAACACTGCATACAACAGTCCCGAACAGAAATTGGGCAAAAGCCCCTTGACTGCAAGCTGATTTCTGAGGATTCAAGGCATAAATGTCTTGCCTGTTGCTTTGCCAAGCTCAACAAGCATACGATCTTGAAAAGCCCCTTGATTTAAGATCAATTGCTGATCATACATGGTACATTGACGCACATGAAGGCATCCAGAGTCTTCACAGTGCTTCCCCCTGGCCACATATACATCCAATACATGAAAGCCCCTTGATTTACAGGCACATTGAGTGCTTGTCAGGCATCAACACATTGCCCAAAGCATCAACTGCGAGTGCCTGCATGCAAATCAATCCAATCGGCACAAAAGCCCCTTGATTTGCACTGCAATTTGCTGCAATTTTGCCCGAATATGCGATTTCTCACATCATACAGCATGTATGAATGCTTAATTGCACAAATACATCAAATGTGCTTAATTGCTCTGATACCAGTTGAATGGGAGAAGAAGAATTAGGGTTAGAGATTCATGTGGGAGACATACACAGAGAAGCAAGGGAGAGAGAGAGAGAGTTGTGGGGATAAGTCAACTCATCAAGATGAGTGTGTGACTCCCCTATCACACATGTATATTGCACTAGTACACATAGTGCACTTAATACATTAAAAGTACTAAGTGTACTATGTACTATAACTTATGGGCTTGTACACACTATAAGGGTGGGCATTATGCCTTTACCCCAACACTCTCAAGCTTCTCACACACACACACACCACAACCACCACCACACCCGCTCACTGCCCACCCTCACAATCAAGTTCTCCCTCAACTTTCAAGGCTCAAGCCTCACTCACTCACTCTCTCTCTCTCTCTCTCTCTCTCTCAAGCTATCAAGTGACAAGGAGGCAATGGGCATCCATGATCCATGGCATCCTCCTCATGTGGCTGTGGCACTTCAAGTTCCAACTTCCCGTAGAAGGACGACGTGATGGACGGGGGATGAGGTCAATCACACCCCATCCCCTCATGGAGGCGGTGCATGGCCATGGGCATGCAAGCTTTGCCCATATAGGCGAGTGGGTGGCGCCGACAAAGTAATTTTTAAGTGCCGTTCCTACCCGTCCCCGTTCCCTACATACGGCCATCCCCCGTCCCCATCCCCCGTTATTGTCCCCCGTCCCTTGTGACTATGCTAGGAGAGCACAAGAAGAGGGGCATCCCCATAA
The DNA here is from genome assembly GCF_041138505.1 of Cibotium barometz. NCBI lineage: Eukaryota > Viridiplantae > Streptophyta > Polypodiopsida > Cyatheales > Cibotiaceae > Cibotium > Cibotium barometz. The sequence continues at coordinate 47,814,127 of NC_141068.1, forward strand.
CAAATGAATAACTGTCTCTTGGCAATGAGAACCCCTGTTGCAAGAGACAGGTGCAATGTTTCTCTTAGCTAAGAAGGTGTCAATCGAGAATGCACCCACAATGCATCTCCACAAGAAAAGTCGTTTGAGAGGCAGTTTGCTCTTCCAAACTGTAGTCAAAGAGGCCTTCCACTAGCGAGGAGGTTTGTTTATGTGCCACAATTGGTTTGCATGTGTTTGTATATCGAAGGTGGAGGGGGGCAAAATTTTATAAGTTCTAGTTGCCGCCGTGAGGTGATGGAAAGAGAAAGGAAATGAACTTGGAAGTTTCCTATCAAATTTCCAGTCTATTAATCTTTCCACGTCCTCAAGTGGAAGCACCCGTTGAAAATCTTGCAATATAGAACTTACTTCATGCCATACATGCCTGTGATTTATACCCCGCCAAAACTGTCACGACCCTGTGTTTTTCTCTTGACAGTATGCAAGGTGCACGGGGACATGGTGGATGGTGTGAATGGCACCAGTTTGGGGGCCAAATGAGTAAAGTCCCTTCTCATAGCCCATGGGGACAAAGGTTAGAGGGGACAAAGGATTTAAACCCATAAAAAGAAAAGAATATCCTTCTTTTGAAGATCGTGGCCTTTTCTTGGAGGGGCTACGTTATATTTGGGGGAGACCGTTTTTAAGGGATAAGTCGGGCTGTAGCATGGAGGTGTTATTCCTGGTGGGCAGGGCTGAAAGCTTGACGTGTGTGCATTTTTCTCTTGGAGGGGATGACGGGTTGGAGCTGCGGGACATGCTCTCTCTCTCTCTCTCTCTCTCTCTCTCTCTCTCTCTCCCTCCCTCTTTCGCTTGGCACATGGAGGACTGGACTGCAGGCGCACAGGGTCTGCACATGTTCTCTTGGGATCTCTTGGCTATTGGTGAGCTGCAGACGGCTGCAGGAGGGAAGGCGCAGGACTGCAGGTCTTTCCCTCTCTCTCTCTCTCTCTCTCTCTCTCTCTCTTTGTGGGCAGCTGCAGCCAAGATAAGGCACTTTCTCTCTCTTTTGGAAGGGGGCGAGCAGGCAGTGCACAGGGCTGAATAGAAGGCTCTCTCTCTTCCATCTCGCTAGTAGTCGAGCTGCAGCACGTGGGTTCTCCCTTGGTAAGCCGGAAGTCTGGACTGCTCCTTCCCCCTCCCTCTTGCGTGGAAGGCAGCGTGGGACTGCAGGGGCAGCAGGAGATGCAGCACGACAGCACTGTTCTCTCTCTCTCTCTCTCTCTCTCTCTTCTTTTTGGCACAGTCGTGTGGACTTTTCACTCTCTCTTGGAAGGAAGCGTGGGGCTGCTTTGAGACTGTTTATGGGCTGTTTTGGTTGGCTGCAAGTACAGGGTCATTTAGATGTGTTTCTTGGCATGGAAGTGATGCAAGCTTGCATGGGTGCATGTTCATGGAGCATATTGTTTTCTTCCTGCTTGAAAGGAACAGAGGGACCTGCAATTGTGGGCATATCTATGTTTCCAGATGTTTCATGAGGAAATAGGTCACTGGATGTATGCTGTTGTTGGCACGGTCTTTGAATGGTGCTGTGTGGAAATAGAACAAAGGTTTCAAGGGGAAACAGGCCTAAGGGTTTCATGTGGAAACAGGTCGTAGGTTTCTCGAGGAAACATGTTTTTGGTTTCTCTAGGAGATAGGTCACATGCAAGTAGTGAATATAGGGATTGACACATGTTTTGTACAGCCTTGTTGCTGATTGGATAGGGGTCGGCGAATCCATGGCTGAGATGGTAGTACCCTTGGAAGGCAGAGAGGGTTGGTACAGGTGTGTCGACTGTATAGTATGCTATGCCGTGATGCAAGTTCTCTTTTGGGAAACAGTTTGGAGTCTTTGTTGTATGCAAGAGCACGTGTCAGGGTGTGATGCCTCTCATAGGGTGAGAGGCTATGTATGGTTGTGGCAGCCTTGATCATGGGAGAAAGCTTCTGTATGCAGGACTCAATGTAAAAGAGTCTTTTGATGTGAACAATGACTGGACTTGTTTGTGGATGCCGAGTGGACATGAAGCCATGATGCAGGGTCTTTGCAGGCTTCAGGAGTTCTACTGTGACGGTTGAGTTTCCAGCCTTATTGTAATCAAAGCTCTTATAATCAATTAAAGAAATACCGCAAGGGGTGCCACTGCGTTTTGGGGCCTATCGGTGTTCGTGTACTGTTTGTAGGAGCACTCTAGCACCCCCTGTTTGTTTTCCTTTTCTAGGTCTTCGAAGGTGTTGAAGTGTTTTGTGAGCGAGTGTTTGTTTTGCATCGCCCTTTGGTTTTGTCTGAAGACCGAGGCCGGTTTACAAAAACTTGCCGGAAAACACCTGCAAAGGAGGTAGATCCATCGAAGAAGAGGCAGGCTGAAGATGCCACAAGTCTGTGGCGCTCTACACACGAAGAAGAGGACCACCACCAGGGATCTGCTCCAAATGCCAACACCGCGAAAGCACAGGATGGGCAGCCCCCTCTCAAGCGAAGGCAAGGCTGAAGCACACGAGAAGAAACACCTTCACTGCTGGCCAGGGCTGAAAACGCAATCCACGCACCAGCGCCAACACGGATGATGGAGAAGATAGCATAGGGGAGGAAGAGCTACTGCCACAAAAACGCAGCCACCAAAGCTGAACACAGCACCCTAGAATAGAAACGCAGCCACCAATGTGAAAATGCAGCCTTCAGGAGGAAAACGCAGCAGCCAGAGGAAAACGCAGAAGCCAAGTGGTGAGGAAAAACGCGGCCGCCTGGAAATTTGCACAAAGCGTGGTCCTCTACTGCATATGTAGCAAAAACGCAAGCCTTCTTCTGCTCGCAAAACACTGAACTTCTTGCGGTAAGGAAACTCACCGCAGCGGCCTTGAAGTGCCAGTCACCTAAGCAACTGATACCATGATAAAGTTGCACAATGTGGAAGCAAAACATAGGAGAGAGGGAGAGCAAAGGAGAGAGAGAGACATCAGACAATGAACATCATGTTATGTAGCAAGAGGCTTTTACAATGGCAATATCAGCTAGTAGATGGTGTAGAACATGTGCCTGTGAATAGGTTAGATGGATTACAAGTGAACATGGGAGGGCCCCTTTTATAGTGATGCAAGGGAGCTGGCCGATTGCCCACGACCAACTAAAAAGGAAGAAAAATAGGATAAAACCCATAAATAGGTATTCCCCAAATACACTGAGATGCACAATTTCTAACACTCAGAAGGTAGCCTTGAAGAATCAGCTCTCCAACGCGAGGATTGCCGATACTGCTAACATCATGGATTTTGTTACGGAGTTCATAACCATTCAGAAGCAGTTGGTCTCTTTGGGAAGCAAAGCCACCGATGAGAACTTTGTCAATCGGCTCCTCTCGCCGAATTGCCCGAAACTCTCTGCTTTTTGTGATACTATACTTTTTCCTTCTACTCGTGATCTACATACCATTGTTGGCATGCTTTAGGATAGGGCCATAAGAAAGAAGACCAGCTAGGGTACTTCCAAGACCCTTCTTCAGGCTGAGGGCAAAAGCAAATGTCAGTCTAAGGTTTCCATAAGCAATAAAGGTGACCACAAATCTGCCAACAATCCCTCTCACAAGGAGCTTACTTGTCATTATTGTGGTCTCAAAGGTCACATTTAGCCTGATTTTTGCAAGAAGAGAGAAGGCGGTTTTGCTAAGAAAACCTCCAATCAAACCAAGCTCTTCATCCACCAACCAAGCTCAAAAATCCTCTTCCACCAAGGAGACTGTCTTCATTGGTACTGAGGAGCTTCCCTCTGACTCTCCTGTTCCTTCCTCCTCACGTCTTATGGATTGGGTGGTTGATAGTGGATGTACTACAATTACTCACATGACTCCTGAGAGGACCATTCTTCATGAGATTTGTCCTAGCTCTTCGACGGTGTCCATTGATGATGCTTCCAACTTGGAGTCATCTTCGGTTGGTAATGTGCGAATTAACTCTTCCCTGGGCTAGCCGTCTACCATTCGGGTTGTGCTTCATGCTCCCAAGCTCCCCAAGAATCTCCTCTGAGTTTTGTGGTTTGTGGAGAAAGGATATGGTGTCTACTTTGACGATTTCATCCTCGAGATCATCGACACTAGCACCTTACAGATTGTTGCCACATGTATCCAGGAAGGTGGTCTTTATCGGTTGAAGGACTTTGGAGGCTCTTTGATTGAGTCCCAATCTCATCTACTGCAACTTCTTCACAACTATCATGCCTTGGTAGCTCATGTGGATATGGATTTTTGGCATGCTCGCCTACGGGCATCTGAATTATACTTCTTTGCAGAAGCTGTTGTCTTCTCAGCAGATGGTCGAGGGTCTTCCACCACTAAAACCCTCCCACTCCACTTGTGTGGCTTGTCTTCATGGCAAGCAACACCGAGATGCCTTTCCTCTCGAGGCTACTCATCGGGCTTCTTGTATTCTAGAGCTCATTCATATGGACCTTTGCGGTCCCATGCGGATTGTTACATGCGGAAAAGCTCTTGGAGTCTTCTTTGAGCCCTACACACCATCTTGGAACATGCCAATGCAAAACACATGTAGAAGAGAGAAGAAAGAGAGAGATAGCCGAGTATTCAGAATATTCTAATGTACAAAAAGGTAGTACATATGTTTACAGCCATAGGCTGCCTTCATGAAAGGGTAGAAAACCCCTTGCCCAAGTTGTTATGTTGTATGGATCAATCAGTCTTGTTGATGAAAGAAGTTTCGTGAGCTGTGCTCCCCCCTCCAGCTCTGTGTCACTGACGGCCCCCCCACCCTAGCTTTGCTGCCTGCACCCCCCCCCCCCCCCCCCCGTTTCGCCAACCCTTGCTCTGTCCGTGCGTTGCCCCCTGCTCGCGCCTGCGCCTAGTCCTGCTTGCCTTCCTTCTTTGCTCTCGTCGTTGCCCTATTTTTTGCATCGCTTGGGCATTTCTCTGGATGGCAGTGGCTGCACACTCTTTTCCACAGGCCCGGACACGGTTTCATTTGGGGATGCATCACCGGCCTATATGGCATGCTATCGCTGAATTGCTACCGCCTTTCCAGCTAGTGCCTCGCTTGTTTTCTCCTCTTCCACTGCTTGATTCGAAGTTTGATCAGGGTTATTCCACTTTCTCTTTTGCCGATCTGTTTGCCAAAAAAGCCTACCGTCTTCTTCTTCCGCAACCATGAATTCAGGAGCATGGAAACCGTTTCTGGCATTTGGATAGGTTGCTTGGGTGGTGGAAAACATGTCTTCATCGTATATGGAAAAGTAAGCTTCCCCTCAAGCAGCGGGTCGTTCTGTGGCGATGTCTGGCCCTTCTAGTGGGTGTCCTTCTGGTTGCCCGGCGTACATCCGTGCGAGATGGTTCTGCATCTTCTATGGGCTTGTCCTACCACTGCTGGCTCGTTTGACAACTCTTCTCCATGCCCAGCCTTTCCTTTGGCAAGCACTTTTGGCTTTTTGGTCTCTACCCCCGATTATGCTCTCTTTTTTTCATGGTGCCGTTATTGGCCCTTATGGAGTTTATACCATGCCTGCAACATTTAGTTGTTTGGGCACACTTCGGTGGATGTCTTCGCCTTTTTCAGATTTTCCTTGCTCCAGTCTCTCCAAGATGCCCACTTTCTTGGAGACCTTTCCACGGCCCAGTTGGAACTGTTTTATCATTGTTTCTAGTTTTCCGTAGTAGTTGCTCCGTGTTGGGGCAGTTATGAATGTACATTGCATTTATAATGAAACAGTGGTTTTCACAAAAAAGAAGATGTGTGTGTGTACAAATATATATACAAACTTGTCTAATAGCATTTTTTCGAGGTAGCTAAAAGCACGGAGGCTTGGTGCAAATCATATAAAGGCAGTACATGACTTACCCATCAATGCTAGTTGGAGGCCGCATCTCTTGCACACATTTGGTGGTTGGTTAGTGTCATGTGACAGGCCTTGAATAGCCCCACATGCCAGGAAAGCCATGTGGAGGAAGGCAGCGGGGGAGGTGGAGTCTCTGGCAGCAAAGCTGGCCCTCCCTGCGCTTGCACACGTGGCAGTCCTAGTGCCTGGACGTTTGGGATATGCTAGCAAGGCTGTTGAGGTGTCGAAGCCACTTCTTACAATGTTTTAATGGTCTAACTGAAGTTCACATTTTCAAATGTTTCTTCTTATGTTGAGGATGACATATTGAATCCAATTTTGAGTGTGATTCCATAGATGCAGTTAAGGATCTGCTCACCATCAACATGCAAGAGTCTTGGACTGAAGAATGCATTTTCACACTTATATGTGTACTTGAAGGCCTGCTCACTTAACTTCATGATGTTATAGTTTTTTTGAAATTTGAGAGGTTTTTCTTTTTAAATGAAAGACATACGAGAGTTATCATGTTATGTGGTGCCTTATATGACCTCCCAGGGACACAAGCATTCGTGCATTTCAAATGCTTGAGGAAGTGGCAAAGCGCAGTAATGGGAAGTAGAAGGCCTAGTGCCAATTATAGTCCAGCACTCATGTAAGCCTGTCTTTAATCTCATGCTTTTGCTTCACATTTTTTGCAAGGCTTTGTATTATGATTACCTCTTGGGTTCTGAAAAAGGGTGGTCCTATTCTTGATTCTATCAAGTTATTTAATACAAATTATTATGAATTAGTACCTTTTTTGATGCTCTATCAAAAGGTTTTAGTAATCTGACATCATAACAGATGCTCAGTATGCACACAAAAGTTCTCTGTAGCGCCCCCAAAACCAGCTCTCCTCTACAGAATTTGGAAGGGCCTTACGGGTTATTCATGTGAAGTTGCTGGGCTTTGTATAGTGCTGGTAAGTTTTCTCATAATGGCAATTGTACTGTACTCTGGTATACTTAAGGTGGTTAGATATGTCAAGTTTATGACGTGAAGAGCATTTTTACATTAAAGCGCTGCTTGAGTCGTCCTCTCAAGTTTCTCGTGTTATCAAGAAATTTCTTATTTGTTGAGGAGGATGCTTTGCCATGTTGTTTGTATGCTATACCTTTAGTGTGCTTGCTACCTGGCACTTGCGGGCCACAACCTTCAATCACTGCTGGAGGAGTTGGGGAGTGGATTGACATTGGCTCGCGAAGTCCTTCCTTGCAGTTTTCGTTTCAATATGCTAGAAGAGAAGTGCTTGTCAAGAACATGCAGGTGATCATCAAGCTCTTGTCTTTTCAATGAATGGCAATGTGTCAACTGCATCTTTGGTTCACAGTTTTTTGTCTTGGTACTTGTATTCTTTGCAAAAATTGAAGTTTTGGTGTTGACCTTTTAAACATTGTATGGTCTTGCGCATTGTGTTCCGGCTGTATGATAGAAAAGACATTGTATGGTCTTGCGTGTTGTGCTCCGGCCGTATGATAGAAAAGACATCCATGATAAACCAGCAGATCCATTATCCTATAATCCTCCAAGCCCTTCTCCTTTTCTCCCCTTTTCCTCCATGCCCAATACACCTAAGATGACAAGATCCACCAAATGGGAGGGGTTGTACGCCTCCCTCAATGGAGTAATCGAGAAGATGGAAAAACCCCTCGCCGCCTCCACTGACAAGCACCCACTCGGCACCGCATCCAAGGAAGGGTTGAAATACATGCGGGACATTCTTCTCTTACAAGAAGAACACCAAGCCTGGGAGATGGAGGAGCTCAAGGAAATTTACCGAGAGGAAATCATGAAGCTCAAAGAAGAGCTTGCCGAATGCAATGCCCAGATGAAGGAGGACGGTGAGATCTCCAATATTATGGAGGTCAAGGAGGAGATAACGAAGGACATGGAATCACACATTCAAGCTACAAAGGATGAGCTCACCAAGGGGTGGGCTGAAGTGGTCAAGCAAGAGGCCACTAAGGAGTGGATAGAGGTGAAGAAGAAGCACATGTCTACACCCTCTTCGGAGATTATCAACGAGACATTGGAGGAAGACAAAAGGAGGACTCGCATGCTTCATGTGCGAGTTACTGGCATGCATGAGGGAGCTCCCCCAAGGCCGATGTTCTAGAGCTTTGCAAGAAGCTCAAGGTTGACGGATATCCCTTTGCGGATGCATGGAGAGCTGGAATAGACACTACACGACCATGCCCTCTGTTTATTCGCCTCCCGGATCTTTTGAGTCTTCAGGCATTCATGGATACCCGCAGAGCCCTTAAAGGCGAGACCATTTACCTCTCGGATGATCTTACACCCACATAGGTGGCTCATCGGAAGAGCTCCATGGAGGAAGTTATGGCTGCCCCCGTAAGGAGGGCAAATGGACAGTTTGGGATATAGAGAAGTGATCAGGCAGATACAGGAGGCCAGTGCTTTTCTCAGGATCATGTGCCAATTACAAGATATGGGAGACATCTTACTCGAGTTGGGATCCAGACACCATCTCGTTATTTGTAACGGGATGACACGATGGCCACATTCTGAAGGGCTTACTTACTTTCCACATGGAGGGGGATCCTGTCACAAACCCCTATATTCTAGGGACATGCGGATGCGTGTCAGGCCTAGAAACATGCGGATGCATGTATGTATTATACCTGGGCATGTGTATGGATCATATGAGTGGATGCATATGAGTCCAAGGACATGGCAGGACATTTGTAGACTTTCGGGCGGTGCCCGTGTGGATTCCGGCCATACACACATGGTGTGTTATGATGGCAGGTGGAATATTTTCAAGTACAAGAATGATGATAGGTGGTTCTCCAAGTTTACATGTGCACAATGCATAAATGATGCATGCCATAACTTTATTTTACTTTGTGTGACATTGTCTTGCTGCCTGGACAATGCTTGTTATTTTGGCTTGTGAAGTCCGAGGGACCGGGGACGCTCGGGCACCTTGTGGACACGTGTGTGCAGTCCTGTTTGGGCCTAAAACTGTGGGCTTATGGGTTTTGCAGGTGGTAAGTGCGTCCACACTCAATTTATAGCTTACTTCATTTACTACTACGGTTTATTGGTTTGCAGGTCCACACTCATTAATAAGTGGCCGGACAACTTATAATGCGTTCGCATTTGGTTGGACCAAAATTAATGAAGTCCGGACAGCTTATGGCCATTTCCCATTTGGTTGGACCTAAACTTATAGAAACAGGACAAATGGAGCACTATGGGCTGGACACCTACCTGGACACCTTATGGGGACACATGTCAGCCAGCATGTGTACCCACCAGGCCCCTGAGGTGGCACTTGAAAAAGGCGCCTCCCGCAAGAGGCCCTTTTGGGCTGTTTTACTCATTATTCAACATATTGGAGAGCTGGTTGGAGCTTTGGGAGTTGCTACAGGGCTGGTTGCTTGCTTCCCGGACTCACACAAGCTTGGACAACGATCCCCACACTCTTCTAAAGGGCTGGTTGGTAAATTTCAGACCTGCAATTTCTGGTTATTGCGAGTTTTGGGTTGGTTACAGGTGTCCAAAGTCAACTTGGACAGTACAAGACAGCTCTAGGGACCTCCACAGGGCTGTAGGACCCTTTACAGGTGGATTTCTCGCGACAGAAAGTTGCTGTTTTGGACTAGTTATTGCACAAAACAGGCCGGACAGCAATGGAATATGTGAGCATGGATGTGTCTCAAGGATTCCTGGTATAGCAGGTGCTTAGGGCAAGCATTGGGGACACTTGCTCGCGGAGAACATAGGTTTCTGGATCAGTTTCTCACGTGGAAACAGGGCCTAAAGATCCATTTACATCTTGTGCAGGGCGGAGTACCTGTGAGGATTGTGATACTCTTGTGCAGGGCGGATGTACCTGTGAAGAGGCTTGTGCAGGGCGGATGTACCTGTGTGTAGGGCGGATGTACCTACAGATTCTCTTGTTTGAAATGTATTCATTCATAATGTATTTGGAAGAATCAGGTGCAGGCTGGTGGTGAATCCCCAGGCACCCGTAATCTTGTACTTTGCAGATTCTTTTGGTAATATAACCTAAAGGGGGGGGGTCAGCCTATCATCGGCCCCTTTATGTGGTGTACTGTCATTTTCAGCTTTGTGGTTGTAATGCTCAAGTGTTAAGTGCTCAGAATCTTGTTCACATTTATACGATTCCAATACACGCGTCCGCTTCCCGTTACATTGGTATCAGAGCTCAGTTTTTCCCCTCATTGGAAAACGGTCTGAGGCTTGGAATCATAACTGGTGACCTGATTTGAGTGTCATGGACAGCCACATTTCTGACAGTGAGGAGAACACACAGGATCGTGAATTTCATGGTACAAGGGATGCTGCAGGCAATGATGTCTATGGAGATGCAGGTACTCATGACACTATGCATTCTGATTTGGAATCTTTGAGGCGTCAAGTGTGACGCTATAGGGCTGAAACCGAAGAGCTCAGGTCATTGAAAAATGACCCAGATGTACAAAGGGTGTTGGCTGCGAAGGCAAAGGCTTCGGTCCATGAAGTCACTTTTGAAGCAATTGCAAAGGAAATGGATGTTGAGAAACCCCGAGCGCTTGTACTTGCATACCTAATGGTTAAGGGTGATGTATACACCGAAGCAGATGGTAGCAAGCAGGAAGAGCACAACAAGTGCCAAATGCTGAAAGGACAAGAGTCCCTGGTGCTAGGCTTGATGCAAGTCAAGAGAAGAGTAAGGATGAGGGATCCTCTACTCATTCCCGCTTTGCTCCAAGAAGACATATCCGTTCTCGTGTTGAGCTTTCCACTCATTCGGAGAGAGTGGCTCAAGAGAGAACGGAGAGGGATAGTGAATCTTCATCGCGGCATCATCACCATGGAGATGAACAGGATGTACATAGGGATGCACATAGAAGGAAGAAGCCTCGAGAGTTCAAGTCCGGTGACAAGGATGTAAAGTTTGAAAACTTTCAGGGACGGATGGACTCTACCAAAGCTCTTGCTTTCATTAGACAGTTTGAGATAGCTTTTTGCAATGAAGACTTTTCGGAAAAGTCTATGCTCAGGCATGTGGGAATGCATCTCAAGGATACGGCAAGTGATTGGTGGCTTGCAAAAATACTTGATGGAAGTGCTGCCCCAACTTGGTCTTCTTTCAAAATTCAGTTTTATGATCAATTCTTACCACCAAACTTTGCAAAGGATGTACGCAAGGAGTGGGATTGGCTGTCCCAAGATGAGGGAGAGTCCGTTGCTTCATACATAGCAAAGTTTTGGAAAGTCCTTCTCAAGGTTACTCCCTTCATGAAGATTGGAGAGGACGAGAAGAAGAGAAAGTTTGAATTGGGGCTCCATCACATCATCCAACAAAGCTTGGGAGTGTACCCAAATAAGACCATACAAGAGCTTATACACTCAGCCATGATTGCGGAGAACTTGCACATGAAAGCACCCACAAATAAGCCATTTGCAGGTCAAAACAAGAGCAAATTCAGGGCTGGTTATGACCAGAAAAAGGGTGGACAGCCACCTAAGAATGCTCCCAAAGATGGCCGAGATGCAAAGGATGACTCCGAAAAGAAGCCGGGGGGTAAACGCCACAATTTTGGGCTCTCAAAACAGCAATTGGAAGAGTACAGGAAGGCTGGAAAATGCTTTAAGTGTGGCAGTAAAGATCATATATATCCTAAATGCCCACAGAATCCTAAGAATGCTGAGCCTAATGTGGAAAAGCCTCTTGTGAATGTTGTACCCGATGTGCAGGGTAATACAGGGCATGAACCCAAGAGTAGAGTCATATGCAAGGCTTGGGGCTAATTGAAGGATCAGTCCGCTTTGTTTCTTTTCGATGATGCTTCCACAGATAACTTTATATCCGTACAGATGGCTGCCGCCATAGGTCTCAATGTGGAAGACATGGGAATGCAAATGAATGCAGATGCCGCCTTTGAGGGCAAACAGGTTGATGTAACTCCAGTCATTGGTAAGCTCCGTGTACATATACAGGACTACCTCGACCATGAGAGCTTTTTAGTGGCTCCTCTTACAGGTTGTGATGTTTTGTTGGGGATGCCCTGGCATCACCGTTTAGAGCCTATTAAGGCTTACAAAGAGAAGAAAATCAGCTTTGTACATAGAGGCCGTGAGCACTCTATAGATGCTGGTACTATTGGAAGTACCATACCTCTTGTAAGCCATGTACAAATTAATAAGCAATAAAGAAATCAGCTTGTTCTTACTTGGTTTTTGTACGTGATACCATTGAACATTCTAGTGTTGATGTTAGTACATTAGATCAAGACAAGCTTAACTTTTTGAATGAGTTCAAAGATTGTTTTGTGAATGCTTTGCCAGCAAGGTTGCCACCCGAGAGGCCGGAAGATCATTGCATAGATCTAATTCCCGGTAGCTCTCCACCTAATAGGCCACCATACAGGGTGAGTGCTAGTCACCAAGAAGAGATTATGGCACAGGTGAATGAACTTTTGGAAAAGGGTTTGATTCGGCCTAGTTCCTCGCCATATTGCTCACCGGTACTTCTTGTTCAAAAGAAGGATGGTACTTACAGGATGTGTGTTGATTACCGTGCCCTCAATAAGATAACCATCAAGAATCGGTTTCCGATTCCACGCATTGATGACATCTTGGACAAGCTTGAAGGTTCGGCATGTTTCAGCCAAATAGACCTCAAGAGTGGGTATCATCAAGTGAGAGTGGCACCTCAAGATGTACACAAGACTGCATTTAGGACAGCCTTTGGTCTTTATGAGTTTTTGGTAGTGCCTTTTGCCCTTACAAATGCACCCGCTACCTCTAACAGGATGATGGACAGGGTGTTCAGAAAGCATAGAAAGTTCACGGGTATATTCTTTGATGACATTATTGTATTCTCAAAGAATGAAGCCCAACATCGTGAGCACCTGGCTATTGTGTTTAAAGAGCTTAAGGAAAATCAGCTCTACATAAATGCAAAAAAGAGTGAATTCTTCCTCCCAGAGGTTCACTATCTTGGTCACATTGTATCAAAGGATGGTGTACGCATGGATCCCGCAAAGATACAAGCCATGCAAGAATGGCCAGAGCTGAAATTAGTCCATGAAGTGAGGAGCTTCCTTGGTTTATGTGCTTACTACAGGAGGTTCATCAAGCATTTTGCTTTCATTGCCGCTCCGTTACATGAGTTAACGAAGAAGAAAGCAATCTTTAAATGGACACAAGAAGAGAGAGATGCCTTTCAAAAGTTGAAGAGTGCAATCATCTCGGGACCGGTACTCATTATTCCGGATTTGCACAAACCTTTTGTGGTGGAATGTGATGCATGTGGGGACTGCATAGGGGCTGTTTTGAACCAAGAAGGACATGCCATTGCCTATGAGAGCAGACGCTTGCAACATGCAGAGCTTCACTTACAGGTTTATGAGAAGGAGTTGTTGGCTGTAATTCATGCCCTTACTATTCGGAAACACTATCTTTTAGGGGCTGATTTTATGGTCAAAACTGATCATCAAAGTTTGAGATACTTTTTGACTCAAAGTAAGCTCTCAGAGAAGCATATGAGATGGGCAAATTTCCTCTCAATGTTTCATTTTCAGATTTTACACACTCCAGGGAAAAAGAATGTGGTGGCAGATGCCTTATCTAGACGACCACAGGTTCATGCTATTACAGTTGCATACCATGAGGACTTATCGGATATGCGTAATACTTATCATCTGGATGAGGATTTTGCACATATATGGGCTGATTTGCAAGAGGGTATTGCTGTCCCATCTTATGTCATAAGAGATGGATATCTCATGATGCAAAATCGTATGTGTGTGGTAAAGAACCTTCGCCATAAGGTTATGGATGAGTGCCATGCTCCTCCATATGCAGGTCATAGAGGCATTTTGGCCACAGCACAAGCTTTGGAGAGGTATTTCTTTTGGCCAGATATTCGCAAGGATATTGAAGCATATGTACGTGAATGTATGGTATGTCAAAAGGTCAAGTTTGACCGACATAAAGCACCTGGATTGCTTCAGCCTTTGCCTATACCGAATGAACCATGGGAAAGCATTGCTATGGATTTCATTATGGATTTGCCAAGGACGCCACAGGGAAATGATGCTATTTGGACCATCATTGACAGGTTTAGCAAGCAGGCACATTTCATTCCCGTGCGCAAGACAATAAAGCCAGATCATATGGCTAGGATGTTTTTGGCACAGATATTCAAACACCATGGCATGCCTAAATCTATTGTGGGGGATAGAGATCCTAGAACCACAAGCTTATTTTGGCGCGCATTGTTTGACAATATGGGTACAAAGCTGAACTTCTCATCAGCTTACCATCCACAGACAGATGAGCAAAGTGAAATAGCAAATTCAGCCGTCCTCGACTTGCTGAAATCTTATGTATCCGACCGCAAATCGGATTGGGAGAAGTATTTACCACTTGTGGAGTTTGCCTACAACAATACGGTACATACTTCTACGGGCAAGGCGCCCTTTGAGATTATCTATGGCAAGGTGGTACTACCACCCATCCTTCGTACAAAGGATGAGATTTTTGCAGCAGATGAGTATGTCAGAGACTTGGATACTGCATTTGCACAGGTACGGATAGCCATAGAGAGGTCTCAAACCAAGAATAAAAAGGCAGCTGACAAGCATAGAAGGGATGTATAATTCAAACAAGGTGATTGGGTCTTGCTGAAATTTGAAAAGGCACGCCTTCGGAAGAGGCCAGGGAAAGAGGGAAAGTACCCTAAACTTTCCAACAGGTACTATGGACCTTTTTAGATCTTGGAGAAGATCAATGATGTTGCATTTCGGCTTGTACTCCCAGATCATTGGAACATGCATAATGCTTTTCATGTGAGCCTATTGAGGCCTTATGTGGGACCGACACCGTTTGAGCCGGTTTTGGAAGACCCACCCGAGGTGGATGAGCTGGAAGAGATTCTTCAACCTGAACAAATTGTTTTTCACAAGGAACGAAAGCTTGCGGGAGGCAAACTTGTTCGTAGGTACCTTGTGAAGTTCAAGAATTATTCAGCTTTGGATGCGAAATGGATGGATGAGGCCTACTTCGAGGATTACCCAGATCTTTTGAAGGCCTATCTGGAGGCTTTTCAGTTGCGGTCAACTGATGAGAAGCCGGGGGGAATGTCACAAACCCCTATATTCTAGGGACATGCGGATGCATGTCAGGCCTAGAAACATGCGGATGCATGTATGTATTATACCTATGCATGTGTATGGATCATATGAGTGGATGCATATGAGTCCAAGGACATGGCAGGACATTTGTGGACTTTCGGGCGGTGCCCGTGTGGATTCCGGCCATACACACATGGTGTGTTATGATGGTAGGCGGAATATTTTCAAGTACAAGAATGATGATAGGTGGTTCTCCAAGTTTACATGTGCACAATGCATAAATGATGCATGCCATAACTTTATTTTACTTTGTGTGACATTGTCTTGCTGCCTGGACAATGCTTGTTATTTTGGCTTGTGAAGTCCGAGGGACCGGGGACGCCCGGGCACCTTGTGGACACGTGTGTGCACTCCTGTTTGGGCCTAAAACTGTGGGCTTATGGGTTTTGCAGGTGGTAAGTGCGTCCACACTCAATTTACAGCTTACTTCATTTACTACTAAGGTTTATTGGTTTGCAGGTCCACACTCATTAATAAGTGGCCGGACAACTTATAATGCGTTCGCATTTGGTTGGACCAAAATTAATGAAGTCCGGACAGCTTATGGCCATTTCCCATTTGGTTGGACCTAAACTTATAGAAACAGGACAAATGGAGCACTATGGGCTGGACACCTACCTGGACACCTTATGGGGACACATGTCAGCCAGCATGTGTACCCACCAGGCCCCTGAGGTGGCACCTGAAAAAGGCGCCTCCCTCAAGAGGCCCTTTTGGGCTGTTTTACTCATTATTCAACATATTGGAGAGCTGGTTGGAGCTTTGGGAGTTGCTACAGGGCTGGTTGCTTGCTTCCCGGACTCACACAAGCTTGGACAACGATCCCCACACTCTTCTAAAGGGCTGGTTGGTAAATTTCAGACTTGCAATTTCTGGTTATTGCGAGTTTTGGGCTGGTTACAGGTGTCCAAAGTCAACTTGGACAGTACAGGACAGCTCTAGGGACCTCCACAGGGCTGTAGGACCCTTTACAGGTGGATTTCTCGCGACAGAAAGTTGCTGTTTTGGACTGGTTATTGCACAAAACAGGCCGGACAGCAATGGAATATGTGAGCATGGATGTGTCTCAAGGATTCCTGGTATAGCATGTGCTTAGGGCAAGCATTGGGGACACTTGCTCGCGGAGAACACAGGTTTCTGGATCAGTTTCTCGCGTGGAAACATGGCCTAAAGATCCATTTACATCTTGTGCAGGGCGGAGTACCTGTGAGGATTGTGATACTCTTGTGCAGGGCGGATGTACCTGTGAAGAGGCTTGTGCAGGGCGGATGTACCTGTGTGTAGGGCGGATGTACCTACAGATTCTCTTGTTTGAAATGTATTCATCCATAATGTATTTGGAAGAATCAGGTGCAGGCTGGTGGTGAATCCCCAGGCACCCGTAATCTTGTACTTTGTAGACTCTTTTGGTAATATAACCTAAAGGGGGGGGGTCAGCCTATCATCGGCCCCTTTATGTGGTGTACTGTCATTTTCAGCTTTGTGGTTGTAATGCTCAAGTGTTAAGTGCTCAGAATCTTGTTCACATTTATACGATTCCAATACACGCGTCCGCTTCCCATTACAGATCTACTGTAGTTGACTCCTTTGTGTGAATATATGCTCTTATGTGTGTGTGTGTGTGTGTGTGTGTTGTTGGTGTGGCCTACTCGCCTGCGACCTTGTTCGCCTGTTCGCCTGCGACTCCCTTTGCCTGCGAAGCTGCGACTCTACTCGCCTGTGAGCCTGCGACTCTATTCGCCTCAGATTCCTGCGATTGTCCTCGTCTGCGTCTCCTTTCGATTCTGCTCGCCTGTGACATAACTGTCTGTGAGCCTGCAATCTCGTCTCTCCCTCCTCCTACTCTGTGTGTGTATGTGTGTGTGTGTGTGTGTCGCTGAGATCTTCGCACGCCATCCTCTCTCCTTGTGCAGTTTCGCCTTCCTTTTTAGGTTCAGTTCGCATCTGCAGATTTTCTAGAGTTCGAAGCCAGTTTCAGAATTCCAGTGTATAGAGCTTTTTTTTTGATACGCATCAGCAGAAGCCAGTTTCAGTATTCCAGTAAATAGAGCTTCTTTTTGATTCGCATCAGCAAAAATTTTAAAGGCTCCTGTATAAGTGTTGTACAGACTTTACTCTTGCAATTATGTCTGAGACTGTTGTGACCTATGCTCGCTGGGATAATGCTGCAGACAGTAACAAGAGGCAGCATGCTGCAATTGAATCTGTCACCATGATTAAGCAAGATTCGTCGGATGCACAGTTTGTATATGAGGCTTTATGTGAGGACTTTGTAGACAGTCGTGTCAAATGGAAGGACCTGCCTCCTTCTTTCAGTTACAAGATTAAATTGCCGACGATTGTGTCTCCTCTGCGTAGATACTCAGAGAAAGGGATTATTCTCTTCTTTCCGGGTAAAATGCCTTCTGCGCAAGAAGTAGCTCAATGGATTCAGTCCATTCTAGGTGGACCCTTTGTAGATGGAGTTCACTTTGCAGCAAGGGGTTTTTATGATGTATTACTGTCTGATGGTCAATATAAGCAGCAGATGCTTGAAACTTCTCCCCTTATGTTTGGTGTACAGTTGGTACATGTGTTACCTTGGTCCCCGACCAAGGACTATCAGTCCTTGATTAGGCATCGTTGTCCTGTTTGGGTCGAGGTCGTGGATTTTCCGGAATATTTGAGGGAACATTTGCCAGGTATAGCAGCCACTCTGGGCAAAGTGGTTTGTGCACCTCGTCCTACAGGAAACAAAAATAGATTTTGCATCTTGTGGGATACGGACCATGAGCAACCACCTGCAATTGCTATTGAAGTAGAAAATGTGCGTGGCATGGGTGCACGTTACTTCAAATTAAATTGGGGAGTCTTTGCAGGTGCTTGTTTCACTTGTCATAAGTTTGGGCATATGGCTTCTGAATGTCCTTCTCTGCTGCATCCTCTGCCGTTATCTGCTGTACCTCCCATTTCAGCGAATGTGCAGCCAACTCAAGTTAAGGAGATACCAACAAATCAAGCCACTCGAAATACTCAAAAGGAGAAAGAGAAAGGAAAAGCTAAAGTTATTCCACAAGTTGTTTCTTCTTTGGCCATGCCTAATCAACCTAAGGATAAAGGAAAAGATAAAATATCTTCGGCTGAATGGAAAACTCCGAAAAAAGCTACTATGGTTCGTCGTGCTCCCGTTCCTTCACGTAATTGGACTGCATCTGCCACTATTGCACAGTCTTCCACTTTATCGACTATGCTTTCTAGAATATGGTCGGATGTAGTTCGAGGTGCTTCCTCGAGTATGGATGCCGATGTAAATGCTTTGGATATGTGTGTTGATACGAATATGCATGAGTCTCTCTTGATTCAGGGCGAGGGCTCTCTCCCTGATTCAGTTGTTGTTATGCAGCATTGATTTTGCTGGCTGTTCACTGTATATACCTTTGTACAGATTTGATGTTTGATGCTCCAATAAAATGTCTTTCGTACAATATTAGAGGACTTTGTGATCCTAGTAAATTTAGGTTGTTTTGGCACTATGTACATAAAATGCAACCTCATCTGGTGTGTGTGCAAGAACACAATCAGCATACCTTAGTGGGTCAATCAGGTCACTTTGCTGGTTATGATATATTTTATGCGGGCACTCAGCATTACTCGGGAGTTTTTATGCTTGTTAAGCATGATCTGCAACCAATGTTGGCCTACAATGATTCTGCTGGCAGATGGATGGTCATTCAATGTTTATTGTATGGACAAATTTATGAATTTGTAGCAGTTTATGCACCACAAAGCTCGGCTGACAGGGCAAATATATGGTCACAAATGTTGGCTTATCCCTGGCTCCATAATGCATTCCTTTGTGGAGATTTTAATAATGCTCCATCTCCTGAATTTAATTCCACTGGAAGAACTCACATGCTTGGAGCTGAACGCAGAACATGGAATGATTTGCTCTCTTCCTGCAATATTTTGGACCTATGGTAGCATGTATTCCCTCGTCTGCAAGGGTTTACTTTTAACCACAATGCTTTTCCACATATCTGGACACGTCTGGATCGCTGGTACTTGTTACATGCTGACCAATACTGATTTTGTTTGCAAGCCATGGATTGATCGTTCCATGTTACTCTCTGATCATTCTCCTTTATGGTTAGGCCTTTATTTTGATATGCCACAAGATGTTTCTATTCTTCAGAAACATAGGCTGTTGCTTTTAAACAACAGTTATCTTGTGCATGCTGATTTCAAGGAAATGGTTTTGCAAGCCATTGAGCCTTTGTCCCTTCAAATGCATGAGGATATTGTCATTGCTTGGTTTCAATTTGTTCAGCACATGCAGGCTGTGATCTGTGATTATGGTCGTTATTACATGGTCGACTTGCGGGATCGGATCTTGCAGGCTAAAGAAACGTGTCAATCTATGGCTGATCTTGCTCAGTTTCGGGTTTTAAATACTAATGAACAAGAATCTTTAATGCAGGCTAAGCATTTCCTCATGCTAAATGATCAGAGAAAATTGCAAAAATGGTTGACACGTTCGCGACATCGAGCTATCATAGATAAGGGTTGCTCTTCCAAAGATTTTTTCAAAAATCTAGATGCTTCAAGACAAAAGGAATGCATCAGAAGGGTGAAAAAATCTGATGGTCAATGGACTCATTCTTTGTCGGAGCTCTCGTATATTGCTAGTCAGCATTTTGCAGCTCTTTTTGCTAAACCGCCAACTACTTCACCTGACATACTTAATGCTCGTTATGCTTTATTGCATCATGTTCGGCCCATTATTTCTCCACAGGATGCTTTGGAATTAGAATCTCCGTTCACTGATATTGAACTTAAAGATGCTTTACGTTCAATGGGTCGATGGAAATCTCCCGGATGGGATGGATTGACAGTGGAATTTTTCCATGCTTTTTGGCCTCAGCTGGAACAATCATTGCTGTATATGATCAATGAAGCTTGGGCAAATGATGTACTACCATCTTCTTGGAAAGAAGGATTGGTTAAGCTTTTCCCTAAACGGGATCTTTGTGAAGCTTTTTCTGATTGGAGGCCCATTACTCTTATGCCTGTCATCTATAAGCTTCTGACTAAGATGTTGGCAAATCGTATTAAAGGATTTTTACATGATGGTTTGCATCCTGCGCAATATGGTTTTGTGCCTCGGAGGCAAATCAATGATAATTTGGCTAATGCTTATATTGCCATTGAATATGCCAAATACACTAAGCAGGATGTACTCATTTTGCAGGTTGATATCGAGAAAGCTTTTGATTCTGTGCATTGGGACTATATAGCTATGACTATGAGTTATCTTGGTTTCGGTGCGAAGTGGCAAAATATTGTGTATTGGCTCTATAATGACAATGATGCTTCTTTGATTTTGAGCTCTTCTCTATCGGATTCTTGGAAATTGGGACGTTCAGTTCGCCAGGGTTGTCCGCTTAGTTCCTTGTTGTTTGCTATTGCCACACATCCTTTTCTTTGCTACTTGGATTTTTTGCAAGCTACTGATGAATTGCATGGCTTACAGCTTCCTGCTGGGCATACTTTCCTGGCTCAGGCTTATGCTGATGATTCTTTTTTTATGCCCAAGAATACGCAACAAGATCTTCAGAGATTAATGGAGGCTTTGGAACTTTTTGGTCTGGCTGCTGGTTTGAAAGTGAATTTCCGTAAGTCTACCTTGCTTGCGCTTAACGTACAGCAATGGCATCATGTATTGTGGCCCGGTGGAATACCTCCTGGTGGACATATCGTTCGTCATTTGGGTTACCCTTTGGGTTGGCAGCTGTCATCTTCACAAATGATTCAATGGGTTATGCTAAAATTGAATCGCAAAATTGATTATTGGCAGCTTTCCACTTGGCCTCTTCATGTACGTCTCAGGATAGTGCAGGCTATTGTAATGGCTTACATACAGTTCTTTCTTCCATTGATTATGTGGAGGAAAGCTGATATAGATCGGTTTATGTCTCTGGCAATGGCAATTGTGTGGAAAACTCAACATCGCAAAAAGGGTCTTCGTCTTTTGTCAATGCCAAAGATGTGTTCTCCAAAGATACATGGTGGCTTGAACATATTGAATATTCATTTTCATGTGCTTGCTCGTAAATCCACTTTGCTGTTGGAATTTGTACAACAGCGCCAGCCATGGGCTATTATGTTGGGTCATATGTGTATGTCTATGTCTTCACCTGCTTTTGGAAAGTGGACTGTTACGTATTGGGATGCAATTTTCAGCCATTTCGATGGAAAAATTGTCGGCTGCCCTCTTTCATCTAAGTTAATTTTTGCCTGGAAACAGGTTACGCAATATCTTTTTTGGAATCCTAGGCTTAATGCGCAATCTTCTTCGCTTCGCCTTGAGAGTATTCATTGGTCAAAGGCTTTTGATGTACCCTTGGCTCTACGTGAGCCTAGGAAGGCATATTTCCTTTCAAAGAAAGGAGTTTATCTTATTGATGATGTTTTGGATGCTGGTGGCCATGTGCTTTCTTTTGTGGTTGCCGCTAGAAAATTTGGTCTGGGGATGCATTATAGATCAATCTGGCAGCTTATTCGAGAGCTTCTTGCTCCTTTTGAACCAATTGCAGATTTGGATCGTTCTGATCGTTTGGTTGATTGGAGCCTTAGAAGAGAACAACCTGCACGAGGCCCTTTATCAATGGCTAAACTTTCGGTTCATTCGATATATCATCTCTTGTTGCCTGCCTCTTGGGTTCAAGAACATGCGAATCAGATTTGGCATCTTCATAAAAGTCAGGCTTGGTGGAAACAGCGGCTTCATTCTCTTTGGAAATGCAGTCTTCCTTTGAAAAGTAGACTTTTTTTATGGAGATGCTTGATTGGAGTCTTGCCAGTCGGCCTTTTCTTGGCTAGGCGACTTTTGGCACCTTCAACTTGTCATAGTTGTGGTGCTTCTTAAGAGACAGTCTTTCATCTTTTGTGGAGTTGTCCTCTGACCAGGACTTTATTGGATCGGATTGCTGCACGTTTGAGAGCCCGCTTCCGACAGGCACCCTTTGGGAAATACTTTTGGATCTTCGGTCTTCTCCCTTCACCCCTTAGATCCTATAAAGTCTTCTTTGATTGGGTTCGCTACTGGGCTTTATGGACTACCTGGCAGTCTCGCAACAGGATAGTTTTTACTGGGCCTCATTTGGATGCTTACTCATTCTTCCGTTCCTCTCTTCAGCAATCTTTATATGACTGTCTCTCTCTTCATGAGATTGACTCATCTCTGTATGCTCTTTTTACAGATTGTTTTTAGATGTTTAACTATGTTCACACTGAACATAGTGAACACTCTAGTAGTCTCCCTTGTATATGGTCTTTTTGGTGGGTTTTCCTCGTTTTGAGGTTTCCCACCTATAATTAATGACATGAAGCTTTACAAAAAAAAAAGTGTGTGTGAGAGCATATCTTGATACAGAGTTCTACACCCACTATTGGGTACTGATGACGTTAGTGGGGATGTCGTAGTATCTAGTTCATACTATGCATAATGGAGTTGATAGTTATATAGTCTTGTGGGTTGGAGTTGATAGTTATATAGTCTTGTGGGTTGACTACCATGAGTATATAACATGCACATTCCTAAAAGGTGAATTTGGGCATGTTCCTGGATTCATCTAGGTATATAATTCAGCCGTATTAGCGGACATGCAGATTTCACATTGTGAAGTTTTCGTTCGAGTTGCGGCCAGTTGATATTGTGCTAATTCTTTACATCTTTAGCGGTGCATTTGCCCTATCAACTACTTATTTGCTGTACTAATTCTTTCTATTTGCTACTTTCCTTAGTGCTAAGCTTCATGGCTGAGTCTACCCTGCATCTCCAGAGGTTTGACAGAAACTTAGTACGAGCAGGTTAACTACACCCCATCCGCTCATGGAGGCGGTTCTCGGCCATGGGCATGCAAACTTTTCCTGTACCCGCAAACGGGTGGCGCCAACAAAGTGCGAGCCCACCTCTTGCATGAGAGTGGGCATGAGGTGTGGTTTTGCATGAATGTCGTGCCCGAAAAGAGACGGGAACTTCTTGACAAGCTTGCCGTCTACGAGGCGGTCGAAGCGGCAAGAAGGACACCACGAGTGGCCGTGGATCCCGCGACGATGGGGAAAGGAACTCAAGCCTCTACGATGGAGTCATGTGGTGGATCATGATCATGCACGCCATCACCTTCACCATCGACTCGGAATGTTGCTCCATCCATGATGCCGGCACCCTCCATCTCCACGGCCTCTCAACCCTTGCGTGGCCCACGACGACAATCTACACTTGGGGAGAATTGAAACCCCAAGTTGAAGGGGGAGGTGGATATGGCGGTGGCCTGCTTCTTCTTCCACGACCACATTGCCTTTCAAGCGGCTAGGTAACTGCAATCGATCATTGCCAATTCATCATTCATGTTTTCATCATCCTAGTCTCCTTCTCATTAGTAAATTGCTTTCTTGAATAGGTCGGAATACTTCAATGTCATGGTTAAGAAGATTGGGGAGTATGGCTCAACCTATACGCCCCCCTCATCCGAGAGCTTGCACACTACATTGCTCGAGAAGGAGAAGCACATTGTGAAACCGGCCTCTGATAGAAAACCAGAGTGCGGTAGGAGCAACCACCCGTCCACTTGTAGTCTAGATGAGAAACCAAACACAGATTGGGGCTAGAGTGCCCAAATCTGAAAACACAGCGACACCTGTTGGCCCCAAAGCTTGGCGCCCCTTGCGGTATTTCTTTATTCCATTAAAATAATATGTATGGCTGAGTACAACACAAAAACCAGCCAAGAGTTTACACCTGTAAGTCCAATCTGACTGCCCACAAATCCTTCTCAGCACAGAGGATCTATGCACACAGATCTGTGTCCTCAAGCAACACACTGTGCCTCCCTCTGATCAGCCAAGATCACAAAGCAGGCCAGCCATGGGCATACATCTGGCATAACTCAAGAGCATGATACATCTTCTCAGCTCAAACATACATATGCTGTTCAATCTCTGTCTTAATCCCTTGTCAATCTGCCATACTCCTCCTCTCACAAGGAGCCAGATAGTACATACCTGTAGCAGACATCAAGCAATAGAAAGAGAGATAGATGAACAGAGTCAAGGCTTACCAAGTTCAGCTCGTGAAACAACACTGGAGGAAGCAACAGCACTAATCTGTGCCTGCAGGCACTTGAATCCACAATCCTGCTTCACACGTGTGCTTGCTCTTGCCTGTATCCTCCTCCTGATGCTCACTCCTATGCTGTCCTTGAAAGTACAGATCTGAAAATCAGCACAGTACCCGTCTGTACCGCCTCGGGATACGTGCCAGGCGTTGTACTTGCATAAACAGCCTGCTGTCCACTTCTGTACCTGCCTGAATTTGAGAAAACAGGCCTGTCCAGCACCTGTCCAGCACCTGTTAACACCTCTGCAGCAACTGTACCTTCTGTACCTTGCTGCCCGTACACTGTACGGCAGCTGTACAAGGTGTACTTGCTGGAAAACAGTCTGTACAGCCTGTACAGGGCTTCTGCGCAGCCAAACCAGCAACAGTTCTGTGCGCCGCCAGCAACAGAGGAGAAAGAGAGAGAGAGAGAGAGTGCCCAGTTCTGGCCGTACAGTGCTGTACGGCTGGTTCTGCTCAGAAAAACAGCTACAGCCACAGCAAATCAGTCGCCTTCTCCTTTCTCTTCAGCTTTTCCACGATGGTTCTCAAGCGCATGAGGGCTTCTCCACTTTTGCTACACGACTCCCCAAAAAGGGAAGAGAGAGAGGGAAGAGAGAGAAAACTCCTCCCCAATTTAATCCCTAGGGCCCCAACTTAATAAGTTCCTAGGGCCACTAAGGCCTAGGGGCAAACTCCAATAAACATTAAAAATTAATGTTTCTAGTTCCCCCCTTCACACCTAGGGATGTCCACACATCTTAAACACTGTCCGGGCACCCCCCATGTGAATCATAAAATATTCTGACTCTGCAACCACCATGCCCACACTTGTCCTGCTCCATTTTCACAGGGCCATGACATACCCCCCTCTTGAAAGATGGCAAGCGTCCTCGATTGCATTCTGGTGATGCATCAAAATATCCAAAGTGAAATATACAATATGGCAAGATCAACGTCCCAATCTCTCTAAGCCATACACATGTATCATCATTCACTGCAAACCAATGGCATAGTAATAGTCCAAGTTGTATACCACTGTGAACCATACATATCCACAAAAATCTCCATGTGACTAGTACACATATATCATAGAAGTCCCATAAACAGATGTACTGTCAGCCTTAGTACCTTCGGATGAGATAAAATCTGCACCAAGCGACCTCTAGATGTCATCTGAGCCTGTCTGAATCAAGGGAGTGGAGGTGCTACCCCCCTCTTGAGCATCAGGTAATGCTCCAGACCCATGCTCTGCTGAACCTGAATGAGCCACAATAAGAGTCGGCTCTAACTCAAAGGCATCGAGATAAAGCTGCAAAACCTGAGGTGAATCTGTTAAGTCACCTTCCTCCATCCACTTCGCATCCATCGGTGAATAGTTCTTGAACTTCACAAGATAGCGACGGGAAACTTTACCTCGTACCTTCCTTTCTTTATGTGCCAATATCTGCTCTGGAATCAGAACCTCATCAAGTTCCTCAACTTCCGGCTGAGCCTCATCTGATACATCCTCAGGCACATCCCCACGGAAAGGTCTAAGAAGACTCACGTGAAAAGCATTGTGAATCCTCCAGTGATCTGGTAACTTCAAACGATAGGTTACCTCACCAATCTTTTCCAAAACCTGAAAAGGCCCATAATATCGCATGCTCAACTTAGGGAATAAGCGCTCTTTACCCTTCATCTTCTTGAGTCTAGCCTTTTCAAAACGCAAAAGAACCCAATCACCCAATGCAAACTGTAAATCACGTCTGTGACGGTCTGCGGCTTTCTTTTGCTTCTGTTGAGTTTTCTGGAGGGCCAACTTAACTCTCCGATAAGCTACATCCAAGCTCTCCACATACTGATCAGCCTCAAAGATCTTATCCTTTGTATGCAAAATGGGTGGTACTTTCTTCCCTCCTTCTACAATCTCAAAAGGCGCCTTGCCTGTCGAGCTATGTACAGTGTTGTTATATGCAAACTCCACCAAAGGAAGATACTTTTCCCATTGTTGCTTGTGCTCTGACACATAACACTTGAGAAGATCCAACACTGTAGAGTTAGCCTCTTCTGACTGACCATCTGTCTGTGGATGAAATGACGATGAAAACTTGAGAGTTGTACCCATGTTGTCAAACAACCCTCTCCAAAACAAACTCGTCATCCGTGGATCACGGTCACTAATGATAGACGTAGGCAAGCCATGATACTTGAAGATGTTCGCCATGAACAACTTCACCATATGATCCACTTTAATTGTCTTCCGCACGGGAATGAAATGAGCCTGCTTACTGAACCTGCATATGATAGTCCAGATGCCATCATTTCCCGTTTGTGTCCGTGGAAGATCAAATACAAAATCCATGGCAATGCTCTCCCAAGGTCTATCCGGAATAGGTAAAGGCTGTAATAACCCTGGTGTCTTCTGACGGTCAAACTTTACCTTCTGACATACGATGCATTGCCTCACAAAGGCATCAACATCTCTTCTCAAGGTTGGCCAATAAAAGAAAGTCTCCACTGCTTTGACCGTGGCGTCAATACCTCTATGACCTGCATACGGTGGAGCATGACTTTCAATCATAACCTTGAGTCGCAATGGCCTGGTAACACACAGTCTGCCATGCATCAATAAAAACCCATCTCTGAGAGTGTAATGCTCATGCCGCTGACCCTCAGACATCTGATCATACAACCTTTCAAAATCCTCATCATGGGCATACTGCTCTTTCATTTCATCAAGCTCATGATGATAAGCAAGTGAAACTGCAGAGACCTGTGGCTTGCGTGACAAAGCATCTGCCACTACATTCTTTTTGCCTTCCACATGCACAATCTGGAAGTGAAACATTGACAAAAAGTTTTCCCAACGCATATGCTTCTCTGAAAGCTTAGTCTGCGTGAGGAAGTAACGCAAGGTCTGATGATCTGTCTGCACAGTGAAATCAGCCCCAAGCAAGTAGTGTTTCCATGTAGAAAGAGCGTGAATTACAGCCAACATCTCTTTCTCATACACCTGCAAATGCTTCTCGGCATCTTGCAAAACTCTACTCTCATAGGCTATCACATGTCCCTCTTGCATGAGAACTGCACCAATGCTACTTCCACATGCATCACACTGGACAACAAAAGCCTTTCGGAGGTCCGGTAACACCAATACTGGGTCCGAAGTAAGCTTTTCTTTGAGCTTTTTGAATGCTGTAATTTCCCGATCAGCCCATCTAAACGGAGTTGCTTTCTTCGTCAAAGCATGAAGAGGCGAAGCAATTTCAGCAAAGTGCCGTATGTAACGCCTGTAATAGGAACACAATCCTAGAAAGCTGCGTACATCATGCACGGTCCTCAAAGCTGGCCAATTAAGTATTGCTTCCACCTTTGCTGGATCCATACGGACTCCATGACCAGACACAATATGCCCCAAGAAATGTATATCCTGCAAAAAGAACTCACTCTTCTTGCCATTAACCACCAACCTATGGTTTCTGAGTTCTGCAAACACAACAGCCAAATGCCTTCTATGCTCTTCCTCAGTTCGTGAATGCACAATCATATCATCAAAGAATGTGCCCACAAACTCTCTATGAGGCCTGAAAATCCTGTCCATCATTCTGTTAAATGTGGCAGGCGCATTCGTCAAACCAAAGGGCATAACCAAGAACTCATACAACCCAAATGTGGTTCGGAATGCTGTCTTATGCACATCCTCGGGTCTAATGCGTATCTGATGATACCCGCTTTTCAAGTCAATACGACTAAAAACTGTGGAGCCCTGTAAGCGGTCCAAGATGTCATCGATCCTCGGTATGGGGAATCGATTCTTGATGATATTCTTATTCAGCGCCCTGTAATCTATACACATGCGCCAAGAACCATCCTTCTTCTGCACTAAGAGCACAGGTGAGCAAAAGGGTGATGAGCTAGGCTGAATCAACCCCTTATTCAATAGCTCCTGCACCTGACTCATAATCTCTTCCTGTTGGGCTGCACTAACACGATACGGCGGTCTATTTGGTGGAGTACTACCAGGAATCAGATCTATGGCATGATCTTCTGGCCTCTCAGGAGGTAATTCTCCTGGCAATGACTCGGAAAAACAGTCTTGAAACTCACTTAAGAAATCAGCCCTGTCCTTATCTAACATTGACAAATTAGACTTAGACTCATCATCCTGTGCATCCTTTACATAAATCAAGTACGCGGAAAGATGCTTTTTCATTACTGATGAAATCGCCGAAGCGGATACAATAGGAACAGATTCCCCTTTGAGTTTTACATCCAATACATGCTCTTTCCCTCTATGAGTCAGAGTAATTTTCCTATTGTAAGTATCCACCACCGCATGTACCCTGTGGCACCATGGCATTCCCAACAAAACATCACAGCCATCCAAAGGCATGATGAAGAACTCCTCGCTGTCCACATAACCCTGCAAATGAAGCCGAAGCTTCCCAATGATAGGAGTAACGGGTTCTGCATACCCTGGACAAGCCATATTAGCCTCATGTAACGGCCCCATCTCCTCTGCGCGAATCCCCAATCGGCTAGCCAAATCTGGTGAAATGAAGTTGGCTCTAGCACCTGTGTCAAAGAAGATCAAAGCATTCTGATCTCTCACTTTGCCCCATGCCCTGCACAACTCTGTAGCTTCACCACTTAGCTGTTCACCCACAAGATCAGGAACTAAGCCTGCAGAAGGCTTTTGTTTCTTTGGCTTGGGCTCTCCTTTATTGTCAGGGTCCTTCTTGGACGTTCTCTTGGGACAATTGAATGACATATGCCCCTCTTCAGTACAGTAAAAACACTTTTGAGCATCTCTCAAAGCCTGTCTTTCCTCAGAAGTCCTTTTGGGCATTGGCAACTTCTTATACTTTGTCTCTGTAGACCCTTTAGCATCACGAGAAGCATGCCCAAATTTTTCAGCTTTCTTGCCCAATTTATTACTGCCCTTAAATCCAGATGAACCACCTGTAAGTAACGCATTAGCTGTCATAGCATTTTCAATCATCTGTGACATGTTCGTTACTCTTGTCTTTATACAGTAATCTCGTACCTCCTTGGGCAGCCCACAACAATACTTCTCAACCTGCTCAGATAATGGCACGGCACGATAAGAAGTCACTGGGAGTAGAGCTTCCCAAAACTTCTTGTTGTAATCCTCCAAACTATCACACTTTGAAGCATCCAGCTTGTGCCATGCGGTCATAACATCCACCTCAAATGTAGATGTGAGCCATACGGAAGAGAAAACCTGTTTGAATTGGACCCATGTAGTGGGTGCTATGCCCTGCAAAAGAAGAGTAGACCACCACTGCAAAGCATTGCCCTTGAGAAAAGTGGCAGCTTTCCTCACCTTCGAGGACTCTGTGTAATTCCCACCAGAAAAAGCAGCATCAAACTGCTGTAAAAAGGTAAGTGCCTTCAATTTATCCTTGGCCCCACTGAAAGTATCAAACTTCACTGCAGCTCCCCCTTCCTTGTAATCCTTCGCCTTGCCCATAGGCGTTAGATTATCATATGGAAGTGGTTTCGTAAGATTGCTGCCCCCAACATTCATACCCATCATTGGGTCAACATTTCCCATTCCAACACCAGGCATACCATACATCCCAGCCATGTTTCCATACATTCCACTATGCATACCTGGCTGCATGCCACCAAACATATTGCCTTGCATCCCAGGTTGCATGCTTCCAAACACATTTCCTTGCATACCGGACTGCATACCACCATACATATTCCCTTGCATGCCAGGCTGAAAATTGGCTCCAAAAGGCCCAGACATACCCATGCCTCCCTGAGGATAACCCCCAGTCATGGATTGAAACACTGAGCCACCACCAAAGTACCCTGGATGCTTGTTCTGCTGAGGAATAGGTGGCTGTCCATAGAAGGAACTCTGTGGGTTAGCACCAAAAGCATGCTGCATATTCGGAAACTGTGCAGGAGATGGATCCTGTGGAGTGGTACCACTATGACCTTGAGAAAGATTCTTTGAACGAACCTTCTTCTTCTTTTTCTGGGGCTCTGTGCGGGGCTCTGTGCGAGATCTCATAAATTCAGCAAATCTCTCACTCTGAGTGAGCTGCATAAAAGTATCCATAACACTAGCCAAGCGATCTTTGAACCGAGCATCATCATCCTCTTTACCATGCACATCTTCTGGCTGTGTTACATCCTCATAAGGCTCAACATCTGCAGCCTGTTCTCCTGCAAAAATATCCTCAGATACATCTCTTTCAGGAGAAGACTCTTGCTCTTCTTCTTCATGATAGAAGTACTCTTCCTCTGTATCAGACATGTTTGCTGAATTTTCAGCGATGGCTTTCTTCAAAGCAACCACGAGCTCACCCCCTTCAGAAAGTTGATGATTGGGCCCGGCAACGGAACCTTGAAACCGGCCTCTGATAGAAAACCAGAGTGCGGTAGGAGCAACCACCCGTCCACTTGTAGTCTAGATGAGAAACCAAACACAGATTGGGGCTAGAGTGCCCAAATCTGAAAACACAGCGACACCTGTTGGCCCCAAAGCTTGGCGCCCCTTGCGGTATTTCTTTATTCCATTAAAATAATATGTATGGCTGAGTACAAAACAAAAACCAGCCAAGAGTTTACACCTGTAAGTCCAATCTGACTGCCCACAAATCCTTCTCAGCACAGAGGATCTATGCACACAGATCTGTGTCCTCAAGCAACACACTGTGCCTCCCTCTGATCAGCCAAGATCACAAAGCAGGCCAGCCATGGGCATACATCTGGCATAACTCAAGAGCATGATACATCTTCTCAGCTCAAACATACATATGCTGTTCAATCTCTGTCTTAATCCCTTGTCAATCTGCCATACTCCTCCTCTCACAAGGAGCCAGATAGTACATACCTGTAGCAGACATCAAGCAATAGAAAGAGAGATAGATGAACAGAGTCAAGGCTTACCAAGTTCAGCTCGTGAAACAACACTGGAGGAAGCAACAGCACTAATCTGTGCCTGCAGGCACTTGAATCCACAATCCTGCTTCACACGTGTGCTTGCTCTTGCCTGTATCCTCCTCCTGATGCTCACTCCTATGCTGTCCTTGAAAGTACAGATCTGAAAATCAGCACAGTACCCGTCTGTACCACCTCGGGATACGTGCCAGGTGTTGTACTTGCATAAACAGCCTGCTGTCCACTTCTGTACCTGCCTGAATTTGAGAAAACAGGCCTGTCCAGCACCTGTCCAGCACCTGTTAACACCTCTGCAGCAACTGTACCTTCTGTACCTTGCTGCCCGTACACTGTACGGCAGCTGTACAAGGTGTACTTGCTGGAAAACAGTCTGTACAGCCTGTACAGGGCTTCTGCGCAGCCAAACCAGCAACAGTTCTGTGCGCCGCCAGCAACAGAGGAGAAAGAGAGAGAGAGAGAGTGCCCAGTTCTGGCCGTACAGTGCTGTACGGCTGGTTCTGCTCAGAAAAACAGCTACAGCCACAGCAAATCAGTCGCCTTCTCCTTTCTCTTCAGCTTTTCCACGATGGTTCTCAAGCGCATGAGGGCTTCTCCACTTTTGCTACACGACTCCCCAAAAAGGGAAGAGAGAGAGGGAAGAGAGAGAAAACTCCTCCCCAATTTAATCCCTAGGGCCCCAACTTAATAAGTTCCTAGGGCCACTAAGGCCTAGGGGCAAACTCCAATAAACATTAAAAATTAATGTTTCTAGTTCCCCCCTTCACACCTAGGGATGTCCACACATCTTAAACACTGTCCGGGAACCCCCATGTGAATCATAAAATATTCTGACTCTGCAACCACCATGCCCACACTTGTCCTGCTCCATTTTCACAGGGCCATGACACATTGTAGAGCAAGCGGCCGACAACACAAAGCGGCAGTGGGAGAGGAACGGAGTCTCTCTCATTGTGGATGGATGGAGCGACACCCGCAAGAGGAGTATTCATGGCGTGATTGCATATTCCCGTGGAGAGATGTACTTCATCTCATCTCATGATGCATCCGGCATCGGGAAGAGCGCGGATGTGCTTGCTGCGGAGTGGGCTACCACCATGGAGATCATTGGTTCCGAGCATGCTGTGGGCTTTGTTGCGGATGGGGAGCCTTTCAATAGGGTGGTGGGAGCTATCCTCCAAGGTATGTATGGACATGTCACGGTGTCCTTTTGTATGACTTATTGCCTAAACAACCTCCTCAAGGACATAGGGCATTGCCATGGATCAGCCCGCTCATTGAGGAGGCCAACACAATGCTCTCCTTTGTCCTCAACCACCAAAGACTTCGGCATGAGTTCAACAAGAGGTTCTCTCTCTCTCTCTCTCTCTCTCTCTCTCTCCTCTCAAATATTCTGACACCCGTTTGCCTACAACTTCCTCATGTTGGGCCGGTTGAAGGATTGTAGCGATGCTTTGAGGGGGCTTTTCCTTAGCAATGAGTTTGTTGACATGTAAGAGTCCCGAACAAACACTGGCCAAGAGTGTAGGTTACGAGCGGATGACGCCTCGTGGTGGGAGCGTGTGAAGACCTTGGATGCTATGGTGAGGCCCATAGTCCACCTATTGAGGATTGTAGACGCTATGCAACCATGCATAGGCAAGGTCTACGAGGCCATGGATCGCATGATAGAGAAGTTAAAGACTTCGTGCCTGACGAAGACAAATACGAGGAGATCCATGCCTTGTGTCTAGGAAGGTGGAATTCCTACTACTCTCCATTGCAGCTTATGTGGTGGACCTAGAATTCCAAGGCAACAAGCAGGAGAGCGATCGAGAGGTGAGCGCTGGATGGAGGATCATCTTGGACTGTCTTGTGCCTGATGCATCGGTTAGGTGCAAGATCAGGGACCAGCTTTCCATGTACATGTCATTTCATGGCTCCTATGGTTGTCATGATGCACAGATTGACCGCTCCAAAGTTGGTGCTGCTCTATGGTGGGAGGACTTTGGTTCGGATGGACTGGAGCTTCAACAGCTGGCCATCCGCATACTTAGCCAGGCCGTCAGCTCCTCTTGCTTGGAGCAACTTTGGAGCACCTACAACCACATTGCCTCTAGGAAGAGGAACCGACTCGGGGAAGAGCATGCCAATGACCTTGTCTTTGTCAGCGCGAACTTGCGAATGCTTTGCAAGAGCGTGACCAAGAAGGCAGATACCTTCATCGAGTGGGAGATGAGTCAACAAGAAGAGCAACAAGAGGATGAGGTGCAGCAGTAAGTGAGGATGAGCTTCATGCTGCTCTAGCCTCTAGCTTCTAGCCTCTAGGCTTTAGCACTTTTTGTCATCGACTCATTTGAGTCCTTCCATGTATTCTGCCTCCTTAAGGCGTAGTCCTGACTCTCGAGTCATGACTCATTTTGTATCTATGTAATTATTAATACAATCAACCGTCAACGCCTTCACTCTTTGATCGGCGTATTTTGTTAATATGACTCAAAAGCTTACCATTTTAGTGTAAATTTGTGCTCATTTTGATGTACTTCCAAAGTAGAATAAGTATAGAGTAGAAAAACTTTTAAAAAAACCGTTTTTTGAGTGCCGTTCCCTCCCCCGTCCCCGTTCCCTACTCATGGCTGTCCCCCGTCCCGTCCCCGTCCCCCATTACCGTCCCCCGTCCCTTGTGACTATGATAAAAGCTGTTGATGTCATGAGCTTATGGTTGCAAGCATTTTCAGCCATAGGGAGAAACTGATGGAAAGCTGAAAATGCATCTAATTTAGCTTTCAAAACATACACCCAACAAAACCGAGTGTAATTGTCAATGAAAGTCATAAAGTACAAATGTCCAGCAAAAGATGGTGTCCTCATAGAGCCACACAAATCACTATGTATGATCTGCTATGGCTGAGTAGTCCGCACAGTGCCATCTTTTGGAAAGGATTGACGATGCATCCTTCCCAATATACATCCTTCACATACATGCTTGTCTGGGAGCTGTATAGGTGGCAACTCATGAACCATAGACTGACGTTGTAAATGCATAAGAGAAGAGAAATTAAGGTGACCAAACTGAGCATGCCATAGTTTAGTGTATGGCACCGTAGCAAGACACCTTAGTGTAGTCTTATTTGATTGCAACAACAAAGACATTACCGAAATCGGTCATTATCCATGGAGAAGTTGACGGAGCTTTGTAGTCTATTATCTCTAGTGTACATCCAGTAGTCCTAACAATGTGATGCTTCTTGTCATTGTTGATGTAGTTCGGACTAACTACGAGCATGAGTTTTCTCAGTATCATGCAGGCTGTACCATGGAAGAGATCGAAAGGTAGAAGAAGGAAAAAGGAGACCTTGCGATGGAAGAGCGTTGGGAACATTTCACCATCCACTGAAACCCCACAGTTTCATCATACATCTGACTGGCCAAAAGCGGCACTTCGGTGAATACCAAAGCACAAGACCATGGTACCTCCCGACATTCCAAAGGTGACATGACTGTGAAGAAGCCGAAGCAAGATTTCATAAGAAAGATCTTGCATTGCTGAATTATTATTTGACGACATTGCTGACCCCGTCGTCAAGCTGAGGGGATGTCACGTGCATTTGGATGCCGTGGACATACTACACCAACTCAAGTATAAGTCCCTAAGGTCGGACACCAGCCATTTGATGAGCCCTTGCCAAGGACAAGTCACCAGTGTATGCCAAGGGTGGGTTAGAGTCTCCTGCACACGTCTGTCAGTGTCATGCCCGTCCCTCACATCATTGTGATCCTCTTGTATGATGTAATGTGTTGTGTTGTCCCTGGCGCTTTTAGGCCACATTGATTGGGTGCCCGTCGTCATGTCAAGAGTCAAATGTGTCGTCCTGGTGTGTGCTAACTCATGCAAATGTTATTAGCGACATCATTTGCTCTTGGGGGCATGGATTAAGGTCTTTTTCTTTTGGGCAGCCCATGGGCCACTCAAATTGGGGGCCATGGGTGGATTGGGTGTCCACAGCCATGGGCACAACGGCGAGTGTGTAAGCGCCCATGGGAAGAGGCTACAAAGGGGATTTTCACCCGTGACCAGCCCTAAAAGCACATTCAGCTAGCCCCATAAGCATCTCTCTGCGCGTCATCTTGGTCAGTAAATTAGGGTTTTATAGTCCTACAGGTCAGTCCATTTACACATACAGAAATATAAGCAAATACACCTATGGCTGGGGGCCCTTCTGAGGGTTATTGGGACCCAATCCTGCATACTGCTCTCTCTCTCTCTCTCTCTCTCTCTCTCTCTCTCTCTCTCTCTCGTGTGTTGCTGGGATGACCTGCGTGCTGTTGAGATGACCTGTTGAGATGTGCGCCTGCTGAGATGACCTCCGCGCCTTTGCCCGCCTCTCTGCTCTGTGCGCACCCATGATGTAGGCCTCCTCGCTGCTCTGTGCGCACCCACCTGCGCGCCTTTGCCCGCTTCTCTGCTCTACTTTGTGCGGACCGCTCTGCACTGCCTGTTCTGTTCTTTGCGCGCCTCTCTGCTGTGATCTGTGCGCAGACAGCTGCCCCCCCTTTTCCCACCCACCCTTGCTCAGGTCCCCAAGGCAGCAACTAGGGGAAAACATGTCTCAATCCCTGGAGGGAGAACAGGATGGTGAGACAACCTTTCACACCCCCCACGAAGGCACCAAATGCCTACCGGAGAAGACTGAGGGAAGGGATCATGTCCCTTGGCTCACGAAGGCTTGTGAAGATGGCCCGACAAGATGAGGCCCTTTATGAGGAGATACAGCTGCACATAAGGACAGAGATGAACACCATGCGACAGGAGCTTGAAAAGGAATGGACTAAACAGATGCATGCCCAAAAGAAAGTGATATATGAAACGCTGAAGGAAGAGATATATGCCCAATTGAAGGGAGGAATGCAAGCCCAAGTACGGGTTGAGGTGGAATTAGCCCAAGCCTTGATGCACACGGAAATGAAAAAAGAGATGCAGAAATGGAAGGATGACATGCTTCGGGAGATTGGCACAACGGTTGTCGTACGAAGGCACCTTGAAGACATGTATGGCTGGTCGTGAAAAAGACATCACAGAAATGCAAAACACTTTGGAATCATGCAAGGCAAAAATGGCTGCGGGTGAGAAGGAAATGCATTCATGGGCTGAAATTGCTAGTGCCACAAAGAAACAAATTGAGGAAGTCAGCCCATGGATTGAAGTAGTAAAACAGCAGAAGGATACACCAGTCAATAAAGTAGAGGTGATGAATGCTACTTCGGAAGATGAAGCCAAGAGACGGGCACGTGCCTTACATATACGGGAAGATAAGGGAAATCCCTTGCAACAAAAATTGGAGCCACTGATGTACCCATTACTAGAGCATGGCGAGTAGGCAGAGATAAAACCAGGGTGAAGATATTGATCATCAAGTTTGGTGACTTGGAGAAGAAGAAGCCCTTCCTCTCCAAAAGGATGGCCCTTAAGGGGGGAAAGATTTATTTGGATGAGGACCTTACACCAGCACAGATAGCACACTGGAAGGAACACATGCCGTGTGTGCTTGAGGCAAGGAAAGAGGTGAAGTGGGTGGTATACAGAGATGGCCGAGTCATCATTACGGAGAGGAGGCCTGCGTGATGGTGTGCGGCCTATGAGACCTTGCGATTCACGGTGTGGAAATGCAATGGAGCCTTAGAAGAGATGCAGGATACTTTGAGGATACTTTCAGACACAGTGATATTGCTATGTATATGGAGACCCATCAGTGCACAAACAAGAGGCTTCCTGACGTGCAGGGTTATAGATGGGAATCAGTGTGTCGCCCTCAGCCACGCACAGTGGGAGGTACCAGAGGATCTGGAGGAGTGGCAATACTTTACAGGGAGGAGCTTCGTGACAAAATATATGTGGTACATAAAGATGCAGATGCGAGGTACATGTGGGTTCGAGTATGCAGAGGGGGGCTCCGCGAGCTATATGTGGCGGTATGCTACTTTCCCCCAGCCCACTCTAGGTTTGCACCATCAGGAGAGTCGCCCTATATGCCACTATATGATGATATCATGAGGTTTGCCAGCATGGGAGACATATTACTATTGGGAGACTTTAATGCACGTACAGGCACAGAGTAGACAGAGCTATATGATACTCAAGAGGCTATGTGCCGGGAGATCACGGCAGAGGATGTAGTGTTGCAAAGATCAGCACAGGATGAGGGGGAGATCACAAATTATGGCAGACATTTTCTCACACTCGAGAGTGCACATGGGTTGGTCATATACAATGGCCTATCGAGATGGCAGGGATCAGATGCTCTCACACACTGGAACCCTAAAGGGGGAGCGAGCACAGTGGACTACTTGATAGGATCTCCTTCATTGATACCTAATGTGCGGGGTTTCACGATTTCCAGTCGGCCCATTGGCATAGCAGCCAATCATGCATAGCTGAGTTTCACACTAGTAGGTAGACTCCCGAGAGATGGGCCAGCCACTCATCCACCTAGGCACGTGAGATATCAGTTTACACGTGAGACAGCTGGGGTTTACCAAGATGCAGTATTTGATGGCTTGTTTGCTTTAGATCCGCATAGCCCTCTAGACGAGATTATGAGAGGATTGGCAGGTGTACTACATGCATCCGCCTCATATGCGTTTCCCTGCACTATGATCCCTCCTACCTCCTCCCCCCCGCGCAGCACTGCGCCACATAACAGTTGGTATGATGATGAGTGTTGCAAGACATGGGCACAACTACAGCGTGAGATTGCCATTGGGACTCACACGCATAGACATGCCAAGATGATCTTTCGGTCCCTTGTGCGGAGGAAGAAACGAGCCTACCTGGTTAAGTTAGACGAGGAGATCTACCAACTCTTCCTGGGGAAGGACAGCAAGAGGGCATGGAAGATGTTACAGGAGAGACAGCCTGGTATTTCGATTATTGCACTTGAGACATTAATATATATCATCTCATCTCTCTCTCTCTCTCTCTCTCTCTCTCTCTCTCTCTCTCTCGTTAGAGACAGAGCCACAAAGAGACACTGATATGGACTCATACCACAGGGAGAGGTGGGCGACAGCTCCAGCTCATTGATTTCTTCCAGAGATCTATCCCAGTGCCTACCCTGACACAGGAGGGGGTTACACTTCAGCGTGCTGGGGACCTCTGAGCCAGACGGAGACCGAGAGCACCAGGCTACTAGACTCCCAGACTACATCAGAGGGAGATCACAGAGATACGAGCTCGACATCAGCACCATATCCAGGAGCGGCTAGCTCACTTACACTCACACCCGGAGATCATGCTTCGAGGTATTTTTGCCTCGCCATCGCCTATGTATCACATATTACACCCCCATTATGGTACTAGTTGGAGCTAGACAGATCTGCATTGCATTCTTGTATACCCTACGCATATAGGTTGCATACTGAGCCTCTAGCAGTAGTGCTCCATCCATCACACCCCCCCACTAGCTCAATACTTTCATACTTTATTTCATGTTCATTTTGTCCATTTTTTTCGGACATCCAGAAGACATTGACAGTCGTGCATTGATTTGTCTCATAGGTCGAGTTCGGCCTCTAGTAGACGTTAATACAGCTCTCTCTCTCTCTCTCTCTCTCTCTCTCTCTCTCTCTGTGCATAATTTCAGTTTTGATGTTTTCTGTTTATCAAGTAAAAGGTTCCATAAGCTTCTGCATGTAACATGCATGAATAGCATTGGCTTAATTTAGTCTTTCTTGATGGATTGCATTTCATACATGTTCGGAACCCCCTAATTTATTTTGTACTTAGCTACTGTACGGAATGGTATGTACCCTGCATGGATTTGAGGCCCAGTTTGTCTTGGACTTGATTGGATAGCACGTACTTCTCTTACCACCTTACCAACTGGAGTTCTAAGGAACTTGCATTGATCTTCCGCTGTTTACATTTGCATGAGGTTCAGCTCTTGGCTAAAGTTAACGGTTTTTGATGCTAACATTAGAGCTGCAAAACAGGCAGGCTTATGATGTAAATCGTGACCTGCAGCCTTCTAGGATCCAGGTGGGGATCGGGCCGCCTTAATCTACATCCAGGCACTTTGCTGGTGGCTACTCCAGCGATGCCATCTTCTTTCTTCTTTGGTTCAGTGGTGAGTGTTTCTTGTGAATGTTCATTATTTTCGTGAATTATGTAACTCCAAGTGTTGTGAGGAAGCTAAAATGCTGGAGGCCTTGGTACAAGGTGCTTCTTTATGAGCATAAGAGATGCAGTGGGTCTCGTGGCCTGATACTAAATATGTCGCCAGAGGTATGACTTGTTTTCCTTGGCTTGCCTGTAGAATCTTAAAAATTACCACTTTCTAATTTTATCTTGATAAGTGTGGTGGTGTAAGCAGGAACAGAGGATAACCGATTGGGAAAATAAATTGACTCCTACACTTAACAACCCACCTGTTTTAGGACGTATCGCACATGGTATGGGCGGTCCTGTTGCCCAACATGAGTGGATGATCTTGAATCGATGCACTTGCTGTGCTTCACTCTCTTTGAAAGAGTCGCCTTGCTTGAACCAGATGGACCCAGACAAGAAGCTTCTTCACAGTAAGGACTGGGGGCAAGAGCTGCTGGCAGGCGTTTTTCTCGGGCGAGATGTTTCACCAGTAATTTTACATGCCAAAGATGAGCCCACCATCCTTGCCCATCAGGTGCTTCATGGGCATGCAGAATGGTTTGTTGGGCAGCTTTGGAGTGAGGTGAAGCGGGGCCTGTGGATAACCAAACATAATGCTTCTGAGATTTTGCTTTCCACTCCTCCCCACGAACTGTGGCATGTCCTGATAAGGGATTGAAGCTATAGAACACATAATGTGTATCAGTTGAACATCTGCCCATGGCATGCAATGCCTTGAATTTGTACATGAAAGCCTGTATGTAAATATCATATATATAGAGGGCAGTTGGACAATTTAATTACAGTACTTTAAATTGTTTTTTTAATGAATGTGTGCGCTTGTGTACTCTTGAAATGTACTTCCAACTTTGGTTCTTTAAACATTGGATTTAATCTTGAGTGTAATATGAGGCAGTGTCACATGATTCGAGCCACCCTTCATTTAGATGATCATGGAACTGTGGACTACCTTCTCTTTCTGATCACACCCTCCGAGATATGTATTCTGATCAACTCTACAGTTTTCATCTTCATACACCTTCTCTTGCCCTTGGCCGAGATCTATGGTGAGACTTTCTCTTACTTGGAGGCTTTTGAGGTTTTTTTCTTCCTCGAGGGCTTTTGGGTATGGCCTTCGATATAACCTTGCATTGTGAGTAGTGCCTTTGATACCCCACTAACATTTTGCTACTATGGGATTGGCTCTTGAGCTTGCCTACTTTTGTTGGTAGGAAAAGTTTGGGTTGCTGCTTGGGGAACCATAGCTAGGTGTTACCTTCATAATACCCTTCATAATACCCTTGTGCTTGTAGTAATCAACGACCCACCAAGTGTGTGGTTTTGGATTTTGGTACTTGTGGGCGGGTCTTTTCTTCTTCTTAGACTCGGCTGCACAACTAGTGCAGCTTCTATATCACTTCAGTATCCAAATACAACCATTACCCTCATAGTACCCTTGTCCTTGTGTAGTAAGAACATGGGCACTCCACTTTTGTCCCTCTTCATGGTAAAGCTTGAAGGTTGTGAGCTCTGGTGGTGATTAGCTCTGGGTGAGCTCTGTGAAAGTTAGTAGGGTTAGTAGATGAGGTGTTAGGAGGTTAATCCCAGGTGAGGTTGGTGTGCATGGGGTTTTGTCAATGTTGAGGGAATATCCTGGCCGGGAAGGCTTTTAATGGATATGGGTGACTTACCGTGGCCGCAAGTTAGAAGGGTCTTTTCTTCGGTGGTATAGTCAACGGTTCAACACATTCTAAGCTAGGAAGGGCTTTCAGGGTCGAACCAATAATCTCTCATTCCTTGAGATTTCAAGGGTTTTGGTTCGTCTTCTGTTATAAAGACAATTACCTCCCAGAAGGTAAGTTGTAGCATGGTTGTCCTAGAATCCCAGTCTGTGTTAGTGCTCTTGGCCTATCTATTTACTTGGG
Organism: Cibotium barometz; assembly: GCF_041138505.1. NCBI lineage: Eukaryota > Viridiplantae > Streptophyta > Polypodiopsida > Cyatheales > Cibotiaceae > Cibotium > Cibotium barometz. The sequence goes on from NC_141068.1 coordinate 47,855,267, forward strand.
TGTAATATGGCGAGGACTTGCGGTGCACAATCATGAAATCTCACCACTTCATTAATGGAATGTAAGTTGTTCCTCTGTCTTGCTTACTAGTTCAAGTGGACCCAAATCTAGTGATTACATTTTCATATAGGAATTTGGTTATGGATCTTGTATCAGCTTTTTTGATCACAAGGGTCTCGACCCATTTTTGTACGAGTGTAACTACTCCCTAATTTTTTGGGATTCATATTGTAAATTCTTTATTATCCATGGACATGGGTGTTGGACATTACATGTAGCCATGGAATGTTTATGGTTAAGCTTCCCATGTATGTGTATGCTAGCTGTATCTACGAGATCTTGGCTACAAAGAAGTATGTTAAGCATTTGATGGATCTTGGAGATGCAATACATAATGCCATGGATACTCCATGGATCTTGGAGAGCCAAGCCCTTGTAAATATCAAGTACATGTAAATAGATGGATTTCTTTCAAAATATGTGTTTAAATGCATACATTTGTGTGCATAGCTTATTTTGATTTGTGTCTATTGTTTTGTTTGCCTGGACAATACTTGGATTTTATTACATGAGAAGCTCATGGATCTGGGGATGCTTGGATTGCACCCATGGGCTAGTATGTTGCATAGTGTGTCTTCAGTTAACTTGTATTGATGGATTTGTACAGGAATAGTTGATATTTTGAAGGCAGCCCACTCTTATGCGGGTTTTCTATCTCCATGCATGCATGCGAGTTTAGTTAAATATGGTTGATGATTTTTTTCTCCATGACGAGAAACCCCCATGCATGCGACATGCATGGCCAGAAAACCCCCATGCATGTGACGTGCATGGCCAGAAACTTTCATGCATGCGACATGCATGACTAGAAAATCCCATGTATGCGACATGCAAGCTTTTCCTGCACGAGTTGCTCTTTGTGATTCAAAAGTCATGTACAAACCTCTCCCTACCCCAACTTTTCATGAGCAATATCCTCCACTTCTCTTCATCTAGGTGCCTCATTCTAGGTTGATTAAAGCTCTGTAAATTTAGATTCTCATCCCCATTTCAACACATTACTTCGCCTTTGTGTATTGCTCTATTTAGTGTACTTATTGCAGAGTATTTTTCTAGCCATACCATAGTGTGTTCTCTCTCCAAAAACTCTAAGAAGTTGGTTGAATTTTGATTTTCACAATTGAAAGACTCCATTCAAGCTTGCAAAAGAAGACTATTTCCATAGATTGAGCTTTGAAAGAATCATCTTGGTTCTGGTTGCTACTTCCTCTACACGGGAGAATCCTTGGGAAGTGTTGGGCATTCTCCTAAGGTTGATATTTAACCACTAGGTGGGTGATCTTATTGAAGCTAAGCTACATTTGCAAAAGGCTGGGCTTCCATTCAATTCAGGATTGTTGGGCAATCTTGGTGAGGGGTTCTGAGCACCATATTGCTAGCATTTAGCTGGGCTACTTGTGGGCAAGCATAGTATTTGTGAATTGTTTTCATGTTCAATTATTTTGGAAAAAATGATGGTGTATGGATGGACCCGTTTTATGTACTTGTGAAATTCTTACTCCCTTAAGGCAATACTAATCCTTAAAGGGGAGGGGTGGGGGAGACCAACCCATCTTTTGGTCCCTAGTGCAGTATCATTTCTTTTCAGTATTTCCAATTTGTATAGTCAATGGTAATGGTTGTGTATGTGAGTGACAGTGATGAAAGGATGATAATCTTGTGATTTCAGTACTAAATTTTGTAAGCCACTCACCTGATTGTGACAAAGAGTCCGTGATTGCTATGTGTGGGATGCCTAACTATTGACATTCATCACCACCTTCCACAAACTCCCAAATAATGTAGGCCATCCACTTCGAGGCAAAATGTCCTCGAGTGGCTTGTTCTAAGATCTCGATAAACTCAACTCTTGTAAGCATTCTCGTGTCCTAGCCCTACTTCTACAAGTTCTCAACTATCAACAATAGATAGGGGGCCTCTTTCTTTATAAGGCACATGGCATGGTCTCTTTTGCTCTCTGTGGTCTTAAAGCTGTTGAACAATTACAATAAGTGCCTTGGGACTTCGGTGTTACTATTAGTAATCAAAACAATGTAAATAAGAAATAAACTAGAGCAAAAAGGAAAAGGGAGTTTTGAAGGAACAAAAGATGCAATCACCAGAATAAGAGCGGGTGTTGTTGTTCGTCGTGGGGTGTTGTACAACTCTTTGGTGATCACATGGGGTGTTGTATAAGAGTGGGTGTTCTTGTTCCTCATGGGGAGTTGTACAAGAGTGGGTGTTTCTATTCCTCACGAGATGTTGTACATTATTATTTTCATTACAATTACTTTTACCATGGTTCCACTAGAGTTGTATTATTTTGTACACTAGAGTTGTATTATTTTGTAAAAAGCATAGCTCTGCAATAGACCTACACAAGCAAGCACTTATTAGTTTCTTAATTGCCAAGCGTTTAGGAATATATATCAAATGGATGCCAAATGTACATGATATGGATGCCAAATTTGCTTTTCTTAGTGGGAATCTGTAAGAGGACGTGTATGTGGAATAGCCGTGATATTTGTGAGAAGAATGCAAGGGAGAGGGTGAGCTTGAGATCCTTGTAAGAAAACCTTCTTGACACACAGACACGTGCGCGCACACGCGCATGCGCACACACACACGAGAGAGAGAGAGAGAGAGAGAGAGAGAGAGAGAGAGAGAGAGATGATTGAATTTTTAGTCTTTCTTCTTCACTTCTCTACAACCATAACATAAAGATAAAGAGTATATAATATAAGGGAAAGTACTCTACTCTAAAACATACAAGGTTGTGAAGAAGACTATATGAGCTAGCGCTATAACTATGCCATAATTCTTAATAAACGAAAGTGGCTGGTTGAGAAGAGAGAAACATTGAGAAATTATGGAAAAAGATCAAAATTCACACTATACCTGACAAATTGCTTGATTCTTTGATCATGGTAGAGGCCCCCAACCAATCAATTGGTTTGGTATGCTGATGGAGCCACCAATGGAGATTGAAGGAGGGAAGCTCCAATTTCTTCAATTTGGAGAGAATTTTAGAGAATAGTAAAAATTATCATTATTTCAGCATAATTTTGGCATAGTATAATTCTCCTATTTTTTTTACAAAGGACTCACACTTATAAACCATTGGCGGATATACCATTATCTCGCCAACCATGCTAGTGGTAGAAGGTGTCATCGTGGCATGTCATCTATATGTGCACTAGTTGAGCTCGATATCTCAACACTCTCTCTCGAGCTCAATTCCATACCATACACTCCAAGTAAGCTTTTAAACTTGTGAAGCTTCTTTGTATCCAATGCATTCGTGAAGATATCACAACCATTGATCCTCTATGTTGATAAAAACCAAATCCACATCACCTACTTGAACATTCTTCCTCATAAAAATGATACTGTACCAACTCAATGTACATCCTAGCATGATACATTGGATTGTTGTCCACTTTTATATACTACTCATGCTGTAATAATAAATGACAACTTCCATATCTACAGGTAGCTTATGCAACCAAGTTGCTTCACATGTCGCCATAGTAGCACCTTTGTACTCTATAAACTGCTTCTTGATGCTCTAACTAATAGAAAAATCTATACTTAGCCTTTGTACTCTATAAAGAAATCATCAACTGCTTCTTGCTACTCCAACTAACAACACCACTCCCAAAAGAGAACAACACCACTCCCAAAAGAGAATAACACCACTCCAACTATCAACACCACTTTGAAAAGAGAAGATAAAGCTACTAGTAGATCTCATGTTTGAGGAGACAAAACTAGCCCAATCTGCATCTGTGTAACCATGTACATATACTTGTACTGCAACCTCATAGAAAATTCCATAATGTATTGTGGACTTTACTTGAGTAGTATTCTCCTAGTTGTATCTAAACTTGGAGCTTGCATAAACTGACTCACCAGTCCAACCAAATAGCTCAACTATGGCTTGGTGATAGTTATGTAAATCAAACTACCTACTATGTGCTTGTCCCTATTAGGGTCCTCCATAGTCATGCAAATCAAACCAAATAGCTCAACTATGGCTTGATGATAGTCATGTAAATCAAACTACCTACTCTGTACTTGTCCATAGTAGGGTCCTCCAATAGATCATCTGTATTTGCTATAGATAACCTCATGTTCTCTAATGGCACTAAGATTGGCTTACACCCTATCATACCATACTTGGATATCATTTCCAAAGTATACTACCTCTCCAAAAGCCCAATATCACCTCTATACCCAGGAAGTATCACAGATCAACCAAATCTTTCATCTCAAACTTCTTTCTAAGAAGCATCTTCACCTCATTAATGTCATCATCACTGTCACCTCTGACAATCAAGCCATCAACATAGATGACCACTCTCCCAATCCCCTTGTTAGTCTTTCTCATGAATGTCATCTTCTTTCTCACTGTTATACCTGTGACATGAAAGCCATCAACATAGATGACCACTCTCGCAATCCCCTTATCAGTATTTCTCATATAAAGTGAAAAATTAGCATTGTGAAATCCAATAGTGACAAGATACTCAAGATACTCCCTTATCTTGTCTGACCATTCTCTTGGTGCTTGCTTTAAGCCATATAAGGCTTAAAGTCTTGGTGCTTGCTTTAAGCCATATAAGACTTTATGCAATCTGCAAATAAAGTCTAGGTGTGAATGGTCCTCATATCTTGGTGGTTGCACCATGTAAACTTTGTTCTGTAAGTCACCATGTAAAGATGCATGCTTTACATCCATCTGATGTAAAGACCACATGCTTTACATCCATCTGATGTAAAGACCACATGCTTGCTTTAAGCCATATAAGACTTTATGCAATCTGCAAATAAAGTCTAGGTGTGAATGGTCCTCATATCTTGGTGGTTGCACCATGTAAACTTTGTTCTGTAAGTCACCATGTAAAGATGCATGCTTTACATCCATCTGATGTAAAGACCATCCCTTAGATAGCAATGACTGCTCTCACGGTTCCATCCTAGCAACCGGGTTGAATATCACCTCATGGTAGTCAGTGTCATATGTCTGCATGTGCCTTGGCAATCTTGCCATATGTCTATGCCTTCATATGCCTTGGTAACCAATATTGCCTTATACCTAGTAATAGAACCATTTGAATTATGCTTCACTTTGTAGACCCACTCACATCCAATTGCCTTCTTTTCCTAGGCAAAGGTACTAAATCCCATGTCTCATTAGAATCTAATGTATCCGTCTCTTCATTCATGGGCATCTTCCCAATGCTTATGTCTAAGTGCCTCCTCCAAACATGTGGGATCTACCTCTTGTATAGCTTTGACCATATGTATATCATGATGGGCTATATACCCATCATATTCATGGATATCTCACTCTGGTAGACTTGTGTACACATGGATCATTTCTAGGTGTTCTCAGCACTACTTTGGCTCTTTGTACATTGGGTGTAATAATAGTTGGGATGCCAACTCCTCATCAAGGCTCTAGTTTAAGCCACTCTCTCCATCACAAAAAACCAGTGCCCTGCTGAAACATTAGGCATTATAAAAGGCTTATTCACCTTTTTTTTCCCCCTTGCATGATACATGTGACCTTGTAGAATTTTCAGCACATGCAGTACCACTGCTTGATGCATCAGATTGCCTAACATTCTGCCTTAGCCTACTTGACCAAGGTCTCACAATAGATTGGCTACTAGAGGACTCTCTTGGTCCACTACGTGCATGTGATTGCTGCTTGACATTTAAGGCACCCGTATGATTCTTTGCTTCAACCTTTATAGAATCCTTCACTAGTGTATACAGCTACTCATCTCATCAAACGCAAGGTCCCTACTCGCATCTCATGCGTAGTAGTGCGGTTATGGCATTTATAACACTTTTTCCTCAAGGGAATAACCAATGAATAAACATTTTTCTACCTTGGGATCCAACTTACTTCTCACCTCATCTAGTACATGTACATAAACCCAAACACTTTCAAAGTGTGCCAAATCAAGTCTTTTGCCAATAAACATTTATTCAGGCATCAAGCCATGAACTGTTGCACTGGGTATCCTATTCATAATATAAAATCCATCTGACCTAAGGCCTTTATATGCATGCCTTTGTCTTTCTCTACCATTTCTTTGAAGCTTTAAAAGTGAGTAAACACTTTACTTTTCTCTTTCATGAAATACAGACTCAGTTTCCTAGTGTAGTCTCATTAATGGGAGATATAGAATAATTGGCATCCTCTAATTGTTGCGGTCCTCATCTCTGTTGGTCCCTAAACATCATAATACACTACATTTAAAAGTCATTGGCTTACATGATTATGCATGTAAGTCAAAGGTCTTTGACTTACATGCTTATGCATGCTTACCCTGCTTGCTCAATTGGCACGCTTCACATAGTCTGTGCATGCAAAAATGTATGCTTACCCTGCTTGCCCAATCGGCACGCTTCACATACTCTATGCATTCCATCCATTTTGAACTTTGGAAAACTTGTAACAACACTCTGGGCGGCCTACATATTTTTCAGCAAACTAAATATTGACATATCCTATGTATTTTTTATCAAGTATCCATATTTATAATCATATATGTACGAGGTGAAAACATTGTAGCCTTCACTTCAAGCATGCTTACATCCAATGTAAACATTTTACCAACTCTGTTTTCCTTTGTAACCAAGCGGCAGTGGTTATTAAAATCCTTCGCATAACATTGATGATGATTAAACCTCACTTACAGACACTGCTCAATAATTTGACAAACAAAAACCAAGTTCTTCGTTATATTTAGCACATGAAGCTTACATTAGTAAGATACTTCATTTGCCAACCTGCATAGACAAAGAAACTTTACTGACATGCACAATAGGTGTTATGCTATTGTATCATCATCTATTTCTACATAATCTAGTTTTTCCAAATCCCTAAATTCTCTGGACCACGCACCATGGGGTTGGTCATGTGGTCAGATGCACCAGAAGCATATGATGCTACATGACAAATCATTGCTCACTTCTAACTTCAACTTGTTTACTTGAAGATGAAGCATCTTACCACTTTTTTTTTAAAATCATTTTTCTTTTTATAGTCAATTACTATATGCCTTGGTTTGCTACAATAATATCACTCTATACTATTTCCACTCTAATTTCTTTGCCATCCACCTTGGTCTCCCTAGTTCTCCATGTGTCTAGAGTGACCTTTTCCACCTGTTTATGAATTGGAATGCAGTCACAACACTTATGCAGAGAGCAAAAACCTTACATGTCCAAAATGGCATCTAAAATGACTCAAGATGCCCAAAATAGCACCTTTGCTTCACCAAAGAGGATTCTCCAAGATATGATAGTGTTCGATCCTCTTATACCTAGTGTCAATGTCCTTGACTAGGAGCTACCTACAGAGATTTACTTCTGAATCAAAGGAAAAGAGATGAAGTTATCCTTACATATGTTTTGCTTGTTTTTCTTGCCTCTTGATTTGGTTACACAAATCGATGCTCTGGTACCATGAGAAGAATGTAGGGGTGAGGGCGAGCTTGAGCTCCTTGCAAGCAAACTTCTTCATGCACACACACAAGAGTAGACAAGCACACAAGAGATAGATGGATGGCTGAATTTTGTTCTTTCTTTTCTGCAACCATAACATGAAGATAAGATTACATACTATAAAAGAAAGTACTCAACTACTCAAACATGCATGGTCCTTGATGTAAACCCAAATATATGATCTGGTTAATTAAAGTGGCTCTACCATATAGCTTGTAAACCATTGTTAGCATAACAACCATAATCTCACCAACCATGCTAGTGACTAAATATGGAGGTGTCTTCCTAATGTGTCATTGTCAAATGCTTGCTGAATCTGTTCAAATGTCACTGTCAAATGCTTGTTGAATCTGTTCAAATGTAGCTTTCGATATACTTCTTCCATAGGAAAACTTATGGCTTTTTTTCCCAAGAAGATCACTGTCTGTGAAGTTGTGGATGTTGGGAGATTCTCAAGTGAAATACCAATATCAAAACCTGCATGAATAAGCTTTTGTGCTTTCTCAATTTTCAAGGAGGTGCCCTTTGCAATGGGCCATACATCAGGAACACTAGGGGTGGTGGATGTAAAATTAGTGTTTGAATCTTCCATGTATGTCTCACATCAGTATTGCAAAAATAGCACACTTATCTTTTGTCCATTATGACAACTTACAGTCACTTGAAAAACAAGTAACGACATCCCCACCTTGAAACTGCACATCACATTGACGACCCTTTGCCCAATGATGGTACTTTACCCTGCTTATCTTTGGAACTCTCCTAATAGCCCACTTTGTATCATGAATTTCTCTTTCCATTTCTACTAGTTGTTTGTCTGTATCATGCTCCAAGTCTATGGTTGCATCCTTTACCTTTATAGAGTCCACTTGGTCTGCTCTATAAATAACAGAGATAAATTCTAGATTATGACTACAATTAGCAGGATTTTCCTCTTCTCCTTGGTGAAGAGGTATCTTTGCTTGAATAGTCTTCTTCTCCCTCTTGAATTTTATCATGTCTGTAAACATCGGAGTTCCCATCACTGCATCACTAACTATTCTTGAAGTGGCTCTGGGAGATGGGCTGGTCTTTTGCCTTGACAAAGTTCTATCTATTAGCATTTGAAGATCAAGTCCACTACCAATGTATTTTCCCTCCATGAAAGTTGTTGAGCGCATTGTAAGATTGCATTTATCAGATTTGTGACACAAGCATCATAGAGGCTAATTTTGTACTTATAGCCCTCTCCTACTAGCCAACTCTCATGTTTTGATTCTGATAGATTAGTCCTGGGCACCAATGCATTGATTGTGGGATCCCCACCCTGCACACACACAGGATTCTTTGGTCTTGACACGATCTCATTTTAAGAAGAAAACATGTATCTTACAAACAACAAAGAGCTTTTATGCACCTGTACAAGAAAGTGTCCCTAGTGTCCTACTCTAAAATGCCCACTAACTGAGCCATCTATCAAGTTTAGCAATGCTCTTATGTGCAGCTTTACTTGTTGCCCACCACCAAGCACGAATCTGAACTCTGTACAAAAGCATCGTCTTTTATCTTGCATGTCCTCCACTTTTCACACATTTCAATGTGCACCTCTCTATACTGCAAGAAAATATATTTATTGGTATGAACATTAAGGCTATCTCTCCAATGAAAAAGGCATGAGCGTTCTTTTCCAACCATCTTTTTGCCATTGTTGTAAACCATATGAATAGCATTGCAATTGGTTCCTGCCTCATCAGCCATACATCCACAAAAATTTGTTGGCTTCCCTTGTTGCTCACTTAAATTTAGATTGTCCCAGAATAAGACTTGTGCCTCTTCATCTTCTTTCTTGAACTCACATGTGGTAATTGTTAACAACTCTTGGACACTGAAAATAAAATTAAAATATGAGCGAAGTGTGCAAGGGAACTATTTGAACACTGAAAACAAAATTAAAATATGAGAGAAGTGTGTAAGGAAACTATTAATCAATGAAGGTTGCTAAAAATGAAACTACTCACAAGGGGTCATATACATGTGCAGCCATCGTATGCCATCCCTTAATTCTATGAACGTAATCAATGAAAATCCAAGAGTGTCGCAAATCACCATCACTGTCAGCATTCATTTGATCCACAATGTCCACCCCTGAGCTTGATCCTATTGTTGACATCTTAAATATAAAACATTTCTCATCCGAATTTTGAGCTTGTAAGGGAAAACGACTGCCGTGGAAGAATGCAAAATGAAATTTTCTATTCAGTCCCAAGATTTCTGCTATGTATGTTAGTTAGAGGAAATTGTATTTTAATGCACATTAGTGGAAATAACTTTACGTAAGCTTGGAAATACTTATGACCTTAGCAAAGTAGCGTTCTAGTAGCTAGTCATAAATGCACTCATCCTTCTCTAACAATATCACATTGTGATTCATATATGATGCTTGCAAGACCAAGTTTCTCACTTCTAGAGAACAAATCCATAACAGTATCCCCAAGCTTGCTGAATAATGAAACGATATACTTGAAGAACTTCTAGCCTCTCCAGCAACCACCTCTCCGAGAAGAGCCCTTTCTTTTGACCAAATCTTTAGGAGAAACTCTAGTAATTCAATAAATTATCATTCAAAATCAAACTACATGACAAACATAAAGATAATGATAACTAAGTACATACAATGTTGAAACGAATTCAAAATTAAACAAATTCTTGACAGAAACAAACATAATTGAAACTAAATACATACATATCATGAATAAGTTCATGCTTCACATTAAGTTCCTCTCCAAGGTTCAAGTCTTTAACTTAATCACTATGAATTGAGAATACATTTTTTGATGAAGAAGAGCGTACAAATGTAGATAAGATAAGGCATGTCATTTGTGTTACACATTTATTAAGATAATGAAAATAAAGCATTATATGAAATTAGCTTCTATGTAGAAAGGTTGCCTTTGTTGCCATTAGTCACTTTTTTCTTCCCACTGGTGGTGTACACTTCACAACCTGGTGATGCACCACTACAAAACCTTGAACTGAGCCACAATGCTCCACCTTTGTAGCCTCCTCCATTGTGTATAGGCATGCAAAGAAGCCAGCATATCAGAGAGACAAAAGTCAACAAATTTAAAGGCTGCGGTATATAGATAATCATTAACCCTATTCTAAGATGGAATCTTATTTATGGAACAACCCTCTACAACAATGTCATATGGGAAGTCACCAAATATTAGATCAACACAATGATCTTCCCTTTCACCTTGCCTTTCTTTAGTACAACTTATATTCAACACTTCCATAATTCCACTCATGATGGTGGAGGGTTGCTTCTAATTCTAAACATCCAAAGCAAGATCTACAATGCTTGCATTAAAGGCAAATATAATTCCTATCACAATTTTAAATGTTAGCGTGGCTAGGTCAAGTAGGGTGACATATATGGAAAGTCAACTCACCTTTTGGTTTCAAAATGTCTATTGGTGGATCTCTAATGTTCTTAGTTTCCTCTCCACCAATGCTATTACTCCCTGCTTGTGTTACTTACCTCTTGCTTTCCTACAACGCCTGTTCTACAAGTTGTCTTCCTAGGTTCAGAGGTGGCATGAGTAATGTGGCAACTGCCGATGTAGTAGACTAAGCATGGATGTAATGGAAGTATTCTAAACATACGACACACATGCAAAACACATGTTACATCATGTGATTATATTGTAACACATGAAAGACAAACGATTCTCACTTACCTCATCTATAATATGAAGCTGTGCTAGTAGAAGTAATACAGACTTATATTGTTGATATAGATCCATCTCTTCATGTGGTGCTATAGTTTTTCCCATGTCCAACCACCATGGACAATGATCTCTCTCAATACTAGAAATAGCCTATGTATAGGTGTAACAAGAATAAGAAAAAGTTACAGTTGACTATGGCATTACAGGAACTTAAAGGATACACACTTACTCTTCCCAATTGCAAGTCTTCCTACATATATGTTGGTGTATCATTGCAAGCCCATATGGTTGCTAGAGGAGGTATGCTCTCAAATGAACCCACACTCACAAGCTTAAGAAGCCACTGCTTATTACATAAGCTAATTTCAATAGGTGTCATTAATGATTAATTTAAGAAGTCAGGAAGCATATAGGAAGTAGTTCACCTATAAATAACACATTATGTAGCCTTGCAAAGATTGGGCTGATGCTCGATGTCATTGTTAAATCTAATGCTTCCTTGATGAGTCTTGAAAGCCTTTTTAAAGTACTTTCTTCAATTGGTCATGACATACTCTATGTACAAATTGTCATTATTAGGAAGCGTCACTCTATCTTCATTATGTATGTCATGCAACAAAGATACCCCCAATTCAAAAATTTGAAGCCAATAAACAAACATGTGCAACCAATCTCGTATCTTCCTCTTGTCACTCCAAGGTGCGTATAAGAGATTGGGAATTGTCAAGCATCCCCACAAGAAATCATTTATCTTAATCTTTAATCAAGGCAGGATACCATGTTCAATTTCTCCTCTATGGCAATGTGTTTGCTTGGCTCATGCCAAGGCAAAGAAAGGACAACACACTAGTAACACTCACCATTGTGAGGATCTGCAAGCCTTGCATACTTCCATGCTTTTCCTCTATACATCACCTCCACCTCTCTTATCACCTTTTGTCTGGCCTCATCCATGCCCTTTTTCTTTTCATCCACTTTTTGTTCCATTTCATCCTTTAATAGAAAACATAATATAATAAAACAAGAACAATTAACATAAGTTCATGTTTTCACTTTGCAAATGAAATACATATATGTAATCTGACATTTTTAGAAATACAAGTTACGAGTAGAAAATTACCTTGAAAATAAGTTGTGTGAGTATTTGAATTGGAATCTTGAACCAACTCTTTTTTCCTCTTGCTCAACTCTGCATCAATCCATTTCTTATCTTCTTCATCAAATTCAGCAAAAAAAAGTGGTAAGGTCTAATTCCCCAAGTTTCCTAATCTGAAAAAGATTATCTCCAAATGTGTTGGGAGCATACCCAAACTCATTGATCCTACCCTCATCCTACCACACAAGACAACATTTCAATAAACGACCCAAAATGCACATTGGTCACTTAGATGAGAGAATAAATAAGTTCAATCGTCGGAAGAGATAAATTTCTTACTTGTTCAATTGGATGAAAGAAAACAAGAGTTCCCCAACATCATTGTTCTCAAATGAAACAAAATCATAAACAACACTGAAGCATCGACAAATCATTTTGATATTCTACAGCATTAAGAACACAATTATAAATAAGTAAAAGATAAGATTTGACCATTGACATAAACAATTATAATATAATACTCACCTCTTTTGATGCAATCCATGAATGCTTTGTGGCGATTGTTTCCATCAACATGTATGTGGATCATTTTGCTCCTAAGGTATGCATTTGTTGAAAAGATGCAGGGGGGAAGAGAGCTTGAGCTCTTGCAAGCACACACACACACTCACAAAACCCTAATAGAGAACACACAAGGTGAGAGGCTGAAAATCTTCTTCTTCTCTACTCAACACTCAACACACCATATACAAGAATAAGAGTACGCACAATATGAAAGGTACTCAACCAAATACATACACGGGTTCTCTATAGTGTGAACCCGACTAAATGAGCTGGCGCTATAACTATGCCAGTCTCTAGAATGGCTGTCACACAGCCTGTCATCCCACTGGCCGCATATCACCGAAGATCTCACCAACCATGCGAGTGGTGTAAGTGTGGGGCCTATCCCCCAGACGGGTCATCAATGGCCACCGCCTCACTAGACGAGCTCGATATCTCAACACTCCCCCTCGAGCTCAACTCCATCTCATGTACACCAAGCGAAGCCCTGAATCTGCGGAGCTTCTCTGTACCCAATGCTTTGGTGAAGATGTCAGCTACCTGATCCTCTGTGCTGACATAAACAAGGTCAAGGTCTCCTACCAAGACCTTCTCTCTGACGAAGTGGTAGTGGACCTCTCTGTGCTTCGTACGAGCATGAAAGACTGGGTTCCTAGCCAACTGTATACTGCTAATGTTGTCACAGAAAATGACAACTTGTCTATCCACTGATAGACCCAAATCTGCAAGTAGCTTTCTCAACCAAGCTACCTCACATGCTGCCATAGCAGCTCCTCTGTACTCGGCCTCTGTACTCGATAGAGCAACCGTAGGCTGCTTCTTGCTGCTCCAAGTCACAGCAGCACTCCCCAAAGAAAACATGAATCCACTGGTAGATCTTCTGTCTGAGATACTACCAGCCCAATCAGCATCTGTGTACCCATGTACACATATCTCTATCCCAGTCTCATAGAATAGTCCACACTGTAAAGTAGACTTCACATACCTCAGTATGCGTCTCACAGCATCCAAATGCGGTTTCCGTGGAACCTGCATAAACTGACTCACCAACCCAACAGCATAGCTCAAATCTGGTCTGGTGATCGTCATGTAGATCAAACTTCCTACTATGCTCCTGTACATAGTAGGATCCTCCAATATCTCTCCTGAATCTGCACTCAACTTGCCATTCTGATCCAATGGCACAGAAATAGGCTTACAGCCTGTCATACCATACTTGGACAACATGTCCAAGCCATACTGTCTCTGCAGTAATCCAATACCATGTGGTGACCTAATCACCTCAATGCCCAAGAAATATCTGAGCTCCCCGAGATCCTTCATCTCGAACTTCTGTTTAAGCAAGATCTTTACATCAAAGATCTCTGCATCATGGTCCCCCGTAATGATTAAGTCATCTACATAGATGACAACAAGCACAACTCCTCTATCACCATGTCTCACATACAATGAGAAATCTGCATTGGCTACATGAAAGCCAATAGTGACAAGATATTCCGAAATCTTGTCAGACCATGCTCTTGGTGCTTGCTTTAAGCCATACAAGGCTTTCTTCAACCTGCAAACATGCTCGGGGTGACCCACATCCTCATAACCAGGTGGCTGCAACATATACACCTCTTCTTGCAAATCCCCATGCAAGAATGCATTCTTTACATCCATCTGATGTAAAGACCATTGCTTTGACGCAGCCACTGCTATCACAACTCTCACCGTTGCCATCTTGGCAACTGGGCTGAAAGTTTCCTCATAATCAATCCCATATGTCTGCACATATCCTTTGGCTACCAATCTAGCCTTGTACCTGTTTATGCTTCCATCACTGTTATGTTTAACTTTGTACACCCACTTGCATCCAATGGCTTTCTTGCCTTCTGGCAATTGCACTAAATCCCAAGTTTCATTTCCATATAGTGCATCCATCTCCTCATCCATAGCTTTCTCCCAACACACATTTCCAACAGCCTCATCAATGCATGTGGGCTCAACAACCTGCACAACCTTTGCCTTATATGCATAGTGATGTGCCACATAACCATCATATGTAAATCTCTGCACAGGGTTCTTCACTCTCCCTGATCTTCGCAGCTTTTCATTCATGGCTTCCATAGCCTTCTTTACACCAGGTGTTCTCATAGCTGGGATCCCAAGCTCCTCATCAAGGCTCATATCTGAGCCACTAGACTCTCCATCAACATGAGAATGCCCTGCAGAAATGTCAGGCATACCAAGGGGTTCAACCACTTTCTCTTTTCCTTTACGTGATGTAGTAATCACATTTTTGCAGGGCTGGTATTATGACGCAGCCTGCCACTCCATGGTCTATCAACAGATCCACTAGATGAGGACTCTCCTGGTCCACTCAAAGACTGTGATTGCTGACCTGCATTCTGTGCAACCACACTTCCACTCACATAAGCCCCAACAGCTTCTTTTTCAGCAGCATACCAGCTGCTCATCTCATCAAAGACAACATCCCTGCTTACCCTCAACTCACGTGTAGCAGGGTTATAACACCTGTATCCCTTTTGCTCAAGGGAATATCCAATAAACACACATTTTTCAGCTTTCGGATCCAGCTTAGTTCTCAGCTCATCTGGCACATGCACATATGCAATGCATCCAAAGACTTTCAGATGAGACAAATCTGGTTTCCTGCCAGTAAACCTCTCCTCTGGAGTTACATCATGTATGGCTGCAGTTGGAGTCCTGTTCATGATGTATACTGCTGTAGAAACAGCCTCAGCCCAATAGCAATGCGGCATATTCTTCTCTTTCATCAATGCTCGCGCAATCTCAGCAATGTGCCTGTTTTTCCGCTCAGCAACTCCATTTTGCTGCGGAGTGTATCTGCATGTGAACTGTCTCCGAATACCATTCTTCTTCAAAAATTCAGAGAACTCATTGGAGAAGTATTCTCCCCCTCCATCTGACCTTAGGCACTTAACATATTTCCCTGTTTGCTTTTCAACCAAAAACCTGAAATTCTGAAAGTGAGTGAACACCTCACTCTTCTCCTTCATGAAATATACCCACACTTTTCTTGTGTGGTCATCAATGAAAGTGACATAGTACCTGCAGCCTCCCATAGACACGGTCTTCGTAGGACCCCATACATCTGAATGCACAAGATCTAGTGCATTTCTGCTCACATATCTGTTACGTGGAAACACATGCTTTGTTTGCTTCCCAAATTGGCATGCTTCACATATTTTCTGCATACCTTCCACTTTAAATTTTGGCAGCCCTGTCACAATTCCTTTTGTCTGCATAGACTTCAATCTCTGCACATTTACATGTCCAATTCTTTTATGCCATATGTCTGTGTCTGCAACAACTCCTGAACCATTTGCAAACATCGCAGCACTCATTTCAGGCATGTCTACATCCAACGTAAACATTCTGCCCACTCTGTTGCCTTTTGCAACCAACCTGCACTTGTCTTTGAAATCTTCAACATAACACCCATCTGGGTTAAACCGAACCTGCAACCCCTGCTCAATCATCTGGCCAACTGAAACCAAATTCT
The DNA here is from genome assembly GCF_041138505.1 of Cibotium barometz. Classification (NCBI taxonomy): domain Eukaryota; kingdom Viridiplantae; phylum Streptophyta; class Polypodiopsida; order Cyatheales; family Cibotiaceae; genus Cibotium; species Cibotium barometz. Next base: position 47,871,729 of record NC_141068.1, read on the forward strand.
TTGTTATGTTCGGTACATGAAGTACATCTGCAAGGTACTTCACTTTGCCATCCTGCATAGATAATGGCACATCTCCAACGTGGGCAATTGGATGAGCAGTGTCATCCCCTGTTTCCACAAAACTTGGTCTTTCCGGGTTCTTCATCTCCTTGAACCACTCCCCATGACTCGTCATGTGGTTCGAAGCGCCTGAATCCACATACCATACATTATCTTTTTGTGCTGCATCAACATTTTCAGACATGGCATTCACAACATGCTGCATAACAAACAACCTTTCATTATCCTCATTATTTCTGCTTGAGGATGCATAGTTGTTTTGCTGCACTTTCCCATTTTGCATGTCAGCCTGCTTCTTATAACATTCTGACTGCACATGTCCAGGCTTACCACAATAATAGCATTCACGTGCATCATTATATTGCCTTTGCCAATTTCCACGGCCTCTTTGACTCCCCCTGCCTCTGAATTTGCCTCTTCCACCTGCGTGTTGTTGTTGTTGTTGATTCTGGGACTGTTGTTGTTGTTGTTGCTGCTGGCCATAATTCTGATTACCTATTCGGCCACCTCCTTGACCGCGTCCACGGCCTCCTCTACCTCGTCCTCTTCCTGAACTCGTGTAGAAGACCTGTTGCTCTGAACTGTTTTTGCTTTGTGAAGACTGTTGGTCTTCACCCAAGTTCTTCTCTTCGTAATCAGCATAGACACCAAATCTGTAAAGTTGGGAATGTTTTCCCGAGTCTGAATAGACGTCTTGAACGCCTTGTATTGTGGCCCGAGACCACGTAGACAGACTTCCACCTTGTCATCATCATCTACTGACACACCAATAGATGCAAGGGATTCCACAATGCCCTTTATCTTCAACGCATAGTCATTCACAGACATGCTCTTTTTCTCCACAGTATGAAGTTCATTCTTCAACTGTATCTTACGAGCCTTGGTATTTGTTTCATAAAGCTTTACCAAGGTGTCCCACGCCTCCTTGGGGGACTTGGCATCCTGAATATGCCCAATCATGGTGTCCTGTATACTAATGGAAAGCCAATACATAACCTTCCTGGCTCCTTGGTTCCAGTCTTTAAACTCTTTCACATCTGCAGCAGTCGGATTTATGTCCGGTATCTCCGGTGCCTCTTCATGTTCACCTTCTATGTAGTCCCAATAGCCTTTTCCCATCAGGAAATTAGTCAACCTGAACCTCCACATGGAAGTTATTTTTATCCAGCTTCTCAGCCACAATCTGTGTTATGCCATCATTAGACATCTTGCCAAACACACAATTTTACCAGAAATTGCACTCTGGTTTTTCCTGCACAAATGCTGTATTTTCTGCACAGCGGTACTGCAGTACTCTCAAATGTCACAACCAGTGACTTCAATGCACATACATACACCCAATGGCAACTGTAGACCTCTTTGCAGCACCCACAGTGTCTGCACAGTCAATCTGTCTTCCTGCAGTTCTTAAAACAGAGTTCTGCAGAGAATCGATGACTTACCCGCAGTACTCGAAATCGCCTGCTTTCTGAAAAACGGAGGTCCAGACACGCCCGAAACGCGTTTTCGGCCCGAAAACGTCAGTCCGTAGGACTATATAGTTGCCCTATAGCTTCACTCCCGCGAAGAAAGCTCCTCAATCAGAGATCGTTTGCCGGTGCCTCCCGTAGAGCTCCCGACAAGGGTGTAGTCACCAACACAATAGGGAAGAGTAGTTGAAGCTCTTACCCTCGTACCGCTTCCTGTGGTTCTCTTGCTTGCAGCTCAGCCCTTAGCACGAACCAGGCTCTGATACCATGAAAAGATGCAGGGGGGAAGAGAGCTTGAGCTCTTGCAAGCACACACACACACACTCACAAAACCCTAATAGAGAACACACAAGGTGAGAGGCTGAAAATCTTCTTCTTCTCTACTCAACACTCAACACACCATATACAAGAATAAGAGTACGCACAATATGAAAGGTACTCAACCAAATACATACACGGGTTCTCTATAGTGTGAACCCGACTAAATGAGCTGGCGCTATAACTATGCCAGTCTCTAGAATGGCTGTCACACAGCCTGTCATCCCACTGGCCGCATATCACCGAAGATCTCACCAACCATGCCAGTGGTGTGAGTGTGGGGCCTATCCCCCAGGCGGGTCATCAGTGGCCACCGCCTCACTAGACGAGCTCGATATCTCAACATTTGTGTTCAAGAGTTTCTCAAACCTATTATTCATAGTCTTCCATGCATCACCCCAAGACTCCCTCCTCTCATTTATCAGGGGTGTCTCCTCCCCCTCTAAATCAAGGATGGAAACAATGAAGGACCCCTTACTTTCTAAGTAACCACCCATCTTCATAAAAGACCTTAATAGAGTTTTCTCTATTGATGGACTTAATTTTCTGATTGCTTCTATTGGAATGAGCCTATATAGAGGGATTTTTTGAGGTGGTGTCATAAAATTCACCCTAATTCTCTCTAGGAAACCTTGAGGTATACTAGTTTTCAAAAGCTTACCAAATATCTCTATCTTTCTCTTACCCACAGTTTTTGGCACATTTGTCTCATGTGCACTTTCTTGTTGAGCACTTGATTCTTCAACAGATTCCCCTCCTTCTTGATTTACCCCTTCAACACCTTCTGCAATCTTTTCTTCATCCCCCTCATCATTGCCTTCTTCACTCCCTCTCCTTCATGAGCTTCATCATCCCCTTCAATATTAACTCCTTCCATCTCTCCTTCCCCATTCCCATCCACTTCCCCTTCTTTCTCTTCTTCTCTATCCCCTTCCGCTTCTCTCTTACCTCTGTTCCCTTCCTCACCTTCTCTGTTACCTCCTTTTTTCACTTCCCCTTTTTTAACAAGAGGCTACTCTTCAATCTCGATTTCTCCAAGCTCGAACAAACCCTGAGCAACAGTAGATGAACCTTATGTTGCATCACTTTAAAGCACTTGCACAATCTTTTTTTGCCTACGGTCAGGTCTTGTACTTTCAACCTCTATGTTTTCATACGATCGTTCAAGTTTGGAGAAACATGACCTTGTAAAATATCTACTGCCTTTTGACAAGCTAGGTGAACCCATTTGATAAATGACATGAGAAAAACATAAGCAGTGGCATGTTTTAAATTTTATTGGAAATAGAAATTAAAATTAAAATTTTATTTTATTTTTCTAATTTTTTTGGGATGGGGAATTCATTTTGTCATTATGAGTACCAAGGTTGTGGGGGTGCAATTTTGAGATACGTGTATGATAACAAATATCCATACACATATCTCAAAATTGCACCGACAACCTTGGTACTCATAACAAATATCCATACACATATCTCAAAATTGCATCGACAACCTTGGTACTCATAATAATGTAACGTGCACCCACAACCTTGGTACTCATAACAAATACATATTTTGAATAGCATGAATTCAAGAAGATGCTCAAAATGTATAAACAAAGACATGTAGAGAAACGAGAAAAAATTACTCAATTTGCATTGCTAATCGAACACTAGCTAACATGTAAGTTCCTCTCCCACTTTCTATGTGAAGCCCCTGTGTCCAGCTACAATGTAAGTTACTCAGTAATATGTTTTTGAATGAATTCTTCCTCTATCTATGTGAATTCTTTGTCTCTAATTGATTTCAAAAAACCTATGTGAATCAAACAATCTTTGTGTTTTTGAAGTCCTTGTGTCTTATTTAAATTTCATGTGATTAGGCCTCTAGTTTAATTGTGATTTAGCAGTGATCTATTGAAGCTGTGAATCAATATCTCTAGATTGAATCACATCAAAAAAGATGGGCTCGTAAGCTCACAAAATATTTGTAATGGAAAATAAGTTAGAGAGTAAGCAACTTTAAGAAGCCTCCTTGAATGGTCCCTACACATCTCCCCTAAAGCTTGTCTTCGGAGACCTTGGATCAAAAACAAGATATGCTTCCATTTCAGGTCTAGGTCTAGCTTCCATTAGCACCTTCACTTCTCTTGTAAAGCCAACTATCTTCCTCCTAATAGCAAGTTTGTGGCCACTGAACGCCATGGCCAGATAAGCCAATTGCCTTCCTCCTAATAGCAAGTTTGTGGCCACCATTGAACGCCATGGCCAAATCAGCCATGGAACCAAGCTTGTGGAGATTGGCTTGTGGAGATTGGTTTGACCTACATGGTAGTTCTGTTCTGTAATGCAGAGCGTTATAATTGTCATAATCTTGCTATTTGCAATGTAAAAGCCCCACAGTAATAGCTCTTGATGTATCTCGTTATCGAATCTCCTTAATCCTTGTGCAGCAACTCCTAATGCTCTCACGAAAGTGCTTAATAGGGGCCACAATTCAAAGCAAAGTGCACTAGTGGATGTGTGTTAGCTGCTTGAAATAGTAACAATCTTGGTGTAGCAGAGAGTTTATCATTTGCAGAAAAGCAAGAGAAGCTTGGTTCCAAGGCTTTCTGGCTAGATAAGCCTTGGGACCAAGCTTGTGGAGATTGGTTTTACCTACACGACTTAGCATGATTGAATGCCATGGCCAGATAAGCCATGGAACCCAACTTGTGGAGATTGGTTTTACCTACACGATGACAGGCCGGTTCTGTACTACAAGGCATTATAATTGTCATAATCTTGCTATCTACAATGTAAAAGACCCATGATAATAGCTCTTGGTGTATCTCATTATTGAATCTCCTTAATCCTTGTGTAGAAGCTCCTAATTCTCTCACGAAAGTGCTTAATAGGGGCCACAATTCTTGTGTGTTAATGCATGCCTTCCATCACCTCCGCTACCTCATCATGATGAAGTTTAGCAATAACCACATAGTGGTAAGCAAGAGACAAAAGTAATTGCTAACTTGACTAGATAATTTTTTGTTATATATGAAGATGTCACATGCACCCATGCATTGAGGAGCTATGTAACACCACTGGATCATCATCAATGCTACACCATGTATAGCTGTAGAAACTTGTAGGAATTTATTTTGTCATATGCAGTGACCCCATTGTGAGACCTAGTCTAATGACGTGTGCTAAATACATCACATCTAAAGTCTTAGGTGTCAGTATGTGTCACTTAACCCACTCGAAGAGAACAATCCCATGTAGGTCATCCTAGTGTAGTAGTCTAAAACAAGCAAGTAGAAGCATTAGGATCATAGGTACATTAAGAGATTTAGTCTTAGAATTAGGGCTAGAAATATGCACCTAGGGGATGTACCATTGAGGCTATGGTAGAAGCCTACATTTTGCATGGTTATCAGATATCTTGGGAGAAATCCTCTTTTGTGTTTGAGGATGATAGATGGGATTTGATTTTTAATTTTCTTAATAGAGGTTGAAGGATAAATTAGCTGTTGTAAGTCTGAAAGGATGTAACACTTTTTGAATAATACATATATATATATTGGTCCCAAAAAAAGGGCTAGCCTTAAGTGGGCTCCCACTTAAGGCTAGTGTAGGTCATCCTAGTGTAGTAGTCTAAAACAAGCAAGTAGAAGCATTAGGATCATAGGCATATTAAGAGCTTTATAGGTCATCCTAGTGTAGTAGTCTAAAACAAGCAAGTAGAAGCATTAGGATCATAGGCATATTAAGAGCTTTATAGGTCATCCTAGTGTAGTAGTCTAAAACAAGCAAGTAGAAGCATTAGGATCATAGGCATATTAAGAGCTTTAGGCTTAGAATTAGGGCTAGCCTTAAGTGGGCTCCCATATGGGTTTCCCAAGAGCCACAAAGGGCCAACCATGGGATTAAGGCCCACCTGACTAGCCCTTGATATTATGTTCAATCGACAGCTAGCATGGGAGAGGCTTAGTACGCCAGTAAAAAAGCCACACATGTATGAAAGAACCTACATATACAACATTTTTAACCTCTTGTGGGCATCAGTCTCATCAAGAGACCATAAGAGACCATGTGTATGAAAGTGCCTACATATACAACATTTTCTTGTGGGCATAAGTCATCAAGAAACCACAAGTGTATGGAAGTTCCTACATACACAACTTATTCATCAAGCCAACATGCATATGAAGGGGTTACCAACTTGGGTTTGTCCTCCTAAAGATGTCAATAATATACAAATGGATAAATTGTTATTGTGGGTGTTGTGCCTATATAAGCTACCCTTAGAACCATTCATTTAATCATCTAACTCTTGCATAATTCAACAGAGAAATGCAATGGTTCTTTCTCTAGAAGAGTGTGACTTCTGCTAGAGCATCTTTGACCTTGATGTAGTTTGCCTGGTTATTCCATGATCTTGGTGTCCTTCTTGTCGAGCTTGTAAAACTACATGAGAAGGTTGATCTTTGAGCTCTTTGAGTTGGTGTGCTGAAAATATTCTTAAGCTCTTGTGATGCCAATTTGGCATCCTTGATTCCAGCAATCTGACTAATCACATCATCACCAAGGTTATAAGTTATAAGACCCAATGCTTTGTTATTTTGAAGTGGCTCAACCTCCACTTGTTCATCCTCAATTAGATGCCAAAGCCCCTTATGCATAAGCAAGTACATGGTCCTGCTTTGCCATGTGTAAACATTAAATCTTGAGACAACTTCTACATGTTCCATGATGAGAAGGGGTTCTTCCCTGAGCCTTAATTGTAGTTTTTATACTAATTCAATAAAGTTCTCTTCTTCTCTATCTACTATCTACTATCTTATGCTATTGCTTGCTTGCTTGTGTGAGCTCTTATGTTTGCTTCCCTGCTTGCATGTGAGAGAGTGAGTATGAGAGAGTAAACTGTGAGGAGGTTCGAGCTTCCTTTGGAGTGCGGTGGTGGTGGTGACAACGGAGTGGAGCTTTAGAGTGTGGAAACATCGTCTTCTACTACGAGAATATCGAGCACACGTATTCACGAGGTGAATACGTGTGGCGATGGCGGTGGTGACAATGGAGTGGAGCTTTAGAGTGTGGAAACATTGTCTTTCTTCTATGAGAATATCGAGCACACGTATTCACGAGGTGAGTGACACACCTTGCCCATGCAATTGTGAGCTAGGTCATGGAAGATTAGCTTCTCGGTTGAGCTTTTTTATGCTCTCGAGTGTGGTTGGAAAAAGCCCCATGACATTGGTGTACTCCTGCACTCTTTCTATGGTGCAAGGAATTTCCATAAGTGGCGCTGCTACTATTGGGGAATAGCCCCACCGCATAGCCACAATGCATTTTGAATGCATGTGTGTATGGTTTATTTCTATTATATTTTGTTTTTTGTTTTCTTTAAGAATGGTAGAAATGAATTTTAAAAATCTATCCAGCGTGTTGAATTGTCATTGAAATCTTAAGAAATTTATGTAATTTCCACATGTTTTGCAATTTCTACACGTTTTTCAAATTCTATAATTTTGGCATTTTCAATGAGTTTCATAATTTGTGCATTTAGGTTAACTCTACTCCAACTTATTATTTACAAGTTCAATTTTTGGTTTTCTACATTTCCTTTTTTTTGGGCATTTTTCAATTTCGGGGAAAAAATATCAATTGAACATGAAATTAAAAGAATCCAGTTAAATAGACCATAAAATTGGTTTCCTAGCATAGTATTTATCCCAATTTTGACTCATGTGGAGAAATCGGGATAAAAACAGAAATTAGGGAAGGATTTGTAACACAGAAAGTTTTGTGTGTTACAAATCCTCCCCTAATTTCTATTTTTATCCCGATTTGTAACACACAATTTTTTTATGTTTTCTACACATTCTACGTTTTTGCATTAGTGTAATTAACATGAGTTAATTATACTTAATTCTCTCTCTAGTATGGGCATCTTGACTAGCTGTCTGCATTTAATGCATGCACGCTTTTAGGCCATTAGCCACAAAAGTCCAAAAGCCTGTCAATACCCATTTTCGGGTAAGTTTTGAGTGGCTGGACATAATTGAATGTGTTCAAGCCTAAGTCAAAGATTCTAGGAATACTCCGGCGAGTAAACATAAACCGTAAACTAGAAATCGTAATCCGAAAATGTAAAAATTAAAAAATAAAAAAGAGAAAAGGTAAAAGGGAAAAGGAAAAATGTAAGGTCGGGGGGTTTAAAAAAACATAGAAATTTTTGAAAAGTGCACACACAAGTTTGCTTGATATATGTTGTAGGCTCTTGCGATTGTGTTGACGCAACTTGTGTAACACCCCAAAAAATTATATTTTTACATTGTTAAGGAGCTTAACTATGCGAGCCAGCGCCTGTAGCACTCGACTGACGTGAAAAAAGTATACTATTTTTTGAGCCAGATGGGTTAAGAAACACCTGAAATGTGTTTTAGAAAAACTTTAGACAATCCAACAAGTTTTTCCCAAAAAATAAAAATTAGTTAAAAAAAATAAAAATAAAATTCTTAAACTTGTTTGGAGCATCCGTAGGGCCTTCAAACACCCCATATTCACATGCATCTACGATCTGGGCATGTATTACATGCCTATTTAGACGATAGCGCATCTATCAAGCTAGGTGCATACCCGCCAACATTAGGCTTAGAACCTTCGGTCGGAACCCAGTTTAGCATTGTACAAGGACCTGCACTAGAGGTTACTGATACATCATCAGATTTCAAGTCAATGGAAGGATTCCCCATCCCAAGAAGTGAGAACCCTAACTAGGCCTCACCAGTCAAGCCATCTATTAGTCTTTTTGACCGTGTAGCTAGCTACCTTAGAGGTTCGGACTCAACCACTACCTCTGAACCAAATCTTACTACATATAGACCCCATGATGAAGGAGTTGAGGTAAACTCTAGAGAGACACCTATTGTACTCTCATCGTTACAACTAGGGAGCGTTCACGTTGATATCCTTGTCCATACAGCTCCTGTTGCACATGTTATAAATATGACTATCGTACCAGTCCCCGAACAAGTATTTATGCCTAATGGTAGAACATGAGAAGAAGTGCAAGTAGTAAAGGTACTAATCCAAGCCGCTAGAGAAAAGGAAGAAAAGACTTTGCAAGTGGCACAACAACGATTAGTAGCCCAAACAGCTCAATATGCCCAAAACAAGTCCCAAGTCAGGATTGCACAAGTAGTGTCCACATTCTCAACACAAGAAATAACATTACGCCTACCTCAGGGAAAGAGCTAGGCTTGCAAATCTCGGATCAAAGTCTGATTTAGGAGTATGATGCATCAATAGAGACTCTTATGAATTTCACCACAGGATAAGCTTATGGTGTTAGTTGGGAAGGGATTATCCAATCAATATCTGGGACCACAATGGAGGAGGAATGATTGTAGGGTATCAATTGCATATATAAGATCATTAAACATGAAAGGATCCAAAGACCTATGGCATAAGTCGGGACATCCAAAGCAAGAATGCTCACGACGACGATGATGAGTGAAATGGTAATGGTCTTAATAAGAGGCATCACCACCTAGGAGGATGTCACAACTAAGTCCGTACAACTTGAGGATAACTTGATGATAAAGGGAGTAAGAACTTTAGATTCTAAGTTTGTTACATTAGTAGCACAGGTAGTGGTCGTAGAAACACCAGTACAAAACCTATAGTTAAAGGTAATACTTTAGTGAAAATGACTTGGACTGACTTCTCAAAAGCCCTCCAAGAGGAAATGAAGGCTACCAAAGCTTTGGATAATGCACACATCTACCCCAGGAGAGAGCTACATCAGTGTTCCATTTGCTGTCAGGGACATACCATTAGTGAATGTCCAATTTTAAGAGCTCGTTACAATGGTAACTATAGCTTTTGTGGGCACTATGGTTACAAAGCCTGAGAGTGCCGAACATGCCTATACAGGAGGCTGCCAATACAACGAGACCATAGCTAGCATTGCCAGCACCGCAAAACAACAAACGCTAGCCCTCGGTCTTATAGTAAATCAAGCAATGGCTAAATAATCCACATACCAACTCCTATTAAAGGGTATGCGCCATTCACCCAATGTGCCATTACCTCCACTAGTCTTGGGACTGCAACCACCTCCACCAAGGGTGATACCTCTTAATCAAGTGAGCTTTGAGGAGCCTATTGATTACCAAGAATATGAGGTGGATGTCAAACCCAACCCCCATCTCTTTGAGGACCCCACAGAGCTTTATCCCAACTATTATGTAGTGGATGGAAGAGGGGGAGTCAAGCCAATTTGCTAACTTGCTATGATGGGAAGGGGCCAAGACATTAATGCCATAGCTAGAAGAATGCCTCTTAAATGTTACCACTGTCAAGGTCCCCATCGAGTTCTATAATTCCCTCTAAAGTTTCCTCAACTCATCCAAGCAGTGCCCTCAAACATGCCACACCACTACTTTTTGTAACCGTTGTGGCATAGATCATTGGATTAAGGACTGCCCCAAGAGGATTGGGGTGATAAGCCCACAGATGGGAACCATCATCACACCCTTAAACACGATTGGGATAATGTTGCATGTGACGAATGAAGATCAATACAAGGATGCAACAAAAAAGACACTTAGGGCTCTTGAAAAGAGTTCAATGTTGTAGATGAATGTGGGAGAGGGCTTGACAATAATCCCACATGGGAACTTTTGGGAGTTCTAGAATTTTTGTATAAAAGGTGGCCCATTTGAGAGTTAGAGAGGACTCTTTGGTCATTTGGTTGAGAGGCTCATAGAGAGAGCTTGCTCCATAGCTCCTTCTCAAGTGCTCTCCCAAGGCTCTCCATCTCCATTCTTGCTTCAATCTTGTACTCTCTATTCTTTACATTTTCAATGATATGAGGTTTTGGTCTACACACTTGCTAATCTAGATTTCTTAATGATGTTTTGATTTGTGAGTTGTAGAGTGCATGTGATGAAGCTTGTGCATGAAATGATGTGTAGTTGAGGCTTGTGTGATAGCTCTTTGCATGTTAGGTTCTTTGCATAAGTTGCATTTTTGTGCTTAAGTGTAGCCTAATCTTGATGCTTTGATTATGTTAGATTGATGTGTTGATTGTGTTAGATTGATTGCTTGAGTGATGAAGAAGGATTGAGTAGGACTAGAAGTCATTAGTATGTGGTTAACTAATCTTCTCCCATTCGGGATAGCCTCTATGCGCTAACCGGGTTGCATTCACGGATTGACAAGTGTGTGGGTTGGATTGTAAAAACTTTGGTTGCACGTGCATTGGTGTGCCACTCACTGCTTCCCCCACCAATCTGGTAGTTCTTGACAGACTTGGAGCATTTGATGTTTTGGCCTTCTCCATTAACTTTGTTATTGTAGGGCCTACTCCGTGATATTTACCTTGCATGAATGCATGCTTCTTTGTGGATTTCAAGAGGGCATTAGCGAGGTCTGAAACAACTACATCATATAAAGAGATGGCTCCCTTGAAACCCTCTCCTGCTAACCAACTTGCATGCTTTGTTTATGCTAGATTGGTGGTTGGCATCTGGAGCACACAAGCATCATTGACATCCAATAATAGGAAATTAAGTTAATTGCAAGCTCCAACCATATTCTATAACCAGATAGTTAAGTTGATAATTTAGATTCAAAATACAAGCTATTCTTTTCGAGAACCAAGAAAATAATACTTACCTCTACAAGATGTTTCCTCCAATGGGGATATCTAGTATGGAACCAACTAAGCCAACAATCCATGGCTGGTAAGTTTGCATTAGTGACTTTCCCGTTCATCCACCATGATCTAATATGTCTATATTTTAAAAGTGCCTCTTCCTCACTCAATACACAGTGCCACGACGACATAGTCACTTGTGCTCTTCCTAAAAATTCATATAACTACATATTGTACTGTATGGATGTTCAAGATTTGTTCCCAATGAAAAAGACACGAATGCTCACGAACTTCTAATATATTCTCTGGTCCATTATTATAGACTGTCTTAACTGCCCTCCAGTTGGCTCCATGAAGCCAAAAAAATCTAGCTTGGAGAGAAGCCTTTTTGGACCACAACATTGTTAATCATCTCCTAGAAAAGTACTTGTGCCATTGTTCACAAGTTGCAATTGTCATGAGCTCTTGCAGGCTTCATGCCATCATACGACAATTGGAAAAGTACTAAAAACAAGATCAATTGTTTTAAAGAACTTAACAAGACCAAACTCTACCTTGGATCATATACATGTGCAGCCATTGTTTTCCATCCTTGCACACGTCTGACGTGATCAAATCAAACCCAAGCCTTGGATCATATACATGTGTAGCCATTGTTTTCCATCCTTGCACACGTCTGACATGATCAAAACAAACCCAAGCCTTCCTCAAATTCCCATCTCCTATTTGGCGCATACGGTTCACCAAATCTAAGCCGGATGCAGGCCTTGTGGTGGTCTGACATTTTAAACACATAACAACGGTCTGACTCATCCAAAGCTTGCCCAAGAAAATGACTACCATGGAAGAACTCAAAAGCACATTGTCTCTTCAATTCTAGGATACTTGACTCTTCTCCTTGCACTGAACTATTGATCCTAGAAGCATGCACCATCCTCTTGAATCTACAAGAGAATTGAACAACTCAACAAACTATGTAAACGTTCATTCACAAGAATTACCAAACAATTAAAATCAATTTGGAAAGAACATTACCTTTGACATTGAATTAGGGGATGCATGTATTCCAATAATAGTGACAACCCCATGTTGCTAATATTTGATTCATTCTTTGTATGTTTCCTGACAATTGCATCCAATAAGAGTTGTTTGGTGATATCCATTTGTACCTTCCTTGGACCACTTGTAGCAACCTTTGCAAACAACTGCCTCTTGCACAAGTTCCCTTATCTTTTGCAATGCGTGCCGCCTTGATGTGCCCCTTTGCACCTCATGAAAATGTTCCCCTTCATCAATCTCGACATATGTGGATCATCAAGCATAAAATAGTACACTATAGCACTACACATTATTCTATATAAAGGTTTGTTCTTACAGTAGAAATAAGCTAGTGATCCATATCCATTCGTTGTTAAGCCCATAGAGGTAAGTTTCTATGTAAGCTTACCTATTATGTGAAAAAATACAAAGTTTCAATAAATACTCTTATAAATCAAAGTTTACTGAAATTAAGACAAGACAATAAGCTTACCAATCCATGATGTTGTATTCAGTGTGCCATTAATAATACTTCTTTCGCAGAAGGCATAAGTGCACTCAAATAAGCCTCCACAAGAACTCTTTCGTACAACTCCAGGAAACTTCACATGACTCTCTGTAGGTTTCACCCAGCAATGGCCATCATGTGCTTGCTCCATTCCTTGCATTGGAGAGGCTGAAGGATCATGTACATTCGGAAACTCAAAAGCCACATTACCATTATAGATTTGAGGAATATCTTCTCCTTTCTCAATATGTGTGCTTGCTAATAACAATCTACGAAGAATACCAGCATGAGATTCCTCAGACAATAAGTATTTGACCACACTCTTTTGAAGTGGTGTACCTATGAGAGAATCTCCTATTGTAAGGTCAATAATGAATTCTTTTGGGATGCTTGTTGTAGTGTTGCTTAACTCTCCTGTTATTGGAATAACAAGGTATTCTGTTGTTATATCTTTATCAAAGATATAACATGGTTCCTCTCCAATCGGTCTAGCTTGCTCGATAGGTATAAGATAATCTACACCATCATCTTGTGGTTTGATTGCAAAAGCTTTCAATCTAGAGTGAGAACAACATAATATTCCATCAAAATCATTAGCTTTAGTAATATAATAATAACCATGTACAGTTCTAACAATAGGATCACTCTCTAAACCTCCCACAAAAATGTGAAAAGAATCCATGGCAAGAAAAGCTCTTAGAAAACCACCTCAGAAACACACAAGCTCTCAAAAAGCCATCTCACAAACATACAACAAACTAATGACAACGAATTAAAAGTCTAAACATGAATTCTATACATATTAGAAAATGTTTTTAAAATTATACTCATTTTTTTAAAATGATCATTATAAATAATATGATTAAGACAAAATCTAAAACTCATTTTCAATAATTATACTATACAATAAATGCATGCATAAATACCTCTCATTTAATTATTATTCTATAAGTAACTCCTATATAAGATTATTCCATAACTAACTCTTATATAATGATTATTTCATAACTAACTACTATATAATGATTATTTCATAACTAACTCTCATATGATGATTGTATAACCTTTATATCTTTGATGTGATCCCAATTTAAGCTATAACCTTTTTGTCATCTCTTTTATGATTCCATCCATTTTTATTTTAAATAAAGAGTACATCCTTGTATTGCCCAACAATGCATGGGAGAATTTGAAAAGATTCAAAATGCAACATTTGGGTAGGTCTATCATCATCATGGTCATTGTCATCACCATCATAACGAGGGTCTCTCCTTTAGGTTTTGCCAAAGTTTTTATGTAGGTTGGGAGGGTTAGTAGCCTTCCAAACGTTCTTATGCTTACAACGTACAAACTTATAAAAGCCTTCACTTATTTTCAACATAGAGAGACAAAGAAGCTTGCCGGTTCCATCATACTCCTCCATTCTTCGAAGGTCCTTAAGTATGTAGCACAATGCAGCATCACCACATTGTGGAGGAATGTAATACACATATGCACCGGCATAATTGCAACTATACATGACATCATACTTAGCATGTTTGTGTAAGTATGAAAAACATCAAGAATTAGCTTAGAAATATGGGGGGGGTCTCTCTCTCTCATAGACTTTCTCCCTCCCTAAATCCTAAAAGGATATCCCTCTCTTTCTCTCTCTCACGGAACTCCCCTTATCTCTCTCTCTCTCTCACCAACCCTTCCTTCACTATCCTTTTTCCTCTCTCTCTCTCTATACCTTTTCCTCTCCTCTCTAGTTTGCATGCACAAGAGTTTGAAGAGAAATGGAGAATGACATTTTATAAAGATGAAAGAAAGTAGATGCTGGCAAGGCAAACATTGCACAAGGGGAAGGTTTCTTTGAGTAAGAATCCTACACTATGTCCTCTATTTATTTTGTAGACAACAACATTTTATGGTTTTAATGTTACGGTTTAATTATGGTGTTGTGTTGCAGACGACTAGTGCAAGTTAATTGGGACGAGAAACTGGATTGTTTGACAGAGGATAGGCTATACAATTTGGCAACTAGCTCATTACCAAATGACCACAAATCATAGATTTTAGATATTTATGATTGATAGCAATTTGAAGAGGCTAAAGGATTCACAAATCCCTAAAAGTATGTAATAATTACTTTTCCTATCTTCTTGATATTTACAAAGTGCTATATTTTGTTTGAATAATAATTTCAATGGAAATGCAAGTTTATTCAGGGATTGGCTTTAAAGAGAAGTCATATGGCATGAGATTGGAGCGCGGGGTGTAGCAGTCCTTGTAGAAATATCAAAAAAGTAAAGGTAATTTTTACAGATACATTCCTGGATGACCTCACCAATCTTAAGAGAATGTATTTTGGGAAGCTGTTCATGGAAATGGTGGGATCCCTAAAGAAACAAGGTGTGGTAGCTTTGAACCCTGATGTCGTCAAGGCTACCAAGCGTGTTGTGTTCAAGTGTGTAACATTCCATAAAGCGTACTTACTACTTAGTTGTACTCTTATATTTGTAAACTGAATGGATATAATAATGTGTAGATGGATTTGTAAGTGCCAAGCGGTCTATTGCATATGTGCCTGCAATCTTAAAACAATGGTGCAATCCAAAACATGAAAGAACTATGTATACACATCAGAAACTTTGAGACCTTTGAGATGTAGAGATATACACGAGATTCCCATTGTTCCTTGACTTTCCAAGTGGCAAATTTCCTAAGAGCGAGAAGGAGATGTATCCTCAGGCTTGTAAAGCAAAGCAATCAATCATGGTATGAACTATACAATTAGATCTTCCACTTTAATTTAAGCATTGTTTCTTATATCTTTTCAAATGGTGAATTCTATTGTGAAGCCTAGAAGTCTGTGTGATAAATCACATGTTCAAAGGCAAAGGTAAAGGCCTTATGAGGCGCGATGAAGGGGATGATGAAGATGAAGAGGATGATGAGATGATGAAGAGAATGATAATGATGAAGGGAAAAAAGTTCCAAAAAAGGATGCAATGAAGGGAAAGGGAAAAGGAAAGTCACTACAGGAAAAGGATGACTCTAATACCTCTCCCATCAAAATATGATGAAGCGATTCTGATGATAGCACACACAAGATTGAGGCAACCCCAAAGTTGAAGATGATCATGTAGCACCACAGGTAGGGCACTCTTTTACTTGTGGATCATTGGTATTATTGTTACATTATTTACATACTAACATACATTAAGCTATGGATTCAGATAAGCTTAGCAAGAGATGAAGCACCAAATGCACCATTGCGACCATTTAATCCACCTAGCCTGGGTGAACTGAATCCAATCTAAATGAATTTTCTAGGTATGATTTTACTCATTGTGGTAATGATAATGTAAAGTATTTGTGTGGTGCATGCAATTACATTGAATGTACACTTTATAGGATTGTCTTGTCATACCACGGCAGTAGTCCTCAGTGCTCCCATCGAACATCAAAGTGCTAGTTCCTCTACCATTACAGAAGCCTCGGCGCGTTAATAGGTGTAATAATCAATTGTGACCACATGTGAAATGATTGTAAAGGTGTGTCTTTTATATCATGTAATAACAATTGATGTATAATTCTACTCAACATGGTTTGGCAAGACATCATTCTACAAAGATGATGGCATGTGTTGGGGATCCTTTGAAGATAGGCCGTGCACTTTTGAACCACCAGTGTGTCCACTGGAGCACATGTCTTTGATATGTTTTGAAGGCCAATGTGGGAGAAAGGACCTTAACTGTTAAAGGTGTCAATACAAACACGTGCGATTGTATTGTAGTGAGGTTTCCCACATGAGGTTCTGTTTATAGTGACATTGTCCCACCATGGAATCTCTGCACATGTGAGTGATGAGATTATTTTCCCTTCATTCAGACCTTGTGTGTTGTTGTGCATATGTTACGTGTGTGTATGCCATGCTTACGTTTTTTGTGTATGTCATTCTAATTAATTCCACGTAGATAGAGAGGATCATCCATTGCTTCAGATTTGTGAGACCATCCTAGATGAAAATGGCTCTATTATTGTCATCAGTACTATTTATCAAGTGGCTGTTGGATAAATGTAATCCCAACTCCTTAGTCCAATTTAAATGTGATAGGCTAGTGGTCAGTGTGGTTGATGTGTAAAGCCTACAAATGGTTGGTGCATGTTGTTCATGCAACTCATGCAACTAAAAATAGGGTAGAGGAGTCTCTAAATAAGGTACAAGTCGTGAGATCAAGTGATTATGTAAGTTTGGTTCATGTCTAATTATAATTAGTGTCTTCTTGTGTTAATCTCATATCAATTTTTTGCATATACCAATTTTTGTCCCTCATATTCATGATGTCTTGTACAATCTTTGATCCACCTTGAGGATGTTTTGATCAATCTTCATAGCTTAGTTATCAAATCTAACATTTGGTATCAGAGCTTGACTCAATTAGATTTAGTTTATTAGCAAAAACACTAATTACTTTCTTAATCACCATAGCCAGTTTTTCTGTTTTGAACCCCTTGCTGTAGATTGATTTCGTGTGTGCACCTGAGGGGATGAAACCCTAATATTTTGTTATAGCCTTGTTGGTTTGCTCCCACGAATGCTACAATTTGAAGCTCACCCTCCAATTTCAACGCAACAGCGCGAATTTCTCAGCGCTAGCTAAATCGCCTATTTTCGGTTCAGCGCAGAAATTCTCCCTCATCGCTTCGAATTGCGCCGATTCCTTCAAGGTGTAGCAAGACCATCAAGTGAAGATTGTGCATCTCAAATCTTGTGCAATTTGGTGCACTGTAGCAGCTGTACAAAGCAAATTTCCAGTCGCCCCTTTTCTGCAGTTTCTGCTCCAAGTATATGGTGATACCAATTTTGCTTTATATTGATGATATTTTTGTTATTTGGGCTTAAATCATCTATGTGAGCAAGTTCTCAACATCAATCATCATATTTTATCATCATGAGTTCAAAATTCCCCGACAAATTCAACGGAACTGGGTTCCATACCTGGCAAATCAAGGTGAAGGGCTACCTCATGAAGAAAAATCTGTGGAGTATGGTCAAGCCACTTACTGAAGATGAAGCTGGTATTTCTGCTGCAGTTACAAGAGCTACAACGGCTGCACTTCAAGCAAAAGATGAGCAAGCACTTGGTATTGTCATTACTGCTTTAGAAGATGATTTTATTCATTATATTGATGATGTTGAGTCAGCTATGGAAGCTTGGGAATTATTAGAACGTACTTTTGGTGCAAAGGCAAAGCATTCCAAGATCAGTTTGAAGATGAAACTCTTTGATCTAACCATGGAGAGTAATGAAAATTTAGCAGCTTTGATTAACAGGTTGAAGAGCTTAATGACACAGTTGGTTTATGTTAAATCTCCTGTTCCTGAAGAAGATGCTATTGCTATCCTGCTCAAAAGCTTACCTTCAAGCTTTAGACAAATTTTAACGGTACTTAAAGAGAAGGAGCCAGTCCCTTCTTTGGAAAGTTTCATAAATTCTTTGCAGGAAGAAGACAAGAAGATTACAAAGGATGTGATAGATCCTTATGCATATACTGTTACTACGACATCGGCAAAGAAAAAGTGTACTATTTGTGGTCGTACAAATCATCTTACTAAGGATTGTTTCTCCAAACATCCTTGTGAGTATTGTGGAAAGACGAATCATCCATCCTCAAAGTGCTACCAAAAAGATCAAAAGCAAGCAAAGGCACATATGGTTGAAGAAGTCAACCAACAAGAAGAAACAAATCTTTATTCTAGTCTCAGTATAAAAGATGTAGATGAGGAATATGCTTTTTAGATTATGTCATGTATGTGGTTGAGTCAAGACTTATGTTGTTCCAACTTAACGAGTTGTAGAGGAGAGTACACTACCCTATGTTGTTGTTGTTGGAATTAGGGTTGCAGGAATGCACACACAACTTCAAGAAGATTAGGAAGCTTGAGCACAACACAGTAGTGTATTATGAGTGCCAAAAATGAAAGATAACAAGCCCTAGAAGATAATGGGCGTATATACAATGCACAGGGGAAAAAACCTCCTAGTGAGGGAAAAAGTGCCCCGGCGGTCCTAAGTGTGTTCACACACATCACTACTATAATATGGTAACAAATCCCCCCTGGAGTGATGCGGTGAACAAGAGCTAGCACTCATGTATAGGGAAGTGTCTAGCTATGTGGACGAATCCACAAAAGGGAGTAAGCCCAAAGCTTTGCGAAAAGCTTCGAACTTCTCACGAGGCAGAGCCTTTGTGAAAAGGTCTGCAAGGTTATCCTGTGTTGGCACATAAGCCAAACTGATCTCTCCTGCAGAGAGTCTCTCCCTGACATAATGGTAGTGCACCTCCAATGTGCTTCGTACGAGCATGGAACACTGGGTTCCGCGCAACTGCCAATGCGCTCTGACTGTCAGTGAAGATGGTGGTGGCAGATGGCTGCCCAACACCCAAATCAGCCATAAGGCGTCTGAGCCACACACACTCAACCGTAGCTGTGAAAGCTGCCCTGTACTCAGCTTCACAACTAGAAGTGGCCACAGTAGGCTGCTTCTTGCTCAACCATGATATGCATGAGCTTCCAAGCATGAAGCAAAAACCACTCATGGACACGCGTGTGTCATAACAACCAGCCCAGTCAGAATCTGAAAAAGCATGTAAATCTGGCGGCAATGATCCCCCCTTGGGATAAAACAACCCAAGATGCCGAGTACCACTCAAATAGCGAAAGATACGCTTCACTGCCTGCCAATGGTTAATGCCTAGGCTATGCATAAATCTGCTCACCTGTGAGACTGCAAACTGAATGTCTGGCCTCGTAATGCATACATAAATGAGGCAACCAACAGCTGTCTGATAGAGTGTGACATCAAAGTGATCTCCAGCATCATGAAGACTCAACTTCAAACCTGTCTCCATTGGAGTAGCAATAGGCTTGCAGTCTTCAAGGCCAAATCTCCGCAACAATGTTTCAATATACTTTGTCTGACACAAAGCAATACCTCCATCACACTGCTTAAATTGTATCCCCAAATAATGATGCAAATGCCCCAAATCTGACATCTCAAAAGAGGCATTCAAATCAGCCTTAAAATCAGCAATATGACTCTCATTTGGTCCTGTGAGCAGCATGTCATCGACATAGAGAGCAATGATTAGATGTACACCATCCACACGTTTAACATACAAAGTGCTTTCTGTTGGACTATTCTGAAACCCATGTGCAGTCAAATATGCATGTATTTTTTCATACCAAGCTCGTGGAGCTTGCTTTAAACCATATAAAGCCTTTTTTAACCTGCACACTTTGTTTTCCTGCCCTCTTTGAACAAAACCACGAGGCTGCGATACATACACCTCCTCATGCAAATCTCCATTTAAGAACGCAGTCTTTATGTCCAGCTGATGTACATTCCAACCATTATGAGCTGCTAATGCACACATGCTACGAACAGTGGTCATACGACATGTGGGAGCAAAAGTCTCATCAAAATCAATGCCCTTCTCTTGAGCATAACCTTTTGCAACAAGCCTAGCCTTATGGCGATCCACTGTGCCATCAGGCTTACGCTTCAATTTGTATACCCACTTAGTGCCAATGGCCTTCTTGCCAGGGGGCAAGTCACATAAAGACCATGTACCATTCTTCATAATAGCATCGTATTCTGCTTGCATAGCAGCCATCCAATTTTCTGAACTTTGTGCCTCATCAAATGAAACAGGCTCACTTTCATCGCACATACTAGAAACAGCCAATGCATAACAATCTGACGCATAAGAGGCACCATGAGAGCCAGAACGAGTGCGACTAGACAAAGGGGCATCCAACTTGCTGTCACGCAAAGTCTGCACCAGCCATCTAGGCATGTTCCTAGAGCCCTCAATCTCTTGTCTCTCATCCTCAAGTGCATCATGCACATCTGCATCAGATATAGGCTGATCTGTGCCATCATTTAAAACCTGCATAGGCTGAAAAACTGCCTCATGAGGTATTGCACTTGACTGTGCACCACTGAAAAGAGGCAACAATGTATCATAGACATCACGTGAGCTGATATCTGTCTCCTTAGTACATGAAACCAAGGGCTGAACTGCATCTTCCACAAATACAACATCACGGCTAACCAAAATGCGCTTTGTCTGTGGATGATACAAACGATAGCCTTTGCTCTCAGCACTATATCCAACAAAAATACATTTGACAGCTTTGTCATCCAATTTTCTGCGATGTTGCACAGGCACTAATGCATATGCCAGGCAACCAAAAACACGTAAATGGCCAACAGATGGCTTGCGGCCATGCCAAGCCTCATATGGAGTGACAACCTGTAATGCTTTGGTGGGACACCTGTTTAGTACATAAGTGGCACACATGACAGCCTCAAGCCAAAAACCATGTGGTAGACTTTGACTCTTAACCATACATCTTGCCATTTCCATGAGAGACCTGTTTTTTCTCTCAGCCACACCATTTTGCTGTGGTGTATACGGCACTGTACATTGGTGTTTTATCCCACGCTCAGCCAAAAATGCATTAAATTCTGAAGACATATACTCCCCCCCTCGATCTGAACGGAGGGTGCCCATCTTACTTTCTGACACATTTTCAGCCATAACCAAAAACTGTTTGAAGCACAAAAACACTTCGGACTTTGCCTTCAAAGGATATACCCATGCATGCCTGGTAAAATCATCAATGAAAGTCACGAAGTAAAGGTAGTTTCCAAATGATGGAGTTTGCATGGGACCACAAACATCACTGTGAACAAGCTGCAATCTGCGTTCAGCTCTCACTGATCCATCTTTGGGAAAGGAAGCACGCTGCATTTTACCCAATATGCAGCCCTCACAAACATGCTTGACAGGTGCCTCAAGCTTAGGCAAAGAAGACACCATTTCAGATTTCTGCAGGCGCAGCAAACTTGCAAAATTCAGATGACCAAAACGTGCATGCCACAGTTTTGCATTTGAAATAGCCTGCGTATCCATAATAGCACATGCTGAATCCTCTACACATTTGCCATCCATATTGAGCTTATACAGCCCTCGACATAGTGAACCAGATGCTACAATGATGTCACCACAAGAGAGATCATGAACAGTACATCTGTCATCCACAAATTTTACAACCAAACCTGTTTTGGCAAATGCGGAGACTGACAGCAGATTCTTTTTGATCCCTGGCACATACAATGCATCAAAAAGTGTAAAGGTGTTGCCATTTGCAACATTCAGCACAATCTGTCCAACTCCTTCAACGGGATAAGAGGAGTTATTGGCACAAGTGACAGTATTCCCTGTGGGAGCAGACTCAAGGAAAGTGAATAAACTGCGCTGCGAGGTGATATGCTTAGTGGCACCACTGTCAAAGTACCATACATCTGAATCTACTGCAGACATACATGTGTCATGCAAAGATGGGTCATAACTGCACTGCGCATTGAATGCCCATTCTGTATCTAGCACAACATTAGCAGATTCATTGTTAGAAGGAGAGGCATCTGCAACAGCCATACCAGCCTCTTTCTTCTTAGCCTCTTTCGCAGCCAGCTTAGGACACGCTTTTATGACATGATCATTTCCCTTACAGTACTTGCAAAATGTCTTCTGTTTGTCACCCTTCTTCTCATCTTTGTCTTCCTTCTTTGGTTGCGCAGCATTTGCAGATTTCTGCTTACTAGAAGAAAAGCCAGCTTTACCTTTCCCGCTTCTCTGACTAGCAACGAAAGCTTGATCTGCGACACGCATATTATTCCTGTTTTGCCTTGACTGGTCTTCTTGCAGCAAAACAGAAACTAACTCCTCAAATGATAAGGCATTGGGATTGCCTTTCATCATCAAGCGAAGAGTGGAAGCAAAACCCTGATAAGAATCTGGTAGACCATTCAAAACAGTCTGCACAAGTGAACTGTCTGACAGGATTTCATCTGCAGAAATGAGCTGCTCTTTGAAATCCTTGATCTTTGTCAAAAAGCTATCCATAGAATCACCTTCGTTCATATGCTCATTCTCCAACTGTTTTCGGAGATAAGCAACACAAGCCTCATTTCTTGCCTGATACAATGTGGCAAGTACATCCCAAGCATCCTTAGAAGTCCTGCAGGAGCGAATATGTGGGATAATGGTACGTTTGACAGACAGCGCAATCAAGGCATGAGCCTGCGCATCTCTACCATCCCAACGAATCTGCTCTGCTGAAAGTGGTGGTTCTCGAACAGCTGCTACAGCACTTGTGCCTGCACCATCATCAACAGTACCTGTTTCTGATGTGTTTGCAGCATTCCCAGCCACAATAGGACGTGCATCAATACCCTGCACAATGTTCCATAACCCCTTTGCTACCAATACATGTCGCATCATATATGCCCACAGTGGATAGTTGGTGCCATCCAACTTATCCTCAGCAGCCAACATGCGGAATACATCATTGTTGTTAGCCATGGCCAATGACTGTACTACTAGATGTAAATGCTGTCTGTAAGAGGTAAACCTGTATAAAATCGACCTGTGCTATGTAGCACAGCCCAAAACAGACGAATGGGCACCTGTCCTGCAGATTTTAATCTTGACAGAAAATCTGCACAGTAGGACGATTTTGCCTGCGCAGTACTTGGAATGCAAAAACGGAGGGCGAAATGACTTCAGATCAAAATTCTGAAACGAACAAGCCCTACGGGCCCTCCCACGGCATATACTAACCTGCAGACGCTCGTGAAACCTCGTTGCAATCGGAGGAGATGAAGCGGCAGGTGCCAGTGATGCTGCCCGGGAGGAGGAAGCCTGCTCTGATACCAATTGTTGGAATTAGGGTTGCAGGAATGCACACACAACTTCAAGAAGATTAGGAAGCTTGAGCACAACACAGTAGTGTATTATGAGTGCCAAAAATGAAAGATAACAAGCCCTAGAAGATAATGGGCGTATATACAATGCACAGGAGAAAAAACCTCCTAGTGAGGGAAAAAGTACCCCGGCGGTCCTAAGTGTGTTCACACACATCACTACTATAATATGGTAACAGTTGTTCAGGGGGGACTCTTACTCATTGTGTCAAGGAGGTTTTCTTAGACTTGATTCATGTTTTGTAAGAAGTTGGTCTTAAGGGGGGATTGTTGGATAAATGTAATCCCAACTCCTTAGTCCAATTTAAATGTGGTTGATAGGCTAGTGGTCAGTGGTGGTTGATGTGTAAAGCCTACAAATGGTTGGTGCATGTTGTTCATGCAACTCATGCAACTAAAAATAGGGTAGAGGAGTCTCTAAATAAGGTACAAGTCGTGATCAAGTGATTATGTAAGTTTGGTTCTGTGTAATTATAATTAGTGTCTTCTTGTGTTAATCTCATATCAATTTTTTGCATATACCAATTTTTGTCCCTCATATTCATGATGTCTTGTACAATCTTTGATCCACCTTGAGGATGTTTTGATCAATCTTCATAGCTTAGTTATCAAATCTAACAGTGGCAACCATTATAGCTCACGCCGAGCGTTCTGGCTTCTCCTTGGACACCTTAGTGAATGTGCAATGTACAACGTAGATTGGAAGGGCCTTTGGACAAAAGGTAAGCAACACTAACCATAGAGGTTTCCATTAAGAATCACTTTTTGCTACAAAAAATCATCTCATACTCTTGTGCAGATACATACCCTCGTCACTGCTACCTTCATGAGCATAGTTGGACAAAACCATACAAAACCTTTCTCACCTAAATATATACTTGCAACATGATGCACTGGGACAACAGACACCCAGATGGGACATCATGGTGACGTATGGAGTTAACTCTTCATGTGCTCCTAAATAAGGGCCTTACATTTTTTGGTGGAATTAAGAGAGATGTGTGGATCTCAGCGTGGATATGACTTTTGGGATGGCTTATTGAGCCATCATGTAAAGCAAGGGAAATTGCTAGTAGAGCTTTATGGTGGATGTGAAGATTGTGCTATGGTAGCACAAAAATTAGGCATGAACATGATTTGTATTGATCCCGAAGAGGATGTAGCAGAGGGTGTCTTGATGACGCTTTCATTGTCGTGCAGTAAACATATTTATTTGTGAATATTCAAGTGAGCAGGTCATGATCCTATTTATAGTAATTGTTTATGATTGTGTCATGATCCTATTTTTCATATTAAAAAATAGATAAAGAGGGCAAGAGCAACGCATGTTGGGGTTTTGCCATAAGACATCATTCCCCTTTGCAACGATGTTTATATACATACAAACAAATAATGTAAGATTCCTCCCCCCCAGCTTTTAAGGTGTACAAGTGTAAGAACCTCCCCTTCTGATATTGTAATTATTTCCCCTTCTGAAATAAAAGAAAGATTCTGTTTTATCCTGTTTTGACCTGTTTTGACCTAGAGAGAGAAAATATCTAGAGGGAGATAGTCCAAAATTGAGATATTTTTGGATATAAATATCCTCCTAGTGTCTAAAATGGTTTCCCCTGAAACAAAAATTCCAAAAGAACTATCCAATGTGCAATTGAAATTAATTAGAAATGGGTATAAAGGACCTTAGCCTAAGGGTCTAGATTTTCAGAAATTTTTGGATTCTAGTCCAATTAAGGTTCCTATGGGCCAATAGGATCAATCCATGTGTGGGGAGGAGATAAATCCAATTTATAAAAGAAAAATATCCAAAAATGAGTAAATGCCCACATAAGATGAAGAGTAGAAAATATCATTATTTTAGTATAATACTGGCATGGTATAGTTCTCATATTCTTTTACAAAGGGCTAAGGATCTATTTATAGGTGAGGAAGGCCTCTAACCAAGTCCAACTAGTTTCACGAAATTTCCAGGTTCAGTTTGGCTGAATTTGGACAAGATTTGGACCTAGTTTGGCTCCCTTTTGATTTGGTTTGACCTAGGAGAGAGGAGAGATAAAAATATCACAATATTTTTGAGTTTAAAACTCCACCACACAAGTGAAATAGGCACCTCCTTAAAGAGCTACCTTCTCCTTACCAAGGTGTCAAAATTGAATCATTATACCCAAAATATCTCATTTTTTAGTAATACTCATAGTTTTTTACTAATAAACCTTGTCCTTAGTCAACCCTTCATCTTATGTGAGCATTTACTCATTTTTGGGGGGTTTTCTTTTATAAATTGGATTTATCTCCTCCCCACACTTGGATTGATCCTATTGGCCCATAGGAACCTTAATTGGACCATAATCCAAAAATTTCTGAAAATCTAGACCCTTAGGCTAAGGTCCTTTATACTTCTTTTCAATTAATTCCAAATGAACATTGGAAAGTTCTTTTTGAATTTCTGTTTCAGGGGAAACCATTTTAGACACTAGGAGGATTTTTATATCCAAAAATATCTCAATTTTGGATTACCTCTCTAGACATTTTCTCTCTCTAGGCCAAAACAGGGTAAAACAGAATCTTTCTTTTATTTCAAAGAGGGAATAATTACAAGATTATAAGGGGAGGTTCTTACACCTATACACCTCAAAAGTTGGAGGGAGGAATCTTACAAAAGTGATGTGTGTGAACTAGATCATGTGGACATGATCTTGAGGGCAGCGATGGCCTCTAGCATTATGAGTCTTGATACATCTAGGCCTACCTACCTTCCTAGAGATCATATTTTGGCATTAGATGATCTTGTGGATCAGCATGATGCATCCATTATCACACATGAGGTTAGTGATACTTCACATGTGAAATCACAGGATACACATGAGCATAGGCTTGAGTGTCTTGTGCTAGATATATCAAGCTATTCTTTTGGGGCTTTCGCATGTGGAGACATTCACGATACCACTACTTGTAGTTCTCATAGACTACTGGTAGCGTTTATGTGGGTATAATGCATATATTTAAGCAGTCAAGCATTGAGCGTGAGGGTAGTGATGACTTTATTGAGGTGAGATCTCATAGGAGACACATGATTATATATATGGATCTAAAGAGTTTTACATTTGACGTAGAAATTTTATCAGATCTAATATTGATGTGGAGATAGACCCTACCTATGAGGATTGCTTCAATGACCTTGGAGATTCCAGGGTTAGTGATTTTCTGGATGATGATTCCACTTATCTCTCGTGTATGGATAAGTTTTTAGTCTTTAGTGTGACGAACGGTGACGCTTATGATGATCCTGTCGATCATATTTTTATCTTGGAGGATCGTGCATACATAGAGAGATTTGTATATGAGGATTTGGTGCATAGATTAGATCATGCACATACACACATGGATATAGTGGATCATGCCTCAGATGTTTCACGGACGAGCTGTGCTACATCAGGTGACAGCATCAATTCCCATATGACTTTGCATGATGCTGACTATGAGCTATGTGTGTAGTGGATCATGCCTTAGATGTTTCACGGACGAGCTGTGCTACATCAGGTGACAGCATCAATTCCCATATGACTTTGCATGATGCTGACTATGAGCTATGTGTGTTTGGTTCTTATGATTGTCATGACCCTATGTTTTTTGGATCCATAAAATTTACCTTTGGGTGCATCACTTGCATTTGCAATGTGATTTTTGACTATATGGCTCGACATTCTGAAGCACCTCTAGAACATCGTAGTCTTGGTCTACACGATGGTTATTTTGTGCCAAGACGATTTGACATTCTGGCCACAAGTTTCAAGCTCATTGTGTGATATGTTTAGTGCTAGATTCACATCACGACTATGAGGATGGGATAGTTGTTAGTCTTCCCTTCAACCCAGGAAGATTTATGGCTAACCTCATTCATTGACATTGGTCTCCCATATTTACCGTTTGACTGAGGTGGTTGGAAGGCCGTTCATTTGGAGTTTTCTTGGCTCAAATTCCCATTTGATCTAGGTGGGTACATTATTGGCCTCATCTTGACAACATACCACCTTCCTTTCCATTCGGCCCAAGGGGAGATCATGCGACTTTTGCATCGACATCACATGACTCATGTTTTTTGGCATCTATTTGCTATGAAATTAACATTTAGTCGTGATTTTGGCTTTTGTATATAGCCTTTTTACATGTGTCTTTTATGCACAACCACCCTTTGATTTTGAGGACAAAATCATTGTTGGTAGGAGGGGATGGTTTGTAAAACAATGGGATTTTAGGATACACATGGGCATTTACACATGGTGTCAGGGCTTGTGGGCCTTGGGACTATAAAAGGCACCAGGCCTATGACTATTGTACCTTTTGATTACCTTTTATCACCTTATGACTATTATGTTATTTCTTGGGGCTTATGCTTCTATCGCTCATTCATGTGGAAATCTTCCCATGTTTAGGTGGCTACTCTCTCTATGATGAGAAGCACATGTGTGTTCTCCATGCTAATTAATGTAACCGTAGATTCCATTCATTACAAAGACTAACACATCCCAAGGCTTTAAAATCATTTCAAAGTGTGACCTCCTAATAATCAACACTCGGGGTAATATTTAGTAATCCCAATAGCTTAGAATGGAGGGATGAATGGAGCTAAGCCCTAGTCCACAACAATGGTTCCAACTATGTTTAAGTCAAAATATTACCTTAGCCTTGTCAAATCATGTATTATTGCACCTTGCTTGCAATGTAGGTATGTTAGCTCATCCATTGTGTCCTCACTCTGTTGTCACACCAAAATGCTCCTTACAGATAGGGTGAAGGACTAGCTCACTTTTGCCTAGATGGAGGAAAAATGAGATGGTCCTTTACGAAGGGGTTAGCTATGTATCTTTATATCCATGTTTACTTGGGGTGGCCATGTTTACTTGTGGGCTTTCAAATACATCACACCACACTGTTTCAAGATGAACCTCACACATCGTAACTATACCAAGATCAAAGCAATGCATAAAACCTAGCTGCCTCCAATCCTCAACATCGGATATGGAATCGAAAGAAATATAAATACACAAAACATGGCTACCCACATGGCTCAATGGAGGGGACATGGAATTGTTTGTTATTTGAATGTGCTTTTTTGTGTGCGAACAAAAGCCAAGAATTTTACAATGTAATGTAAAATTGATTCAAATTTTGGTTTAAGGTGGATTTTAACCTTACTACAGTCTGCTATTTTTTACAGGTCATTAGGATGCTAGATCGAGGGTTTAGACTTTGATTACCATATTGGAGAATTTGGAAAAATCCCAAGACTTTGGGAATTTTCTTTTCAATCTACTTTTTGGTGTGCCTTAAGCATACAAACTTGAAAGTTGTCAGAGAATGTGTGTTTAGAACCTACTCTTTAAGCTCTTTCCAATGATATATCACATGAGGGGGTTTTGATAAAAGCTTAAAAAGATTCACCATGGTCCCTTTTTTATAATCTTGCAAAATGGAAATTGGGATTTTTCCAAATTCTCTAATATAGTGTTTTTGGATGACATCAGCATATTAGGAACTTCAAAATCCAAACTGTTGATGGCTAATAATAGGAAAGATTGGTTTAGTGGGTGCTGCCTAATAATAGGAAAGATTAGTTTAGTGGGTGCTGCCTAATATAGGAAAGATTTGTGGGCATCACCTAACAAGAAAGATTGCTCGTGTGATTGATACAATGCATGCTTTAGGCCATAAATTCAACCTCTACTTGTGCAGCACCCACCATTGATCAACAAAACCCAAGAAGCCAAGCATGAACTACCTATAATTTGCTTCAATAAAAATTAACTTCCATCTTCAACACCAAATCTACCCCCATGGAAACTATAGTATCAAACAAAGATCAGGATCACCACGTGTTAACTTGAGAGAGTTAATATAAAGATATTACACAGAAAAGCCATACCCATGATCCTATTCATTCTATTGCTTGAATAATCATAGGAAGTTACATTGCCTTTTTTTTGTACATGAAGGTTGCAAATAAAAGGGTGCATATGTATGGGTGACGATCTCCTAAGGTCTAAGCATCATATAATAATGTAAATATGTTGATACTAATTCTTCCCAAGCTAATATATGAGTAATGTTTCCACCAACATTGTACTTAGGCACTATCCGCCTTCACTTAGGGTTTTACATTATCTCTTTAGCCCACAAGCCTCCATAGCCATAGCTTGAAGTACTCATGTTTTTCAACATTGTAATAGAGCCACCCCTCTCCTCATTAGCTTCTCCATAGCCCTCACATCATCTCATTCATTTCCCTATTATCTTAATCACTTAGCATTAATACACTAATCACTATCCCCTTCACTCCCATTGAAGCTCAAGCTCTCCATAGTCATATCCCTCATACTTGAGAAATTTTATAAGAATCATTCCTACTTTGGAGCACACTCTTAGCTCTCAGCATGCTAAGCCTTGCATTTCAACTCTAAATCTCAGTTATTATCACTAATTAAGTGAATATTATCTAGTCTTATCCATGTTACTCATCTTTTATGGTGGCTAAATTTGTAGGAGCTCGTTCTCCTTACACACACCACCATTTTCCAAGCCCTTCTAGGGACATCTTTAGCACCTGAAGGTATTCTCCATCTCCAAGGAATTAGCAAAATAATTTGACATCATCAATTCATACTATGCAAAATTTCTCCACTTGCTCTTTTAGTCCACTTACACATCAAATTACCCAAATTCCTTTTAGGTGTGCTTAGATCATGGTATAAGGAGCCCACAACTCAAGTATGGGCCCATTCCATGGGTGTGGTCATAGGGAATCAAAAAAACTAGTCAAGAAAAAATGTGATTGTGCACTGATTTTGGGTGAAGAGGACCTAGTTTTGTTTTCTTCAATCCCTCAAGTGAACCCTAGCCTAAAAGCCCCTTCAATATCTCATCTTACATGCTCAATTTGATCCTCCAAAGTGTAGCCCTATTCACTAGCTTTACCTCTTAATCATGATCATTAGTGAGATTAAGTGATTAGCAAAAATTGAACTAATTAAAGGTCAAATTGGAAAGTTGGTAATTAAAGGTGTAGCCCTATTAATCACTAGTTTTACCTCTTAATCACTATCATTAGTGAGTGATTAATAGAAATTGAGCTAATTAAAGGTTTAAATTGGAAATTTGGGTAATATTTTACCTAGGGAAACTATCTTTTGTAGCTCAATCTTTCTCTAATCTCATCATTTCATTACTTGAGTATATCACCAAGATTTATAAGAGAGTAAATGCACTAATATAGAGATTCAAAAGAACTCATGGGTAAGACCCTCTCAAATGGCAAACACACATAGGGGGAAGTTAAGTGGGGAAGGGTTTGATCCTCAAGAAATTGAGAATAGATACACACATGTGCATACACATGCTAAGAAAAGAAAAGGTGCATATGCATCTAGTTTAAGAATGCCAAAAGCACAAGTGCATGACATGGCCACATTACAAACCACAACATCCACAAATAATGCATCAAAGGAACTTAAGGAAGTAAAATTCAATCACCACGCAAGAGCCAAAGAAGAAACCAATAGCAAACAAGAAGATGCTGCAAGAAGAAAATATCCAAGAGTCAAGCCAAGGAGAAAGGACCAAGAGCCAAGAAGCAGTCAACAAGAAGATGGAAGAGACAAAGAGCTAGCACAAAGCTGCACAAAGAAGCATGAAGGTAATCACACAAGGTCTTCATCAAGCAAAGCAGAGGAGACCACATGCACCTCATTTCTCTACGCAAGAAATAAATAAAACCTCACTACCGAAGCTTATTTTTTTAGACTACATGTTGGAAAAAGGGGTCACCATATGAGTAGACACCCATCTCATTTCACTGCTATTGTTTCCACCATACCTTATCACCTTAAGTAGCTATGTTGGCACTAAGAGGAGGGGGTGATTGTTGAGATTCAAGCTCGATGTCAGTGTGTGCCAGCTGTGTTATGTGCTGGCATGTTAGGTAGGAACATGTGTGAGACATAAATGACCGCGTCCAGCTGGTCATAGTGTGTGAACATTAGCTAGGGTTAGATGTGTGTGGACACAACTCATAGTGTGTCTTGTGTATTAGGGATTATGGCTTTATGCATTGTGTGAGAAGGGAGATGGCTTCTCTCTATGGTTAGGGTTTGTAAGATACATTAGGGTTTGCTCCTGTGTGTGCCTCCTCTCCCTCTGCCTGCTTTTCAACATGGTATCAGAGCCTGGTGCTCTCTATTAGGGTTTATGAGTGAGTGAGAGAAGAGGGAGAAGAAGCTGTGAAGCTTGCCATTGAAGTTGGAGCACACCTATTTCTATCAGATCTGATAGGTTGGCCTACCAGGTAAGGTATTCTAAACATCCTTGAGTGGATTGCAGGTGATTCAAGTAGAAACAAAGCAAATTAGGGTTGCCCAAAGCAAAGGAAAATTCTGTTTTTTTTGGAAGCTTTCCATTGAAGCTTGGAAGCGGTGATGTATGGTGAAAAAGGATGCAAATCTGACAAAGAAACATGTATGTGACAAGGATGAATGTATTGGCAACTCATGTGCAAGCCCTACACTGATTTTGGAGCAAATATGATGCATTTATGTGATTGAAATTTACTTGTTTTGAAGTCCTCACAAAACAGAGAAATAGAGGTCAAATTTTGATGAAATTAGAGAAAGTTTTTGGCAAAAATCAATTCATTGATGGGATGTACACTTGCATTGGAGTGTTAGGCAACATCATACATCATCAATTGACACTTTAATCACTCCAAATACCCTCAGGAGCAGGCGGCGCAGCATCTATAGAGAAACAGGGCAGTTTTTCACATATTTTGCTAAATGGAGGCCAAATTCCACTTGTGTGCTTGATAAATCCCAAAATTGCCTTAGTAATTGGTTGATACATACACCTGAGAAGGAGGCTACATGATTGGTTGGAGCAATTATGATCTATGGAGCTGGAAATGAGCTGATTAAACAGGCTGTCTACTGTGTTCAGTGAAACAGAGTGTGATTAATCGACTAATTACTCTATCATCTTAAACAATTGGTCTAATTCCTTTTACATGGAGTTAGTGGACATCATTGCTAAGCTAATGAATGCCTGGTCTCTCAATTTGGACAAGGATTGAAGAAACTACTAGTTTTACTGGTTTTTTTGGTTTTTCTCAAAACAGAGAAGGGGGTTTGACAAAATTGGTATGTACACACCTTGGTTGGTGTTGATATTTAACATTGAGCTTGTTTAGGTGTCAATGCAAGTTATCCACACTTGATTGAACCACTACATTGCAATTTGGAGCCTTGGAAAGCGCATCAAAGCAGGATATCTTGGACTGCATAAACCAGTTCATTTTGGATGCATACAGTTTGATTTTCTACATCAAAATTGAAGTTTGTTGACTACTTTAGAGTATCTAGAACACTCATTAGAGTGTGGTTGAGAGCTGAGAGGAAGGCTCATTTACAGATTTGGACATGTACGGAAGGTGTATTTGCATTGAGCAAATATGTCGGATAATCCAGTACAAATTGTGGGTGAAAAATTGGATAGGAAGAACTTCCAGGCATGGAAGTACAGGATCAAAAGTTTTCTGAAGGGAAAAGGGTTTTGGAACCTCATTACATTATCTATCTATATGTATTTCGGATGCCATACTCATACATATACATGATGCTGAGAATCCCAAGGATGCATGGGATACATTGGTAAAGTTGTTTGATACATACACTAGTGCTCGCAAGTCTCAGTTGCGACAACAGATTCATAATGTGAAACGGAATAGAAGGAGCATCCATGATTATGTACAAGAGATAAAGAAGTATGCAAATGCATTGGCAACAATCAATGCCCCCATGCCTGATGATGATTTGGTAGACATTACCTTGCGTGGTCTTGGCAAGGAGTATAAATCTTTTGATACATCTATCTCGGTTTGGAGTACAAGTTTACCAGACTTTGATGAGTTGGTTTCACTCTTGCTTGTTGAGGAAATCAAACTCAGTGACTCGTTTCATGATGCATCTACTAGCCATGATGAGAATGGCAAAAATCAGGCTTTCTACTTAAGTAGGGGGAGATTTGCATCACGTGGCCGTGGTAATGGTCGTGGATGGCAGGACAGGTCACTACAATAGAATTTTCAGCCTTCATATGGTGCTAGAGGTGGTCGTGGATATACACCTCAGAGAGGCAGCGGTAATCCTCGTGGTGGTGAAGGACGTTGGCAAGGCCAACAAACATCTATGCAAGATGTGGAATGTCATTTACTGTGGAAAATTTGGTCATATGGCATGTGATTGTTTCCACAAACAAAATGATTTGAGAGGGGTAGAGCACACCATGGTGGTGGACATTATGCACAACATGGTGGTGGAAATTATGGATCAAGCAGTAATGATGGCAGCATAAATCACTTGTTTGCCATGAAACATATTGTGGGATCTATGATGACAAATGCTGAAAATGATGACACTTGGTATATGGACTCTGGAGCATCAAACCATATGACTTGTCATGGTGAATGGTTTGAGCATATGAAGCCTATGTGGATGTGAAAGGCTATGTGGAGACAGGAGATGATACTCAACATGCCATTACACATGTTGGAAGTGTACCATTGGTTATGCACAATGGTGAAACAAAGTCTATGTCAGATGTATTGTATGTGCCTTCTATCCACAAAAAGTGGTCAAAGGGTGGAACAGGGATTACAGGTTCGTTTCAACGAGCATGGTTGCTTCGTTGAGGATTTCAAAAATGGATGTAGAGTCATTGCCAAAGGCAAGAAAGAAGGCAGGTTGTTTAAGCTGGATGCTGGGATTCCTGAGTTGAAATTAGCCATGTTCTCTAAAAGCCGAAATGTGGTACAGGACATTGACATGTGGCATAAGAGGATTGGACATGTGAATATACAAAGGTTAAAGAACATGCAAGCAAGAGGCATTGTTAGTGGGTTGCCTAGATTCAAGTATGATGGGAATATGCATGTTTGTGAAGCCTGTTAGTTTGGAAAGCAAGCGAGGTTGCGGTTTCCTAGAGAAGGCAATATGAGTAGCAGGCCACTTGAGA
Organism: Cibotium barometz; assembly: GCF_041138505.1. Lineage (NCBI taxonomy): Eukaryota > Viridiplantae > Streptophyta > Polypodiopsida > Cyatheales > Cibotiaceae > Cibotium > Cibotium barometz. The sequence goes on from NC_141068.1 coordinate 47,906,630, forward strand.
TAGTACATAGCGATGTATAGGGTCCTGCACAAACCCCATCCATTAAAGGCAGTTTATATTATGTGACATTCATTGATGATTTCAGCAGAATGACATGGATTTACTTTCTCAGAGAGAAAAGTGAAGTGTTGGGAAAGTTTATGGATTTCAAAGCTTTTGCAGAGAAGCAATATGGCTGTTGGATTAAATGTTTGAGGACAGATGGAGGTGGTGAATACACCCCACATGCTTTTGAGCATTTCTTGAGAAAGCATGGCATAAGAAGGCAATTAACTTGCAGGTATACACCTCAGCAAAATGGTGTTGCTGAGAGGAAGAATAGAGTCATTTGTGAAGTGGCCAAGGCAATGCTCAATGAAAAGAGCATGCCAGATTATTATTGGGCAGAAGCATGTGCCACTGCAGTGTATATACTGAATAAGACACCCACAGTAGCCATACATGGAAGTACGCCAGAGATGCGGCTTACAGGTTTTAGGCCAGACATTGGACACCTCAAAGTATTTGGTTGCATAGCTTATGTACATGTGCCTAATGAGAGAAGGAGGAAGTCGGATCCTAAGGCAAAAAAGTGTGTATTTGTTGGTTATGCATAGGATCATAAGGCATACAAATGTTACAATCCACAAACTAGGCAAGTGGTTATCTCACGAGATGTGGTGTTTGATGAACTTGCTAGTTGGTACAAAGCAAAGAATGAGGGTGTCATTGATTCTGATGTGCATGTGAACTTGCCACAAGCAAGTTCTAGTTCTACTTCTATGTCTGGGCCAGTAGAGTCAGAGAGTAGCACTGTACGTCCATGGTTAGGATGCTTGAGACATGACAGTGTGAGCACTGGAGTAGTGCTGTGGATAAAGGAAAGAAAAAGGTTGAAGGAATTGGAATTACAGGCTATGAGTCGTCAAGTTCAGAGAGTTTGGATGAGGAACTTACGCACACCTGGGGCTAGGCAGGATAGATATGTGCCACCACATGCTAGAGTAATAGGTGTTCAGAGTGATCCGCATGCATTGCGGAGATCCCAAAGGGACAGATATCCAGTTGACAGGTTGACATATCGTGATTTCGCTATGCATCACGCATATATGACTTCTTTGGTGAAGCATGTGGAACCTACATGCTATACAGAAGCTATTGGAAAGCATGTATGGGAGAAAGCAAATGGATGTTGAGATGGACGCATTGGCTCATAATGAAACATGGGATTTGGTTGCATTACCACAAAACAAAAATGTCATTGGTTGCAAATGGGTTTACAAAGTGAAATGCAAGTCAGATGGTTCCATTGATGAGCGACATAAAGCAAGATTGGTAGCTAAGGGTTATGCACAAACCCAAGGCTTGGACTATGATGAAACATTTAGTCCAGTGGCAAAGATGGGAACAGTGAGAGAAGTCATTACTATGGCTGCAGCAAATGGTTGGGAAATGCATCAAATGGATGTCAAAAATGCATTTCTAAATGGTGATCTACAAGAAGAAGTGTATATGGCACAGCCAGAAGGATATGTACACCCAAAGTATCCCACTCATGTATGCAGATTGAAAAAGGCATTATATGGTTTGAAGCAAGCACCTCATGCTTGGAGTGATAAGATGAGCAGATATCTTATCTCCCTTGGATTTCAGGTTTCTACAGCAGATTCTTCACTCTATGTGAAGAAAACAGATCATGGGATTGTTTTACTTGTCATCTATGTGGATAACTTGATTATCACAGGTGATCATGGTACAGATGTGATGCATGTCAAGAAAGCATTGAGTGGGCAGTTTGACATGAAAGACTTGGGTGAATTAAGATACTTTCTTGGAATTGAAGTGATCAAAGACCATGCAGGTACATGGTTAGTGCAACGCCAATATGCATTGGATATGTTGACAAAATATGGGATGATAGGGTGTAAGCCAATGAGTACACCTTTGGAGCAAAATGTGAAGTTGCGGGCTGATTTTGGTGAGGAGTTGCATGATCCATCTATGTACAGAAAGATGGTTGGTAGTCTCATTTACATGACTATCACACGCCCGGATTTGAGTTATGCTGTGGGGCTAGTAAGCCAATTTATGCAGAGCCCCAGAAAACCTCATTTGGATGCAGTGAGACGCATTATGCGATATGTAAAGACCACTGCACATTATGGTCTTCTTTATGAGCATGGTAGGCTTGGGATATACATGGCTACACAGATGCTAATTAGAGAGGTAGCTCATATGACAGGAGGTCTACTAGTGGTTATGCCTTTACACTTGGAAGTGCCGTGGTGAGTTGGAGTAGCAAGAAGCAACCTACTGTTGCTTTATCCAGTACAGAGCCTGAATACAGGGGTGCAGCCATTGCTACTTGTGAAGGAATATGGTTAAAAAGTCTCTTGGCTAATTTGGGTGAGCCTATTGATAGCAAAGTTATCATTCATTGTGACAACATGAGCAGCATACAGTTGGCCAAGAATCCAGTGTTTCATGCGCGGACCAAACACATAGAGGTCCATTATCACTTTGTCAGAGAGAAGGTGCTGGATGGTACAGTGGATCTACAGTATGTGAAGACTGAAGAGCAGGTGGCAGACATCTTTACAAAGCCACTTAGCAGGGACAATTTTGAGTACTTCCGTACTATGTTGGGAGTACGTGGGATGAGCTTGAGGGGGAGTGTTGAGAGCTTTGATATCCCAAGCTTGTCTACATCTTCATCTATGACAGTACATCATGAGCTTGAGAGGGGCTGTTGAGATTCAAGCTCGATGTCAGTGTGTGCCAGCTGTGTTATGTGCTAGCATGTTAGGTAGGAACATGTGTGACGAGACATAAATGACCGCATCCAGCTGGTCATAGTGTGTGGACATTAGCTAGGGTTAGATGTGTGTGGACACAACTCATAATGTGTCTTGTGTATTAGAGATTATGGCTTTATGCATTGTGTGAGAAGGGAGATGGCTTCTCTCTATGGTTAGGGTTTACAATATACATTAGGGTTTGCTCCTGTGTGTGTGTCTCCTCTCCCTCTACCTGCTTTTCAACAGTGATAACATGTTGGAGCCAAACCTTACCACTTGAGAGTAGAAAATTAAGCACCAAAGGGGGGTATTGGAGTTGGAAACCTCACATCCAACCACTTTACAATAGCCTAAGAATATGGCACCAAGAGGGGGTGTTAAGAAAGTTGGTGCTATGGAGCACAAGGAAGGTAGGGAGTGAGTGTAAGTCTAGCAAGCTATCACATAAGAAAGTAGTAATTATCTCACATGAGGAGATAACAAAGCTAAAATCTACCTATCTCATATAAAAGGGGTAACTTTCAAGAAATCAAATCAAGCAAGCTCTTAAGCCTTTCTATAAGTACAAGTCTCAATCTTGTAACCTAACTGAACTTGACTCTTCAGCGTAATTAGTTTAGGTTTTCATCATCATGTGTGTAGGTAGGCAACATCCACCTTAGCTTAGGGTTTTACATCATCTCTTTAGCCCACAAGATTCCGTAGCTATAGCTTGAGGTACTCATGTTTTTCAACATGTCTGTGGTGGTGTAGACTCAGCCCATAAAGATGAACAAGAAACTTCATAGCAAAGAACTACCCCAGCTCTCCCGCGTAACCATCTAGGCTCCTCTTGGTCCCCACAATATCACAACATGGTGGTCTCCACCAAAAGTAAAGTCTACCTACTATATGTGTGAACCATTATGAGATAATGGTCCAGTGTAGCACGTGCCTATTTGGCAGGGTGCCTGTAAGATATCTCTTACCCTATACTTGATTAATGTAAAATTTATCAACCTATGTAATTTTTATAAAGAGGGAAAATGTGTAAAGAAGTGAAATATATTATGTATTGATCTTTTGGTAGTTCTATTATGATTTATATTTTGGAATATATTGTTTCCAACTATCCTCCCAGGTTAGCGCTAACCTCTAGTACCTCTGATCTTGCACCTATAAGACTCTCCTAACCTCATCTGACATCTAGCTGATCAAACTAGCTCTCCCAGCTATAACACAGAATTGTTTGATTTTGCCTCTAAAATCCTCCTCTTGTCCCCAATAAGAGAATTGTCCTCCAGGATCCTCTTTTGTCCTCCAACATTGTTGATATTACATATTCAACCCTAGGACCTTCCTGGACACATTGTTGACTCTCTTTTGACCCTCCTCTGACCTTCACTTGATGAATACTACCTCAATAGTCTGATACAGAATCGGCTGACTCAGAAGTTTACACTGACACAAAAACTTTCTCAAAATGTCCTCAGACTCCTCCACGCCCTCAGACACATTTAAACTCAAATAAATATCACACTACACGCTCTCTGCTGTGACTATAGTTGACGCACAACTACCTTCAAACCACTGTCCTCTTGAAGCCCTCTAATCTGACTTAGCTGACCCCAATTTCCTCTCTGCTATGTCAGCTGAGTCAGATTAAAGGGCTTCAAGAGGATCCAGCCTTATAAGCACTTTGCTAACACCATCTATGCATAGCTGACTCTGGATCAACATTTAGCCCTCTATTCCATCATCTGACTGCTATCAGCTAACTACTCTAACTTCTAGCTCTATGACCCACAAACACCTCTCTCAAGCTCAAACAAACCAAAGCAAGCCCAGCTTATAATACTGAAGCTCAGATGACTCTCAACTTAGACTGTACTCTTACAACTATTACTAGCTGAGTGAGCTCTGACTCAGAATCAACTCAACAGACAGCAATCTGACACATACATGTCTCTCCACTATGAACTCAATTATAATCACATATAAAGGAGCTTCATCTCCATGAACTCAAGGAAAACCACTCATTCATCAAACAATAAAAACATCACGACAACAAACCATGCACCCAAACACTCTATCTGCTTCCAATAAAACACAAAACACTTCACAGTCTCAATAGCCCTGAGACTTGGGCACCAACATATCAGAAGAAAACATAGAAAACCCAAGGACCCCCCTAAGGTGAACCTAACGCGACAACAATTCAATCCTCTACATCCCCTGTCGTGCACGACAGGTCTTCCCTACACACAAATCAACACACAATTGATAGAAATCAGAAAAAAATTGAGCAGAATTGAGTTGTGGGTCAAGTCTCTAACAGAGGCGCTACACAAAGAATCTAGGGAACTCACATCCTAGACAATCCTTCGGTCTTTAGCTCATCCCCCACTCTGATCCAATCAAACTTCTCACACTGTGCTGGCCTTAACTCTACAACACTTGGAAAAACAACAGGATCTCTAAATTGCAACTTAACCTGCAGGATCCCACTCAACTATAGTCACACTGGCTCTCTTCTCTCTAGTGGGAGATCTAGCCTCACCTCTACCTAGAGAGTCCTTAAAAATGATCACAATTATGCCTCTTCAACCCACATCGCCTTGCCTTCTTCCAGAACCTATGTAGCTCACCTCCTTTGTACGTCCATGCTCTTTCTATTTCGATTTTACACACCTGCTCTTATCCACTCGGTTGCCACGCCACTTTCACCACCTTGGATCCACTTCACACCAACATATGTACATATCTTCTATCAATCCATCATGTTTAAGATGGGCTCATTATATGCTCCTCACATACAGCCCACCCCCTAGGTGAAAACTCACTACATCCTTTGTGTTTCAAACCTCGTCTCTTCACAAACCACCATGTATAACTATATTTATAGCAACAAAAGCATGGTCCAGCATCGCATCATCCCCATGGATCAAATGGGTACAAAACCCTCCTCCAAAGCCATCCCGCTAATCTAAGCCATCCTCCTAGATCAAACACCTGCACATCATCCTCAAATAGCGGTTACACTTTGCCCTTACCAAATGATTGCATTACACAAATAGAGTTATTGTCCAGTCCCTTCCCTGGCTCCTCTTCATCCTTGTCAGTTCTGAGTTCTCCACACAACTTAGAGCTCTTCTCAACTCTCTGCACTTTCATCAAGCTCTCAGAAGCCCATAAACCTCTTGGATTACAAGATTCATCAAGCATCTACTTAGCATATCCACATGTCATTTGTCCTTTATAAAACATTATTCAAATCATCCAAACTTTGTAACTTCTTCAAATACTCTACATCTTGTAGGCCATAGTCAAACTCATCATAGCTATCTAGTTGGAAATCCACATGGTCAACATCTAAAGACCAGCTGTCATCTACAGCAACACTCTCGTCATCACAAAAACAACGTCCCAACCACACCTTCTTCAATATTGTCATACAAAGAGCCTAAATTAGCAAGTTTCTACATGTTCTTGTCAGCGTTGTCGTGCCATGGCACGTCTATGGTGTGAAACCATGCATGTGAGGCCATTAAATACAAATCTAGATGTATGGGATTAAGTGCCATGACTTGAGTCATTATATGATGCCTAAGTACATATGTTCATATTGTAAATGAGGTTCAATAAGACGAGCTGAGGCTGAGTCAGGTCTCGAAGCCTCTGTACATGAGTGTGGTGTGAATTATGGAGTTTTATGCTTATGATAGACCTTGGAGTAGGGAACACCCTTCTCAACATGTATGGAAATGTGAGAGCATGTATGATGTAAGGATTGGTTTTGAAGAATGCCCTTTTGAGATATCGTGTCTTGGAATGCCATGATTTCTGTTCTCACTCGGTTCATGGATCTTCAGGGGACTAAATGGCCATTAGGAGCAGCCATTCGTGGTAGCACCATGCTACGCAACCGCATACTGGCTGACCAGAGTTTTCTCTTCAAGATACTGACAGAGATTGCAATTGACCAGAGTTTTCTCTTCAAGATACTGACAGAATTCTGGCTGTGCGACAATTGCCGAAGTACAAAAGAGAGGAGATGATTTTTGGAATGAATTTGAGCTTTACATGGCAGATCTTGTAGTTGGTATTGTTGTGGATATTGCTCTAGTTGGCATGCTAGCTCCGTTTATACAGTTCAAAAGGGCAGCTACAGGTGTGGGGGGGTTTCGGCAGTGAGAAAGTGTTGCCGCCTGGTATTGCTGGGGAGGCCAGGCAGCTGACGGGCGTGAACAGATTAAGCCAGCCGCCTTGTGATTAAAAAAAAAGGGTTGATGAGCAAAAAGGTGGTGGTCGTCTAGAAGCGCAGAGCAAAGGCGCAGTCGAAGCAGCCCAATTCAGGCGTGGACTGACAGACAGGGCAAAGGCAAGGAAGGGCCGGGCTGGTGAAAGGCGGGGTTGACAACCAGAGACAGGGGGGGCTTCTCGAATACCCAGCAGCCTACAGACAGTAAGCTCTCCATCTTGTGTGTGTGTAAGTGAGCATACGGGCAGCAAATTTGTGTCTGTGTGCAAAACCAAAGCCTGCAATTAATCGCCAATTTAGTGAAGCATATGTGTGTGTAAAAGAAACCTGGAAGCTTCACCTACTTGAAGCGTGTGTGTGTGTTTGATGCAAGCTAAACAGCAAGCTTGGTGTATGAAGAAGTGTGTGCTTTGCCTTGTACATGTGTCTCTGAGAGAGGAGGGAGGAGGTTTGGCAGGATTTATTTTCTCTGAAGAATCAAATCAAGTGTATGCAAATCAACGTAATTGTGTGTAAGACCAGGCAATCAAAGCATCATACAGTGAAGTTAATTTTAGAACACCAAACTCTCACAGCCAGACACCCAGTGTGTTCCGGCTAGACCGCCCACGTCACGACAGCTTTGGTGAACCCGACGTGAAACTGCCGGGGTGAGAGTACGTAGAGATGGCTAGCAAAATGGAGCATTTATATGCAGAGATGAAAGAGCTTGAAGAGCAGTTCAGGAAGATTGAAGAAGAAAAGCGAATTCAGGAAGCAGTGGAAATTGTGGTGCAATTGGTATATGACAGGGTCAATATATTTGATGGTTTTGATCTAGAAATCTATCTAAGGTGTTACGAGACAGAGATGAAGAATCAAGGGGTTCCAGAAAACATGATGATTGCATGTTTTGCACACCTTATAAGTCCTGATTTAAAAGATGACGTGCTAGAACTAGCAAAGTATCACTCCAAACGATGGAGTGATTTTGCAGATGCACTTATTTATGCGAGTTCCATGAACCTAAAGCAGGAGCAACTTACTTGGGAAAAGAAAAAGCAAAAGGGTGATGAAATGAGGTATAATGTGAGCTGTGATAGTGTTCTAGCAACAATCCGGGCCAATTTAGAAGCAGTCGTGGAATTATGTCATATGGAAGATAATCAATTGCTATTCCTAAATTGGAACTGCAAGTAGCCGTTAGTGAACAGCAAGACATTCACAGTGCTAAAAGGGATGTTTGCTGCAACCTAGAAAGGATACAGTGGGTGAACTCTCATGTAAGCTTTCTAAACTCGAGGATTCTCATGACAAAAGCACCTATTCAAAGGGTATTCCTCAGGTGACATATCATACGTGTGAAGAGCTACAAGAACCAATGTTTTTTGCTGTGAAAGCAAAGACGAGGGACCAACTACTTGTTGAAATTTGAGCAAAATGATGAGCTATGGTGGATCAAACACTAGAATCAACATAATTAACAAAGTGATTAGCAAGGGATTAAGACGTAATTAGTGAATAATTAGCACATAGATTAATGTAGGCATGGATACTCAAAAACCAGCAAATTCTCATTAGGGCTATGCCTCAATTTATAGAGTTTACATCAAGCATCAAATCCCATTGATTTCTCCATGATTCACTCCCAGAATATCTCCACCTTTTGCCTGATTCTCTCCACCTCTTCTCTTTTCCCTGAATATCTCCCAGAATATCTCCACACTCCTAAATTCCCTCATGCTACCCATTATTCTCTCCCAGTAGATTCTTCTCACCTTTTCACAGGTTCTTTCACAATTACATCTCCTCTTTTACAGCCTCTATCCAAGAGCTTGTTCCCACACACACCCTATTCACTTGTATATTTCAACACCTCCCCTCAAGTGAATAATCCTAGCACACCTAGACCCTATACCAAGTTTGCCACCCATTGCTTCGTAGTCCGCGACCAGTGTCTACTCCTCCCCTCAAGTTATCTCAGCACACCTGGACCCTGTATCAAGTTTCTCTCTTACTTGACAGTCCGTGACCAGTGCCTCAAGTCCCTAAACTCCATAGTCCTTGACACTCTCTCTCTCTATGTGTCCAAGGCTACTATAAGTGCCCGTGACCTTGACTAAAGTGCTCACACATACATCTACCACGTGGCCTACATCATCGGTGGCTCAGAGGTGGTTTTACTTTATTGGGGCAGGTTACATTGGGTTGTGGGGTCTCTCTCTCTCTCTCTCTCAGAGATTTTCACATGGCTCCTCACTCTTTGGAGCCTCACATCTTCTCTTGTCTTCAGTCTTCTTCTCGTGGCAGCATCTCTCCACTTGTCCGTCTCTTCTTTCAGTTTTCTCAGGGCAGCTTCTCTTCTCGTGTCCATGTCTTCCTTCAGATCTTCTTCTCGGTGTGGATCCTCTTCTTGGGAAGAGATATTCTTCTTCTTTCATGGCTGGGGCCATGAACTTGTCCGTCAGGTCATTTTGCTCCATGTGAGCAACATGTTTCAATGTTTTGCTGACAGTTCCTTTGGGATTTTTATGTTCATCTTGTGTCATTATGCAATGCAAACCCAAATTTATGCGGGAGGTCTTACCTCTTGCCTTATTCTGGACAAGGGCAGTGTCTGTTCCCATTTTTACACTGATGTAATGTGCCCAATACATAATGCGTATAGCATTCATTCTCATGCACATTCCAAATGCAACTCTGGCTGTGAATAATCTTGATTTTGAGTGAAATTTACAGGCATTAACCAAGGATTAAATGCAAAATGATGATTTTCACAATTTTATTAGCACAATTTTACCAAAAATTACATTAAATCAAGGGTAACCAATTTGTACGGGATGGTTAGAGTATCAAACCAACTCCGATTTTCAATCTGAAGCTTTAGGGATCTGTATCAGATACCTAATGGTTAATTTGAACCCTCAATTGCACCAAAGTATAGTGATTAGTACTGATTAATCACTGATTAGCAAATTAATGCTCTGGTTTGTGTGCAAAAAACAGAGTATGCGGGGAGCCCAGATCTGATGCCTTCCACTTCAAATGAGCTCAAATGCTTTCAAAGGCATCAATAGCAATGAGTCTAGTAGAGGATTAAGCCAAGAAACACAAGATTTGACCAAATAATGAAAGCTTAATCTCTGTTTTACAAAAGTCACCTGCAGATTTGATGAAGAGCTTGGATCTCTCTGTAGACTTGATGAAATTGATTTCTGTCTTCACCAGCTTGTAGAGCATGCTTGAAAACCCCCGGGGCTAAGAGGAATTAGCTCAATTTGATTTGATGAGCTCAAGATCTGCAGATTACTCCCAGAAACAGGCGCCTGCAAAAATGACGATTTCTCCCTGAATTCTACGCGGTTTGATGCGCCGTCTTGCTGAGCATGAAGCTAAGTGTGTAGGCTAGCTTGTGTTAAAAGGGAAAGACCTAATGTTGACTGTGCATGGAGAATGGAGTCCTCCACTGGCTGGGGGTGAAGAGGAGAAGTGAAAACTCACTAAAAAACTTGATTTTTGCTAATTACCTACTAATCCTGATTAATTCACTAATGGGCTCATAAATCTGGTTGATTCTAGGCATGGCTCTGATACCATGTTGAAATTTGAGCAAAATGATGAGCTATGGTGGATCAAACACTAGAATCAACATAATTAACAAAGTGATTAGCAAGTGATTAAGATGTAATTAGTGAATAATTAGCACATAGATTAATGTAGGCATGGATACTCAAAACCCAGCAAATTCTCATTAGGGCTATGCCTCAATTTATAGAGTTTACATCAAGCATCAAATCCCATTGATTTCTCCATGATTCACTCCCAGAATATCTCCACCTTTTGCCTGATTCTCTCCACCTCTTCTCTTTTCCTTGAATATCTCCCAGAATATCTCCACACTCCTAAATTCCCTCATGCTACCCATTATTCTCTCCCAGTAGATTCTTCTCACCTTTTCACAGGTTCTTTCACAATTACATCTCTTTTACAGCCTCTATCCAAGAGCTTGTTCCCACACACACCCTATTCACTTGTATATTTCAACACTACTTTGCTAATTGAAGAGCAGGTTTTAATAGAGGGTATACATGAATATGCATGTGAGGAAAATAAAATATTACAAGATGGGCCACAAGTATGTGTGATTGATTTAGAGGGGGTGAGTGATATGGGTGATTCCAACAGTGATGTTGCTTCTGAAGCAGGTTGCCAAGGTTCTTTGGATTTGGGTTATCCTGGAATGCTAACTAGGTGTTCCAACAATAAACAGGGTGATGCTATGTCATCAGTGTCAGGGTTACCTTGCAACCACATTTGTGAGCAACAATCTCGAGCTTGGAAGCCTGTTTATGACGATGATTTGGAGAGGGAAATTGAATCTGTCCTTTTGGATCATACAGGGTTCAATGACATACAGATTCAAGGGTACTCGGGTGAGGGACCCATAATTCTAAGCCCATCTGCAGACAGGCATCAAGAAATACTGGGAGATAACATGCAGGATATGCAAAGTGTGGTCACAGAGCCTCATAAGGCTGCATATGAGCAACATGTGGGATTGCAAGATGATAATGGCTTCAATGCGATTGATCCTGAATTGGATGCTATCCTAGATGATGCATTGGATGATTTCATGATATATAATAGATTCCCATCAGCTTTGGGCTCTTCTATGCTTGATGCTAGTCAACTGTCGGTTGCAAGTGAGGATGTGCAGGTGTTATGTAAGCCAAATGATTGTGATGAGATTGATCCAGAGCTGGAGGCTATTCTCGATGATGCCTTGTTGGACTTTGTATGTGTTGATGGTGTGGATGCTTTGCATACTTTGCAACGGCCTAAAGAAGAGGTATATAATAGCATAGAGGAAGCCAATGAAGACCATGCTTTTCCGTCTTTGGATGAGAAGAATGAATGTTTGTCAGTGGGTGAGCTGGATCCGGGCACGGTAGATTTGGATGGGATGTTACCAAGTGTGTGTTCCATGCTGTTAATGCAGTTGTTACTTGGTGTGGCCATACAATATGTGGTGCAAAGGCTTCAAACATGGCCTGAGGAAAATTTTGAAGGAAATTATTTTGAAGAGCATCCCACTTTGAATGATGAGGGTAAATATGCATATGCAGGGAATCTAAGTGAGGATAGGGCTTCATATGAGCAAAGGATATGGCACATATGCCAAAAGCGGTTGGTATTTGATCCAGGTGGGAAAGCAGAACCATTCAGATGTGATTGCTAAGATATAAATATCTTGCAAGCTAGGGGGGTAGGTTAAGATGTCATGGTATGTTTCAACAAAGGATAACCCCTTGTGAGTGGCACTATGTATATTTTTCTATTGTTTCATGTTTACTAGGGTGATACCAACTCGGTCAGGTTTGTTGACAGGGTTTAAGACGCCTAGTTGGATGCTTGTACATATACCAATGTTGGTGTGCAAATAATGCATGGACACTGAATTCCAGGACCTGTGTGGCACATACCGGAGGATGTGCAGGTTTAGAGGGGGTGGATATCGTGCCATGGCATGTCTATGGTGTGAAACCATGCATGTGAGGCCATTAAATACAAATCTAGATGTATGGGATTAAGTGCCATGACTTGAGTCATTATATGATGCCTAAGTACATATGTTCATATTGTAAATGAGGTTCAATAAGACGAGCTGAGGCTGAGTCAGGTCTCGAAGCCTCTGTACATGAGTGTGGTGTGAATCATGGAGTTTTATGCTTATGATAGACCTTGTAGTAGGGAACACCCTTCTCAACATGTATGGAAATGTGAGAGCATGTATGATGTAAGGATTGGTTTTGAAGAATGCCCTTTTGAGATATCCTGTCTTGGAAGGCCATGATTTCTGTTCTCACTCGGTTCATGGATCTTCAGGGGACTAAATGGCCATTAGGAGCAGCCATTCGTGGTAGCACCATGCTACGCAACCGCATATGCTGGCTGACCAACCAGAGTTTTCTCTTCAAGATACTGACAGAGATTGCAATTGATTCTGGCTGTGCGACAATTGCCAAAGTACAAAAGAGAGGAGATGATTTTTGGAATGAATTTGAGCTTTACATGGCAGATCTTGTAGTTGGTATTGTTGTGGATATTGCTCTAGTTGGCATGCTAGCTCCGTTTATATAGTTCAAAAGGGCAGCTACAGGTGTGGGGGGGTTTCGGCAGTGAGAAAGTGTTGCCGCCTGGTATTGCTGGGGAGGCCAGGCAGCTGACTGGCGTGAACAGATTAAGCCAGCCGCCTTGTGATTTAAAAAAAAAGGGTTGATGAGCAAAAAGGTGGTGGTCGTCTAGAAGCGCAGAGCAAAGGCGCAGTCGAAGCAGCCCAATTCAGGCGTGGACTGACAGACAGGGCAGAGGCGAGGAAGGGCCGGGCTGGTGAAAGGCGGGGTTGACAACCAGAGACAGGGGGGGGCTTCTCGAATACCCAGCAGCCTACAGACAGTAAGCTCTCCATCTTGTGTGTGTGTAAGTGAGCATACGGGCAGCAAATTTGTGTCTGTGTGCAAAACCAAAGCCTGCAATTAATCGCCAATTTAGTGAAGCATATGTGTGTGTAAAAGAAACCTGGAAGCTTCACCTACTTGAAGCGTGTGTGTGTGTTTGATGCAAGCTAAACAGCAAGCTTGGTGTATGAAGAAGTGTGTGCTTTGCCTTGTACATGTGTCTCTGAGAGAGGAGGGAGGAGGTTTGGCAGGATTTATTTTCTCTGAAGAATCAAATCAAGTGTATGCAAATCAACGTAATTGTGTGTAAGACCAAGCAATCAAAGCATCATACAGTGAAGTTAATTTCAGAACACCAAACTCTCACAGCCAGACACCCAGTGTGTTCCCGGCTAGACCGCCCACGTCACGACAGCGTGCTCAGTTTCTTCACTCCACAACCTGGTTACAGCACATCCAACAGCTCATCATCATTAACATACCCTCAAGTATCCACCTGGGCATCAAATTGGACAATATCATCTATATCTACATAGTCTTCAAACCATATAGAGAGTCCCTCCATGGCGTCATTCAACAACACATCCATTGCACTATCCACACCACTATCCATGTTACAATTCACATATTCATGCACACATGACTGCTAGTCCATGCCAACACCATCATCCAATGTGTCAACATGGAAATGAAACTGTGGACAAGCTCTCTTCCTCACATTCTACATCACCATCAAACAAATCTGTAAACTTCATATTAGCATCCTCTGATGAGGCAACCTTCACCTCATGCTCTTGTGGTATCTCTAGTGCACTAGGGATCACATGCCCCTCTATTACAGACTCGCTAACCATTGTGCAGCCCCCCATCACTTTATCGACATCTACTATCTCCATCCTTGAGCCCGCGGCTATACCATTTGCATTCTCTATCACTTCATATATTCTCTGACCCATGGCCTTTGCATCCTTTGTCACACATCACTCACACAAGAATCCAAAACCTGCACATTGCTTCTAGAAAGATACACATCAAGAAAATCAAACATACCCACTCTACCTTACATAGTGGGTGGCATAACCGCCTTCCATGTCATCTTCTTCTCTTGATACGCAACAATCTTCATAGCTTCAGCAAAAGTCAGTGGGTCTTTCAACTCCACCTTCTCTATGATCCTCCCATTCATCAACTCAATGAACTTCTCCTTCTTCAAAAAGTCAGGAGGTACCTAGTTCTCTCCCAAGGTCCTCAACATCCTCCTCTAAGCAGCTTCAAACCTATCCACAAAATCTGACACCTCTCCATTCTCTCCTTTGGTCAGCCTACCCAAATCTTTCCACAAGTCCTTAGGACTGTTAGCTCTCCCATATTTCCTCTTCAAAGCTTCTCTTAATCCATCCCAACTTCCTCTATTAGCATCAGTGGCCTCATACTCAAACCAATCCATGGCTGTATCCTTTAGCAAAACAAACTGACCATCTTCAGCTTGTAGGCATCATCATCTTTTTTCTTCCTTAGAGTAACCAACTCAACGCTCCTCAAAAACTAGGCAACATCCTCTCCCTTCTCACCTCTGAACACATCATATCCAAAACAAGCCATTGGCCCTAAGTTGATCAACAAGTGAACTCCAAACTACTAACCAAGCCCTTAAAAAAAACATTTTGATCCTCATCGAGAGCACCAAAACAATGTGTGGTGGTTGGGTGATGGCCTCTACTACACCACCTATAGGCACACAAGAAGAGAATACAGTGGGATCAAAACTGGGGGGCACTGAAATCCCAACTCCAAGGACACCAACCAACTTGGCTACAGTCCTCAGCCCTCCACTTGACTCAATTAGACATTTTTACACCCTCCCAACCTCCCTATCTAATCTTATCAACTCTTCCACATGTCCTCCCAAGTCAACACTGACCTCTTGCACCTTATCAATACTATCAAGGTGAGGATCGGAAATGAAGAATTCCCATCTCTTATAAGGGATATCAAATTTGGGCCATCCTTGATGGTGGAGCAAGAGTGAGTATTGCTACTAAAGCTTGTTGGGTTAAAGTGGGGAAAACCTACTCTTGAACCCACAAGAGCCTCTATCAAAGTGGATGACGGTTCTCTTGAATGACCGTTTGGAAAGTCAATAAGATGCACATGAAAACATGTGGAATAACTTTTGAACACACCTTTATAATCATGGATCTCCATAGGCTAACCAACTATGATGTTATCTTGGGTAGGCCATTCATGAGACAGTTGTTGATGATCCATGATTGGGGAACTAACAACATTTATCTGAGAAAGAACAAGTAGATGATTAAATTTAGCTTGGCCAATCATATCACTCAACAAGCCACTAGATCTCCCATAGATATAGAATCAGACATGACAAATCATTCAAGAAAATCCACAAAAACAAGTGTTTGTTTGACGTGTAAAGGCAAGATATCAGATCTAATTGACAAATCTTTGCCCATAAAAAGAGTTCATAAATGAAGCCCTTACTGTGGATCTCAAAAAGATTGGCACAACCTTTCAAAAAGAGGCTAGAGAGATAGCTTCGATCCCAAATCCCTCATATTCTGATAATTGGATGCAGCTACCCTAGATGTGCTCCAACACAAAGTTGAGATGAGATTCAAGGATGCTGATGGAAAGGAGATTTCCCTTCACATGATGAGTGACTCCTCTTTTGTAGATGTCCCATAGGCCAAATCATCTGATTGAAGCAATTTTGATGATATTCTTTCTAGCAAGATACAAAAAGCCAAAACGAAATCGGGGAAAATAAGAAATAAACCATTGAAAATGAAAACTCCAACTCCTCACCTTGAGTTAAAAAGCAAAGCACATTTCTTGTAGTATGTTGGAGCATATGAATCTTTTGACAAGTTCACTAGATTACTGGGAGAGGAGTGGAACAACACAACAACTGTCTAAACAATGGGCCCTATTTAGGACTTGATTAACCCAAAAGAGATTAACTTGGATGAGGTTTCCTCTAAAAAACTATCTAGATTAGCCCAAAAACAGAAAAACAAACTTCTAAAAAAGGCTAAAAAGGAGACCAAAAGGAAAACTCGGGAAGAAGAACAATTGGAAGAATATGTGTCAACGAGAATACCTCAAACTGCCCTATAAATGGCTACATATCCCCCCTGTAGTGATGTTGTGAACATGTATAGAGATCATGTGGGTGATCAATCTCCAAATGGTAATAATTCCAAAGCTTTGCAAAAAGCTTCGTCGGTGAGAGAACCTTCATGAACATATCTACCACATTATCGTTTGTAGATGTAAGCTAGGCTAATCTCTCCTACAATGAGCCTCTCCCTCTAACATAATGATAATGCACCTCAATTTGCTTTATGTAAGAATGAAACATTAGGTTCCTTGGCTAATGCACTATGGCTGTAATGAAGATAGAGGTGGGCAATTGTGCACCAACACCAAGATCTTCCAAAAGGTATCTAAGCCATACACACTACACAGTCGATGTAAAATCCACCTCTTACTTAGCTTAACAACTTTAAGTGGCCCTATTGTCAAACTGCTTCTTGCTCAGCCATAATATACATGAATCACCAAGGTGAAAGAAAAAGCTACTAGTGAACACTTGCATGTCTTAACATCCATCCTAATCAGAATCACTAAAAGCATGCAGGTAAATATCACCCCCTTTAGCATAGAGTAGGCCAAGGGACTCAGTGCTCTATAAGTATTTAAATACTCGTCGGGTAGAGCCAATACTTACTTTCGGGGGCTATGTATAACCTTACTCAATTGGGATACCCCAAACTAAATGGCCAACAATTGCCAATGTTTACCCCATACTTTCGAGGGCTATGTATAACCTTGCTTAATTGGGATACCCCAAACTAAATGGCCAACAATTGCCAATGTTTACTTATGAGAGTTTGCATAAGCCTTCTCATCTGAGAGACCCTAAACTCAATGGAAATCCCTTGCACCATAGAAAGAGTGCAGAACCAAACTAATGTCATGGGGCTTTGCCCAACCACATTCGGGAGCATAAAACAGCTCCAACCGTGAAGCCAATCTTCCATGACCTAGCTCACAATTGCATGGGCATGGTCTATCACTCACCTTGTGAATACTTGTGCTTGAGATTCTCTTAGGAGACGATGTTGCCATGCAGCCGCACTCCTAAGGTCCACTGCGTTGCCGGCACTCCAAAGGAATCTCAAACCTCCTCATAGTTTACTCTCTCACACTCACTCTCTAACATGCAAGCAGGCAAGCACACATAAGAGCTCACAAAAACAAGCAAGAAATAGCATAAGATAGTAGATAGAGAAGAAGAGCACTCTATTGAATTAGCATAAAAGAATCTGTCAAAATGAGAGTTACATTTTAGGTTTTGTAGATGACCTCTAGGGTTCACACTCTTGGGTGGCCAAAGTTAAAAGTTTGGTCCTCAAGTTCATTTGGCCACTCTAGCTAGTGTAAACACCTATTTTAAAGCTAGCACTCTCCACCTAAAATCCCATGGTGCACCTTTAATATACAAGCAACGAGAATATACGTAAAATATGCAAAGCATGGTTTTCAATTAAATTTTGCACATTCCGATGCATGTGGCCCAAAGGTGGTAAAAATGATGTGGTGGCCGTCATCGACACCATAGAGGTCTCTAGTAAGGTTTAACAAACCCCCCTTCCTGATGTAGATTCCATCCTCGAAATATGTCAATAAAGATACACGAGGCTGATGTTGGTTGCATACTGGCATTGGAAATGTCAAAGATCTTGGAAGTTCTACAAGGCAAGATGGTACAACAAGTAAGGTGTTCTTCTGGAAAATAATTTAAATTTAAGCATAATGCAAATACCTAATCAAGTAGTGAGGAAAGATTTTTGTGAGTAGTCAAATTTTTCTAGTTAAGACAAGGGTAATATTAAGGTTGGTCCAATTTCAATCTAAACTAAGATGGAGCAAAAACATGCCTTGGGTTATGCCCTTAGTCTCTACACACTCTTACTTTAGTGAAATGATCTCTAGCTATTATCTAGCCTCATCAATAAAATTACTAAGTGATTATTACATGTGTTTGTTTTGATTCTTTTATTTTTATTATCTATTTAAAAAGAAGATAAAGTTATAAAAGTCGAACGCCACCCTACAGAGACCCTAGCAATGGCCCAAAGACTTCATAAAGAGTATCTAAGAACCACTAAGTACCTCTGCATTGATGGATTTTTTAAAAGTCCGTTATTTGATAGGTTTTTAGCCACAAGGTCCCATCCCGTGGAGATCAAGGCTACGGTCCCAATGCTCTATCATTAAGAGCCAAAAGTCATACCTAGATGGCACATGGCCCACGATAGTTATCTTCTTGGGCCTTTTGGGTGTTTTTGGTTTGTTTTATTTTTGGGTTTTTTGTTAAACTTTTCACTTTCACAATTTATGTAGAAGGCTTTATTCTAACTAAAGAGATCTCACTAAGGAAGGTTGAGCTCTGGCATACTCCTTTGGCATACTTTAAGGTCAAGCTTAGAAAAAGGGTTGAACTAGGACCAAATCTTGAATGCTTATCTAAGTAATAACTAGAAAAGTGATAGACTAGTCACATAGAATGATACAAGCAAGCACTCAAACAAACACTAAATGGAGAATCATAAAAAAGATTGAAATTGAAAACAATAGCAATAGTTGAGAATGGGTTTAGAATACTCCTGGGCAATTGTAAAAATCTAGTCCATATCGAGGTTGCACGTCCACTGCAAATTGTAATTCTAGATCTACATGACTATACCTCAATAACATGTAAGTTAAGCTCATCTAGCAAGCTTATCATCAGATAACCATAGCTCGTAAGCATGCTCCAATTCGACATCACTAGGTTGATTTTTCCCCTCACTTGGGTTTTCTTCTAATATATATGTCTTCTATAAGATTCCTCCCTCCAGCTTTTGAGGTGTAAAGGTGTAAGAACCTCCCCTTCTATTCTTGTAATTATTCCCCTCTCTGAAATAAAAGAAAGATCTTATTTTACCCTGTTTTGGCCTAGAGAGAGAAAATGTCTAAAGAGAGATAATCCAAAATTGAGATATCTTTGGATATAAAAATCCTCCTAGTGTCTAAAATGGTTTCCCCTGAAATAGAAATTCAAAAAGAAAATTAATTAAAAATATGTATAAGGGACCTTAGCCTAAGGGTCAAGATTTTCTGAAAATTTTGGATTATGGTCCAATTAAGGTTCCTATGGACCAATAGGATTAATCCAAGTGTGGGGATGAGATAAATCCAAAGAATAAAAGAAAATACCCAAAAATGAGTAAATGCTCACATAAGATGAAGAGTTGACTGAGTACAAGGTTTATTAGTTAAAAACTATGAGATATTACTTTAAAAAATGAGATATTTTAGAATAATGATGATACATTTTTGACACCTTGGTAAGGAGGGGGGAGACTTTGAGATGGGCACCTATTTCACACATGTGGATGAGTTTTTAATTCAAAAAAATTGTGATATTTTCATCTCTCCTCTTCCTTAGATCAAAATGGGAGCTAAACTGGTCCAAATCTTATCCAAATTGAAGCTGGAAAATTCGAGAACTTAGTTGGACTCAGTTAGTGGCCCCCCTCACTTATAAATAGACCCTCATTCTTTTGTATTCTCATCTGTGAAGAACTATACCATTCCAGTATTACATTAAAATAATGATATTTTTTATAAAAATCCTCTACATTTTGGAGAGATTGGAGCTTAGACTCCCTCTTTTAAACCATCCTTGGAGCTTTCCTCTCGACACACTAACCAATTGATCGGTTGGGGGCTTCTAAGATAGAGAAGCAAGCAAAATCAAGAGATAGGGTGTAATTTTATGGTTTTTCTCTACTATTCTCAATGTTTTTCACTTCTCAACCCCTCTCAAGCTTGAGAAGTTTCTAAATTAAGTGTTTATAATGCAAATCAAGCTTTTCTTAAGAGTTGTAATGAATAATTAAGAAAAGTTTATCTTTATACTTAATTTAGGATGTTTTTATGTATATCTCTCTCTCCCCAAAAGAATGGTCATTCCTATGACCAATTCTCTATTCAAATGATGCTTCTCATCTCAATTCACAAATCAAACTCTAGGCTTGTGAAGCTAGAGGTTAAGAAAGTGGCTTTTTATACTTTTATGCTTCTAAAATTATGATAATGTTATGATTTAAATCCATAAATTAGATTTAAGTTTAGAAGATAGTTATACTATCATAATTGTATTACTATGTTTATTCTTTTCAAAAATATTAAAAATTATCAGTAATAGCAGCGGAGCTATGGTAAAAATTTTAAGAAATTGATAAATAATTCATTCTTATGCATAACGTGAAAAGAGGAATTCCTACCATATTCTAGGATTGGTCATCCTATCCTAAAAGAGTGATTTTCATCACATTCAATGGTTATTACGGTTTATGCATAATTAAATAATTAAGAAAAAAGAAAATTATGGTAATTTTATTTAAATGATAAAAGAGGAATTCCCATGACATTTGGAATTCAATCATTTAAATGGAAAAAGGAGAATTCTTAGCATATTAAATTAATGGATATTTTTATTAAAATTCAAAGAGGAATTTTAGATAAATTTATTTTATGCATGAAAAATATTTAAATGATAAAAGAGGAATTCCCATGACATTTGTAATTCAATCATTTAAATGGAAAAAGTGGAATTCTTAGTATATGGAATTAATGGATATTTTTATTAAAGAAAAGAGAAATTTTAGATAAATTTGTTTGATGATAAAAGAGGAATTCCCATGACATTTAGAATTCAATCAATTAAATGTAAAAAGAGGAATTTCCATGACATTTAGAATTAATCAATTAAATGTAAAAAGAGGAATTCCCATGATATTTGAGATACAAGAAATTAAAAAGAGAAATTTTTAGCATAATTCAAATTATGAGTATTTATCAAAAGTGGAATTTTGAGCATTATTGGGAAATACGGGTAAAATTGATTTTTGTAAATCCCATGAATCTTTTACTCAAAAAGAAGAATATTGAATATATTTCACTTGAGAAAATTAAGAAAGAATATGAAAATATCCGTTGAGAAAAAGAACCTTTACCTAGGCCAAGCAATTGGCAGAAATATTAGAAAAGTCCCATCGGTATCAAAAATAGAAAATGTTACTAAATGTGAAATGGATGTGGATGTGAAAGAAGAGATGAGAATGAGATGTGAGGATATGTGAAAGGATGTGATATAAATGAATGTGGATGTGAATGAAGAGATGAGAATGAGATGTGAGGATATGTGAAAGGATGTGATATAAATGGATGTGGATATGAATGAAAAGATGAGAATGAGATGTGAGAATATGTGAAAGGATGTGATATAAATGAATGTGGATGTGGATGTGATGTGATGTAAATGGATGTGGATGTGAAAGGATGTGATGTGATGTAAATGAATGTGAATGTGGATGTGATAGGATGTGATGTGATGTAAATGGATGTGGATGTGGATGTGAAAGGATGTGATGTGATGTAAATGGATATGGATGTGGATGTGAAAGGATGTGATGTGATGTAAATGAATGTGGATGTGGATGTGAAAGGATGTGATGTGATGTAAATGGATGTGGATGTGGATGTGGATGAGATGTGATATGGTGTAAAGAGATGTGGATGTGAATATGATGAGATGTGGATGAAATGTGATGTGATGTGAATATATATGGATTTGAATGTGAATGTATGGATGGATGTGGATAGACATGCACGTGGATGACTGGATGGATGTGGATGAAGGAGATAGAATGTGTATGGATGTGATGAGATATAGATGGATATGGATGTGATGTAATGTGAATGGATGTGATGTGATGTGAATCGGGATAGATGTGAATGGGTAAGATGTGATGTGGATGTGGATGTGGATGTGATGTGATGTGAATTGGGATAGATGTGAATGGATGAGATGTGATGTGAATAGATGTGATGTGATTTGATGTGATGTGGATATGGGTAGATGAGAATGGATGAGATGTGATGAGGATAGATGTGGATAGATGTGATGGGATGTAATATAATGTGATTAGATAAGAATAGATGAAGGACGATGGGAATACATATGATTGGATGTGGATTAACAAAGTGAATTGATTTAGAAGAATGTGGAATAACGAGAAATGATGTGGAACGATGTGAAAAGATGAGAGTTCGTTAGAAACCGTAAACTGTATTTATGACATGTTTTTAAATGACTGTTTAATGTCAAGAATGCTGGAGAAGCATTTTGACCATCTTGTGAATGAGGTCGTGGAGACCTAAGTGATAAAGTTGCAACAGCTGACGGAGAGTCAATGGAGGACGTCTCGCGTAGCAAGGTCAGCCGAGGTCTAAACCAACCTTGGTTTGATTTAAATGGTGAGCTTCCGGTACGGTGGATGAGGGACCAAGGAAGCGGCCTATGAGTGAAGCACTGGGTGACCTGTGAAGGATCCTAGAGGGTGCTGACCATACGGTGCTCAGGCTTTGGGTCACCGAAGATACCCACGCGTGCGTCGAGGAAGAAAATGGAACAAGGTGTTAGAGTTGTTTTCTGAATTCGGACATGGATTTGGTTGATTAACCTTGCTGGTCCTCAACAGATGAGTCCATGGCTCTTTTATATGGATCTGTTGGTTGATCTTACTGACCTTCAACGGAGAGTCCATCTAGATTTTCTTATGTGATTATATTGCCGGGTACTATAAGCTAGGAACTATTGAAAAGGCCCCTGAGTGAACAGGTGGTGAGCGTTCTGGTTACCAATGATGCCATAGGTACATTGATGAAGGAATGATTAGAAATTAGAATTCAATCGGATATTTTGGAGGATTTTTATATCCAAAGATATCTCAATTTTGGATTACCTCTCTCTAGACATTTTCTCTCTCTAGGCCAAAACAGGATAGGAATAATTACAAGAACAGAAGGGGAGGTTCTTACACCTTTACACCTCAAAAGCTGGAGAGAGAAATCTTACACATAAAAATAGCGTGAGTGGGTTTGGAAAGGATGAATACTTAGCTACCCTTTATAGTACCATTCCAAGCAATCCAAGTCCAGGATAGGGTCACTCATATTAATCCACGAAAAGTCCATGCTCATGGCTTATAGTCACTTGTATCAATCCACGAAAAGTCCATGCTCACGGCCTGTAGTCACAGCAGAGTCGTATTTCATTCTTTTATTTTAATATGTGCTCTTTCTCATCATCTTTTTTTAAATTTTTATGGGGTTACTCGGATTTTTAGTATGTGTATAGGTGCTATATTGATCTACATGTTGGTGCAAGCTATATTTTCATGGGTTAGCTTTTCCTCCCAATAGGCTCCCTCTTGATATGGACAGGAACTTTATCGGCTAGCAAAACGTGAAGGGTAAAAGTTGAAAAGATGCAAGGGAGAAGAGAGCTTGAGCTCTTGCAAGCACACACACACACTCACAAAACCCTAAGAGAGAACACACAAGGTAAGAGACTGAAAATCTTCTTCTTCTTCACACAACACTCAACACACCATATACAAAGATAAGAGTACACACATATGAAAAGGTACTCAACCAAATACATACTAGGGTTCTCTATAGTGTGAACCCAAATACATACTAGGGGTCTCTATAGTGTGAACCCAACTAAATGAGCTGGCGCTATAACTATGCCACTCTCTAGAATGGCTGTCACACCCAGCCTGTCATCCCACTGGCCGCATATCACCCATGATCTCACCAACCATGCCAGTGGTGTAAGTGTGGGGCCTATCCCCCAGGCGGGTCATCAGTGTCCACCGCCTCACTAGATGAGCTCGATATCTCAACACTCCCCCTCGAGCTCAACTCCATCTCATGTACACCAAGCGAAGCCCTGAATCTGCGGAGCTTCTCTGTACCCAATGCTTTGGTGAAGATGTTAGCTACCTGATCATGTGTGCTGACATAAACAAGGTCAACGTCTCCTGCCAAGACCTTCTCTCTGACAAAATGGTAGTGGACCTCTATATGCTTTGTGCGAGCATGAAAAACTGGAATCCTAGCCAACTGTATACTGCTAATGTTGTCACAGAAAATGACAACTTGTCTATCCACTGATAGAGCCAAATGTGCAAGTAGCTTTCTCAACCAAGCTACCTCACATGCTGCCATAGCAGCACCTCTGTACTCGGCCTCTGTACTGGATAGAGCAACCGTAGGTTGCTTCAAGTCACAGCAACCCTCCCTTTGCTGCTCCAAGTCACAGCAACACTCCCCAAAGAAAACATGAAGCCACTAGTAGATCTTCTATCTGAGATACTACCAGCCCAATCAGCATTTGTGTACCCATGTACACATATCTCTGTCCCAATTTCATAAAATAGTCCACAATGCAAAGTAGACCTCACATACCTCAGTATGTGTCTCAATGCATCCAAATGCGGCTTCCGAGGAACCTACATAAACTGACTCACCAACCCAACAGCATAGCTCAAATCCGGCCTGGTGATCGTCATGTAGATCAAGCTTCCTACTATGCGCCTATAAATAGGTAAACCTACTATTTATGATAGGTAATCCTCTCCTGAATCTGCACTCAACTTGCCATTCTGATCCAATGGCACTGAGATAGGCTTACAATTGTCATACCATACTTGGACAACATGTCCAAGCCATACTATCTCTGCAGTAATCCAATACCATGTGGTGACCTAATCACCTCAATGCCCAAGAAATATCTGAGCTCCCCCAGATCCTTCATCTCAAACTTCTGTCTAAGCAAGATCTTTATATCAAAGATCTCTACATCATAGTCCCCCATAATGATCAAGTCATCTACATAGATGACAACAAGCACAACCCCTCTATCACCGTGTCTCACATACAGCGAGAAATCTGTATTGGCTACATGAAAGCCAATAGCGACAAGATATTCAAAAATCTGTATTGGAAAGCCAATAGTGACAAGATATTCAAAAATCTTGTCAGACCATGCTCTTGGTGCTTGTTTTAAGCCACACAAGACTTTCTTCAACCTACAAACATGCTCGGGGTGACTCACATCCTCATAACTAGGTGGCTACAACATATACACTTCTTCCTGCAAATCCCAATGCAAGAATGCATTCTTTACATCCATTTGATGTAAAGACCACTGCTTTGATGCAGCCACTGCTATCACAACTCTCACTGTTGCCATCTTGGCAACTGGGCTGAAAGTTTTCTCATAATCAATGCCATATGTCTGTGCATATCCTTTGGCTACCAATCTAGCCTTGTACCTGTTTATGCTTCTATCACTGTTATGTTTTACTTTGTACACCCACTTGCATCCAATGGCTTTCTTGCCTTCAGGCAATTGCACTAAATCCCAAGTCTCATTTCCATATAGTGCATCCATCTCCTCATCCATAGCTTTCTCCCAACACACATTTCCAATAGCCTCATCAATGCATGTGGGCTCTACAACCTGCACAACCTTTGCCATGTATGCATAGTGATGTGCCACATAACCATCATAGGTAAACCTCTGCACAAGATTCTTCACTCTCCCAGATCTTCGCAGCTTTACATTCATGGCTTCCATAGCCTTCTTTACACCAGGTGTTCTCATAGCTGGTATCCCAAGCTCCTTATCAAGGCTCATCTCTGAGCCACTAGACTCCTCAAGTAGCGATAGATGCGTTTAACTGCCTTCCAATGCTAAGACCCTGGGCTATGCATAAACCTGCTCACCTGTGAGACTGCAAACTGAATGTTCGGCCTCGTAATGCATACATAAATGAGGCAACCAACAGCTGTCTGATAGAGTGTGACATCAAAGTGATCTCCAGCATCATGAAAACTCAACTTCAAACCTGTCTCCATTGGAGTAGTGTTGAGATTCAAGCTCGATGTCAGTGTGAGCCAGCTATGCTATGTGCTGGCATGTTAGGTAGGAACATGTGTGAGACATAAATGACCGTGTCCTGCTGGTCATAGTGTGTGGACATTAGCTAGGGTTAGATGTGTGTGGACACAACTTATAGTGTGTTGTGAGTATTATGGATTATGGCTTTATGCATTATGTGAGAAGGGAGATGGCTTCCCTCTATGGTTAGGGTTTGCAATATACATTAGGGTTTGCTCCTGTGTGTGTGTGTCTCCTCTCCCTCTACCGTTCTTTCAACATGGTATCAGAGCCTGGTGCTGTCTATTAGGGTTTATGAGTGAGTGAGAGAAGAGGGAGAAGAAGCTGTGAAGAGAAGCTGTGAAGCTTGCCATTGAAGCTGTGAAGCTTGGAGCACACCGATTACTATCAAATCTGAGAGCTTGGCCTACCGGGTAAGGTATTCTAAACATCCTTGAGCGGATTGCAGGTGATTCAGGCAAAAACAAAGCAAATTAGAGCAACTCAAAGCAAAGAAAAATTCTGGTTTTTTGGAAGCTTTCCATTAAAGCTTAAAAGCACTGATGTATGGTGGAAATACATGTAAATCTGGCAAAAGACACATGTATCTGACAAAGAGGAATGTATTGGCAACTCATGTACAAGCCCTACTGTGATTTTGAAGCATTTTACATGCATTTGAATGAGTGAACATTTTTGGTTTTTGAGCTCTCACAAAACAGAGAAAAGGAGGTCAAAATTTGATGCATTTGGAGCATGTTTTTGGCAAAAATCAAAGCATTGATTGGTTGCACACATACTTAAGTGTGTTGGGCACTTATTTAACTCATCAATTAGCAACTCAAGCACTCCCAAAACCCTCAGGAGCAGGCGACGCATTCTGGACAGCAGAAACAGGGCAGTTTTTGACTATTTTGCAAAGTGGAGGATCAAAATCAACTTCGGTGCTTGATATATTTCAAAATTGGTTTAGAAATTGGTTGCTATACACATTTGAGAAGAAGGCTACATGTTTGGATTGATCAATTATGCCTAATTGGGCTGGGAATGAGCTGATTAAACAGGCTATCCTACTGGTTGTTGCAGAGAAACAGAGTGATTTTAATCGAACAATTACTCATTGGTCTTAAACAATTGGACTAATTCCTCTTACATGGAGTTAGTGGACATCATTGCTAAGCTAATGAATGCCTGGTTGCTCAATTTGGACAAGGATTGAAGAAATTAGAGCAAAATTACTACTGGTTTTTTTGGTTTTTCCCAAAACAGAGAAAGGGGTTTTACAAAATTGATCTATACACATGTCAGATGGTGTTGATATTGAACATTGAGGTTGTTTAGGTGTCAATGCAAGTTGTCCATACTTGGTTGAACACTACATTGTGATTTTGAGCCTTAGAAGGCGCATCAAAGCAGGGTATCTTGGACTGAGTGAGCCAGTTCATTTTGGATGCATACAGGTTGATTCTCTACATCAAATTTGAAGATTGTTGGCTACTTTGGAGTATCTGGAACACTCATTGGAGTGTGGTTGAGCTGAGGAAGGCTTGCTTATAGATTTGGAGTTGTGTGGAAGGTGTATTTGCATTGAGCAAACATGTCGAATAATCCAGTACAGATTGTTGGTGAAAAGCTGGATAGGAAGAACTTCCAGGCATGGAAGTACAGAATTAAAAGTTTTCTGAAGGAAAAAGGTTTTTGGAATCTCATTACAGGTGCTGAGCCAGAGCCGGAGCTACCCCGACAACCTACACAGTAGCAGGTTATAGCTCACAAGCAATGGTCAGAAAGAGCATTCAAAGTGTTGCATTATCTGTCTATATGTATTTCGGATGTTATGCTCATACACATACAGGATGCTGAGAATCCTAAAGATGCATGGGATACTTTGGTAAAGATGTTTGATACAGACACGAGTGCTCGCAAGTCCCAGTTGTTGTGAAAGTAGATACATAATGTGAAAAGGAACAGAAGGAGCATCCATGATTATGTGCAAGAAATAAAGAAGTTTGCAGATGCATTGGCAACAATAAATGCCCCCATACCTGATGATGATTTGGTGGATATTACCTTGCGTGGTCTTGGCAAGGAATATAAATCTTTTGATACATCTATCTCGGTTCGGAGTATAGGTTTATCAGACTTTGATGAGTTGGTTTCACTTTTGCTTGTTGAGGAAATCAAACTCAGTGATTCATTTCTGGATGCATCTACTAGCCATAATGATAATGGCAAAAATTAGGCTTTCTATTCGCAAAGAGGCTTTAGAGGCAGGGGGAGATTCGCATCACGTGGCCATGGTGGTAATGGTCGTGGATGGCAGGACAAGTCACCACAATAGAATTTTCAGCCCTCATGTGGTGCTAGAGGTGGTCGTGGATATACACCTCAGAGAGGCAGAGATAATCCTCGTGGTAGAGGACGTTGGGTGGCAAGGCCAACAAACATCTATGCAAGATGTGGAATGCCATTATTGTGGGAAACGTGGTCATATGGCACGTGATTGTTTCTGCAAACAGAATGATTTGAGAGGGGGTAGAGCACAACGTGGTGGACATTATGCACAACATGGTGGAAATTATGCATCAAGCAGTAATGATGGCAGTGCAAATCACTTGTTTGCCCCCATGAAACATGTTGTGGGATCTATGATGACAAATGCTGAGAATGATGATACTTGGTATATGGACTCTGGAGCATCAAACCATATGACTTGTCATGGTGGTGAATGGTTTGAGCATATGAAGCCTATGGATGTGAAAGGCTATGTGGAAACAGGAGATGATACTCAGCATGCCATTACACATGTTGAAAGTGTACCATTGGTTATGCACAATGGTCAAACAAAGTCTATGTCAGATGTATTGTATGTGCCTTCTATCACAAAAATCTTGGCCTCAGTTGGTCAAATGGTGGAACAGGGATTACAGGTTCGCTTCAACGAGCATGGTTGCTTCGTTGAGGATTTCAAACATGGGTGTAGAGTCATTGCTAAAGGCAAGAAAGAAGGTAGGTTGTTTAAGCTGGATGCTGGAATTCCTGAGCTAAAATCAGCCATGTTCTCTAAAAGCAGAAATGTGGTACAGGACATTGATATGTGGCATAAGAGGATTGGACATGTCAATATACAAAGATTAAAGAACATGCAGACAAGAGGCATTGTTAGTGGACTGCCTAGATTCAAGTATGATGGGAATATGCATGTTTGTGAAGCCTGTCAGTTTGGAAAGCAGGCAAGGTTGCGGTTTCCTAGAGAAGGCAACATGAGTAGCAGGCCACTTGAGATAGTACATAGTGATGTATGGGGTCCTGCACAAAACCCATCTATCAAAGGCAGTTTATACTATGTGACATTCATTGATGATTTCAGCAGGATGACATGGATATACTTTCTCAGAGAGAAAAGTGAAGTATTGGAAAGTTTTATGGATTTCAAAGCTTTTGCAGAGAAGCAATATGGTTCATGGATTAAATGTTTGAGGACAGATGGAGTTGGTGAATATACCTCAAATGCTTTTGAGCATTTCTTGAGAAAGCATGGAATAATTGACTTGCAGGTATACACCTCAGCAAAATGGTGTGGCTGAGAGAAAGAATAGAGTCATTTGTGAAGTGGCTAGGGCGATGCTTAATGAAAAGGGTATGCCAGATTATTATTGGGCAGAAGCTTGTGCTACTGCAGTGTATATACTGAACAAAACACCTACAGCAGCCATACATGGAAGTACGCCAGAGATGCGGCTTACAGGTTTTAGGCCAGACATTGGACACCTAAAAGTTTTTGGATGCATAGCTTATGTACATGTGCCTGACGAAAGAAGGAGGAAGTTGGATCCTAAGGCAGAAAAGTGTGTATTTGTTGGATATGCAGAGGATCGTAAGGCATACAAATGTTACAATCCACAAACTAGGTAAGTTGTTATCTCACGAGATGTGGTGCTTGATGAGCTTGCTAGTTGGTACAAAGCAAAGGATGAGGGTGTCATTGAGTCACTTGAAGCAGATGTGCCTATGAACTTGCCACAAGCAAGTTCTAGTTCTACTACTATGTCTGGGCCAGCAGCAGCAGAGGTTGAGAGTAGTACTGTACGTCCATGGTCAGGACGTTTGAGGCATGAGAGTGTGAGCACTGGGAGTAGTGTTGTGGATAAAGGAAAGAATAAAGTCGAAGGAATCGAAATTACAGGTTATGAGTCGTCCAGTTCAGAGAGTTTGGATGAGGAGCTTGGCATACCTGTTTTACGCACACCTGGTGCTAGGCAGGATAGATATGTGCCACCACATGCTAGAGTGACAGGTGTTCAGAGTGATCCGCATGCATTGCGGAGATCCCAAAGAGTCAGATATCCAGTTGACAGGTTGACATATCGAGATTTTGCTATGCATTATGCATATATGACATCTATGGTGAAGCATGTGGAACCTACATGCTATAAAGAAGCTATTGGAAAGCATGTATGGGAGAAAGCAATGGATGTTGAGATGGACACATTCGTTCATAATGACACATGGGATTTGGTTGCATTACCACAAGACAAAAATGTTATTGGTTGTAAATGGGTTTACAAAGTGAAATGCAAGTCTGATGGTTCCATTGAACGACATAAAGCAAGATTGGTAGCTAAGGGTTATGCACAAATCCAAGGTTTGGACTATGATGAAACGTTTAGTCCAGTGGCAAAGATGGGAACAGTGAGAGCAGTCATTGCTATGGCTACAGCTAATGGTTGGGAAATGCATCAAATGGATGTCAAAAATGCATTTCTAAATGGTGATCTACAAGAAGAGGTTTATATGGCACAGCCAGAAGGTTATGTACACCCAAGATATCCCACTCATGTATGCAGATAGAAAAAGGCATTATATGGTTTGAAGCAAGCACCTCGTGCTTGGAGTGATAAGATGAGTAGATATCTTATCTCCCTTGGATTTCAGGTTTCTACAGTAGATTCTTAACTCTATGTGAAGAAGACAGATCATGGGATTGTTTTACTTGTCATCTATGTGGATGACTTGATTATCACAGGTGATCATGGTACAGATGTGATGCATGTCAAGAAAGCTTTGAGTGGTGGGAAATTTGACATGAAAGACTTGGGTGAGCTGAGATACTTTCTTGGAATTGAAGTGATCAAAGACCATGCAGGTACATGGTTAGTACAATGCCAATATGCATTGGATATGTTGGCAAAATATGGCATGACAGGGTGTAAGCCTATGAGTACACCTTTGGAGCAAAATGTGAAGTTGCGGAGTGATCATGGTGAGGAGTTGGATGATCCATCTATGTACAGGAAGATGGGTAGTCTCATTTACATGACTATCACACGCCCAGATTTGAGTTATGCTGTGGGGCTAGTAAGCCAGTTTATGTAGAGCCCCAGAAAACCTCATTTGGATGCAGTGAGACGCATTATGAGATATGTAAAGACCACTGCACATTATGGTCTTCTTTATGAGAGTGGTAAAGGCTTGGATATACATGGCTACACAGATGCTGATTGGGTAGGTAGCTCATATGACAGGAGATCTACTAGTGGTTATGCTTTTACACTTGGAAGTGCCGTGGTGAGTTAGAGTAGCAAGAAGCAACCTACAGTTGCTTTATCTAGTACAGAGGCTGAATACAGGGGTGCAGCCATTGCTACTTGTGAGGCAGTATGGTTAAAGAATCTCTTGGCAGATTTGGGTGAGCCTATTGATGGCAAGGTTGTTATTCACTGTGACAACATGAGCAATATACAGTTGGCCAAGAATCCAGTATTTCATGCGAGGACCAAACACATTGAGGTCCATTATCACTTTGTCAGAGAGAAGGTGCTGGATGGTACAGTTGATCTACAGTATGTGAAGACTAAAGAGCAGACATCTTTACAAAGCCACTTAGCAGGGAGAAGTTTGAGTACTTCCGTACTATGTTGGGAGTACATGGGATGAGCTTGAGGGGGAGTGTTGAGAGCCTTGATATCCCAAGCAGTACATCATGAGCTTGAGAGGGGCTGTTGAGATTCAAGCTCGATGTCAGTGTGAGCCAGCTATGCTATGTGCTGGCATGTTAGGTAGGAACATGTGTGAGACATAAATGACCGCATCCAGCTGGTCATAGTGTGTGGACATTAGCTAGGGTTAGATGTGTGTGGACACAACTCATAGTGTGTTGTGTGTATTATGGATTATGGCTTTATGCATTGTGTGAGAAGGGAGATGGCTTCCCTCTATGGTTAGGGTTTGCAATATACATTAGGGTTTGTTCCTGTGTGTGTGTGTCTCCTCTCCCTCTACCGTTCCTTCAACAAGCAGTCTTCAAGGCCAAATCTTCGCAACAATGTCTCAATATACTTTGTCTAACACAAAGCAATACCTCCATCACACTGCTTAAATTGTATCCCCAAATAATGATGCAAATGCCCCAAATCTGACATCTCAAAAGAGGCATTCAAATCAGCCTTAAAATCAGCAATATGACTCTCATTTGGTCCTATGAGTAGCATGTCATCGACATAGAGAGCAATGATTAGATGTACATCATCCACACGTTTAACATACAAAGTGCTTTCTGTTGGACTATTCTGAAAACCATGTGCAGTTAAATATGCATGTATCTTTTCATACCAAGCTCGTGGAGCTTGCTTTAAACCATATAAAGCCTTTTTCAATCTACGCACTTTGTTTTCAACCTGCACACTTTGTTTTCCTGCCCTCTTTGAACAAAACCACGAGGCTGCGATACATACACCTCCGCATGCAAATCTCCATTCAAGAATGTAGTCTTTATGTCCAACTGATATACATTCCAACCATTATGAGCTACCAATGCATAAATGCTACGAATGGTAGTCATACGACAAGTGGGAGCAAAGGTCTCATCAAAATCAATACCCTTTTCTTGAGCATAACCCTTTGCAACAAGTCTAGCCTTATAGCGATCAACACTGCCATCTGGCTTTCATTTCAACTTAAAAACCCACTTACATCCAATGACCTTTTTACCAATAGGCAAATCACACAAAGATCATGAACCATTCTTCATTATAGCATCATATTCACTTTGCATTGCAGCCAACCAATTTTCTGATTTTTGTGCCTCATCAAATGAAAGAGGTTCTTCCTCTTCACACATACTAGACACAGCCAAAGCATAACAATCTGATGCATAAGAGGCATGCTGAAAACCTGAACAAGTATGACTAGAAATAGATGTATCAATTTTACTATCATGCAAGGTTTGCACCAGCCATTTAGGCATACCTCTAGCCTGCTCATTTTCAGCCCTATCCTCATAAATTACATCCTGTAAATCTGCATCAGAAATAGACTGATCTATGATGTCGTTTGAAATCTGCATAGGTTGAATATTTGCCTCATTAGGACTTACATTTGAATTCCCACCTCCTATAAATAGAGGCAACAATGTATCAAATACATCCCGTGAGCTCACACCTATCTCTTTGGTACATGATAACAAAGGCTGCACAGCATCTTCCACAAAAACAACATCTCAACTAATCAAGATACGCTTTGACTGCGGATGATACAATCTGTAACCCTTGCTCTCAGCGCTGTAACCATCAAAAATGCATTTGACAGCCTTATCATCCAATTTTCTACGTTGTTGCACAGGCACACTAAGGCCAAGCAACCAAAGACATGCAAGTGACCAATAGAAGGCTTCCTTCCATGCCAAGCTTCGTATGGCTGTTGAGTACATATGCAGCACACATGACAGCCTCAAGACAAAACACATGTGGCAAAGCTTGGCTCTTGACCATACATCGTGCCATCTCCATAAGTGACCTATTTTTCCTCTCAGCAACACCATTTTGCTAAGGGGTATACGGCACTGTACATTGGTGTTTTATCCCACGACTAGCCAGAAATGCATCAAACTCTTTAGACATGTACTCCCCCCCTCGATCAGAATGGAGGGTGCCCACATTACAATTGGATACATTTTTAACCATAAGCAAAAACTGTTTGAAGCACAAAAACACTTTGGACTTTGCCTTCAGTGGATATACCCATGCATGCCTTGAGTAATCATCAATGAAAGTCACGAAGTACAAGTGTTTACCAAATGACGGAGTTTGCATAGGTCCACATACATCACTATGTTCAAGTTGCAATTTGCGAGTGGCCCGCACAGAACCATCCTTTGGAAACACAGAATGCTGCATTTTGCCCAAAATACAGCCTTCACAAACATGTTTTAATGGTGCCTCAAGAGATGGCAATGAAGCAACCATATCAAATTTCTACAAACATAGCAAACTAGCAAAGTTCAGATGACCAAAACGAGCATGCCATAGTTTTGCATCTGAAACTGCCTTTTCATCAGAAACTGCATTTGCTGAATCTTCCACACACTTGTCATAAGAATTGAGCCTATACAGCCCACGAAACAAGGTGCTAGATGCAATAATCGTATCACCAGAAGTCAAATCATGAACAGTACATCTGTCATCCACAAATTTGACTACAAGTCCAAGTCTAGCAAGCGCAGAGACAGACAATAGATTCTTCTTTATCCCTGGCACATACAAAGCATCTGAAAGTGTGAAAGCGCTGCCATTTGTAGCAGTAAGCATAATTTTACCAACGCCCTTCACTGGGTAAGAAGCATTATTGGCACATGTGACAGTATTCCCATTAGGGACAGCCTCAAGACAAGTGAACATATCATGATGCGAGGTAATGTGCTTTGTAGCACCACTGTCAAAATACCATACATCAGAGTCAACAAAAACTACCAAACATGCATCATGTAGTACAGATGGGTCAAACTGGCAATACACGCTAAATGCCCATTCTATATCCTGCACAACATTTGCAGAATCTGCATTTGTAGAAGCATCCGCTATTGTGGCTGCATTTGACTCTTTCTTCTTTGCCTCTTTAGCCTTTAGCTTAGGGCAATTCTTAATGACATGATCAGTTGCCTTGTAATAGTTGCACCTGATCTTTTTCTTGCCTTTATCAAGAGCCTTCTCAGACCTATTGTTGCTACCTGTGGAAGGAGAAGAAGTTGCAGACCTACTAATAGGAGAAGAAACAGTGGAAGGGGCTGCCTTACCACTTCTTCTCTGCTGGGCAGCAACAAATGTACCTGATCAACTGCACGTTGCCTAGCCCTGTTTTGCCTAGACTGCGCTTCTTGTAAGAGCTTGTTGACTAAAGTATCATACTTGACAACATCAGGTCTGTCCTCAGTAACAAATCTCCACGTGGAAGCAAACGTCTGATATGACTCAGGTAAAGCATCAAGAACAGTCTACACAAGAGAAGAATGATCAGGAATAATCTCACCTGTAGAAATCAACTGTTCCTTGAGATCTTTAATCTTAGCAAGAAAAACATTCATGTCATCATCTTCCTGCATAATCTTCGATTCTATCTCTTTACGCAGGTAAGAGATTTTTGCCTCGTTATTACGACCTGCATACAAACCAGCTAGAATATCCCAAGCCTGTTTTGCTGTTTTAGCTGAACGAATATGTGGACTGATGTTACGTTTGACAAAAAGTGCAATCAAGGCATGAGCCTGCGCATCTTTACCATCCCAACGAGCTTGTTCAACAGTGGGTAAAATAGCAGCAACAGTAGAGCTGCTAGAACCTGCAACATCCTCAACAGATCCTACATCCACACAGAACCTGGACTTACATCCACACAGAACCTGGACTTACATCCATACCCTGCACAATGTTCCACACTCTTTTTGCAACCAAAACATGCTACATCATGTATGCCCAAAGTGGGTAGTTGCTGTCTCCATCCAATTTGTCATCAGCAGCAGCAGCAGACAACATGCGAAATACATCATTGTTGTTATCAGCCATGGCCACTAACTAAAACTGATGCAAAAGCTACCTATAATGAAGCAAAGATTGAACAGAAAACAACTTGTGCTATGTAGCACGGTCCACAATAGAATACGTATGCTTGTTTTGCAGAAAATTACACTGTCGAATTTTCTCAATCAGAGAATGTGAGTCGGAGGGTGCTAGCGGCGTAGCCCTGGGAGCCGATGCCTGCTCTGATACCAATTGTTGGAATTAGGGTTACAAGAAAGCACACAAAGTTTGGAGAAGAAGAAGCAAGAATGCACACAACACACAGTGTATTAGATTGTGTCAATGTACAAAGATAAGTTAGCCCTAGAATAATAATGGGCGTATATACTAGCCGGGGGAAAAATACCTCCTAAAGAGGGAAAAAGTGCCTCGGCGGTCCTAAGTGTGTTCACACACATCGTTGCCTATATGGCAACAGTGGTATACATTTATGTTTTGGTAGCTAAATATAATGGTTATCTCTTTATTCATCTAATAAAGAGATTTGGGAATTCATCTTTATTCATCTAATAAAGAGATTTGGGAATTCGTAAGTGGCAGTGGTAGTGAGACTAGTGGTATACATTTTTTTTTTGGTATTTAAATACAATGATTACCTCGTAGTAGCCTTGAGCTTTCAATAAGTGTTTGGGTATCCATTTTGGGGTAACTTGTAATTTGGACTTCCTACACCGATTATTGTGTTAAGGCTCTCTTTTCTTCGTTGGTTGAGATGGTTCAGATAGAGAAATTTTGGGAACCCATTTCAAGGTATATTTGGGTTACCACTTTTTTGTAGCTCGTTGTATCTGGTCATCCTTTGCCATGTGGGAGTAAAATAATCAAGAGTTCCTTGAACAATGTGGACGCTGAAGTGGAGGGGGTTTCCTTGGATTTTGTGGATGTTGAAGCTTCCTCCTCGTTTGCCGACTCTTGATAATAGTGAGAGGTGGAAGGGTTTTATGAGTATAATGTTCAGTCATAGCTTCACAGAGACACACCTTGTCAACCATTCAATCATTCATCCATCAGCTTTCATCCATGTGCGACCAAGTATTATTGGTTAAGGTAATATTCTTGGAGGCATAACTAGTCTACCACTTGTTGCCATCATAGTATGTCTCTATTTGTAGTAGCCTAAGAACCTTGGAATTCCTACCACTGGGTACTTGTTGCCATCATAGTATGTCTCTATTTGTAGTAGCCTAAGAACCTTGGTATTCCTACCATGGATACCTTTCACTTTTAAAGAGGTATCTATGAATTGGGGTTTTCCCAATTGGTTCCATGCATTGAAGGAAATTAGACTGTGCCTAGCCCTCGTATATCAAGCAATGCATTGTAAAGCACTTTACCACAAGAGCTAGGTGATTGAATGGATGTTTTCAGAGGTGCTATGTGCTCCTCTGTCTCCTTCAACCTCTCCCACAAAGTCTTGCGCAGATCCAAGGATAGCTTCTCATCGTTTGCTATTGTCAGATTTACCTTTCTTTAGCCTCCTTCCATTGAGATTAAGCTATCTTTAGTTTTGCTTTTTCCTTAGTGGTCTTCTTATCATGTGCGACCCACAAGGCTTCCTCAGTAAGAGGACCATAATACTTTTTGAATTTACTACCATTAAGGAAGCCAATAGTTTTGACCCCTTTAAGGGTTTTAACACACATAGTACCTTGAGGTGTTATTTTGCAAACTCGAAATGGTCCTTTATCGGTATATTTTAGTTTCTTCTTTTCGTTGTACAGACTCCATACGTAAGTACAAGGTCTTTCTTCTTAATCTCCTTATCTTTGAGATTATTATCAGACCACTTTTTCATTGATCCTTTTCTGTTAACATGTTCTAGACAACAATTTATCTTTCTTCCTCTAGTTCAAGAATGAATAGTCGATTGCCAACATGTTACCCTCCAGTCTCTTAGTCACTCTGCCACCCTTAAGCTGGGTATCATCAATTCCCAGGCCTTTATTGCCTCAACCCTATATACCATCTTAAATGTTGTGTAACCAATTACAACTTTATAAGAGGTTCGGTAAGCCCATAAAGTTGTTGTGAGCTTGAATTCCCAATTATTATGTTGAGCTTCAACAATTTTTGTTTTAATAAGTAAATGAGGATTTTGTTGGTGCTCTCAACTTGACCATTTTCTTGGGTAGTAAGGTGTGGACTTACGATATGACATGAACGTTGTGGTGAGCTGCTGGATTATATCATTTATAAAGTGTTTCCCTTGATCACTCACCAGCACAAAAGGATAGCCAAAGCCGGTAATGATGTTCTCATAAAGAAACTTAGTGGTCACCATGGCATCCGCTTTTCGTGAAGCTCTTGCTTTAACCCATTTGGTTACATAATCTGTGGTAACAATGATGAAGCGTGCTTCTGTGCCACGTGAAGCAAGACTAATAGGGCCAATGAAATCTAAGCCCCATTTTTCAAAAGGTTGGTTGACTCTGATAGGATGTAGTGGCATCATGTCCTTCTTCTATGGCTTTGCACAACGTTGGCACTCGTCACATCTTTTGACAAGTAGTTCACAATCTTTGAAGAGAGTGAGCCACCAATACCTCGATTAGAGTATTTTTCTTACCATAACATCTCTTGCGAAGTGTCCACTAGGTGCCCTTTGGTGTGCTTACTTTGATGATGTATAAGTATTCATCCTCCTTTTGGGATAGCGTCTTAATATGCCATCCTTACCACATCGATAAAGAGTTCGAGCAATACATTGGTAAGGTTTTTCTTCTTTAAGCAACTTCCGTGCTAGAACTTTCCTTAACTTTTTTGCCTCTGGAAAACCATTAGCTATAAAGTTAACAATTCTCTCACTCCACTCTAGTATACCCTCCACTTTAAATAGTGTAGCGTTAGGTAGATCATCATCTATTCCAGTTTGTGCTTCACCATTAGGTACATGAGATAGATGATCAGCCACCATGACATGTGTCTTGCCAGGCCGTACCACCACTGCAAAATCAAATTCTAGAAGAATCATCAACCACCTAGTGATTCTTCCTATGGAGCAAGGTTTTTTTGACAAGGTGTAGCAAGGCTTAATGATCAACATAAAAAACAAATTTATTAGCTAGAAGGTAATGTCAGAATTTCTTCACAGCATATACCATTCCTAAACCCTCACGCTCAATGGTGGTATAATTCATCTCATCCTCACATAACTTTCCGACTGGAAAAACTTATAGGGTAGTCTAATTTGTGTTCACCTGGTTGGGCTAGGACGCATCCAATTTCAAAGTTAGAAGCATCAATATGCATTTAAAAGATAACATCCCAGTTTGGCACTCGTAGCACTAGCCAAATCTTGCTTTACCGTATCATAGGCTTGTTGGCATTCTTTTGTCCACTCAAATATAATGAGAAGCTTGTACAAGGGATGCATAATCTTGGCATAGAAGAGGATGAATCACCTATAGTAGTCCTACATGTCCCATAAACCTTTCAAGTCCCTTATAGTTCATTGGTGGGGGTAGTTCCAAGATAATTTTGATTTTACTCTCGTCTATGGAAATCCCATTTTTGGACACTATATGTCCTAATATGACTCTATCTTTAACCCAAAATCGGCATTTGAATGGGTTTAGAGATAGGTGATAAATTCTACATCGTTCAAATACATTGGATTTCAAGTCCCCAATTGTAAAAGATTTATAATGCTCAGGGGCAGGATGTAAGTTAGGTGTTGGCTCTTGATTTTCTTCAATTGCCTTAGCTACAGGTTCCACTTCCCTCTCTCTTTGGTCCAACTCTTTGGTTCATCCATGACATTGATTTTGGCTATCAACTCAGTGGAAGGAGGTTTAAAATATATAATGTTTATAATTCCTCTCCCCAATTGTCAATAAACTTGAGATGTGCATCGAATGCACTGACATATTGCAGCCATTAGGTGATAGTCATCCTCTATTGTTGAAAGATCCTTGCCCCCTTCGCGTAACAAATTCTGGGGTGCTAGCAGCGAAAGTAGCACTTCTTGCGCAGGGCAGAACCTCTCACTCGGGACCTCGCCCACAGATATCCGAACAAGATACTAATCCCTCGGTTCCCGGAAAAACTTCCGTCGCCTAGCAAACATAGGCGATTCCTCCGGGATATTTTTATTGTAACATAGTCAAGGGCCTTAACTAACCAAATTGATTCGACCGAACCCGTAAGTCACATGGTCATATCAAGGAAGAGACTTGCACTTGGATCATAGAGACTAATGCTTTTTTCCTCATTAAGAGGCACAGCCGTTGATTCTTTTCCATAGAACAAAGACTATCTCGGATTTACTTCATCTATCATAACATAACAAAATTGAGTCTCATTTTAAGGATCCATCAGTCAAGCCTAACCCCATCCAATCCCATGGGTTAGCCAACCACCCAACCACTATAGTGATAGGATCCATTTAGAAATTTGGTTATGTTTTGCCCCGGGTACTAGGGAAAAGAGTTCCTAGGTCCCCTAGCGGGCGCTTCAAGCAAACTTCAAGATAGTCACACCACTTACACACCCAACATGAAATTGTCTGTTTCACAGATTCAGCTGTCTTTAAAACAATCTTTTAATGAAACCATAGTATCACTGATCATAATCCTCCAAAATATCCAACTAGAATTCTAATTTCCAATCATTCCTTCATCGGTGTACCTATGGCATCATTGGCAAACCAAAACGCTCACCACCTGTTCACTCAGGGGCCTTTTCAATAGTTCCTATCTCATCGTACCCAAAAATATAATCACATAAGAAAATCCAGATGGACTCTCCATTGAAGATCAGCAAGATCAACCAATAGATCCATATAAAAGAGCCATGGACTCATCCATTGAGGACCAGCAAGGCCAATCAACTAGATCCATGCCCGTATTCAGAAAACAACTCTAATACCTTGTTCCATTTTTCTTCCTTGAGGCACGCGTGGGTATCTTCGGTGACCCAGAGCCCGAGCACCGTATGGTCAACACCCTCTAGGCTCATTCGCAGGTCACCTAGCACTTCACTCATAGGCCGCTTCCTTGGTCCCTCATCCACCATACCGAAAGCTCATCATTTAAATCGAACCGAGGCTGGTCAAGACCTCGGTCGACCTTGCTACGCGAGATGTTCTCCATTGACTCTCTGTCAGCTGTTGCAATTTTATCACTTAGGTCTCCACCATGACCTCATTCACAAGATGGTCAAAATGCTTCTCCAGCATTCTTGACATAAAATAGTCATTTAAAAACAGGTCATAAATACAGTTTCTAACGAACTCTCATCTTTTCACATCATTTCCCATTATTCACATGCACACCTATCCACATCCATCCATTCATTCACATGCACATCTATCCACATCCATCCATTCATTCACATTTACATCCATCCATTCATTCACATTCACATCTATCCACATCCACCCATTCATTCACATGCACATCTATCCACATCCATCCATTTATTCACATTCACATCTATCCACATCCATCCATTCATTCCCATTCACATCTATCCACATCCATCCATTCATTCACATTCACATCCATCCATTCATTCACATGCACATCTATCCACAGCCATCCATTCATTCACATTCACATCCATCCATTCATTCACATGCACATCTATCACATCACATCCTTTCACATATCATCACATCTTATTTGCATCTCATCACATTCACATCCACATCTATTTACATTACATCACATCTCATCCACTCACATCTTATCACATCACATTCACATTTAGTACCGTTTTCTACTTTCGATACCGATGGGACTTTTCTAAGTTTCTGTCAATTGCTTGGCCTAGCTAAAGGTACTTTTTCTCGATGGATATTTTCATATTCTTTATCAAATTTCTCAAGTGAAATATATTCAATATTCTTCTTTTTTAGTAAACGATTCATGGGATTTACAAAAATCAATTCTACCCATATTTCCCAATAAAATTAATAATGCTCAAAAGTCCACTTTTGATAAATACTCATAATTTGAATTATGCCAAAAATTTCTCTTTTTCCATTTAATTTCTTGGATCTCAATTATCATGGAAATTCCTCTATTTGCATAAAATAAATTTACCAAAAATTCCTCTTTCACCATTTAATTACTTGGATCTCAAATATCATGGGAATTCCTCTTTTGGAATACAAATAAATTTATCAAAATTTTCTCTTTAATCAATTAATTATGCATAATTACAAAAAATATTATTTCTCATGAATATGATGAAAATCATTCTTTTTGCATAGGATTTCCAATCCTAGAATATGGTAGGAAGTCCTCTTTTAGCATTATGCATAAAAATAAGATATGTATTATTTTTTAAAAATTTTGCCATAGCTTGGCTGCTATTACTGATAATTCTCAAATTTTTCTAAAGAATAAAAGCTTGTAATAGAAATATGATAGTAGTTCCACTTTTATGCTTAAAATTAAATTATGAATTTAAATCATAATTTTAATCATAATCATAAACTTAATTATAATTATCCCACTAGATTAAGCTAATTCCATTATTTCTCTTTTTTCAAATTGATAGAATAATCTATTTCTCATTTAGAATCAATCAAAGTAGTTTTTAACTACTTATAAATAATCTAAAAGAAATAACCATTATTTTGTTAACACAAAATCATAAAAATACCATTTTCTTAATCTCTAGCTATCAAGCCTAGAGTTTAGCTTTGAATTAAGAGACTATCATTGAGAAGCATCCTTTTTCAAGGGATTTAGCCATAAAGATGGCTATTCTTTTAGAGAGAGAGAGATTTACTTAAAGAAAGCAATACAAATAAGCATAAAGATTAACTTTCTCTTAATTAAGCATTAAGACTTTAAGGGAAAGCTTGATTTAAATTAAAAAAATTATTTAGAAAGCTTCTCAAGCTTGAGAGGGGTTTAGAAGAAGAAAGTCATTGAGATAAATTGAAAAAAACCATAAAATTTGATTTTACCTCCAAGTTTGGCCC
The DNA here is from genome assembly GCF_041138505.1 of Cibotium barometz. Taxonomy (NCBI): domain Eukaryota; kingdom Viridiplantae; phylum Streptophyta; class Polypodiopsida; order Cyatheales; family Cibotiaceae; genus Cibotium; species Cibotium barometz. The sequence goes on from NC_141068.1 coordinate 47,949,737, forward strand.
TATTCTCTATTAGCAGCTCAGTGATGATGAAGCCCCCGATCAATTAATTGGTCCACCAAGAGGAGAAGAGCAACTCCAAGAGTTGTTGTATAGAGAGAGAGAGAGAGAGAGAGAGAGAGAGAGAGAGAGAGAGAGAGAGAGAGAGCTCCAAGCTCCCAATAATAGAGAGGAAAATTTAAGGGATAATAGAAAATATGATTATTTTAATATAATACTGGCATAATATAGCTCCAATATATTTTTACAAAAGACTAAGGGTCTATTTATAGGTGAGGGAGGCCACTAACCAAGTTCAACTAGGTTCTAGAATTTTCCAGGTTCAGTTTGACTTAATTTGGACAAGATTTAGACCAGTTTGGCTCCCTTTTTGATTTGGTTTGATCCAGGAGAGAGGAGAGATAATAAAAAAAATATCACAATTTTTTTGAATTAAAAACCCTTCCACACATGTGAAAAAAGCGCCTACCTCAAGAGTCCCCCTCTCCTTACCAAGGTGTCAAAAATGCATCATTATTCCAAAATACCTCATTTTTTAGTAATATCTCATAATATCTAACTAATAAACCTTGTACTCAGTCAACTCTTCATCTTATGTAAGCATTTACTCATTTTTGGTATTTTCTTTTATTCTTTTGGATTTATCTCATCCCAACACTTGGATTAATCCAATTGGCCCATTGGAACCTTAATTGGACCATAATCCAAAAATTTCTGAAAATGTAGACCCTTAAGCTAAGGGCCCTTATACACATTTTCAATTAATTCCTAATGCACCTTGGAAAGTTCATTTTGAACTTCTATTTCAGGGGAATCCATTTTACTAGGAGGATTTTTATATCCAAAGATATCTCAATTTTGGATTATCTCTCTCTAAATATTTTCTCTCTCTAGGCCAAAACAGGATAAAACAAGATCTTTCTAAGGGAATAATTTCAAGAACAGAAGGGGAGGTTCTTACACCTTTACACCTCAAAAGATGGAGGGAGGAATCTTACACTTGTAGCCATGATGATTGGCTACATAGGGTTTACATTTCCATGATCTTAGGAGATTCTCCTTGGCGCTTTGAAGAACTTCATCCCTTTCTTTAGATTTGAAATTCGTATCAGATTCAGAGCCTATGGTTTCTTTTGATGTTATCAACTATGTTTTTCTTGTTGTCAATTCTCTTTTGCTTATTGTAGCTGAGGAGATGGTATCACTTTCAGGCTCTGTTTTAGACTCCTCATCATGACCACTATTGGTGCTTATGCTTGAGTCATCCCATGACTCTTGAGGCCTCCCAATATTTTTCTTTTTGTTTTCCTTCATTTTCCGATTCTTAACTGACTTTTTTCTCCTATTTCCCTTCTTCTTCTTAAATTTTGTACCAAGGCCACATATCGTTGCTTGAGAACAAGTGATAGCATTCAAAGGTGTGTGATCTAGATTTTTTAGGGTCTTCCTTTGAGTTTGATTACTTATCTGTTGCATGACGAATGAAGATCAATACAAGGATGCAACAAAAAAGACACTTAGGGCTCTTGAAAAGAGTTCAATGTTGTAGATGAATGTGGGAGAGGGCTTGACAATAATCCCACATGGGAACTTTTGGGAGTTCTAGAATTTTTGTATAAAAGGTGGCCCATTTGAGAGCTAGAGAGGACTCTTTGGTCATTTGGTTGAGAGGCTCATAGAGAGAGCTTGCTCCATAGCTCCTTCTCAAGTGCTCTCCCAAGGCTCTCCATCTCCATTCTTGCTTCAATCTTGTACTCTCTATTCTTTACATTTTCAATGATATGAGGTTTTGGTCTACACACTTGCTAATCTAGATTTCTTAATGATGTTTTGATTTGTGAGTTATAGAGTGCATGTGATGAAGCTTGTGCATGAAATGATGTGTAGTTGAGGCTTGTGTGATAGCTCTTTGCATGTTAGGTTCTTTGCATAAGTTGCATTTTTGTGCTTAAGTGTAGCCTAATCTTGATGCTTTGATTATGTTAGATTGATGTGTTGATTGTGTTAGATTGATTGCTTGAGTGATGAAGAAGGATTGAGTAGGACTAGAAGTCATTAGTATGTGGTTAACTAATCTTCTCCCATTCGGGATAGCCTCTATGCGCTAACCGGGTTGCATTCACGAATTGACAAGTGTGTGGGTTGGAGTGCCCTCTCCCACATTCATCTACAACATTGAACTCTTTTCAAGAGCCCTAAGTGTCTTTTTTGTTGCATCCTTGTATTGATCTTCATTCGTCATGCAACACTCCCCCCTTCCTATTTTGCGCACGTCCTCGAACTCTTTTCAAGAGCCCTAAGTGTCTTTTATGTTGCATCCTTGTATTGATCTTCATTCGTCATGCAACACTCCCCCCTTCCTATTTTGCGCACGTCCTCGAGCGCGGTAGTAGAAAGAGCTGCAACAAAAAAACAATGGATACAAGTAAAGTCTCTTATTGAAAAAAAAAGAAAAGAAAAGAAAAACCAGCAATGATAATTTCACACGTGAGCATACAAGTGCAAGGCTGATTAAAGTTTTAATGAGTACTAAAATAGGTGAGTAAAGACTAGTCAAAGTGAGACTTAAGTGGTAGATAGTGCTATGCAAAGGCAAGTGTGCTTTGTACACCGCCGGTTATGACCGCAGTCTCAATGTCCTACAAGTATGTAAGTTATTCCTAAGTGGCAAACATACTCCTAAATATGAGCAAAGGTGATTGGAACTCAATTTTTTTTTTCTTTTTTTTTTTCTTTTTGATATGTGTGTAGAAGGTGATAAAGATTAAGGTTCCATCCCAAAGAGACCCAAGCAATGGCCAAGAGACCTCCGCCAAGAGAATCTAAAGACCGCTAAGTATCTCAAGGGCGATAGACCCTTTTTCTTTCTTTTATGACATAAGGAGTACCCCTTGAAGATGAGGGCATCGGTCTCGAGGGCCCATAGTGTACCCCAGAGTCCTACCAACATCTATCAAGGCGATAGATTCCTCAAAGGTCTTTTTCTAAAGCTTTTAGACATCAGTGTTCACCCCATGGAAACCAAGGCATCGGCCCCAAGGTGCTAAGACAACCCCAGGTCCTACCAAGCATTTCTCATGGCTGTAGACACGTCATGTCTCAATTTACTTTGTATATATATATTTTTTAGGGTATATTTTCGTAAATTTTTATTACTCCTAGCACCTAGCTCATATCTAAGAGGTAGCTACCACTAGGGATAACTAATATACCTTGAAAGCATAAGAACTTGGCATATTCCCTTGGTATATATCCTACACTGTCTTTAGATAGAAATATCTTTTACTAAGTCTTCTAAGACTCTAGAATTCACTCACCATATTTTAACAACTAATCAAAAACTTAAACCAGCCAACATTGTGTGAACATGCAAACCATATATTCGAAAGATAAGAGCACATAAAGAAATAAAGATTAAGATTTGAATACACCTGTTGTAGTGCCCTGTTGATGTTGTTCGTTTGCATTGATGCATTGCTGATTTTGTGCAGATTGCTCCTCCTTGATCTTTGTAGGCGTAGCATGTCTCCCCCCTTCCTAATTTGTGTGCACGATAGGTGGACTATTGGGGCGTGTTTGATGCTCTTGTTTTTTTACGGAGATCTCTGCAAAATTTTTATTAACAAACAAGAAAAGAAAAGAAAAGAATAAAATTTGCCATTGGTGCCAAACACCGAATATAGCCGAGGGGAAAAACCCAATGGGAGAAAAGTGCCCTGGCTTGTCGATCTTATTATGGAGTCACTGAACTTACCCTTGCGCTGGTGGTGGAAATTATCTCAAAAAGAACATAATCCTCTAAAGGCATAAGGAACCACTCTATGCAAACATTGATCTACCAAAGAGCTTCAATTGTAGTGTTAATGCCTTATCTTTGGTGTTAGGTATGTCCATCTTGGGTTGGAATTTTATCAATTGTCTTGGAATTTGAGCAAGATAAGAGGATTTAGGCATTGAAATGCTAGAATCTATGCTCAAATGAGACTCATGTGAAGTTGGATGTGTCTTAGGTACACTAGTTGAGGGTGGAATTGTGTAACAAGGAAAATTTGGGATAACTGGTGACTCATTACATGTTTTAGGAAGATCAACACAAGTAGATTTGTAGGTGCTATCACAGCCACCTATCCTATCTTGAAGAGCTTGTGTTGATTTCTTTTGCACCCACTGATATGGAAAATCAAGGGTGGCTTTTGGCACCTTTCGGAAACACTCTTTTATCCCTAGCGAACCAAGGCATTTTGGAATCCAAATTGCTGTTGCACCCTCATAATAGCCTTGTGCTTTAAGAACATGTTTTGGGACCCATCGAGTAACAATCCGAGGTTTAGGCTTGGAAATGATAAGAGGCTTAGCAACTGGACTCGATGGTACAAGTTTGTACGCATCTTTGGGTAGCCACATTGATAATTCCTTCTTGCCTGGCCTTCTTTGAGCAGCAACTAGAGTAGTTGGTACATGCCAGCCATGGCCCTCACTTGAGTACTCATCAATTATCCACATCATTTGTTTTGGAGCTTCAAGAGCAGATTTTGAAAGTGGGTTGTGTAGGGTAGAAACACCACCCTTTTGACATGATAAAGCTCGTGGAGTAGCAGAGACTTCCTCTACATGCAGAGCTGTTGTTGATGCATCCCTAGAGTACAAATCATCTAGAAGATCACGTGGTTGTACCATTCGTATAGGAATAATGTCATATCCATCTGAGTCACAGAATTGAATTGGCTTCGGTAAAGCACATGTCGATAATGTTGCAAGGACATGACTCCATTCTAGTGGATCAATTAAATGTTCAGGGAAGGATTGTGGAATGTATGCCTCGTCTGATATACTTCGATTACCTTTAAGTCTCTCGGTGTTGAAATCCCTACATGAGGCTCCACACATCCACAGATCTTCTCGCCCATCTGACAATGTAACTTTTGAGACCTCAGATGAAGCAGAATCAAACTCATCTATTGGAGACCTTGTTACATCACGATATGAGTGATTCCTTAGGTTGACCCTTGTGATGACAGAATCATGTCAGAGGTACAAATAATTGTATCCCCAATCTTGAATCATTTGAAATCGTCGCATGAATGGTCTACCCAATATCACTTCATAGTTTGGATGTTTTCCAAAATCCACTACTGCAAAGGTGTGCTCATATTCAATCCCACATGTGGTGACCAATATGTTCTCAAGCAGCCCAAGGGGATGTTCTAAGCTTCCATCTGCTAGCTGCAAGCGCATCCTGGTACTCCTAATAGCTGGTTTGCCCCACTTTTCCCAAATGGACCTTGTCACAATGCCCACTCCTGTGCCACTATCAAGTATTGCAGTTGAAGATACTTTTCGCACTTCTAATGGGAGGGTAGCATTTCCCTGATCGTCTTCACAAAATTTTCCTACTTTGTTGATAGGAACTGGCATTACATGCTTTGTCTCAGGGTGTATAGTACACTCATGGTGACCCTTTTGTAGCAATACCTGCTCTGACAAACATGTGGCAATATCATTCCACAACTCAGGTCGAATTTTTATCAAATCAAGCAAAGGTAAGGTACAAGCCACTGGTGCTGACAAAATAGCTTGCACCATACTCATATCTTTCTCCTTTGTCAACCTTTTATGCATGGAGGGTATCCTCAAGGTTTGAGAACAGTTCTCATATTCTCCCAGATATGATGGTAAGGTTTTCATTGTATGCTTACTTCTAGGAGAAACAATTGTTTGAACTTCCTCCTGTGGATGCTTGGGTGTCTAAATTTGTTTTCCGTGCCCCTGGTAAAATCCACCTCAGAGAATCACACTAAAAAAATACTAATTATGCACAAAGTTACAAAAATTAAAAAAATGCAGGAAAATACTAATTATGCAAAAAATTTAAATGAAGAATTACAAAATATGCACAAAGGTAGACTCCTAAAAACACTTAAAAATTTATTTATTTTTTTAATATTTTTTTAAACTTTTCTAATTGTTTTTTTCTCCTTTTGTTGGTTTTTTTTTAAAATTGTTTGTTTGTTTGTTTTTTTTTTAAACTAATAAATTTTATGCCTAATTACAAAAAAATATAAATCTACTAATTATGCACTCAATTACAAAAAAAAAATGCACATTAATGTTAGCCAACGTTGAAAACCCACACTTATAAATCTTGAGGAAGATAACTCATCACATCATCCAAAGTATGTCACAGAAAACTAGCCACACAAGAAACAAGGTAGGAGATTAAGCCTTCCACCCACTATTCCTTTAACTATGGGTGGTCAAAAAAATGCAGAGGGAGAGACAACTGAAGCATAGGTGTAGGAAATTGTGGAGAGTGACATACACGATTCAATGTGGGGGCAGTACGTCAAACATCTCTACATAGCAAGGCAACTTGCCAAGGATGGTTAGATGGCCAAGGATGGTTAGATGGCCAAGATGGCAAGTGCAAAAAGAGCATCATGAACTACAAGCAAGGTGTTTTAGCTCCTTCTTTTTATGGTATGAGAGAATGGACTGGGGGGGGCAAAGGCATCAGTTCATGTGGTTTTGTAACAGCAATGTGGATCATACTTGGAGAGTATGTAACACCATTTGTCAATCACCTGCTAGACCCCCAGTTTGGCCAGTGGGATGAGGTACAATCTTGACTGTGGATGAGATTCGAGAATTGGAGGCTGGTGGGTTTGTGTTGCAAAAGGGACAATGTGAGGAAGCAAATGATATAGGCCAATGGTCAACAAGGTACAAAAGTGGCATATCAGATATGGCAGCCAAGAGAATAGATTTAGCAATTTCAAGTACAGCTACGGTCTTTGAGCATTTGGTTATTAAGTTCGGGCAAATGGAAGTGTTTGTAATTGAGACTAAGGAATCACTAGTAGATAATGAAAAATAATGGGTGACTATGGGAAAGAATCCATCATGCACATGACCCAATTTTCAAATCAAGGTAGGTGCTGGTGGATAACCATTATGCATCCAAGCACTTTTACTTTGTATATCTGTGTATCTTTGGGATAGATGCGAACCATAATATGTTTATACATCAACCCACTCTAAAAATGGAGGACCTAATGAGAATGTTCAGCGTAGTAGGAGAGCAATGTGAAAAGGACCTAGTACTGTTGATGATATTGTACTGTAGTTTTGAAAAGATCCTTCATGTTGCAATAATAAAATGTATGGTGTCTCAATTCTCTAGAAAGGACTATTTAATTTTTATTTTTTTAATGTTTTAGCAAGACAATTAATATGGTTATATGTCAATGGCATGAATATGTTCATTCCATTCATCTACTTTTTCAAAATAAAGTGGATAGACATGCATCTACTTTTCTAAATGTAGGGAAAAGCCATGCATGTACTTTTCTAACTTCAGGAAAAATCCATGCATCTACTTTTCTAAATTTAGTGGGTAACCATGCAAAGTAGCTTTTTGCTTTTTGCTTTGTGTATCTATAAATTTGACCCCTGCCTCTTACTCTAATCCTCACTTCCAAATCTTGTTGCCTCCCTCTCCCTCTCATTGTATTTCTCTCCCTCATTATCATTATCTTTCTTACAACCCTCATGACCATCAACTACCTTTGTTCATCTCTGTACTCTAAAGGAAACCTTGGAAAGGTTTACAAATATTTATGCAACAAAATGGGCAGAGATGCAACAGAGCATCTCAGAATCACAACAGAGGCCCGCAATATTTGGACAAAGATGATAGGCAGATGAGCCTATTGATTCTAGAGATTTGTTCATGTGAAACATGAAGATTGGAAGCGCTATCGCGGTACTTGGCAAAGTTTTGGATATATTGCTGAAGAGACGGGGGAGGAGCCCCTATGGCAAGAGTTAAAGAATAGAGTAGCCGAAAAAAGTGTATAGGTGTAGGATCCATAGGTAGTTATAGTATGTTTTCAATTTTAAGCAATGTTAGATTGCAGTAGCCCATGTAATAACCTTTTTTTGGAATAAAGTGGTTTCAACTATAGATCGCCTTGTCTTTTGTATTAATTGCCTTGGCAAATTTTGGGTTTGTTGTTTTTTTATTAATTATGTCAAATTCTTGATTTATTGTATGCTTTGAATAGCAGCATCATGTTCTTATCCCTCTCTCTCTCTCTCTCTCTCTCTCTCTCTTTCTCTCAAACCATAAAAGAATTTGAAAAGAGAAGAATCTCCAACTTACATAGATACTTTGAGAGCTTTCCTTTGGCTTGATGGTTTGAGGGTTCTACTCTTGTTTGAAACAAGAGTGGCCACCAATCTTTTGGAAGAGGGAAGGTCAAAAACTAATGAATTATGAGTAAAATTCATTGTTTTTGGCACTTGGGAGAGGCAAGGTAACAGTGCAAAAACACTATTGAGTTTCAACAAAGGGGAAGGCTTCTATTTATAGGAAAAAGTGAGCTTCTAACCAAGCAAACTGATTCTAGAATTTTTCGGATCAGTTTGGTCAATTTTTGACCATTTTTAGGTCAGTTTTGCTCACTTTTTGGATCTAGTTGAAACAGGAGAGAGGAGAGATAAAAATATCTCATTATTTGGGAGTTTAAAACTCATTCAAGCATGTGAAATAGGCACCTCCTTCAATTGGGGAATTCCCCCATACTGAGGTGTCAAAAATGCATCATTTCACCTAAATATCTCTCTTTTTTAACCATTAACCTTGTCCTTAGTCAACTCTTCATCTTATGTGAGTATTTACTCATTTTTGGGGGATTTTCCTTTTATTCTTCTATTTGTCTCCTCCCTAAATTTGGATGAATCTTATTGGTCCATAGGAACCTTAATTTAAAATTTCAAAAAAATCTTCACCTCCAAGATAATGCCTCTTGAACATATTATACTTAATTTCTAATGCACCTTCTGGAAATCTTTTTGAACTTCTGTTTCAGGGGAACTTATTTTAATAGGAAGAGATATTTTTTCATCCAAAAATATTTAAAAATTAAATTATCACTCTCTAGAAGATTTTCTCTCTCTAGGCCAAAACTGATAGAAACAAGATCTTTTATATTTCTGAAGAGGGATTTGACTACAGGGGAAGATATTGGACATCATGAGGGCCTGGGGGAGGAATCTTACACTTAGAGTTCAAATGAGATCAACCCCTTTCAAGGCCATCAATAGCAATTAGTCTAGTAGAGGTTTAAGCCAAGAAACATAAGATTTGACCAAACATTGAACGCTTAATCTCTGTTTTACCAAAGTCACCTGCAGATTTGATGGAGAGCTTGGATCTCACTGTAGACTTGATGAAATCAAAAACTCTCTTCACCAGCTTGTAGAGCACCCTTGAAAACCCCTGGGGCCAAGAGGAATTAGACCCATTGTATCTGGTGCAGACAAGATCTCCATTTCCCTTTAGAAAAAAGGTGCCTGAAAAAATGCAAAAATCTGCAGCTCTTCGCGTTGCTGATTTGTCTTGATGGGCTGAAGCTTGGGGCTTGTGGCTATGTGTGGCTAAAGGCTTGAATCCTATTGTTAAGCCTAGAGGGAGATCAAGCCCCTCCACCAGCTGGGGAAATAGAAGCTCTTTCAAAGAAAGAGGTAAAAACTTGATTATGTACTAATCCTAATTAGCTAGGTGATTAGCAAGATAATGGGCTCATTAATTTGATGTATTCTAAGTTAGGCTTTGATACCATGTTAAATTTGCAGTAACGTGATGAGCTATGGTGGATCAAATGCTAGAATCAACAACATTAGAAAAGAGATTAGATAATAATTAAGACGTGATTAGTAAGCAATTAACTGATAGCTTAATGTAGGCATGGATAATCAAAAACTAGCAAATTCTCATTAGGCCAATGCCTCAATTCATAGAGTTTACATCCAAGCATCTAATCCCACTGATCTCTCCTTAATTCAATCCACCTCTTTTGCTTGATTCTCTCCACTCTTCCCAGAATATCTCCACACCTCCTAAATCTTCTCATGCTACCCTGTATTCTCTCCCAGTAGATACTTCTCACCTTTTCATAGCTTTTCACTCATTTACAGATTCTTTTTTATAGCCTCTTGCTAAGGGCTTGTTCCCGCACACACCCTATTCACTTGTATATTTCAATAGTGTATGTATCGCAACCTCCTAGTTTTACTGTGAAAGGAGAAGAGTAAGGCTCTTTATGACCTTAAGTAGCTCCCAACACGTCAAAGTTGGGTCCCAGCGCCATTCAACACACTTGTTTATCTCCTTGGTTCTCGTCATGTCTCAAATTGTGATTAATTTTAAATTGATATTAAAATATAAAAATTGAGAAATGGTCAGCCATACAAAGGAGGTTATGGCAAAATTTTCTTAAATTTTGTGGAGAATAAAGTTTATCTTTATGTTATTCTAAAACAGTAATCCCCACCGTTTGTGCATTCTAAAAGAAATATTTTTATCTACTCCATGTACATATTCATCTATGAATATGCATGGATATCATTGATATAATTAATGAAATTAATTTCTATGCATAGAAAGATGCATATTGAAAGTTTTTTTTATTATAAAAACGTTAATTTCATTAGATTTAAATTATATGCATAGAACGATGCATATTAGAAATTTTTTTATTATAAAAGTGTTATTTTCATTAGATTTAAATTCTATGCATAGAAAGATGCATATTGAAATTTTTTTTATTATAACAATGTTATTTTCATTGAATTCAATTTCTATGCATGAAAAGATGCATAATAGAATTTTTTTTATTATAAAAGTGTTATTTTCATTAGATTTAAATTCTAAGCATAGAAAGATGCATATTGGAAAAAAAAATTATAATAAAGGTGTCATTTTTATTAGATTTATATTCTATGCATAGAAACATGCATATTAGAAATTTTTTTTACTATAAAAGTGTTATTTTCATTGAATTCAATTTCTATGCATGGAAAGATGCATAATAGAAATTGTTTTATTATAAAAGTGTTATTTTCATTAGATTTAAATTCTATGCATAGAAAGATGCATATTGGAAATTTTTTTATTATAAAAGTGTTATTTTCATTAGATTTAAATTCTATGCATAGAAAGATGCATATTGGAATTTTTAATATTATTATAAAAGTGTTATTTTCATTAGATTTAAATTCTATGCATAGAAAGATGCATATTGGAATTTTTAATATTATTATAAAAGTGTTATTTTCATTAGATTTAAATTCTATGCATAGAAAGATGCATATTGGAATTTTTAATATTATTATAAAAGTGTTATTTTTATTAGATTTAAATTCTATGCATAGAAAGATGCATATTGGAAATTTTTTATTTATTATAAAAGTGTTATTTTGATTAGATTTAAATTCTATGCATAGAAAGATGCATATTGGAAATTTTTAATATTTATTATAAAAGTGTTATTTTGATTAGATTTAAATTCTATGCATAGAAAGATGCATATTGGAAATTTTTTTATTATAAAGTGTTACTTTCATTGAATTCAATTTTTATGCATGGAAAGATGCATAATATAAAATTTTTTATTATAAAAGTGTTATTTTCATTAGATTTAAATTCTATGCATAGAAAGATGCATATTAGAAATGTTTTTATTATAAAAGTGTTATTTTCATTAGATTTAAATTCTATGCATAGAAAGATGCATATTAGAAATGTTTTTATTATAAAAGTGTTATTTTCATTAGATTTAATTTCTATGCATGGAAAGATACATAATGGAAAAAATTTATTATAAAAGTATTATTTTCATTGAATGTAATTTCTATGCATAAAAAGGTGCATAAAGAAATTCTTTTTATTTTAAAAAGATTTATTCCTATTAAATTGATTTTATGCATAAATAGGTGCATAAAAGGATTTTTCTTTTATATAAAAGTGTTATTTCCATTGAAGTTGGATTTTATGCATAAATAGATGAATAAAAAATCCCAACAAAGAGTCCAGAGTGATACTGTTTTTTTTTTAGAAACAAGGATTGGATGGAAATTTTGAGTTATGACATCTGTAACCATTAATTGTTTGTCAATGGATTGTTTTATAAGTTAAGTTTTAAAGAGGAGTGTGTGCGTATCTGTATTCGAAAGCAAAAGTTAAGAAAGACATCAATTATGGGTGGGTGAGTAATTGTCTGGTTCTACCAATTCCAATGGTTGGGTGGTGGCTAAAACCCATGGGCCTAGGCTGGAATCAGTAGAGTTTTAATAATGGAATTGATTAATAGGAATACGATTAGAACTCGAGTAGTTAAATAAAAACCTAAAGACTTCTCAAATGAATAGATCAACGGTTGTGCCTGATTCAGTTAGGAAAAAAGCATTGATTTCTTCAAGTTAAGTCTGTAATAGTTTTCCTTCTATTTGGTTTAATAAGGTGAAGGTTAGTTTAGTCTCTTGACCCCGTTAGAAAATTTGTTAAGGAAAACAAAAAGGTGGAATCGTCCCCGTTTTTCGAGCAAGGGAAATTTTCCTGGTTTCGGTTTCGGAATAACCACCAGTTTAGTCTCGTGTCCAGACATTCGAGGGCAAGGCCCCGAGTGGGAAACCCTGCCCCGCGCAAGAGGAAGCTACTTCCGCTGCTAGCGACCGGGAATCCGGTGCGTGGAGGGGGCAGTGGGATCTTACAGCTGGTATCAGAGCGCTGTTGTAAACTTATGAAACATTAGCCGAAATTGCCTAAAATTTTAAACTAAATTTACGAAAAAAATATTTTCGCTTGCTAAGATTATGTTTGAAATGAATTCATAAATTGAAAACTCATAAATTGAATTGGATTTTTAGATGGATACCCCAAGTCTGTCTAGCATTCCTGGACTTTCCTAGAGTCAAGATATGATCGCCTTTGCCTTCAAAAATCTCATCAACTCTGCTACAACCCGAGAAAGCAGAGTGAGGCTCGCTTGTCACTTTGAGGATCTATACTTTCCTAATCCAGTAGAGCGACGTCAGCACATGTGGTTCTATGGAGGGCGATGTATTAACATCAATACCAATCAGTTTCAAAGACTCAGACAGAATATCTCTCTAGCCATGATCTTGATAAGGCTAGGAGTTGTTCATTATGTCTAACTCTTTAATCATTCGCCTCGGAATTTTAGAAATTCTTGCCAAATTTTTAGACTTCTGAGTCGCTTTATTGCTAGAAGTAGAATTACAGCACCTTTATCCAGTGATGGATCATGTATATCATAGCATGTCTCCATCGCAGTATCACCTTTTTATGCGTACGCGATTGAGGCAGTGACTTTTGGAGCAGCCGAGACGCTCTATGTATATATCAAAAACTTTTGATAATAAATGATATTTTGCAAAAGATTCCAAATTGAATTTGTGGTTGTGAATATTGGTTAACAAAATTATTAGAGTAAATCTTGTTTTCAAGAATTATGATGGAATAATTACTGTTTAAGAAATAAATTTGAGAAGGCTAGGCTTCGAAAGAGGCCAGGACGAGAAGGATCATATCCTAAGCTTTCTCCTCATCCCGATGCTTCGGTGATAAGAGGCATTGTAGGCAAACTCGACTAGGTGCAGATAGCTTAGCCACTTCTTGGGTTCCCTGCCAACCCACAGCATGACCAAAGTATATCTTCGATTACTTGGTTCACCCTTTCTGTTTGACCATCGGTCTCAAGGGTGGTAAGTTGTGCTGAGATCCAAGAAAGTTCCTACTGCCTCAAAAAATGCAGTCCAAAATCTTGACGTGAACTTGGGATCTCGATCACTTACTATTCTCCTGGGTAGACACTACAGTGTAGGTTTCTTTTACTGGAATCAGATGGGCAACTTTGGTTAGTCTATCAACTACCACGAAGATGGAGTTGTAACCTCATTGTACTAAAGGTAGTCCAGTAATAAAATCCATACTGATACATTCCCACTTCATCTAGGGGATGTCTAATGGATGTAACTTCCCAGGCATTTTTACTCTCTCTGCTTTGACTTTCTGACAAATGAGGCATTGAGGTACATGATTAAGTACATTCTTTTTTAGTCCAGGCAAGGCTTATGAGAGTGCAACAACCCTAATCAAGTCAAGAATGTTACAAAAATAGGAGATTAAAATAGTAATTTTTATGATTTAGCACTTAGGGTTTGTGCCCAATTACTAATTTTGATGGGGATTAGCTTCATTAGTGTTAAAGAACACTTTGTTGGGTGATTAAGATCACCATTAGTGTTTAACAAACACAATTAGTGCTTAAGAGCACATTTTTAGCATCTAATGACACTTATTTTGGTGATTAGATTCACCATTAGTGTTTAATAACACTCTTAGTGTTTAAAAACACTTTGGAGTAACTCCCCTTTGCTGGATTAGAAGCTTCATTAGTGTTAATCAACACTATTAGTGCTCATAAGCACATTTTGAAGAGATTTGAGAGCTTGAAGATGAAGAGGAAGCTTGATGACGTGATGAATGAGACTTATGATGCCTCGAGGATATGGTTGGCCACCATTTCAAAATCAAGAGAAAGATCAGCATCAAGCTCTTACACTATTACTTGGGTGATTAGAGCAAAGAGGGGAGGATTAGAGCAAGAACAAAAGATAACTTAAAGCTTTAATGGAAAGCTTCCATGGAAAAGCTGTAGCCGCCTGGTTTTCTGCTTCCCACGGCCGATTCACGCCACCATTTGGAGTGCAACTTGAGCTGTGGAGTCCTCAGAGTGTGGGCTATAAAAGCCCTAAGGCAATGTTGCCTTTAATCGCCTGTACACGGTGAATTCTTGTACGGCCACTACTGCGCAACAAAAACTGTGCCGGGCTGAACCAGAGAATGTCATGGCAGAGAGAGGAGAGATCCACGAATTGATGGTACGTTCGTGAACGCCCGGATGTCCTCCACGTTTCTTCAGTTGAGATCTCCCCAAGATGAGGCCTCCACGAATGGCTAGAGGTTCTCCACCAGCAGGGGGTTGAGCTCCACAAGGAGAAGATAAGAGAAAATGAAGATTTTTGACTTATTCTAGACCACAAATGTGACCTACTCAACCAAAGCTCTGATACCATGTTGAGAAAATGTGGTGCTCATGCTAGATCAAGTGTGTGGAGGTGAGAGACTCACAAAATACAAGAAAACTATCTTGCTTATTAAGTTGTTTATGAATACAACTAGGCCTTGCTCAATACAAAATGCCTCCTAGCTCCACCTTTAAATAGATGAGCTAGTGGACCTTAAGTCCCTTCACACTCACACCCTTCTCTTCCCCTTCTACATAACCTTAGTCTCTTAATATGCTAGGCTACTGGCTGAGCTCGGGGGGTCAATTCTATTACATGATCTATTTCCCGAATTGGAGGCATCTCTGTTAGCTCTGCTGGGAATAAATCATCATACTCACTTAACCATTCTGGTTCTTTAGCTTTTAACTTTGTGTCTACTATATTCATTTTGACAACATAAATGAGCTACTTCTTTCTAAGTCCTTTCAGTAATTTAGAAGCTTTTACTAATTGTAGAACTGGCGATCCTAAAATTTCGGCTCCTTGAACTTTGGTTCTGTGAAGGTCACGGAAGGAAATGGTTCCATTATGACACTGAATGTCGGCTTGGTTTTTGTGGAGCCAATCCATTCCAAGGAAATGGTTCCGTGAAGGTCACGGAAGGAAATGGTTCCATTATGACAGTGAATGTCGGCTTGGTTTTTGTGGAGCCAATCCATTCCAAGGATCCCGTCGAAAACTTCCAAAGGTAGGACTCTGAACTGAGAGTCAGTTACATTCCCATTAAGATTAAACTGAATACGATCTGTCTCATGGTGAGTGAAAAGGATCTTCCCACTGGCCATGTAAGGTTCCCCCCTCCTGAAAATAGGGGAAAAACTTAAGATAGTACACTAAGTCTTATCTTAGAGCTCACTAAACCATAGGACTAGAATCCATGTTACCTTCTTAAGAAAACAATCTTTTTCTCACACAGATTTTAGCATTTCAACTTGAGATTGCGACGATAAGACATTCTTTATTAAGGCATATGCTGTTGTTTAAAAGAATACAAACTTTAAATAGTAAATCAATTAAATAGATCACTATTAACAATCAATAGAGAAGCCGAGGCCATACCTCAACCCCTAAGAATGATATATAATTGAAAAACAAAATATGTATATACCTTATAGAAATTTGTCGTTTATCGTTGCCTTTGCTCGTTAACAAGAGCTTTAGAACTTGACATATGAGAATAGAGTCTTCAAATACCTTCTCTTACGATTGAGATCATCCAATCATCCCCAAGCTTTGTCTCCTCTTACTTGTACTGTGACTCTTCTCTCCTTCTAAGGTCTATGGCAAAATAGCCTTCTTCTCTTACAGGGCTACGGGATACTGTTCTTTCTCTAAATGAAAAGCTATGGAGTTTTGGTCTCTTCCTCCGAAAGACCATAGCAATCTAAGCTTTTTTTGTAAGATATTAAATAAGAATGAAGGGATATATACATCTCAAACTCTAGGATTACCTTGAGGCTACTTGCTGTCTTCTCACAGTTTTCTCTGTGTAGAGACCCTGACAGAAACAGCAAATTGTTTCGGCCATAACTCTCTGATAAAAACTCAGAATATGGTCATATAACTAGTCAAAAGAACGGGAAGGCATCTGGTCTACAAGCCCCACGCGAACAAAATAGGCAAAAACGTCTGTATATAGCCACAAACGCGCCATCTTTAGAAACGCGTTGTTTTTTCATATTTTTAGTATGCATGGACTCTAAATGTGTAAAAGTACTCTAAATATGACCTCTTATCACCTAAATTCGAAATTCTATTTTTGGGGATACTTATCTCTTAATAGAACTATTCTTGTCTTCTTATTTCTTTTAGGATTTTTGGAGTTAATATTTTTATTCTAACACTTTCCTAATGTTTCTAGCCTTATTGTGTCACTCTTCTCTAAGTACACTCTCTTTTCTTATTATTGAAATCTATATTAAAAGAGACACATACATACATGGCTTGGGAGGGACCTTACAGGCCAATTCAACTTGCATAGGTTTCCCTGATTTTTGATCTAAGACTAGCTTACGCAAGCATCTAGGGGAAATAAATGAATGAGTACTGCCTGAATCAATCAAAAGTTTGAATGACGTACCCTTATACTCAGCTGGAGTATGGATGACAGAGAATTGACGATTTGGCCCTTGGTTTTCAATTGTGACATAAATCTGGCCTCTTTCCTCTTCCACTACTTCTGCTATTGTGACTGCTCTGGCTACTGCAGATTGGGACAGAACTCTTTCTCTTTGGTTACCCCAGTTCTGGGAGGGAGTTCTAAGATTACTCTATACAGAGGCAGATGACTGAGCTGGATTCCTCCTGGGATTGCCCTGATTTTGATGAGACGGACCCTGATTTGTTGACTGATAGGAAGGGGTTGGTCTCTGCATTCTAGGTCCTTGACTTCCTTGTCCTCTTGACATAGCAGGAGTCGGGCAGTCTTTAAGCTGTTGACCGAAACCCTGACATCCAAAACATCTATTCTCACTTCTAAGCTCATCCCTCTGAGTCCTTGAAAAAGGTGGGACTCCTGAGAAAGTGTTATGAGGGAAGGGTCTTCCTTCACTTCTGAATCTACCAGCATCTTGATTCTGATTGGGGCCTTGCTGCCTCTTTGGGGGTGGAAAGTTTGAAGCACTTCCCGGGGTTTGGAACCTTTTAAAGTTTGAGGGTGCAGGCTTTGGCAGGACCTTGACAACAAATGCCTTGGCAAAGTCCTTTGCCATTCTGATAGCTTCTGCCATTGAGATTGGTTTGGCATTTTTCACTAAAGTGTCTAATGGCTCGTTCATTCCTCGAATGAATCTGGCCATCAGCTGCTCTTCATCCAAAAGTGGAGAATATTTGAGGAGAAGGGCAAATGCCTGATGGTACTCTTCAATTGTGCGGCTATCCTACTTCAATTGTGCGGCTATCCTACTTCAATTCCAAGAACTCATTCATTTTGGTTTCCAGGAAGCCCGGAGGACAGAACCTCTTCCTGAGGTATGCTTTAAGATCTGACCAGGTTTGGGTGTTTTGGTCGAGATGGTTCGTCTTGCAATGGTTCCTCCATGCGACCCTGGCGTTTCTATAATTTTTAATCTGGTGAGAGCCATCTTGCTTCTCTCGTTGTAACTGGTTACGTCAAAGTACTCTTCCATTTCCTCAATCTATTTTTCCACTGTTTCTCCCAACTGTTCCCCTTCTCCCTTGAATGGACCAGGTTGGGATCGGTGCAGGGCTTTACGAAATTCCGGATCTAACTCTTCATCATCGGTAAAAGGATCCGGCTGCCTAGCACGGGCCGCGCGCCTCATGATTATGACACAATGAGATTTTTGTCAACTTAAGTTCGTCTCGTCATATTTATAATTATTTAATTTTCTTCTCCAAGTTGTGTGTGCATTCTTGCAACCCTAATTCCAACATTTGGTATCATAGCAGGCAAGAGCTTCGAGGCAGCATCGCCAGGACCCTCCACTTCATCTCCTCCGTTTGAGACGAGGTTTCACAGGCATCAGCAGGTTAGTATATCCTATGGGAGGGATCGTAGAGCTTGGTAACTTAAAATTTTTGATTTGAGGTCGTTTCGCCCTCCATTTCTACATTTCAAGCATTGTGCAGGCAATTTCGTCCTTTTGTGCAGATTTTCTGTTAGGGTTCAGATCTACAGGATAGGTGCCTCTTAGTCTATTTTGGGTTGTGCTAGATAGCACAGGTTGGTTTTGTGCAGATTACTCTCTATACAGGCAACAATTACATCAGGTATAGTCAGTGGTGGCCATGGCTGATAACAGTGATGTATTTCGTATGTTACCTGCTGCTGCTGAGAACAAGTTGGATGGGACCAACTACCCACTATGGTCTTATATGATGCGCCATGAAAAATATACAAAAGTGTGCTTTTAGAGAGCACGACACTCTTCCACAACAAAAATAGAGTGTCCAAAATTGGGACTAGGGTAAAGCCTTAGGCTTTAATAAAATCAACATCATAAATGTATTTTTTCCAATGTTTCAAAATGGAAAAATCAACTACTATGGTTTCTAGCTACCATGCTTGTCAAAATAAATAAGATGCGAATAAGAAATATTCTCCATGCCAATATTCATCAATCCTCGTAATCTTCATCACCTGAAAATATAAGCCTAATCAATAATTAAATCAATCTCCCAAATATTAAACAGGCACAAACCATCACCAACTCATGACTACCAAGCGTAAGTACCCCAGGAATCACCCTGTCATACAAACCTAACTGAAATAATCATAGACGGTCCTAAGCATACGTCATATACCGCACGTATTAATATTTATAGTGGTGTCACCCACGATATTAACCTAGCCGACATGACGCAAGAGTAACTTAGGCGTCCCCAAATTACTCAAGAGGAAAAAATAATATTCTTAAAGAGGACTTAAAATATATTCTCATGACATCCCTCTTGCTTGAGTTTGCAATTGCCCTCAATTGCGGGTTTGCTAGGTTTGAAAAGAATGAAGGATCTCAGGACAAGCTCGAAAAAATTTCTTGGGCATCCATTTTGCATCTTCTTGAGGATGGTTTTTGAATGTCAAAAGATATTTGATATATTGGTTTTGCCGGTTGCCGGTTCTTGTTATTGTCATCTCTTGATCAATAATAGCATCAGGAACTAAGACTTCTTCCTCTCCTTCAATAAGAGGTGGTTCCTCATAAATTGGGTGAGAAGGAAGTGTTTATCGAAAGGGTTTCAAGAGATGGATATGGAAAGAGTTGTGGATATTCCAATTAGATGGCAACTCTAGTCTATAGGCTACATCATTAATCTTTTGAAGGATTTTAAATGGCCCATAGTATCTAGGCGCAAGTTTAACTGCATGGAATTTTTCGACACTCTTTAATCGTCTCTTCTCAATTCTCAAAAGTACATAATCTCCTTCTTGGAATGAAAAATCTTTACGCTTCCTATTTGCTGGAAATGTATACTTCTCTTTAGCTCTTGCAATACAATCATGCACTTCAGATAAAATGTAATCAAAATCTCTAGTATATTGGTCAGCAGCTTCAATCTTATGGGAGAGTCTAGTAGCCGGAATAGGCAAAGCTCTACCATAGATAATCTCAAATGGTGCTCCCAGTAGCAAAATAAGGAGTATTATTATAAGCAAATTGGAGTAGGTGTATGTACTTATCCCATGCACTAGGTTGTTGGGAAACATAGGCTCTAAGCATATCCAAGATAGTGCTATTTGTGACTTCGGTTTGCCTATTTGATTCCGGATGGAAAGCCGTAGAAAAATCTAACTTAGTGCCTAAGTTTGAGAAAAGAGTAACCCAAAAGTGACTACAAAATGTGGAATCTCTATCAGAAACTATCACTTTGGGTAGACCATGATGAACAAAGCTTTGCTTGACAAATATGTTCGCGGCTTGCTGAGAAGTCAATGTCTTTTTATATGGAATGTAGGCTTGCTTACTAAACCTGTCCACTATTGTCCAAATCATGTCATGTTGATGACTGGAAGTAGTAGGAAAACCTGTAATGAAGTCCATAGACACTTGTTTCCATGGTTGGTCTGGAATGGATAGAGGCATAAGCAATCCCAAAGCTTTGCCTTTGTAGCTTTTAATTGCTTGGCAAATGTTACACTCAGCTACAAATTTTGCTACATCATTTTTCAAATGAGGCCAAAAGAATTCTCGAGAAACTATTTGAAGTGTTGCGGAAACTCCTCTATGTCCCATGAATGGTGGTTGGTGCATCTCTTCCAAGATAAGTTGTCTATAAGGTTGAGTAACACACAATATTTTCTCAAAGAAAAGATAACCATCATTATGAGAATAACTTCCTTGAGGTGTCCAATTGTTTTCACGCAATTTGATCCATATTTCAGAAAAATCTGGATCAACTTCATAAGTTTCTTTCATAAGTACAAATGGTTCACTTTCAATAGTGAAAATGTTGTTGATATTTGGTCTTTGACTTAAAGCATCGGCAACAAAATTTTCCTTTCCAGGTTGATATTGAATCATGGGTTGGAAACTTTGTATGAAAGATGCCCATTTGATGTGCCTATCTAAAATAAGGGGTTGCGTAAGCAAATGCCTGATGCTTTGTTGATCCATCTTGATAAGAAATTCTGAACCCATTAGGTAATGCTTCTAGATCTTCAAAGCATGCACAATTGCTACTAGTTCTTTGTCATATGTACTATAATTCGTTTCAGCAGGTTTTAGCTTTCTACTCTCATAGGCAATAGGATGGTTGTCTTGCATAAGCACAGCACCAAAACCTTTGCCACTAGCATCAGTCACTACTACAAAGAATGGTCTTTGAAAGTCAGGTAGTGTAAGAACTGGTGCATGAGTTAAAGCATCCTTGAGTGCTACAAAAGATTTGACTTGACTTTCGGTCGAATGGAAAAGTGTAGCTTTCTTAAGGAGTTCAGTCAATGGATGTGCAATATAAGCAAAATTCTTGACAAACTTCCTATAGTAGCTACATAAACCTAGAAAAGATCTAAGGTCATGAATGTCTCGAGGTGTAGACCAAGAGGCTATACACTCAATCTTTTTAGGATCTACACGGATTCCTTCAGTTGACACTATATGGCCTAGGTATTCAATCTCTTTTTAAAAGAAAGAATTCTTTTCAGGATTGACATATAATTCATTTTCTCTCAAAAGGTTGAACACTTGCTCCAAGTGTTGCTCATGCTCTTGACGATTCTTGTTGAAAACTAGTATGTCATCAAAGAACACAACAACAAAGCTTTGAAACTTTAAGAATATGCGATTCATCATGCGGCTGAATGTAGCTGGAGCATTGGTCAAACCAAATGGCATAACCAAAAACTCATAATGTCCAGTCTGGGTTCTAAATGCAGTCTTGAATATGTCTGACTCAGTCATGTGAACTTGATGATAACCAGACTTTAGGTCAATCTTGCTAAAGACCTTTGAAACTCTAAGCTTGTCAAGAAGGTCATATACCCTAGGAATAGGATATCTATTCTTGACAGTAATCTTGTTCAATGCTCGGTAGTCTACACACATTCGGAAAGTTCTGTCCTTCTTTTTAACAAGAAGGACTAGAGCTCCAAAAGGTGAACTACTAGGTCTAATAAGGCCTCTCTCTAACAAATCTTCGATTTGCTTTTGGATTTCTTTTTGCTCTAAATTGTTGACTCTATAAGGAGCTTTACAAGGTGGAGAGTTTCCAGGCAATAAATCAATACTATGATCTTCAGGCCTAGACTTCGGTAATCCTGGAGGTAAATCTTCCATGAAACAATCACTGAATTTGGAGATGTAAGGATCAATATTTGGACTTTTGGATGTGTTAGACTCAGCGTTAAGCTGGTTAATCCAAACCATATAAGTCTTCTCCCTTTTCCTTAGAGCTCTCTTTGCTTGAGTGTGACTCAACAAAGGGGCTCGTTTCTCCTTTGACTAGACACTGGAGGAAAATATTTTCATTATCCTTCCTTAGACAAATGCTATGAGTGTCATAGTCTATGATAGGGTTGTACATATGTCTCCAAGGCATACCCAATATTACATCTACTCCTTGTAAAGGTGCAACTAAGAAATCCCTTTTTTCTGTTAAAGACTTGATGCATAAATTTAAAACTTTCACATGCAATTATACTTGGTTCAAGTAAATGCAGCTTTAACTTTATAATGTGTAGGTGAAGATTGAATGTTTAATGCTCTAATTGCCTTTTCAGAAATAAAGTCATGAGTACTACCATCATCATGCAAAATAATAACTTCATGTTCATTAATTGTTCCTTTTATTTTAAGTAAAGAATGAACATGAGGCTTACCTTCTTCTTCTGAGTAGTCTAGGTTGGAGTTACCCTCTTGCTTGAATGATTCGTCTTCATTGTCCTCCCCTTCAAGCATGTTGACTCGAGCTACAGGTGTCGAATTCTTTATACGTTCTGGGCAGTTTGGTGCTATGTGTCCTTCTTTATGACATCTGAAACATTTGATAGTAAGACCCTTGGGCTTGCCACCATTGACTTTCTTGGAATTCGGTTTGCTTTTGACCACCTTCTTGCTTTTGTCAAACCCTGGCTTATGAAAATTTCTTGAAGCATGAAAAGGTTTAGCAAAAGGTTTAGAATGGTTACTCTCAAATGACTTGGCCTCTCTAGGAAAACCATTTTTGCGTTCAGAATTTGTTGCCAAAGATATTGCAGTAGAAAGTGAATGAGGTTTAAACATATTCACATCGGCCCTAATTGTAGACTTAAGGCTTGAAATGAATTTCCTCTTTTGATCCTTCTCATTGACTTTCTCCACAACCTATACCTGTAATAATGTATTCCAAAACTTCTCCACATACTGAGACATACTTTCTTTTTCAAGTTGATGCAATGTATCCCATTGATGCCTAGCTTTAGATTTAAATTGTGAAGGTAAGAAATGCTTTTTCACTAGCCTTTGAAACCTCTTCCATGTGTCCGGTTTGTCACGTCCTTGCTTGATAACGCTCCACCATAGAGCTGCGCTATCCACCATGTGATTAGCCGCACATTTAATCTTGTCTTTCTCAAAAAATTTCTCCCCCGAAAAGTAGTCATCCAATTGACTAAGCCATGCCAAAATGACTCGAGCATCTTTCTTGCCATCATAATTCTGAAATGAAAAAGCTTTACGACTAATTTTAGAATCTTTCCATGAATTTTATGCTTGAAGTGTAGCATTGACAGCTCTTTGGATGATGTCTTCTTCATCATCATAAGATGGCAAATATCACGCTTACGCCTTCGACTAGTGAGCTGTCGCTCCAATTCAATTCGCATCTCTCTTTCATCTACAATTTGTTGTTGTAGAGATTGGAGTTGCTCTTGAATTGAGGGTGAAATATGAAAATTTGCCATAGTGCTCGTGCAAACAATGTAGATACGTAAAATTTATATTATTTGATATATGTAAATAAAGCAAATGAATGTACTTCTCTCAATTCTCCCGCAATTTGATTTGTGTTGAAACTGAACAAAGACTTTAGTTCAATGATTGAGTCGAATTCCCTTCGCTTCGCAAAAGTCCCGAACAATTTCGAGTGATTTATGAGACTTGGGCTAGCCGAAATGTTGAAGAAATAATTTTTTGCACCTTGAACACTGCTCAAACAGTTTTAAAAACTTTGCCAAAGCTCTGTAATAATTTTTAGGATTTTTAAAAAAATTTCAGAAGCTGTTTTGGAATTTTCTTGCATTTATTAGGCAATTTTAAGCCTCTTTGAACCCTAAAAAATCAATTTCCTGCACCCAAAAATCTGAAAATTGAAAGCCTTTTGAAGTTTCTTTGAAATTTGAAAATAGGTAGTGTGAAAGCTCGAAAAGGTGATGTGACATGCATTGGGCTTGGGAAAAGTAGATTTTGGTTAAGCTTAAGATTAGGGGTAATTAGGGATTTAAGCTAATAGAAGCTTGTAGCTTCTTTTGACCTCTCTCTCACGATTTTTTGCCCGCCAGGCTGCAATTCGGCGCCTCTTTTTCTCATGTATTTTGTAGTTATTTTGCTTGGCTTTTCTCAGATATTTTGTCCACCGTCTATTATAGATTTGCTACAGCTTGAGAGTTTCCAATTTCTGTGAAAATCACGTGAGGTTTTTGGCTATGGGGAATACATCTATACGGTTGGATTTTGATTTCACTGAGCTTTTAGAAAAACCACTTTTTGCTTAAGAAGAATGGTTTTGCAAGGTGGTGAGTGGGTTTGAGAAGTAGAGCTAGTTTTGGAATTTAAACTTTTGGGTAAAACCAACAAACCCTCCTTCTGTCCACTGGTTAAAAGCCTGCAACTTTCTTGAGAGTTGTGTTGATGAAGATCTTTCCCACCTTTTTCACAAATCTCCTAGCCCAAGCTTTGATACCACTGAAACGGAATCGTTCTCTAGGAAAGGTTGTGGAACACTTCAGAATTCAACACAATTATTTCAACCATGTAAACACATGCCTTGCAAGCTTCAACATAATCAAATTAATTGAACAAAAAACCATAGCAAATAAAATACTTAGCTCATAGACAACATGCTAGGTGCAATCTTCCCCTCCCTTGTGTGTGGCCTTCCCCACACAAGAGTATTTTTATTAGCTTTTCACAAAAAAAACAGGCCATAGCCCCCAAAAATATACAAAAGTGTGCTTTTAGAGAGCACGACACTCTTCCACAACAAAAATAGAGTGTCCAAAATTGGGACTAGGATAAAGCCTTAGGCTTTAATAAAATCAACATCATAAATGTATTTTTCCCAATGTTTCAAAATGGAAAAATCAACTACTATGGTTACAAGCTACCATGCTTGTCAAAATAAATAAGATGCGAATAAGAAATATTCCCCATGCTAATATTCATCAATCCTCGTAATCTTCATCACCTGAAAATATAAGCCCAATCAATAATTAAATCAATCCCACAAATATTAAACAGGCACAAACCATCACCAACTCATGATGACTACCAGGCGTACGTACCCCAGGAATCACCTTGCCATACAAACCTAACTGAAATAATTATAGACGGCCCCAAGCATACGTCATATACCACACGTATTAATATTTATAGTGGTGTCATCCATGATATTAACCTAGCCGGCATGACGCAAGAGTAACCTAAGCGTCCCCAAATTACTCAAGAGGGAAAAATAATATTCTTAAAGAGGACTTAAAATATATTCTCATGACAAGTTCCCTCATTGGAACCACTACAAACCATGACCTGGTCCTTGTCCTTGTCTACCTTTTTGGATATTCTTCCCCTAGCTCGTCTAGAGGTTCCTAAGGTTTCTAAAATTTCAACTGAAGGGAAAATTCAAGCATTGCCCAGATTCTCCCTTCTACCCATAGAATCTAGGCATTTCTCATATCTCTGGATGGTGATGTCTGGGTGGATCTCTGGGTGGTGATGTCTGGGTAGAAGGTTCTAAAATGGCATGGGCGATAGAGCACCTTCTACTTCTACTTTATAAACAAGTGATCATGTTCAAGGGGACTCTGTATGGATAAGTCTATCTTGAACACTTAGCAGGTTTAAACTTGTTGTTTGTTGAGGCTGGAGTGGTTGGGGAGGCTCGAACTGGGCAGTCCCACGGCAGTACATGTGGTCAATCCCATAGCCTATGCATAGTGGTGTTAGGGCTGGATGAGTTGGTGTTCTTGCTATTCCCTTTTTAATAAGACACTCTGAAATGTAATATGGTCCTTGGCAATGATTTAATTAAGGACATTGATATCCCTCTGATGAGTTTGAGGAGCTAATTGGTAAAAACGAGCAAGATCCCATCACCATCGGTGATGTAATGACTCAAAACTTGCCTAGGCAATTGGTCTCCTAGGTGATTCTGTGTTTTGGTGATCCTATGTAGATTAGATCTATGTCACCTACATTGTCTCCTCTATGGGAATTTCTTCTAATGTTAGCCTCTCTGAACAGTCAGTGATGCAAGGGCTCCCCTCTTTTATTAATTGTTATGACTAGAAAGCCAAACTCTAATAAATTAAATTGAGTCTCTTCAATGAAAAGAATCTTTAGGATGCAGGTGACGATGCAAGGGGGCAACCCATGGGGTAGGTGGTTGTGGGCAGAAAAACAAGGGGAGGAAGCGGCCTATCTACTGGTAGCCAGATAATCCCTCTATGAGAAGTGTCAAGGCTAGTGTGTAGTGCTGCCCACCCACGAACACTAGCCTAATAGATGATGGAGGTAATCCCTAGTTGGGGTAGAAGGGGTTGGTTCCTTGGGGCATTGGGGTTTTGATAGCAGTTTGCCATCTCATGGTTTCCCAATCTTGTGCATGTCTAAGCCTCTCAATTGTTGGTGAGCACTCAGTGTGTTTATATGGTTCATGAGGGCACTCGGTGCTTGTCTATGGTTCATGTAGCACATCGCACACCATACTAATTCTCTATGGGGGAAAAGATGAGGTTCATATTAGTAGGCATGTGGTTCCCTTCCAATGCTTGTTTACCATTGCTGCATCATTTGCAATTCTATATAGCTGCAAGATCTTGTACAAAGCATGCGTCATGAACTCCTTTATCCAAGTGGCTTCCTTTGGATGGTGCTAGTGAATGCTTGCTAAATGCTTTAGAAAGGGGGTTCTTGAGAACTGCTCTCTTCCATAATCCCCTTTGAAGTTATCGTCAAAGTCCATTGCTGCACCTCTGTGGTCAAAGTTATCGTCAATGTCCATTACACCTATGTACACCTGTGTAGGTCTGTAGGCAGCACTACTACTTGAAGTCACTATGCCTCTGAGCATAGAGTGCATTGTGCATATTAGTGTCGCCGAGGAGTCCTAAAAGTCTATTAACCAAGATCTCATGTTTGAGAACCTGTCCCTAGCTTTGGAGTGGGAGTGCAAGTAACAAAATGGATTAACGTAGTCTCGTATCAAACATTGTAGAGTTTGTCCGACAACATTGTCACTGTGTTCCTTGGTGGGAGTATTCTACTATGACGGCTCTTATTAAGGTATTTAAATCAGCCTTATCTTTAGATTTCAATGATCTAAACCATTGGCCAACCATTCCCTCCATCGTGAGTCCGAATGCACTCACTTGGGTTTGGTCATCAACATGATCAAAGGCATCGCATATCTGTCCAAACATCGAGCTAAAGGTGGACTAGGATCTCCTATCCCATCAAACTTTGTTATGAGCTTGGAGATGTGAACCAGTTTTGTCCTTTCCATTCTTGGGGTCATAGTGGGGCTAGAGCGACAGGTGCTACTAGAGCAACCAATTGTGGTGTAAGCCCCAAGGCTACCCCCTTCCTATTTCCATAGCCAAATATGGAGAGTCTTATTGGTTAGCCCTCTAGCCTCTGGTGTAGGTGGTGATGGATAGTAGGGGTGGTAAATACAGAGTTGTGGTGGGAGGGAGCTCCTAGGAGCTCCTGGTGGGTGGTAGTAGGAGGGTTTCCCCCATGGATCAGGGTTGTGAATGGGTGGTACTTTAGGAGCAGTCATGTGGGGATGGAAGGCCTCAAGCTCTTCCATAGCTTGAGGGACCTAGTAGTTCTTCACGCAATCCAACAATAGTGTTGGTTCTATGATTGGGATGAAAAGAGGAATAAATCCTCTAGGTGCAGAAGTAGTAGGTGCTGACTAGAAGAAGGTGCCTGCTCAATGAGATGCCACCAAGGGCAGGAGTGCCCTCATCTCATAGCAGTATATGTTGTAGGCACCGAGGTACCTAGACTCCGCTAGCCGCATGGGGTCTGTGGTTTCATCTCGGTACAATTCTCTATCATTTGTAATTGACCTCGGTTTTTTAGCTGCAATGGTAGTATCTTTGAAGGTAGGTTCCTATGTTACTATGGGTGCTTTCCCTCGAAAAAAGTTGAGTAATCTTTCAAAGAAACTATACTCAGTCTATGTGGAAGAGTCTGGTGTGCGACCTTCAACGGAAGCTGTGTCC
This sequence comes from Cibotium barometz, assembly GCF_041138505.1. Lineage (NCBI taxonomy): Eukaryota > Viridiplantae > Streptophyta > Polypodiopsida > Cyatheales > Cibotiaceae > Cibotium > Cibotium barometz. Next base: position 47,978,055 of record NC_141068.1, read on the forward strand.
ATGCACGGGGCCAGAGACTATATCTGAGTGGTGCTTTGGAAGGCTAACTTCATCCAGGTGCTCACTCTCATTTGTGTTATTTCATACATGATTTGAGGGTGACTCCACTCCATCCCAATAGAGGGGTTAGAGTGGTGCATTGCAAGGGCTGAAGGTGGCAGAGGTGGGGTTAAAATTCATGATGTCCTTGTACAAGGGGTTGGTCCATACCACCTTGTTGGAGTGTGATTGTGCAAGCTGGTGTTTGGTTGCATTTTGGGTGGTGCCGGTAGTCCAAGATCAAGCAATCACACTCATACAAACACCCAAAATACACCAACATGCATGGATCTACACATGACATAGACTTCCCCATGATAAAAACATGACAAAAGACACAAACAAGCACCTACTAAGCCCCGTTGGGCACTTGCATTCATCAAAGGATCATGCCCTGTGGGCGTCCATGTATACATGTTGCTCTCTTGAGCTCTCTCAAGCCATAGCCATGAGCTTGGAGAATGTAGAGGTGAGATAGAAGAAGAAGAAGAAGAGCCCAAAAATACAAAAGAAAGTGAGTTATATAGTCACATATGGTTTTCACACTTGGGCGGCCGCTTCACACTTGGGTGTCTGGACATTTCCCGATTTCTGGCCACTTTCCCAATGTGAAGCCACCTTATCCGGCCTCTTCCTGGCATCATCTGGCTCCATGTCAGCCTGTTCCTTGACCTCGTTCCGGCCTCAAATAGGCATGTGTATGCACATTTGGGCATCCATTTCACCTCCGTTGAGTGTATTTAGTGTGAACCAAATTACGTCCCAGCTAGTGTCGAGGGATAGGTCATCCTAATCGACGAACTCCATAGCCTTTGTGATTATCCAATGGTGACCACATAGTCATACATACATATTCACATAGGTTTTACTTTCTCCCTCCTTTATTTATTTCTCTTTCTTCCTTTCTCTCTACTTCTTCTCTTTCTTTTTCTTGCTTCTACCTCTCTTTTTCTTCTCCTCTTTACTCTCTTTTCTTCTTCTTTTTGTCACTCCTCTTCTCTCTTTTCTTCCTTCTTTCTTTCTGTATTTTTCCTATTCTCTCCACTTTATTTTTTACATTATTCTGTAAATTTAAAAAAATGTAGTTGTCGCTTTTGCTGTGAGGGCGGGTGGTCCGTGGAACACCGGCGGCTGCCTGTGAGTGCGATATGCTGGCCATGAGCACTCGGCTGGTTCCCTCTATGCGGACACGCTCGTGTTCACCCGGGGTATGTTGACCCTGGCACGCCCGTGTTCTCACCGGCATGTTGACCTCCTTTTTGTGAACACACCAGGGTCACTGGCCATGTTGAGCATTTGGTCACCGACGTGTTGAGCAATTTGACAGCCAACATGTCCTTGTGCGGGTTGGTCGTGCCGTGTTGAGGATTTTTGGAGGGTGCATGTTGAGAGGCCTGGTCAGGTCATGTGTTGAAGCTTGCTAGGACCTTGTTGTGGCGGCTGGCTCACATGTTGAGCACTAGCTGCCAGGTCATGTGTTGAGAGTTGGACCAGCTGCCTTGCATGCAGGCCTGTGTTGAGCATTTGACAGCCTCCCCACCTTGCATGTTGAGACATCACCAAACCCACGTGTTGAGCCTTTTAGCTGGGCCGGCGTGTTGAGAGAGAGTTAGGCGATGTGTTAAGCATAGTTACCGCGGAACGGCGTTCCGCCTTCCTGGAACGCCGGAACGCCGCTCCGAATCGCTTGGCGTGCCCGGAACGTGGAAACGGGAGCCGGAACGGGCCAGTTGCCGGGGAGCGTGGCGGAACGCGAGTCGGAACGCCGGAACGCGAGGGCGGAACGCACGTTCCGGGCGTTCCGGAAAAAGTGCCTTATCGCTAGTCGTCGACGGCCTTTTTTTCGCAGCGTACGGCGCTTTTTCGTTTTTTTCGCCTGCTTCGTTGGTTGCGCCTGCTTCGTTGGCTGCGCCTGCAACGTTGGCTGCGCCCTTCAACCTTGGCTGCCCCGGCTCCCCTTGGCTGCCCCACAGCCTACAGGCAGTGGGCACACTCTCCATTCTACCTTCCTCTTGGCTGCCCGGGCCTGCAGGCTGCCCCACACTCTCCCTACCGAGCCTTGGCAAGTTGGCTGCCCCAGACTGCACAGTGCACACTTGTCACTCTCCCAGGCTCCCTACCTCCTCTTGGCCCCTTCTTTTGCTCGGGTGGCACTCGTGAGTCGTGACTCGAGTCTTGAGCACTCAGCAGGTAAGATTTAAAATTTACGCAATGAACATTGGATTTTGGAGATTCTAGTTTGCTGCGTTTTTTTCCACTTTGTGGACACTTTACTTATGTCTCATGCAAGGGCATTTTGCATGTTTTTTTAATTTTCAGCCATTTATCAATTTCAATGGCACCTCCTCGTGGCATAGATGCAGAAAACAGATCCCCTTGGTGGAATGAGGTGGATCTTGTGTCCAGATATGATAGTGCAAGAGGAGGAGGGTCACGCAAGTGGAAGTGCCACTTTTGTGGATCCATTAAGACTGGAGGCACGGATCGTGTGCGAGCCCATTTGTTGGGGGTTAGAGGCAAAGGCATTTCTGTTTGCCCTACAGTGTCAGGAGCAGATATCATACGATTGCAGGCACTTGCAGATAGACTTGATGCAGCAGGGAGTCGGCCCTCTGTACTTGATCCTCGAGGTACATCATCATCAGCTACACCTGCAGGCGTGGCATCTTCAGCGAGTGCATCTACTCCATTATTTGGGGCTGCTCCACAGCCATCCGCACATGGAACAAATGCTTCCCAGACCCAGGCTTCACGAGGTCCAGTGCAGGCTAGTCTTGTGGCATCATGGCACCCTGGGAGGAGGGCACAGGTAGATGCATCAGTGGCACGGTTTTTTTATGCTGCAGATGTTCCTTTGGTAAAGGCCCGCAACCCATACTTTGCAGATATGGTGAAGGAGATTGCTTCTTTCGGACCTGGCTATGCTCCACCTTCATCCGAGGCATTGCGCACTACACTTCTAGCCACAGAGAGGACGGCCATAGAGGATGCCTTGGGACCCATTCAGGATGTATGGCGTAGATGTGGCGTCACTATCATGGGTGATGGTTGGAGTGACACCAGGAGCCGCTCCATTCAGGGTATCCTTGCCTACTCCAGAGGATGTAGCTTTTTTATTAAAGCTATTGACAATTCAGAGGCGGGCAAAACTGCAGAGAGATTGGCAAATATTTGGAGTGAAGCCATTGAGTACGTGGGTCCCAATAATGTCATCCAGTTTGTTTCTGATGGAGAGAACTCAAACAGGGCAGCAGGGAGGATCATTGAGGATAGGTACCCACATATTTGCTTCACTCCTTGCATGTCACATGGGCTCAACAATCTCCTCAAAGATATTGGTAAGATGCAGTGGGTGGAGCCTTCTATTGAAATGGGCAATCACATTGTTTCATTTATCACTCGCCACCACTACATTTTGGCTGTATATCGACAGAGATCCCCAAAGGATCTCTTAAAGTATTCAGATACACGCTTTGCATATAATTTCCTTATGCTAAAGCGTCTTTTTGAAGTGAAGAATCATTTGAGGCAGCTTGTAGTTTGTGAGGAGTGGGATGCATGGCGAGAGCGTACCTCAGTGGCAGGTATTCGATGCAGGTCCATTGTGCTTGATGACACTTTTTGGGACACTGTTGAGGTATTGTTGCAGGTTGTGCGGCCAATCATTCTTATGTTGAGGCTTCTTGATGGAGATGAGCCTTGCATTGGCAAGGTGTATGAGGGGATGGACAGGATGATTGAGAGAATCCTATCTCTACAGACTTTGGATGGGGGTAGGAGACAGGAGCTATCTCGTCTTGCGACAAGCAGGTGGACAGAGTATCACTCTGCATTAGAGGCTGCTGCATTTGTGGTGGATCCAGAATTTCAAGGCAAAGGACAAGAGACAGATGCAGAGGTTGTGCAGGGTTGGGAGGATATCTTGAGGAAGCTTGTACCCAGTGCAGATGATAGGAGGAGGGTTCGTGAAGACCTTTCCTTCTATCGACAAAAGAGAGGCCTCTTCGCTTTGCAGGATGCACAGAATGATAGGTTCAAGATATCCAGTGCACGGTGGTGGGAGGATTATGGGGCAGATACACCATTGCTGCAAAGATTGGCCATTCGAGTGCTTAGCCAGGGTGCTAGCTCCTCGCCATGTGAGCGCTTATGGAGCAGTTTTGGAAACATTGCAAGCAAGAAGAGGAACAGGCTTGGTGTCCAGAAGGCAAATGACCTTGTATTTGTTAATGCAAACTTGCGTTTGCTTAACAAGTTCAGGGCTGAGTGTACTCCAGAGCCATTTATTGGATTTTGCCTTGATCTTGATGACAATGATGGTGAGGATCAACCAGAGGGAGAGGATGATGTGGAGCAGCATGAGGATGAGCAGACTGAGGGACAGCTTGGACAGGAGGATGAGATCCCACTTGCTGATGACTAGTCTTTGACTCACCAGTTACCTTGGCCCTTGAGGCTAGTTTTGTACTTGTCATGCGATGTACTTTCTTTTTCAGTTTCTATATATCCAGATTCCACATGCGATGTACTTTCTTTTCAGTTTCTATTTGGAGTCTGGACTCTTCAAATTTTTAATGTTTAAGACTTTAAAGTTTAATCTTGGATATTTTAAATGTTTTGTCATTTTAGTCCTAAATGCCGACATGTCATATGACGTGGCGTTCCGCGACGTTCCCGATCCGCTCCCGTTCCCGTTCCCGCTCCTGTTCCAGCATCCGACGTTCCCGGAACGTTCCCGTTCCGTGGTAACTATGGTGTTAAGAGGGCCAGTGCTACAGCGTGTTGATCATGTAACCGGCCTTGCAAGTTGAGTTCTGAAGGCCGTCGTGTTGAGAGGCTCGCGGCTAGCGACATGTTGAGAATTTGGCGAGTTGGCGTGTTGAGGGCAAGCTCTACCATGCATCGTCGTATAACTATAGGGGGAGGCTGCCACCCTCAACATGGCACCATAGCCCCCATGCCCTGATCACGGCTTGCTTCATTGACAGTCTCCTCGTATCAGATCCTGCCCTCACACCTCTCTCAAGGTGATTAAAAAAAATAGGGAGGCCAACACTCTCTTCTTTCCGCCTGAGATGTACACAGCCAGACCTCATGCTTCCTTCTCTCCCTTGTGTTGTTGAAGGCCAACACTCTCTTCTTTCCGCCTGAGATGTACACAGCCAGACCTCATGCTTCCTTCTCTCCCTTGTGTTGCTGAAGACCAACGAGTTCTTTCCCTCCCTTAACTCGTTCCCTCCCTTTTGATGATGAAGAAGGAGGAAGCCTCTTCCTCTCTACTACTCAGGCGACCACTCAAGAATCCCTTTCTCTCCATAAGCTAAAAAAAAATAGAGACCTTATTTCCTTCTCTCTTTGCTTCTCTCCATTCTCTTGCCCCATGGGGATCCATGTATACATGTTGCTCTATTGAGCTCTCTCAAGCCATATCCACCATGAGCTTGGAGAATGTAGAGGTGAGAAAGAAGAAGAAGAAGAGCCCAAAAATAAAAAGGAAAGTGACTTATATAGTCACTTATGGTGTTCACACTTGGGCGCCCAGACATTTCCCGATTTTTGGCCACTTTCCCAACGTGAAGCCACCTTATCTGGCCTCTTCCTGGTATCGTCCAATGTTTGGCCTCTTCCTTGACCTCATTCCGGCCTCAAATAGGCATGTCCACGCGCATTTGGGTATCCATTTCACCTCCGTTGTTGGTGGTGTGAACCAAATTACGTCCCAACAGCTAGTCTGAGCAAATTTCCTGAATTATGTTCAATTTTCAACCTCTAAAATTGGTTTGGGGACTAGGTACGACGATCGTGAAGGTACGGGAATACATAGAAGGTGGGTATGGTCATACCCAGGGATAATTCTGTAATCACTAGTGTGACTAGATGTAGGTACGAGCATGATTAGTTGAAGGTACCTCTAGAATTGGTATGGAGACTAGGTACGATTGTACGCCTCTAATGGTATGGGCATACATTGAGGATGGGTATGGTGATATGCAGGGATAATTTTATAGTCACGTGGGTGTGACTGGATGTAGGTATGGGTGATTGGTTGTAGGTATGGTGTAGGCATACTCCGGTCAGGGGTGTATGCAGAGGAATCTTGTAGTCTCACAAGCATGGTCGTAGGTACGAAAGGTCTATAGGTACATGTGACTAGCTAAAGGTATGAGCATGAGTGGCTATAGGTATGGAAGGTACTCCAACTATAGTCACATGTAGAGAAATTTTGTAGGCACAGGCATGACTAGCCTGAAGGTATGAGCATGATGACTAGTTGAAGGTACAAGCATGGCTGGCTATAGGTATGGAAGGTTTTTAGGTATGGGTGTACTCTAGTTGTAATCACGTGCGTACATAGAGGAATATTGTAGTCACGGGCATGAACTAGCTATAGGTGTGGAAGGTCTGTAGGTATGGGCATGACTAGCTGAAGGTATGGGCATTGTAGTGGGCACGGAAGGTATGTAGGTACAGGCATACTCTGGTTATAGAGGTCATGGGCGTAAGCAGAGGAATGTTGTAGTCACGGGCATGACTACCTATGTCTATAGGTACGGGCGTACTCTAATTGTAGTCATGGTGGGTATACATAGTGGAATGTTGTAGTAGGTATGGGCATGACTGGTTGCATCGGTACAAAAGGTCTATGGGTACGGGCATGACTAGATAAAGGTATGGAAGGTCTATAGGTATAGGTTGCATTGTAGGCATATGTAGAGGAATGTTTTAGGTACAGGCATGACTAGCTGAAGGTATGAAAGGTCTATAGGTATAGGTTGCAGGCATATGTAGAGGAATGTTGTAGGTATAAGCATGATTGGCTGAAATCATGGGCATGACTGGCTATATACAGAGGAATGTTGTAGGTACGAGCATGACTATGGCTGAAAGTACAGGCATGATTGGCTATAGGTACGAAATTTCTATAAATATGGGTGTGACTGGTTGAAGGCATGGGTGTGATTAGCTATAGGTATGGAAGGTTTGTAGGTATCAGCATACTTCGGCCAAGTCACAGGCATACACAAGCATAGGAATGTTGTAGTCATGGGTGTGACTGGTTGTAGGTACAAAAGGTCTATAGGTATGGGTGTGACTGGAAGGTCTATAGGTATAGGCGTGTGACTAGTTGTAGTCACGTGCACACCACATGGCATATAGGTGTACATAGATTGACAAAACCACCAATGCTGCATGAAGTGAGAATGCACTATTCCTTTGGAAATACTGCTGGTACTTTCTACAGAATGGGAAATTGATTACCAAATAAAGGGAATTAAATATGCCACCTGTCCAAATTTGGACAATTCGATAGTCACAATTGTGACCACCTATTGGTACGGCCATACACGAGCCCCACAGCAAGCATATGTGCCCACACAGAGGCATCTCCTATGATTTTCCTATGATTTTTTATGTGGATTAGGTATGCCAATCCCCCTTAAAATCCATGTTTCTAGTGATTGTTTGGGTTTTCTTTAAAAACAAAAAAGTTTAATCAATCTATTGGTATGAATAATGCCTCCTAATTAGGATTAAGGAAAGATTAATACCTAAATTAAGAAAAATACATAGAAAATATGTTTTTTCTAATTTTTTCATGAAAGTGAAGAGGGTGATGCCCTCCTCCCTTCTAATGGCTACTCTTTATGTAACCTAAAGCAATGATCAAATGAAAACAACAAAAACAACTATATAAAATTAACAAAACATAACAAAAACCGAATAATCCACCAGTGGTTTTGATTCACTACGGGATTCTTGGGACTTCTCTAATGCACCGAGTAATGGGTAAGTCCTTAAGGAAACACTATCCCCGGAAGTAGTGCTAAAGATGTTCAAGGGGATGAACACTAAGACCTTGCAACAGAGATGAAAAGGGAGGAAAAGATAGGAGAAAATGAGGGAGAAGACATGCAAGGGTCAATTGCATGGGGATTGGTGCTTCATCATTCCTCATCCAAGAGAGCTTGGAAAACTCCTTTATGTGAGGAAGCAAGGGTTCTCCAACCCACCACACCTCCTTGTGTCACTCAGGGAGGAAGAGGGTAATAGGGTGAGAGCAAAGGAGGAAGAGGGTAATAGGGTGAGAGCAAAGGAGGAGAGAGTTATGGAAAGCTTCAACCTCTACTCCAATTTTGCCTAGTGTGTAAGAGGGAGCTCGATAGAGAGGAGGGGGAGAGGAGAGGAGAGAAAGCAAGGGGGAGATAGCAAGAGGGAGCTCGATAGAGAGGAGAGGAGAGGAGAGAAAGCAAGGGGGAGATAGCAAGAGGGAGAGAGCAAGAGGAGAGGAAGCAAGGGGGAGAGAGCAAGAGGGAGCAAGCAAGCACAAGCATCACTCACACCACCAATCCAACCAAAGCATGCAAGCCACCATTCCAAGAGCAAGAAAACTCAATTAAGAATAATGGGATTGGCCCTTTCATATTTCATAAAGCTACTTATATACAAAAATCTTATATCCGGCCACCCTTGGAATGTCCAGGGTGCCCAAAACTTATCTCCTAGGCCTAGTTTCTCCTAGGCCTAGTTTTAGCTAGTTTTTGCATACCAACATTGCACATGTTATAAGCTTGGTTGCCAAAATGTATTTCCACCAACGTTACACAAGTTGTAAGCTTAGTGTTCCTGCTTTGCGCAGTCTTTAAAAAAAGTGATTGTCAAAAAGGGGTGTTGCACTTTGGAGGCGTGTTAACCTGGTTAACAAACAAGGAGGTTGGGTGGATTTGAAGCTCCTTGCTTCCTCACACCAAGGGGTTATCCACGATGACCAAGATCTCTTGGATGAGTTAGCACCTAACCTGCATTTCTTGGATGAGTTAGCACCTAACCCCCATTTCTTGGATGAGTTAGCACCTAACCCCCATTTCTTTAGATGAGATAGCACGTAACCCACATTTTATCCTTGCATACTCCTCTCTCCTAGTTCTCCTCTATTTTCTCTTATGCAAGGCTCAAGGGTTCAAAACGAGTGGAGCATCTTTGGTGCCAATGTCAGGGATGGCACTTGCTTGAGGTTTCATCCATCTATTTTAGTAATGTCGGGATGGTGCTTGCTTGAGGTTTCATCCATCTATTCAACCAATAGTAGGAGTCTCAAGTTGCCCATTTGGAACAAAGCCATCAATTGTTTTAGCTTGTTTTTTATTAAGTTATTGTTGATTTCTTGTTGCTTTGATGAATTCTAGTTGATGAATTATAGCTTTAATTGCATGTGTTAGAGTAGCTCTTAGTGGATAACATGACCACCATTCTCACCAATTTTTGAATCTTGGTAAAATTCTATTTTTCATGCATTGCACCCTTAATCTAGGTATTAGTCTTCATTACATCATAATTAACCCATTGTTCATACCATTAGAAAGCTTATGATTTGCCAAACTCTATGCATAATTAAAAACCCTTAAAAAATCGTAAAAATAGGTAACATAGGGAGATTAGCAAGGCTAGTCAAGAAAAAACCAAGTGAAAAGCTTTCTATTTGGGTGCATATGCTAGCTCTGGGCCTCGAATATACAGTCGTATACCTAGAGGAAGTAGCGGGACATTGACTACACGATTGACCAAATCTGATTAGGTGCCAATAATGGTAAATTAAATCCTCTTAAATTGGTAATCTATTCCCTTGACAACTCAAAAGGACCTGAAATATTATTTAGGAGGCTATGCACATCACTGCATGCGGCATCATGGGCCTTACATACCAACACCATGTGGTGTCTTGTAACTTATAACTAGTCTCGTGTACGGCTGTTCCTTCATATAGGCATATGATTGCAACTTAATTCCTCAAATATCTTTGCGTGCGTCCATGACCACGAATGGCATATGACCATACTCATAGACCTCTCTACGATATGCCCATACCTTCAGTATTTCCTCATGTATGCCCATACCCATCTCCTTATGTGCACTAACTACTCATGTACACATGTACCTTTAGCATTTCCTCATGTATGCCCATACCCATCTCCTTATGTACGCCTTATGTACGCATGTACCTAGCTACTCATGTACACATGTACCTTTAGCATTTCCTTATGTATGCCTATACACCGAGCTCCTTGCATATTCCCATACACCCAGCTTCTTGCATACCCACCTCCTTATTGCATACACATGTTCCCATGTCCTTGTGTATGCCCATACCTAGATTCTTATGTACCCAACTCTTGATGTATGCCCATATGTTGAGGGATGTATGACCTGTACCCACCCGCTAGACAATTTCTAGATGTTAGAATCTGAGCACAATTAATACCACCCCTATATGTGATTGCACTCTAGCAAGGTGGTTTGGACCAACCCCTTGTAAAAGACACCGTGGCATTTGACATTGCCTCCACCACATCAACACCTTCATGCCATGTAGCACCAATCTGACCCTTCTGTTAGGATAGTGTGGATCCATCCCAAGATCATGTATGATAGCATGAGTGAGGGTGAGCACCTTGAAGACATAATTCTTATATCCGAACATCATTCCAACATGGAGTTATAGGTCCTATGCATTGACACAGCTTCTGTAGTTGTGGGTCGTACACCTAAATCTACAGTTTGGATAGTGTGGATCCATCCCTAGATCATGTATGATAGCATGAGTGAGGGTGAGCACCTTGAATACATCATTCTTATATCAGAACATCATTCAAACATGGAGTCATAGGTCCTATGCATTGACGTAGCTTCTGTAGTTGTGGGTCGTACACCTAACTCTCCAGCTTCTGTAGTTGTGGGTCGTACACCTAAATCTCCAAAGCAAATTGAGTACAGTTTGGATCCATCCCTAGAGCATGTATGATAGCATGAGTGAGGGTGAGAACCTTTAAGACATCATTCTTATATCCAAACATCATTCAAACATGGAGTCATAGGTCCTATGCATTAACGAATCTTCTGTAGTTGTGGGTCGTACACCTAACTCTCTAAAGCAAATTGAGTACAGTTTCTTTGAGAAAGTTTCTCCAAGCATGTGCTCAGAACTTATTTCAAAGGAAAAACACCCATGGCAGCACAAGAACCTAAGCATGAGAACATATCCTTGAGGATCACATGATGGGGCAGATGAATCCAGTTCATACACTACCGATGTGGTGAGTTATACACTAATCTACATGATGCTCTCTTTATGCACAAAGGCACATGGATTTCAAGGATTGCTTAAGTAGAGGTGCATAGACTTTGACGACAACTTCAAGGGAAAGCATGACATAGACTAATTCTCTACAATAATTCTCTAGCACTCATTTGAAATCTTTGGTTGGCACAACCTCTCATTGAAGGGAGGCAACCAAGGGTAAGAATGTTAATGATCCTCACCCTGTTGTTGAAGAACTTGTAGTAGAGTTGTGCTCTCATGCACAACTCTTTTGAAAGCTTTGGTTGGAACAACCTCATCAAAGGGAGGAAACAAGGGTAAGAATGTCAATGATCCTCACCTTGTTGAAGAACTTAGCAGAGTTGTGCTCTAATGCACTAGTTGTCACAATAGTGGCAAATGGGTACATGTAGAGAACTGCGAGATGAGAAGAACCGCAAGACTAGCCCCACTTTTTTTCACGTAGAGTCTTTATGGTGCGCAATGTGCCGCATGAACCATACGAGCACCAAATTCCCTCAACTAATACCAATACATGTGCTCTAATGTACATATCAAGCTAGACTTGGAAATCATGAAATAGCAAATTTTTATCAAAACCCAAATGTACCAAGGAACCTATCTCTCTTACCCCAAGCAGGGAAACCCTTTGCCTTATCCCCACCTCTTGTGAGAATAGCATCGGCGGCAACATTGCATGACACAGGCATCAACACATCATGCAAAGAGGGATAATCAAGCTACCACCTGGCTACCACCACCACAATTGACATTAGAAAAATCCCCATGGGAGATGACACAGAAGACATAGATCCCATCTACACCAAGTCACCACTGGGAGATGAGTCTCCAAAGTGATTCTTGAGAAATTACATCATAGGTGGTGATAGGGTTTACCCTTTCTACTAAATTTCCCTTCATACTTGATAAAGGGACATAAATTCCCTCAATAAAAGACCCCAATACAGTGCTATCACTGTCATTGGTGGACCAAAAACCAGATGATGGGCCCCCCAACCCAATGAGCTCTAACTCCATTGTGTACTAGATGTGGAATTGACCACATGTACCAAGATTGCCCATTATTAAGATCTTCCACCACAATAACCCAAGCACCACATAGACTAAGAAAATCAACCAGCCTGAACTTAGTTTCTGAGATGAACTAATTCACACCGTCCCCTTGAACATAATAACTCATTTGCAAAGTAGAAGGTGCGCAGCTGCCCATGCTTCTACTTAACCCCAAACTCCCTAGGAAACATTTGCAAAGTAGAAGGTGTGCAGCTACCCATGCTTCTACTTAACCCCAAACTCCCTAGGAAATGTGCAGCAATGCCTAAATTCTCCCATCAATAGAAACCCAAAGAGTCACTAAAACCCCAAAATGAGCTAGGGGACACCAGTCTAAGAAATTTGGGAAAGGTAAAAAAGACCAAGTTATAGTATGAAGTGGTTCCAAATGATGAAGGTACCACCACCCTCTCACCTCCCTCCTCAGAGGAAGACCTCAGAGGCAAAGAGGAATGGGAGCCCATGTCAACCCAACCATAGGGGAAAGTCCCCCAAGTACCCTACTACCTCAACACACAACATGACAAAGCAAGGTTTCCTAACCCTAGATAAGAAAAACAACATCTAGTTGAAGCCATAGAGCTAGTATAGGCCATGCAAGAAAAGATGGAAGGGACACCTCATTTTAAACCCATCCCAGTTACCACGTTTTCATGTGACAGTGGTACAAGCTATGAAGGAAAAGATGGAAGGGCCACCTCCTTCCAAACTCATCCCAGATACAAAGTTACCACATGACAATGATACTAGCCTAAGAATGCAAAGACCACGGGAAGAGCCAGCCCTTTTGGTTATCAAAGAAGTCATTAAAGTTCTTGATTTTGATATTACTGGCCCAGATCCCTTGAATCAAAAGGGATCCCTCATTATCCAAGAAGTCATTGAAGTTTCTGATTTTGAGACCGTCGGCTTGAATCCCTTGAATAAAAGGGCATACAACTTCTTCTCCTCCTTAGAGACAATCTTAGGGAATAGCTCCTCCAAAAAACTCCACCACCTTCCTACCCACACTTTCCTAAACCCTCCACTAAACACTCAACTGCATGAACCATGACCAAAGCCTCTAGGTCTCCTCATGTGACTAACCTAGCATCCTTCCTATCTGCATAGCAGTACAACTGCCTATAGGATCACTCCTGCAAAGTTATCCTAACTTGGGGGCTAATCTAAGGGCTAGATAGAAGAAAGTCTCCAAGACAACATAATAGAGGAACCTCCCATCAAATTCCTTGAGGAGATGGATGACTATGGACCACCAAAAGTAATTGTCTAGTATGGGAAACTACCCTACTATCCCCATTAACCAACTTAGGCATTACTTTGAGAGTGATGTTATGAATGCCACCCTCCCCATAGCCTGTTAAGGAAGACCAGTCACAACCATCTTGGATGGCAGGGTAGGGGTGAGCATAATCACCAAAGCCTACTAGGAAAAGCCAAAGCTAAACAACACAATGCTCATTATTGTGTTAAGTTCACCAATGACACGACCACCAAACCAATTGGTCTCTTAAAATACTTGATTTGGACTTTTAGAGACGCATAAGTGACCCATAAGTGATATGGAGCTTGAGACACTCAGTCATCATTATGGACTTTAACCACTAGACACCACGAACTAGCTTGAGACACTCATTCATCATTATGGACTTTAACCACTAGCCACCACCACACTAAGTACCAACCAAGTGTGGGAATTCAAATTTCAAGGATCCAGGAGCATCTAAAGCCCACGTTTTTCTCTTCACCTCCTTTTCACTCCCTCTTCAAGCAAATCAAGCTCTAAGATAAGCCTTGATCCTATTTTTTATATTTATTAAATTGAATTTTGCTTCTCTCTCCCATGTCTATTTTAAATTCCAACCCCTCTCTTTTACCCAGTGGATATTAGATTGCTTCTTCCATGCTATGCTTTTACCCTCAGGTCTCTGTGTATTTATTATCCAGGACCTAGTTTAGTCTAGAGATTAATTTTGTCAAAAAGGTACAAACCTTTGCCAAAGTATTTATCCTATGGTTTATTTAGAGTGAGAATTCTAGGAAAAATCATCTCTATGCTTATTCTCTCAAATTTTAGAGAGAGAGTGGCTAAAAATCGAGAGAGAGAAAATCAACCCTCATGCTTTTTTATTTGAGAAATCATTTCTATTGAGCAAAGTGGGTGTGGTTATTGTTAAGTAGTCACCCCCACCTAGTTCACCCAATTTTCCTAGTGAGAGAGTAAATTTCTAGAGAGCGAAAGTTTTCAAAATTGATGAAATTATAAATATAGGATATAGACCTATATTAGATACCATCTATGAGCTTAATCTCTAATTTTGTTACAAAAATTAATTTTTCATACTTAGAAAATTACTCTAAAAAAGTTATGTCAGAACTGTGTCTGGATCTATTTTCCATGCTCTGTAACTCTTTGTGCATTCAGAATTTGATAGAGCTTTAAACAGCAAAGTTGTAGAGAATTCTAAGGCCTACAATAAAGCCACAATAGACCTTCCTAGATTCTTGATAGAAACTAAGTTATTTAGCCTCCAAAGTAGGTGTTCAAGCATCTTATCACCTTTCTGCTGGTTTTTCACAGTTTTGTGATAAACATTTGATTTGAGACTCTATTTTGAGACCTAAGGACTCAAAATTCAGAGGTCTTCAATAGGATCATTGTTGTAGAGAATTTTATAGGGAATAACTTTTATATTCTCTGTGTTTTCTGATTCTTAACCAGTAAGGAGATACAAAGACTCCAAGTAGGGCTGTTAGACCCTGTCGCCTTAAGAAAACTTTCCTAGATTTAGTCCAAATTGGAAGTTTGGGTTTCCCAAGGGTTAGACCCTATCAAAGGGTGGAAATTGAGTTAAGAATGATGGATATCTTCATGCTTGTGACTTTGATGAAGACCCCTATGGACGTTTCTACTTGTTGCAAATTCATGGTTGTCTTCACTTTGTTTTCATGTGCATGATCATTGGAAAGAATGCATTGTACTTTACTTTCGAAAAGATTGCTTGTGAAAGAATTGTATTTGTGTCACAATGGAATGAGTTTTCATGTGCATGATTGTTGGAAAGAATGCATTGTACTTTACTTTTGGAAAGATTGTTTGTGAAAGAATTGTATTTGTGTCACAATGGAACGAGAGAATCCATTGTGAGAGAATTGTATTTGTGTCACAATGGAACGAGAGGATCCCCTGGCTCATGTAGGTGTCGCCATTGTGGGGCATCATGAGTGTATTTTTTGGTGGTGTGGCATACGGGTAGGCCTCTTTATCCGTGATGGCGTAAGAGAATTATCCCACGTGTGACCACTTACCACATGAGCATCATGTATGGGTAGGTCCCTTCTATCTGTCGGTGTGGACGATGTAAGAGGAAATTTTGTAAAAAAATACCTCATACCTATGTGGTGAGACCGTTGGGCGCCATAGGACCTCATACGAGGAAATTTTATGGAACTCCTTTATTTATATATCAAGAGTATTCCCTTTTTGATGGACTTGACCCACCTCTCCAGGGGTTGTGATTTAGAGCTGATCACTTGAGCCACACCTATACATGACGTGGTAGAGATTCATTAATTGTTTATAAATTTGTATTCGGATTGAATATATATGTTATCATCGTTATGTAAATGCTCATGTTAAATGGTGTTCCTGATTTCATTGCATGTGAACAAAAAGAAACACCCCAGGGCTTGTTGGAGCTTTTCTCCTCTTGTACCCAGGCACCAACCCTCCCCCCCAAACCAAAATTGATTTACCGGATCCATGAATAAGTGTTTGGGTAGGGTGGCTAGACCCATGGTGTTGATTGGGGCTAGGCTCACTCGCGGATTTGGAACCTTAGAGATTCAAGAGGATCAAAAGTGAGGAATCGAGTGAATGATAAATACATGGGAAGGAATGTTAGAAATCATGATAAAATTTGAGACCTTGAGAATAATTTGAAGATAATTCTCACTTGTCATTGAGGGGTGTGACCATGAGAGGTTTGGCCTCACTTCACCATTGGGGAGCTGCTATGGTGACTTACACTTCTGAGAGTTGATAAATGAGAATTTTTGAGATAGCTTCTCAAGTTTTAGGAGGAATTGTATTCATTTTCCACATGTGAATTCTTTTAGTTAAGCTATGAAAGCTTACTAAAATGGTCTATCGTGGAATAGTGTGATACAAGGCCCCAAGTGTAGGAATCATCTACCTCAGTGTGTAAAGATTTTCACTGCGTAATTTGAGTTAGATGGGGTAGAGGGTCCTCACACTAAGTGTGGTATCCATGTTAGAATAGCACCAACAATATAGCACATGAGGAATAGGTCTAGCTCTCACTCCTTAGGATTTATCCCACATAGTGTGTGTGCCACCTTAAGTCTTGCATCTTGTTTATGTTCTTTTAATCATGTTTAGCTTTAAGCCACCTTAAGCTCTAGCCTAGCCTCGATCCATGAATTCCAACATGGTATTAGAGCAAGGTTGGCTAGGATTGGTCTAATTAGGTCATACATTAGGGTTAGTCTTTGCAAAGTGATGCCCACAAGTGAAGCGTTGCTAGCAAAGATTGTATTAGGTCTCTCCATGTGTTATTAGGGTTACATTAGAGCTTTTCATTTTTCCTCTTGCATTAGAGAGAGAGTAGAGCTCCTTTCCATGGGAGTGTGTTCCCTCATGAGTTGATAGGATACATTGTTCACAAACATTCTTCTCTTATCACTATGGCATTTGTTGTTGTTTGGGTTAATTCATGAATTCATTGGGTGGCAAGAAGAGTGAAAGAGAGAGAAAGGTGAGAGAGCTCAGCAACAACTACATGTGTGTGTTCTTTGGAGAGAGAGAGTGAGTAGCTAGAAAATCTACAGCAACAACCTGGCAACAATCAAAGAGCCAGACACACACGCATCAGGAAACTCGCCGCCCGACGACTCTTGCACCTGAAGCAATACATCAAAATAGAGGAGCTCTTCAGCCAAGCACAAGAGTGCTACACAGTGAGCACTGCATCCATCAAGCATCAGTCTCGTAAGACATGCAACTGCCACGACCTGCACCTACAATAGTGTTGTGATAACTCTCCCAATCACCCCGACACTGCATCTTCCACGCCTTCTCTAACACCTAGCAGCTCCTTTGCTGGTAACAACAAGCAGCACAGCAGCTCTCAAACGCAAAGCGGAGAAGCAGTTCCGTGCTGCCTCATCAACAAACAAGTGGCATCCTTCTACAGTAGTAGCAGACC
Organism: Cibotium barometz; assembly: GCF_041138505.1. Classification (NCBI taxonomy): domain Eukaryota; kingdom Viridiplantae; phylum Streptophyta; class Polypodiopsida; order Cyatheales; family Cibotiaceae; genus Cibotium; species Cibotium barometz. The sequence goes on from NC_141068.1 coordinate 47,995,491, forward strand.
AGCTTCTGCTCCAACTTCTTTGCACAAGCGACACCATCCGACCAATTGTGCTTCTAAGCGCACCCCTGTAAGCAGCCTGGTGTAGTCCTTCAGCAGCAAGACCTCCACAGAAGCTCGGCGCAAGAACGAAGAGAGGGGGGAGAGTAGCGCAGCTCTAGAAGCATAGGCAGAACCCTCACAGAAAAGAAGAAGAAGATTAGCAGCAACACCACCTTGATCTCCTCTGACAATATCAATGCCACCTACTATCTGACATAATCTCAAAGATCCAAAAATTCTGCCACCACCCGCGCAGCACGCTAGGAGAATCTTTTTGGTAATTTTATTAAGGTTTTTTTCTTAACCTTAGTGTGCTCACAAGAGGGGCTGTTCACATGGCCAACATATGCACCTTTCTCTTGGGACTATTTCATATGGGTAAGATAACACAAACATCGAAAAACTCAACTTGGGCATCGCCATTGATATCCACGTCTTCACTTCAGCTCCAAGTCAGAGATGCATGGAAACGACGCCGCAAAAGGATGTCGTCCTTGTAAATACTTCACACATTTTTCATTTATTTTTTGCATACCCCTTGCACATCCTAGTGACGCATGTTTCAAATTCCGTTGTGCATCGTACTTGGATTAGACACTGGCCATGAACTTACACGTGCTAAGACCTTCCACTGTACACAAAAAATTTGCATGTGTGCCGCATTTTTTGGGTTCTAGACACTGCCCGTGTTCACAAACACGTTGGTAAGACCGCCCACCTGCATGACATCTCGTCGCATCACTTGGTTGCTTTGAGGGAGAAAATGAGGTGACCTTACCCATTAGAAGTTGCCTTCCAAAACCTAAGCTCATCTGTAAGCATAACTAGGGCTAGCATCAACCATCATAACTGGCATCATAAGCCACAAGAAGTGGCCATTGTAACCAGCATTGTAAGTTGTAACTAGTCACATAAATGTCATTGTAAACCTAACTAAAGTAAGACCTACGGGCATCAGCATGGTCATCATAAATAGCATTGTCAAACTAGCATTGCCATCAGTAAAGCCGTGTTGTTAGTGAGGAGGGGTGTTAGAATAGCACCAACAGCATAGCACATGAGGAATAGGTCTAGCTCTCACTCCTTAGGATTTATCCCACATAGTGTGTGTGCCACTCATTGTCACAAAGGCTATATAAATGGGCCTTTCCTTTGTTGTAAATCATAACACACAACTCAAGCAATACATCAAGTAAGTCTTTGGTATTTTGTCCCATCTATTGCATTTGTTTATCTTGCATCTTGTTTATGTTCTTTTAATCATGTTTAGCTTTAAGCCACCTTAAGCTCTAGCCTAGCCTCGATCCATGAATTCCAACAATCCACATCTCACATGCCCGAGGTGAAGCATCTCAATAAAACTTAGAGAATGCCCCCAAGACTACCAAGAAACACAAGAATCCCCTATGGGGAACAAAAGGAAGATATCCCTCATTATGTCTTCCAAGGAGGGCACAAGGAACTTTGGCTCCGACACATCCAAGCAGTTAAAAAAAACCTCAACACTTGTTGTATCTAGAAAACAGGGACTAAACATAATCCCACCAGTGGCCCTAGTAGCCACCATTGAGAGCAAGCCACCAAGCCCTCCCAATGCCAAAGTATGAAAGGAGGACCCGCAAACAAGGCCCTTGTTGAGGCTGAGAAGGAAGCTAAGAAAACACGTGAGGAGAAAACACACATACCAACAATGACCTTAGAAAAATACCAGAGTACTTCAAGGCCTACACCATTAGGGTAAATGAACCATTCATTTTAAGAAGTCCCAAATGAACTCTTAATGGGAAGCCTAGAACGATGGGTAGGAGGTGAAGGAAGTGAACTTGGCAAGGCCTAGGGAGGATCCCAAACCAATTTACATTGGCAAGGATCTCATCATCGAGGAGGAATAAGATCTCATAAGTCTCCTAAAAGAATTCAAAGAATGATTTGATTGGAAATATAGAGATATGAAAGGGGTACCACCCAAAGTATATGATCCCAATAGTGGAGGGAGCACGTCTTGTTTTGAGCATATTGAGAATGGGTGTCTCCCATTGTTATTGTCCCAAAGAAGAATGGGAAGGTGTGTGTGTGTCTTGATCTTAGAAACACCTAGATAGATCGGTCCCCCATGGTGCCAACCGTGCAAAATCTCCAAGGCCTATTTGCTCCATGAAGGGCAGCACTCTGGGATCTTGTAGTAATCTATGGCGTTCTGGTGAAGTGGTAAATGGTTTGGAATGAAGTCCCTGTGCATCATTCTCGATGCTATTGTGTATCACCCTTCCAACACCACTGATAAGGTTCAGATCCTCCTTGGTGACCCATGTGGAAGCTGTGCTCTGTGAAGGGCTGGACCAAGGCTAAGGCCCTGCGCTTGTGGGGGGAGGTCTCTGCAGTAGAGTAGAGCAGCCATGCTAGAGAGAAACTAGTGAGAGAGTGTAGATGAAAAATACCCAAAGCTCACAAGTAGAATTTTGTAAAAAAAAATCAAGATTTCTGCTAGTATACTCTGGATATAAGTGGAAATGAGGAGGGCAAACTGCCTTTTTATAGTGTTGGTTGATGTACACATACATCAACCGGATACATGCGTTAATGATGGATATATGTGTATAGACTGACAGTGCATGTATTAATAGTGTGCATGTATCGACTAAATAAATGTGCGTGTATCGAGTCAGTACATGTATCGTAGATTTTCATGCGTATTTTGAGCATGCGTATATCGACTGGATATACATGCGTAGATCGAGTGCATGCATAAATCATCAAGAATTACGTATGCTTATCGAAGTCAAGATAATCATGTGTATTTAGAATATATGTGTGCATATCTAGAGGATATACGTATATATTGACCTTGAGGATCAACACGTGTATGCAGGATATACATACGTATATCAATAGGATATACATGTATATCAACTTTTCTGCAAAAAATGCATTTTTGCATCCTGACTTGATTTTTTGATTTTTGACTGGGCACTACTCATTTGTGTGCTCTTCTTGCCTAATAGCATGCATAAGTGTCTGATTTGTGCAACCTGGCGATGGGAACAATGTAGTAAAGGTGCAAGAGAAACGTGTACCAAAAATTTCTCCTACTCAATCCTTCTCCATGCTTTCTTCGATTAGTTGCTACTTTCTTTGACTCTCTTGAATCCATTTTTCTTCTTTTTTCAAGAGGTGGGCCCTGACGACGGTGAGGCTATGTTTACCTCTTGGTGAAGAGGTTGAACCTCCTCCAAGTGGATAAGAGTGCATTACTAGTGGTGGGTGAGGGTATTATTGCATCATAAATTAGATGTTAGGGTCTTGGTTACCTACTTCTTCTTGGGCTGATGCTTGACTATTTCAGCCATGTTTTCTTGTGCCTTGCCCTTGTTCTTTCCTTGTTGCTTTAGGAGAACCTATCATGGAATGAACCTTGGCATTTGTACCTATTGAGTTTTGGTAGGAGAGGATTTGGGAATCCATATTTGTACCTATTTGGAGGGCTTTGGTGCCTTAGGTCTTGGTGGTGGTGGTTGCCCGACCCACCGACCGTGAGACTTCTGTGTTGTAGAGGTTTAAGTTGTGCTTTAGGGATTGACTTGGCCTCTTTTGGTAGTCCAAACCTGTTTGTTGCCTTTGTAATAGTCATGTTCCTTGAGAAGTGGCTTCGGTACTTGCCTTTGGGTTGTTTTTTACTTTGGTGCCTTGGGTGTGGTCTTCTTCTTCTTCTTGGTTATGGTTCTCTTCTACTTTGGTTGTGTGGACTCTTTGGAATCCAAAGCTTTATGTCTTTCCCATCATAGCCTTGTGCTTTGAGAAGATCCTTGCAAATCCACCAGTTGTTGCCACTAGCTGCTGTTGCCTTGATAATGGCACATTGCTTTGCCCTGTGCTAGTGATGGTGATGGTAGGTACTATGGTTTCTTGGCTACAGATGTCTCAAGAGAGGGAGCCGACGGGCAGTGAAGATGAGTAGTCCCTGAGGACTTTGTATGGTGATGGTGCTCGCTCTCTCTCTTCTCTCAAAGTTTCTATGTCTCTTTTTTGGTGGAACAGGTAGTGCATGTGTGGGGATTTTCCTCACCTCCTCTGGTTTGGGGGTTGAGATCTGTATGGATTTTACCTATTCTTCTAGGCTTTTATCAGTCTCATATTAAGACTGTGACCATGCTTGTTGCAAGCTACAGTATTGCCATCCTGGTTTTCCAGTTAATTTGGCACTTGTTGTGGCCAACCTAGTTTCAGTCTAAGAGCATATCCTTGCTCATTGTACCTGCACTCATGACATAGAACTTCCCTTCCAAGGGGTTATTCCCAATATGAAATAGCAATGTGTAGATGCCTAGCATTGTGTAGTGGTCGAGTTCACGGCTTTGACGTAAGCTTGTGTGGGAACCTATGAGGGCTACCCATGTTTTGGATGACATGAAATTATGACTTACACCTCCACTAAGGCTAACTTTTGAGTTAAGCATTTGGAAGTCTGCATACCAACCCATGGTCAAGCTAGTTGTACTTCCCATTTATCTTTTTGCAAATTGATGATTTGGGCCATGTTGATATTTAGCATCCTTGCTTTTTGTTTTTCCTCATCACGAGCATTGGCTTCTCTAGCCTCACGTTTCATCTCTTCTAATTTTCTTTTTTCCTCTCTTTTTTTTATGTAAAGCCTTTAGCATATTTTTTGTTAATGGTCCATAGTAGGCTTTCCATTGATATAGCCATCCATCTCTACATCGACAAGGATTGACAGTTTAACAGCTCCTTGAGGTGTGATCTCTATCACACCTCTATCACTCGAAAAACCCCTAATCCTCTATCTCTATCACTCAAAAAGGCCCTAGTCCTCTATACTTGAGTTTCTTCTTTTAATTTTTGACACTGTATAGGAGGACTAAACACCCATCTTGGATATCCTTGTCTCGTAGTAGTTGGTCATCAAACCACTACTTTCTCTTGAGCTTCTCGACAATCATGCCATGAATAGCTCTCGGTCTTGTTTCACCTAGTTGCTCCTCCAAGGCCAATAGTCTATCTGAGAGTATGCTCCCATCTAGTCACCTTGTATGCCATTCTATAAGCCCATAGAGCTGAGAGAAGTTTCTCGCCCCATCTATTCAGCTTGCTTTTGCAGTTTTGGTCAGAATAGAGCAAAGCACCTTGTTTGTGCTTTCGGCATGTCTGTTGGCTTGTGGGTAATAGGGTGTAGACTTTTGATGCACTACTGTGACACAAAAATTTAATATCTTAAAATTCCAACTTTGTATATAATTTGGTGTCTTTACAAGGGTAATAAGATGGACGCTTGTTCAAGAAGCGGCCGCAGCGCCCATAATGGAATGACGGTGTGGCGGCATGGCCCGCTACCACGACAATGGCTTTTTCTTCTAATATTTTGGATTTCCAAAGGTTTTATCTCATGTGCGGAAGTGCACATTGTAAATACTATGAGTATGTGAATGAATACTTTGGTATGGTTTGTTAGTAGGGTGAGGTGGAAAATAAAAGTGGGCCTCATGCCTACATGGCTTTGTTTTATACTTTTAAATTTGCATTCACCATGTAGCTACAAATAAGGGCATGTGGATGGCACATGGAGAAGTGTGGAAGGCACATGGAGGGGTGTGTGTAGGTGCATAATTAGGAGAGATGCTTCTAGAATGCTTACATGGAAGAAGAGACTCTTGCCATGTGTAAGTTGGGGTCTCCACCTACATGCCACTTAGGTTGAAAATTGTCTCAATGTATCCTTAAAGTCAAAGAAGCCTTCAATTTAATAATCAATAGAAGACTTCGCCTAAAATGGACAATTGATGTGACATCCTCCCTTATGTCACGGAAGGTGGAAGATTTCCACAACTGTAATTTGTAACACGGTGAGAGAGGGTGACTTTCCATCTATAAAAGAAGCCCTCCTCTCCCTTTCATTATCAATGAGAAGCCTCCACATTTGAGCATATTGTGTCTTGTCACTTACTTTAAGCCATGTATTAAGCATTTTCTTATGCCTTCTTATAGCCTTAAGCATTATCAATGAGAAGCCTCCACATTTGAGCATATTGTGTCTTGTCACTTACTTTAAGCCATGTATTAAGCATTTTCTTATGCCTTCTTATAGCCTTGAGCATATTGTGTCTTGTCACTTACTTCCATCTATAAAAGAAGCCCTCCTCTCCCTTTCATTATCAATGAGAAGCCTCCACATTTGAGCATATTGTGTCTTGTCACTTACTTTAAGCCATGTATTAAGCATTTTCTTATGCCTTCTTATAGCCTTAAGTCTCTATATCTAGTGGATTCTCTCCTTTTGAGGAATCAAAGTAAGAAAAATGAGGAGCTGTTGATCCCCGAAAGGCCTGTGTTCTCCTGGGGTAGCCCTTGCCTTATCACCACCCTCCTTTGGAGGTACCAATGGTTTTAGCGATGGGTGAGCATGTGGAAAGACTTCAGGAATCACTTGTAGACTTCGGTCACTCTACTAGGGGCACTGGCATACCCTCATTCTCTATTTTGATTCATCAAATGGCCACATGGATAGGAGATTTTAGCTCAATCTCTCTTATTTCTTTCTTTTCTTTCTATAAAAAACAGCTTTACTCCCTTGTACTTAAACGGCCATAACTTTATGCTCCGTGATCCGATTCCAAAACTTTTTACATGGGCGCAAAGCTCTCTTCAAGCTCTATGCATCTATGTAATTCATTTTGAGTGCAGCCATAAAGAGAAGAAACAACAATGCTCTATTTTTCTCTGTTTTTTATCATTGACCATGCAGTTTTGGGACAGTTTTACTCCTTGATACTAAATTGGCCATAACTTTTTACTCCCTACTCCAATTTCAAAAATTTTTACATTGGTGCGAAGCCCTTTTCAAGCTCTTTCTAATGGTATGATTCAATATTCTTTCTTGTGCTTAAATAAAAATCTATCACTCTCTGTTTTTGCTATTTTTAGCACTTTTGCTTGAAGTTTTTCAAAAACAATGTTCCGCCCTAATCGCCCGATTCGCACTGATGAGCCATACCAATACTTCCCGTATGTTTCAGTCCATATAGTCTTGAGTCAGAAGATCTTCTACCAACAAAGGATTGCCCTTTTGTTTGGAGCGACAAGATTAGCCGAAATTCTTGCTTCCCCGGAGCCCTTTCTCTTCCCTTCCATGAGTTATAACATAACTTTTGATGTGTTTATTTTTATCTTGCTTTAGGGAGAGAAAGAGAGGTGAGGAGGCAGTGAGGCTTTATATAAGAGTGTTTTCATTCTAAGAAGTGACCAAAGTACAATCTCTCCAACTTTGCGTCACATCTTTTGGTGGAGATGACGGGCAGGTTTAGCACAAATTCTTTGTCTTTACCTCAAATCCCTGTATGGTTTATAGTAAAGAAGATCAACTGTGGATGTAAAGGTTTCACTCTTGGTTCTACTCATCTTCTGGAATAAATCAGCATAATGTTTAGCATGAAGAAGAACACTTAGGATCTTATCTCTTGGAGTTTATATGAGCATGCTGATTAACCAATTGCCTTCCAAGGTGTGGACATGTTTGTAAGAGTGCTAGGTTGATGATCTTACATGCTAACTATGGGTAAAAATGGAGATAGGTATTTCCATGGGGATGGATCCCAAGATGTGGAAATGTTTGTTAATAATATTGGAGAGAAATGCATGCAATTGGATATCCATAGTGATAACTACAAGACAATGTTTTTGGGCCAAGCTCTTGAAGGATTTGCACAAGTGTGGTTTGATGCACTCCCTTGTTTTGTGAAGTACAATCAAGTTGGCACTTGCTCTCTCAGGTTCTAATCAAAAGGTTCAAGATGGATGATTAGAAGGAGACATGGAAAAGGATCAAGCAGATAAAACAACATGAAGAGGAGACAATCATGGAGTCTCAAAGACGGTATGAGCTTCTTTGGGAAAAAAATAAAGGTATGCTTATTGATGTGGACTTTGTACATGCATTACAAAAGATCACATATTTTGTGAAGGCTTTGAAACCTAAATTACAAAAGAGAATGATTAAGTATGATTTCCAAGGTTGTTATGAGGATGTAGTGGACTATGCATTGAGAAAAGTGAAGAGGTGGATTCTAAATATGGATGCAAAGAGGGATCTACACAAAAGGAGAGCCATCAAGGCTATACAGGAACAAAGTGTTGTAAGTTCACAATGGATAGAAGATTTTATGGATGTGTGTACGGAGGCCTTACCTCAATGGGTTGCTTGTGACAATGAAGCAGACATGGATGTCCCACTTACATGTGTGAAAGTATATGATAATGCTATCAATGCTATTGATAGTGTGGCCAAGGATGTTAAGATAAGTGCACTAGATGATATAAACGAGGATGTTTTTCCGTTGGATAAGAATCTTCTAGATGATGTAAGTGGATGCAGGGAAGAGATAATGCCTAAGGATGATCATGGAACAGGTGTGCCTACAAATTTTACTTTTCTATTTGAAGAAGTAGCTAGTAAAGATTATATAGGTCTAGAGGCCATGTTTGGTGGTGTGTTCATAGCAAGAGGGCTAAGGTTGGAGGTGCCAACAAATGAGCCAATGCTAAGGGGGGTGACCACAGAAGTGGCTCTAGATGAGCATAATCATGCTTTACAGGTGAATATTTCTTGTGATGAATCTATTTTGATGATGACATCCTTAGAGGTTAGTCTCTTCTTAAATCCATATGTGCTGGAAGTTAATGGCAAGGTCAACGATGCTATGCATGGGTCTTTAAATTCTGATCTTGATGAGGTTATCAATATTAGTGTAGTATCTTGTGATGTTAATCATGATGATACCTTTGTGGATACTTGTGATGCTTTTGAGGATGATTTTGAGGATGACAATCACAGATATGGATTTATTGATGATGCTTTGTCAAGTGATGATGTGTTCTATGAGGCTTTGTTTCCAAAAGATGATGCTTTGTCAAGAGATGATGTGTTCTATGAGGCTTTATTTCCAAAATATGGATGTGCAGATGAGCCTTATAAGGCTTATAAAACTCTAGATAATGTTGATGTCTTATCCATACCAGGGCAGGACATAGACAACTCTTTGAGAGATGAAGAATCTGGTATTCCAAAGATTGTGGTAGATGGCAATGATACAAATGAAGATTTGAGGAGAGAACATGATTTAACACCTAGATGTGTTTCCCTTAATGGTGGTGGTGATTTTCATGATTGCATGCATCAACTTGGTCTTTCCATGAGTATTAGAATTCTTTTGTTGATTACTTTATGCACAAGCTTTCTTCTAGCGTGTTCAAGAAATCACAAGAAGAGCAGCATGCACAAAGAAGGAAAAGTAAAGATCTCTCAGGGGTATGGTAATTGCTCAAAGGAAAGTCTTTTTGGTGTATGGAAAAATCTACTTACAACTCTCTCTCTAGGCCAAGTCATGGCTAGGAGGGTTCAAAATTATGATTGTAGGCCAGATCCTTGGCCAAGTTTCTTGGAATGCACATTGGGTAAGGTACCTGGGAGACATGGAGTATTTGCACAATGTATGGTGGAGAGATTGCTCATGATGTTAACCGGGGGGATAGCAATGGTCAGCAAACATACACAAGTTTCAATGTTACAACTCAGGTTCCATGGCCAGCAGACCCCCCTGACTTGCAGGAGGATCTGCTGGGGGGGAAAGATGTGACACAAAAATTTAATATCTTAAAATTCCAACTTTGTATATAATTTGGTGTCTTTACAAGGACAATAAGATGGAAGCTTGTTCAAGAAGCTTGCGAGACGGCAGCGCGCCCATAATGGAATGACGGTGTGGCGGCATGGCAAGCTACCCCGACAATGGTTTTTTCTTCTAATATTTTGGATTTCCAAAGGTTTTATCTCATGTGCGGAAGTGCACATTGTAAATACTATGAGTATGTGAATGAATACTTTGGTATGGTTTGTTAGTAGGGTGAGGTGGAAAATAAAAGTGGGCCTCATGCCTACATGGCTTTGTTTTATACTTTTAAATTTGCATTCACCATGTAGCTACAAATAAGGGCATGTGGATGGCACATGGAGAAGTGTGGAAGGCATTCCCCGCTCAATAGCAAAGGCTATCTTATGTTGGTCATAGGGGTCTATCATCACCACCTGATTGTAGCTCGAGAATCCATCAAGGAAACTATAGGCTTCTTTGCTCTGTAACTCTTTCAAGAACGTGTTCTATGAAAGGTAATGGATAATGATTGTGGCATTAACTTTCTTAAGGTTAACACACACTCTCAACTTTCCATTCTTCTTTGGAACTCTTCTTTGGAACTATCACTATCGGATATACCCACTCCGTGTGTTCAATCTCATATATGAATCCTACTTCCAAGAGTTTGTCAATCTCTTCTTTCTTCACAAGTTTGGAATACTTCAGATTCATAGGATGTGGCACACCTTTCATGTCACTATATTTTCAAGCAAATCAATCCTCAAATTCCCTAAGGAGATCTAGCAATTATTCCTCTTTAGGTGCTGACAAGTTTGTTCCTATATAAATAGGTTTTGGGTCTTCACCTGGACCTGCCAAATTAACCTCTTTGACCTCTACAAGCCCATGCCTACCATCATAAGAAGTTCCTGGCTGCCCATCTTGAGATCGTTTAGATTTTTCAAACCTAACAAAACTCTCACCTATTTTACATTCTTTGAAATGCTCTAGGACCTGTCGAAGATCCTCTTGTTGATCTTCTTGTAGCCTCTTTTGATTAGCTTCTCGTTCTTCTCGTTCTTCTTCAGAACGCATAAGTTTTGGTTCTTTCTCAGTCTCTTCTTCTACATTGGTTGTCCATATGTTATCTCATCTAACTCATTCTACCATTCCCAGAGGAAGGCTTCTTGAGAATCGATGGGCTTGAACATAAAGCCAGTGTTCCTCATCTCCTACTGAGAAAACATACGGTTCCTCTTTTTTGGTTTCTGTTTGAGTCGCATGTACATGCATTTTTCATCTTTTTGCTATTTCTAAGAGTTGATCTAGCTTCCTAGTAACATCTTTAGGAATTTTGAGAGCATTGGCTGCTCTCAGTATGTTAATAGACATCACAAGAGCTAATCCCTCTTGTGTGGAGAACTTGGTACACATCTTCTGTTGGCAAAATGTCCATTGTGGCCAAGATGTGCATCCAATTCTCAGAGTCGTTAGGCTCTAGAAGAGGTGCAATCTCTTTTTCAGACGTTAAGCTTGGAATAGGCTCATGACATATTTTGACAAAAGTTTGGTCAGTTTTGTCAGAGACTCTATTATGAAGGGTTTTCCAATGGTAGGGTGAGCTTTCCATGATTCAAGATCTACCTGCAGGGTTTAATATTTCTTCCTGAGATAAACTCTGTTTTCTCCCCAATCATAGATCAATCTTGTTGCTCTCATGAATGGTCTTCTTCCTATTATACAGTCATATGAGTTTAGTTGTTCTATGAAGTTCATCACACGACAAGAAACACACGACAAGAGAATGTCAAAAGTTCATACCAAATATCTTAATCCTTACATTGTATAGGAGTCCCATTGGTCAAGCCGTGGCTCTATCACAAACAAGTTTCACAATAAGTTTTATGTTTTTGAGCTTTGTTTTTTCCCACTTTTCCCAACACTACTTTGTGATGATGCTAACCCCTACTTCTCCGTTAAGGATTGCAATAACCTGATGACCATTGTAGCATTACCTGTGTCATTCTCAAAATACTCACCCAACTAGTTTACAGCTATGTTAGGGAGTTCATCCTCAATCTCTTTGTGTTCTTAAATATACTCTGGGGGTGCTATCTCCTCTCCTTCGTTTGCTTTCTCAATGTACTCTTCTATACCTAGCTTCAAGTAGCCGTTCATCTAGTCCTTCAAATTGTTCTAGAGCATACAATTACTTTGTAGAAGCAATCCTAGTGGCATCTATACTTGTGTTGAAAGGAATGCATGTAACCTTACCATGTCTCGTGCATCGTCTTGTGCATCCTGGTGGTCTCTCTACCTTGTGTGCATGCGGTGATACTATGTATGGTCCCTCCTTAGGATAACTAGGGATGTGTGTGTGGAATTCATCACCCAAGATCTTGGAATATATTGTATCCAAGCCCATTCCTAAAGAATTAGATCTTGGTTCCATGTCTGGTACTTCAGCAACTTTTGGAATTGCTAAGATGGGGGGCTCTATGTGAGACAGGGTGAAATCCTAGGGTGTGTATGAGGGTTGATGCAAGATCCTCAATAGGCTTTGGATCTAAGGTATCCTTCCCTTTTGCCTTTGACATTGAGCCATGAGAGGCTTCAAATGCAGCTTCAGATGGAGCACTAGAGAATTTCTTGCTTGGCCTATCACCTTTAAAGTTGTCATCAAAGTCCATTACACTTTGACAACACCTCTCGAAGTCCGTATGCCTCTGGGTGTACACTGCATTATGCAAATGAATATCGCATAGCCCTTCTAAAAATCTCTCATCAATAAGACTCTCATCAGAGAATCTATCTCAAGGCTCACATCTCTGCACAGATATTGTACTCTATTGATGTAGTCTCTAATGGACTCGGTCTTTACTCTATTGATGCTTCACATTGTAGAATTGGTCTACAATGCTCCATTGGGTTCCTTGCCTAGAATACCCTAAAATGAAGGCTATTTTCAAGGCTTTGAAGTCTGCCTTGTCTTCTGGTTTCAGTGACCTGAACCATTGGCTAGCCTTTCCTTCTAGCGTGAGTCCAAATGCACTCACACTAGTCAGATCATCGACATGACCGAAGGCATCACAAATCTGTATGAACATCTCTAGGTGGGAGACTGGGTCTCCTATCCCATCAAACTTGGTTACAAGTTTTGAGATGTGGGCCGGTTTAGTTCTCTTTGTCCTTGGATTTACAGCAGAGCTAGAGTAACAGGTGTTGCATGTGCTGCCAATTTTGTGGTGCTAGCCCTAAGGGCTACCACACTTCCAATTTCTACTGCTATCCAGAGTGTGTCTTATGTTATCCCCCCCATTCCTATTGCGACAAATGGTAGCAGATAAGTTTGGTAAGCAGCAATGCTTGGGCAATAGGAAGGATTTATTCTTGGGTATGGAACGAATGTGTAAGGTAATCCAGAGGTTGACACATGGGGATCTTCATAGTAGAACCTATCAATGTGAAATGAGTCTAAAGATACTCGACCTTCCATATGCACTCCGATGTATTGCCTTGGATCTGTGATTGTGGGTAGAGGAACAAATCCTCCTGGGTTGGCTAGGTTAGGTACAGGCCTGCTGGTTGAAGGATAGGCGGCTATTGGTGGTTGTGCAGGTGCACTAGTAACTCCTCTCATCATGGGGATGGTGGCTTCATTGAGAAATTAGGAGGTATTTTCCTCTCCTATGGGGTTTGGTTGCACAGCCATAGATGCTGTGCAATGTTAGTTTCTCTTGTGGCTGGTGCTTTTCCTCGAAAGTAATGGAGTACTCTCTCAGAAATATTGTGCTCAGAGTGTGCTGGGGAATCTGGGACATGACTAGTACTGGGAGCTTTGTCCATACACTGATTTGAAGGCTCTGTGTCTGAATGATGCTCATATAACTAATCTCTTCTAAGTTCTTACTCTCACTCGTGTTGTCTCGTATGGTGCTGTTGTGCTGCATACACCACTTTGTGGCTAAGACCACTCTATTCCTACGGAGGGGTGAGAGCGGTATGTTGCTGGTTTGGAAGGGACAGTAGATACAGTGTCAAAGTCCACGGTATCCTTGTATAAAGGATTAAACCAGTCAAGATTGCCCGACCTCAATCGCATATGTACACTGGTTGGGTGAGGTAATTGCTTCACTGAGTGAGCATGGTTTGGCATCTAACAGTCACAAGGTGAAGATCTGATGATTTTTGTTTTGTGGATATACACGTAAATCAATCGATGTACGTAAATCGACTCAGTAAACGTGTTCACGTATCTATATGATTTTTGTAAATCCTAAGGATTATCACCACGTAAATTGACTAGGATAGACACGTGTATCGATGGATATATGCGTAAATTGAGATCTACATATATTTTATGGATTTACGTGCATATTTTTGAGTTTACATGTATCGATAGGATCTTCGCATATATCGACAAGGATTTACATAAGTAAATTGATGGATTCTCGCATGGACATAAGTAAATTGATGGATTCTCGCATGGATTGTTGGAATTTGTTGCTCATATATCCTGAGGATATTTGTGCGTGTTTTGGTGGATCTACACGTGTTTTTATCAACAGGATACACACATTGACTGACATAATTAAAAAATAATAATTTTTTACTTACTCCTTGTCAATGGAATAATTCAGTTATGCTACTTCAATGCCACTCAATTTTTGGCATATTTAACTCCCCACTTAGATTTGATCATATATATCATAAATGCCAAGATTAATGCTAGCTCAAAATATACGTCTGTAAACCGTGTTCGAAAAAAACTATTTTCCCAAAAAGTAAAAAACCTTCATCTAAAAATTGTGAAATTATTTATAAAGAAAATTTTCAAATTTTGAAGGTTTTTGTTCTACAACCCCTCAAAATCTGCAAGTTTTTATACCCTTAAGTTTCAAATTTGAAGGTAGTTTTAAAAATCTGCAGGTGTAAATTACACTATACCCGGGTTTTTTTCGAACACCGACTCTGTAAATCTAGGATACATGCATGTATTGATATGATATACATATGTATATCAACTATTATGCATGTGTATCAACTTTCTCTGCAGAATCTAGAGAGCTACTATGGGGGTGTCTAGCTTTGGTTTTTCTTAATTTTTTAGGGTTTTCTTATGTTTTTATGAATGAAACCTAACATGCATATGCTCAAATGAAAGCTAATGACCTAGGCTATGCAATTTTATATTCAATTCCTACCAATGGTGGCTAATGACCTAAGCTTAATGGCTTGATTAAAATGCTTAATGTAACTTAATTGAAAAACATAAAATAATGGAACTAGAAGCAAAGACTAGATAAGAGCACTTACTTGTATCATTTTTTGTTGATTCTTTGATGGTTCTTCATTGCTCCTTCCTCCTCTTGGTCTAATCAATCCAAAAAATAACAAAAAACAAGTAAAATAAAACTAAACATGCAAGAAAAACAAAAATCTTACGCACATGAGTGCTCCATCGGGCTACTTTTGTCACTTCAAAAACTCAACTAGAGGGTCTATTCCCTGGCAGCAGTGCCAAAGATGTTCACCTAAACGAACCCCTTCCTTGCAAGAGAAGAAAGTAAGCAAAGAGAAAAAGAACAGGGTTGTAAGGGTATATTATCAAGGATAGAGGATGGCATCCAAGATGGATAGCTCATCTTTGGGATGTCACAAGCTTCTCACCACTCCACTTCTTCCTCTTGTGTCACTCAAGAAGAAGGTGAAGGAGCTATGGAGGATGGAAGCTATGGTGGAGGTAAAGCTAGAAAGCTTATCTCAACACCAAGCCTATGCAAATGTGAGCTTGCATGAGAGAGGAGAATGGGGGAGAGAAAAAGGTAGAGGGAAGAGATATGCACACTCACATACACTAGCAATCACAAGCAAGCAAGCAAGCAAGCATGCAAACACAAGCTCAAGCTCAAACTCTCTCACTCTCTCACTCTCTCACTCAACACAAACAATTATGAAATGGGATTGCTTCTTTTTCATATATCATTAAATGACTTATATACATCTTTCTCATATGTGCAATGCTTGGCCACCCATGGCATGTCCAAGGGGTCCTAAACTTACTAGGCTTGCTATTTCTCACTGGCATTGCTCATTTTTCTGGCCAAACTTACTAGGGTTGCTATTTCTCACTGGCATTGCACATTTTTCTAGACAAACTTTATTCCTTTACACCGACATTACACAAGTCATAAGCTCGGTGGAATCCCAATTATAAAAAAGAGCGTTGCTTAGTTACAAAAAAGTAGTAAGTGAATGACTAAGCAGGATGTTAACCAAATGTGGTTAACAAGTGTAATATCAAGAAATGACGTATTTAGTCAGGAGTCATGGGAAGTGTCGAACAACCTCTTATCATATGAAGTTCCTTGGAAGATCATGGGAAATGGGGTAGTTAGCCACCAAGGTGGATATATATAAGTTGTGCCCTGATTATCAAACAAATGGAAATAAATGGTATAGTAATATGATGATGTTTACTTAGTCGACTTACACTATTCTTGAAAATTGATGTTCAGTTGTGTATTGTTTCAATATTTGTATCATCGGTTTATTCAACTACTATGATATGTTGAAGGCAAAATCCTTATCGAGAAATGGGATGAAATTATTATAGGTGGGGATTATGAAGAGATGTATTATGTGTCTCATGTTTGTAATAATGCATGACTATGTTGTGAATGTTTGGTCAGAGGCGGTCCAATGTCTATCATACAAGGTCTCAAGTGAAACAATTTTAGGGAAGAAATCCATAGAGTTAGAAGTTAGGGTGGAACCATTTCATTTATGATGATATATCACAAGGATGTTCTAGTGAAGAAGGAATCCAAGAAGTGCACTATTGGGATGCTATTTGGGCAGCATCAGTAGTCCAAAAAGAAGCAAACAATCCCCACTCAAACACCCAAACAACCTCCACAACCTACATCTACATACACATGAATAGACAATGCACACAATGTACACATACACCTGCCAAGCCCAGTGGGGATACTTAGAGCTCAAGAATGGCCAAATGAAGAAGAAGGTGAAAATAAACTAATTTCAATTATATACTAACTTATGGCATTCACACTTGGCGGCCCATGAGTAAGTGGGCGCCTGCCTATGACCATGTCCGATCGACCATTTCACACACATTTTGCACCTTTTTCAACACCTCTTTGCCTTGATGTGGCCCTTGTCTAGCCCCTCTGTGTAGCCCTATTATGGCCTTCATCTACCACATATCCATGCACATTGTGCCTCTTCTTGCCCTCGTGTTGGTGCATTTGGGGTACCAAAATACATCCCAACATCTGGCATCCCCACCACGAGGGATAGGTCGTCCCGAACTATCCCTCGTGGGGTACCAAAATGCATCCCCACCACGAGGCATCCCCACCATGAGGGATAGGTCATCCTGATCGACGAACTCCACGGCTTTTGTGTCCACCAATGTGGTGACCCACTGTGCTACACGATCATACATACATTTCACATATTTGCATACATACTTATTTACATGTATGGATTTTTGCTACATCATATCTTCACATGCATTCCGTTGCACCAATAGCGCGTGTGCTCTCTATGGCGGCTTCATCTATCTGTCCTTCCAGCCTTATGCTTTATGGCCATTGGCTACATCTTTCTATGCATTCCCTTGGAGTCTCTTATACTGCTACATGCTCTTTGCTTGGCCCGAGCTCTCACATGCTCGTGCATGACTGTAAAAGTGGCCCTCACTGGTGAGAGTCTCTTGTATTGAGTCTCTTGTACTGCACACTCTTTGCTTGGCCCTCCTCTCCCAAGCTCTCACGTGCTAGTGCATGTCTGTAAGTGGCCAAATCTTTCTATTTGCTCCCCACTGTGCAGGAAAGACATACTCTCTATTTGCACCCCACTATGCAGGCAAGACATACTCTTTGTAGCAACTCTGCAAAACATTTGTCCAAGTGTGCAACGCATTGGCTTGCTTGCCTCTACACCCATCTGTGTCACATCTTCCACATGTGTGCTAGCACCTTTGTGGTTCTCAGCTCCTTTTTGCATATGACCACCTCTTGGGCATCGGCCTTCTTGTTTAAAATCTATGAGGCTACCCATGGCCTATTTTTGAATTTTTCTTGCAATCTGTCTATGGGCACTCCCTCTTCCTTGTCCTCTATCCAAGACTCTTTGTAGTCATACCATGTGACTGCTGCCTCCTCTTCTTCCTCTTTGGCCTCCACCTCTTTGGCCATACCATACAACAATGGTGGTGGATTGTTACATTGTGACCATGGTCCTTTGCTCCTTGCCACACTCCCAGAGTGGGTTGTCTCATGAATGTTCATGGTAGTAGGCTCCTCTTCATCCTGTTCTATTGTCTCTTCTGCCTCATCTTCTAGCGCGTCTTCCTTGGCTGACCACATTGCACCTCTTCTTGGGCATCCTCTTCCCAAAGCGGGTTGTCGAACACTCATGGCACCTATCCCTTGTAACCTTCCTAGAGAGGGTTGTCATACATGATGGGTGATGTGTTCGTGGGAGGTTCCTTGTCCTTGTTGGCCTTGGGCTATTGGATTTCTTCCTTCCCTGCATCCCACTCTTCCTTTGTTTGCACATGGCTACTCTATTGGATCCTTGACCCTTGTCTCTTGTCTTCATGAGCCCATGGCTTTGTGGCCATCCTTGTGTGGAGCTCTTGGCTCATAGCATCCCTTGTGCTCACTTGTGTTGACATGACTTCTTTGTTTGCCATTCTTTTTTACATCCTTTTCTTCTCACCCCTTTGTTTCCTATGCATGGGTCCGCCAAGCTTGCCAAGAATACGGCTCTTGGCATCCTTGTTTGCACACCTCTTTGTGTGACTGACAGCTTGGTCTTGGTGAGCCCCACTACCCTTGCATGCATGTGCTCCTTGAGCTCTTGAACTTTGTGCCCTTGGCATCCCTTCATATATACATGGGTCCTTGGCCCCTTTGCTCACTGCCCCTCTCTCTTGGGCATGCAGCGAAACTGCACTCTTAGGCCCGTGGACCACTAGTTTTGATGATAGCACCATGTGCTCCTCTACTTTGTGCTTATTGTCCTTTGTTGGATTTATGGGCTCCCCCCCCTTTGGGCTTGCCCTTCGTTGAAGTTTGTGGCTCTATGAGCACCTCTTCTTGGCCCTTTGTTGGCCCCATTGGCACTCTCAATCTAGGCACACTTTTACATGCCCCCACTAGCATTTGCATTTGTTTAGGCACTTTGTGTGGCCACTTGGCTCTACACTCTTGTGTCCTCTCTGGCACCTTGGCACCTAACACATGTAGGTAGGCCCCTTTCCTCCTCTCCCTTTTGGTGTCTGAGTCCTGTCTACCTCTTGGTTTTCGGGCTCTGCAACCTTCATTGGTAGCAGCTATGGTATCCATGCTATAGCCTTGATCTTTATCTTAGCCTCTTTTCCTGCATCTTCATTGACAATCTCTATGACCTGTACTACCTCTATGCTATCGGCCACAGTTTGCATTAGTTGGGGCTCTTGATTCATATTCCCATCACTACCCCCACTTGCTCATGCTCCACTGTTTTTGCAGGCTTCCTTGGCCACATTTGCACTTTCTGCAAACCAGTCATCATCTCGTGCCTCACAAAGTGCCTCCCTATTTAGCTGGGCATGCCTCTCATGTTCCATGGCCATCCCCATAGCCTCTTCAAATGTGGTAGGCTTCATTGGCTTGACCTGAGCCTGTTTACAAATTGCTCGGCCATCAGCTTCCTTGGCATGACCATGCTTTGTTGTTCTAGCTACTCTAGCACATGGTGGAACCTATATGCATAGTCCTTTATTGACCTCTTGCTTCAACTCCTAGAGCTCTCAAGATAATGACCCAATTGTCCTTGGTGGTTTGTACTGAATGTGCTGACCATTTGGTCCCATGTTTTGATGGACCCATTGGGCTACTGTCAACATCCATGTCTTTGCTTTGCCATGCAAGGTGGTCAGAAACAATGCCAACTTGACCTCTGCACTGCCCATGCTGCACACATATGCATACTCTTTGATGTGCCCCTCTGCATCCTCATGTGGTTCACCACCACTGAACATGGGCAATGTGATGTGCATCCCCGGCACTTGCACTCCTTGGGACAACTTCATGGCCCTACCCTCAAAGAGTTTGGCCTTCATTGGCCCCTGCATCCTACCTTTAGTGGCTCCTTGACATTCCCTATTGTCCTCTAGGCCTCCCTTGGTCTCTACATGACCCTCCCAAGCCCGTGTGCGTTCAAGGGGTATTTAAAAAACCCCTTACCTATAAGGGGTTTTTTAAATACCTGTAAGTTTTGAGATAATAAAATATCTCAAAACTTACTAATAAAATGACCCCTATTTACATATGAACTAATGGATTTTTTTGTAAAGTTGAATTAAAAAACTCCTCTTGTTAATGTAATCTTGTTAATTTTTTTCAATGTATATAATTAAAAAATCCCTCTTGCTGAACTCATGTGGTACACTAAAATTTTGTGAGGTGCAACCCCCAAAAGCTTCTTCCATTAACTCGCTTCTTCAAAGAATTGTTGTGCTCAGCGGGCAAAGCGATGGCAACTCCTCCAAGGAGCGGCCTTGCTGCTCTACTATAGAGGTCTCAAAAAAGGCCCAATGTCACCAAGTGCAATCTTCCTGCACACCCATCATCATCTAAGGGGAAGCTGGGAAAGAGTACCTCCCTTGTGAGGAAGCTGATCTAGGAAGTGGTAGGGTTTGCACCCTATGAGAAGTGCATCATAGAGCTTCTGAAGGTAGGCAAGGACAAGTAGGTCCTAAAGGTTGCTAAGATAAGACTCAGGACTCACCTTAGGTGAAGAAGAATCGTGAGGAGATGTCCTCTACTCATGCAAGATGAGGTTTGCTGGTGGTGCCGAGAAGAAGAAGTAATCTATGAAGATAGATCTGTGAAGATAGTGGTGGCTTTCATATCTTCTTTATTTTGCTTGTCTCCCACCTCTCCTCTTTACACTACCCTCTTTTTCCTTTATCTCCTCCATAGCCACCCCAATTGGCTCAACACGGCCAACACGGCCCTCGGCCCTCCCTCAACACAGCACTCCCAGCTTTGGGGTTGACACATCGGGGTGGTGGTGAGACATGTCCCATTAGGGCTTACCATGATGCTCCACGTCGAGGTGGTGGCACTCCTAGATCATCATGGCACCTCCCAAATTGGACACATCGGGGTGGTGTTGCTCCCAGCTCATCTCACAGGACCTCCCACGATGACATGGCACTCCTAGCCTTGGGATCAACACGTCACTTCCAACACACCTTTCTCAGCATGACCTCCCTTCCTTGGTTGACATGGTGCTCCTAGCATGCCTGGCTCAACACGGGCTTTTTAGCAGTCATGTTGACCTTATTTGAAACGCTCCTCCTCAACACGGCCTAGCTCAACATGGGCTAGGGAAGATGTTGTTGGTGATTTGGCATCCTCGGGGTTCAGGCTATTGATGTGTGGCATACCACCAATCATTACACAGTGATTGTGGTCATGCCGACCTCCGGACGTGTGCATGATAGCCATGGCTACTACGATGCCACCCTAGCTTTCCTCTTCACCCGCCGCCATGCTATCACAACTACATCCAATGGGTGACACACCTTTGTCTCAAGTGCCATCCGTGCACTAGCCTTACTTGCTTCTCTTATTTGCTTTTGTCACTGTGGGGTTCTCTCCCTAGTTGAGAAGCACCCCACCCGTCAGCTTCTTTTGCTCTTGAGGTACGAGACCCATAGGTCCTTTCTTTATTTTCTTGATGGTTTAGAGATAGTAGGCCTCTAACTCCCTCTTTGTGCTAGATCAGCTCAAGGATCTCCTCCCTCTCTACACTTCCAAACAACCAAGAGGCTTCCTTCTAGTCTCTTGCAACCAAACATATGCCCCCTTAATCTTCACAAAAAGCTCTCTCTCTCAACATAAGGGAGTAAAAACTCTCTCGCTCTTACTTTCCACACAATGAAGAAGAAGATCCTCTCTTTCTCTCCACATGAATCAAGAGGCAAGCAAATGCACATGTCCTCTACATGGATCTACAAGCAAGAAAATCCACCAGAAAATGCACATATCCTCTACATGGATCTACATGGATCTACAACCAAGAAAATCCCCTAAAATGAAATTTATGTGAGGGAAAGTGGACATAAGCGAGCCACAAAAAGTAGGAAAGAGGCCCAACGAATGCACAAGGCAAAGGGGCAGAGGGCATCCCCATGAGGCCAAACCGCGCATAAAATGGCCAAAAGACCAAATCAGGCTACCCCCACAAGTGTGGCCTGCCAAAGTTTAATGAAGTGTGAACACACAACATAGTATATAAGTGAAAATGTAGTGTATTTTAGGCTGCTCTTCTTCATCTTCTCCACTTCTTCTTCACTTGTCTCTACTCTTCCATGGCTATTTAGATGATTAGGTATTTGTCTACATGCATGTGGGGCTGATTTGGGAGTTGTTTTGATGGTGCATTTGCATGCTTTGGGCTATGGATGCCTCCCAAGTTTGCATCCAACATTTGGTGCGTCTCGCTGGACTAGTGCCTCTTGGGCCCGGTTTGTTTGCTTAGAAATCTGATTTTTCTTTGTTTGCATGATGGAAATGCATCCCGGGAGCATGGAGTTGAATATTTGCATGTCTTGATCCATTGGAGAGGGAGAGAGCAATCGGGCTGGTTGAATGCTTTTGCATGAGAAGGGAGAAAGAGAGGGAGGTGGAGAGCTCTTCCTTTGCCCTTTGTGAATAAGGAGGGGAGGGAGAGATTCAATTTTTTTTATGACTCGATGGATCTTCTTCTTAAGAGAAGAGAGGGAGGGGGTGGTCCCCTTTGCTTGGTTTTCAGCCCTTGAACATAGGAGAAAAGACTCTGTTTTCCTTTCTTTTTCTCAAAAGAGTTGAGAGAGAGTCCATGTGTTGCATGTGAAAGAAGGCAAGGGTGTGCAGGTGGGATCTTCAACAAGAGCAAAGAAGAAAGGAGAAGTGAGAAAATTGGGGGTAGGCTTCCTCCCACCACAATGAAAAGGAGATGGGGAGAAGAGCTATGGCCCATTCCCATCAAGAGAGGGAGAAAGAAGACACTCTGTTTTTTTTATTGAAGAGAGAGTAGGTTCTATTTCACTTAACATGGGGAGCTAGGAGAGGAAGAAGAACTTGGTCTCCTTGCAATAAAAGAACTGGAAGACTAGGCAGTGGAGTGGAGGAGGGCGATGTCCAGCAGAGGGGAGGGTTCCGCCACTGGCACAAGGAGGGAGATCCAATAGAGGATGTGCGAAGGTGGGCAGGCTGGCAGGTACACCGATGCCATCAAGGAGGACGTGCGAGTGATAATGATGAGTAATCATTGGGGGTCCTCCCAATAGCCACATAGGACCCTCCCTCAATGTATTAACAAGTGTAGGGTGTGAGCTACTCAACACGCAGGCTGGGTCAAGCTACTCAACATGCAGCCCAACACGCTCAACACGCGGCCGGCTAACGCTGAACACGGCCCGGCCAGGATCTCAACACGTTAACACACGTGAGCTACTCAACCCGCTGGCCTCATAGTGCCAAAACATGTGCCTAGCAGCCGATTCTCAACACGCTCGGCCTAGCAAAGTCTCGCGACATGCAAGTGGCTAACATGCTCAACACGACACGTCAATGATAGCCCTCAACATGGTCATTTCCTCAACACAGGCCTCACAATTTCTCAACATGCCCAACTTCATCTTGGCAAAGCTTAACATGCCGGTTAGTGCAAATGCTCAACGCGTAGCCCAACGAATGCCCCTTGTTAACCACATTTGGTTAAGCTTAGACTTCACCGACATTCCCGCACTTTAATTCAACAAGCGCCTTTATTTTTAACGTAATTCACATCATTTGACGTTGTAAGCACTTGTATGATGTCCTAGGTCATGTACGTCAAGGTCACAATGTTAAGAAACCATCCTAAGGAGGATCAAACACTAGCTCCATTGCATAGTTGAATAGAAATGATGAAGATGAAGTTAAGCTAATAATCAAGAAGTAATTAGCATAATGACAACATAAGTGAGGGACAATAAAATGTGTTGATTTCAATAGATGAGAGCCTCTTTATATAGGTTGAAGTACATGAGGATTAAGCTCAAGATTAGGTGTTAATCATCATCTAAATCATCTCCACCTTCCCTCCTAGATATTCAAGCACCTAAAAGTGACCACCAACCCTAGAATCTTGCTAATCACACCAATGCTACCTAATCAAGGGATCACGACCCCTTTGGCTGATTTTGAGCTCCTAAATGACTCTTTTACATCATGATAAGGTTGCATAATAACCTTTGTATCCATTTGCCCATAATCTATGATATAGTGCATAGTGCTAGTTATAAGGTATGTGCCCCATACATCATTTTAGTGAAGGTGTTTGCCATATTTTCAACACCCCTCCTCAAACACTCAATCCACTCAATGATGCAGTTGGTCATGCTTACTCTCATGAGCCTAATTAACCACCCAATGCTAAGTGATAGCATGCATAAGCGTGGTCTGACTGGCAATGCCATACAAAGGTTATGCCCAGTGTGAACTCAGAGGCTTTAGTCATGCGTACAAAAGAGGTATGGGACGGCTTTAGTAGAGTGTGACAAGACGTGGCTACATGTATGAATGGAGAGGACACCCATGTGTATAGGGCATGCCCCTGCTTTAGCACTTTAGAATAAATGATCGAATCTGGTCATAGAGAGGGCCTCATGATGGTGGCCCTTGTCTTCATCTTTGTTCTCCTCTTGGTCTTCATCCTACTGCACTTCTTCCATGATGTAGATGCATTGCATCTTCTTCTTGCCGAAAGAATTCTTCTCTTCATGGCCAGGCTTGTGACAAAAGTCACAAACTAGCATTTTATTGTTGTAGCCTTTGTTGAAGTTGCCTTTGTTCTTGCTATACCTGCTAGATCCTGCATAATAAGCATTTTCAATAGACAAGGTTGATGATGATGGAGACTCCATTTGCTTGGTCTTTAGTTTTCTCTCCTCCTCAAGAAGAGATGCTTCAATGTCCACAAGCTTTGATATTGGCATATTGGTCAAGGTTGTGACCACATGGTCATATTCTTCAGGTAAAGATTTAAGTAATACACCACTGGAGACATCTTCATCCATCTTAAGAGCTATTCCTGCAAGTTGTGTTAATAGACCTTTCATGTAGTTCAAATGTGAGGCTAGGGATGTGCCAGACTTCATTTCTAGCTTAAAATTTCTAGCTTAAAAACTTCAATGAGCAAACCAAACTTTGAACTTTTAGATCGAGCCCCAAATAGAGTTGTGAGTTGGTCCCAAACTTCCTTGGAAGTTCCGCATCCATCCACATGATGAATGTAAGTGTCATCAAGCTCCAATGTGATGATGGCACGAGCTTTGTCATCTCTTACTTCCCAACAAGGAACATCAGCAAGAGTCCTTGGCTTCTTCTCATTTCCATTTACCATGTTGAAGAGCCCTTTCTTCATGAGCATCAATTTAATGCGGGTTTGCCATGTGTGAAACCCATGGCCTTTAAAGCGCATTGATGGAGAATCCTTGGTAGCCATTAATGAAGGGGGTCTTACCTCTGATGATTGAGGCAGTGTCTACCCTTTTACAAGAGAGATTAAGACCAAAGAATAGTGCTAAATCAAGCTATTAGCATATGCTTTCCAAAAAGATAAAACCAGAAAATATATTGATTTGTGGGAAGCAAAGGAGACACCTAATCAAGGGGCAAATTAAGTGTGAAGTGATAAGGAGATGTAGCAAGTCTCTAATGGCATGTATGAACCACTTTTGCACCAAATGATAAGGATTAGGATAGATTAATCATTGATTAATGGAGTTCAATATTCTGCTCACTATACAGAGAAATGAGCTCACTTGGAGCCAATATTTGAAGGAGTTGCACAAAGAATGAGCTAAAAATATTCAAGGGAATTAAATAGCAGTATGTCTAGATGATTTTAAAGCCCACAAGCACTTGATTAAGCAACATAATCAATGAGTAATCTCAAATTTACCAAAGTACCTTTTCTGGCTATGGCAGTTCTGGACAGCACCCTGGTTTTTTGCTTGGTGTGTGAAGCACACTCAATAATTTGCAAAACCCTCTTAGGAGGAGTAATTTTAGGTCCCAATGAAGCCACATCTAAGAGGAATTAGACCAATTTGATGTGTGTGAGCTGCAGCAATACTTTTGGTGGTCGCCTATCAAAAACGTGCCTATTTTGGGGAAAACGAAGTTGCCGGCGACATGGAGCTATGAATGGTGCGATTGAGGTACCATGCCCCTTAGCAATAATGCTGGTGAAGTTCCCACAAAAGGATTTTGGCAATGGTTACGTGGTTTGTGAGCACCAAGGCCTCCACTTAGCTGCTGTTCTAGAGCCTATTTTCTAGGAAACCCATAAAAGCTAATAAAACCCTAATTTTCACTAATCTCTTGCTAAGCAAATAAGATGGGGCTTGAGTCTAGATGCATGGGCTAGTCCTAGCTCTGATACCATGTTAAGAAACCATCCTTAGGAGGATCAAACACTAGCTCCATTGCATAGTTGAATAGAAATGAAGAAGATGAAGTTAAGCTACTAATCAAGAAGTAATTAGCATAATGATGAGCATAATGACAACATAAGTGAGGGGCAATAAAATGTGTTGATTTCAATAGATGAGAGCCTCTTTATATAGGTTGAAGTACATGAGGATTAAGCTCAAGATTAGGTGTTAATCATCATCTAAATCATCTCCACCTTCCCTCCTAGATTCAAGCACCTAAAAGTGACCACCAACCCTAGAATCTTGCTAATCACACCAATGCTACCTAATCAAGGGATCACGACCCCTTTGGCTGATTTTGAGCTCCTAAATGACTCTTTTACATCATGGTAAGGTTGCATAATAACCTTTGTATCCATTTGTCCATAATCTATGACTTTAGTGCATAGTGCTAGTTATAAGGTATGTGTCCCACACATCATTTTAGTGAAGGTGTTTGCCATCTTTTCAACACACAACATGAGGAACTGGGCTAGAAATGCCATTCCATTGTAATTGCAAAGTTATAGGCCATTGGCACCCTAGTCAGTTACTCCCGAGCGGCCTAGTGGAAAAAGGCTTGAAAGTATAAAGGCCAATTTCTCATGTTTGTAACACACAATTCTCCATTTGTGCAATAGAAGTTTGGTGTTCTCTCCTCTCTCTCTCTTGCAACTCTAATCTAGCATGTGTGTGTGTGCTTAGGGTTAGGGTTTGGGGTGTGCATACTCATGGCGCTTGTTCCCTCTTGCTTCCCTCCTCCTCTCTTCTCCCTCTCTCTCTTGAGCATCTAGGCATTGCACCGCAATCGGTTCTTGCCAAGCTTTCCACACAAAGCTTGGTTGAGAACGGTTGCACCACCCATCAGAGATCGCAAAACTGCATATGGCATGAAAACGAATGCGGGAGAAGAACGGACGCGAGCGGCTATCCACAGGGGATGGTGAATCTCTTGAGCACGGCTCAAGCTTGGCGGTTTGGCAAGTTCCTCATTTGACGATTGTTGCTTGATTTACCACTTCTCGTGGAAGCTCTTCTCGTTCTGACCCCTCCAGTGGAGTCTACCATTGCCGGCATTCCTCAATGAATTGCCATTCGTGATACTTGGATTTGGGTGAGTGATTTGATGTTTAATTTTGTTTGATTTTGCTTGCTTTTTGTTTGATTTTGTTTGCTTTTTGTTTCAAGCTTTCCATTAAAGCTTGCATGCATAAATAGGCTTGCATTAGGCTCAAATCATTGCATTAGGCATCAAAAAATGAAAACAATGTTAGCTTTTGTGTATACATTAGCCTAGATGCATTAAAAATTGCATTAGGTTAGCATTTGTGTGATTTTTGCATCAAAAGTTAGTGAAATTTTGGAAAAAAAACACCAAAAATACATGTTTGGTTGGTGCCCCAAACTTGGTCATTTGGCATCATTAAAGAGCTCCATGTGTAGCTCTTGGCAAGGGAATGAGCTCTATTAAAAAACAGAATGAAAATCCTCCTCCTAGAGTCTTCAAAAATTCAAAATTTGGAGCAAGGCAAGACTTTTTCATGGCTTGATTTTTTAATTTTTTGCTTAAGAAAAAAAATATGATTAGTTTTCACTAATTATGCTTAGCAAAAGTTCAAAACTCCTTAATCCAAGCTCATTTTCTCCCTGCATTAATGGGCCCTCTCCTTTCCTTTTCTCCTGGCCAAAAAAGGGCTACGTTCATGTTCTACAGGATTTGGTTGCAAAAAAGATCCGTTGCATGAGCGACGCGTAAGGCCTTGCTAGCGACCAGGTGTCGCTCATGCACCCCCCCCTCTGCATGCAGAGCTGCCATCTCCCCTGCTCCGCTTCCACTCTACGCCTATCCTGCTGAGCCGCCCTTCGCTCTACCCCCTCCCCCCCGAGAGGGGGGAACTCTGTGCTGCGATGTCGCTTCAGGACATCGTCATCTCTGGTGCTGCTTCGAACACTCACGCCATACGCGAAGGGGCTGGTCCGTCGTCTCTGGTACTACATCAAGCGCCAATGAGATCTCTTGGGGGTTCGCTATCTACACCCAAGGCGTCTGCTCCTCTCCTCCGTCATCATACCAGCTCTGGAGGCCTGCGCGATTCTGAAGGAGTTCGGGGGCCTCATCTTGATGGCCCCTCTCAGGGTCTTCTTGGTCCTGCTAACACCGGTCTCCCGACGTCGTTTGCTGAAGCGGTCCGCCTTCCTACAGGCTCACGGGCGGTATCAGGTCATGTTCAATCAACTCTCCCCCCAGGTCTGTTGAAAACCCTCTTATTAATCTGTCGCAGAACCCGACATTTGAAGAAAAAACTGGTGATTTTGATGTTGATGCTGATGGCGCTGTAATATGTGATGGCGACGAGTTGGCTGCATGGCAGGACCACCTGTGATCCCACTCTTTGATAGGGCTCTGTCATGGGGCAAGGCCCCCGGTTGATACTCTGAAATTCTGGATTAAATCTAACTGGGAATAGAAAGGGATTAAAGTTGCTTCTGTTCAACATCTTCCAAATGCTTACTACATGTTTCACTTTGTAGACTCGGTAAGTGCTTCTTCTGTTATCAACAGCGGCCAGTGTGGATAATCAGAAACACCCCCCTCTCCTTCTTCAGATGGTATGACTCCTTTGATCCCAAAGGCCCCAAACCCACCAAAATCCCTGTCTGGGTTGAATTAACCGATATGCCTACTAAGTATTCCATATGGGCTAAGAGGATTGGGGGTTCTGTAGGGAAAGTTCTAGGGCAAAAACCCTTCCAAGTCATCAATCCTCAATGGGCGCATCAAATGCTAATTGAAGTAGACACCGCCAAACCCCTTAAAGAGAAAGTCCCCCTGAAAAACAGAGAGGGCCAGATTATTTATGAACAAGCTCTGACCTATAAGAACCTTTCGAACGCCTGCTTTAACTGTAATAAGCAAGGGCATTTGATCAGGGAATGCCTTGATCTCCAGCAGCTGTTAGTGATAAAACCCCAGCCAAAAATGACTCCTTCGTTCTGCCCCAAAAAAAACATGTGTCTAAGTTTAAAAACAATAAAGCTAATTGGCATATCCCAGCCAACAGATTTGCCCCCCTCCTTGAGGAGGTGCAAGATGGCCTAGGCATGCAGCTTCAAGTCAAAGAGACTCTTAATTCAGCCCCTATAGGTGTTGAACAACCCTCCCCGGGTATGGTCCATAACAAGGACTGAGTGATTTCCAATCATGATCTTGATTCCCCAATGGAATCTGATGAGGATTTCATTGATAAAACTCAACGAAACGATGAAGTTTTCAAAGCCCAACTAGATGAAGAAGATGATGCTTTGATGAGGAGGATGTCCCTCTCACCTATGAAACATCATGAGGAGGGTGACTTCTCCCCCCTCCTTTTGGGTTCAAATGAAGAGGAAAAAGGATAAAAGTCAAGAAGCCCTAAGAACCTCCGTGTCCGCGGGGAAACCTTTCAAAACCAGTAAAAAATGATTTCGAGTAAACTGCTCTCCTTTAACTGTAAGGGGCTCACGAACCCGGATAGGGCTGTAGCCATCAATAGGTGGTTAAGTGACTTAGCTTTAGACTTTGACATGATCAGTTTGCACAAAATCGGGGGCCCTCAGCTTCTGATGAACCTTCAAAGAATCTCCAGAAATGCTCAGTGGTTTTTTACCAACCACCACTCAGGGAAAGGTGGGGCCGCAATCGGCATTCACATGAAGTGGGAACATGCAATTTTAGATGCTTGGTCTGATGATAACCACTGTTGGACTGCGGTTAGGCTTGGCAACCCTTTCAACTTCACTTTGGTTTCTGTTTATGCCCCCTGCTTGGCCAGCTTGAGGGCTGCAACCTGGCATTCTATGATGCAGATTGTGGGTCCCATCATGCTTGTTGGTGACTTTAACATGGTTGAGTCCCAGGGGGACAGAAATAGATATCTGGGTAGAACCATTAGTGGTCATGAAAAGGTTACATGGGAGTTTCTAAAGGTGGATAAGGATCTCTCTGACCTTTCAATGAAAACTGGTTTCTCCTGGTCTAATAATCAAACCGGTTGCTATCACAGAGCAGCTAGATTGGACAGACTTTATGCCTCGGGCAGCCTGATTGATATGTTCTTAAAGATCAATTGTTATATTGACTCCTCCCTAACCATTTCTGATCAACTTCCTCTGGTCTTTAATCTGTCTTTAGGCCAGGCCAAAGGAAGGGCTGGATGGCCCCATCTTGACCCCTCCCTCTTTCATCTTCCGTGTATCCAATAGATGATTAAAGTCTCCATCACTGAGGCCTTCAGTCATTTCTCATCCCCCTCCAAGGGATGGGAACATCTGGTCAATAAGGTCCATTCTATCTGCAAGGAGTATAAGCTTAAAGCTTCTACGATTCGCCTGAATCGTAGAGTTCAGATCAGGAACCAGATCCAGGCCATCTATCTGTCTAAAAATGGTGTTTTAGACCACTCTTTGATTGAGCTAAAGAATCAACTCAGACTTGAGGAGTTGTTGGCTGCTAAGGCCACAAGATTGTGGTACAGAGAGGTCTGGGCTGGGAAAATTGACACTCCTAACCCTAAGATGTTTGCCCTCCTCAAAAGGAAAAAAGTTAGGGACCTTATTCCTATGGTCAAGAAACCCAATGGTCATCCAACTGCAGATGATGTGGAAAACTTGTAGGTAATCAAGGATCACTTTTCTAACTTGTTCTCCACAGCCCTTCCTCCCTCCCAAGAAGTTACTGCTGCTAGGGCTAAGATTGCTCTCATTAGGAAAAAGGTTGTTAACCCCTCTTTAGCTCTTAAGCTGGACTCCCCCTTCTCTGAAAAGGAGGTCAAGGAGGCTATCTCTCATCTCAAAAAGAGGAAATCTCCGGGTGAAGATGGAATTCCAAATGAATTCTTTCATACTTTCAAAGACGATCTGACCCCGCACATCCTTAACATCTGGAAAGAAGCCATGAAGAAGGGGGGTTTGGTTGAAAGAACCAATATGGGGGTTATCAAACTGATTCACAAAAAAGATGAGAAAGAAGATCTTGGAAACTGGAGACCCATAACTTGTCTCTCTTCCCTCTACAAAGTTTTTGCGCATATCCTGACTAGCAGAATCAACCCCTACATGGATGAGTGGATCCTCAAAGAGCAAAAGGGCTTCATTAGGGGTAGGTATATTCTTGATGCTATCATTAGCCTTTGGGAGGGTATGGAGCATGCTGAAAACTCTGGCCAGAATTACATCTTCCTCAAAATAGATTTTGATAAAGCCTATGATAGAATTGATTGGTCCTTCCTCTTCCAATCACTTCAAGATATTGGCCTCAACAGGAAGTTCATAAAGTATGTTCAAACCTTACTGGGGAATGCGTCTTCCAAGGTTGCTGTTAATGGGTCTCTCACTGAAGCCTTTCCTCTAAGGAAATCTATAAGGCAAGGCTGTCCCCTCTCTCCCCTTCTTTTTGCTATTGTTGTGGATGCCCTGGGATGGCTGGTTAACAATGAACTAGCCAACAACAATATCAAGGGTATTGAGATCCCTAACAGGGTTGACCCTTTATGCCTTCAGCTCTTTGCCGATGACACTAACGTGCTGCTTCGGAATGAAGTTCAAACTGTGGCCCACTTCATGACCTGCCTTGAAACTTTCTGCCTTGCCAGTGGTTCTCAAATAAACCACTCAAAAACCAGCTTCAGAGTTTTCAAAGGTGGGCCCCCTCCTTCGATTTTGTCCGCAGGTTGTAAGATTATCCCTGAAGGTGTTGTTTTCAGGCTGCTAGGCATCCCCATGGGTTTTAACATCTCTGCTAAACAAAGATGGGACTATGTGTTAAAGAAACTTAAGAATCAAGTCAAGAAATGGAGTCACATTAACACCGGGGTTGCCTCCCGAGCCTTTGTCCTCAATCACTTCATAATCCCCTCCGTAGTTTTCTTCCTGGCCTATTGGAAGCCCTCCGTGACCCAACTTCAATCCCTTTACTCTATCATGGGCAATTATCTGTGGGGGGGGTCACTGGACAGAAAGAGGATTAGCAAAGTTGCTTTT
The DNA here is from genome assembly GCF_041138505.1 of Cibotium barometz. Lineage (NCBI taxonomy): Eukaryota > Viridiplantae > Streptophyta > Polypodiopsida > Cyatheales > Cibotiaceae > Cibotium > Cibotium barometz. Next base: position 48,027,717 of record NC_141068.1, read on the forward strand.
CAGGTTTGTTGTTTGGATAAAGAGCAGGGGGGTCTTGGCATTATTAATATTGGTTTGTTGGCTGAGAAGCTAGCAGCCAAATGGGTGCAAAGGGCCATCTTGTCAAATGATGTTTGGGCAGACCTGATTAAAAGGGATGTTGGTAAATTTTGGCTCAAAGGTAAAAGATCGTGGAAGGGTTTCTCGCTCAACGAAGTGCTTTTCTCTAAGGCCGATCTCTCCCCAATAGGCAGCAAACTTTGCTGCAGGATGTGGGAGTCTTGGATGAACTATAAAAAGCTCTTTTGCTTTCAAACTTATACTAAGAGAGGTCGGTATGCTTATGCTGTAGATTCTGTCTGGTTTGGACACCTTGTGTTTCCGATCTCCAATGATCAGGTCCAGATCAGCCTATCTTGTTTCAAAGCTGGTATAAAGGTTTGGGGTGACTTATGTGACGCAAATGGTATGTTAAACATGGAACAAATCAGTAATAAGTTCGTTTTACCTCGGGCAGGAGTGGAGCTTGTGATGCAAAGGTGTAATTCTCTTAAGGTTTCCATCCCCCCGGGGCTGATCTGTGATTATAAAACCTTCTCAAAAGCCATTCTGTGGGGTCTCTCCAGCAACCTTGTCAAGCTGCCTAATGTGTTTTATGCAGGTAACCTAGTTCTCAAGCTTAACAATAGATGGTCCCTATCCTGGAACAAACATCAATGGGCCTTCCGCTTCAAGTTAATATGGGCCTTCGCTCAAGAAAGGAAACACGCCATTTTGGCCTGGCTGGTCATTCACAGAGCTACCTGGACCCGTGAGAAGGCTATGAAGATTGGTCATGGGAATGGGCTGTGTCCCCGCTGCAAAACCAGGATAGAAACTGTCCCCCATCTATTTTTCTCTTGCCCAGACACTAGGCAATTCTTGAGTGTTCTTAACAAGGCTGTTATGAAAATTAGGAACACCCCTCTCAGTTGGAAAGAAGTCCTCCTAGGAGAATGTCACACACTGGACCCCTTAACATGGCACTCCGTCAGGATTCTGCTTCTATGACATGTTTGGAATCAACGGAATGAAGCTTTGTATGAAATTAAAACAATCACCACTTTTATCTCTTCCTTGACAGTGTTCTCAAGCTTATCAATTAGCTTCAGCCGAGTGGTGTACCTATTGAGGTGGATCGTTGGCAGGACCTACCATGGAGGAAATGGAGAAAGTATCATGGCTCCTATCACTGCAAATTAAAGGAATCCATGCAACAAGGATTGGTTCACGAATGTCAAAGATTACTTCAGCACTCTGATTATTACACCCAGGCATCGGAAAGCTCACGAGGGATCCCTTAAACCCTCCCGGACTCAGTCTTCTGTTCATGATGTTTTCTCAGCCCCTTTCACTAGATATCAGCCAGACAAGCTTCTTCTGGGTCTTGTTGGATAAAGCCGAGTTCATCAGGCTGTCTATTAAGTTTGGTTTCACGAACCGGCTCATCCAAGTTTGATTATGTATACTGTTTCAGTTCTGTTGCGCATGTCTTAGAGTGTTCAGTGATATTCCCATAATCTGCAGGGTTTATCAGTTTGCAGTGTCTCCCCATGGACCTTCCTCATGGGGGCTTTGTAACCTCACTTTTCTTTAAATATATTCCTTTGTTTTAACCCAAAAAAAAAGAGCTACGTTTCTTTCTTTTAAGGCTTTGGGAGATTATTATTTTTTTAAAGAGAAAAACCAAAAATTTAATATATCCGCCCTAACCCCCGTCAACATAGGGATGCAGGTCTCAGACAGAATGACTCTGTCTGGTGGCCCTGGCTGGAAATCCCTAGAGTTACTAAAGAAAATCTTCACCAAGCCCTGAAACTACACAAAAAGGGTATCCGAACCAGGGCGGATTTGTGGGACAAAGGGAAACAGGACTGGGCATCCAGGGAGGAAATCAGGACCCGTTTTAAGCTGAATAGAGTGGACATAGGGCTGATTGAGCAGAGAATGGCAGAATGGGATGTGGACATCACTTGGAAGATTGGTATCTTTACCCCTATCCACCCGAAGGCGATCGTGTGGGCAACGGGGAAAAACCTGCTCCCCATCCCTAAAGACATTATTAGCCCCCCGCTGCATGTCAAGCTTAATGCCAAGTGGGAGGTGCTCCTCGACAGACGCCAATGGACCTTCAAGTTCAAATGTCTGTGGTCCCCTCTAATCCAACCCAAAAAGGCATGCCTCTTGTGGTTAATCTTGCACAGGGGGCTATGGACACAGGAGAGAGCTTGCAAAATAGGGAAAGGATCTGGCCTTTGCCCACGGTGCAAAAGGGAGGGGGAGTCCCTACTACACCTATTTCTCCAATGCAGATTTAATAACCCTATCCTATAAATCCTCAACAAACTCATTGAATGCATCCACCCGAGACCCCTCTCGTGGAAACAACTCCTTTTAGGGGATTCCATTGGTTGCTCAACCCCCCTCTGGAACTGTATTAGAGCAGAGTTTTTATGGTTTATTTGGTGTGCCAGGAATGCCGTGTTATTTCAATCTTCCCCTCCAGTACTAACAATGCTGCAACATGAACTGTTTCTACAGATGAAGAATGCAAACTCTGCAAGGAAGAAGGAGCTCCACAAAAGAAGAGACTTCCTCAAGAAAAGCAAACACGCATGCAACAACATGGACATGCTGCACAAGACGGACAGCATCCTCTATGTCAGGTGGGATGAAGAGTTGGAACATGACATCCATGATATCTGCGAGAAGGACAGAATACTCACTGAGCACCTGCTGGAAATCACCGATATTTACAATAAGGTGGATGACGATGAGAACGCTGTACACCCCAACAAGCCCCCGAGAGCTTGCAACTGTTCTGTATACCCATGTGTGCATGCCCTTGTAATCATGTAATGGTTCTTTTTGAAAGGGCACAGCCCGTATCTGCTATGTAATCGTCAGTCCCTTTTCTTTTTCTAATACAAAATCCCTGCTTTTTTTAATATATATATATATATATCTTTTTTTTAAGGGCAATTATGGAGGGGGCTGTCAACCTGACATGCCCTGCCTTGACTATTAAAGAGGGGTCCAACCACCCCACCCCCTTTCTCTCTCTCTCTCTCCCTCTCTCCCTCCCTCCCTCCCCGCCACCTGCTTGCGTCCGCCGCCACCGCCTTTCTCTGTCCCTCTTCTCTCTCTCTCTCTCCCCCTCTGACGCCCGACAGAGGCCGGCCCACTGCCCTGCCACCCCTTTCCCTCTCCCCCCCCTCTCCCCCCCCCCCCGCCCCCTCTCTCTCTCTCTTCCCGCCGGCCTGCGTCTGCCCGCCACCCCCTCTCTCTCTCTCTCCCCCCCGCCTTCTCTCTCTCTCTCTCTCTCTCTCTCTCTCTCTCCGCCGCCAATCCGCTCTCTCTCTCTCTCTCTCTCTCTCCCCCCCGCCGTCGCCCTCGATCCCCCCGCCTTCTCTCTCTCCCTCCGTCTCTCTCTCCCCGCCGCCCTCGATCCCCCCGTCCCCTCCTCGAACTCCCCCCCACGTAGAAAAAATAAATAAATAAATAAATAAAAATAAACAAAACAAAAACAAAGAAAAAAGAACATAAATCAACAAAAAAAAGAACGTAAATTAAAAAAAACACGAACGTAAAACGAATTAAAAAACACGAACGTAAATCAAAAATAAAAAAAACGAACGTAAATCAATAGAAAAACGAACGTAAATCGAAAATAAAAAAACGAACATAAATCAATAGAAAAATGTACGTAAAAGGAAAATGAAAAAAAAAATGAACATAAATCCAAAATTTAAAAATAAATAATATATATATATAGACTTTAAAAATATATATATATAAACAAAAAGAAAAGATAAAATTTTTTTTTAAAAAATATTAAAATTAGAAAAGTAAAAAGAAAAATTAAAAAAAATTAAAATTTAGAAAAATAAAAAAGATATTTATATATATATTCATATATATATATCACTAAAAAATAAAAAGAAAAGAAAAAGAAACAAGAAAACACACACACACACATATATATATATATATATATACATATACCAAAAAAGAAAGAAAATTAGGAGAAAAAAAGAAAAAAAGCAAGAAAATACAAGAAAATATACATATATATACATTTGTATATATATATATATATATATCACCCAAAACACATAAAAAAGAGAACAAATCAAGAAAACAACATAAAAAGAAAGAATACAAGAAAACATATATATATATATATATATATATATATATATATATATATATATATATTCACTTATATATATATATATATATATATATATATATATATATATATATATATATATACCAAAAAGAAATAAAATCACAAGAAATATATATATATATATATATATATATATATATATATATATATATATATCACCCAAAAATATATAAAAAAGAGAAAAAATACAAGGAATATATATATATATATATATTCTCATATATACATATATATATATAAACAAAAAAAGAAAACAAAGTAGACCAAAAAGAAACTATATATATATATCTTTCAAAGGAGAGATATATATAGACCATCCAAAAGGAAAAAGAGGCACAAAAAAGAGACGAGGAGGGTCCTCACATGCACAAGCCGAAGCAACAGCACACGGGCGCGATCGCCGCCCCGCGAGCAACAAAACGTACGCACACAGCACACGACAAGGCCACACCCATGACGGTAAAGGCTTCAACCTAGTGCAAGACCTAAGCTACACGAGTGAAACCAAGAGCCCACGTCCGCTAGGGGTGTTCGCATGCCAAGTGGCCTAAGACCAAAACGGTGCCTAAAACAAACCGAACAGATGAACCAACTTCATAGTCATGTTCACACACATCAAGAGACCTTGACCGATCCTCGCCAAGGGTTCCCACTCTTTCTTAGAGTGTGTTCACGCACAGAATATTCCAAGCACATATGTGCACATTTGGGCGCATAGGCACCAGGGTAGGCCGAACCACCACACGACCCGTACCATGGACACTCTCCGAACATGGTGGACCATCCTAGACATGCCTGCTTCATTCTAGAGCACCCCGGTCATTCTACATACACATACAGCCGCGCAACCAAGCACGACTCATGTCATTGCTCCGCCCATACGTGCAGAGTCTAGGGCAATCCCCTTGACCCTGTCCACACTATTGCATACATGCACCGGCCAGATGAACCATTCTTTCGTGAACCATACGCGTTTGCACCACCCACATCACCTCCTCTTCACCCCCCACCTTCAATCTACGACCTAGCTAAAGCTATAGGAAGGGGAGCCGCCCAAGGGATGCGGCCTATAGCACCGAAGCCACACACAAAGCCCGTTTCCATTCAAATCTCTAGGCTAATGACCAAATTCAGCGGATCGAAAGACCCCTTCCATCACATTGAGCTATTTGAGCAAATTTGTGAAGCTTTCGGGAGATTTGAATGATGCCTTACACGTCCTTGCCTTCGGATTGACCCTCCAAGGCACGGCAAGCCAATGGTTTCACACCATCCCTCTGGAACATAGAGCAACATACACGAGCCTCAAATAGGCATTTACTATTGGCTTCGCACCCCAAGGTTTCAAATGGAGTCCTGCCCTCCAACTCTACCATATTCGGCAGTACCCCAACGAGTCCGTGTGCGACTACATTGTCCGCACAAAGTGCCTAGACTCATGCTACAAAGCGGATGAGAAGTTGAGTGATCAGCAACTCCTAGGACGATTGTTGGAAGGACTCCATAACACGAGGCTTCACGATTATCTCTTAATCAAAGACCCAGCCTTGTTTGAATAGTGTTGCAAATGGGCCATCTTCTTGGAAGATAACTTGCGAGAACTAGAGTCCTGCCATGAACTCGAACACGTGCCCCTTGCAACATGGCTTGAACCAATAGTATTCACAACCAACCCTAGGCCACACATTGCTCAACCACCAGCCACCATTATCCATGCCCCTGTTGGTGATCCCTCATCTAATGACTCAACCTTACCTGCTACTGCCAACATTGACCCCACCCCATGCATAAACCATGGAGGTACGTGCCACACATCCAAGCATTGCTCCCATCTAGAGCAATCTACCATTACCAGTGCCTCCCATTGACCCTACACCGATCATGCACACCATTGGTGCACCTGGAGGAAAGCCTCCCTTGTAGTGCTTCCACTGCCATGGCCCTCATCGAGTGGCTGAATGTCCAAAAAAGACCAACCTGGATGCAGCATCGACACCATCTTGTCGTGCTTGTGGAGTAGACCACTTCTACAAAGATTGCCTCTTTGCAAGCAATGAGGTTCTCCACGATCGCTGGCTTGCCAGAAGCATCCATAAATGTGCTCAGTGTCCAACATTGAGCAATCATCACGATCCCATTGCCTGTGCTCACACAATTGCAAAACAAGCAAAGAAAGGCTATAACCAATGAAGCTGTCAAAGCTTCTACGTCCAAGCTTGCTAAAGATAAGCAAGAGCCAACAACTGACAAACCTGCCTCAAGTGGTCAAAAGAAACAACATTCCAAACACTAGAGCAAGGGTGACAGTGATGTCATCTTACTTGAGTAGCTCCGCAAAGAGCAAAGACTCTCCGTCATCCTCTTCCAAGAGTGATTCACACAAAGAAACGCCCTCCAAGCCCATCTCACAGTCGACAAGGGAAAGGCTCCTATGAGTACTGCACCCTTACCAAAGCCAAACTCATTGAGAAAAATGGAAAGGAGACTAAACTAAAACCAAAACAAGAGCCTAAACATAAGGAACCCTACCATGGATTTGCAAAGATTCTACCTGAAGGGGAGAACCCTTGTGCAGAATACCCTATGTTGGATGTAATCCATACTACGGCCCCTCTTGTGCAAACCACCAAGCCAACCTCACCAGAAACCAAAGCACCTACAGACGGACATGGGCAATCTTTCGAGAAAGATGACTCACATCCCGTCTTGTCCATTGTGTACAAAGGTCGTGAGACTTAAGCCACCTTGGATGGCGGTGCTAGAGCAAACGTCCTAACAAAATGGTGTTGGACAAAATAGAGATAGCCACCCCTACACAAAACCACATTGATTTGCCGAATTAGCTGACGACACGGCCACAACGCCCTTAGGTCCTAACCCAACCACTTGACACTCTTCTCAGGTGGCAAGCTCTCATACAACCAACTGCTGTGTAGAGCCAAACATTATGTTCTTGGAAGCTTGGAGATTGCTTGGCCAACCCACACTTACTCCTGCAAATTATTATATTAATATGTCTCATGAAATACAGATGAAAAGTGTTGGCTTTTTTAATCATAAGATCTATATTGGCAATAACCCCGTGGAGTGTAGATTCAAAGTGATTGATGTAGGTGCACTCTAGGATCTAGTCATACTCACGGCAAGGAGTGGATTGACTCCACTCAATGCCAGCTCAACTGGCAAGAACGCACTACTGCTCTGCACCTAGGCACAAAGGAGGTCACCTAGGCACAAAGGAGGTCACCATTAGATGAAGAAGAGTCTACATCTACACCCTCGCTTGCCATTCACACTAAACTCCCATCCTCTCTACCGATAGTTCCAATCCATGAACCTCAATCCACCTCACCAAAGAGAGGCAACACCTTGACACCCCCTCCCCACTCGGAAGCTGCTACATCAACCACCACCACACCCACATCTTCCAAAAAGTAGCCTACCCACAAGCCTCATTAAACAGGTGCCCCCACTTCTCACCACTCCCATGTAAACTATTGGTGGGTGCCTAGCAACATACTAGCCGCCCAAGGCTACTATGATTGGTTGTACATAACTCTGGATCCCCCGGAGGCCATCATTAAAGAAAAGGAAGCAGTCCAAGCAAAGCAATGTCAACAACAAGCCAATCTTGCAAAGATGGCTAGTTCCCGATCAACTGCTTCAAGCCCAAGGATACTATGAGGGTACCGCTCACATTTGGCTACCAAAGCACGCCACATGCCCTCGTTCATCAAACCAATCCCCAAAAGCTCAACAAAGCCAATGACATTGGGTGTCCAAATGACTACTCGAAGCCCAACAATTCCATGAAGGAAACACACAATTGTGGTGGCTTCCTAAGCCCCACACTCAACCTCATCACTCACTGGACAGGCTACCACCAAAAGAGGCTAAACCGAAATCCATGCACTACAAAGAAACCTCGCCAAGAAAGGACCCGCAATACATGCCAATGCTGGTTGCCAAAGAGTCTCTTAGAAGCTCAAGCCTTCTATGATGGCAACTCAATCATGTGGATTCCTAAGAGAACAACCCCAAAGCCATCACCTCCTATACAAACATCTCCAAAGATGGTATGGCAGCCTAAGAAAATGCAAGAAGACTCCATGAGTCTTCCCTCAAAGTCAAAGCCACAAGAACCTGCCTCAGGAACCTGCCCCTCAACTAGCCATTCCAAAGAAGGTAGGAATCCCACAAATGGCCGCATGGCATGCAGCTTGGAAGAATTCTTCCTTCTACTTCAGTGAGAAATGGTGGACTTCCACGAGACGGTCTCTCCAATGTCTACTTAGCTTAAGAGACAATTACATCAACATCAAAAGTCCTCAACGAAGTCAACTAAAAGGCCTATCACAAACAAGAAAAATGTCGAGAAAAACAGAATAAGAGTCGAAGAAAGTAGAAAGGGAGCATGAAGAAAGCAGAGAATAAAAGAAAGCAGGAATGTGTTGTAGATTCAAAACTTAAAGCTGTGTTGGAGATCTTATCCCAACCACCAATTGAGCAAACCAACTCCCTACCCTACAAACCCAATTGCTCAACCTTGCCTCAACTAGGACCAAGCATACATTGCCGCTTCTATCAAAGCCACCATCATCAACAATTGGTCCACAAGGAGATAACCTCACCACCCAGCTAACATGTCCTCACCGTCATCATCAATCCATGTTAGCCATAACAATAAAAGAGATTCACGTCTCATCACGGGTATTTAGACCCACATGACCCTCTTCTTCAACTACCAGCACATAATGAAAACCAAAGGTTTTCTGCAATGATATCATTGCAAAGATCTACCACAGCTAAAGAAAGGGAAGTCAATATGTGCATACCATGTGTACATCAAAAAATAGAAAAAACCAAAAAAGAGAGAGAATACCAACAAGCAGAAAGACCATCGCAAACAAGAGCAGAAGATATAATTTTGTGTCTTCAACAAACAACAAAGATGCCAACTAATGAATCAACTTAGGCATATAGAGGAAGCTTGTAGTCACGCCAACCGTGCTATTAGTAGTGTCATTTCCACCACCACCCTCGCCTCATTCATTCTTACATCATTTCACTAACTCACATCATCATCCCCAACGGGATGGGATGCTTGTTGTCTCAATCCAGTCTACTGTACTCAAACTCCTTGAAAAGAGGATAAAACATCCAAAAGGATGCAAAAGAAAAAGAAAAATGAAAAAAAAGGAATACATAACAGGCTCCACACCAAAGAAACATCAATAATGCCTACAAATGACTAGAGGGATATATAATTACAGGTACCCCACTAACTTCTTTCCATCACACTAACACCCCCACCCCATCTCCTTCGGAGGAACAAAGAACCACATCAACAACAACTCGATTGTTTTTTGCTGACTTCCAGTGTGATGCCTTTACCCCTTGATCAACTTCTCCTACCAATCACAAGAGGATGCGATTGCCAACAAGAAGGGGAGAATGTTAACCACATTTGGTTAACGCTTGGACTTCACCAACATTACCGCACTTTAATTCAACAAGCACCTTTATTTTTAACGTAATTCATGTCATTTAACATTGTAAGTGCTTATATGACGCTCCTAGGTCATGTACGTCAAGGTCACAGCATGAGGAACTGGGCTAGAAATGCCATTCCATTGTAATTGCCAAGTTATAGGCCATGGGTGCCCAAGTCACTTACTCCTGGGGGGCCGTCCTAGTGGGAAAAGGCTTGGTAGTATAAAGGCCAATTTCTCATGTTTGTTGTAATACACAATTCCCCATTTGTGCAATAGAAGTTTGGTGTTCTCTCCTCTCTCTCTCTTGCAACTCTAATCTAGCATGTGTGTGTGTGCTTAGGGTTAGGGTTTGGGGTGTGCATGCTCATGGCGCTTGTTCCCTCTTGCTTCCCTCCTTCCCCTCTCTTCTCCCTCTCTCTCTTGAGCATCTAGGCATTTCACCTTGATAGGTTATTGCCAAGCTTTCCACACAAAGCTTGGTTGAGAATGGTTACACGACCCACCGGAGATTGCAAACCGCATACGGCGTGAACGGATGCGGAGAAGAACGGACGCCGGCTATCCACATGTGACCAGTGAAGCTCTTGAGCACGGCTCGAGCTTGGTAGTTTGGCAAGTTCCTCGTTGATGATTGTTGCTTGATTTTGGCATACACCCCTTGCAACCAACTCTTAACACACACACCCTCAACACATATGTCGAGCAGCTCAACATGGCATGTCGAGGACTCAACATGTGTGTTGAGCCTTGCATGTCCATCAGCTACTACAACCACCCCCCCTTCCCTCTCTTACGAGAATGATGTGTCTAGCAAAGCACCCACCCCCCATCATCATCAGCACAGCTAGCCACCCACCTATGCAGCAAAGAAAAAACAACATAATAATAATTAGAACAAGAAAAAAAATGAGAAGAGAAGAAGATAAAAGAAAAGAGTGAGTTTTTTTATTAAAAAAAAGAAAGAAAGGTTGAAGAGAGAAAAAGAAAGAAAAAACAAGGAGAGAGAAAGAGAGAAACAAGAGTGAGAAAGAGGAAAGTAAGAGCAAAAGAAAGAGAAAGGGAAGAAATAGAAGGAAAAAAAAGATAGAAAAAGAAAAGAAGAAGTAAACAAAGAAAAAGGAAAAAAAAAATAAGAGAAGTAGAAAGAAAAGAAGAATAGAAGAAAAAGAAGATAAAGAGAGAGAGAGAGAGGAGATTAAAAAGAAGAAAGAGAGAAGAAGGGGAAAAAGAAAGCCAAGGAGAGGGCACATTTTTTTTAGAAGAGTGGAAGCTCTAGGGAGGGGCAATAAGCAAATACCAAGGAAGCGAGGTGGACAAAGCAGGGTGGGGGACAAAGAAAGGTCAAAAGGTGACCAAGACAAAGACCCCAGTGGGAGGAATCGGGACAAAGACAAAGCAATCAGCCTTTAGGCAAGGAAAGCTCCAAGGGTAAAGTAGGTGTCCACCCAAGAAGGATCCCACTGCAGGGAGGCCATCTCAAGGCGACAGGCGGCGGGGACCCCCAAGAAGTAGCAGATCAAGTGAAGGAGCCATGCCTAGCCAGAGAAGGACCCAAGCTGACCAAGACAAAGAGGACTCCACCAAAGGATGTGGGGAAGGAAAAAGAGAAGAAGTAAGAGGTCTTGCCACCACCACCAGTGCTTCTAAAGTTTGTGTTCGTTGATCAAAGTCCACTGACAAAGTGGCAAAGACAGGAAAGATGGCTGCCCATTATGACACGAGAGCTGTAATTAAGGATAGTTGCCGGGGTGCAGATCCCAAGAGAATACAAGGTGCCATTGCCCACCTTCGGGAACCTTCCAGGTCCTTGAAATCCACCTCCAAGAATATTCACATGTGTGAACGTTTCTGGGCATGGGAGAACCTTTTGTAAAGCTATCTCTCTTTCCAACGACCCTCTATGGGATAGCAAGGATATGGCTGATGAGGTAGCCAAGAAATTCCATTCAGACATGGGACGCCATGGTGGTAAGGGTGTTCCTAGAGGAGTTTTGCCCAAAGCCGGATGAGTTGCTCAGAGATTATACTTATAGGCTCTAACAATGTGCTGAGAGGATGTATTCTAGAAAGAGCTCGTCATTGATAGATTGAGCCCACCCTCATGGGCCAAAGTGAGGTGTATTCTAGAAAGAGCTCTTCAATCAATGGGTTGAGCCTGACCCTCATGGGCCAAATGAGGCCTAAAAGACAAGAAAAACTTGGCACAAGCCATTGAAAGGGCTAAGGAATTCGAAACCTTCAACAAGGCCAACATCCAAGTGCACGATGCAATATAGGGTCCAAGATCTCGAAGGATGTGCCACACACACAGGAAACCCATGGGGAGCAATGTCAATAGGGACTCTGAGTCCAACAACTCAACAAACCAACCACAACAACTATGAACCCAAAAATGCAAGGCTAAATGCCAATGATAGCATATGGAGGCCCAGCAGAGCAGCTCCAGACCAGCAATCAGTGGTCCACCTGCAACCCGAAATGGTAGAGAAAACCCCACAGTAGGCATCAACAAGTGCAAGAGCTACCCTCGGAAGGTGAGATAACTACAATGAAAGACATGATGAGAGACCTTATGCAGTAGCAGTAGATGAACAAGGCAGTGAGAACTCTTGCCAATGAGATGGTGGACTTGAAGAGGCAAGGTGCAAGTCAAGAGGCCCAAGAGAAGAGCTAGGGCAAAGTGTTAATCTGCAGGGCATGGAAAGAGAGTGGGCACATGGCCAAGGACTTCCCAACAAATCAAGTGCATATGTTGTGGAAAGGTAGGACACCTAGAGGAGAAGTGCTACACCAAGCTGGGGACAGTAAAAGCCAAAGGCATAGGAGCCATGGTCCCCAAGACATTTATCTTCAAGCCAAAGAAGGTAACCTTTAGTGAACCCATAACAACGTCCTTGGGGGCGGTGAATTTGATAGAAATTGTGAAGCCGATAGAAGCTGAGGTGCATGCAGCCGCAAGGGCTGAAAGAAAGAGGCAAGAGAGTGCCGCACCACCGGAGTAAGAGGACAAAGGAAAGAATCTAGCCAAGCAAGATGCCCCTCAAATTTCAAATTAGGGTGAAGCCATGAATGCAAAGTGGGCCAAAGCCTTAGTAAGGCCAAAAGGTAAAGGGCTCAAGCTCCGAAGAAGGAAGATGACACCATTGTTCCTGAACGTGCCTAGCTACAAGCTAATGGAGGACTTGAGCCAAATGATAAGGAGCTAAGAAGGTCTCTAAGGAGAAAGAGGGTTGTATAGCAGAGGTGCACATAATGGATGCAGGCTTAGAGGAAGACCCTCCAATGATCACATGCAAAGTGCACGGGGGGATGTGTGACAATGCATGTGTGACAATGCAGCAGTGGTAGATGCAGGATCGTCTGTATCTATAAATGTGATGACCCTCACGACACTCGAAGAGCTAGGGCTATGCATGGGCACCAAGGCAAACATTGCCTTGAGGATGGTAGACAGGAAGCTGACAAAACCAAGGGGTATGGTCAAACAAGTGTCGGTCAAGGTGGCACGCAAGAAGACATGAATGGATCAAAACAACTCCCAAATCAGCCCCACATGCATGTAGACAAGCACCTAATCATCTAAAAACACTCAAACACAAGAGAGAGATCACAAATCCAAGCCCTGTGGGCATCTTCATTCATCAAAAGCAAACCCCGTGGGTTGTTCATATACAAAGCATGCTCTCAAGCTCTCCATAGCCATGTGAGAGTAGAGCCAAGTGAAGAAGAAGTGGAGAAGATGAAAAAGAGTAGCCTGAAATACACTACATTTTCACTTATATACTTTGTGGTGTGTTCACACTTCATTAAACTTTGTCCAGCCACACTTGTCGGGGCAACCTGATTTGGTCTTTTGGCCATTTTATGCATGGTTTGGCCTCATGGGGATAGCCTTGGCCCTTTGCCCCTTTACCTTGTGCATTACCTGGGCCTCTTTCCCATTTTCTATGGCTCACTTATGCGCACTTTCCGTCACATAAATGTCATTTTAGACCATATTTATGTCGCCCATGGCATGCTTTGCATTGACCATGCACACTGGCTTGTTCCTGTAGTTGATCCATATCTTTGTGGTTTCTAGGCACATGTTTCCCTTGATCTTTGACCACACTTTCCTAGCCTTTAGCTCACTTTAACCACTCTTGGAAATAATTTGTGCTTACCAAATTACATCCTAACATCTAGCATCCACGAGGGATAGCTGGCCTCTAGCATCAAACCCCATGCCTTTTGGATGTCCAATGTGCTTGTCCACTGTCCTTTGCTACACGGTCACCATCCCCTAGGTCTCTTCTGCCCTCTTTGTCTAGCAGGATCTCTTCTTTGCCCTCTCTGGTATTCTTGGTTGACTTTGGGCATGCTCACGAGATGTGGCCCCTTTGGGTTGGTCATCTTGTGAGTCCCCTCTATCACTTGTGTGCTTCCGCCATGTGGGTCCCTTTGCTTTCTTTAGACCTTTTGTCCTAGGCTTGGTACCCTTGCATCCTTCTTGTCCCTTTTGCATGGCATCCTTGTACTCCCTATTCTTGGTTGGTTTTAGCTTCCTGCTTCAGCACTTTACTTTCTGCTCTCTTTGTAAATAGGCTATCATTGCCCTTTCCCCTTGATGGTTGTCAGGGTCACCTAACTGTTGCACCCCTTGTGCCTTGGTCAATCCTTCACACATGTGGTGGCTAGTACTTACCACTTTTTACTATGTACACAAAAAGGTTGGTTGCCTCCAACACCTATGGCTCGGTTTGTCCACACAAACTTCTTGTGTTTAGCCTGGGCATCCTACATTCCATGCATTTTCCTTGGTGGCTTTCTCCTGGCCTCTCTATACACTTTGTCTTTCTCCTATACACTTTGTGTTTTGGCCTCTTCCATGGGCCATTCTTCCTACAATATGCATCCTAGTGTATTTGCATTCTGTATTCTTTGCGGGCTTGCATATGCACATCTAGTAGCTCCATGTATGCACTTACCTCTGCTTTGACCCATGTGCCACTGCCTTTGCATGATGCCTCTCATCTTCCATGGGCATTCAACTCCTATGCTTGGCATCTTTGGACTTTGGGACTTATTTGGACTTTGGGACTCCTGCCCTTTGTGAGATCGGTGAGCAAGGAATCACATATGATGTTGATTGCATTCTTACTCCCCTCTTTCTGGGTTGATGCCTTGCATATCCATGTAGCTCCAAGTAAAGACATTCACAAAATAAGTTAGAAATTTCTACAACTCCATCCAAAAATTCTCCTCCAGTCGCACACTATCTCACAAACCATCTTCAGCTCAGCATCCAAACCCAAATTCATGTCAACCAGATCATCTTCTTTCACCCTTTGGGACTGCTGCAACTCTCGATCAAAGGCTTCCTTGGCCGCCGTGCCATAATCACTTCATGAAGACCCAAAACATCATCATCCAGGACTGTTTTTGTGATGGATATTTTGTTCCCTATACGGATATCTCCAAAAGCTCCATTGGCCGGTCTAGAGGGAATGGCCACCATCTTGCGGTTTTTAACCCAACAACTTGACTTTCTTCTTTCCTTTGTGAATTGTAATCTCATCCAATTACCAATCCTATTTAATCCATGCCTACCAAAGACAAGGTTGACCAAGCAATATCAGATAAGCCCCCTTGATGTCTTCCATTTGGAGCACAACCCCACGACCGTGCTAAAGTTGAATCTGGCTATCTCCATGGTCACTCCACAGATTCAGTCCACGGATTAACCCAAGTGGTTGGACCCACCATTAATTAGCCATCTTCGTAGAAAAAGGGGCCAAATCCTAGGTTTTTAGACCAAGATGGCAACTGTTACATGTGGTGTCATACAGTATGTTCACTCCAGAACCGCCATCGAGCACATCCAATAGCACACCTAAGATGGTTTGCCCTACCAATTGCACCTTCAACATTGGAATTGCTTCATCTCATACATGGGTGCTTCCTTTCCTTTGACTGTTGACTCCTCTTTGTTGACCTGCAAGGTCTCCTGAATTGGCAAAACACCACGCTGCTCTACTGCTGCTCCCATATCGGTCAGCTTGTCGGACTAACTGATTATAGAATGTCGGCACCAAAGCAAGGAGCTGATCCATCGATATATGAATCGGTTGCTTCTTCAAGTCTTTCCATAAGTCATATGGCAGAACCTTGTCCGTCTCCTATACCAGCTCCATCTGGACGAGCTCACCCCCTTGACTAGTTCCATCTTGGCCATTTCTTCCTTGGCTGGTTCTTCACTTTCTTGCTCTTCTGTGGGCCAATGATTCCCTTATCGGTTCATCCTTGGCTAGTGTTTTCCTTATCGGTTCATCCTTGGCCGGTGTTTTCTTCACCGGTTGATCCTTGGATGGTGTTTTCTTCACCGATTCTTCCTTGGCTAGTGCTTTCTTCACCGGTTTGTCCTTGTCTAGTGTGTCCTTCACCGGTTCTTCCTTGGCCCATTCTTGGACCCCTGAGACTATATCTTGCCCTTTTGGGCTCCGCAACTTCAGTTGGTCGGAGCTGAATGGATTTGGAGCTTGTTTCCCTTGAGCTTGTTTTTCCTTTTCAATCCAGTTGGCCACCTAATGCCAAACATGGTTTTGTGCTTGCCAATCCACCCATTTCCCCTTCAAATCCTTATATCTAACTCCATCTTTCTTGATGGTGGAAGTCATAGATGCTGCATAGAATGGGTGATGGCCATCACTGGAAACTCAACGAGACCAGCACCGTCGAAGTAGACACCATTGGCTCCTCCAGTACCATGATTTCCATTGTATTAGGCGATGCTTTGGAAGTAGACGCCATGGGTTGCTGCTTGCTCTGCTCCTGCTCCGTCTTGTGTTTCAGCCAAAGTGGATAATCCGACTTCCTATGACTAGGAAGGTCATAGTAGAGGCAGGTGAAATTTTGAGATGTGCCCTAAGATGTGTCCATGGCTCCTATTGCCTATTGAAAATTAACCCATGGCCAAAAAGGACGGTGCACCAGCTTCTGTGTGGCTACTAGATTGGCAGGCTGAACTACTACCTAGGGCTAGAACTAGCGATGCTGGTGCCCGGTTGAGGTTGTGTTACATTCCCGTAACGCCGCTACGGGCGTTACCACAAGAGGGGACGGCCTCTGGCTCACCACCCAGCCATAGAGGAAGAATGAGGATTGCCCCTCATCCCCCAGGCTATATAGTGTGTGGCCTGCCGTCCACACTAGCCTGGCCACCCATGACTCCGCATGGGCGTCCTCTCCCACTGAACCCCGGATATGGCCATCCGGTCTGCCGTCGGTCACACAGGCATTACAGCCTACGTGACATTACCCTCCCCCTTAAGAAGAGTTTTCGTCATCGAAAACAAACTGGGGAAACCTTTTGGAAATTGCACTACGGCGTTCCCAGGTAGCTACCTCCTCATCCCTATCTGTCCATTTAACAAGTACCTCCTGGTACACTTTATGTCGGGTTTGTCTATCACGATACTGTAGAATCTTTTCAGGTTCATGTGGTATCTTTGGTGGCTCTATCAAGTCTACCAAAATCTCTGGAGAAACTGCGTTCTCTAACCCGTGAACTGATTTCTTCAGTTTACTGACATGGAAGACAGGATGGACTTGAGAACTCTCCGGTAACTCAAGTTTATATGCTACGTCCCCAATCTTCTTAAGGATTTTAAAAGGACCACAATATCTCGGAGAAAGTTTATCACACTTTCCCGTTTTCATGGTTTCTGACTGCGCAGGAACCTTGAGGAATACAAAGTCACCTTCTGCAAAGATCACCTTTCTTTGTCCTTTATCCATATAAGTTTTAGTGCGATCCTGAGCGCTACGAATGCTCTCACGTGCGGCTCTGAGCATATCATTCATATCTTCAAGGAAATCCTTGACAGATTGAATCTTCTCCTTTTCTAGGCCTACAGCCCCATTGGAGATCTCGGCTGGAATCCATACATTAACATGAATGGTGTAAATCCAGTCGTCGCTGAGTGTTTGGAGCTGTTATAGGAAAACTCCAATAAGGGCAAGTACTCTTCCCAATTAGATTGCTTCTTACTAACATAAGAACGCAACATATCCTCTAGAATTTGGTTAACTCTTTCAGTTTGACCATCAGACTCCGGATGATCTGCCGTACTCATACTCAGAGTAGTATCCAACTTTTTGAAGACTTCCCTCCAAAAATGACTGTTGAACTTTCTATCTCTATCCGACACTATATCTGCGGGCAGGCCATATAGCTTGTAGAGATGTTCAATAAAGAGTTTTGCCAACTCTGGCGTTTTAACAGTTTTCTTCGTGGCGATAAACTTTGCCATTTTAGTTAACCTGTCCACTACCACCCACACCGAGTCATTCCTCGACTCGTCTTGGGTAAACCGGTAATGAAATCCATGGAAATGCTTTCCCATTTCCCTTGAGGAATATCCAGCGGATGGAGTAGTCCTCCAACCTTAAGACGTTCATGTTTATTGACCTGGCACTTACTGCATTTCAGCACATAAGCCTGGACGTCCTTAAACAAACTAGGCCAATAAAACTGTCTTTTTACTAGTGCATAGGTCTTCTGAATCCCAGGATGACCCGCACTTGGACTATCATGACTTTCTTTAAGAATTTGGGCCCGAAAGTCACCAATAGTTGGTACACATATTCTACCCTTGTAGAGTAAGTACCCGTCGTCAATGGAGTAATTAGCATATTTCTCCCCCCGACGAAGTTTATCACTCCCCTTTGAACCCGTGGCAGTCAAAGGTGATGAAGGGCCTACGTCAGAACTCTCCGGCTCCAAACTATACCCAGAAGACACGGCTAGTCTCTCCGGACTAACTCTCGCTTCCCTTCTCATTGCACCTTCGGCCAGTCTCTCCGGACTAGCAATACGTGCCAACGAGGGAGGTGGTCGTGTCTGTGAAGAAGTGCGTATGCGTACAGCGCGCCAGACCTCTGTAAAAGATGGATCGTGCTCACATAAACCACGTAGGGACTCCAAGAAATCATTCTTGAAGACTGTGAAACTAAGTTCATTAATTTGTGGCATGCGACTAAGTGCATCTGCCACCACGTTATACTTACCTTTCTGGTAACGTATCTGAAGGTCAAACTCCTGTAGAATCTCCGCCCACCGAGCTTTTCTACCCTTCAGTTCATTTTGACTTGAAAGCCATTTCAGACTTTCATGGTCCGTCCGGACCTCAAAAGTGGCACCATATAAATAGTGTCTCCACTTTTTCAGTGCATGAACTATCGCTAGTAACTCTCGCTCGTAAGCCGAGTAGTTACGCTGCGCACGATCTAACTTTTTACTTTCAAATGCAATTGGGCGTCCCCTTTGCATTAGTACGGCCCTAATGGCCTCATTACTAGCGTCTGTTTCCAAAACAAACGGCTCATTTGGATCGACAATTGTCAAAACAGGTGCAGCTGCTACGGTCACCTTGAGCTTGTCAAAGCTCTTCTGTTGGGCGTCCCCCCAACTAATGTTTTTTGTTTTTGACCGTAAACTGGTCAGTCAACGGGACTGCGATCTTCGCGTAGTCCTTCACATACTGTCGGTAGAACCCCGACATGCCAAGAAAAATCTGCAGTTCCTCGAGATTCTTCGGCGCTGGCCATTTAAGAATAGCCTCTACTTTTTCTGGCTCCATCCGTGTACCATCGGCGGATATAATATGGCCAAGGTAGTGAATTTCTGTTTCAAAAAATTCACATTGGCTTTTCTTTGCAAATAATTTGTGCTCTCGCAACAACTTGAACACTAGACGCAAATGCTCTATGTGTTCTTTCTGTGTCTTACTGTACACAAGAATATCATCTAGGAAAACTACTATGAATTTTCCCAGATATGGACGTAAAATGTTGTCCATTAGCGTCATAAACGTTGCTGGAGCATTGGTTAGCCCAAATGGCATGACCAAAAACTCAAAATGCCCGAAACGGGTCCGAAATGCTGTCTTCGCAACATCTTCTGCTTTTATTCTAACCTGATGATACCCAGATCTCAGGTCTATTTTTGTGAAGTATCTCGATCCATAGAGTTGATCAAACAACTCATCCATGCGTGGCATCGGATACTTGTTCTTAATCGTTATCTGATTAAGAGCCCTATAGTCTATGCACATCCGCATAGATCCGTCTTTCTTCTTTACCAGAAGAATAGGCGATGCCCACGGACTTGAACTAGGCCGAATAAAGCCTTTGTTCAAATATTCCGTCAATTGTTTTTCCACCTCCTGTGCCTCGGAGTGGCTTAACCTATAAGCAGGTTTGCTTATAGGTTTTGATCCTGGCATAACTTCGATGCCATGGTCTACTTCTCTAGATGGTGGTAAACCATCTGGTAAATCATCAGGAAAAACATCCTGAAATTCCTCTAATAAATTCATTAAAGTATTTACGTACTTTTTCTTTAATGTCTCATTCACCTTGGATTTTTTCTTGTTTGAATCACATGCATGCCAAACAGGGTTTTCAAACAGTGGTTCTCGTCCAAGGTTATTTTGTTTTTCTTGTTTGTCTACGCAAACATCATTTATCGTTTCATCTACGAAAACAGAATTCAAAAGAGGGTAACAAGCATATACCTCTGCTATCTGGTCTCTGCGGACCGCTGTACACAACTCCATGGAGGAAATAAGTGGTGTGGCAGGGACAGTACGGTCGCCCTGCAGGGTGATGACTCTACCACCGTGCTCAAGACATAGCGTGTTATGTAAGTAATTCCGAGCTAGACTAGGGCCCAAGCCATACAGCCACTCCCTGCCTAGATATACGTCTGCTCTGGCTAAGTGCATGACCTGAAAGTCAAGCGGAGCCTCGTAGTCCTGCATAGATAATGGGACCCCCAATACTACGGTATTCCATACCGTTTTGTCATATCTGTTGGCTAGGCCAACAGTATACTCATGATCACTCCGGGTCTTAGTCAACCCCAACTTCTTGACTAACGAGTAGTTCAAAAAGTTGTGGCTAGCTCCATCATCAATAAAAACTATGACTCTACGGCCACCTATGGTGCCATACATGCGCACCATGTCATGCGGACCTACAGTAGGCTGCCACATCGCTGGTGTCACTGAACAAGCGTGATGCTCATCACAATGACACACTGTCACCTCTCTGAACTCTGCGGAACTGAGAGGGAGTCTCTGCACTGTATGCAACTGCCTAGAAGATTTACCATCTTTTTTGGTCTCGTTGCCACTCGTGCTGGATTTAGGATTTGGACACTCAGCCTTCGTGTGTCCTACTTCATTGCAATTAAAGCAGCGATTTTCCTTTCGCGCTTTAATATACTGTTCTTTCTTTTGGATTTCGGTGTCTCTTTTTTTCCTGGATGGTCGCGGTTTTTTAGACCAATGACCACCCTGTCCTTCCTGGTCCGTCCTATCCCCTTGTTTCTCACTGCGGAACCCTTTTCTTTTGAGGCCTGACTTCCTCTTTTCACTACCCTCGGCCCTGCTAGAACCACCACGCGCACTACGGCGCTTGATGTCATCGAATATCTGTGCATATTGAATTGCCTCTGCTAAGTCTTTAGGCTGTAGGGGTTCTACGTACTCAAGGTAATCATCTTTGAGGCCTCTCTTAAAGCCTCGCAATGTCTGGAATGCATCGATTCCCTTTAGCTTGAGTACTATCTCCCTGTAGTTTGAGATGTACTGAGTTAGGGATTTGTTCTCCATCGAGCACTTGTCCCATAACTCCCAGCTTCTCTCTGCCTCATTAACAGGCAAAAATTCTTTTCGAAACATTGTTTCAAATTCTGTCCAAGTGGCAGGGCGAGTTGTCAAACTCATCCACCACTTGTACGCTTTGCCGGTTAATGAGAGACTAGCCTCTACGGGCTGTATACGGCTAGGCTGCTGTCGCAGCGCGTGCAAATCTGACCACTTCGCTAGAAACATATTGACTGAGTCCTTGTTTCTCTCCTTTTCCTCACCACCAAAACTAGGCGGCTTTAAGTCTTTTAACAACGACGAAGCTGTCGCTATACGGACGGCCCCGCAGCAGGTGCATCGGCCTGTACTCCTGCAATTACTGGCGAGGCTACGCTCACCCGTGCCGCAGGAGCTCGGCTACCACGAGGAGTCGGAGTACTACCCGAGGCGGCTGTCAGTGCATCTAACCGTGTGGAGATGCTCTGTAGCATCGTTACTAAATCAGCCTGGACTTTACCCATAGTGTTCAATTTGGCATTAAGATATTTAAACAATCCACTAGAGAGCTCCGTCTCTGTCAGGACATCAGCAGGGTCCAATAGGTCATAGTCGTTGTCGTCATAATCCAAGAGGTCCTCCTCGGTCCCCTCGGCGACGTCAGTGTTCATGTCCTCTGGCTCATCGGCCAGAAAGGGGTCATCAGCCAATGCGGCCGCTGCGGGTCGCTGGGTCCTAAGACGGGGTCAATAGACGAGGAGGGCGCTGGCAGATCACGAGTGATCGATAAGCGCGCTCTGGACCGAATAACGGTCGGGCGTGTACGGCCTGACAATTCGGTCGGGGTCAAACCCGCGACCGAGGACAAGAGACTGGAAAAACCTAGAGAAGTAGAAGGCGGTGGGGACACACTACGCCTAGCAGACATTTTTAATTCTTGCAAAAAATAATGCGAGAACTCGGAAATTACTAAAAAAAACGCTAATAAAAATGAGCAATGGTGGAGAGAGAATAATAGTCACCCCCCTTTACGGTCGCCTGTCGAATTGTTGTGCGTTGCGGGCCTCTACAAGGATGCTTCCGGGATGCTCCGATCCACGAGAAAAATGCCTGCAACTCATAACAAGAATTTAAATGATCGAGAGGTGCCTTGCCGGGATTATTTCTTGTGGGGATGATTCTCCTCCCCAGCCGAGAGAGAGGGTTTCCTTGAATTTTCTGATTTTTAATTTTCAAGAAACGAATAATGAAAATTAATTTTTAAAAAAATAATTTTTTTAAATCTTTTTTTTTGGTCTCTGGCCGCTGGTGGGTTGGCTGGCGTGTGCTGGACGTTGTGGCCCTTGGCCGCCGCCGCCGTTGGCTGGTCGGCGCCGGCGCCTGCTGCCCGCCCATGGCTGGCCTGGCTGGCTGGCTGGCCGCCGCCGCCGCTTGCCGGCCTGGCTGGCTGGCCTCCACCGGCTGGCCGTGGCCCTGGCCGCCGCCTCCTCCCCGCAAGGCTGTACGACGGCGAAAAGTCAAACGTGGTCTCCTGCGCCTCACACTCGTCGCTGTGGTCTCCTGCGCCTCCCCCCCTCTACACACGTGGGCTTTGGGGTTGACGTGTGGTTGGATGCGAAGCAGATGAAGCTCCTCCCCCGCTCTCTACACAGGTCGTGGGGGGAATGTGCTTTGCCCCACACACACGGAATTTCAGCTTCGACTAGCTACTGGTTTTCGCCGACTTTGCCTTCGTTTTTTGCAAGGCAAGCCCCCGCAGAGCTTCAGCTATGTGTTTTCGCCGCCCCACCCCCACACACACGGGCTGGTCGTGGGGGTGGTCTGCGCCCCCCCACTTCAACAACGTATACGTGGGACTGGCCGGGCTGGTTTTCGCCCCCTTCATCCCACCTTTAGTGTATTTCGTGGGGGTTGGTCTGCGCCCCCCACCTCGACACACAGGTTTCAATCCTTTGAAAACCTTCAACGCAGAGTTTTTTTTTCGAAGCGATTCAACGCAGAAAACAAAAAAACAAAAATTTTGCTTACAATTAGTAGGAGAGGTATTCAAGCTATAGTGCAATGATGCTATCATGAAGAAAGAGTTTGGTTTGCTAGGAGACACATGTTTGGGCTGCCCCCAAGAGGCATACTACATGATTAAGAATGTGAAGGGGGAAAGAAAGCAGCAGTTGAAATGGTATCTGGAAGAAAATTTTCAGCTAATGAAGTATGATTACATGAATAAAGATAACTATGCCCCAATTTATTATGTAGAGAAAGGTGGAAAGGTTAGTTGGGCCTTCATTATTTATGATCAGATCATGTAGGAGATATAGGTGAAGGATAAGAGGAAGGCTTAGACTAAATCAAAACTTAGCACCTTCTTAGCAGCTTTGTTTTGCTAGAGGATGGAAGGAGAACATAGGTATTCTAGTACTTGCAAAGGAAGGAAGAAAAGAAGCAGTTGCCTATTGGGACAAAAGGGAAAAAGAGGAGATTGCACCTTGACACTAAAGGATTAAGTATTCCAGAGGAGATTGCAAGTGTCCCAAGGAAGGTGAAGGTATTTAAAGATCTTATTGCGGTAGGATATAGTGAATGAGGAAAAGGATATCCTAATTACACCATAGAAGGAAGAGCAGATGGGGGATGATTTGTTGATGCTTGCAGAGGAAATAGAAGGAGGGTTGAAGTCTCATGGAGGAAGAGCAGATGGGGGATGATTTGTTGATGCTTTGCAGAGGAAATAGAAGGAGGGTTGAAGTCTCATAGAGGAAAGAAGGTACAAAGCTCAAGATTAGCACAACAAGAAGCCACCTACAATTCAAGCAACACCGGTGGATTTAGGGAAGAAAGAGGATAGTGGGTGAGTAAAAAATGGCTAGCTGGAACTAGCTAGAACACTCTACTTGACATATCTAAGGAATGTACTACTATCACACTAAAGGCTACGATACCAGAAATGTATTTTTTGCAAGTGATGTGCCAAGGACTAGTCATCATCATTTTTTAAAGAATCACAGTATAGATGATGTTCTCAAGCACTTCAGTATTCTTTGTTATCTTTGATGGTTGTGCAAGAGTTCTTGATAGATCAAAATAAGCAGGTTGTTCTTTTATCTTTAGAGAATCAAAAGTTTCAGATTGAAGAAAGACTTGGTTTGCAATACCAGGCTCTTCTCAAGTAGATGGAGGAGGAGTTAGCTCAAATGCGAGTACAAATGTAGAGACAAAAAGTGATAGTAGTTGAAGAGAAATAAGAGTTGAGGATGCAGTTGGAGGATATGCAGAAATAGGTGATGAAGAACAAAATGTCCTTTTCAATTGTTTAAGGAATGGACTAGGTGAATTGAAAGAGTACATGCACACTGAATTAAGTGTTCTCTGTGACAAAAATGTGTCACTTCAAGTGGATAACTATTTTCTTTTGCAGAGGATTGAACCCTTGAAAGCCATGGAACAACAAGTTTTACTAGGGAAGGAGGATGTTGAGACTTAGAGGGTTCTTGTATTTGAGATGATGAAGTAGGAAATGGCTCAAGTTGGTACCAAAATGTGGAAGGAATATAGGAGTGTAGAGCTAGGCATTAAATCTATTTCAATCTTTGCAAAGTGATGTTGTATCTGAGCATGAAGCAAAACTATTAGAGCAGGTTGGAAGCTTGGAGAAAATAAATGAATTCAGAGCTGAAGGCCCAGTTTTGCAAGATGCACAATAGAAGCTGGAGAAATATGTTGATAAGAAGGAAGATCTTATTGAGGGAGTTGGTCCATAGCATCAAAATGAAGTAGAATTAGATTAAAAAATTAGTACTAAAAAGGTAGATAATCAGGAGAGCCAATATTGCATCATGTGTAGGAATCTAGTGGTGAGGATAATATCTAGCAGTTTATGTTTTTTGTCAAAGCATTTATAGAAGGGAAAACTTAGTGTATGGAAGAATACCAGTAGAGCAGGATGTGGATAAGTCAAAGATGATGAGCAAGAGGATGCTAGAAAAATGGAAGGAGTTGAAGATTTGTTGTTTTGGAAGAAACTAGAAACGAGCATGCTATCATCATCACCGCCATCCTCCTGATGCACTCGGCTCCTAAATTCCCCATAATTTTTTGGGTGCTGGAAATACATGATAACAAATGTATGCTTGAAACTCATTCCATAAGTGTCCATAGGCATGTGGCTAACCGTTCCCAAAAGTTTGTCAATTGACCCATCGTCCATCTTGATAGAAACACTCAAGGGTAGGTTTGTCCCATTGTAACCAACAAGATTTTGTTGCAATACTCATACCTGCCCCACCATCTAGAATGGTTGAGACTTTCATTCCTTGGTAGGAAATGAGAATTTTAGCATTTTTATCCTCCCCTTCATAGTATTGGTATTGTCCTAGTTTGTTTATGGACACTTTGGGAATGCTTTTCCCATTTGTATTATGCTCTTCTTTCAATTGAGTCCGATTCAACAAACTTGGTCTAAAATTCCCTTAAGCCATCCCATTACCTAATTCCATAATGCACGCTTACCCTAAAGGAGCTCTGAAGAAGCTCGCCCCCCATAGCATTAGTTGAGTAGGAGAAGACAAGGTTAATTGAAGCATAATGGTGTTTGCATGATGCTTGGTCATATTTTTAGCTTTTCCTAACTTTGAAAAGCGTATGGACCTAGTTGTTACAAAACCAAATTATTTTCCTTGTTCCAAGCTAGTATTATTGTCTTCTTCACTTCTGATGAGGTAATGAAGGAAATGCTCCTATAAATTCATTCTCACATCCAATACACTGGTCAACAATTATGACCAAGGAAACCCTTAACCAAGGGGGAGACCTCTCGTGGAGATACAACCACAAGTCCTTAGGCTCAGGCATTTCCATAGGTTTGGGGAGAATTTGAGGTTCTTTCTCTACTTTGTTTTTTACTTATGGTTGTAATTTTTCCTCTTTATTAGGTTTTTACTCCAAAGCTCTTCGACATTGAAGCCTTCCGAATCGAGTACCTCTATAGAAACATCATTAGCATCATCCATAGGTAAATCATCATTTTACAAATCTTGGATGACTGAAAGGGGAGGAGGAGGACACCATTAAGAGTTCTTGAGAGGTCTAAAGACACTCTCCAGCTCTTTTTGGGATCGCCTCACCAATTCCTTTGCTTTTTCTATCAGCTTCTTTTCTATGGTGGGCTCAAGGTATTTTACTAGTTTTTTGGCTAGCTTTTGAGGATTATCTTGCAAACTACCTTCCATAGCCTTCCTTGTATATCTCAAGTCTTCATTGCAAAGAATGGAAGGAAGCAATTTATTGGAAGATGAGTTAGATCCATCAATAATCTTTACTTTGTCCCATAGGGAAAAAGGGAGCTCATTTTGGGGCCCTGTAAGAAATTCACTATTTTTCGATTTATTTCTCTCCTAAAAGATCTCAAAAATTATAAAATAGGGAAACGTGGCTCAGAACTGTCAGTAAGGACTACTGAACTGTCAGTTCAGAAAAGAATAAGATAATCTTTTATCTAACTAACACGATTTCGCATTAAATATCTCCTTAATTTTTTTTGTTTCTCGAAGATTCCGCATCTCTTTTGACGACGTGTGCAGGCCTCTCATAAAGAATCCATCACTGAACTTAATGATTGTATGGATACCGCCACACTTCCACAATTCATGTTACAAAAAGACTATGAGATTGACAAGCCAACTTTGCAACCTCAGAAGCACAAAAAATGGCTGATACTAGTGAGTTACAATCTCAGAAGAAGCGATTATACCATCTTCACATCGACTTAGAAGAACAATATGCTCCAGCACAAAAAAGACGAAAGGATACGGTGCTGAATGCTCAACAACGGGAAAATATGAGAAGAGAAGGGCTCCAACATATTGACTTATGGTGTGATGGAAGTATATATCCAAAATGTCTAGTAAAAAACTCTACACCTCCATTTGTCAATCCAACCACACTACTGAGGTTTGCGGGCGATGGACAAAATGGACTTCTTGGTTATATTTCAGCACAGTTTGCATTTGCAGAAACATATAAAACAATGTACCTACAAGAAAAGGGGGCCAGGATTCAAGAGATAGCTATTCGTGCAAAATTGGAGCAGCAGTTGTAGAATGAAATTGAGGAGCATTCAAAGAGTAAAAAAGAGTTGACAAGATCAAGAAGGAAGAGAACCGTGCTTGGAGACAGACAACAAAGTAGGAAGATTAAAAACATTGCAAATTTGAAGGCTGGGATTGGTGGATGCAAGCGAAGAATTCAGGAAGCAAGGTTAGTTTGTAATTTTTTATTTTTTATACTAAAAAATGCTCTCAAATGACTATATCGATTTTGTCCATTAACACAAAACAAGATTGGAAGTGTTGAATAATATAGGCATATTGTGTTGTTACTATAGGAAACTATTGGAGCCTGCAAAAAAAAAAATCCCAACCTTCTTCCAGTTAAACAAATGAAAGGATTGCTTTCTTGTGGTGTAGCAAAAGGTTTGATTGAAGAAAAAAAATACAAAACAATCAAACGCAATGTTGTAGAGGACTTTATATCCAATAATCAAGTTGATGGTACTACAATCCAAGAGGCTCTTGATGTTAGTGGAGTTAGCAGGAAGGGATATAGTTCGATTTTCCATGCGATATCCTCAACTTTGAGAGATCAAAGGATTAAACGAGTTTTACTGCCAAATCCAGCAACAGTGTGGAAGATAAGAGGTCATTTGAATGAAAGTATAGATGAGTTTATTAGACCATATATCCATATTGAAGAAATATTTCATGGTGCTAAAGGAACCACTGTGTATGACCCTTGGAACAATATATTTGTAGATCTACAACAACTTCAAAGAAGAATGGTCGAGTTTTATGGAATAACATTTGAAGAGTGCAAAGGCATTTTGAAATTTGTTATCAAACTGGATGAGTGTGAGGTTGTAAAGGAAAAGAAAATGGAAAGGATTACTATCACATTGATGAATGGAGCACTTGATACATCATTGACTGAAGCGAGTTCAAAGTATTTTAGTGTGTAGTCGGAGAAACACATATGGTGGTTGGGCTCGTTCCAGGTATGATCATTTTTTATTTCGTACTTGATTTTAGTCAATGTTTTCAAATCTTTTATAGTAAGACTTTTGTTTTGTATAATCACAGGTGAAGACAGAAGACCATGAAACACTAGATTGGGTGTTTCACCACACGAAAATACCAAGAATAATTAAAAGATAAGTGCAAGGAGAGAATCTCCATGTTGTAGGAAAAGGTGATTTTCAAGTAGAGTGGCACATGGCGGGGGATCTTAAAACACTTAAGTGCATGTATAACGTTAGTAAAGGAGGTAACTCAAAGTCTCCTTGTCTTTACTGCAAAGAATCAGCTCAAGTAATGGATTCCAAATGGTGGAAGAGAGCACCTAATAGAGATAAAGTTGACCCTGACTTCAAGGCCATTCTTGACATTCCACTATGTAATGTTCACATATGCACATTGCATGCTCTATGTCGAATTATTGAGAAATTGGTATTTTTGTATATTGGATTTGCTTGGAAACTCCGTCCCGAAAGAAATAGAAAGGATGCTCTTCATGCATTGGAAAAAGTGTTATCCGATACATGGAGGTGATGTTCATATCACAAAGGATTTTAAAAAGTCTACCAATGGCAAGGAGGTACCAATCAAGCTCTCTATTGGTGGTGTTAAGGCAAGAAGATTCTTGTCTCGACCCAAACACAGTAGTAAGCAAGTAAGGCAAGGTAGAACAGTTTCAAGGATTAGTTATGGATTGTGGAAGCAAGTCCATAATGCCGTGAAAGATCATGAGGCAGATGGGGAAGCACGAAATGTGAAGGCAGAGGTGTGGAGGTCTCTTGATCAACTCTTCATGTTCTGTGACAATGTAACATGGACAAAGAGTGATTACAAGAACTTTGAAGAGGCAATTAAACATTTTGGGAAGTCAATGAAAGACGCGTGGACAGCCTGCAATATAACTCACTACATGGTAAAGTGATGTCTTCTTCTTTTACTTAAGTGTGATCCTCTTTTCTTTTATAACTTACTATGCATTCTTATGTCTCTGTGAAAACAACATATCATCTACAACCACCTTCCCTATTTTGTCAAAAAGTATGGATGCCCAGCAATTTGGTCTACCCAAGGCATGGAGAAGTCTCACTACATGGCACGTAATGCATTTTTCAGACACACACAACACTATGGAGGGAGTCAAAAGGCAAATAGTCTGAAGGAAGTCTTCCAATGGTTTTACCGAGGCATTCTACAAAGGCTGCATGCTAAAAGAAAAGTTGCTAGTTCCAAAGTCAAGCTTGCTTTTATTCTAGCCCAAAAGCAAAGACGAAGACAAACTTTGGACAATTCAATGGCAGCAGAGAGACATAGACAATGGAGGGATTCGAAGATATTTAGAAACCATAAATGGACAAGTAAACATGAATAGCAGTTTGTAACTTATTGGTGTTATGTCCACATGTTTTCAAACTCAATCAATAGATTTTTATTCTGTGGAACAAGTGACTCTTGGTGTTATGCCTATATGTTTTGAGACTCCATCAAAAGTATTTCCTTTGTGAAACATGTGATCTATATTAACAAGCATCAATACATCCATGAGCTACACACAAAAAATTCAATCAATACTACTTAATTATGCTAGACACACTATTGATCCTTACCAATAAGGTACTGAGTGTCAAACGCTTTTAGAAGCTACTGAGTGTGGGAAGAGTACTGAAGTGTCGTACGGTGATGGGACAAATGCAAAAGGGTACTGATCGTCCGTACGGACAAGGAACTGATGAGGATCAAAGACTTTGTACAAATCAGTTCAACTTCAACATAATGTTTGTGCTATATTTGATGACTAAATCCTATTACTCCCAAGGCCTGCGAGTCGGAACTCTCTTTTTGAACTTGATTGGACTCTTTTTCTTCCTTGTTGGCTTGATGTCGACTTTCTGTTTATCAATGCTTGCCTCTGTTGCTTGTCTGAGAGGGGTATCCTTGTCTTCAGCTATCTCCACGTGTTCTTCTTCTTGGATTGTGTGGCCTGATGCAATCATGGGTGGCTCTCGAAACCTTATGAGCTTGTGTTTTCCATAGCCCTCTAGACATTTGGGCTCCTTAACACCACATGCTAATGCATAAGAAGTGTAAGACAAAAAGTAAGAGGCCCTAGAGGCCTGCTTATTCACATAATCCCCAAATATATCTATGGCGGACAACCTCTCTATTAAAATGATCTTTTCCTTTTGCCATGGAAGATCATGTCCACCTAAAACCCTAGACAAACATTTAAAGAAGTAAACAATGGCTTCTCCATTGTTGCTCAACTGCCTATGGTAAATCAAGATCTTAGCACTGCCTAGATCATGAATATAATGAGCTAGGCTTGACATTTTGCCAAACCCAGCCGGCCTGCTTCCACTTGTTCTCTGGAGGAATGTGTCATCCTCAATTTGTAGCTGCCATGTATCAAAAGATTGGAGTGAGACAATAATACATAACTACAAAACATTTAAACACAAGATAAAGTATTTGATTTGAAGTAATAATATCATACCTTCTCATTTTCATCAGCAACAAGAAGTTCATCTTTCCAAAGATTTATTCCTCTCCCCTCCAGTCCAGCCTCTTCTTTAAGCTTTTCCTTATGAAGTGCTGAGAGATTCATAGCTTCCTGGGTGAGCTGGAAGGCAGCTTCATCTGGCTCTTGGAAATTTTCAGCCTCTTTGAAACAAATAGTAAGGGCCTCTGCAGGATCAAAAGTTGTTTCCAAAGCTAGCAGTGAATGGTCATCCTCTATGCCAACCTCCTTGTCAAGCCTTGAAGCCTGGGCAATAAGGGAAATGGCATAGTCCTCCCTCAAATTGAATATACACTCTATATCATGGAGGAAAACATAATCTTTACCACCAATCAAGACACCTGGAAGCATGGGCACTGCATAGTTGCTGCTCTGAACATCAAAATCTTCAACTGGCTGTGCTGCCCTAAGAGTTTCAGTCCTCAGTTGAACAAGGTCAAGAGCAGCCACTTACAGCCCCTCATCCTCGAGGTTGATATCTTCTTCCTGCTCTGCCATATTTGTTGCCACAGGAATATCCTCTTTTACCTCCGCTACAGATATATCTTCTTCTTCAGCCTCCTGCCCTTGCTCTTCTAGAGATTGCTGTTGGAAGACAATGTACATAAGGAATGCCATGTTTTCCTCAAGCACTCTACACTTTCTGGTGTGCAAGCTACAGCTGAATTTATATTCCTCAGGCAGGCTGTCAAACCTTCTATTCACATGGTACCTCAGCCTGTCAATGGAGACAATATGATTTAAATGCACAAAAACCTTTTCACCTTCCACAATCCTTCCTGCCTCTGTCAGTTGTTTGAAGGTATCCCAATGGTCTGAAAGAAAATCTCTGTGATGCTCCAAAACAGAGCTCATAGTGAACTCCCTGTTGAAAATACTGTGGTATATGTGGAAGTTCCTCTGAGCCTTTCACTTGTGAAGAAAGTCAAATAGGAGCAAATCTGGAGATTTGTCCTCTTCTGGTTCCCTTTCTTTTGAAAGGGAAGACTCACCTTTCTGCTCTAGTCTCTTGCTTTTGCCTGAACAAAAATTTATATACCATGAATTCCATATGCTGACATATGCAATCAGGTAATGTATAGGATATCACCAAACAACTCTCTTCATGAGCACACAGTAATCACCTGGTGATTGCTGTGGTGTGAGTATAGCAGCAGAAAAGTCCAGCTTCCTCTTGAAAGGAGGGGCCTAAGAATCAATTGTTCCAAAGCAAAAACTTTTCTCATCATCAAGAAAGAAATCTCCAAGGACATAGAAAGCAAAACAATGAGGAAACAGTGAAAACCAAAAGGGACACAAGAATTTGCAACAAAATGCGATGCAGAACCATTTGAAAAATGCAAGTGCTCTCCTCGCATTTTATTGCAAATTCTACATTTCTATTGACATCCATCTCCAATCAAATGCTAGGGACATCTCACAATGTTCTGGACAGTAAATGGCACTAGGAGGAATTCCCCAGGGCAAAAGAGAGCAAAACAAAGAGGAAGAAATAAAAACTGAAACTAATATCAGAATTTGTAGGAAAACGCGATTTGGAGCATTTGGAAAATGTAAAGCACTCTCCTCGCATTTTGTTGCAAAATTCTAAGTCCTATTCATATCCATCTCTAATCAAATCCTAGGTTGATCTACTAGATTCCTAGGCACTGAGATTCAAGAATTCTATAGATGGAAGAAATATATATCAGAAAACATTGGAAAGGGTATAGATCTCTGACCTTTCTTTTCCTCTTCCATACTGTTGGAGTTGCCCTGGTGATTCTCTTGCTCTCTTCCAAACTTGAGCTGCAGCACTGGTAACCTGGAGATCTGGCAGTGGTAGTAGTCTTCAGACAGGTTGCAGAGTGGATGGAGTGTGTTGGGTAGGAAGTGATCAGAGTGGGAAGGAAAAGGATGATGGGAGGGTACTGGCAGGGATGGAAGACGGGGAGGGAAGAGTGTTAATGGATCTGATTATGAAATCATGATTGGCACAATTTCCAAGGCAAAAAGTGACTTTCACACGTGTCAAATTTCAAATTCCAAAAGATCTGGGTGGGACCCACACGTGTTAAAAAACGACTACATTTCACACGTGTGGTATTTAATAGCTCCTTTATTTGTATTTTGCAATAATCTACTCTCCTAACTCAGTTCTCTTGCATCTCTACCTCCCTACTCTACACCATCAGCATCCAGACTAGCAGCAACATCCCCAGCACAGGATACTCATCATCAGCACAGCACACCTACAGATAGCTTCCAGGTCAGTAAGACAATCTATTTCCTTCTCTTCTTGTTTAATAGTATATTAGGGTAAGGTACTGATTGATGTGATGTAGGTTAGATATTATGATAAATATTATATGCATTTCTTAGATTTTTTCCACTGCATGTAGAAGCAGGAAGACTTTTTATTTGGGCTTGTTGAGTGAGAGCTTGATCACTTCTTGCTTTCTATAGGCTCAATCCATGTTGCACCAAGTTGTATACACACTGAAATGACTAAAGGCATGCTCAAGTATGCTGCCTCAAGAATTTGCAGTAAAACGCGAGGAGAGGGCTTTAGAAATCTCAAACAGCCCAAATCGCATTTTGTTGCAAATTTGAAAATGCTTCTTCATCCACCCCTTTCATTGTGATTTTGTATCTTTCTAGGCTATTCAAGGCTGCATACTCCTTGCATAAACTCAATACATATTGTTTATAGTTGAAAAGACAGAGAATTCACTATAGGAATGCAATAGCATGTTGTTTCAAGTATTTGTAGAGAAACGCGATGATGAGCTGTTAGAAATTTCAAATTATCATAATCGCGTTTTGTTACAAATTGTTCAATTTTGCTTTATCCAATTTGTCATTACCTTCTTTTATCATTCCATGTTCTCCATGGTTGTAATCTTTTTCCATTGCTTTGTATGCAGCTTTTCAAAGTGATGGCAAGAACCAAGGCAACTGCAAGGAGGTCTGGCAAGGGGCCAGGGCTTGCAGCAGCAGCAGCTGGGGCTGATATCAAGGAATCTAGTGTGCCTCCAAAGGGAAGAGTTGCACATGGCAGGAAGGGGAAGCCAATGAGCATGCTGCAGCAAAAGTCCAAGAGGTTAAAACATTCTGCAGGTGTGCTAAAGGAGATCAGGAAACAACAAAAAGCTATAGGCTTTGTAATTCCCAAGGCACCTTTTCAGAGGCTAGTGAGAGAAATTTGTGATAGCTGGCACCTTGGTTTCAGGTGGAACAGGATTGCCACTCTTTCCTTACAGGAAATGGCAGAGGATTACTTGGAGAAGTACTTTGAAGATGCAATGCTTGTAGCAGCCCATGCTCACAGGGTAACTCTGATGGCCAAGGACTTCAACACATTGTCCAGAGTGAGATGGAGGTATGACAAGCTGGTCCATCCTGTGGAATGGCAGGACATAAAAATGAGAGACATATTATTAATTCCACCTACAAGGAAATTGAAGGTAGACAAGGTGAAGGTTGTTGCTTATGAGGAGTCACTGAAGCAGCAAATAGAAGAATCCAAATCTGCTATAGATGTGGAAACTGTACAGATGGAGCTGCAGATACAGAGAAGGTTGCAGGAGCTGGGCCCTAACATAGTTGTCCATATTGAAGATGATTTTTCAGAGAATAATTTTGACTTGACAAAAGCATGCTTGGCAGCATTGGCTCATAAGAATGAGTATTGCTCAGATACTATCATTCTTGCAATGCTCTAGTAAGTGTCTTTTATTTTACATTTGTTTGCAAAACAATCCTTATTGTACCTCCTCCCTTACACCTTACCCTAATTATTGTTTTGTCCAATGTAGCATGATGAGAAGCTGGCTGAACCATGCTGTACAGCATACATTTCATATTATTGATCCTGCAATTTCCTTCAAGTTAAGAGATCCAAAGGAAACTCCCATGGATATTTCCAATTGGTTCAGACACTGTGATTTTGATCATGTTGATATTTTGCTACTTCCATACCATAACAAGTATGTGGGTGGCTGCTTCTTTTGGGATTTTTCTTCAAGATTGAGTACTCTTGTAGCCTTTGATTTCTTAATGCTTTTTTCCTTATGCAGTGACCACTGGAGCTTTGCTTCTATTGACATCCAGCAGAAGCAATCCTTTTTATTCAACTCTCTTAGAAACACACACAGAGAGGTGAAATTGTAAGTGGTTTGTGTGCTATTTTTAACTTTAAACTTCATTATTTGGATTTAATGCACACTAACTGAATTATATGTATTGCAGTTGTATTAGAAGACTTCTAGATGCATTGGATCACTGTCCTCCTAATGTCAATCTTTTGGATTCAATAGAGCCAATAGATTTAGAGGTAGAAAGTTGTTCCCTCTACTGATGTCTATTTCATGCTATGCCTTTGAACTTATTGAATAATTTTATTTTGTTCAGATATTAACAATTTCTAACATATCTTTTCAACTATCCAGACACCACAACAAGATGATTCAAGTAGCTGTGGCTAGAGAGTGCTGATTAGTGCCAAATATATACTTTTAAGCTATTTTGAGATAGGACAACCAGAGCTTGTAAGAAAAAATAATTTTCATTTAGCTTCAAAAAATTTGATATTGGTACAAAGTGTTCTAAATCATCATATCTCATTGCAGATGAGAGAAGATAGCTTCAGCTCGAACTATGTGTATAGTTTCAGAGCTGATATAATTTGGAAGTTTTTGAAGTATGCCTCCCCCAAACCTATTGTACCAGCTACTATCGAGTTGGGTGAGAGCTCTAAAGTCCGAGAAGGTGTCATACACCTTGATGACACAGATGATGCAGATGTGGTGCCATAGGAACAAGGACCTAGTGTTGATGAGGAGAAGCCACAAGGACCTACTGTTACTGCTGTTATTGAGGAGATGATGGAGCAGCAGCAAACAGATGCTCCAGGGGCAGTAGAGGAGACAATGGAGCAGCACCAAGAGACTGTACACGACAGGATGGAGCAGCAAAAAATAGATTCTCCAAATAAAGATGATACGGTGAGCTTGGACCATGTAGAGCAGCCTCTAGATCAGCCTGTAGATAAATAGAAAATTGTTGTCAAGAATATGTTCTACATATATAATTAAACACTTCTGTACAGAATTTTACTTTATTGAATATAATACCTTTGTTTATGGAGTCTGTGTTATCTCAATTTTTAAATTTTCAATGTCTTTGCATTTTATTGAACTCTCTCTTCTTTTGAGCACCTGCAAAAAAGCAATATGAAACAATAAGGTAAAGTAAACTAATAGCAGTGCTTAATGAGACTAGGATAAGTCACATGGTATACCTTCTTATTGTTGTAGATAAATAAAAAGTCCTTTGAAATAGAACCTTCTGTCTCAAATAGAATGTCATTGCGCAATTGAGCTAGGGAGCAACATTGTCTTAATGAGATATTGACTAGCACATCACCATTCTCAACAACATCAATATCAAGAAGTTTATTTTCTGCACCAAAAGAATCTTCATCTTGATCCACTGGGACTAGTTTTGTACCTAGCATTCGACTGCGCTTATAATAAAAAGAAAAAATAAAATTTTGTGATGCAACCATGTACTTTAGTTGCATAGAAGGTTGGACAACCTCACAAAACACTGAACTACATGTCTTCTTATCCCAACCTTTATCCAAAAATTGTGGCATGCATGCCAGACTTGTTGCTTTAACTGTGAACATTGTTTTTGAAACCTTCACTGGAAAGGTATTAAACAAGTCTACAAAAACTGTGAGAGGCATGCATAAAGAAAATTTTATTATTCTTGTGGCAATATTGGGCCTCAGAGCTTTCTGTACTTCTTTGAAAAGCTTGGCCCTATATGCCTCTGTAACACTAAAATGTGGGAGAGGCCAATCCACTGAATTCCATGCCGGAAGGTCTTGTTTTCTTAACACACCATGTGTGTTTGCATTGTCCAGCAACAACTGATAAAAATGATCAGTAAAAAATTACCGGATTGAGCTAGCTCTGTTGCACATCGACCTTGGTATTGTTGTTCTCGTATCGATCCATGCAAAACATCTATAAATCCCAGAATACAATCGATGTTTTGCCATGTCTCATACGATGAAGGGTATAAATCTGAAATAAAATAACACAAGAATGTCAATAAGCAAAGAAAGAAAGCTTTATCTTAAAAATCCATACACCTCATAAAGAACAAAACCACAATAGAAAAATATACAATTAGGCCTGTGTTGCGGAAGATCATTTGGATAGTCTCGCAAGACAAGTTCTTTATGCATGTACACATGCTGAATCAAAACTTCTTTCACCGATATCTTCCCTCTGGTGATTTTAAAATCTCGTACTCTTCCCTTCCATGATGCCAAGAACATGTTTTTTTGTCTGGGGTCTCTTTCTTTTGCTAGGTTGCATGAGCACCCATGCTCCTTTCGAAACAGTAAACCTTTCCCAAGTTCCTTCCGTTTTGACTGTACTTGAATTCTCTACCGAAGAAATAGAAGAAGCAGGTCGACGGGGTAAGGATGTGTGGTATAATTCTGCCTTTATAGCATTATCATCCACAGAGTGTCTTCCACAAGAACGGCCATAGTTTTTATTCACCATGGAGACCTTGTGAATCTGTAACCACAGCAAAGTAATGTAAACAAGATAACAAAGTGAAGTTTCAAGAAAGAGAAAGTGGGCAGACAGATAGTTGACAAGAAACATCTTACTCTAAGCCAAACAGGATCAAGGGAGCAGTTTTGGAAAAGAAGAGGCTGCTGCACAATGAGGCAGTGGTGTAGAATGGTAGACCTTTCGAAGGAAAGGCAGCACAACATTTCAAAGTTCAAAGGAATGTGGAAGCGGGAAGGCCCTTGTCAGAGAAAATGTCAGACTAGATTCTATCTTCATGTCCAAAGATCTTGTGAGAATAAAAAACCAATCTCCACATTAATGTAGCACGCTTGTACCTACATAAAATATTATTTCTTTTATCTATTTTCTCTTATTTTTGTGAATTTCCAACGTTACGTTGGCCCTCTGTTCATTGGTTGAGAGCTTATTTTTCCAAACCGTAAAAGGCCCCAAAATGAGCTCCCTTTTTCCCTAATGTTTCCATTTACCAACTGTGACTTTTTTTTTGTCTTCCCATCTGCCGTCTCTTGGTACTCATGGTAGTTGAAGCTTCCACATCTCTAGCCTTGGCCATTATAGCTTTTGCTTGTGTCATGACATTAGTCGGAGCTAAGATGAAGTGTTCACTACCTTGATTTTGCAAGGCCCTCATTATGTTAAGTCTAGTGGTGGGTCTAGGTGAAGTGCCTATATTTGAAGTTTGTTGGTTTTTGTATGGACAATCCTTAATTAGGTTATCTATCCCACATCCTAAACACCATCTTTCCAAGGGTGTAGGACTTACCACTATCGGTGCATCCTTATATGCCTAGTTTGGACACTTTGCCTTAATGTGTGGTCCTCCATAGGCATAACACAACATGATAAGGGTGCTCTCCTTGTCAAAGAATTAATATCTCTACCTCTACCATTAGCAATCATAATTAGCAAGGTTGTATACTCTTTAGATTTTGGTGGGCTTAGCCACCAAGTTTTTAGTATCACTATATCAAGCTCAACAGGTGTAACATTCGGTGGTGCAGGGGCTATGGTGGCAAAACTAGAGGTGGCAAAGGAGTTGATCCTCCCCTTACCTGGACTAGATTATGCATAGGCATAGGTGGTGCAAGTAGAGCTAGAGGTCTTTGGGGAGTTGAAAAAGTTGAAGCTCTAGCTGCTTGATTTGCTCTTAGATCTGGGTTCAATCTATAGCCTCTATTTGTGTCACGGGGTTACCCACCATTCATGCACAATATCCACACTATAGATTTGGTCTTGGTTTAAGGCACAAACACCTGAGAAACACTCTCTGTATTAGTGTGATTAGCCTTACAAGAAGCGCACCAAACCATATCTCAATGCAGATAGAGATGGGGATTGCCTATCTCTTTGGAACTTGTCTTCAAGTTGTTTCCTCAATTTTCCAATCAATTCTGAATCGGCTTTCGTCTCTTTATTTTTTTGGTTATCACTTGGGATACTCCTAGAATTGGTCCTGAATGATGCTACTGAATCATGAATTTCCTTGGGTGGTCCCATAAGATTGTCATCACAATAAATAGCATCTAGAGTGCATTCACCAGAGTGCATTCATTGAAAGTTCCATACCTTCGAGCATAAAGAGCATCATGAAGTTTGAAGTTTCTCGCTCTATAAACCTTCAATTCCTTGGAGGAAATAATATTGGCATTATAACAAGATTTTTTTGTGTATGGGACAATAAAAGAGAACCCAATGGAAGAAAACCCAGTGGGCTGGCCATTTTCCTAGAGTTGGAGGATCCCCGTCCCCTCATTTCACTATTTCTGGGGAAGTTATTCTTTGGGATGGGGTGACTCATTCGGGGCCTCCTTTACATCACATTCCTACCGAAGCTACTCGGAGAAACTGTCCCAATTTTCTACAAGGAATCTCATGGTAGGGAAATGCAGGGAGTCTTCTAGGGTTTAGGCAACTAAAATTTAGGTCGAGGTCACATAGCCTTTTACTAAATTTAGACTTTAGATTGAGTTAGAGATTGATTTCCTCTTGGTCAATCCTAATCCCTGTCCGTCCCGAGGATTAGCCTACCACTCGGCCACTTAACCAAGGGTCAATATCTCTTTTTTTATTTGGTTGGGGGGTTGAGCCCAGGTATGAAGACCCTTCCTCCAGGCCCCCTAGCCAGCACGTGTAAGGACATCAAGCACGCACAAGTAATACATGCACACCTTAACATTTTTAACTTTAAAACTTTTCAATGTTTGAGTGAGACATAAGAAGACATCAATGACACTCATCCTTGTCTATATTTTTTGTTTTCGCATTGTCAACACAATGCATTACAACATCGAAACCTAATTTTTGTGGGGTTTTGGTATTGTGGTCTCATATAGATCTTTAATCCTTTACTTCTCTATCAAGACGGAGTACTCCCTCGGTGAGATATCCCTTGGCATCCTTAGAAAAAGGCACATCCAAGGCGATAATCAACACCCATATCTTAATTTCAAGGCGGGGTAATATCTCGATATGAGGTCCCACTGGAATTCTTTCAGGTATTTCCGGGATGACTTGCACCATAAACTACCCACCAACGGGGTCCCTTGGTGGGCGATCCCATTTGTGACCCCCAAGCGTAGTCATAAATGGCAACATATACCCTTATCATCCACAACTGAGGAGTATTGACCTCAAAAGGAGGTCCCATGGATGTCAAAGCACTTTTTGACCACCCCATGGGCGACTAGACATGAAAATTCTATTAGCCATACCTCTCTTAAAAAGGTCAGGATCTCGACTCGCCAACAACAGGGTGATCAAATCCAATGGCTTAAACATGAAGTTTATTCATTTATAAAAAAATTTATTTCTTAACCTTATTCATGGACTGGAATTTAACCTTCCAAGGTTAAGTTTTGGTATATTTGCATGAGCAATATTATGACCTATACCTTTTTGGCATAAAGAGCTTGTATGATACCCTTTTTTCATAGGGTTATTTTACACCTCAATGGTTGCTTGGGAATTCAACCCTAGAAAACATATCAACTTAATTTGTCAAGTAAGAGTGTATTATTCTAGTCACATTTTTCAATACAAAGATTTGTGTGATTAACACTCCCTATACTGGATTTATTTTTTATATAAAACGTGCATTACAAATTACTCTAATCATAGAAATTTTCATTATTAACTTGTTTAAACATAGTAGTGCATTAGAACATTGGAAGATCTAGCTTATTTTAGTTATTCAACACAGTAACATTATGTACCTGCACTATTTTATAAAAAATAACTTGACAAACCATGTCATGTCTTATTTGAAAGGCTAAAACAAAAAAACTTGTGCATTTTTTGTGATGCCAACCGCCAATGTAAGAGGTGAAATTAGTGAAGCACCAGTTGCAATGCTAGGGTCTTCACAATAAGCATTAGGCCATCAAGTGGGCTAGCCAAGAGGGTGGCAAGATACCAAGCTGCAAGCTATCAGGTATGCAGTCGAGAGGGAGGCAATGAGAAGCTCGATCAACTAGCACGTAAGAGAGAGAGAGAGAGAGAGAGAGAGAGAGAGAGAGAGAGAGAGAGAATCATTAGCCATACTAGCACGTAAGAGAAGCAATAGTTCAAGAGAAGCAAACCAGCACACTATTGCCAGCAAGCAAGCCACACGCTGCCCCTTTAAGCACACATTCCAAATAATAAAAGCAAACAGTGAGAGAGAGAGAGAGAGAGAGAGAGAGAGAGGACACCGAAGCACAAAACATTCACGCATTCCATCTAGCATACAGAGCAACCGGCTAGTATGCCTTGGAGTGTGGCCATGCAGTCGAGCATCCACGACACAACCTACTAGAGAGAGTAAGCCAAGCCCCAGGCAAGCTAAGCTTGGGGGGTTCACTATATAGAAATCCTCTATATCACATGCGTTCAAGGCCTATTAAAAAATACCCTTATCTGTGATTTTATCATGAATAAAAAAACACACCCTTTTTCTATTCAATCTCTGAATACCCCCATTAAATGTTACTCTTTTGTATATAAAAATTTTCTAAAAAATGGATTAAAAAAACTCGTTCTGTTGAACCCACGTGCTACACTTACATATTTATGAGTGACCCCCCGAGAGGCTAAGCAGCACCATCATTTGCATACACCATACGTGACCTAGCAAAGGCTAGCCAAGGCACCAAGAAGAACTAAAAAAACTAATCGGCAAGGCAAGACGTACCATAACTAGTACCCAGCATGTAGGCCATGAAAGGCAATAAGACCACACGTAACTTAACGAAGCACATAGGAGCACAACCAATTAGCATACACAGACACAGAGAGAGAGAGAGAGAGAGAGAGAGAGAGAGAGAGAGAGAGAGAGCAACGTTCCACGAATTGCACAGTGGAAGCGTGGTAGACCTATAACCTTTAGGTGTGAGGAACTCCTAAGACTTGTGGAAGCCACTAAAACAAAAGTGGATAACACTTGATAGGGGGGAATGTTGGGATATATCAAGAGTCATCCACACTCTGTGGGAAAGGGCTCTAACCACCTAAACTTTCTTTGGCTTCTCCTTTCAATGAAAAATGGATGGCTACTGCTTTTACATATCATTGGAGAGTCTTCACGAAAGTCTAAGTTCCTATTGCAAGAGAATAAAAAATTGACCATTGAAAACTCCACAACAACGACGGGTGAAATCACCATCAAAAACTACAATGGGACTAGTTTTGCAAGCTCTAGAGTTGATGCAGATGAAGCTGGAGGTGATGATAATGACCATTGAGAACTCCACAACAACGATGGGTCAAATCACCATCAAAAACTACAATGGGAATAATTTTGTAAGTTCCAGAGTTGATGCAGATGAAGTTGGAGGTGATGATAACGACGATCCAGATATCATAACATTTTATGCAATAAGTTTTAATTAGAAAAATAAAAGTCCTAGATTAGTTGCATCACTATTTTTTGTAAACAAGGGATAGACACTAGCTCCACAAAGAGCTAAGAACCCCTTCACATATACATGCACAAGATATAAAACCTAACATCTACATCTCTAGAATGCCATAGCAGTACAAAGCCTTGTGTGTAATGTAAGATCTTTGACATGTGCAGTGAATATCCTATAAGGAGGAGTAAATCTGGCTAAGCTCTTCATAGAAGATAACGTAAGTGATAAATACAACATAAGTACTAAGTACTATGTACAATAGTCATAGTGTCAAACCGCTATGTTAGTGAGCTTGCAAAATAAGTGTGCCATCACTCTTGCTAGGTAGACCAGTTGA
The DNA here is from genome assembly GCF_041138505.1 of Cibotium barometz. NCBI lineage: Eukaryota > Viridiplantae > Streptophyta > Polypodiopsida > Cyatheales > Cibotiaceae > Cibotium > Cibotium barometz. The sequence continues at coordinate 48,070,456 of NC_141068.1, forward strand.
TGTGGTCCAACTATCAAACATGCTACCATGTGTTGGTGATATGAATGCAATGTCAATGGTCATGCAAGTGTATAGTGAATGCAACCTCATGTTGAGCTTGACATCTCTACACTCCTCCTCAAGCTTAACACCATCTCATGTATGCCAATCATAACTCAAAATGTATGCAGCTTCTCTCCTCCCAGGGCCTTTGTAAAAATTTCTACTACCTGCTCCTCAGTGCCCACATACACGAGATCAATGTCACCAATACAAACCCTCTCTTTGATGAAGTGGTAGTGGACCTCAATGTATTATACCTTCACATGAAATGCATGATTACATGCCAATTAGATTCTACTAAGATTTTCACAATATATGAAAACCTTCATATCAATCTGCTATCCAAAATCTCCATGTAGCATGTGAAGCCAAGATACCTTGCATGTTGTGACCATATCACTTCAAAACTCTGACTTAAGTACGTTCATTCGCCGAGCCAAAATTCCCGAGCTAAGAGCTAAAATTCCAGAGTTAGGAACCACATATAGTCCAAAAATTTGTTATGACATAACAATATTTCTTGATTAAACTATCTATAAGACTACAAAAAAAATCATAATTAAAAAAAAATCCCTCCAAGACATGTTTCATGATAAAACTATATGTATTTAAAGCATCAAAATCTTTAAAAAAATATTTAGAAAAATTTTATTTTGAAAGATTTTTTTAATTTAATTTTTTTATTTTTACAGGCATCAGAGGGAGCCATCTTAGAATATACATTTTTGGCTCCCAACCATGTTTTGTCGGCGAAATAGATCTCGGAGCCAAAAAAAAATTATCTTAAAAAAAATAAAAATAAAATTTCAAAACATGGTTGGGAGCTAAAAATATGATTTTAATTTTTTTTAAACTTTTATTTAGATCCTAGATTTTTTTTTGCCTTTTTTGTTTTTTTTTAGCTCTAAGACCATGTTTTGCTGGCGAAACATGGTTAGGAGCCAAAAAATATCTATTCTAAGATGGCTCCCAACCTTGTTTCGCTAGCGAAACGGGTCCCAGAACCAATTGGGAGACAATTTATTCAACTTTTCATTAGTCATGAATTTTTTTCTCTAACCTTTACTCTCTCTCTCTCTCTCTCTCTCTCTCTCTCTCTCTCTCCCCCCCCCTTAACACACACACATGCTTCAATCTGCTATACCTATATTAGCTGAGTTTGGATATGAATACTAGTTGCTTATACATTTGGTTCGAGAGGGTGTGTACCCTATTCGCTATGTGCATCAGTATGCTAGAATAGATTACATTCTATATTGTGCATCAGTACCACCTCCTAGCATAAAAAAAGAAGTAATAATTACACCTCATTACTTTTTTTGCTCAAATTATTATCTTGTGCTCATAGAAAGTCGATCTCTTTGGGCTATCAAAAAGCAAAGATTCCAACATTGGAATCTTCCATACATTGAAGAGGCAAGATACCAAGTTTGTGACCACTCATCAATTTTTTAGAGAAGAACCCTTATCTTTTGTGAGTAAAGAGAAATAAAATATTTTTACAATCCTAAAATAAAAATTATTTTGTATTTAACCATAACATGATGCAAGTGAACATATTCCTTTTTAGTGTTGCCTTATTAAAAGTGTTGCATATACTTTAGAGGGGCACATATATGTTGCCTCACATGGATCTGCAAAAAAGAAGTAAAGACCACATGAAAGTGACCATACCAAGAAACATGTTGAAAGTTCATAAGCCCCAGCTATTTTGAGGATTCTAAAGTCCCGACCACAAATGGGAGTACTCTAGTTGTAGGAGCACCTTTGGACTATTATACCTAGAAATCATATAGTGCAACAATCACCAAGCCCGCTAAAGATACCATTTCTATGTGTGTATTTGCCTTGCAAAAGCAATCCATTCATAGATGCACTTAATAGAAATTCATGAGTAGCTTAGTAAGTCAAGCAAAGCACATGGAAAACATATAGTACCTTGACTCTATCGAGTTCGGGACTCCAAGGGGAATCCTTACATGTTCGATTTGGCAACAGGCACGAACCATTACAACATTGAGGACAACAAGGGTCCACTTCATGATACTATAAAGAAGAAGACATGATTAGAATAGAAGAAATATCTATGACTAACTCCAACAAAAATGAATTTACAAACAAGGCCTGGGTGACACTAAGGAAGTATGCCTCCTAAACCCTAGTTGTTACGTATACGAGCATGATTGAGCCTGAGCGATAGACTTCGTAAATCCACTTGTCTTTTGTAGTCTCATCGAGGCATTAGGGAGACTCTTTAGCCTCGAGCAAGGTAAAGACAGGAGACCTCATAAGAGCATTTCATTATGTGTCAATTTTAATTCCTCATATCATCCAAATCCTCATCATTTGAATTGTCCATAGAAAAGTAGGTCTTCATGGGTTCCTCAAGAATGTGGGTGGTGTCATATAGTGGAATCTATGATAACAACGGGGACCCATTAATGTGTGCACTAAGTATTTTTATTGAGAACATGATAACAAATATTTTGTACGATTTTACAATTTGTTAGTAGAATATTTGCCATTTTCCCTTTTTTTGTTGGTCTCGTAAACTTATACTTTTCAAGCAAAGGATAATGAACTACATTATACCTTAAGATAGCTCTACGTTAGAGGAAAGAGAAATGAAAGAATCTATTTGATCGATCTGTGGTGCAACTATCTCATGGTAGTCATCTATAAGACTATATAACCATACATTCCCTCTCCTATCTACATCTTTTTCTTACCTACTATTGTTTTTCATAAACAATTATGTGTGTGTAGGTGTGTTTTCCGAGGCATTTGCCTTGTTGGCTTAAAAACATGACTATAAACGAATAAAGGTACAAAATACAAAGGTGGTCCCCAAAATGGAACACCTTACCAATTGGCTAACTCTCCTCATATTTTTTACTACATATGGTTTTCATGTAATTGTTTACTCTTTTGTTTAAATACACAATAAAACAAAATCTTCTCTCTCTAGTACACACAAATCCATTCTCTCTCTTTCTTCCTCTCTCTAGTACACACAAACCTTCACATGCAGAGATGTCACAGAGAGAGAGAGAGAGAGAGAGAGAGAGAGAGAGAGACTAATGTGGCTAGGGGGTTGGTAGTTAACTTACAGTTAAGTTAACTGTAGCTTCTTTTAATTCAAACCCAAAGCAACACACTGCCCTAAAACTTCAGCAGTCCATGCACAAACATTGTACATATGCCAATAGTTAGGAGCAAGCAAATCTTATCTCAGTGTCTTTGCATCTAATTTGGTAGGGGGACCAATCTATTTGCATGGGTGGGTATAAATTTCGTCTTGCTTTGCTCACTGATTTCGTATTGCTTGTTCTTATATGAGAGAGAGAGAGAGAGAGAGAAAGAGAGAGAGAGCCCAAGGCTTGATATGCTCAATGAGGGGTGCTATTGTGGCTAACTCTCTTGTGGTACTTGATATGCTTCAGAGAAGAGTGATGTTGTGGCTAACTCTCTCAGCTAATCATTCTCTTGAGTAGGTACCTTGCACTGTTCTCTAGCATCTAAGGACTGCTTTGTTGATATCTCAATCCCATCGTACTAAATGCAACTCCGACTTTGCCACAATGAGATCTTGCTTTATTTGTGAGGCTTCTCCCATGATATCTTTCAATTCATTGACAGTCTTGCACCTTTGTGAGTGAGCTTGGCTCATGGGTCCTAAAACTACTTTTCACTGTCTAGGCCCAGTCTTTCCTTGTTTAATGAAGGTTCTTTTGAGCTGCTTGCATCCATATGAGTTGTATGCTCTTCAATCGTATAAGATCTTCAAAGATCATATGAGTTGTATGCTCTTCAAAGATCATATGAGTTGTATGCTCTTCAAGCCATTGGCCAAGCCTTGTCCAAACACATCATACAGTGCAAAAGCCATGAGTTTAAAACCACAAAGTTGATTATAAGATATCAAATTACGCGTGAGAAAGGACGGTGCTGTTATGAGCCATGAAAGACTGCAGTAGCCCAAATGCCCATACACTCTCTTTCTCTCTCTCTCTCTCTCTCTCTCTCTCTGCTTTTCTGGCCGTGCAGGGCTACTGCTTGTTTTCTCCCACTCTCCCGCTCTCTCTCTCTTGGCCACTACCAAAAGGGAACAAATCCCTATCGAGACTGTAATGCAGGGGCTGCTTCTGCCAACCGCAAGCCAAGGGGAAGAAAGTCCATGATGCGATATCAAGGCAGGAGCTGTTGGAGCATAATATTGTGCAGGGCGGTGCTCTAGTGGACATGTTGCCAAGCGCGGGGTTGTTTCCTATCAGCCTTTCCTGGTTGCCGCAGAACAACATTGTGTTGGGCTTTGCTCTAGTGGGCATGTATGCAAGTGTTGTGCTGCAACAAGGCTCGATGGGCTGCCTTCTTGGACTGTTTTGAAGGGATGCAGCATGGGGACATCTTTCCAAGGCAGTGATCTACACTTGCATCTTGTTCAGAATCAGCCGTACTAGTCAAGAGGAAACTAATCCGTGAGGAGGTTGTAAATCAAGGACAAGGCAAACAAATCCATTCTGAGATTACAAGGGTGGTGCTCTAGTGGACATTATATGCACAAGAAGGTTACGCCAAGTAAGCACTCAAATGCTTTGAAGAGAAGCAGCATAAGGTCAGCCTTCCAAATGCAGTGACTTTCATATGCATCTTGAAAGCATGTTCCCAATCTGAGTAGCTGACGAAGGAAAACAAATTCATGATGGATTGTGAAGCAGAGGTTGCTGCTACACATAAGGCAAGACAAATGCATGACGAGATTCAAGGGATACAAAGCATGCATAAAGCAAGGTGCTCTTACAAAATATGTGGTCACGAGGGTAATCTCTCTCTTCCACTTTCTCCCTTTTGAAGGGCTGGCACCCGCTGCTCCTCGCCAAGCCTTGGCCAATGGCTAAAATGACCAAGGCATGAGCAGCCGCGCGTGCGCGGACGGTCTGCCTGCTCATTCCTTGGCCATTAATTAGTGCTTGGTCATTATCAAATATTATGAGGCAGCGGCATTTTACTAAAAAACTGTATGTTGAAATCCTTTAAAATTAAGCGCCTATCAACCAATGCATTCTTCTTCTTTTTTGTGGAATATTATGAAACCGTCTATGAATAAATCCCAAGTCCTGGCAACCGTTACTTGTGTGCCCGGGTGTGCCTTGTGAGAGCACCCAAACGTCCATTCTTTTGGGTTCCATTAAAGGGCACCTTTTTGCTTTTTGCTTTCATAGCCAAGGCCAATGGCCATATTGATCAGAGCACATAGGCCGTCCACGCGCATGCGGATGGCCTGTGTGCTCATGTAATGATCAATATAGCTATGGTTTTTTTTTTTAATGTATAACAGCATTGGCCTAGTTTGGCTACAGTGCTTGCAGAAAACGGCATTAACATGGACTGAAATTGAGAATTACTGGATGGAAATTTACTTTGCCTTTTTTTTTTAGTGAAAAGAGAAATTATATTAAAAAAGAATATTTACCGGTTGGAAATTATATTACTGACTGGAAATTTACTTTGCCTTTAAGAAAATCGGCCATAATTTTGTCAATTCAGTTAAAAAAATCGGCATTTTACATTAAAATCACTAGTAAAACCAGTTTACTTTTACACATGCCCTTATTTTGATTGGTTCTAAAAAAGGTTTGTTTTCTTCTAGCCCTGTTTAGATATGGTCTTTTTTTTGAATATTGGGTGACAAGCTCCCAGACCGTCCGTGCGCGCGGACGGTCTTGCTCTAAGAGCATAACAGATTCCAGCCTACAGAAACCTACGCGTGCATCTTAAAATCCTGTGCCACGATCGGGGCTGCTCACAAGGGCAAACAAATTGAGTGTTGGGCGATGCTCTAGCGGACATGTATGCCAAATGCGGTGCTCTCTCAAAGGCATGACAAGTGCTTGACTGGCTGCCTTCTTGGGATGTTGTCTCCCAGAATGCACTGATTACAGGATATGCACAAGGTCATGCTAGGTAGCTGCTCATAAATGTAGGAACTTCATGAGAACTCAAACCCACAGTACTTTCAATCCACAGCGAGGGCATGCCACATAACTCACAGTACTTTCAATCCACAGTACTTTCTGTGGATTGAAAGAACTTCATGCACAACGAGGGCATCCTTCTAGATGCAATGATTTCAAGGCAGGGGTTGCTACACAATGATATCATGCTGTATCAAAGGCACAACAAGTGCTTGGGGGGACTGCCTTCTCAAAATGTTGTCTCTTGGAATCAATTGATTGTTGCAGGATATACATAAGGAGGTCAAGCTGAGCAAGCTCTGTATTGCTTTGAATAGATGCAATGTGAAGGCATCCTTATTACAGATGCAGTAAGCTATACCTACATCTTGAAATCATGTGCCACAATTGGAGCCGTTGACAAGGGGAAACAAATCCATGACAAGATTATGAGGTAGGGATTGCTACAAAGTGCAATGCTCTTATGGACATGTATTCCAAGTGCGATGTTATTTCAAAGGCACAACAAGTGCTTGAGGGGCTGCTTGCTCAGAATATTGTGTCTTGGAATGCACTGATTGCAGGATATGCACAAGAAGGTCAAGTTGAGCAAGCTCTGGACCACTTCGAGCAGAATCAGTGTGAGGGCATCCTTCCCCGTCAAGTACCTACACCTGCATCTTGAAAGCGTGTGCCATGATAGGAGCCGCTGACAAGGGGAAACAAATCTATGATGAGATTGTGTTGGGCAGTGCTCTTGTTGATGTGCGGTGCTGTTTTGAAGGCACAACAAGTGCTTGAGGGGTTGCCTTCTCAGCATGTTATCTCTAAGAACATACTGACTACAGGATATTTACAAGAAGGTCAAGCTTAGTAAGCTTTGAATTGCTTTGAGTAGATGCAACTTGAGGGCATCCTTCTAGAGGTAGTAACCTACACCTATGGCTTGAAAGCATCTGCTGCAATTGGAGCTGTTGTCAAGGGGAAACTAATCCATGATGAGATTGCGATGCAGGGGCATTGGAAAAAGGTTGTGTATGTAGAGACTAGCTTGGGGCTTTTTTGTTTTAGAGAATATGAAGATGTACTAATACCCTCTGCGACACAAACACAGTTCTAGACTCTCGATTATGGTGGATATCTAGAAGACATTGCCATGATAGCATGTTGCAATCACTTTGAACTTGAGCCATTGTTGAATTGAGCTTGCGCCCCCTAACTTTGCAAGTACTCATAATGGAGAAGATGTGCCTTTTATAAACTCTATTGCTTCTACTACTCAACCTCTCTCTTGCAAGTATGCTCGCTCTAAATTTATGAAACGTCTATCCATGTGTCATTGTTATTTGGTCAAACATCCTTGAACTTAACATGAAAACTTTTTGCCACTTACCTCACCTTCTTGCCTTAAATACATTTGGAGATATGTCCATCTATATTATGCAACCATTTAACTTCTATTAAATCACTCTATTGTTTGACACCATTGAAATGTTGTAGCTCTCCTTTGCACATCTGGTACCACCAGAGCTAGCAAGGCTGATTAATCTCTCATAAAAGCTTTGTAGTGGCATCTCTCAAGTTAAACTTTCTTCCAACATGTGCAAAGAGATGACAAGGTATTGTACATTTCTATGTTGTGTACCAATGTTTCATGTATTCTAATTTTTGGTGAGCTTAATAGCACAATTGCACATGGAAAACAAATGCCCAAATACATCATTAATGGCATTTTGAATGCATTTGAAACTTATCAAGTGATAGAGTGACACATTTACCAAGCTTGAAAAATATATCCTTTCCCTATGTTTCCCTAATAGTGTCATCATTTTGTTGGCAGTGAAGTACACGGATTCTTGCAGCTTGCCATTCTAGTAAACTTGCTCATGGCTTAGGGTCATGGGAGGATGGATTTCAGCCATACAATCAAAAGGTTTTTATTTGTAGAATCTAACTCAATAGCTGTTAGATGACAGACAACTCAACAGTGGGAATGGAGCTCCCACTCTCCTACGGCCATGACAGCCGGGAATGACCATGGATCGGGCATTCCCAGGGAAAAATGGGTGTCTACGTAAGGTCTTGGAAAGATGCAGGTTGTACCACATTGTTAAACCCCCTCAAATGCCAGTTTTGGGTAAAACACGGAGTCATCCTAGGGCATATTGTATCCCAACATGGGATCTCAACAGATGAAGCAAAGGTGAAGCTAATATTAGACCTGCCACCCCCAACGAATTACAAGGGAGTACAATGCTTCATGGGACATGTTGGCTACTACAGACGATTCATCGTCTTCTATGCCAACATAGCAAGACCCTTGTATAGACTTCTAATAGCCTTTGAATGGACCGAGGAATGCCAACAATTATTTGAAACCTTGAAAAATGCATTGGCAAGCGCCCCCATTCTTCGTAGTCCTCATTGGAACATCCCATTCCATGTCCACATTGATGCATCAGCTTATGCTATTGGATGCGTATTGGCACAACCTGGGGAGCATAACATGGATTTTCCTGTTAGCTTCGCCAACCGCGAACTCAATGACGCTGAGCAAAATTACACAAACACGGAAAGAGAAGACCTTGCTATGGTGTATGCCGTCAAGAAGTTTAGACACTACTTGTTAGCTAACAAGTTTGTGTTCTATGTTGATCACCAAGCGTTGCTCTATCTTGTCAAAACAAGCCATGTGCTACGGGACGTATATCACGATGGCTACTAATCCTCATGAAATTTGACTTCACAATTATTGTTCGGAAAGGATCGCAACATGTGCATGCAGATCATATGTCTCGTATTCCTAATGGTGAACCACCACTAGGAGTTGATGATGAATTCCCAGACGCTGCACTTTTTTCCATTAGCATAGTCCCTGAGTGGGCTGAGGATATTGTTTACTACCTTGCTAATGGAACCTTAAGGGATACTAACCTTAAAGCAGATCAAGCCCGATGCTTGATCAAAAAAATAGCACCTTATCAACTCATCACAGGAGAGTTGTACAGACAAGGGAAGGATGGGATTCTAAGGAAGTGTGTTCCTGAGAGCAATTATATATCAACATTGGAATTAGCTCACGCTAGTCTAGCAGGAGGACATTTTGCAGCTGACATCACTGCTAGAAAAGTTCTTCATGCAAGGCTATGGTGGCCCACACTATTTGGTGATGCACCAGAATTCACTAAAAGGTGCGATGAATGCCAACGAACATCCAACCCCCAGAAGAAAGATCGAATGCCACTAACTCCAATCATATCTTGGCAACCGTTTGAGAAATGGGGCCTAGATTTTATAGGTCCAATCAGCCCTGCAGCAAGATGCACTCAAGCGAGATATATCATTGCTGCCACGGATTATTGCACTAAGTGGGCCGAAGCAAAAGCCACGAAGAAGGCAGATGCACGAACAACAGCCAAGTTTCTTTTTTGCCATATCATAACAAGGTTTGGCTGTCCTCTTGAATTAGTCAGTGATAGGGGAAGTCACTTCATTAATGAAGTGGTAAGCCATTTACTGAGCGAATTCATGATTATGCATCATAAATCCACCCCTTACTACCCACAAGCCAATGGACAAGCAAAGAGTACTAACAAGGTGCTCTGCTCCATCCTAACTAAAACAGTAGAGGCCAGTCGAACAGATTGGGACAAGAAACTCCTCTCAGGCTTATGGGCTTATAGGACTGCATATAAGGTTGGCACTGGGTTTACTCCGTTCCACCTAGCCTATGGACTACATGCGGTAATGCCTATGGAGTTTCTAGTCGCCAATCTTTGAATAGCAGTAAAGGAAAGATTGGAAGGAAGCATGCTTTCTGACAGACTACTGGCCCTGGAGCAATTAGACGAAACTAGATTACAGGCTGTTCATGGCATATGATAGTGGAAAAGTTCAAACGAAAATAGTGGTTTGATGTGACCAACTAAAGGAGAAAGACATCATGGTGGGAAGTCTAGTCCTCTTGTATAGTGTAAAAAGCCAAAAGCGTAAGCTCAAGTATAGAGGACTAGGACCTTTCCAAGTGGTTGAAATCACATCCCAAGGTGCTGTAAAACTTTCCACACTTGACGGCATGGAGATGGAAGGCTACATCAACGGAAGTCATCTTAGAGCCTTTTATGGTCCTTTAACGGAGCATATGCTACAGGCGTTACACCTCAAAAAGGAGGAGAGGAGATAATGGGAGGAATTAAAATGCGAAGCAAAACGTGAAGCCAAGGCGCGTGAAGAAAAAAGAAAATTACAAATTCTCCAAATCAATATGGCACAAGTTATTGACTTACAAGAGGAAGAATGGGAGGTGCAGCCAGCTCGACTTTGGGTGGGTATACAAACCCCAAGCGCTTAGTTCAAAAATCAGCATTGCTAGATATTGGCGCGAGTCATAACTTAATGTCATATGAAACATGGGAAACATTGGGGAAACCGACATTATGCCCTACACAAGCCTTGGTACAAGCAATAAATGCCAACACCACACCGTGTTTAGGCACTTGCACAATTCTATTTCACATTGGAAATAACCCTTTGGAAGGGAAGTTCTATGTAATGAGTGCAAGTACCATGACTGAGGAATTACTGTTGGGAAGGAATTGGATGGGCCACAACAAGTGCCAAATCGATTGGGAAACAAGAATGGCAATCCTCCAACTAGCCACTGGAAAAGTCACGGTCCTCATGACAGAAGAAACCCCGAAGGTACAGGAAATAAACAACATCAACTCTGTCCCCCAACAACTGCACAAACCCCAAGGTGATGAGTCTTCAACACAATCACAAGTGCCAACAGCTGAGTTAAGAAAGCACTCAGCCCCCAAGCCGCAACAAGCAGTCTATCATCATCGAGGAAACCAATGGTGGGTTTGCAAGGACCTTCTAAGGTCGCAAGGTTACACAGGGAAGTGCACCAAGCTATGGATTCCACGGAGGCCAGGAGTACCCCAGCCACCAAGACCAAAGGAGAGACCAGCCAAGCAAGTGAAGAAGACAACTGCTACCCAACCTACGCCGACACCCAATGGTCGATAACCCAGCATTATGTACCCAAGGATAGCCTTCTTGCTCAAGGATATTACAAAGGAAGAACACAACTATGGCTGCCAAAGCAACCAAAGACATCACCAGTCGACCTACGGCAAACCACAACCCTGAAAACGCCCAAACCACCAGCGCCAAGGCCAAAGGCACCAAAAGCTACCAAACCAACACAGAAATGGATTCCCAAGTCCCTCAACAAGGAACCCAAGCCTGTAACACCCCTATGTTTTGTTCCGAGACAAGTACTTTTGGGAACTTCAAAAAAGGGCATTACAGAAGGAAAAGATTTGGTGGTCAAAAGGAATACCCAGGCAATGAACCCGACCCTAGATGTGAAAACCCTACAATCACCCTATGATGCCTCCACTTCCAATAAGCCACCCCTGGCACCCACAAACTCTGAACAGGCAAGCAATACATTCATGTCAGCATGGAAGAAATTAAACCTCTTTGCCAAAAAACGTCAATAACCTCACCGGCCACCCTCACAAAACTGTGAGAAGGAATGGTCAAAGAGAGTCGAAGAAAGCAGACAAGAAAAATGTCGAAGAAAGCAGGGAGACAGGTGAGTTGGTGAACTACTCAAGCATATTTACCCCTTACTTGCTTTGTCCAAACTGCATTAGGCACTCACATAGGCTAGGCCTGGTACATTTCCGGATGGGGAGATTCTAGCGGGTTTCAACCTGGCCTAGGATACGACCCATCGCCAGGTTGCATCACTGAGTACACAAGCATCCTTTCAAGTGAGATGAGAGCACAGTGTGCACAAAATCAAGAAAATCAAAAAAATCAAAAATGAGCAAAATCTCATTTTTTCCACAAGTCAGGATGAACGCGTTCATCCTGATGATGAACGCGCTCATCCTGAAGAATTACGAACGTTCATCCTCCATCGAGATGTACGCGTGCATCCTGACGATGAACGCGCTCATCCTCACTCATAAATCACAATCGTTCATCCTGACGATGAACGCGCTCATCCTCACAAATTATGACCGTTCATCTTGACGATGAGCGTGCTCATCCTCACAAATCACGACCGTTCATCCTGACGATGTATGCGTTCATCCTCCATCGATGAACACATGCATCCTGATGATGAACGCGTGCATCCTCAGCAACTATAAAAACCACTGCCCCACACTCAGTTTCTCACTTTTCTATTGCTCTGGAGCCAAACTCTTGCAAATTTTTACTAGAATTTGATCTTTGAGCAATAGAACTCTCTGCAATCCTTAACACTCTCATCATGGCTGATCCATCCCCCCGCAAGAGGAAGGCATCTGTCCCTCCCTACGTCGAGCACTCATTCGAGGAGAAAGACAAATCGTGGATCAGCAAAGACGATCTGAAGTTAGTCGATGGTGTTGTCACACACAGTAGCATGGAGAACGCTACTGGCATCACTTTCAGACTCTGCTACCACTCCCCCCAATGCCACAGGCTGCTCCAGGATGCCCGGGTCCTTCCATACATGTAGAGCATGGGGCTAGGTGATTTTGCACAGCTGCCGCCCTGGGGTCTGGACATCCCCAAGTGCATCCAATTTATCAGTTCTTACAACTCCCGAACTATGGTAGGCAAGGTGCTGGGAGAGGGAGACGAAGAAGTTAGAATTCACTTATCCCAACAGAACATTTGCAGGGCCTTGCACTTACCACTCATCGAAGAGAAATACAAGCAATACAGGAACATTCACCCAGTAATCCAGGGTGTGGTGAATGTCAAGAGGATCCGTGGAGCCTTTATACAGTGGGAGGATATCCAACAACCAGAACTTGTATTGCCCGCACAAGTCTTGACAATGGTCACCCAGCTACACTACCCCGACAGGTTCAATACCTGTAAAACCGATATCCTCAATCGGGTGGTTGAATGCAAGCCTGTAAAAACTGGGGCTCCTATTTGCATACCGAATTACAGAGCATATGTGAGAACCGACGGATGAAGTTCGCTGCAGCATCCTTATTAACAAGGATCATCTACTAGACTGCTGGATGGATGCTGCCAGCAGTGGAGGACATCACCCAGATCCCCCAACAGTACACATTGAAGAGATAGCCACTGAAGCCGCGGAAGGACCCTCGGAAACAGGGGATCCCCTTAGAAAGAGGCAGCACATGGACCCTCAGATAGGAGCGGAGCCTACAACAGGAGGAGGAGTTCCAGGGGGGGATACACCCGAAAGCAGCCTCCCCCAAGATCCCATTGACATACCCTCACACATTCCCACCCCACAACATCTACAACAGCCAGAGGCCTCCACAGGAATAGGGACGCCGGACTACATGTAGTATTTATTTGGAGCCACAGGGACCCAAAGGGGGGAAGCCTCATCTTCAGCCACAGCCAGAAACATCCAGCAGACACTGGATCAGCTCGCATCGAGCCAGGCCAATTCACTGGCATGCCAACAATGGATAAAGGACGGAAAGCTCTACTCCAAGGAAGCTTTTCTAGAGGGTATCCAACAGGTTCAGGGGGAAATGCCTGATCTGGAGACAGGTATCCTTGGCCTCCTCCAAAGTAATGTATGCAACATACAATTATTGATGGAGCGTCGGGCAGACCAAAGATTTGAGGACCACAAACAGCTGCAACAACTTCAGCAACAACATGCAGATTTACAAAGGACACACACTCATGTGCTCAATCAACTGGATGCTAGCATAGCAAAAAACAGGGCTCAAAGTAATACAATCGAGGCACTTGCTGCACGGAACAACAACTATGAGGACCAGCTAACCCAACTCCAGATAGAAGTAACCCAGCTCCAGCAAGCACGCCAGACCAGTGAGGCGGAAGCTGATAGGTGGAGAACCCTCTCCATCGACGCTCAAGACCAGGTGCATTTGGCAAGGAGGGAGAACATAGAAAAAGGAGAGAAGCTACAGAGAATCACCAGATTGCATGCAGAGGAAATAGCAGTCAACGCCAAAGCTCTACAAACTGCTGAAAGCCTGGCCATCACCAAGGACAAAGAAATCACCAAGCTGTGGCAAATGCTCGAGGATCAATGCCAACAACTCCAAATACTCCGAGCAGCTAAAGAGAGGGAAGATGCGGGAACTTCACAGGCACTACATCATTTAGATAAAGTCCAGGACAAGTTAGATGTTTTGATGGACGCTGCAATAGGCCTACCCCTCATGAGCCATGGCCCATACACTCCTTCATCATTACTTGAGCTCAGGAGGAAGGCTATAAGCTTACATATGCTACAATTTGATTTTGAGCTCAACAAACCACTCACAACAGCAATCATCACAGCTCTGTGCGACAAGCAGCGGGATCCAGCCCTTGCGACCATGGCTATGGGGTTCTTTCAAGGCCAAGTTGAGCTCCAACATGCAGATCAAATCTACAAGCTACCTCGGCACCCCATAGCCATGAACCTCCAATCATGGTGCAGCGTCTTGTCCGATGCCACTACATAGATTGACGAGGATTACATCAACCTCGAGAAGCCGGTAGATCTGCCACCTGTCCTCCTTACCATGCAGGATCTACAGGAGACAGTGCATTGGCTGGAGACTGAAGGCAAGGATGCAGTCATCGCCACATAAAGCCGCCTGATTGACTTTAAAAACCCAACTTATCATGCACAAGGGATTGTCACCCTCTACTATAGAGTGATGACATCCATACACGAACAGGAAAAGTAGAAGATCCTTGACTTCACAACGCAGGAGGTGGCCTACCCAAACCCCAGCGAGGAAGAGTTCCTCAAAGCTATCACTCTATTTCCGCCCTCAACATTTGACCAAGACGAGGACGCGGCGGGGGGGTTTCACAGCCCCGACACACCAAAAGACTCCAATGGCGCTGAAGGAAATTCCGACCCAGCAGAGGAGCGACATGGACAGCAAAGCCCTCAACCCACCCTACCTCACCAAGGCGGTGCTTCACCCTTCGACGCCATTGAAATCTTGTCATGGTCGCCCACCACCCTCACACTCTTTCCCGCAACCACCAAAACCACTCCACAGCCCATTCCTCTACCACCCCCATCATCTCCTCACCACCCCCCACCCTCTTCACCATTAATCTTTACTCTAGCACCCCCCGGCACCACCTTACCAACCCCTACCGTCATTCCGCCAAAGGATGTCCCGCAACCCGTGGACATACCCCCCCTCTCACTCGCTCAACCTCAACCACCAACCCCCACACCCCCCTCACCTACAGAGGCAACTTCACCACCAGAGGAAGGCCAGATCCCCTCAACAGGAACACCGCAAGGATTTCCGTTCCAGAAGCAAAAATACTACCACCCTCAACCACACCACAATGGGAGGACCCATTGAACATCTGCACGTTCAATGAGGTCCTAGATACCCCCGTCGTCGATATCCTCTTCCTCAACACAGAGCCTGAAAACACGCAGAAGCTGGATATCCGCTTACTTTGACTCTACCTTCTCCGTGTCAACCGCAATACCTACTCCAGCAAGTACCCCACCCACTCTACACGGGCAGGATACCAACACCCGAATGAAGCAAAAGCACCTCCTACCAGAGCTGAACTCAAAGGCCAACCAAAATGGCGCAAGCCATGGCTATTCCAAAGGCACCAATGCAGATAAGGATCACAGGGTTATACTTCCCCATACCCCGTCGCTGGAGCTGGGAGGAGTTTTGGAAGTTACAAAAAACCAAATGTCCAAGTATGCTTTACAACTTCCCATCATTCGCTCCACCACCACATCAGCAACCAGTCACCGAAAAATGGATGATCAAAGTTATGGAAAGCTTCAACCAAGAATACCTACAGGTCCCAAACCCTACCATCGTCGCCACTCGCAGGTTTTTCAAACTCATCATCGACATGCTGCTGGCTTTTCCAGAGTGGACCACACATTCAGATCCCATCAAAGGGTTAGCTTTCCACATCGACCAAGGGCCATCACTTGCACAAACCATTGGCTACTTCTCTCTCTCTCTCTCTCTCTCTCTCTCTCTCTCTCTCTCAACATGACACACACACAGTTCTATTGATTGGATAGCTCAAAGTGATCAATATGACACATACACACACACAGTTCTATTAACTGGAGTCTGAAATATCTCAAAGTGATCAACATGCCACACATGCACACACACAGTTCTATTAGTTAGAGTCTGAAGAAATAGCTCAAAGTTCTACTTTCCTCTGTCAAAAAGGTACAGTTATACACAAAATTACATGGCTAGAAATGTTAGAGACACTAAAGTAGATAATAAGTGTGCATAAGCAAGGGTAGCGTAAGCAAGAGTAGCATTAACTTTGATGCATAAGAGGAGATCCCTAAAGAGGCAAGTAAACACATCATTCTTCAAATATTCAAATCTTCACTTGCTACTCCAAGCTCATCTAACACCGGGATCATATCGTCTACCTCCTCAATGTCCGAGCTTTCAGAAGCAAGCTCCCATTCCATTTCATCATCACTCTGTTACTCTATTGCGAGAGTCTCATGAGTTTGAAAAGCTCCAAAGATCGCTTATGTTGCTCTTGTAGCTATTTTAGATGGAGCATGGATTAAACACATGTTGCAAAAAACATATACCAAGTCAGCTACACGATTAGGATTTAGGCAATTTCGTGTGCACAAAGTTGAAAACAGACCAGTTTCGCTCACAACTTCCACTTGATGCTGTAACTGATAACGCATGAGTAGCTACATGTTGTAGCTCTATTTTGTCACCGCCATACTCCTTCCACCATATTGGAGCACTTACCTTCTTGATTGCGTCAATGTGTCAAGGGTCCCCAAACATACCCTGTCTATTAGCATAATCGACTCTTTGATGGAATGCTTCTTTACCGTCATCTCCTGATAATAATTGCAAGCAGACTTTTTTAAAATTACTCATAACCTCACTATTTGCTGCTTGTCCAAACATCTGAAACTTGGGATCCAGTACAAACGCAGCTCCATGCAAAGGTGTATGCATCTGTGCCCAACGAGAATTTGTAACTGTAACAAGCTCTGATTTCTCCCTTGTAGTAAATTGGTTAAATTATTTTACTTGGCGAATAGCTTTAGACATTAACCAATATACGTTGCCAAACACAAACTTGTCAGTGTCAACAATACGTAGCAATTCAACAAAGGGCTTTGACACTCCCACAATTTTTTCTACATTGCACCAATTTGGCGGCTGAACTAGTTGCACACACTTTACAGTGTGATAGCTAGGATATTTTGCAATCCATGCATCCCAACGTCTATCTGCCACTGTTTCATTTATATTTGGCCGCAATGTTAACAATGTACTCAATACATAATATGCAGTAGCGAAACGCGTGGCACAAAAAATCTGAAGGTCTTCGTGGGTGACTTGGTACAAAATAAGGCATATGTAAATTGATGCTCCCTTATAAACTTCACCACAGCATTCAATAGAGTCCGCTTTATAAAAGGCATCTTTCCTATATCCTTCAATAACAAGTTCAAAGTGTGTGATGCACACGAAACCCATATTATCTCGGGATATTTTTCTTGTCCCTTTATAATTGGATGCATTATTTGTGACAATAGTTGTAACATTCTTTGGCCCCCCAACTTTGGCAATAGCTCGCTCATATACCTTTGACAAATAAGCAAATGTCTTTTCTTTGAGGGATGTATCCGAATAGCCTCAAGAAATATAGATCCTCTAGGTCAAATGCACATAATATTAATCAATGGTTTCTTTTGGCAACTGGTCCAACCATCTAAAGATATTGTGCATCCAAACATTAGCACAAAGTATAGCACAGTTCACTTAAGTATAGCTTATGTGCTACTCTTCACTTTGTCTACATATTCTGTACGCATTTTATTGTAATCGGGCATAACAAAATCCTTCTTTGCAGTACTCATCAATGCATCCTGGAAGATAGGATTACGAATCACATTAAATGATATACCACATGCCAGTCCACTTTAAGTGTAATTCGAGCATTGATTGTTTATCAAATGCATTCTGCAAGCATTGATCTATTGCATGGCCTGACATTGAAATTGCATATGAGCTTTGGACACGAGAGTTTTGACCCATACATGGAGATATATAATCCCTAGGCTCTTCTTCCTCAACCTTCGTACTTTCAGGTGTGCACTCAACTGAGGCTCCACATCTGATGCCTTGCTTTATTTTCTTCTTCACCTATGATGCACTTGCTTTAAGGTTTGTAGCATATTTCTGCAAGCGCACATGTGTATCACCAGGTGGAGAGGAACATCACCATTAACATTGACTCCAATATTAAAAAGATGTTCTTTAATTCTAGTTGCATTGTCATGAAAAGTATGGCCACAACTTTTACAGTGAATATGTGAGGTATTTTTGCCTAGAACTAGTTCATCTACATACGACCATTCTTGCCCACGAACCATGTTTGTAACCTACGAGCAAGAAAGCAAATAGAGTGAGTGGCTATATCCAAATTCAATACGATATTGGATATCATCTAATTTCTAAATTTATCATAAAGTGTGAGACTTTGGTCGAACACAATAAGATAAACTCAAAACTAAAACGGATATTTATCTAAGAGTGTGAGGCTATGCTCGAACACAAAAAGATAAATAAAAAGCTAAACCTAAATTTATCTTGGAGTGTGAGACTAGCCTCGAACACAACAAAATAAACCAAAAACTAAAACCTATGTTTATCTTAGAGAGTGAGATCATGCTCGAACACAAAAAGATAAACAACTATGATCTACATTTATATTAGAGTGTGAGACCAGCTCGAACACAAAAAGATAAGCAACTACAATTTTATCTAAAGTGTGAGACTAAGCTCTAACACGAGATAAAAAGCTAACCTAAATTTATCTTAAATATAAGATAAGTTAAATCTATATTAATTTCATTTATTAATATTTTAAAAAAACTTTACAAGATTTTTTATGACTTTAGCCATTACCTTGCATACCTAGGAGCGGGGTCAGTAAAATGGCAGTTCAAATGAGTCCCCAAGCTAGATTTGGGGATTTTTATACTACTTACATTTCGATCGAAAGTCTTTCGATCGAAATGTAAGTGGAAAATCGTATATTTGAAAATACGTGATGTGTCCACGTATATTTCGATCGAACAATAACCTCTATCATAAAATACGCCTTTAATTTGTGAATAAATTGAATGTCGAATAACGAATAATGCAACTTAGCTCCTAGCTCTCTATATATATGACCCCCCTTGTCCTCACAATGCATGCCTTCCATGTGTGCTTGGCCCTAGGGTTTGTACATGAAGTTACATGTTAGGATTTTGCACATGAAGGTATTGGTGCATGATGATAAGTGTGTGTAGACATGTGTAAAAAGGGGTCGTGCATGTATGCTAGGGCATGCATGATGGTAGGCTTTCTTTACATACTAAACTCATGCCTTGCTTGTGCATGGAATGTTTGCTTTGTTGGATTGCTTACATGCTATTCTATGCCATGTTTGGTACATGTTTTGAATGCTTGTTGTTTTGCATGCGTGAATGAGAATCTACAGAGAGAGTATGAGAATTTAGTTTTTTCTAGTTAAAATAGCTTTATTTTGTGTTAAAAATAAAGGAAGTTGCTTGTCTTCCAGGATGTATAAAAGATAGCCTTGGGCTCACTTTTGCATCCTTGTTTGGGTGAAAAACCAAGCAAGACAAGGGCATAAGAAACCTAAGGTGCAATAGTAGGTGTTGATGGTTGTGTACGCCATGGGCACGTGTGATTGTGTCGGGTGAATATCAAGAAGCTTCATGCAAGTTTTTCTCGTGAGGAGCATGTATTGGTACTAGAGCTTTTGTTAACAAATAAAGACATACCGCAAGGAGGTTCCGGTTCAATGCCTTCTCTGTGTAGGAGCGCACTAGCTCCATTTCTCTTTATCTCAAGTGTTGTGCAAGTGTCTCAAGTGTTCATATCGTCTACTTTCCATCAAGGGCGTGAGAACCAAGTAGGTATTGATGTGTACCCCATGGACACGTGTGCTTGTGTCAAGTGAAGTTCAAGAAGCTTCATGTAAGTTTCTCATGGAGGAGCCCGTATTTGTTCTAGAGCTTTTGTGAATAAATTCAAAACTCTCTACTATGAAACAACATGTGAGAATGTAACACTCAGAGAGAAGTTGCTCAAGGCCCAAGAGGACCTAAATACTACTAAGGAACAGGCTCAGCTAATTGATGCTCATGAAAAGGAACCGCTAGCCACCAGCATTCCTAGAAAAACCCGGGGGGAGTTGATTGTTGTAGAGAACCGCGAGGTTGATGCAGTAAGTACAGGGATTGCTGAGACAAGTGCCAGAACCTACCGAGCTGAGTTTTTACAAAACAACTGCTTATGTACTTAACAGTGAACTTACCAAGCTTAACAAGCCGTTCCCACACTTTTATGATGACACAGAAAGGCTGACCAAACAACCAAATCTGGGAGCATGGTTTTTTCATACGGCAAGCATACAGCATATGCATACAAGTATGGAAATATGGTTGCAGTATGGTAGATGCCGCAACCATATGGCATACGTGACCATAAAACCATGTTATGTTTCATGCTCGGCTCTCTGTTTGCATGCCTGCATTACCTTTCTGAATGAACTAAAGCAAAATTTGCATTGTGGTGCTTGCTAATACTAGCTAGGATATTCTAGGGCTACTACAACGGGCCACACGTAATAGCTTGGCCAAGCATATGCCTATGCGCAAATTCATGAGATATATGTAAAAACTTTGGAACCAATCAAAACAGATGAAACCAAATCCAAAAACTCACAAATATTTCTTGTTTTCTGTAATGTGAACATTCAATGAAGAAACAGAGAGTGTACTGTACGCTCACAAATGCCTTGAAAATTGAAGGCATGCTTGGCGCTATGGGAAAGTATAGAGCTGTGAAAAGGAGAAAACAGCTATCTACAGGCACTCAAGGAGGCTGGTAGGAAGAGTGAACGATGAACCACTCCGGAGGAGCATAGTGCCATGACACAGTACCAGCGGTGTGCTTGAAGAACAATGAAGTCCGCCCCCAATGCCTAGTGAAATCAAATCTGCGCTGCTCTGCAGCTGTAGCTGTACCTGATGAATCGTCCCACTGACTACGAAGAGTGTGAACAAGCTCTGTTCATATCATAGTGAGAGTCTGAGAAGTCGATGAAGGATCTGCACTCAGCACATGAGAACATCGGCATTTCCAAATGCACCATAAGGAAATGCTGAAAAGTGTGGAGAAAATGGGCTCTCTAGTCTGGGTAGTAAAGTCATGAACACCATGCGGCAGCATAGAGAGAAAGGCTTGGCTATGACCAATACCTGACAACATGAAGACTGGATCCTCATCCTCCTCCTCAAAGAAAAGATGAGAGCCAGGAAACTGCGCGTTCAATGTGACTAGGGTATCTTGGCTTCTTCAGTTTCCTGGCTCTCATCTTTTCTTCAGTTTCCTGGCTCTCATCTTTTCTTCAGTTTCCTGGCTCTCATCTTTTCTTTGAGGGGGAGCATGAGGATCCAAACTTCATGTTGTCAGGTATTGGTCATAGCCAAGCCTTTCTCTCTATGCTGCCGCATGGTGTTCATGACTTTACTACCCAGACTAGAGAGCCCATTTTCTCCACTTGTCAGCATTTCCTTATGGTGCATTTGGAAATGCCGATGTTCTCATGTGCTGAGTGCAGATCCTTCATCGACTTCTCAGACTCTCACTATGATATGAACAGAGCTTGTTCACACTCTTCGTAGTCAGTGGGACAATTCATCAGGTACAGCTAGAGCTGCAAAGCAGCGCAGATTTGATTTCATTAGGCATTGGGGGCGGGCTTCATTGTTCTTCAAGCACACCGCTGGGGCTGTGTCATGGCACTATGCTCCTCCGGAGTGGTTCATCGTTCACTCTTCCTACCAGCCTCCTTGAGTGCCTGTAGATAGCTGTTTTCTCCTTTTCACAGCTCTGTACTTTCCCATAGCGCCAAGCATGCCTTCAATTTTCAAGGCATTTGTGAGCGTACAGTACACTCTCTGTTTCTTCATTGAATGTTCACATTACAGAAAACAAGAAATATTTGTGAGTTTTTGGATTTCGTTTCATCTGTTTTGATTGGTTCCAAAGTTTTTACATATATCTCATGAATTTGTGCGTAGGCATATGCTTGGCCAAGCTATTACGTGTGGCCCATTGTAGTAGCCCTAGAATTTGCTAGCTAGTAGTAGCAAGCACCACAATGCAAATTCTGATTTAGTTCATTCAGAAAGGTAATGCAGGCATGCAAACAGAGAGCCGAGCATGAAACATAACATGGTTTTCTGGTCGCGTATGCCGTATGGTTGCGGCATTTACCATACTGCAACCATATTTCCATACTTGTATGCATATGCTGTATGGTTGCCGTATGAAAAAACTATGCTCCCAGATTTGGTTGTTTGGTCAGCCTTTCTGTGTCATCATAAAAGTGTGCGAACGGCTTGTTAAGCTTGGTAAGTTCACTGTTAAGTACATAAGCAGTTGTTTTGTAAAAACTCAGCTCGGCAGGTTCTGGCACTTGTCTCAGCAATCCCTGTACTTGCTGCATCAACCTCGCGATTCTCTACAACAATCAACTCCCCCCGGGTTTTTCTAGGAATGCTGGTGGCTAGCGGTTCCTTATCATGAGCATCAATTAGCTGAGCCTGTTCCTTAGTAGTATTTAGGTCCTCTTGGGCCTTGAGCAACTTCTCTCTGAGTGTTACATTCTCACATGTTGTTTCATAGTAGATAGTTTTGAGAGTATTGGCCGCATCTCTAGGGAAGCTGTATGCATTGTTCACCAACCCTTGCATTTTTTCCACCTTCCTTATTTGGCTGAGTGATCAGTCTTTCTTAGGCTATAGTGAGGACCACTTCTAAGGTGTGCACATATGCATTTTTCTGCTCTTCAAACTGCTCTAACTGCTCTTTGTACTTTCTCACCTCTTCTTCTCTTGCCATCATCCTTTTGTTGTCCTGCTGGAGCTCTCTCACCAAGTTGATGTACTCTTGGTTATGCTTTGAACCCTTGTTGGCCTCCTGCAGTAACTCCCTCAATTTCCTTTCCAGCGCATCAGCTTTCTCTACTCTTTCCCGGGTTTCTTTCTCGCAGGCATGTGCAACCCCTAACTTTTGCCTAACTATCTCGAGTTTTATCTTCCTAGCCTCCATGAATTGTGAATGGTGTGCTTTCTCCTTATGGCTGGCTTCCTCAAGTCCTTCGACAGTTTGTGTGAGTTGGTTGCGCTCTCCTTCGAGAATGGTCATAGCCTGTGCAAACTCTTTCAGCTTCTCCTCCTTATGACACAGCTGTGCCTCAGCACTCTCAAGCCTATAGCGCAGGCTGCTGGTGGATCCCTCGAGCTGTTCTTTCGCAAGACCTAAAAGAGACTCCAGACAGTCTTTTGTGTTTTTCTCATAAATTGCAATCAGCCGCATCGTCCTCATCATCTGCTCCTTTGCTTCCCCGGTAACGTGTAGGTTGCCTCTGAGCCTTGCCATGGCTTGGTCCAGTTTGTGGTTGATAGTTGTGTCCAGGGCTCCCATCTGTTGCTGTTGCCGTAACTATTGCTCTCGTTGCTGCTCTTGTTGCTGCTGCTGTTGTTGCTGCTCGTGTTGTTGCTGCTCTTGTTGCTTTTGTCGTTGCTTTTGTCGTTGTTGCTATTGTTGCTGCTCTTGATATTGTTCATGGAGGGGTCGGAGGTCGATCATTACATTTTGTCTCTCTGTAGAATGTCTTGTATCTTGGGTGTTGCCCTCAGATTTGCCATTTGCGCTTTCTGAAAAGTCACCATGGACCTTCTTGAGCTTCTTTTCTGTCTCGATCTTGGGCTCTACATCATCAGCAGGCCCATCCCCTTTCACACCTACGTCTTCCGAATAGTCATCATGCACCTGCTTGCCCTGGGGTAGAGGCAAGGTGCGTGGTATACTTTCCATCATGCGGTCCTCCTATCTCGCTGCTCCTGCCACTCTCTTCCTCTTAAGCTGAATGTGCCCTTCCAATTCTTCAGCAAGGATGTCCTCATCCATCATCTCCTCAAAGCTCAAGGGCCTTTTCTGCGAAGAAGTACCCGCTTGTTGCACTTGGTCCTTGGGGTGGGGGTCTCTCCTGTGTCACCTTTGTTCTGGCGGAGCTCTCTGCCCTTTGCTTTGTTCTTCTTTCTTTATTCATTCTGCACAGTATGGCCCCCCGTTTCTGTGGCTGTGGCCGCCTTTCTTTTGAGGTTTTCTAAATATATGGATGCCCAATTAACTTTCTCCCCTTTTTCTGCGGCCCACAACCTGTTGTAGTGACATGTCCTCTGATATCGCCATTAGAGCTATATTGTGTAAGTAGCCCTTCTGTCTGGGTTAATGACATCTTTTACCTGATGCATCTGCCCCTTCTTGGGCACTTCGGCTGCCACTCGGTACTGCTTATCAGATTCTGTTATCCCTTCATCTGGCAGCCCGGACGCCTGCTTCACAAGCGGTGTGGTCACCGATCCAGGCTCCTTCCCAGGGACCAGTAAGGTTTCTGTTTCTAAAAAGTTTCTTAGCAGTTCTTGTGCTCCCTCGGGTTCAGCCAGCTCCTCCTACTCCTGCTCTATCAACTGATTGAACCCTAGCTTCGCTGCCCACTCTTTGTTGAGGGATGTCTCCATGTTGGAAAAGTAGTGTGGTCTCACAGGCAGAAGGGAATTAGCGGCAGCCTTGGCCTTGTGACCACTTTAGTACACCTCTATGCTGGATGTATGTGGCACACCTATATGTATGTGTTGTGAATGCATACATATGTAAGGGCCCGTGCGTGCATTTTCTGTAAATCTGTTTGCCATCTGTATTTAGTAATCATTTTTATGTTTTTGCTTGGTATATGTGCAGTATGATTATCTGCAGTTGTTCACTTGCCATTCTCATGACTTTGTGTGCCGTGCACTGTACGTGGATGTATAATTTGTGCATTCTTACTAGATGAATGCTGGACACCTGCCTTGTGTATGAATTATGATACAAGTTTATGGCTGACTGCCTGTTGTGCTTGTTGCAGACGATAAAGGAAGAGCCTCTGGTGTCAGCTCTGCGGGACAGCCCCACCTTGTATCACCAACAGGGAAAGAGAGAAAAGCAGACATGACTGATTGTAGTGTGAAGACGGTGTACAGTGAGTCGGTGAAGGTACTTGCAACCGAATATCTAGGTTTGGCATTCAATCTCCCGAATGGATCGGGGACTATATGGAGCATTATGGAGCAAGACATGAAAGAGCTAGGCTCCAACGAGCCATTTCCAGATCAAGTTCAGATCTTGGAGTTCCTATCCATTTTTTTCGCCAAGGAATTTGTTGATTTGGTTTCGAGCAATCTCCAAGCATTAGCCAAGTCTAGTTTGGGGATTGAATACACTCTTCGACGACCTAAAGCAGACATCGGGAAGGCCATCATTGAGGGCCTCCGAGAGGATGCGTCGGAAAAGGGGTCACCTGTGGGGTTTTTCTTGGGCGTCCCCTCCGTATTCGATGAGCTCGAGGATGCAGATGAGAAGATCAATGATAGCCGTCAAGATCAAGGAGCAGCCTATGATTTAGGTAGACGAGCACAAGAAACCAGTAATGGCGGTGATGGTGGGGACGAAGGAGAAGCAAGCGAAGCGATTGAAAGATTGGGTGCTGGTTCGGGAGAAAAGGAAGCAGGTGGTGGTGAGGACCAACAAATGAACAATGCTCGGCTAAAAGTTATGGATGAAGCAAATACCAGATGGGTGCGGCTACCGGCATACACAACGCCACCAAGGAACAAACCAGGCAGGAACATGGAATTGAGGGTCAGATCCAAGGACTTCACAAAGGTAGTGGGCCACAGGCCTAATCTTCTCTATAGCCCCTTCCATTCTTTGAACGGCACTGTCAGCTTATATCATGGGACCAGATCTTCGTCGCTTCAGTCCTTCGCAGTAGCCGGGATTGATCCAGAGTATACCACCAACAAATTCAGCCAGCGGGAGGCATTTTACTTGACGAATTCAGTACAGTATGCACACGAGTTCCCTCTTCATTATCACCCTTCCAGGAATGTGGCTGACCCTGTGGCTGTTTTGGAATTCAAGGTCAAGGTGGAGGTTCTTCATGGTGAGGAACCTCCCAGTGTTGGCTCAGCCCCCTTTGCAGTAAAATGGTTTCGTGGCCCCGACGAAGAATGGCAGAAGTTCTGTGCAGCCAACATGCTTCCACGAAAAGCAAGAATTCAGCTTGGCCTCAATGCGACGCAACATAGCCATGACATCGTTATAGGTCCCATTTGCAAGGGAGTTAGCGTGACTGGTGGTGATATTGGAGTTGTTGGGATGGATCTTCCGAACAATGTGTACCTCACACAGGTTGCATTTTGTACCGAGAGGGCCAGGGCTTGGCTTGAGTAGCATTTGCGGATTGTGTTTTGTGAAGAGAGAGCAAAAGAAAACTGAATGTCTGATTGTCATTCGCCATAGTATTGTATCAAAACTTGGGAATCAATGTTACTCAAGACTACTCTTGTTTTTCTCACTAGGATGACATGGTATTATTTTCATATATGTGTGCTCTCTCTCTCTCTCTCTCTCTCTCTCTCTCTCTCTCTCTCTCTCTCTCTCTCTCTCTCTCTCTCACACACACACACACACACACACCGTATGTTGATGATGGTTGTTTTTTTTGTGGGTTGATTCAAATTGGAGCATGAAAGAACTCTCTTGTGTAGTTGAACCCTTTATTGATGACAGGGGTATGGCTGGAAGTATCCTTATGTGATGATACATTGCTGGTTTAAAAAGGGACTTGCTCGTGGAATTTTGGTTAAGAATTTATATTGATTGATCTGCTCCTACGAGCTCCGCCTCTTCCCCCTCCCGTCTACCTTCCCCTGCTTCTCGCCGTCGCGCGCCCCCCTCTCCCCCCCCGCCTGTCCCCCGCCATCTCCTCCGCCTCTCTCCCACGCCTCCTTCCTCGCTTCCTCCCCCGCCATCTCTCCCCCCCCGCCTTCTCCTCCCCCGCCTCCTTCCTCGCTTCCTCCCCCGCCATCTCTCCCCCCCCGCCTCCTTCCTCGCTTCCTCCCCCGCCATCTCTCCCCCCCGCCTTCTCCTCCACTTCGTGGCTCTTCCCCCCGCCTTCTCCCTCGCCTCCCTCTTCGTCTCGCCCCTCCTCCCACCGCTAGCTCCCCCGCCTCAGCTCCCCCCTCCCCCCCCCGCTATCCTCTCTCCCTCCGCCTCTCCGTTTCCTCGTAGGGCTGTGTCCCTCCCGTTGGTGACCCCGGTCTCTGGCCTTTTCCCTCTGGACTACCCCTGCCGATTCCGGTCTCCTTCTGGAGTTCACAGATGCAGATCATCAGTTGTTTGTTTCCACAGTATCCGCTCTTGAGGCCTCCTCCTTGGTCTGCAAGATAGTGGGTAGCCGTCCGATGCGGAGACAGCTTCGCGACCTTCTGCAAGGAAGCCTCGTTGGCGTGCCTGCCAAGATCGTTAGCGTCGATTTTTTGGGACGTGGCTACTACCAGGTGGATTTCGAGTCCCCCCAGGCAGCTCAGACGGTGCTGGCTCGGAGCCCCATTGCCCTCCGCTCATCCCGGGCGTTCCTAGCGCGATGGACTCACGGTTTCGACCCCGCTTCTGACCCGCTAGCAGGCGCGACAGGTTTCCCCATCACTATCTGCTTTCCTGGACTCCGCAGGGAGTACTTGCCCCTCTTGTCATCCATTGGCAAGGCGTTCGGGCAGGTGGTGGAGACGCCTCAGACAGCGGCTTCAGTGATAGCTCGGGCACCAGGACTCCCGACCATTCGTGTTGTGGTTCCGTCACCGGAGTCCCTCCCGAAGACGATCCTCCTTCCTTGTCTTTCTGGAGGATATCTGATACAGCGCGTGGAGTATTCGGGCCTCCCCGGCCAGTGCTACATCTGTCGGGAGATGGGCCACCTCGCACGCGCCTGTCCCCGCAAGGGGGTTCATCCTTCACGCTTTGCCGCCTCTGGACTCCCTTCAGGAGGCCCGAGGGGTGGCCATCCACCTCAGAGACCGGACATCCCTGGCTCGTCTCAGCAGTCGCCATCATCTGACGAGCAGGCCCCAGCGGAGGATGCCGCGCAGACCCAGGAGGCTGGCGGATGGCAGGAGGTTCGCCGGCGGAAACGCCCGGCCCGCAGGGACCGTCGCAGACGCCAGCAGGCAGCACAGGCTAGCGGACAAGCGACTCCGGCTGGCGTCCAGGCACCTACCCGCACTTATGCTCCAGTCAGGGATAGGCGGCCAACAGGTCCCACCCCGATGGACGAGGATTCGGTCTCAGTGCCCGTTGAGGCCACCGGTGGAGCCCCCCACATGGAGACCCCGCTCCCGCCTCCCCCCTCGGGGGGCCCCGCCCCCTCCATGGAGCAGATTCCTGAGGATCCCGGGCCGCACTCTGCGACCCCTGGCCCCTCTTCCCCTCACTCGGAGAGCACTCCTTCCACCCCCCCCTCTCCCCCCCCACCTCCCGCCTCCCCCGGCGAACCCCCCTGACACCTCTCCTCTGGCAAATGCCTCTCCATCCTCTCCTCGCTCTCTCCCCTCCTCTCCGCGAGCCACCATCCCTCCCTCGGCCTCTCCAGGATACTCCTCCAGACCACCCACTGCCCCGGGGCAGCGCAGCTGGGTAGGCCAGAGTTCAGTTCAGTGACTGTTCCACCGCCACTCCGGGCCGGTGGAGATGGCGATCCTAGCTTCGCCCGCCACAGAGTTTTCTCCAGCCTCCCCTGGGGGGCCCCCGCGAGTGATGGGGCTCCCAGTGGATTACGGTTTTTTCAGGTGTCTCCAGCTGGATGCTGGCCCGTTCGAGACACTGGTCGTGCCCTTGCGAGTTTGCGTGGTGTGCCATCCCTCTCGTTCTCCTTCAGTGGTGAGCAGCATGGTGGCCTTCTCCTTTCCTCTCAGTGTTGCCCCAGACACAGCATGGGATTGCAACTCTGTAGAGGAAGTTTTGCGTGATCAGATACTGGAGTTTTCTCACCACTTCAGTGACTTGGGGCTCACGGACCTTTTGCAGACCCGATTACACTCAGCCCGCATGAGCTTGTTTGGTATAGGAGATTGGCGGGCGGATCCGGTCCACACCTCAGTTGAGGCGGTGCTACTGATTCTCCTCCATGCCGCCCCGAGGATGCAGCCTACCTTTAGATACATATATGCAGAGGATTGGTCTCACGCCTATGCCCTGGACAGGGCGAAGGTGGAGTGGGGCTGGACACAGAGACAGGTCACCCTCTTTTTGGAGAGACTCCGCACCCGTACAGACAGTGACTATTCTCCCTCCAAGCCGGCGCCCAAGACTCACAGAGTGGAGGGCAGCTCATCCGGGCCGGCTGAGAGGGGTGAGCCAGTGGCGGCTGCTTCACTTGCCATAGCTCATCCATGAGGATCCTCTCATGGAACATCCAGGGTCTTGGTGGACCTCGCTGCTACATTGGTCGGGGCAGACTTCGCCAGGACATCCAGAGGGCTCTCGTTGGAGGACCCATAGATATCCTTTTCATCCAAGAGCACCACCTCTCTGCCGGGCGTACCCGTACCTGCGGGAAGATCTTGCCAGGCAGGAGTCACACTTTTTGGTCACCGGCATATGGCTCCCAGGGGAACGAGGGTGGAGTATGCATCTCAGTCAGCGAGCAGCTTCTATCCGAGGTTGTGGATTCTGGCACTCTGGCATATGGCTCCTAGGGGAACCAGGGTGGAGTATGCATCTCAGTCAGCGAGCAGCTTCTATCCGAGGTTGTGGATTCAGGGTCGAGCGCAGTGGATCATCCTTCGGGTTGGGGAAGACCGCATTGGCTTCCTCAACTTCTACGCCCCTAATGGGGCGACCGGGAGAGGTGAGTTCTGGAGCACCATTAGGCAGTCCCTCCCCATGGCAGACCATTGGTGCCTAGGGGGGGATTGCAACATGCTGGAGGATGCAGAGGACAGGATGGGGGGCAGCCAGGAGACCATTCATGGACCGGAGCTCGCTGCCTGGGAGGAACTAGTGCTGCAGGTGAGAGGCCAGGATCCGTGGACTCTCTCGGAGTTTGGCAGGTTGCAGGGGAGTTTATCTTTCTCGCGCTCGGATAGACGGGCCACAGGAGTTAACCTTTCCCGCATCGACAAGTTTTACATTGATGAGTGGGCTTGCAATAGAGGTGGCACTGTGGGTATACTTGCAGGCTTCTCGTTTTCAGACCACTTTCCAGTGCTTCTCCAGATCGAGGACCCTACGAGAGGAGAGCGAGGCTAGAGCGTCCGGATTCCAGATTGTCTCATAGAGGAGCCCGAGATTGCGACCAGAGTTGAGCAGGTCTGGCAGGAGCTTCAGTTCAGGAGAGGATCGGCCAGCGATCTTGACAGGGGTTTGCAGGAGATCAGTAGGATGCTCAGACAGGCTGCCCTGGACTGTCTGGAGGCTTTCAGAGAGCAGGAGAGGAGCCTGCGGAGGAGTCTAGCTTCCCTTCAGAGACTTCAGGAGAGGGATCCTACGAGCCCTTGGATTTCAGAGCAGATGGAGTCAGCTCGCACAGAGATCAGATCCATCGAGGAGAGGAGGGTGGAGTTCTGATTCCATGCTCGGGCTTCTTTTTGGACACGGGCTGGAGACAGAGTGACTCGAGATTTCTTTGAGGCGACAGGGCCTCGCTTCAGACGAGAGGGTCTCACGCGTCTTCGGCAGGCTGGTGGCCAGGTAGTGGTGGATCCCCCCAGAGTTCGGGCGATCGCCACAGATTTTTACAGGGATCTGCTCTCTGCTGAGCCAGCAGATGACAGGGTGAGAGAGGCTCGGGAGGCAGTCTGGAGCTACACGAAACCGGTTGTGCCGGCCCATTTGCAGCACTCCCTTCTCTCCCCCTTCTCGGATACGGAACTGGAGGCGGCTCTTCAGGCACTTCCTCGGGGCAAATGCCCAGGAGAGGACGGTCTCTCAGTGGCTTTCTTCCAGAGGTACTGGGGTCTCTTGCATAGGGGTTTCAGATTGGCATACCAGGAGATCATGGAGTCGGGAGACATGCCGGACAGCATGGCAGAGGGGTTGATTCACTTGATCCCCAAAGAGGGAGGAGACAGACTGGAGATTAGACAGTGGAGACCGATCACCTTGCTAGGCACGGCCTACAAGGTCCTAGCTAAGGCGATCAGCAGGCGGCTTCAGCCTCACCTTCCGGACATCATCCACTCCACGTAGACAGGCTTCATCCAGGATAGGAGCATCCTGGATAACATCTTCTCTTTCTGGGAGGCTACGGCTTTGGCTAGATTTCGGCAGGAGGATCTGGCAGTGCTCCTTCTCGACTTCGAGAAGGCATATGATCGGGTGGACTGGGCCTTCTTGGAAGGCACTGTGGAGAGGATGGGCTTCCCCCCTCAGTGGATCCGTGGGGTCTCTGCACTCTACACATCGGCTCATAGCCAGGTGCTGATACAGGGCGTGCGCGGAGAGAGGTTCCAGCTCTCGCGCTCGGTGCGGCAGGGGTGCCCCTTGGCGCCCTTTCTTTTTCTTTTTGTGGCGGAGGCCATGAGCACTTTCTTGACGGCACAGGATACAGGTTTGCGGGGCCTCCAACTCCCCATCCGCACCTCGGAGGAGCTCCTAGACTCGGAGTTTGCGGATGACACTGCTGTCTATCTTCAGGGAGGGGAGGAGAACCTCCGCCGCTTCGCCTCAGCCATGGACCGGTTTTGCAGAGCTTCGGGCGCTTTGATCAACTGGCACAAGTCGTGTGGGTTGTGGGTCAGTTCTGTGCCCCCCCCCCCCCCCCCGACTTGGAGGCCAGTTGATGGGTTTCAGTGGCTGCCCCCTGGCACTACAGTGCGCTATTTGGGATGCTATGTGGGCATTGACATATCTCCAGAGCAGCAGATAGCCCCCCTTCTTCTGAGCATTCGGAAGAAGCTTCTGTATTGGAGTACCGCTCGTTTATCTCTGGCTGGCCGAGTGGTTGTGGCCAACCAGGTTCTGCTTGCTACCATGTGGTACATCACTTCTTGCTGGGCCTTCTCTCGGGCGTGCATTGGCCAGGTGCAGAGGCTCATCAGGAACTTTCTTTGGTCCGGTGGGACGGGCGGCCCGCCAGGGTCAAGGTGGCATGGGCTGTGATCACTCAGCCGAGGGAGAAAGGCGGCCTGGGCATAGTTGATCCTATTTGTCAGAGCCGAGCTTTGCTTGGCAAGTTGGTGGTTTGTGGCCTCCTACCAGGCGCTGAGCCGTGGAAGGAGTTTCTTGTTTCCAAGATTCTCAGCCGCACTCCTTCTCTTAGCGGCCCTTGGACCCCCAGCATCAGGTGGATCTTTACAGAGCAGCGATCCAGAGGAGTGGGCCTTGGCTTCGAGGAGCGTTTTGCAGCTACCCTTCTGAGGGCCTGGGAGCATCTGAGGCCGTCACTCTTCCAGACTCCCCCGGGCACCGATGAGGAGCGCCTGAGGCAGCCATTGATCTGGAACCCCTTGATCCGACTTCCCAGTGGTCATATGGTTGGATCGCGATCTCACGTGTCGTGGGGCCCGTTGAGCTCCGGCCCAGCCCAGTCCCTAGACGACTGGATATGTTTTCAGAAGCTGCCTCTAGAGGTTCAGGAGAGGAGACTCAGCGGGATGAGGGGCAGAGAGTTGATGAGGCAGGACATTGAGGCGGCCATCCCCCGAGAGTGGCGGACTCCAGTACAGGACCCTCCACCTCCACAGTGGATGGGAGTCTTTATTTGGCATGAGATCCTTCTAGCGGTCTGCGGCTCAGCAGAGAGAGTCGCCCCACTCACCTTCGAGGTGGGAGAGGGAGGCCAGCTTCAGAGGACCCGACTAGATTTGGATGAGTTCCAGGGTTGTATCTTTCAGAGGGTGCGGGTGGTCGGCTTTCATCAGAGACAGTGGCATGTAGACCCCTCACCGGCCTCGATAGGGGAGGACTATTCTTGGAGATTATGGGCTTGGGACAGCAGGCCCCTTATTCGCCTTCAGTGGGATCCAGGCGAGTGGCTTTGGCGAGATCCCTACTCGGCCCCTACCAGCCCAGGCACCCCCTTTTTTCAGTACACAGCGAGGCTGGGGCGGCGGATTCAGAGACACAGGATAGCGGGCACCCCGGCGGCGGCCGAGCATTGGCGGCGACAAGGGCTCTCCCCTGCCTTCCTTAGGGACTTCTGGCAGCGCCTTTGGGCCAGCTTCCGGCCCCGGAAGGTGACGCTTTTTCTCTGGCTTAGAGTGCATAGAGGACTGGCTGTGGGGGCTTGGCTATCGGTGCGGCCATGCACAGGAGTCGCAGCGGCACTGCTTATGGGATTGCCCACAGGCACAGCAGGTCTGGCAACGCGCTCTCAGGATGGTTTTTGCAAGCTCGCTAGGTGAGATGATGGTGACGTGGGGTGCGGTGGCTTGGGCCACGAACAGCGCCCCGGCCCTTAGATACGAGGACGTCCCTGGCAGTGTGACCATCCACAGATGGGAGATGATCAGCAGCATGACGGCTTGGCACATATGGAGAGCCCGATGCAGGGAGGCCATAGACCGCCACGCGACTCCACCGGCGGAGGTCATACAGGCCCTCTGGGTGGACATCATTCACACCTTGAGAGGACACTGGGGGAAACTTCACGGCGACTCGGATCGCATGAGAGGTCGCCGCAAGTCGTTCCTCCGCACTTGGCAGCCTGACCAAAAAGTGTGACTCCTGCCTGGCAAGATCTTCCCGCAGGTACGGGTACGCCCGGCAGAAAGGTGGTGCTCCTGGATGAAAAGGATTTCTATGGGTCCTCCAACGAGAGCCCTCTGGATCTCCTGGCGAAGTCTGCCCCGACCAATGTAGCATTCGATTGTAATCTCTAATAGCAAAAACTCTTCTATTTGAAGCACTCACAAACTCTACCTCATGGTTTACTATACCTTCAACTTCTATGTCATGATGATACTCTTGTTCTAAGGTTGGATCATGTTCTCCATTTACATTAATAGGGGAATGAGAAAGAAGAAGGGCAGGACCAAGAAGAGAAGAACTGTAAGAAGCTTTCGCTACTACCGCGCTCGAGGACGTGCGCAAAATAGGAAGGGGGGAGTATGAGCTATGGCAAGTGAAGCAGCCGCCACTGGCTCACCCCTCTCAGCCGGCCCAGATGAGCTACCCTCCACTCTGTGAGACTTGGGCGCCGCCTTGGAGGGAGAATAGTCACTGTCTGTCCGGGTGCGGAGTCTCTCCAAAAAGAGGGTGACCTGTCTCTGTGTCCAGCCCCACTCCACCTTCGCCCTGTCCAGGGCATAGGCGTGAGACCAATCCTCTGCATATATGTATCTAAAGGTAGGCTGCATCCTCGGGGCGGCGTGGAGGAGAATCAGTAGCACCGCCTCAACTGAGGTGTGGACCGGATCCGCCCGCCAATCTCCTATACCAAACAAGCTCATGCGGGCTGAGTGTAATCGGGTCTGCAAAAGGTCCGTGAGACCCAAGTCACTGAAGTGGTGAGAAAACACCAGTACCTGATCACGCAAAACTTCCTCTACAGAGTTGCAATCCCATGCTGTGTCTGGGGCAACACTGAGAGGAAAGGAGAAGGCCACCATGCTGCTCACCACTGAAGGAGAACGAGAGGGATGGCACACCACGCAAACTCGCAAGGGCACGACCAGTGTCTCAAACGGGCCAGCATCCAGCTGGAGACACCTGAAAAAACCGTAATCCACTGGGAGCCCCATCACTCGCGGGGGCCCCCCCAGGGGAGGCTGGAGAAAACTCTGTGGCGGGCGAAGCTAGGATCGCCATCTCCACCGGCCCGGAGTGGCGGGTGGAACAGCCGCTGAACTGAACTCTGGCCTACCCAGCTGCGCTGCCCCGGGGCAGTGGGTGGTCTGGAGGAGTATCCTGGAGAGGCCGAGGGAGGGATGGTGGCTCGCGGAGAGGAGGGGGGAGAGCGAGGAGAGGATGGAGAGGCATCTGCCAGAGGAGAGGTGTCAGGGGGGGCCGCCGGGGGAGGCGGCGGGGGGGGCGGGGGGGGGCTAGGGGGGGAGAGGGGAGGGTGGAAGCAGTGCTCTCCGAGTGAGGGGAAGAGGGGCCAGGGGTCGCAGAGTGCGGCCCAGGATCCTCAGGAATCTGCTCCATGGAGGGGGCGGGGCCCCCCGAGGGGGGAGGCGAGAGCGGGGTCTCCATGTGGGGGGCTCCACCGGCGGCCTCAACGGGCACTGAGACTGAATCCTCGTCCATCGGGGTGGGACCTGTTGGCCGCCTATCCCTGACTGGAGCATAAGTGCGGGTAGGTGCCTGGACGCCAGCCGGAGTCGCCTGTCCGCCAGCCTGTGCTGCCTGCTGACGTCTGCGACGGTCCCTGCGGGCCGGGCGTTTCCGCCGGCGAACCTCCTGCCATCCGCCAGCCCCCTGGGTCTGCGCGGCATCCTCCGCCGGGGCCTGCTCGTCAGATGATGGCGACTGCTAGGACGAGCCAGGGATGTCCGGTCTCTGAGGTGGATGGCCACCCCTCGGGCCTCCTGAAGGGGGTCCAGAGGCGGCAGAGCATGAAGGATGAACCCCCTTGCGGGGACAGGCGCGTGCGAGGTGGCCCATCTCCCGACAGATGTAGCACTGGCCGGGGAGGCCCGAATACTCCACGCGCTGTATCAAATGTCCTCCAGAAAGACAAGGGAGGAGGATCGTCTTCGGGAGGGACTCCGGTGACGGAACCACAACACGAATGGCCGGGAGTCCTGGTGCCCGAGCTATCACTGAAGCCTGAAGCCGCTGTCTGAGGCGTCTCCACCACCTGCCCGAACGCCTTGCCAATGGATGACAAGAGGGGCAAGTACTCCGTGCGGAGTCCAGGAAAGCAGATAGTGATGGGGAAACCTGTCGCGCCTGCTAGCGGGTCAGAAGCGGGGTCGAAACCGTGAGTCCATCGCGCAAGGAACGCCCGGGATGAGCGGAGGGCAATGGGGCTCCGAGCCAGCACCGTCTGAGCTGCCTGGGGGGACTCGAAATCCACCTGGTAGTAGCCACGTCCCAAAAAATCGACGCTAACGATCTTGGCAGGCACGCCAACGAGGCTTCCTTGCAGAAGGTCGCGAAGCTCTCTCCGCATCGGACTATCTTGCAGACCAAGGAGGAGGCCTCAAGAGCGGATACTGTGGAAACAAACAACTGATGATCTGCATCTGTGAACTCCAGAAGGAGACCGGAATCGGCAGGGGTAGTCGGAGCGGCTTCCATGGAGTCCTCCAGAGGGAAAAGGCCAGAGACCGGGGTCACCAACGGGAGGGACACAGCCCTACGAGGAAACGGAGAGGCGGAGGGAGAGAGGATAGCGGGGGCGGAGAGGGGGGGGGGGGGAGGGGGGAGCTGAGGCGGGGGAGCTAGCGGTGGGAGGAGGGGCGAGACGAAGAGGGAGGCGAGGGAGAAGGCGGGGGGAAGAGCCGCGAAGCGCAGGAGAAGGCGGGGGGGAGAGATGGTGGGGGAGGAAGCGAGGAAGGAGGCGGGGGGGGAGAGATGGCGGGGGAGGAAGCGAGGAAGGAGACGGGGGAGGAGAAGGCGGGGGGGGAGAGATGGCGGGGGAGGAAGCGAGGAAGGAGGCGGGGGAGAAAGGCGGAGGAGATGGCGGGGGACAGGCGGGGGGGGAGAGGGGGGCGCGCGACGGCGAGAAGCAGGGGAAGGTAGACGGGAGGGGGAAGAGGCGGAGCTCGCAGGAGCAGATCAATCAATATAAATTCTTAACCAAAATTCCACGAGCAAGTCCCTTTTTAAACCAGCAATGTATCATCACATAAGGATACTTCCAGCCATACCCCTGTCATCAATAAAGGGTTCAACTACACAAGAGAGTTCTTTTATGCTCCAATTTAAATCAACCCACAAAAAAAACAACCATCATCAACATATGGTGTGTGTGTGTGTGTGTGTGTGTGTGTGTGTGTGTGTGTGTGAGAGAGAGAGAGAGAGAGAGAGAGAGAGAGAGAGAGAGCACACATATATGAAAATAATACCATGTCATCCTAGTGAGAAAAACAAGAGTAGTCTTGAGTAACATTGATTCCCAAGTTTTGATACAATACTATGGCGAATGACAATCAGACATTCAGTTTTCTTTTGCTCTCTCTTCACGAAACACAATCCGCAAATGCTGCTCGAGCCAAGCCCTGGCCCTCTCGGTACAAAATGCAACCTGTGTGAGGTACACATTGTTCGGAAGATCCATCCCAACAACTCCAATATCACCACCAGTCACGCTAACTCCCTTGCAAATGGGACCTATAACGATGTCATGGCTATGTTGCGTCGCATTAAGGCCAAGCTGAATTCTTGCTTTTCGGCTCTCTCTCTCTCTCTCTCTCTCTCTCTCTCTCTCTCTCAGGCTGCCCATGAACTATACTGGCTGTTTGGGGACTGTTTTGGAGGCTTCCATCATGAAGAAATATTGAAGGCGAGGTATTGAATCAATTTATTATGGAAGCATGTTGGCTGCACAGAACTTCTGCCATTCTTCGTCGGGGCCACGAAACCATTTTACTGCAAAGGAGGCTGAGCCAACACTGGGAGGTTCCTCACCATGAAGAACCTCCACCTTGACCTTGAATTCCAAAACAACCACAGGGTCAGCCACATTCCTGGAAGGGTGATAATGAAGAGGGAACTCGTATGCATACTGTACTGAATTCGTCAAGTAAAATGCCTCCCGCCGGCTGAATTCGTTGGTGGTATACTCTGGATCAATCCCGCCTACTGCGAAGGACTGAAGCGACGAAGATCTGGTCCCATGATATAAGCTGACAGTGCCGCTCAAAGAATGGAAGGGGCTATAGAGAAGATTAGGCCTGTGGCCCACTACCTTTGTGAAGTCCTTGGATCTGATCCTCAATTCCATGTTCCTGCCTGGTTTGTTCCTTGGTGGCGTTGTGTATGCCGGTAGCCGCACCCATCTGGTATTTGCTTCATCCATAACTTTTAGCCGAGCATTGTTCATTTGTTGGTCCTCACCACCACCTGCTTCCTTTTCTCCCGAACCAGCACCCAATCCTTCAATCGCTTCGCTTGCTTCTCCTTCGTCCCCACCATCACCGCCACTACTGGTTTCTTGTGCTCGTCTACCTAAATCATAGGCTGCTCCTTGATCTTGACGGCTATCATTGATCTTCTCATCTGCATCCTCGAGCTCATCCAATACGGAGGGGACGCCCAAGAAAAACCCCACAGGTGACCCCTTTTCCGACGCATCCTCTCGGAGGCCCTCAATGATGGCCTTCCCGATGTCTGCTTTAGGTCGTCGAAGAGTGTATTCAATCCCCAAACTAGACTTGGCTAATGCTTGGAGATTGCTCGAAACCAAATCAACAAATTCCTTGGCGAAAAAAATGGATAGGAACTCCAAGATCTGAACTTGATCTGCAAATGGCTCGTTGGAGCCTAGCTCTTTCATGTCTTCCTCCATAATGCTCCATATAGTCCCCGATCCATTCGGGAGATTGAATGCCAAACCTAGATATTCGGTTGCAAGTACCTTCACCGACTCACTGTACACCGTCTTCACACTACAATCAGTCATGTCTGCTTTTCTCTCTTTCCCTGTTGGTGATACAAGGTGGGGCTGTCCCGCAGAGCTGATCCCAGAGGCTCTTCCTTTATCGTCTGCAACAAGCACAACAGGCAGTCAACCATAAACTTGTGAGACATCCCTCAACAAAGAGTGGGCAGCGAAGCTAGGGTTCAATCAGTTGATAGAGCAGGAGTAGGAGGAGCTGGCTGAACCCGAGGGAGCACAAGAACTGCTAAGAAACTTTTTAGAAACAGAAACCTTACTGGTCCCTGGGAAGGAGCCTGGATCGGTGACCACACCGCTTGTGAAGCAGGCGTTCGGGCTGCCAGATGAAGGGATAACAAAATCTGATAAGCAGTACCGAGTGGCAGCCGAAGTGCCCAAGAAGGGGCAGATGCATCAAGTAAAAGATGTCATTAACCCAGACAGAAGGGCTACTTACACAATATAGCTCTAATGGCGATATCAGAGGACATGTCACTACAAACAGGTTGTGGGCCGCAGAAAAAGGGGAGAAAGTTAATTGGGCATCCATATATTTAGAAAACCTCAAAAGAAAGGCGGCCACAGCCACAGAAACGAGGGGCCATACTGTGCAGAATGAATAAAGAAAGAAGAACAAAGCAAAGGGCAGAGAGCTCCACCAGAACAAAGGTGACACAGGAGAGACCCCCACCCCAAGGACCAAGTGCAACAAGCGGGTACTTCTTCACAGAAAAGGCCCTTGAACTTTGAGGAGATGATGGATGAGGACATCCTTGCTGAAGAATTGGAAGGGCACATTCAGCTTAAGAGGAAGAGAGTGGCAGGAGCAACAAGATAGGAGGACCGCATGATGGAAAGTATACCACGCACCTTGCCTCTACCCCAGGGCAAGCAGGTGCATGATGACTATTCGGAAGACGTAGGTGTGAAAGGGGATGGGCCTGCTGATGATGTAGAGCCCAAGATCGAGACAGAAAAGAAGCTCAAGAAGGTCCATGGTGACTATTCAGAAAGCGCAAATGGCAAATCTGAGGACAACACCCAAGATACAAGACATTCTACAGAGAGACAAAATGTAATGATCGACCTCCGACCCCTCCATGAACAATATCAAGAGCAGCAACAATAGCAACAACGACAAAAGCAACGACAAAAGCAACAAGAGCAGCAACAACACGAGCAGCAACAACAACAACCGCAACAAGAGCAGCAACGAGAGCAATAGTTACAGCAACAGCAACAGATGGGAGCCCTGGACACAACTATCAACCACAAACTGGACCAAGCCATGGCAAGGCTCAGAGGCAACCTACACGTTACCGGGGAAGCAAAGGAGCAGATGATAAGGACGATGCGGCTGATTGCAATTTATGAGAAAAACACAAAAGACTGTCTGGAGTCTCTTTTAGGTCTTGCGAAAGAACAACTCGAGGGATCCACCAGCAGCCTGCGCTACAGGCTTGAGAGTGCTGAGGCACAGCTGTGTCATAAGGAGGAGAAGCTGAAAGAGTTTGCACAGGCTATGACCATTCTCGAAGGAGAGCGCAACCAACTCACACAAACTGTCGAAGGACTTGAGGAAGCCAGCCATAAGGAGAAAGCACACCATGCACAATTCATGGAGGCTAGGAAGATAAAACTCGAGATAGTTAGGCAAAAGTTAGGGGTTGCACATGCCTGCGAGAAAGAAACCCGGGAAAGAGTAGAGAAAGCTGATGCGCTGGAAAGGAAATTGAGGGAGTTACAGCAGGTTCTGGAAAAGAGAAGAGAAATCGATGCCTAGAACACTCAAATTTGGAATTCTACATTTGAGGAGTTGCAAACTCGAGTGCTCACTATCACCGCTGAAAGGGATGTCCTACAGCAAGAGGTCAATGCTACTCACTGATACCAAGAAAAAGCTCATCAAATCTGTAGCACGCAACCTGGCTCAAGGCACTAGCTACCATGTGGGAATTGTAAGAGCAAAGAGAAGCCAAGATCGGAGACTTACAACTACCATGGTGAAGCACACCCAGTCCACACAAACTAAGGCTACTCAGACAAAAGCTGAGGATAAAGATATAGCCTACTGGAGGAGGCAAGTAGAGGTGGCTAGGGAGAAAGTGAAAAATCTGCAGGAGGCCAACAAGGGTTCAAAGCATAACCAAGAGTACATCAACTTGGTAAGAGAGCTCCAGCAGGACAACAAAAGGATGATGGCAAGAGAAGAAGAGGTGAGAAAGTACAAAGAGCAGTTAGAGCAGTTTGAAGAGCAGAAAAATGCATAGGTGCACACCTTAGAAGTGGTCCTCACTATAGCCTAAGAAAGACTGATCACTCAGCCAAATAAGGAAGGTGGAAAAAATGCAAGGGTTGGTGAACAATGCATACAGCTTCCCTAGAGATGCGGCCAATACTCTCAAAACTATCTACTATGAAACAACATGTGAGAATGTAACACTCAGAGAGAAGTTGCTCAAGGCCCAAGAGGACCTAAATACTACTAAGGAACAGGCTCAGCTAATTGATGCTCATGATAAGGAACCGCTAGCCACCAGCATTCCTAGAAAAACCCGAGGGGAGTTGATTGTTGTAGAGAACCGCGAGGTTGATGCAGCAAGTACAGGGATTGCTGAGACAAGTGCCAGAACCTACCGAGCTGAGTTTTTACAAAACAACTGCTTATGTACTTAACAGTGAACTTACCAAGCTTAACAAGCCGCTCCCACACTTTTATGATGACACAGAAAGGCTGACCAAACAACCAAATCTGGGAGCATAGTTTTTTCATACGGCAACCATACAGCATATGCATACAAGTATGGAAATATGGTTGCAGTATGGTAAATGCCGCAACCATACGGCATACGTGACCATAAAACCATGTTATGTTTCATGCTCGGCTCTCTGTTTGCATGCCTGCATTACCTTTCTGAATGAACTAAATCAGAATTTGCATTGTGGTGCTTGCTACTACTAGCTAGCAAATTCTAGGGCTACTACAATGGGCCACACGTAATAGCTTGGCCAAGCATATGCCTATGCGCAAATTCATGAGATATATGTAAAAACTTTGGAACCAATCAAAACAGATGAAACCAAATCCAAAAACTCACAAATATTTCTTGTTTTCTGTAATGTGAACATTCAATGAAGAAACAGAGAGTGTACTGTACGCTCACAAATGCCTTGAAAATTGAAGGCA
Source organism: Cibotium barometz (assembly GCF_041138505.1). Classification (NCBI taxonomy): domain Eukaryota; kingdom Viridiplantae; phylum Streptophyta; class Polypodiopsida; order Cyatheales; family Cibotiaceae; genus Cibotium; species Cibotium barometz. The sequence continues at coordinate 48,112,126 of NC_141068.1, forward strand.
TGCTTGGCGCTATGGGAAAGTACAGAGCTGTGAAAAGGAGAAAACAGCTATCTACAGGCACTCAAGGAGGCTGGTAGGAAGAGTGAACGATGAACCACTCCGGAGGAGCATAGTGCCATGACACAGTCCCAGCGGTGTGCTTGAAGAACAATGAAGCCCTCCCCCAATGCCTAATGAAATCAAATCTGCGCTGCTCTGCAGCTGTAGCTGTACCTGATGAATTGTCCCACTGATTACAAAGAGTGTGAACAAGCTCTGTTCATATCATAGTGAGAGTCTGAGAAGTCGATGAAGGATTTGCACTCAGCACATGAGAACATCGGCATTTCCAAATGCACCATAAGGAAATGCTGACAAGCGTGGAGAAAATGGGCTCTCTAGTCTCGGTAGTAAAGTCATGAACACCATGCGGCAGCATAGAGAGAAAGGCTTGGCTATGACCAATACCTGACAACATGAAGACTGGATCCTCATGCTCCCCCTCAAAGAAAAGATGAGAGCCAGGAAACTGAAGAAAAGATGAGAGCCAGGAAACTGAAGAAGCCAAGATACCCTAGTCACATGGAACGCGCAGTTTCATGTGGCAGACCCAACAATGGAACCATGAAATCGGCCTTAAATAAAATCCTGACAGGCGGTAGACGATATGAACACTTGAGACACTTGCACAACACTTGAGATAGAGAGAAAGGGAGCTAGAGTGGTCCTACACAGAGAAGGCATTGGCCCCAAACCTCGACGCCCCTTGCGATATTTCTTTATTTATTCACAAAAGCTTTAGAACAAATACGGGCTCCTCCATGAGAAACTTACATGAAGGTTCTTGAACTTCACCTAACACAAGCACACGTGTCCATGGGGTACACATCAATACCTACTTGGTTCTCACGCCCTTGATGGGAAGTAGACGATATGAACACTTGAGACACTTGCACAACACTTGAGATAAAGAGAAATGGAGCTAGTGCGCTCCTACACAGAGAAGGCATTGAACCGGAACCTCCTTGCGGTATGTCTTTATTTGTTCACAAAAGCTCTAGTACCAATACATGCTCCTCACGAGAAAAACTTGCATGAAGCTTCTTGATATTCACCCGACACAATCACACGTGCCCATGGCGTACACAACCATCAACACCTACTATTGCACCTTAGGTTTCTTATGCCCTTGTCTTGCTTGGTTTTTCACCCAAACGAGGATGCAAAAGTGAGCCCAAGGCTATCTTTTATACATCCTGGAAGACAAGCAACTTCCTTTATTTTTAACACAAAATAAAGCTATTTTAACTAGAAAAAACTAAATTCTCATACTCTCTCTGCAGATTCTCATTCACCCATGCAAAACAACAAGCATTCAAAACATGTACCAAACATGGCATAGAATAGCATGTAAGCAATCCAACAAAGCAAACATTCCATGCACAAGCAAGGCATGAGTTTAGTATGTAAAGAAAGCCTACCATCATGCATGCCCTAGCATACATGCACGACCCCTTTTTACACATGTCTACACACACTTATCATCATGCACCAATACCTTCATGTGCAAAATCCTAACATGTAACTTCATGTACAAACCCTAGGGCCAAGCACACATGGAAGGCATGCATTGTGAGGACAAGGGGGGTCATATATATAGAGAGCTAGGAGCTAAGTTGCATTATTCGTTATTCGACATTCAATTTATTCACAAATTAAAGGCGTATTTTATGATAGAGGTTATTGTTCGATCGAAATATACGTGGACACATCACGTATTTTCAAATATACGATTTTCCACTTACATTTCGATCGAAAGACTTTCGATCGAAATGTAAGTAGTATAAAAATCCCCAAATCTAGCTTGGGGACTCATTTGAACTGCCATTTTACTGACCCCGCTCCTGGGTATGCAAGGTAATGGCTAAAGTCATAAAAAATCTTGTAAAGTTTTTTTAAAATATTAATAAATGAAATTAATATAGATTTAACTTATCTTATATTTAAGATAAATTTAGGTTAGCTTTTTATCTCGTGTTAGAGCTTAGTCTCACACTTTAGATAAAATTGTAGTTGCTTATCTTTTTGTGTTCGAGCTGGTCTCACACTCTAATATAAATGTAGATCATAGTTGTTTATCTTTTTGTGTTCGAGCATGATCTCACTCTCTAAGATAAACATAGGTTTTAGTTTTTGGTTTATTTTGTTGTGTTCGAGGCTAGTCTCACACTCCAAGATAAATTTAGGTTTAGCTTTTTATTTATCTTTTTGTGTTCGAGCATAGCCTCACACTCTTAGATAAATATCCGTTTTAGTTTTGAGTTTATCTTATTGTGTTCGACCAAAGTCTCACACTTTATGATAAATTTAGAAATTAGATGATATCCAATATCGTATTGAATTTGGATATAGCCACTCACTCTATTTGCTTTCTTGCTCGTAGGCTACAAACATGGTTCGTGGGCAAGAATGGTCGTATGTAGATGAACTAGTTCTAGGCAAAAATACCTCACATATTCACTGTAAAAGTTGTGGCCATACTTTTCATGACAATGCAACTAGAATTAAAGAACATCTTTTTAATATTGGAGTCAATGTTAATGGTGATGTTCCTCTCCACCTGGTGATACACATGTGCGCTTGCAGAAATATGCTACAAACCTTAAAGCAAGTGCATCATAGGTGAAGAAGAAAATAAAGCAAGGCATCAGATGTGGAGCCTCAGTTGAGTGCACACCTGAAAGTACGAAGGTTGAGGAAGAAGAGCCTAGGGATTATATATCTCCATGTATGGGTCAAAACTCTCGTGTCCAAAGCTCATATGCAATTTCAATGTCAGGCCATGCAATAGATCAATGCTTGCAGAATGCATTTGATAAACAATCAATGCTCGAATTACACTTAAAGTGGACTGGCATGTGGTATATCATTTAATGTGATTCGTAATCCTATCTTCCAGGATGCATTGATGAGTACTGCAAAGAAGGATTTTGTTATGCCCGATTACAATAAAATGCGTACAGAATATGTAGACAAAGTGAAGAGTAGCACATAAGCTATACTTAAGTGAACTGTGCTATACTTTGTGCTAATGTTTGGATGCACAATATCTTTAGATGGTTGGACCAGTTGCCAAAAGAAACCATTGATTAATATTATGTGCATTTGACCTAGAGGATCTATATTTCTTGAGGCTATTCGGATACATCCCTCAAAGAAAAGACATTTGCTTATTTGTCAAAGGTATATGAGCGAGCTATTGCCAAAGTTGGGGGGCCAAAGAATGTTACAACTATTGTCACAAATAATGCATCCAATTATAAAGGGACAAGAAAAATATCCCGAGTTATCATGGGTTTCGTGTGCATCACACACTTTGAACTTGTTATTGAAGGATATAGGAAAGATGCCTTTTATAAAGCGGACTCTATTGAATGCTGTGGTGAAGTTTATAAGGGAGCATCAATTTACATATGCCTTATTTTGTACCAAGTCACCCACGAAGACCTTCAGATTTTTTGTGCCACGCGTTTCGCTACTGCTTATTATGTATTGAGTACATTGTTAACATTGCGGCCAAATATAAATGAAATAGTGGCAGATAGACGTTGGGATGCATGGATTGCAAAATATCCTAGCTATCACACTGTAAAGTGTGTGCAACTAGTTCAGCCGCCAAATTGGTGCAATGTAGAAAAAATTGTGGGAGTGTCAAAGCCCTTCGTTGAATTGCTACGTATTGTTGACACTGACAAGTTTGTGTTTGGCAACGTATATTGGTTAATGTCTAAAGCTATTCGCCAAGTAAAATAATTTAACCAATTTACTACAAGGGAGAAATCAGAGCTTGTTACAGTTACAAATTCTCGTTGGGCACAGATGCATACACCTTTGCATGGAGCTGCGTTTGTACTGGATCCCAAGTTTCAGATGTTTGGACAAGCAGCAAATAGTGAGGTTATGAGTAATTTTAAAAAAGTCTGCTTGCAATTATTATCAGGAGATGACGGTAAAGAAGCATTCCATCAAAGAGTCGATTATGCTAATAGACAGGGTATGTTTGGGGACCCTTGACACATTGACACAATCAAGAAGGTAAGTGCTCCAATATGGTGGAAGGAGTATGGCGGTGACAAAATAGAGCTACAACATGTAGCTACTCATGCGTTATCAGTTACAGCATCAAGTGGAAGTTGTGAGCGAAACTGGTCTGTTTTCAACTTTGTGCACACGAAATTGCCTAAATCCTAATCGTGTAGCTGACTTGGTATATGTTTTTTGCAACATGTGTTTAATCCATGCTCCATCTAAAATAGCTACAAGAGCAACATAAGCGATCTTTGGAGCTTTTCAAACTCATGAGACTCTCGCAATAGAGTAACAGAGTGATGATGAAATGGAATGGGAGCTTGCTTCTGAAAGCTCGGACATTGAGGAGGTAGACGATATGATCCCGGTGTTAGATGAGCTTGGAGTAGCAAGTGAAGATTTGAATATTTGAAAAATGATGTGTTTACTTGCCTCTTTAGGGATCTCCTCTTATGCATCAAAGTTAATGCTACTCTTGCTTATGCTACCCTTGCTTATGCACACTTATTATCTACTTTAGTGTCTCTAACATTTCTAGCCATGTAATTTTGTGTATAACTGTACCTTTTTGACAGAGGAAAGTAGAACTTTGAGCTATTTCTTCAGACTCTAACTAATAGAACTGTGTGTGTGCATGTGTGGCATGTTGATCACTTTGAGATATTTCAGACTCCAGTTAATAGAACTGTGTGTGTGTATGTGTCATATTGATCACTTTGAGCTATCCAATCAATAGAACTGTGTGTGTGTCATGTTGAGAGAGAGAGAGAGAGAGAGAGAGAGAGAGAGAAAGTCAATGATAGTAACAAAATAAGATGTTGAATATATCAAAAGTTTACAAGTTGATCAAAATTTGAGAGCTGAAAATATATAAAATGCTGAATACGTTAGATATTTATAGGGCCCGCCAAACTATGTTGTTTCAATTTTCAAAGTCCGACACTTTGATAGCCTTCATTAGGGGAAAGTTGGGGTCACTTTTGGGCCTTTTAAGGTTTATGGAATATTCCGTGAGAACCAATGGGGGTGAGGCTTCCGTTACATAACTTTTGATGTTACTTTTTTATGGAAAGGCCATAACTTGATCGTATGAACTCCAAATTTGGCGGAGGTTGGTGCGCTAGAATCCCCTCACTGAGAACTTTCCAATGATATGTTACATGATATAGTTTTGAGGTAGAGAGATTAAAGTTATCCGGAGGCCCCCTTTCTTCATTAGATTGATGACATGGAACTTCTTAGAGGGCCCAAAAATGACCCCAAATTTCCCCTAATGCGCAAGAAATCTTTCCCACCACCAAAATCTGTCCTAGGATGCGTTGAATTTCCTCGTTCATGTTTCCATTCGTCAATATCGAAACATCAAAGTGCACATTGACAAACTTCTCCTCTAACTTGGCAAATGTATCCCTCGCCAAGCCAGTGATGAACTGGTCGTAAGCATCCATACTATCAGGGTCATAGTAAGGCCTAGGGCCATAGCAAGGCTAAGGACTCTAAACCGGTTTGCAGGTGCTCTCACCATAGCCAAGGGCTATTTTTGCCATCTCTCTCTCTCTCTCTCTCTCTCTCTCTCTCTCTCTCTTGGAAGCTTTTCAGAGCTTTTCAATTCAAGCTTCGTTCCCACGAAGATGACCACACAATTTTCCATGGCTGACGGCGACCATCTCACTTTTGATTTCAAACAAGATAACATGGCACCGGCCATGGGCTATGTCGATTATCTTTTGTGAGTAAAGAGAAATAAAATATTTTTACAATCCTAAAATAAAAATTATTTTGTATTTAACCATAACATGATGCAAGTGAACATATTCCTTTTTAGTGTTGCCTTATTAAAAGTGTTGCATATACTTTAGAGGGGCACATATATGTTGCCTCACATGGATCTGCAAAAAAGAAGTAAAGACCACGTGAAAGTGACCATACCAAGAAACATGTTGAAAGTTCATAACCCCCAGCTATTTTGAGGATTCTAAAGTCCCCACCACAAATGGGAGTACTCTAGTTGTAGGAGCACCTTTGGACTATTATACCTAGAAATCATATAGTGCAACAATCACCAAGCCCGCTAAAGATACCATTTCTATGTGTGTATTTGCCTTGCAAAAGCAATCCATTCATAGATGCACTTAATAGAAATTCATGAGCAGCTTAGTAAGTCAAGCAAAGCACATGGAAAACATATAGTACCTTGACTCTATCGAGTTCGGGACTCCAAGGGGAATCCTTACATGTTCGATTTGGCAACAGGCACGAACCATTACAACATTGAGGACAACAAGGGTCCACTTCATGATACTATAAAGAAGAAGACATGATTAGAATAGAAGAAATATCTATGACTAACTCCAACAAAAATGAATTTACAAACAAGGCCTGGGTGACACTAAGGAAGTATGCCTCCTAAACCCTAGTTGTTACGTATACGAGCATGATTGAGCCTGAGCGATAAGACTTCGTAAATCCACTTGTCTTTTGTAGTCTCATCGAGGCATTAGGGAGACTCTTTAGCCTCGAGCAAGGTAAAGACAGGAGACCTCATAAGAGCATTTCATTATGTGTCAATTTTAATTCCTCATATCATCCAAATCCTCATCATTTGAATTGTCCATAGAAAAGTAGGTCTTCATGGGTTCCTCAAGAATGTGGGTGGTGTCATATAGTGGAATCTATGATAACAACGGGGATGTCATGGCCCTGTGAAAATGGAACAGCACAAGTGTGGGCATGGTGGTTGCAGAGTCAGAATATTGAATGATTCACATGGGGGGTGCTCGGACAGAGTTAAAGATGTGTGGACATCCCTAGGTGTGAAGGGGGGAACTAGAACATTAAACTTTTAATGTTTATTAAAGTTGCCCCTAGGCCTTAGTGGCCCCTAGGGACTTTTAAAGTTTGGGGCCCTAGGATTTTTATGGGGAGGAGGCCACTCCACTTTTGGAGTGTGTGCTTCTCTCTCCTCCCCCTCTCTCTAGCTTTTGGGAAAAGGAATCGTGGAGCTTTCAAGCGCTTGTGTACATGCGTGGAAAAGCTGAAGGGAAGAAGGAGTCGACTGCAGATTTTGTGTGCTGCTGCTGCTGCTGTTTTTCTGAGTGCAAACCAGCCGTACAGCACTGTGTGAACATCTGCTACTGCAGGCGGCTGTAGCAAGGACTGTACGGACAAGCTGCTGGATCAGGTGCAGGTCGTACAGTACAGTACGACTGCCGTACAGTGTACGGACAGTCCAGGTACAACACTGTACTGCTGTTGGCGACGCAAGACAGGTTCTGGACAGATTGACTGCGCAGGTTCAGGCGAGTCCAGGTGCTATTTGCAGGCGGTGTTCGCAAGTACAACTCCTGGCACGTATCCCGAGGTAGTACAGACGGGTACGGGGCTGTTTTTCAGATCTGTACATTCAAAGACAGCATAGAAGTGAACACAAGGAGGAGGGTACAGACAAGTACATGCACATATGTGAAGCAGGGTTGTGGAAACAAGTGCCTGCAAGTACAGATTGATGTCGTTGCTTCCTCCAGTGCTGTTTCACGAGCTGATTTTGGTAAGCTCCTCACCTGTTCATCTATCTCTCTTTCTACTGCTTGATGTCTGTTGCAGATATGAGCTATCTGGCCCCTTGTGAGAGGAGGGGTATGGCAGATTGACAGGAGTTGAGACAGAGTTTGGACAGTACATGTATGTATGAGCTGAGATGTTGTATCATGCACTTGAGTTATGCCAGATGTATGCTCATGGCTGCCCTGCTTAGTGGTCTTGGCTGATCAGAGGGAGGCACAGTGTGTTATTGTGGAACACAGATCTGTGTGCATAGATCCTCTGTGCTAAGAGGGTATTGTGGGCCGTCAGATTGGACATACAGGTGTAATCTCTTGGCTGATTTTTGTTGTACTCAGCCATTCATATTTTTGGAATTGAATAAAGAAATACCGCAAGGGGCGCCAAGCTTTGGGGCCAACAGGTGTCGCCTTGTTTTCAGATTTGGGCACTTTAGCTCCAATCTGTTTTGTTTTCATATCTAGACTACAAGTGGACGGGTGACTGGTAGTCTACCGCACTCTGGTTTCTATTAGAGGCCGGTTTCAAGGTTCTGTCCCCGGGACCAATCATCAACTTTCTGAAGGGGGTGAGCTCGTGGTTGCTTTGAAGAAAGCCATTGCTGAAAATTCAGCAAACATGTCTGATACAGAGGATGAGTACTTCTATCATGAAGAAGAAGAGCAAGAGACTTCTCCTGAGAGAGATGTATCTGAGGATATTTTTGCAGGAGAACAGGCTGCAGATGTTGAGCCTTATGAGGATGTAACACAGCCAGAAGATGTGCATGGTAAAGAGGATGATGATGCTCGGTTCAAAGATCGTTTGGCTAGTGTTATGGATACTTTTATGCAGCTCACACAGAGTGAGATTTGCTGAATTTATGAGATCCCGCACAGAGCCCGAAAAAAAGAAGAAGAAGGTTCGTTCTAAGAATCTTCCACAAGGTCATAGTGGTGCCATCCCACAGGAACCATCTTTTGGCCAGTTTCCGAATATGCAGCATGCTTATGGTGCAAACTCTCAGAGTTCCTTCTATGGACAGCCACCTATTCCTCAGCAGAATATGCATCCAGGTTATTTTGGTGGTGGCTCGGTGTTCCAATCTATGACTGGGGGTTATCCTCAGGGAGGCATGGGTATGTACGGGCCTTTTGGAGCCAATTTTCAGCCTGGCATGCAAGGGAATATGTTTGGAGGCATGCAACCTGGGATGCAAGGCAATATGTTTGGTGGCATGCAGCCAGGTATGCATAATGGAATGTTTGGAAACATGGCTGGAATGTATGGTATGCCTGGTGTGGGAATGGGAAATGTTGACCCAATGATGGGTATGAATGTTGGGGGCAGCAATCTTGCGAAACCACTTCCATATGATAATCTAATGCCTATGGGAAAGGCGAAGGATTACAAGGAAGGGGGAGCTGCAGTGAAGTTTGACACATTCAGTGGGGCCAAAGATAAATTGAAAGCACTTACCTTTTTACAGCAGTTTGATGCTGCTTTTTCTGGTGGGAATTACACAGAGTCCTCTAAGGTGAGGAAAGCTGCCACTTTTCTCAAGGGCAATGCTTTGCAGTGGTGGTCTACTCTTCTTTTGCAGGGCATAGCACCCACTACATGGGTCCAATTTAAACAGGTTTTCTCTTCCGTATGGCTCACATCTACATTTGAGGTGGATGTTATGACAGCATGGCACAAATTGGATGCTTCAAAGTGTGATAATTTGGAGGATTATAACAAGAAGTTTTGGGAAGCTTTACCCCCAGTGACTTCTTATCGTGCTGTGCCATTATCTGAGCAGGTAGAGAAGTATTGTTGTGGGCTGCCCAAAGAGGTACGAGATTATTGTATAAAGACAAGAGTAACGAACATGTCACAGATGATTGAAAATGCTATGACAGCTAATGCGTTACTCACTGGTGGTTCGTCTGGGTTTAAAGGCAGTAAGAAATTGAGCAAGAAAGCTGAAAAATTTGGGCATGCTTCTCGTGATGCTAAAGGGTCTTCAGAGACAAAGTATAAGAAGTTGCCAATGCCCAAGAGGACTTCTGAGGAAAGATAGGTTTTGAGAGATGCTCATAAATGTTTTTACTGTACTGAAGAGGGGCATATGTCATTCAATTGTCCCAAGAGGAAGTCCCAAAAGGACTCTGACAATAAAGGAGAGCCCAAGCCAAAGAAACAAAAGCCTTCTGCAGGCTTAGTTCCTGATCTTGTGGGGGAACAGCCAGGTGGTGAAGCTACAGAGTTGTGCAAGGCATGGGGCAAAGTGAGAGATCAGAATGCCTTGATCTTCTTTGACACAGGTGCTAGAGCCAACTTCATTTCACCAAATTTGGCTGGCATGTCATTACCCCCCCTTAATTTTAGGTGGTAGGATGTGAATACAAATAGATGAGATGAAATGGGTGTCTACTCTGATGGTGACCCCTTTTTACAACAAATGGCTAGGGGGTACTAGTGATTTTTATTGCTCGCTTTAGAAGAGCTGGTCGCTTGGAATCTTTTTGCTTTTGTCTGTAGTTTGCCTCATTCTTCTTTAATTTGCGTTCTTCTTCTTTGTGGTCGATCTTCTTACAATGATTGCACTTTGGCTTATCCTTTAATCTGCATTCACTCTGGAAATGTCCCTTCCTTCCATAATGGTGACACTTCATGGTGTTGTTGTTGAAGAGCACATGTATACTTGTGCTTCCTTGTTTCAACCTCTTTTCTTCTTCAAGAAGAGAAGAGATACACGCTTCAAAGATTGGATATGGTAGTTTTTTCAATGTGATCACTAATGTATTATATTCCTTAGGCATGCTTTTTAAGAGTATGGCTAATGCATCCTTCTCTCCTATTTTAGTCTCTATGCCTTCAAGTTGGGTCGTGATGCTCTTTATTTTTCTCACAAATTATGCTAGTGACTCATGAAAATTCATTGCTAGTCCATAAAACTCTATTTTGAGATGGATTTCTTGATTCTTGGCTCTGGCCCCAAACACTTGGTTTAGCTCTTTCCATGTATCCTTAGCATGTTCTTTGGAAATAATGTAGTGGATGAGATTAGTACCCAAATGCAATCCAATGAGTGACAATGCTCATTCATCTTTTTCTACCCATTGATGCAAGTGGTATATCTTCCTTAATGATTTTCCATAGCTTTTTGTGCATGACGAGGTACTTCATTTGTGTAGCCCAAGTGTGGAACCCTTCCCTAGTGAACCTCTCTACGGGTGTGCTTGTCGCCATTTGAAAAGGTCTTACCCAAGTACTACTCAGATAGTGTCTAGTCTCGCGTACAAATTTGGGTGTGAAATCAAGCAATATAGATGAGTAAAATGCAAATATTTTTGGTAGTTTTGATGACACAAAATGATGAAAAACTAAGGCAATGCAAAGAGCTTTGAGTGATAATGAGAGTTACCCTAAGCAAAACAAACCCCACTTTTGTAATCTTGATGTTAATGTTTGCTAATGGATGCTGCTAAAACCTGTTTTGTTGAAAACCTGTAAATAGCATACCCCTATATTGTTTTGGTCGTAACTTGAGCTACATAACTCCAAATCTGAAATTTGAAAGTCTAAACACGTCTATAGAAAACAAGCTTTCTATTTGTTACATTACATACACTTTTGATCAGTGCAACAAAAGTTATCGTTGTTCAAGCAATGTGTAATTTTTCTTCACAAGTTTTCAACTTTCGAGCGATTTGGGGAGAAATTATTAGAACCCTTTGGTGAGGTTGGGAACTTAGATGAGGTAAAGTGTATCCCATAAAGCGGCTTGGCTAATGGATTTCTGTAAAGGGGGAACCAAGCTGTGTAATCTCAGTATTACTCTCAAGCTAGTGGATAAGATGAGATTAGTGGACTAATTAAGATTTATTAGTGTTCCTACAAGTGAAAATTGGATAATGGAAGTTGAGAGGAATGATGCGGGCTTGAGATGGAGAGATTCAAGGGGAGAGAGGAGGCTCTGATACCATAACAAGAATCATGGTACCTCCTAAATGGCTAAAGAGATGGAGATGAGCTATGGGAGCTCATGTGAAGCTGAAGATGATGATGGGCTATGGTGGATAGAGCCTAAGAGTACCCATAGTTAGAGTGTATACTAACTAATGATGCACTCAAGTTAATTAGGTTCCAAGATAGATTAGCTTGGGCTCATAGAGAAACTTGAGATTAGTGCAAGTGCTTGTGATTACATTGCTTGAAAATGACCCCTTTTATATGGGTGGAGTACAACATTGCCATTGTCCTTGTTTATGGGATATGGAGGCTTTGCCACATGGCTTGATGCTCTCCTACTCACTCCTTTCCTCTATCTTGTGCTCAAGGTAGCACACTTATCAACACTCAAGTGGGGTAACTATGATGGTTGGTGTAAATGAGGGTCTTGTTAAAAAATTACAATGGTTTATTCTGTATCTTGTTGGTGTGCATGTGTGCATTGTATTGCCCACAAAGAAAACCTTGTTATGAAATATGCTTTCAAAAGCTTTAGAGAATTTGTGTATTTAGATAAGCTTGCTCCACAAGGTAAGGGAATGGTTAGGAGAGTCAACTTTAAGAAGCTTCTTGAAATCTATGATGCATTTCATTTAAAGCATTACCTAGTCTTGAAAATTCATAGTGTCCGCGATGGTTATCAAGAGGAAAGGTAATAATAGGTAGGTTCATTGAAGATTTCTCTTCTCTTTCACATTGGAAAGAGAACAATGTGACTTTGTATGATCAAGGGGTAAATTTTCAAGTTCAAAATCTTATCCACTTTTTAACAGATGTATTGAAGGAAATTGATTATTTGAACTTAAAATTTCAAGATGACCATGTTAACATAACAACCATTGGGAGAGATGTGACCATTGTGAATGAACACACTTAAGGATAGTTATTTGGGAAACTATTTTGGAGGGTGTTCAGAACACCTTAAGTAACTCTTAAAGAAGATTCAAAGTGGTATTTTTAAGTGTTATAATGAGACAAATAAAATGATTGAGCATATCCTTAAGTATGAAAGTCTCCCAAATAGTACAAGGTAAAGAGATATTGAAGGATGATGGAATTCAATGAAAGGTTTGTTGATTTCAATTTGTTTAATGCAAGAAAGCTCTTCTCACCTAAACATTACCTGAGTGAAAAATGAGATCAAGGAAATTGCTCTAGATGGTTTTTGGGTTGACTATGTGTGATAGAATGGACCATATCCACTTGTAGACAAGGATGAATGTGAGATAAAGCTACCAAGATTTGTTGCAACATTATTAGAGGCCTATCCAACCAAAGGTCTCTTTGATACTTGGACACAATGTGGTAGTGAATGATGCAACATTAAAGGTCTCTTTGACACTTGGACACAATGTGGTAGAGTGAACTAGAGTAGAGATAGATATTTCTAGAACTATCCAACCAAAGGTCTCTTTAACACTTGGACACAATGTAGTAGTGAACTGGAGTGGAGACAGATGTTTCCATAACTATTCAAGATTTGGAAAATTATACCTACTAGCTATATCATGAGTGAGAGAGGTTTTTCAAATCAAAATAGAATGAAGAGTCATGATAGATCTTCTATTTTCTTGAAGTCCTTAGATAGGCTTGTGCTTATATCACTTTCTATTGATGATAAGCTTGAAGTTGTAGATTGGGATGGCATATTTGAAATGTGTAAGTCAATCAAGGAAAGGATGTGTTATGTCCCATGTCCAGGACATAACGAGGCTAGTGTTAGTGATTGGCCGGATAGTTCATACTCAGTGTGGACATTATACTATATAGTCGATTGTGGCTCATTTGTGAGAGAGCCTTGCTGGAGAGATCTACCTTGGGATAGGGGCATCCCAAGGGTCCCACTTGGTGACACACCAGGATGACACACCAGGACAATTGTGAGGATTAGGGGTGCATAGGGGTGCATGGTATGGGACACACATGCCTTGGAGGTGTGGGAGCTGCCATGGATCATGCATGTCACTAGCTCCGGGGTGGCTTACTCGGTTGGAGCCTATGGATCATCTAGGTCACTAGCTTGGGGGCGGCTTACCATTGTATTCAATTGGAGCCTATGGTTGGGTGGTGAGTGCTAGCCGAACCCCTTTATGTTCTTGTTGATTCTTCCCATTGATTCGTGCTTGTTGTACCATGCTGTTGTACCATGCTATAGTGCTATAGTGCGATGGACGAACTCTCAAATTCATCCATGTGAGTATTCGTGGGACACTTAGGTAGGTGCTTTATTCCTTGGGGTGTTTCATTTGGTATAGATTTGTTTACCTGATGTGGATGGTGTGAGGAATCACATCTTGCTTGAGTATTCTCACGGACACTCGGGTAGGTGCTTTATACCTTGGGGTGTTTCATTTGGTATAGGTTTGTTTACCTGATGTGGATGGTGTGAGGAATCACATATTGTTTGAGTGTCCATCTTGTTTTTGAGTGTCATGACATGCCCTTGGGTAGTACTGAGGATTGAGCAATTGGTAAGAAGGGATTTCTTCTGGCTAAAGTTGAAAGCTCATGTTGAACAATATGTTCAAAACTGTCAACAATACCAAGTCAATAAAGCTTAGTGCTTGTGGTGGCTTGTTGCTTGCATTGGAAATACCTGAAAAGAAATGGCACAATATTTCTATGGACTTTGTGGTTGGATTACCATGGACTTTGAGGGAGAATAATGCCATATGGGTGATCGTTAACTGACTCACTAAAATGGTGAGATTTATTCCTATGAAAGATAGTATCTCAACTATGCAACTTGCTCATCTTTTTGTTAAGAATTTGTTTAGCCTTTACGTTTTGCCAGTTGATATTGTCAGAAGTTCATTGGACATTTCTAGTGTGAGGTGTTCAAGAAATTGGACACGAGGCTAAGTATGAGTTCGGTTGACCATCTTGAGTCTGATGGGTAGACTGAACATGTGGAGGATATGCTTCATGCATATGCACTCATTGATAGTGGGAGCACACATAGTTTTGTCAACAAAAGGTCTTTGAACACTCTCAAGATGCAACCGATTTCTTTGCCAAACAAACACATGGCTCAAGTAGCCAATAGTGATTCAATGGATTGCATTATGGAGTGTCAAAGTGTGGAGTTAAAGCTGTCCAATGACTACATTTTCAAGGTTGATCTATTGGTGCTCGAGATGGGACCAATTGACATTGTACTTGGATGTGATTGGTTGTGCACATTAAACTCATTCACTATGAATTTGCAGAAATGCTTTATGAGTTTCATGCATCATGGAAGAGAGGTCACTTTGGATGGAATGCATGGTTCCAAGCTCTCTATGATCAATGCTACTCAAATGAAGAGGGAGTTTAAGAAAGTGGGCTATTTCTTTGTATTACAGCTTTGCAAAGAGGATGAGAATGTATTCAAGGATGGTACTAAGAATGAAGACATGGTTAAGCTACTAAAGGAGTATGAAGATGTTTTCACCATGCCAAAGTCATTGACACCAAAAAGGAGTGTTGACAAAGATAAAGCTGATAAAAAACAGAAGAAGGAGGGAGCACACACGAAGAGAAGCAAACCCTAATCATAAACCATAACAAAGGAGGGAAGCCATATCCATCATCTCTCTCACACACCAAAGGGGAACACACAAAGTGTTATGTTCACACTCGAAAGGAAACCTAATGTAATGTCCACACCACACTTGACCAGCTGGACGTGGTCATAAACAAACCACATGCTATCCTCCTAATCACATTGTCATACTGTCCAGCACCCATGTGCTATCCTCTAGCTGTACTAGCTGTACACGAGCTTGACATTTCAACACTCCCCCTCAAGCTTGACATGTCCATCTCTAGTACTCCCAATCTAGTATGGAAGTACTCGAACTTATCCTTACCAAGAACTTTGGTAAAGATATCTGCAATCTGCTCATCTGTCTGTACATAAGTCAAGTCAACATGCCCATCTAACACTTTCTCCTTGATGAAATGGTAATGGACCTCAATGTGTTTGGTCCTAGCATGATAGACTGGGTTACTAGCAAGCTGTATGCTACTCATGTTGTCACAATGAATGACAACTCTCATATCACTCTGTAATCTCACATCATCAAGCAACTTCTTCAACCACATAGCCTCACACGCAGCTATGGCTGCTCCACGATACTCGGCCTCTGTGGTAGACAAAGCAACTGTGGGTTGCTTCTTTGCTGCTTTAACTCACAGCACCACTACCAAGGCTGAAAGCATAGCCATTGGTAGACCTCCTATCATAAGCACTACCGGCCCAATCCACATCTGTATATCCATAGACATGCATGTCTTTTCCTATCTCATAGAGAAGACCATAGTGCATGGTAGTCTTGACATATCTCATGATACGTTTGACAGCATCCAAATGAGGCTTGCGGGGACTCTGCATATCCTTCTGGTTGTTCCATTCACACCTCTTCTTGTAGTTCACCATTCAAGAAAGCATTCTTAACATCCATTTGATGCAAATTCCAACCTTTTTGTGCTGCCAATGCAATGATAGACCTCACAGTGGCCATCTTAGCCACTGGGCTAAAAGTTTCATCATAATCTAGCCCATAGGTCTACGCATATCCTTTGGCGACCAGCCTTGCCTTGTGTCTTTCTAGGCTACCATCTGATTTGCACTTTACTTTGTACACCCATTTGCAACCAATCGCGTTCTTTCCCTGTGGTACCTCAACCAATTCCCATGTATCATTTTTGTCCAAGGCATTCATCTCATCGTCCATTGCCTTGTCCCAATCACTCTTTCCAACTGCTTCTTTAAAACCTGTTGGCTCCACATGTTTTATGACAGATGTCATGTATGCATAGTGTATTGCATACCCCTTATATGTCAATCTCTAAACAGGGTATCTCACCCTTTGCGACCTCCTCACCTGTGGGTCACAATGAGCTTCACCATGAGCTCTTGCATGTGGTGGCACATACCTATTTTGCTTTGCACCTGGAGTGCGCAATGTTGGGATTCCCAACTCTTCATCAAGACTCTTTGAACTTGAGGAGTCATAACCACCACTGCCAATGCCAACACCTTCAACTTTCCTCTTTCCTTTATCAACCACATTGCTAGTACTAGTGCTAGCATCATCATGCCTTAGTCTCCCGGACCAAGGTCTCACACTAGCATCACCACTTGATGTTTCTGTGGGACCTGTCATACTAGTAGTGTTGTCCATAGGTGGCAAGTTCACCTGCACATTTGTATCAATGTCATCAACTGACATATGTGGATCACTCTCTTTGTACCAACTACCCATCTCATCAAAGATAACATCTTTGCTTATAACCACCTGTTTTGTTAATGGGTTAAAGCATTTGTATGCCTTTCTGTCAAGCGCATACCCAATAAAAACACATTTCTCTGCTTTGGGATCCAATTTCCTTCTTCTCTCATCTTGTACATGCACATAAGCTATGCATCCAAAAACCTTCAAGTGTCCAACTTCTGGCCTAAAACTTGTGAGCCTCATCTCTGGAGTGCTCTCATGAATAGCTGCAATGGGAGTCCTGTTTAGCAAATAAACAGCTATTGCAATGCTTCTGCCCAAAAATAATTAGGCATACTCTTCTCATTTAACATGGCCCTGGCAATCTCACCAATCACACGATTCTTCCTCTCAGCCACACCATTCTGCTGGGGTGTGTACCTACATGTGACTTGCCTTCTTATGCCATGTTCATGTAAGAACCCATCAAAGGCTCTTGACATGTACACTCCACCGTCATCAATTCTCAAGCATTTAATCCATGCACCATATTGCTTTTCAGCATAGACTTTGAACTCTCTGAATTTCTCAAATGCTTCTCCTTTCTCTTTCAAGAAATAAATTGATGTTTTCCTGCTATAATCATCTATGAAAGTGACATAGTACCTCCATCCACTTATTAATGTCTGGCACCACTCCTTGACCTTTAGAAAACATGGCTGTTTTTAGCTGAGGTATCCTTGCATCAAGCTTGAATAACCTGCCATCTTTCTACCCCTTGGTAATCAATTTACAGCCATTCTTGAAATCCTCAACAAAGCATCCATGTTAGTTGAAATGAACCTATAATCCCTGCTCAACCATTTGTCCAACTGAGGCTAGATTCTTTGTTATAGACGGTACAAACAACACGTCTGACATGCTTTTGACTCTCCCATCATGCATCCTGAGGGGTATTGTACCTGTATGTGTGATGGCATGCTAAGTGTCATCACCTGTCGCCACATAACCCTACGACTGTGTGGGCATCAACCTGTCAAACCACTCTCCATAACACGTCATGTGGTTTGAAGCTCCTGAATCCATGTATCAAGTGTCATCCATCTCTTTCTGAGATGTCATGGTGCCCATCACATACTTCATTACAAAAATATGATTGGCATGTCCCTCATTACTTGACAATGCATAGTGCCCATGTTGCACTCTACCTCCTTGGAGGTCATTTTGCTTCTTATAGCAATCCCTTGTCATATGGCCAAACTTGCCACAGTAATGGCATTCAACTCCACTTGCACTTTGTTGTGGTCCTTGCCATCTTCCACGACCATGAGTACCTGTTCTCCCCCTTGCTGGAGAGTGTGCATTTCTTCCACCAGCTCCACGAGCACCATAAGACTACTGATAATTCTATTGTGGTGGTCTATCCTGCCATCCACCATGGCTAGTACCATGGCCTCTCGAATAAGCTCTCCCCTTGCCTCTAGCACCTCTAGAGTAAAAAGTATGGTCTCTTGCATGACCACCTGTGCTAGACGATGAAGAACCAAGTCCAAGCTTTAGCTCCTCCGTGATGAGTAATGCACACAACTCATCAAAGTCTGGGGGGTTCCCTCCTCTCACAGCTATGGAGGTGTCAAAGTTCTTGTACTCCTTGCCTAATCCATTCAATGCAAGGGCTACCAAATCACTATCATCAACAGGCGAGTTGATAGAAGCAAGAGCATCTGCTATACCTTTGATCTCTTGCACAAAGTCTTGTATGTTCCGGTTGTTCCTCGCAGCACTATGCAGTTTCTGCTTTAACTGCAGCTTCCTTGCTTGAGTGTTTGTGTCATAAATCTTGACCAGGGTGTCCCATGTATCCCTTGGATTGTCAGCATTTTGAATGTGACAAAGCATCCCTTCAGTGACACAAATAGCAAAATAGTGTAATACACGATTGGCTCTCTCCGTCCATGTGTGATGAGCATGTACCTGTACTGGAGTGGGGTTGGGAACCTATATCCTGGGTTCTACTTCTTCACCTATCACCAAACTCCAAAAGCCTTTGCCTTTCAAAAAACTTTGCATTTTGTATTTCCATGACTGGAAATTTGTGCGGTCCAATTTCTCCCCCACAATCTATACCGGTCCATCACCCATAGTTGAGGTACAGATTGGACTTCAAAAAACCTATAAGTGAGCTCCAAATCCTTGTAGGAGTGTTCAATCACAGCTTCCAAACTTGCATTCATTCCCCATTATATTCCATATCACTCATAAGCATCATCCAAGTGATTACATTCAAAAAAGTTTGAGTTGAAATTTTTTGGTTCGGAAAAAACCCAAAAAAACTAGTCAAGATTATGACTTTAATCCATCCAAATGTTGTTCAAATGAGGGTTGCAAGCATTCAATAGGTTCATAATGCATTGCTCCATGATACCCTAAGAGGGTTTGATGAGTTTCTTCAAGATGAGGGAGTTCCACCAATTTTAGTGACTCTCTGGTTTGTCAAATTTTGCAAATGTCGGGTACCTACATTTTTCAACCCCTTGACCAAATCCATACATTTTTGTTTCATTGGCTTACCAACTACAAGATCCAACCTTGTACCAAAGGAATTAGGCTAATTTGTAAAGGGTAGTGAGTAATGGCAACTTTTCCAATGCTCTATTTTCAAATAATAGGTTTGTAATTCTGCTAACTGTCCATTAATTAGCTCATTGTGCTTGTAATCCTCCAAATGATGCTCCCAAAGCAATTTCCTAGCACCATTAACAACTTTTCTAAGCTCTTTATGCATCCAATCACCAAGCATTGGCCCCAAATGAAGTGTGCATCATGTAATATGACAAAAGATATGCTAGAAAACACGCCGCCTATTCCAGAGGGTTGTAGGAGAAGGGCATATGCTATTTGATGCTACACAACCCTTAGCAATGACCTAATGCATGTTGTATCCAAAGGGTTTAATCCAATTTTGAATTTCGGATGAGTAATCAAGCCTCCACGGAGCCTATATCCTCCTTTTTCAGAAAAAACCAGAATTTCTATCATAAACTCACTTTCACTTGAGTTTACTCAAATCTATATGCATTAAATTGCTTCAAGATCCTGTATGTTGCTTGTGCCCAACTTGCTAATACATTTGCAAGCTCAAATACATGTGCCTTGAAGTATTCATTTGCCAAAATACATTCACTTCAAGTTTTCCATGAAAGCTTTGAAAAAACCAAAAATTTGCACTTGCTTTGTGCAGTTCAAATCTCACTGATTCTGTTCACTGGCACCTGCAATCCACTCAAGGGTGTTTTGCTACTCTTACCCGTTAGGCCAAGCTTCAGATCGGCAACCGAGGTGAGCTCCACCGCTTTCTTTTGCTCCGCAGCTTCAATGGAAGTCTTCACAACTTTTTCTTCTTCCCTCTTCTCACACTCACTCACAAACAACAATGTTGAGCTCTTGGCTTTGATACCATGATAAAAAACAGAAGAAGGAAGGAGCACACATGAAGAGAGCAAACCCTAATCCATAATCATAAACCATAACAAATGAGAGAAGCCATATCCATCATCCCTCTTACACATGAAAGGGGAACACACAAAGTGTTTTTTTTTTCCCCCCCGAGAGAGAGATCCTACTAATAGTTAACATTACAACTCGCTCAACGTCCCAGCCACGCTGGTGTCGTGAGCTACAAGATCATCTACGCGGCCCTCTGAAGAGGGCGACGAGTACACTCGACCACAGAGAGCGGAGGGGCTACACTAGAGTCCTCCTGGGAAAGGCGGCCAGAACACGATCGACGCCGAAAGGGAAGCTTATGGAGAGCGCGGATGAGAGGTGCCGCCGAGGGGTCCAAGCAGGGTTTGAACCCAAGACCTTTCGGTCCTAGGCAAACACTTTACCACTTGGACTATCACCTCTTTGGCGGGAACACACAAAGTGTTATGTTCACACTCCAAAGGAAACCAAATGTAATGTCCACACCACACATGACCAGCTGGACGTAGTCATAAACACACCAGATGATATCCTCCTCTTAGGGAGGCAAATGTCACCTAGGCTGGGATCTTCTCCTTCCATGTAATTGACTGGATCACCATCTTCCAGCACTTGCTATCCTTCCTCCATTTCACTATTGCTCTGTTGCCTAGCTCTGCTTAGAGCATTGGATCATATAAAAGACTTGTTTCTCATTGACCAACCCTATTTAGAGCCAAGGGGGTTGTTTAGAGGCAAAACTTGTTTAGAGCCAGGGGTTGTTTAGAGGGCTAATGTATGTTATTGTTCTATGGAAAAGAATCAACGGTTGTGCCTCTCAATGAGGAAAAAAGCATTGGTCTCTATGATCCAAGTACAGTCTTTTTTCCTGATCTGACTATGGGACTTACGGGTTCGGTCAGATGAGCTCAGTTAGTTAAGGCTTTTGAATACGTTCGGGAAAAGTTATCTTGGTGGAATCGCCCGTGCTTTTCGAGCCAGAGAAGTTTTGTTTGGAAGAATCGAGGAATTAGTCACCTGTCTGGATATCCGTGGGCGAGGCCCCGAGTGTGGGACCGTGCCCCGTGTAAGATGTGCTACTTCCGCTGCTAGCACCCTGAATCCATTGCACGGTGGGGACAGGGATCTTACAGTTGGTATCAGAGCTATTTGGCTAATGAGGATCAACCGAGAAGCCAAATATGTCAAAAATGTATCAAGAAGCACTAAAAGGTTGTAATTGTGTGATAAAATTCATACAATTTGATATTCAAACTGAAATTAGTAAATTGGTAATTGGGTCTTCAGATGGAACTAGGAGCTCAAGCTGCTTACCGATAGGTAGATAGTCAAATGCTAACATATCTTTCCTTGGCTTATTACACTTATGACACTTCTCACAACACATTAGACACTCACGCTACAATGTTCGCACAAGAACATGGTGCAATGTCTCCAACATAGTTATTCTCATTACTAGGCTGAAGAAACTCAATATCATGTTGATTTTCATCTTCACCCATGCATAATTTATAACATAGATATTGAACCATTCCAAGTCCATTAAACATGGATTTTAATTGCTCCCAACATGCTGGGACTCTTAATCCATCAAGGTCACCATCCCATGTTTTTGGCAATTGTACCAAGAGTTTACTCAAGCTTGGTTTTTGGCATTCATTTGTACGTTTTCCTACTCTACCTCCACCCAGGTCTCCAAATAGTAGTTTAAGCATCTTATCTTGAGCATTGATTGGTATTCGATGCTCATCCCATAAAGCTTGAAATTCAACTATTTTCTCTAATATTTGATTACATAATGATGGTTCTTGGCTCTCATCAATACTAGTTAGGTCTATGGAGGGATCAAATGATTGCTCTTGAGGATAAATAAAATTATCATGGAGCCCTTCATAGTGATCCTCGTTGTCATTCTCCTCTACAATGTTCTCATCTTGACCAAATAGACCTACTTGTGTACCAAATTCATTATACTTCAACTTTAATTGTTGGTGCATAAAAAAAGTTGAAGGGGCTACGTTTCGTCCACCATGACAATATGACAGACAATTACAACAAACTCGTCTTCTTTCTTCTTGTACTACATGATGTGACTCTCTTACTTCTTGAACATGAATGGGTGTCTCTACTTGGGTTTCATTTTGAATTTCTCTCTCAATACTTGGGTGCACATTCCCAAGTACATCGTTTTGGGTTTCATTTTGATTTTGTCTCTGAACATTTGGAGGCACATTTCTAAATAGATTATTTTCATTTTCATTTTGACTATCTCGTTGAATACTTGGGTGCACATTCCCAACTATATCATGATTAGTATGTTCATAATATGTACTTCTACTTACTAATTACCAACCTTCAATAGTATGTGCACATTTATAATTACAAGAACACCTTTTCATATTGATTAGAACTACAGAAAACAATGATATCTCACTTGCAAAATTGATCGAATGTTACGTAGCTAGAGTTGTGATGGATGTTGTGTAGCCAAAGCCGCGTAAATAACTCGAGCAACTACAAAAATCAAAACAATAAAAATAATCAACATAACAAATAATAATTTATAACACAAAATAATAAAATAATAAAACCTTAAAAAACACAACCTTAAAACCTTAGTTTTTTTATTAAAGTTTAAGACTTTAAAAAAAACCTTAATAAAAAAAACATGTGTGTGTGTTATGTATGTATAAATATATGTGTGTGTGTGCGCGCGCGTGTGTCAGGCACACACACACATATAGCCCAAATAAAAAACAAACAAACAAAAAAACCTTAATAAAAAATAAACATTAAAAAGCCTTATTAAAACCTTAATAAAATTTAAAAAAACTTAATAAAAAACAAGCAAAAAAGAAACAACAAGCTAGCATTTTTTTAAATAAAAAATAAAGAAAAAATAATCTTATTAAAACCTTAATAATAAAACCTTAAAAAAATTTAAAAAATTAATAAAAAACAAACAAACAAAAATACAATACCTGCTGTGTTGTGATGGCGCAACGCTGCTGCTAAGAACTCTTAAAGAACTGCCGCGTTGTATCCAGCAGACTGTTTGCGTTCAGATGCAATGCGCCGTTGATCAATCTCGCAAGCTTCCTGGAGCCCCTTGTGTATGTCTGTGACACGTTAGCCCCAATCCGTCTTAACTATTCAAGCGAGAAGGGGAGGGCGGCCACATACTTCCACTTGCTGCTGCTGATCTCCAAAGAAGTGGACTGGGCTACACCCCGGTCGGCCTCTCAAGAAGGGCTCACCCCACACATACAAGAAATCAAAGTCTAAAACAAAAAGATCGACTTATTATAGCTAGAGGAGCTGCAGTGCAGCAGGAGGAGAAAGCTCGAATGAAGCTCTCTCAGAAAGTGGCCTACAAGAAGAGCGCTGAAGCTCTGCGGGTGCAAGAAGCTGAAGCTGGGCAAAAACGAGCGGGAAGTTTTCTCAAATGGGAAGAAACGAAAATGTAAAATATATATATATATATATATATATATATATATTGATTTTGTTTGATACACATTAAATACCCACGGGCTGAAAGTTATCATGTAGTGAGAGTAAATTAGTACATCATTATATTTGGGAGATTTTCTAACTAGAATGGGACCCATCACAAAGGGTGGTTATGAATAAATCACGCAGAAGCTCAACACAAAGAAAGTGGGCCCCCTCAACCAAGTTTTAGTTCCACTCACCTTATTGCTTTGGGCTAGCTAAATGACTCATTTTTTTTGTTTAAAGTTTGGCGCAATGCCAAAAATTATGTACGAGGCGAGAGGACTCCTCTCAGGGGCCATCTACCCCTTTTACAAACACCCATATCCCCACACCATGGGCCAATTTGTACAAGGTTTACAAGGTATCATCAGTGGTCGTGGGTAGCACCAACAAGGTTCGAATCCATGACCTGGGTTGATGACCGAAACACCTTAACAACTAGGCTACATCTGCTTGATTAAATGACTCATTTTTTTTTTGAAGATAGACGCACTCAAACAATTCTATTCTCAGCCAAGTCATCCTTAAGGGTGCTTCATAATTTCTCTTTCGAGACCTTGTGGCCCCCCTTTTCACAAGGAGTGAAAGTGCCCATGTTTTAAATAATACCTTTATAGCCCATTTCAAGTGTGGTGGGCCAATTAGTTAAGGCTTGCATGTTGATAGGCAGGGGTATAAAGTTCAAGTCCCATTAGGACCCGTTTGGTGCAAACATTACGACGACTACATCACAGTTTTTATAATCCAAACCAAATGCGGTTGCAACATCCAAACCAAATGCGGTTGGATGGTGATCAAACTTTGCGAGGGTGTGGGGGGGACCCACATGGACACCCTCACAAAGTTTGGTCGCCATACAACCATGTTTAGTGCAAAACTTACGACTTCGTTGATGGCACGAAAGCGATAAAGCTGTCTACGTCTTTATAGAGTGCCACACTTCCACACACACACACATGCAAACACGCCAGAACATCACACCAAAGAGCATGAACAAGACTTATATTTCAGAACACACCTTCATCTTTACAGAGTTAGATATCCCAGACACCAGCTTAATCTAGCAATCAGCCCACTCCACCTCCTGGTCACTCCCAATCCGTTCACACTTGCTTCTCTGCAGCAGCCGACCTCTTCGTTCTCTGCTCTGCTCCTCAGCTGAAGACCACTCTCTCCTACGCCACCAGCTCACTGCCAGTTCTCAAAGCAAAAAACCAGTCACCCTTCTGACTTTGTCACAAACCCAACAACCAGCCCAAGGCAAACAAAACCCAGCCACACCTCTGAACTTCCCTGCCTCTCAGAGACGGCATCCGCAATACCAGAACCCAAACACTCTGACGTCGACCAGCTTGTCTGCTGCAGCACTCCAGCGCTAAGTTCTCCACGATCACCTAGAGGCCTGCAGCCAGCCTTCTTTGCTTGCAATCATGTGGCTGCGCTTCATCCCTTCACACCAAACTGTTCTACGCTGGTTGCACCAGCCCAAGCCAACAGAAAGGCGGCCTTCTTCTTTACACCCCTTCGCTCCAGGCTTCCGAAACAGCCACTTCTTCCAGCGCTGCTCTCGACAGTTCCCTTTGTCTCTTTTCTGCAGCGCCTCACACACCAGGCAGCTACCAGGCTCGATGACCCAGGCGCCTCCAGCTAGCGCCTACACCTCTGGTCTCTGCAGCGCCAGCAAGGCGTCGTTCCACGTTTCGCAATCACCAGCCCGTCTCTTCAACACTAACCAAACACCACTTTGCTCTCCCCGCAGCGCCACAGCAAGGCCACCTTCTCACGACCCCCTTCACTGCCAACTCCTCTGCAGTGGTCAGCGTGCTCTCTCTCTCCCACCATGACCCACCTCCACCAAAACCAACGCTACCCTTCTTCTGCAGCTGCAGCGGCAGTCTCCTCACGGTCGCCAGCAACTCCACGCTTCTTGCCCTTCTGTGCCTATGGCTGCACACGCCCCAGCACCTGCAGCTCCTTCGCTTCCCTTGGCTCTGTCCTGTGGCTACGCCAGAGAGCCCCCCCACTGCAACAACACGGCAGCCTTCACTTCTTTTCTTCTGCAGGCTGCGCCGATTCTCCACACATGCTTCTGGATGGCTTCCTTCACGTGCATCGCCAATGCTGGCAGCAACTCTAGCCTCCACGCCAACCTTTTTCAGCTGGCCACGTTGATCCCTTTTTTATTTTTCTTAAAGCCACCAATTATTCCTTTTCACACCAAATGCCCAAGGCAACTTTGGCCCACAATCTTTTATTGCTCCCATGCTCCACACACTTCAAACACAACCCACGATGCCCGCTCATTTCCTTCTCTAAGGAAACCAATTCCAACAGATCATCCATTGCATTTTCAAGAACACAGTTCAGCTCATCATCCTCATTCTCACAAGCTGCAATATCCAACTCATCACCCGGATTATCCATATGTACTCCATCCATAGTATCTTCATTAGTAACATTTTGATCATCACACTCCACCTTGACTGGCTGAAGTACTGGCACATGCAAATCATTACTCTTTTCTGAATCAAAAAGATCATCCAAGTCATATCCATACTTAAACACATCAGGCTCCTTTGCATTAGCATCACTTTCACAATCCACAGCACCATCAATTCTTCCATCCTCCTCCTCCTCACCTTCTGAAAACTCTTCAGGGCTGATTCCAGAAACCTCACCCTTCTCCATTTCCAACAGATTAATCTATCCCATATCCTGCTCTGCAAATGTTACCTCACAGACTTCAAGAACATTGGGCTGAATTGCATCCTTTATCTGTATACTAGGGTCCATCACCCTATTACTCATTCCCATAGACAATTGATATATACCACCATTAGCTTTGGCTGGTCTCTCACATTGTGGACTGATATGACCCCACTCACCACAATTCCGGCATTGCACATCACTCGGATACCCTCTCCCTCTTCCAATATCTGCTGAATTTTCTTCAGAACCAGATGATGCATCAGTTTTCCTTCCCATAACACCTATGCCTCGTCCTCTTCCTGTAGACTCTATCCAATTCAAGCTTAAAGACTTCATGAGCTCCACTGCTTCATGAACCTCCCTCTTCAAAGAATCCTCCTGTTTAGGAACAACAGCAGCTTTTCTTCCAGGATGCATACTCTCAATCTCTGGCACCTTCACAAACCTCTTTGGCTCTTCCTGCATTCCCAACTGCCTCAGACGCTTCACCTTCCACTCCTTCTCACGAGCAACTTTGACACCCTCCTCAAAGCTATCCAGATTCTTCAGCTCCACCACCGTTGGCTCCAGACCAGCCACAAACCGCTCTCTCTTTATCATCGACGGGGGTACTTCAGGAATCAAAGCCTCACACCATAGACTCCACAATCTACCAAACTCAATCAAATACTGATCCACATCCTGACCATCTTTCTGCTGAATGTTACACAACTCCTTCCATACTTCATTCGGACTCTTCACATGGACAAACTGTGCCAAAAATGCAGCTCTGACTACACGGTACTCAGGATCCTGTTGATGAACATTCCTGTGTGTAGTCACAAACATCTGTAGCCATGTTTTTGCATCACCCTGCAAGCAATAAGTCAAAATCTGAGAAAGGATCTCCGGGGTTGTCCTGTCCTTCATCAAGGCTGTAAACTCCATCTTCTCCAGAAACCTGATTGCACTCTCCTGTGGCAATCCCCAATACTCCGAAAAATCCTGAGCCATCTTTCCAAATCTTGCTTCACACAGCCCCTGTCTTCTTTCACAAACCAGAGGAAATCTGCATCCTCTGTGGAGGCACCAAAAAGTGATGGCACGGAAGCGGTAAAGCTATCTACGCCTTTATAGAGTGCCACACTTCCACACACACACATGCAAACACACCAGAACATCAGACCAAAGAGCATGAACAAGACTTATATTTCATAACACACCTTCATCTTTACAGAGTTAAATATCCCAGACACTAGCTTAATCTAGCAATCAACCCACTCCAGCTCCTGGTCGCTCCCAATCCGTTCACACTTGCTTCTCTGCAGCCGACCTCTTCGTTCTCTGCTCTGCTCCTCAGCTGAAGACCACTCTCTCCTACGCCACCAGCTCACTGCCAGTTCTCAAAGCAAAAAACTAGTCACCCTTCTGACTTTGTCACAAACCCAACAACCAGCCCAAGGCAAACAAAACCCAGCCATACCTCTGAACTTCCCTGCCTCTCAGAGACGGCATCCGCAATACCAGAACCCAAACACTTTGACGTCGACCAGCTTGTCTGCTGCAGCACTCCAGCGCTAAGTTCTCCACGATCACCTAGAGGCCTGCAGCCAGCCTTCTTTGCTTGCAATCATGTGGCTGCGCTTCATCCCTTCACACCAAACTGTTCTACGCTGGTTGCACCAGCCCAAAGCCAACAGCAAGGCGGCCTTCTTCTTTACACCCCTTCGCTCCAGGCTTCCGAAACGGCCACTTCTTCCAGCGCTGCTCTCGACAGTTCCCTTTGTCTCTTTTCTGCAGCGCCTCACACACCAGGCAGCTACCAGGCTCGATGACCCAGGCGCCTCCAACTAGCGCCTACACCTGTGGTCTCTGCAGCGCCAGCAAGGCGTCGTTCCACGTTTCGCAATCACCAGCCCGTCTCTTCAACACTAACCAAACACCACTTTGCTCTCCCCGCAGCGCCACAGCAAGGCCACCTTCTCACGACCCCCTTCACTGCCAACTCCTCTGCAGTGGTCAGCGTGCTCTCTCTCTCCCACCATGACCCGCCGCCTCCACCAAAACCAACGCTACCCTTCTTTTGCAGCTGCAGCGGCAGTCTCCTCACGGTCGCCAGCAACTCCACGCTTCTTGCCCTTCTGCGCCTATGGCTGCACACGCCCCAACGCCTGCAGCTCCTTCGCTTCCCTTGGCTCTGTCCTGTGGCTACGCCAGAGAGCCCCCCCACTGCAACAACACGGCGGCCTTCACTTCTTTTCTTCTGCAGGCTGCGCCGATTCTCCACACATGCTTCTGGATGGCTTCCTTCAGGTGCATCGCCAATGCTGGCAGCAACTCTAGCCTCCACGTCAACCTTTTTCAGCTGGCCACGTTGATCCCTTTTTTATTTTTCTTAAAGCCACCAATTATTCCTTTTCACACCAAATGCCCAAGGCAACTTTGGCCCACAATCTTTTATTGCTCCCATGCTCCACACACTTCAAACACAACCCACGATGCCCGCTCATTTTCTTTGACGCGCACACACCGAGAGCTGCCAAACAGCTGATACTACCTCCAGTGAACCTCGTTCCGGACAGGCTGTGCTTCCAGAATTTCATCATTTTTTCTTGCACATACACCTCCATCAAAACCAAAAGCCTGATTGCCGCATCCACGACGCCCACACCGAGTCAATGGGTGCGCCCATGACTTTACCACAACATGAACATCACTCATGTACACATGTACAAGTTGAGTTTGAGGTTCTCCAAAAACTTCACACAACGTCCTAGTTTTTATAATCCAACTAGTCTCTAGAGCGACGTTTAAAAGTATGGTTGTAGTTGTAAGTTCCGACCCAAACACAATCCAATGCAACCAAACATTTCAAGAGTGTGGGGGGACCCACATGGACACCCTCGCAAAGTAAAGTCACCATCCAACCACGTTTAGTGTGAAAGTTACGACTACATCCTAGTTTTCAAAATTCAACTAGTCCTTAGTGTGACATTTAAAAGTATGGTTGTAGTTGTAATTTTCGAACCAAACACGATCCGATGGTGACCAAAATTTGCGAGAGTGTGGGGGGGACCACATGGAAACCCTCGCAAATTCTGGTTGCCATCCGACCACGTTAAGTGCGAAAGTTACGACTACATCCCAATTTTTATAATCCAACTAGTCCCTAGAGCGACATTTAAAAGTATGGTTGTAGTTGCCAACATCCAAACCAAATGCGATCTGATGGCAACCAAAATTTGCAAGAGTGCGGAGGGGATCCACATGGACACCCTCACAAAGTTGGGTCGCCATCCGACCACGTTTAGTGCAAAAGTTATGACTACATCCCATTTTTTATAATCCAACTAGTCCCTAGAACGATGTTTAAGAGTATGGTTATAGTCATAATTTCCAAACCAAATGCGATTCGATGGCAACCAAACTTTGCGAGTGTGTGGGGGAGGCCCACATGGATACCCTCACAAAGTTTGGTTGCCATCCGAACACGTTTAGTGCGAAAGTTACCACTACATCCTAGTCTTTCTAGTCCAACTAGTCCCTAGAGCGACATTTAGAAGTCTAGTTGTAGTTGTAAGTTCCAAACCAAATGTGATCCAATGGTTATGAAAGTTACGACTAGTTTTTATAATCCAACTAGTCCCTAGAGAAACATTTAAAAGTATGGTTGTAGTCTAAATTTAAAAACTAAATGCGATTCGATGGAGACCAAACTTTGCAAGAGTGCCAGGGGACCCACATGGACATCCTCGCAAAGTTGGGTCACCATCGAACCACGTTTAGTGCAAAAGTTATGACTACATCCCAGTTTTTATAATCCAACTAGTCCCTAGAGCAATGTTTAAGAGTATGGTTGTAGTCATAATTTCCAAACCAAACGCAATCCGATGGCAACCAAACTTTGTGAGGGTGTGCAGGGATGGACACCCTCACAAATTTTGGTTGCCATCCAACCACATTTAGTGCGAAAGTTACGACTACATTCTAATTTTTATAATCCAACTAGTCCCTAGAGCGACGTTTAAAAGTATGGTTATAGTCGTAAGTTCCAAACCAAACGCAATTCGATGGTGACCAAACTTTGTGAGGGTGTGGGGGAGACCCACATGGACACCCTCGCAAAGTTTGGTCACCATCCAACTACTTTTAGTACAAAAATTATGACTACATCCTAGGTTTATAATCTAACTGGTCCCTACAAATGACGTTTAAAAGTATGGTTGTAGTCGCATTTTTCAAAACAAACGAGATCCGATGGCGACCAAACTTTGCGAGAGTGTGGGGGGGACCCACATGGACACCCTTGCAAAGTTGGGTCACCATACAACCACATTTAGTGTAAAAGTTATGACTATATCCTAGTTTTCATAATCCAACTAGTCCCTAGTGCGACGTTTAAAAGTATGGTTGTAGTTGTAATTTCCGAACCAAACACAGTCCGATGGTGACCAAAATTTACGAGGGTGTGGGGGGGACCACATGGACACCCTCGCAAAGTCTGGTCGCCATCCGACCACGTTAAGTGTAAAAGTTACGACTACATCCCAATTTTTATAATCCAACTAGTCCCTAGAGCGACGTTTAAAAGCATGGTTGTAGTCGCCAACATCCACCTTTGTGTGACAGAGTTGTATAAGCCGCCCATAATTTTTCACAAGATCTGGTTGAGGTACCTATTGGTCCACCTTGGATGGCAGTACTTCACTAATCATTTGGAAGGTTTGCAGCCCTTTGTGAACCTAGCCTAATGTGTGGTTTATGCATTTCCCACTTGGGAATTTAGAATTCCCACAAATGGAATGTTTTCCACATGGGAATTTAGAATTCCCATAAATGGAACAATTCCCACTTGGGGATTTGAAATTCCCATAAGTAACCATATGGGGTTAATTTTTCCCACATGGGATTATGAAGAGTCCCATCTAAGGTCCAATTTCCCATATTGATCGTCCCTTTCCTACTTGGGAAACTATAATCCCAACAAGGGAATATACATCTTCAAGAACATTCCCATAAGGGAATTTTACTCCCATGTTGTAAAATTATGCATTTTATTATTTCCATATGTGAAAATTATAAGGAAAAATGCTAAAAACTTCTTGTGGGTGTTCATCGTTTATTACATCAAAAATGAATCAATTTATACAATGGTGGGTGATCACTCGAATGCCAAAAGATGCTCTCAAAGGAGCAGTTACATCGATTGAGTTTCTAAATTCTACTTCAGACAAAAGCGAAGCGGAGCAGAAGAGACATCGCATCCAACTTCGAAGATGAAAAGACAGTAGGAGTTCCCCCCACGGTGGTTATGACATTTTTGAACCCCCCCTTCTACTTCAGTTCCAACTATGCACGGGTTGACAAGGTTTGATCTCACTGCTTTGGCAGTTCCTGGAGGTGTGAGTGCCTTAAAAAATGTCCGAGTCGACTTCCCAAAGTTTGCCGGTGCACGAGGAGAGGTCCCGAAATAGCATATTCAGAAGTTTGTGTATGTTTGTTTGATTATGGGCGTCGTCGATCCATCCCATAAATTCATTTCTTTTCCATCTACATTGGTGGGGTTGGCCGAGTCCTAGTTCTATAGAATGGATAAAAGATCAGTGGTGGTCGATTGGCCCTCTCTTGTGACTAAGTTTCTTGGTGTATTTCAGCCTCCGGCCCGGCCTCATATGTATCATAGCTGACCACGATTTGATAGCAGGCAACCGAAGGCATTGATGATTATGTGCAGAGGTTCAGAGGTCTGGTTTATAGGGTACATGCTTCGATGGCAATGGATCACACTTTCCTATGTGAACTTTCCATCAATGGCCTATCATGGGGTCTTCAGTTGCAAGTTTGACCACTCGAGCCGAAGTCTTTGGATGAAGCTGTCTCATAGGCACAAAGGTTTGATCATTTTAATTGATCGACATACGAAGCGATTGTTCCAGCCGAATTTATGCCATCGGGAGTACCGATCAGAGAGGTACTCCATCTAGGTTTTACATGGCTAGTGGGTGCAATAGTTCCTGCCTAGTCAGTGGTAGCGCCATCTTGTAAAACCATCAATATTCCTCCCCCTTCAAGATTGATGTAGCAACAAGTGGCCTCGGCTGCCTCGACAGTTAGGCAGGCAACATCGGCTACAATAGATTTGACTCCAGAACAATTGCAAATTCCAAAATATGATTCCGAGTCTGAAGTTGCGTCGGACAAAGGGATGTTATCAAATTATAGGAATCATCTCAACGAGTCTATGAAGGCGCTCATCAATTTCCTCAAGAGACAATAGAACCTCATCGGTCAAAGAGCCCTTGAAGAAGGCGTGTCCGATTTGTGCAAGTGACCAATTAGTGAGGAAGTGCACGATTTCTTGTCCCTGCTAATGTGGCAAGACGGGCCACTCAAAGGATATTTTTATCGAAAGAAAGATGAGCCTCCTAATCATCCCGGTCTGGTTAATCATTGCGACAAAGGTAAGGCTTCGTAAATTCAGATACTCACAATAGGTGAAGCTAGTACATCGGCGTCACCCACGGTCAATTTGGTGATAGAGGCCGACCCTAAACCCAAAGAAGAGGCATTGGTCAGGTATAGCAAAAGGGTGTAGTTCAAAGAATCAGAAGAGACGAGCAGTAGGGGATCAACCTCCGCCCAATCGAAGTTGAAGCCCAATGTAGCCACTTTTGCTCAGAAGGTTTCTCAGCCAACCCAAAGTACGATAGTGACTCCTGCATAGCCGATCTCCCATGTCCGACTAAGACAAGGAGCAAGCTGATGCCGCTATTTCCGCACGTAAAAAGGTATGACCTCTTGGCAGATCTCTCTTCTTTAAAAGTAAACATGTTGGTCCTACAATTTCTCGTAAGGAATAAAGAGGCAGTCCATACTTTGAAAAGGAGTTTGAAAAGAAAGGCTCTACCAATGGTACTTAGTCAGATCGGAGCACCTTAGTTTGATACTTCTTGTCCATTAATCACCCGCCGAGTGTTCAACTGCCCTGTTGAGGATGCGGTGGTCGATGGCGGACCAGTAGTTAATGTCCTTAACTATGAATTGTTTGAAAGTCTCTATTTGAACTATACATCACCAGCACAAAGAGTCCTCAAGCTCATAGAAGGCAAGGCCATTTATCCGGAGGGCATGCTTATGGAAGTTCTAGTATCAGTTGTTGCTGGTTTCAAAGTACCGGTCGACTTTTTTGTGGTTAGGGTTTCAGGGATTCATGTTTATCCCTTGATCTTAGGAAGGCACTGGATCGTGAAGACCAGGTGTGTTATTAATATTCCTCGCAGGGTTTTGATCCTCGAAGATGATAGTGGAAAGAAGATTCGAGAACCTTTCTTAGAGCCACCCCGGTGAGTCACCACCCCTACTGACGGATGAACAAGAGATAACTAAAGAATATGATTCCAGTTCTGAAGCTAACCTAGCCTTTCTAGTTCGATCGGAGGAGGTCATGCTCAACCAAGGGAACCGCCACTTCAGGTAAGAGAAGCAGATATTTGTTATATCCAAGTTGGAAACCCCGTATCCGCACTGTAGATTCGGTTGGGTTCACAGGTTGATGAGGAATGCCGACGGTAGTTCAAGCAAGTATGTGAGGATCATCAAGATCTCTTTGCAGAAAATTATACCAATCTGAAAGGAGTCCCCAAAGGATTTGGTTCAACATCCGATTCCTTTGCGTCCTAGAGCTAGACCTTATTGGCAAAGAGAATGACGGCTAGCTCCACATTATCGGGAGCCAATTTATAGAGAAATTCAAAAGTTGCTGGCAAATGGCATGATCTTTGAAGTCGACCACACTGAGTGGTGTTCTCAAATTGTGGTAACCCTAAAGAAGGACAATCAGGGGAGACAATCAAAGACTATTATCCGATGCCGTCCATTGACTAGATACTCGATGTATATCTTCATGGACTATTTCTCACGTTACAATTAGATTGCCATTGCTGATGAAGATATATTAAAGATGACTTTTACCATAATGTTCAAAACCTATGCATACCATGTGATGCCATTTGGATTATGCAATGCACGCATAACTTAC
The DNA here is from genome assembly GCF_041138505.1 of Cibotium barometz. Lineage (NCBI taxonomy): Eukaryota > Viridiplantae > Streptophyta > Polypodiopsida > Cyatheales > Cibotiaceae > Cibotium > Cibotium barometz. Next base: position 48,146,641 of record NC_141068.1, read on the forward strand.
CAGAAGTTCCTTTTGGCCACTTTCTAGTAGACTTTGTCAAAATATTCATTGATGACTTGTGTGTCACTTTGGACGCTAAGTCACACCCTTCCAAGGTGTTGGATTGCCTACAAAAACGTTCTTTAGATTTGCTTGGATTGAAGGTTTCAAAGTGTTTGTTCGGCATTCCGTACGGGATTCTTCTTGGTCAAGTTGTCTCTACCACATTTATTTAGCTCGATCCCGATAAGGTTGATAAGTTTCTCACACTTCCTCCACCGACCTCGATCAAGACACTTCAAAGATTCCTCGATGCGGTGGGGTATTATCGACGGTTTTTGAAAGATTATGCACATTTTGTTGCCCTATTGACTCGATTGTTGCAACGGACATTGCCATGGCAGTGGGGACCCAAGCATCAGGAGTCTTTTGAACTCCTTAGAGGACTATTCCTAACAACCCCAGTCTTGAAACCACCAGTATGGGACAAGCCATTTTTTGTTTACTCTGCGATCGAGGTTGCCCTTTCCACATCCTTGGCCCAAGAGCATGATGGCATCCACCATCCAATTGTGCATACCAGCTGACGTCTCTCAGATGTGGAGAGAAGATATTTAGTGATCGAAAAGCATGGTTTGGCCCTTGGGTTATGTTCCAAAATATTTAGACACTACTTGCTCGGATGGAAAGTAGTGCTCTTCACGGAATCCGCCATCGTGAAATTGTTGATGAATAAGTTGCAATCGTCAGACCGAATTCTTAAATGGGTGGTGTAGCTCCAAGAATTTGACTCTACTCTTAAGACCAAACCAAAAACTCTTCAAAGGGCCCTGGCCTATCTGGCCAAAGCCAAAGTGCCCATTCAAATTCCTGATGATATGCAAGTTTCCTTTTTTTGTCGAAGCTTCGACTACCTGGTACGGAGCACTGCCCCAATACTTGACTACCCAGCAATTGCTTGATGGTCTATTACCTACAAAGAAAAGAAGAATCATATGGCTCGGCATTGGTGATCAATTGTACCAAAAGTGTCTCAAAGACCTGTATCGAAGGTGAGGCAGTGTTCGGGAAAAAATAGGTTCGACTTAGCCTAAAGCCGGCTCAAATTGAATACGAGTCGGCTCAAAAAAATTTGAGAAGGAAAAGCTTCCTTCTCATTTTTTTTTGAGAAGGAATATGACCGATTCATTTTAAAAGGAGAAGGATTTTAATTTTTACTATATATAAATAATATAAATATATTGGGCGCCCGGCTGATTATTACGAGCATGGTGCATGTGTGCCAGGTGTCTCAGTGCTTGTGGGCGGGTGGCCGGCGACCGTTGGAGTCTGGGCGGGTGGCCGCTGGAGTCTGGACTCTGGACAGTGGACACAAATTACAATGCACGTCAAAAATTAAAATTTTAAAAATCGATATTCAAAAATCGATATTATGCTGCATGTGCCATGCAAGGATTTTACAGTTTACTATTTTAGCTCAAGCCTTGGCGAGTCGGCCCTCAAGGCTCAACTGCCATTGGCCAAGGTATGATCATCATACCTTGCCATTGGCCTGCTGCATGCATCCTTATCTGCACTGTGCAGACTGCGCAGGCGGCACTGGGCGGCCCTTGAGGCCCGTTACTATATTCTGGTAGCTACAAGCCTGCATGGCACATGCACTCTCACGGTTCACCGTTCACCTGTGCAGTTCCTCCGACCGTCACCGTTCACCTGTGCAGTTCCTCCGACGGTCGACCTCGGACCTCCCACTCCCAGGCTCCCTGACTCTTGAGTCCTGAGGCTTGCCGGCGTGCCGCTTGAGCCTTGAGGCTTGAAGTTGAGCCCTCAACTTTTGTTTCACCGACGTCGGAGTCTCGGACCTCCCTGTCACCTGAGCCTTGAGGCTTGCAAGTTGCCGCTTGAGCCTTGAGCCCTCAACTTTCAGGTTACTATTTCAACTTTCAAGGCGAACGTCGAATTTCGAAAACCAGCGGCGGCGGTCAACCTCCAGGCCGAACTGCGAACGGCGAACTGTAGTTTGTAAGTGTAGTCTGTGAACGGCGAAAACCAGTTTGTAACTTTGTTATATGTTTTCTGCGGCCTGCCTTGCACGCAGCCACCGGCCATCGTAGCTCCAGCGGCGTCCAGCCTCCAGCCCGCCTATGCTTGCTTAACTCTGCTGTTGCCTCGGCCATCATAGCTCCAGCCCGCCTCTCGAGTCTGCTGTTGCGCCTGTTGTCGAAAACGGCCTGCAGGCTGCACCACGATCTCCTTCTAAGTTCTTGGTGAGGAGTTCATTAAGGTAATAAGCCTATATAGTATAAGGTCTCTCTGTGGATATGTTCCAACTTCCGATGCATGCTTGTAAGTTGTAAGAGAGAGAGAGAGAGAGGTACTGTGATGTTCTTTGTGAAATTGTGTGTCTGAGCAGTGAACTGTGAAAGTTGAAACTCTCTCAGAAAATTAAGGCAGACGTACTGGGTGCTGGCAACTGAAGATTTTGAGTTTTTCGCCATACCAACTCGAACCAGAGAGCATGCAGAAGAAAGTAAAGACTAGTAAGAGGCAAGGAAGCCTTCTTAAATGGGTTCAAGGTAATCCTAAAGCTCCACGTAATTAAAAAAAAATTACTTTCGCAAGTATGTCATATCATATTGCAGAAAAAGTAGACCTCTCTACTCTATCTCCTGAGGAAAGGGTAGAGGAGGCAAGAAGACAAGGTCGACGAGATCTTTTGCATGCAGAGTGGTTGGAAGACTTCAAGTGGCTTGAGTACAATAAGGAGGAGGCAAGGTTGTATTGTAAGTTTTGTAAAAAGTATCCACATCACCATAGTGCATATTCATTGAGTGGATCAATCAACTTCAAGGTAAGTAATCTCAAAGCTCATTGCAGTACTGATTGCCATAGGCTTGCTATGCAAGCATGTTTTATGGAGGGAAAGGAAAGCATACAAAGTAGCATTAAAAAAGTGAAAGAGTTGAAAGATGAAGCTTTGTTGACATTATTTAAATCTGCATATTTCATAGCTAAGAGAAATGAATCCTTTGCACTTTTCCCACACTTGATATCTCACATGCAAGATTGTGGTGTCCCATACACTACAAGCTTGTATAATGATGATAAAGCTTGTGCGAAAATGGTCTATTGTATTGCTAATTATTTGATGCATGATACATTAAAGAAAGTTGCTAAGAGTCCATGGTTTGGGGTGCTTGTTGATGAATCCACCGATATTGCCACTCATGGTCATATGGTTATCTACTTTTCTTACGTAGAATCTGAGTGCATACCAAAAGTCTCTTTCTATGGGATTATGCGGTGAGTGATGGAACTTCAAAAAGTTTGTTTGACACTTTGATTGCTGAACTCAAGAAGTGCAAGTTGGACCTATCCAAACTAATTGCGTTTGGATCTGATGGATGCTCCACCATGACAGGTAAGGAAAATGGACTTTCAACTCTTCTAAAGAAAAATGTCAATCCTTTTCTTACATCAATACATTGTGTAGCACATAGAACTGCACTTGCCGTCTCTAATGTAGCTAAGAGTAATGACACTTGTAAAAGGATAGATAAACTTGTCAATAGTTTAGCTACTTTTTACAATGCGAGCTCTAAGCGCAAAGAAGCACTACGTGATTTGCAAGAGGATTTGGCTTGTCCCATTTTGAAGTTACAACATACTTATGATATTCGATGGTTAAGTCGATATAATGCTTTGAAATCTATTTGTAGATCATTTGATGCTATCTTGGCTGAGGTAAGAGAGAAAAACTCTCATCTCCACAATGACATTGCGGAGTTTGAGTTTATTTATTGCTTATTTTTCTTGGCGGATATACTCAAAGGTTTGGCTTCCTTAAGTAAAATGTTTCAAAAAGATCATGTTGATGTAACCACAATCAATGGTCTAGTTGACAACGAGATTGATCGTATCAAACAATACTACATGGAAGAACCACAACCCGACTGCAATGCTTTTACACATGGAGTAGGAGGCTTTGAAATTTTGCCAAAATATGGATCCGAAAAAGGTAACCTCTTTTCTCTTCGTGAATCACTTCATGGTAATGTTTTCTTTGATGAGTCAATAAAACGCGATATTTATGGTGAAGATTTAAAGAGAGCTTTAGAATTTCAAACCTCTTTTTCTTCTTCTATCATTGCCAACTTGCAAACAAGGTTTGAAGATAATTCCATACTTAGCAACATGAAGATCCTTGTTCCTGCACAACATCCACTCTTGGAGCGACCGTTGAAAGCATATGGCATCGAAGAAGTTACGAAGTTAGTGTCATTTTATGGTAAGGATCATGTACTAGGTATGTTTGAATTTAAAGCATTGGTTGATGGTGATGAGTTAAAAAAAGAGTTTAGAACTTTCAAAAATCAAGCTCCAAAAGGCTTTGTCCGATATAGCCTAGTAGAAGTCGCTTCTTCAATAGCCAGCAATGCTTCATGGAGAGCGATATATCCCAATTTACTAACGCTTTGTCAAGTTGCATTAGTTCAATGTTGTAGCATTGCAATGTGCGAAAGAGGCTTTAGTGCGAGAACCATGATCAAGTCTCGCCTTCGAAATAGGCTTGAGACTAAAAGTCTTGATGCTCTTATGAAGATTGCTATTGAAGGGCCAGAAAAATTGTGTGAGGAAGAGCTTCTAGAATGCATTGAGATTTGGAGTGCAAAGGCTCATCGACATCTTTTTAGTTCAGAAGGTATTTCTTCACTTATTGTTCAATAGTGATTTCTTTTATTGTTTTTTGAAACAATTATTATCCATGACTAACACTTTTATGAAGAGGGAAAAAGAGGAGTAGATAGACTACTCCTCTTTTTCCCAAGGGAGCTTGGTGTAGCCATGTAAAATGGCGAAGGGGTTCAAATCCCCTACTCTCTCTTAGGTTGGAGATGACAAAATTTCTTTGTTTGCGAGACATGCTTTTGGAGGTGATTACCTTGCATGCTACTTTTTAACTTTACTCATTTGATATGAAATTATCATGAATAGAATATCTATTTGCTTGTTTATTATTTACAGATATTTCATGCAATTATAGAAGCATTCGATGTTCAAGATTTTAGAGGATTGGAATTTGGGTGGATGCTTTAAACTTATGTTGATTCCAGAATCCAAATGTGACTCAAGTTAAAAGGTATGATTCTTGAAACATTTACACCACTTAAATTATTTTTTTAAAGGTTCATGTTTTGGGTTTGTTATTGCTTTCAAGAGAAGCATTTTCCATCTACTAGTCTCCAATTAGTTTGGTTAGCAAATCTTGCTACTTGTTTTCTAGCAAAGTATAAATTTGTAGTATGTAAAACTTGTTCAAATTTACCCAAGAAGGTCTTTGGCAGGCTCGTGTAGATATGAAGAGGATATGAATTGCTCATTTTTTTCGAAACCGGTTCACTCATTAGAGAGGAGGATTTCAACATAGCTCAATTTTTTAAATTTCCCGAACACTGCTGGGAGGACGAGGCTCAGGAAGTTCTTCTTGAATGTCATGATTCTGCTTGTGGGGAACATTTTGCAGGTCTACTCATGGCATAGAAAATTCTCAAAGTAGGTTATTGGTGGCCCACTCTGTTTAAATATTCCCATGGTCATGCCAAGAGGTGTGACATTTATTAGTGTGTCCGAAATCCCTGAGATACCATGAGGGGACCACTAGTGCCGGTTCAAGCTGTGATTCCCTTCAAAAGATGAGGTATCGATTATGTTGGCCCTTTTTCACCAACCTCCTCTCCAGCAAGAAATATATTGTGATAGCCACCGACTACTTCACTAAGTGGTCTAAGGCTCAAGTAGTGAAGAAAGATGATGCGAATTCAACCGCAACCTTCTTGATGGAACAGATTGTCTGCAGGTTCGGGGCCCCAGAGATATTGGTGTCTGACCAAGGTACACATTTTCTCAACAATGTCATTGTAGAGCTCACCTCACCATTAACTGTGAAACATTACAAATCGACTCCATACAAACCTTTAGTAAATGGCCAAGTCCAGTCGACTAACAAGCACCTGGTGACCATGCTTAGCGAAACCGTATAGGAGAATCGGGTGACCATTCTTAGCACTTGGTGACCATGCTTAGGGAAACTGTATAGGAGAATCAGAGGGATTGGGACCAAAAACTTTCAACCATGGTTTGGGATTACAATGTGATGTTCAAAAAAGCTACAGGATTCTCTCTTCTTTCCCTCACCTATGGGTTTGAATGCATGCTTCCAACCGAAATCGAAGTCTTGATTCTTTGCACAGCACTGCAACATGAGTTGGGTGATAAGGAATCTCTCAAGAAAGGATTGCTCATGATCAAACAGACGGATGAATGACGCCAGTAGTCATTTCTGACGAATGAGGTCCTCCAATGGAGGAAGAAGTCCAAACATGATAGAAATCTCAAGACATCGGAATATCGAGCAGGGAAGTTGGTGCTTGTTTAGTGCTTGTTTATAACAATTGAGCGGCCCGGTTTAAAGGCAAATTGATGCTACCTTGGATAGGTCCTTGTGAAATTGTGGATATTAGCGTCAATAATATTGTTCAACTGAAGGAGCTTGGTGGTTCGGTCTTGCCAACATGGACGAACGTCGATAAGATTAAGCCTTATTACATTTGAATTTTGGGGTCAAGAAGGGGGCTCAAACTTTCAAGGGAATGGCCTTTGAATCCCCTCTTCATCAGGTGATTGACTTGAATTCCCTCTCAGCTAATTTTTAGCCCATTCCCTATGCTTGCAGGTGCACCCTTTTGATCGATTTTGATGGGACCGTGCAGAAGAGAGAACGGGAAGCAGCCATCGGTATGGGTTTTTGCGCATTGATCGACAATGTTGTGGGATAGCTAGGAGCTAGTTTTTCAGCAGGTGGCTGGTGATTGGCAAGTTCTAAATCCGTTACTTGATGCTTACAGATGGGAGGCCCTTGACTTCCTATAGACATTTTGGATATGGTATCTTCAGCATGTACCACAACTTTGGAACTCAGGCGGTGATCGCCTGGCTTCAGGGGCTTTCAGCGAGGCGGTGTACACCGGCTGCGTTATCCCGACTAGTAGAATTCTTTGTTGGGAAAAGTTGGTATCAGAATGCGCCTTTGGAATTGGCCATGTAAAAGGGTTGATCAGACAATTGAAGATGGAGCCACCTGACTAGTATGCAAGATGGCTATTTTCAGTTCATAATTTTGGGATGCATTAGTGTCATGGATCGATGCTGAATAGATTTATGCAGATGTCATGAACCAGATATTCTAGTTTCGACTGGCCGGGATGGCTTCTTCCCATTGGTCACCATATGTAGGAGTCTTTTTTGGTCCGAAAAATGGCACGAATCGGGATCTGTTCGACTTCAATTTGGCGCATGGACAGTTCAGATAGATGAGTTTTGAGGACTTTGGAAGCGGTTTCTTTTTGTAACTCTTCAAATGGATGAGTTGTTCGGATTTCTTTTACTTTAGATCGGATCGGAGGGGAGACAGTTTTACTTTGTCTCAAAGAGCGTTTGGCGGTTCTCAGGACGACATAGAAGGAAAAGATTATCTCACATCTCAAGATTGCCAGGTGTGAATAGCTAATGGCCAGATGGTGCGTTAAGGAGCATAACCAAGTTTCATCAACAGCACAATGACCCTTAATGCACATGCATCAGCTACCTTTGATAATCATGGATGGATCAAGGGCAGGCATCCGTGAATTAATTTGAGTAAAAAGGGAGGCTGATGGGAGAGTTGTAGCCTACCCGAAACAGTGTGAGTTTGGACACAGCCTAGCATTTGTATTCAAGAGAAGTGTAACATGTGACCATCCAATCTTTCGCCGCCTTTTTTGCTCCCTCTCCTTTTCAAAATCTCACTTTACTCTGGGCGAATTTCCTTCAAGCTCTCTCACTCTCCTTGCTCCCTTTCATGGTAGTTTGCCTCCTTACCATCACTACTTCTTCCTTACCATCTCCAACTCTCCCAATTTCCTATCCTCCTAGATTTTCTAAGGAGTTTCTATTTTCGTGATGGCTTTTGTCAATCCTTTGGCACCTCGATGTGGTGGATTTTCTCAGGAGTTTCTGTTTTCGTGATGGCTTTTGTCAATCCTTTGGCACCTCGATGTGGTGGATTTTCTAAAGAGTATCTATTTTCGTGATGGCTTTTGTCAATCCTTTGGCCGTCTCCACACTAGACTTAAAAAGCAATTAACAGGGAAGAGATAGGGAGACTTCCTCTGCACCTCCCTGGTCCAATTATTAGTGTCATACATGTTCGGGAGAAGCCCCAACTGGTAGTGGTTTCCAATCCTTCGGGCGAAGTAGCTAGCTCTTTCAAGCCCGTTCCAGCACAAACCTCGGCCCCACCCCAGAGATTCAGTAGGGTGGTCGACCTAATAGCCCCCAAAGCCATCGGAGAAGCCTTCAAAGAAGAAGGCCGAACAGAAAAAGAAGGATGGAGTTTTGAAGGAGGAGGAGAGGGGGCACATCAAGTTGCCCTCGGATGTTTATCTTGATTTATGCCTTGGTGACACTTACCTTCGGGCCGTCTGGTTTTATCACTGGAGGTGCCCTTCTTGTTGACTCGGCATGTGGAGATCTGCTCATATCTCAAGGCCGCCAGTTGGCCAGATCCAATGGTTGGATGGAGAGAAAAGGCCCAAGATCGCATCCCTTCAATGGGGTAGCAACCTTTCAGGCACGTGCATCGGCTACCTTGGCCAGATCAGAGGCCTGATCGGGGCCGGAATCTTGCGATTTGATGGGGCAACAGCTTAACTTTTCATCCAAACCAATGTAAAATCGGAGGCGCGTTGGCATCCACCGCCAAAAGCCTGGTCCATGTGATCACTTGCCGAGGCGGGTTTCACCAGCCCTTTTTGGTCTCTTCCTTTGCCCATAAACAGGGATTCCTTTTTGGGGCTGCTCTTTTCTTATCACTTTCATATACTTTGTTGCTGTGTTCTCGCTTTCATCCGCTTCCAAGACTCAAGGTTTTTCGCTCTCTTGCAAGCTTTTCTTCCACCATCCAAGCTCTGCCTTCACAAGCTCTATCGATTCATTTTGTCCTTGTGCCGAGCTTCGCTCTCCTTTTTTCCTTGTTAATGACCATGGCTTCGTCGAGTTCTCCTTCAGGACGGCGGGGGGGTCACCTTCCTCTGGCTCCTCCGGCTGTGCCAAAACTCAGTAAGCCTACGTTCGACTACATGCCGCAGTTGAAGACCTGGTTTGCAACTCAGCCTTCGAAGATCGCATAAGGGCTAGCCAGCATCGTGCCTCCTGCTCTGTCTGGTTTGGACATTGCAAAATTCAGCCTCCACCATGACCACATCGACAAAGGTGCGCGGAACAGTGGTGGGTTTTTTGCCACTCATGATCGTGAGAGTGCTTTGGGTCCCTGGTGTGGGGGTGTACGTCCAAGATTTGGACACTCTCAATTAGGTTAAGGTTCGAAAGCTCTGGCGGCAAGAATGAATCACATTGGGAGTCGACTCAGGCCTTCGTCAGACCAATTTGCTCAGCCCAACACTCCGGAATATCTGTGCTTTCGTGGCAGATATCCTGCTCCCCAAGAGTGCACGGAACTACTTGGGGAAAGATGCACTTCGTCTTGCAATTTACGAATAGGAGGATATTGATCTCCCAATGGCAGTGTTCTCGAGGCTCAAGAAAGACATCAAAGCAAAGAAGATGGGGGAATTCCTCTTCGCCCTCCTTGTTCAGTTATTGATTTGTGAGGCGAAGGGGAAGAAACCTCAGCCGGTGTCAGTGGGTTTTGCACTGGCCCAATCAACAGTTCCTCCAGCTCCAGCGGTTCAATCAACAGTTGTGCCTCTTGGCACAGCGGGGCAGGGGTCTTCAGAGCCTCCACTGAAGCCAGTTGATAAGAAGAAAATCGACCCGAAGAAGAAAGATGGGGTCCCGAAGAAAATAGGGAAATTTCCCGACCTCTCCTTAGACAACGTAGCGGTGCATGGGGCGAGGCGATGATCATATCGGATCTCAACAAAGATATGGGGAGGCTCAAAGATTTTGTTAAGCAGGCGGTCGAGCTCCTTAAGAAATGCAAGAGCTCGAGGAGCAATAGAAGGGTTGGGCAAAGGAGAAATCGGCCCTCGAGGCCAAAATTGAAGAAGTGCAACAGCAGTCAGGGGAGGCCATGGCACTCAACCAGGCCCTCAGCACAAAGAATGACCAGCTGGTCCGCGAAAAATAACAGCTTCTCGGGGCAGTTTCGACGGCAAAGAAGGAGTCATCCAATCTCTCGGTGGAGGTGGCTTGGCTTGGACGGGAGCTGAGTCAGGAGAATACGCGGCAAGGCAACACGAAGGCCAAGCTCGCCGCAGTGGCTATTAACCATATTTGGGACCACTTAAATAATGTATAATATCTTCCAATTTATCATGGTCAAGGTCCAATTAACTAAGGTTAATTGGGGTCAGAGGCAAAGTCAAGGTCATGTGGAACCCACAGTGGCAGCAGTCAAGGTCAGTCAAAGGAAAGGCAACGGTAGTTGACTGGTTAAACCACAGGTGACTTGTTGGCAGGTGTCTCGGTGTGCCAAGGTAATTCATAATTCCATTCAGGATCATTTCAAACAAATGCAGTGCTTGATAAAATAATTGACCGCGGAATCTACATTGCGGTGGAACAACTCCGACAACATCATTTCGTGGTGTAATAGCTCCGAGATGTGGTATTCCAAGGCAAATTGCCAAGACAATGGAGATGTAAAGATTAAATTGTAATTGGATGTAATATGTAAGGCTAAAAGGCCTATTAGACCCCAACTTACATGGGAGTAGGTGTAAATGGAGTTTAAGTCCAGTGTGAATGGGATTTAGCTTAGGGGTGCCCTTAGGATTTTAGGTATTTGTATATATTTCTCCTTTTCAATGAAACAGGGACCTTTTGCCTCATTTGCAAGGTCGTCACAATGCAAGTCTCTTGCTCTTGCTCTCTCCTACCTCTCACTCTCACTCCCTTCCCTCTTACACACACCTTCCTACAACCTCCTCTCCTTGTACCACCTCTTCCCAACCCCTTGCATTGTGTGACTCTCCTACCCCTCCTATCCTAGTTTGTGGGAGCCTTTTCAGGCTCATCTCTCTCCTTCCTACCATTCTCCTCCCCTACTTGAACTCTCCTCCACACCTCCTACCTCTCCTTCTTCCCTCTTGGCAAGCAGTTGGGCTTCTCATCCCTCCTAAGATGAACCTTTCCCCTGTACTACACGTTGGCCCAAAAGGGGGTTAATAAAAGCTCAGGTGGGGGAGATCGGTCGGCAAAGATCCAGGCTCTAAAGGTCGACTTGCTATATCAATTTGGGGGGCTTTGTCCCTCTAAGACAAGTACAACCCCAAGGTTTGGAAGGTGCCGTAGCCCCCAGATAGTTTCAACACGTTCTACCACTGGATCAGGTACCAATTTTATGCCCGGTGTGTATGTTAAGATTCTAGAAATGGGATTGATCATGGTGAAGGACATAGATTAAGCATAAGATTAAGGTGGATTAAACCACACTAAAAACTCCATGACTAGAGAGAGAGAGATTGCACACTCAACACTATTCTCTTCTATTGCATATCACAATGAACCATACAATCATATAGGCTCTCTAGCCTTATCCCACTTTACATGTCATCATCCATGTGGCAACTCCTTTTCCACTCTTTTGGTCAACTCTCACACACCATGCAATATTACATGTGGCATTCCTATCTCACCACAATATCTTGCACCTCTAGGGTGCTTTCCCACATACACACATGCACAATATCTTGCACCTCTAGGGTGCTTTCCCACATACACACAACACCACGATTACATCTCTCAACACCCCCTCTTAATCGAGGTGTTCCACAACTCACCCATCATTCATCACCCATATCAATGTAGCATTGCACAACCGCAATCGCTACCTTTCAACACTCCCCCTCAATGATACATTGGAGTGTCCATCAACCAAACATGTGTGCCCGTGTCTACCATCCTAGACACCTAGTCCATTTTGAGCCGACTTGCTCACAGCGGAACCACTGAGTCCGATTTGAACATGGAAGTTCGGGTAGGATCCAACCCATGCGCATGCACCTCACACGTGCATCGCTCATGCACACATCACAACAACAATTTTGAGCTTCTCGGTGAGCTCGGGCATGCAACCCTCATACCATGGATGATTACAAAAGTTTTGTTGTTTTGAGCACGCATGCTCGTGGATGATTTGGCCATCATCATATTTGGGTGAAAAATAAAATTACAAATTCCTTGGTCACAACCGGGCAAGGGACCCTCGATGTGTGTTTGAACATCTTCAAAAAAACTTTGGAAATTATTTGTGTGTGAATGTGTTCTCAAATAATGCCTTTTAAAAACATGTGAACAAGGCTTTATAATTTTCATATAATGCCTTTTAAAATAAATGATGTGTTGTGTGAATGTACCCTTATTGCCAATAAGGGTTAATTTTTTTTTAAAAAAAAATCTGTGAAATTCTCTGCACGCGCGTTGAATGCGCCGATCGTGCTCAGACTGTAGGGTCTTCTTCTTCCTCGTCGCAGCTTCTTCCTCTGCGTATAAGTCTGCGAAGCCTCTTCCTCTGTGTTTTCTCCTTCATTCGCCTGCGCATGTCTACCCGTCTCCCAAAACTTCTTTCAACTTCTTCAACTTCACGTCACTGCTGTCACCTGAGGTCGCCACAGCAGCCACCACCGCCTTGTCTTGGGCGTCAGTCAGTCTGCTCTTCAGTCCGCAAGATGTCAAATGATAAGATAACTCAGATTGTGGCTGAGAAGCTTGATAAGAATAACTTCCATGCTTGGAGGTTCAGGTTGACGAATTTCTTGATGGGAAAAGGCTATTGGGACTACATAGAAGGTGAGCATGAAGAGGCACCGGAGATACCGGATATAAATCCGACTGCTGCAGATGTGAAAGAGTTTAAAGACTGGAACCAAGGAGCCAGGAAGGTTATGTATTGGCTATCCATTAGTATACAGGACACCATGATTGGGCACATTCAGGATGCCAAGTCCCCCAAGGAGGCGTGGGACACCTTGGTAAAGCTCTATGAAACAAATACCAAGGCACGTAAGATACAGTTGAAGAATGAACTTCATACTGTGGAGAAAAAGAGCATGTCTGTGAATGACTATGCGCTGAAGATAAAGGGTATTGTGGAATCCCTTGCATCTATTGGTGTGTCAGTAGATGATGATGACAAGGTGGAAGTCTGTCTACGTGGTCTCGGGCCACAATACAAGGCGTTCAAGACGTCCATTCAGACTCGGGAAAACATTCCCAACTTTACAGATTTGGTGTCTATGTTGATTATCGAAGAGAAGAGCTTGGGTGAAGACTAACAGTCTTCACAAAGCAAAAACAGTTCAGAGCAACAGGCCTTCTACACGAGTTCAGGAAGAGGACGAGGTAGAGGAGGCCGTGGACGCGGTCAAGGAGATGGCCGAACAGGTAATCAGAATTATGGCCAGCAGCAGCAGCAACAACAACAGTCCCAGAATCAACAACAACAACAACACGCAGGTGGAAGAGGCAAATTCAGAGGCAGGGGGAGTCAAAGAGGCCGTGGAAATTAGCAAAGGCAATATAATGATGCACGTGAATGCTATTATTGTGGTAAGCCTGGACATGTGCAGGCAGAATGTTATAAGAAGCAGGCTGACATGCAAAATGGGAAAGTGCAACAAAACAACTATGCATCCTCAAGCAGAAATAATGAGGATAATGAAAGGTTGTTTGTTATGCAGCATGTCGTGAATGCCATGTCTGAAAATGTTGATGCAGCACAAAAAGATAATGTATGGTATGTGGATTCAAGCGCTTCGAACCACATGACGAGTCATGGGGAGTGGTTCAAGGAGATAAAAAACCCGGAAAGACCAGGTTTTGTGGAAACAGGGGATGACACTGCTCATCCAATTGCCCACGTTGGAGATGTGCCATTGTCTATGCAGGATGGCAAAGTGAAGTACCTTGCAGACGTACTTCATGTACCGAACATAACAAAGAATCTGGTTTCAGTTGGCCAGATGATTGAGCAGGGTTTGCAGGTTCGGTTTAACCCTGATGGGTGTTATGTTGAAGATTTCAAAGATAAGTGCAGGTTGGTTGCAAAAGGCAACAGAGTGGGCAGAATGTTTACGTTGAATGTAGACATGCCTGAAATGAGTGCTGCGATGTTTGCAAATGGTTCAGGAATTGTTGCAGACACAGACATTTGGCATAAAAGGATTGGACATGTAAATGTGCAGAGATTGAAGTCTATGCAAACAAAAGGAATTGTGACAGGGTTACCCAAATTTAAAGTGGAAGGTATGCAGAAAATATGTGAAGCATGCCAATTTGGGAAGCAAACAAAGCATGTGTTTCCACGTAACAGATATGTGAGCAGAAATGCACTAGATGTTGTGCATTCAGATGTATGGGGTCCTACGAAGACCATATTTATGGGAGGCTGCAGGTATTATGTGACTTTCATTGATGACCACACAAGGAAAGTGTGGGTATATTTCATGAAGGAGAAGAGTGAGGTGTTCACTCACTTTCAGAATTTCAGAGTTTTGGTTGAAAAGCAAACAGGGAAATATGTAAAGTGCCTAAGGTCAGATGGAGGGGGAGAATACTTCTCCAATGAGTTCTCTGAATTTTTGAAGAAGAATGGTATTCGGAGACAGTTTACATGCAGATACACTCCGCAGCAAAATGGAGTTGTTGAGCGAAAAAACAGGCACATTGCTGAGATTACACGAGCATTGATGGAAGAGAAGAATATGCCGCATTGCTATTGGGCTGAGGCTGTTTCTACAACAGTATACATCATGAACAGGACTCCAACTGCAGCCATACATGATGTAACTCCAGAGGAGAGGTTTACTGGCAGAAAACCAGATTTGTCTCATCTGAAAGTCTTTGGATGCATTGCATATGTGCATGTGCCAGATGAGCTGAGAACTAAGCTGGATCCAAAAGCTGAAAAATGTGTGTTTATTGGATACTCCCTTGAGCAAAAGGGATACAGGTGTTATAACCCTGCTACACGTGAGTTGAGGGTAAGCAGGGATGTTGTCTTTGATGAGATGAGCAGCTGGTATGCTACTGAAAAAGAAGCTGTTGGGGCTGATGTGAGTGGAAGTGTGGTTGCACAGAATGCAGGTCAGCAATCATAGTCTTTGAGTGGACCAGGAGAGTCCTCATCTAGTGGGTCTATTGATAGACCATGGAGTGGCAGGCTACGTCATAATACCAGTCCTGCAAATGTGGTTAGTACATCACGTAAAGGAAAAGAAAAAGTGGTTGAGCCTCTTGGTATGCCTGACATTTCTGCAGGGCATTCTCATGTTGATGGAGAGTCTAGTGGCTTAGATATGAGCCTTGATGAGGAGCTTGGGATCCCAGCTATGAGAACACCTGGTGTAAAGAAGGCTATGGAAGCCATGAATGAAAAGCTGCGAAGATCAGGGAGAGTGAAGAACCCTGTGCAGAGATTTACATCTGATGGTTATGTGGCACATCACTATGCATATATGGCAAAGGTTGTGCAGGTTGTTGAGCCCACATGCATTGATGAGGCTGTTGGAAATGTGTGTTGGGAGAAAGCTATGGATGAGGAGATGGATGCACTATATGGAAATGAGACTTGGGATTTAGTGCAATTGCCTGAAGGCAAGAAAGCCATTGGATGCAAGTGGGTGTACAAAGTAAAACATAACAGTGAGATGGAAGCATAAACAGGTACAAGGCTAGATTGGTAGCCAAAGGATATGCGCAGACATATGGCATTGATTATGAGAAAACTTTCAGCCCAGTTGCCAAGATGGCAACGGTGAGAGTTGTGATAGCAGTGGTTGCATCAAAGCAATGGTCTTTACATCAGATGGATGTAAAGAATGCATTCTTGCATGGGGATTTGCAAGAAGAGGTGTATATGTTGCAACCACCTGGTTATGAGGATGTGAGTCACCCCGAGCATGTTTGTAGGTTGAAGAAAGCCTTGTATGGCTTAAAACAAGCACCAAGAGCATGGTCTGACAAGATTTCTGAATATCTTGTCACTATTGGCTTTCATGTAGCCAATGCAGATTTCTCATTGTATGTGAGACATGGTGATAGAGGAGTTGTGCTTGTTGTCATCTATGTAGATGACTTGATCATTACGGGGGACCATGATGCAGAGATCTTTGATGTAAAGATCTTGCTTAGACAGAAGTTTGAGATGAAGGATCTGGGGGAGCTCAGATATTTCTTGGGCATTGAGGTGATTAGGTTACCACATGGTATTGGATTACTGCAGAGACAGTATGGCTTGGACATGTTGTCCAAGTATGGTATGACAGGCTGTAAGCCTATTTCCGTGCCATTGGATCAGAATGGCAAGTTGAGTGCAGATTCAGGAGAGATCTTGGAGGATCCTACTATGTACAGACGCATAGTAGGAAGTTTGATCTACATGACGATCACCAGACCAGATTTGAGCTATGCTGTTGGGTTGGTGAGTCAGTTTATGCAGGTTCCACGGAAACCGCATTTGGATGCAGTGAGACGCATACTGAGGTATGTGAAGTCTACTTTGCATTGTGGACTATTCTATGAGACTGGGACAGAGATATGTGTACATGGGTACACAGATGCTGAGCTGGTAGTATCTCAGATAGAAGATCTACCAGTGGATTCATGTTTTCTTTGGGGAGTGCTGTTGTGACTTGGAGCAGCAAGAAGCAGCCTACGGTTGCTCTATCGAGTACAGAGGCCGAGTACAGAGGAGCTGCTATGGCAGCATGTGAGGTAGCTTGGTTGAGAAAGCTACTTGCAGATTTGGGTCTATCAGTGGATAGACAAGGTGTCATTTTCTGTGACAACATTAGCAGTATACAGTTGGCCAGGAACCCAGTCTTTCATGCTCGTACGAAGCACATAGAGGTCCACTACCACTTCGTCAGAGAGAAGGTCTTGGCAGTAGATCTTGACCTTGTTTATGTCAGCACAGAGGATCAGGTAGCTGACATCTTCACCAAAGCATTGGGTACAGAGAAGCTCCGCAGATTCAGGGCTTCGCTTGGTGTACATGAGATGGAGTTGAGCTCGAGGGGGTGTTGAGATATCGAACTCGTCTAGTGAGGCGGTGGACACTGATGACCCGCTTGGGGGATAGGCCCCACACTTACACCACTGGCATGGTTAGTGAGATCTTGGGTGATATGTGGCCAGTGGGATGACAGGCTGTGTGACAGCCATTCTAGAGACTGGCATAGTTATAGCGCCAGCTCATTTAGTCGGGTTCACACTATAGAGAACCCGTGTATGTATTGGTTGAGTACCTTTCATATTATGTGTACTCTTATTCTTGTATATGGTGTGTTGAGTGTTGAGTAGAGAAGAAGAAGATTTCAGCCTCTCACCTTGTATGTTCTCTATTAGGGTTTTGTGAGTGTGTGTGTGCGCTTGCAAGAGCTCAAGCTCTCTTCCCCCCTGCATCTTTTCAGTGTAGACCTTCAAATCAACCCAGGCGACATGCATCACCTCCACAAATCAAAATGGAATCAGTTGTGGTGGATAACCTCATGGACGAGCTTGCAACATCGAAGCACGAGTACCCGGTCATACTGCTCAACTACCTTGGTAAAGTGTACAGAAGGGGGCATTTTATCCTGCCTTTCGATATAGATCCAGATTGGTGCTTTGGAAACACGTACTTTTACGGGCAGTCTGGTTCTACCAGAACGCAGCTAGGCTGATGGAGCAGCTACATCAAGATGTCCCAGGCAGTGTGTCAAATTATAAGATCGATCAAGTTAGGAAACGGGAGGTCGATGTTGTGGAAATGTCCGACAAAAGGAGGGAAAGGTTCGAGCAACACAAACCAGAGGAGCAAGTCCTACATCAGCAGGCTTGGGAGCTGTTTGAGGTGCATCGAGAGCTTGCCTTTGATTCGAAAGAAATTACAGCTAACCTTTGGAGCTTCATGTGGTTGTACCGAGGGTTGATAGAGCAGGCTGATAGGGAGGACAAGTTTGGGTGGCTCCAATTGGTAGTGGCCGCCGCCAAGCTATCGACGCATTATCTAAATAACCAGTTGGGTCTGACATCGGGAGGCTTCATTCAACTCATCCCTCCTGACATCTTCAAAGTGACACCCCATGATGAGAAGGAATATGCTGAAGTAATCAACTCACACCTCGCTACGATCTAACCAATCTTGGTGAAGAACCTTGTCCGATCCGACAAAGCAGCTCAGCTGACTGATCCATCGACCAAGCAGCCGATCGACCCAACCCTCCCTTCAAATATGGAAGTCGATCTGACCGTGCATGAGTCTAAACCCATGTGGCCCACCAGACCACAGCTAGCCGATCCGATGGATCTTGGACCTGAGAAGCAGGTTAATATCCAAATCGATTAGTTTGGACTAGCTCAGTGGTCCCTTCATCTTCTTTGTCTCTTCATCTTCGAAGCCAGATGCGATATCTCTTCCACTTTGCTTTGGTTTCTACTTAGATAGGCTTTAGAAGTTCAATCGGTGTAACCGCTCCTTTGAGAGTGTTTCTTTGCATTTGGGCATTTGCCCCATCATGTATAAATTGATTCATTTTGATGTAATAAGAGAGATGAACAACGTTGTGTTGATGATTTTGGAAGGCGATCATCTTCACCCTTTTTGCGCAAACTCTGTCTCTTTCCCTTTTGCAAATACATGTGGTGTCTTACTCTTTGCCATCACAGTTCGTTTTCTGTTTTATTGTGGTTTCATGCTTTCGTATGATTCTTGGTTTGCAAGGCAATTGAGTTCAACATGTATTTATGTTGCAATCGGCTAAGGAAAGTTGAAGAATGTGTGTGTTGGAATTAGGAGGAATATTTCTTTGGAAGCTTAGTTCTTTCCTATCTTCTTTCCGTGACACATTGAGAGTTAGTTCTGTTGTTAGCCACATTATGTTGGGATAAGCTTGAGCATGTGATAGATGATCGGTTGGCATCGCAATATGGTGCAACATCTTCCCAAGCCGGTGTCCCCTGTTTAGTTAACACCGAGACTCTTTCTTTTTATCTGTCATTGCATTCTCTAGGAAACTATTCCCTCCTCCTTGTAAACGATTTCCCCTACTCCCGACATTTGGACGTTCATCTCGTTGCTTGGACTGTGGGAGGTTTTATCCTCTTATGGATCCCGCTTTCATGATCTGTAAAGCTGTTGGACTATAATTTGGGTGTGTGTGCTCGCAACTCTTCCTTAAGGTTGGGTTCGAATCGATCGGGGGAACTCCCTTCCCTGTGTCAGGTAGGCTCGAGTCGATTTTGGTGAAGCATGCCCTTTACATTTTGGGGATATCGGGCTCAGAATTGGGTGTTCCCACCATTGAACTGATCCAATTTTAGGCTCTTGTCGGCCCCAAAATAAACCCCACAGATTGGTGCATCTGTCAGGAACCCGATTCGAAAGGTCACGTCCTAGGTCAAGTCGCCTCCCCTTGATTTTTTCTCTTTAGTAAATTTTTTCGCACCCGTGATATGGTTTCAGTTGTAGAGAGCTGTCGAGATTCACCATGCAACTACTAGTCTCTCATCACTCTGTGACTATTGGATAGGGTCGCTTTTTCTTGGGATTTTGTTTCTCAGTGTTCGACCATTAATTTATTAGAGCTACTTTTGGCGTGAAATTATCGAGCATTCGTTGCCTTGGACGCCTGTATCTTTCTTGGCACAGTTTGGTCCTATAAGCTACGAGTTGATTTCTTATTATTGTGGAGACGGGGATTTCTTGAAATTCCTCCATTTCTTACTGAGTTTTGAGGTGCTTCATTGGGTCCGACAGGTCCAGAGCTAAGGAATTCCAGTAACAATATCGTATGAGTGAGAACTATAAGTAGCCGGATTCGAGGGCCATCAGACGGTCGGAGAGGAATAAGAAAAAGGCTCAGAAGTCTTGTAGCTTGGAAGATCTCCTTTCGGATTGGGGGCCTAGTAGCCCAGGTAGGATGTCGACGACTAGTTCTCTTTCTCAGGGTCGGCTCAACTATCGCTTGTTTCACCATTACCAATGCCATTTTCTATCCCTTCGCCTTTGCCCCCAGATGCAACCATGTTTCCGATAGGGCAGGGAATTGCTCCTGTTTCAGCAGCACTAGCATTTCCGAATCCCCCATCTGTTTCGGCTCCTGGGATGCAAGGGTTGACAAGATTCGATTTGATGGCTCTTTCCATTCCATGGGGGTCCCTATTTTGCAAAATGTCCAGGTTTATTTCCCTAAATTCACAAGATCAAGGGGGGAAGACCCCGAGTAACATATTCAAAAATTTGTATATGTCTGTTCTATCATGGGTGTGGTGGACCCAGCCCACAAATTCATATATTTTTCGTTGACATTGGTGGGACCGTCTGAGTCTTGGTTCTATCGGATGGATAAGAGGACAATCATCGATTGGCCCTCGTTTGGTAACCAAGTTCCTTGATGCATTCCACCCCGATGTCGGCCCAGCCTCCTACATTCTGCAACTAACCACGATTCGACAGCATGTGTTTGAGGTAATCGACGATTGCGTACAGAGATTTTGGGGCGTGCTGGACAAAGTGCAGTTGTCCATCGTGATGGATCCGATATTTTTATGCGAGCTTTTTATCAATGGGTTATCTTGAGGTCTCCAGCTGCAAGTGTAGCCAGTCAAGCTGAAGACTCTAGACGAAGCCATCCTACATGCGCAAAGGTTTGACCGATGTAATCGGTCCACTTACGAAGTAGTAGGTTGGATTGTTCCGACGCCCGAGTTCATGCCATCTCGGGTACCTGCCAGGGAGGAGCCTTGGCCCAGCTTCACATGGCACATCGATACGGAGGTTCCAGTGCCGTTAGTAGTGGCACCCTCATCAATGACTATTCATCTTTCACCCCCCACGGGAGTAGTTCAGCAGCCAGTGGCATCGGCTGTTTCGATGGTCCAACATGCCATGCCACCTCTCGTGCAAACGGAAACAGTACAGCCACAGGTGCCCAGGTATGAGTCAGAATCGGAGGTGGGGTCCATAAAGAATATGTCCCACAAACTACATAAATCAGTTGAATGGATCAATGAAGATGTTGACTTTAGATGTATATTTTTTGAAAAAGGCAACAGAATCTGATCGACTGGAGGAGAGACGATTCCCTAGCCCCTAAGAAGTGTTGTTTGATTTGCTCAGGGGAACATTACCTGAGAAACTACCCTACTCCATGTCCCCATGGAAACATGGGACATTCTGAAGAGAGATGTTACCTTGAAGAAATTAAATCCTCGAACCCGCCTAGGTTGGTCAACCACCAGGATAAGGGAAAAGCCCCGACAATCTAGATTCTCACCCGAGGAGAGGCGAGCACTTTGAAGCCGCCTTCAATCAGTCTTGTGATTGAGGCCGATCCCAAGCTGGGAGAAGAGGTGCTAATGGCGATCACCAGGTCGGGGAAGAAAGTTCAATTTGAAGAACCACCAAAATTGGGTGCACTTAACACCTGTAGGAGAGTCTCCCCCACTCGAATGAAACAAAAGCAGCATGTGGAAGACGAGGAAGGGTCGGAGCCCAGAAATGTCAAGGGTAATTGGTTGGACGAGTTGGAGTTTGGATATCACTCCCCCTCATCCCACTCAAATAAAGGTGAAGATCATGTTGATACCTCTATTTCTGCAACTAACGAGGTATGATTTCTTGGCAAACCTTTTGGATCTCAAAGTGAACATGTCAGTTCTCCAGTTTCTTGTAGGGAACAAAGAAGCGGTCCAGAACCTGAAAAGGGGTCTGAAGATAAAAGCTTTACCGACAATGGTTAGTTAGATCGGGGCTCCCCACTTTGATGCATTCTGCTCGTTCATCAGTTGTCGGGTATACGATTGCTCGATCGAAGATGCAGTGGTGGATGGTGGTGCAGAAGTGAACGTGATCAGTTATGAATTATTTGAAAGCTTGGATTTGAATTATACATCCCTGACAAAATGGGTCCTCAAACTTGCCGATGGAAAATCATTTTATCCCGAGGGCATGGTCATGGATGTCCCTATATCGGTCATGGGTTTTGAGGTGCCAGTTGATTTTTATGTGGTCAAGGTGCTTGGCAGTCAAATCTATCCCCTTATTTTAGGGAGGCTATGGATCGTCAGAGCCAGGTGTGTTATCGACATCCCTTGAAAATGATGAGGGGAAAAAGATTCGGGAACCATTTTCGGAACTTTCACATGGTGAGATGCCTTCCGAGTAGTCATGTGAAGAAGAGGAAATGACGGAAGAATATGATTCAGCTTCAAAAGTCGGCTTAGCGCTTTTGTTTTAGCCAAGGGAGGTCATGCTCAACCAACCGAGAGAGCCACTCCTTGGAGTCCGAGAGGCAGACTTTTGTTACATTTGAGTTGGGGATTCAGTCTTGCCATTGTAGATAAAGGTGGGTTCACATATCGATGATGAAGACCAATAGCAATTCAGACGTGTATTCGAGGATCATCAAGGTCTGTTTGCAGAAAGTTACATCCACTTAAAGGGGGTCCCTAAAGATTTGATACAACACCGGATTCCTTTGCGGCCTGGGTCAACATCATACCGACAGAGGATAGCCCTACACTATCAGGAACCGGTTTACAGAGAAATCCAGAAACTCTTGACCAATGGGATGATCTTCAAAGTCGACGACACGGAGTGGTCGACTTCCAAGTGGTGTTCCCAAATTGTCATGGCCCCTAAAAAGGATAATCAAATTAGGTTGTGTGTTGGCTTTCGGCTGCTCAACCAGGAAACCATTAAAGATTACTATCCGATGCCATTCATCAATCAAATACTGGACGAGCTGGCTGGTAAGGAAATGCATAGCTTTATGGATTGCTTTTCGGGGTATAATCAGATCATTATCGCCGAGGAAGATAAGCTGAAGACAATGTTTACCACGGTGTTCGGGACGTTCGCATTCCATGTGATGCCCTTCGGGTTGTGCAATGCGGGTGCAACGTACCAAAAATTCATGAACAAGACATTCGGTGATTTGTTGAAAGATTTCATAAATTTTTTTATTGATGACCTTTGTGTAGCATGCTTCTAAGGTTGCAGATTGTTTACAAAAGTGTGCATTGGTCTCTTTAGGGCTAAAAGTCTCTAAATGTGTGTTCAGAGTCCCATATGGCATATTGCTTGGTCATGTGGTTTTAGCCACAGGGATACAGGTCGACCCCGACAAGGTTGAAAAATTTTTGAAGCTTCCACCGCCGACTTCAATCAAGACACTCCAGGGGTTCCTCGGAGCAATGGGGTACTATCATAGGTTCCTCAAGGATTACGTGCATGTGGCCGTTCCTCTCACCCGATTGCGGTGTCGGACGCTGCCGTGGTAGTGGGGGTCAGAACATCAGGAATCTTTCGAACATCTTCAAGCGTTGCTCCTATTGGCCCCAGTCTTGAAGCCACCGGTGTGGGAAAAAAATTTCTTTGTTTATTCAGCCTCAAGTGAATCGGCTCTTGCAGTAGCCTTAGCCCAGGAGCATGACGGGGCTCATCACCCAATTACATATGCTAGTCGGCGCTTATTGGACATCGAGAGGAAATACTCACCGATTGAGAAGCACGGCCTAGCCTTGAGTTTTACATCAGAGAAGTTCAGACATTATCTGCTCGGATAAAGCATTGTATTCTTCATTGAATCGGCCATCATTAAATTGCTTATGAACAAGCTCCATCCTTCGGATCGGATCTTGAAATGGGTAGTGTAGCTTTAGGAGTTTGATTATACTCTGTCCACTAGGCCGAAGCCTTTGCAATGAGCGCTAGCCTGTCTGACTGAGGTTGAAGAATGGGTGGAGGTCCTGGAGAACGGCAAGGTATTGGGTTTGTTGATGATTGGTTCCACAACCTCTTGGTATGGGCCTCTGCCTGAGTACTTAATGACACAGAAGCTCCCCAATGATCTGCCACCATCAGTAGAAAGAAGAAGGGTTAAAGCGATGGCTTGATGCTTTGTCATGGTGGTGAGCGGGCAGTTGTACAAACGAGGGCTCGAATGTAGCCTATATCGGAGGTGTCTCCTAGAGGATGAAGCCCGAGAAGTGTTGATCGAATGTCATGATTCGACCTATGGGGGGTATTTTGTAGATCTTCTTACAGTGCAAAAGATCCTCAAAGCAAGGTATTGGTGGCCCACTTTTTTTTGAGACGCCCACAGCCATGCCAAGAAATTCAACATTTGTCAGAGAATCGGGAAGCCCCAAGATATCACAAGGGGTCCCTTGGTTCTGATCCGAGCAATAATGCCTTTTGGGCGATGGGGTATTGACTAAGTCGGCCCTTTCTTGCCTACCTCTTCAACGGGGAAGAAGTACATTGTGGTGGCAACCGACTATTTTACGAAGTGGTCTGAGGCACGAGCGGTGAAGAAGGATGATGCAAAATCTATGGTAACTTTTCTAATGGAGCAAGTCGTTTGCAAATTTGAGGCTCCTCAGATCCTGCTGTCAGATTGAGGGACTCATTTTCTGAACAAGGTGATTGACGAGCTAACTTCCACTTTAACCGTGAAACATTATAATTCGACCCACTATAATTCCTCAATGAACAGACAAGTCGAGTGAACCAACAAGTAGTAGGTGACTATCATTAGCAAAATGGTGCAGGATAATAGGAGGGATTGGGATCAGAAGCTCACGGTGGCAATCTGGGCCTACAATGTAACTTTTAAGAAGTCAACCGGGTTCTCGCCTTTGGCTTTAACATATGGATTTGAATGTGTGCTTCCAATCGAGATCGAGGTTCCCACTCTTCGAACAGCACTTTGGCATGAGCTAGGGGACAAGGAATCTTTGGAGCAACAACTGCTCACGATTGAGCAAATGGATGAATGGTGCTGGCATGCATTTTTGACAACAAAAGCCCTCCAACAGAGGAAAAAGGTTGAGCATGACAAGAAACTCAAAAAATGGGAGTACCAAGTGGGTCAGCTGGTCTCAAGCGCGGGGGGGGGGGGGGGGGGGGGGGGGGGGGGGGTTCTTTATAAACATGTAACATAGCACGTTCGAGCAACAGGAGGGTATTTTTTATTGGGGGCCTTACATGCCATTTACATACATGAGGGGATTTTATTAATACCCCAAAATACTTATCTAGTGTATTTTACTTTTGTGAATACACAGAGGGGAGTTTTAAATTCAACATTTAAATGTTGTTTACATATGGAAGGGGGTAAACAATTATTAAAAAAATGTTAAAAATAAAATATAAGGATATTTTTAATTCATGATTGAACGAACGCGCTATATGGGGTTTTGCAAAGCGACCCCTCCGAGCAACTAGTATTGGTGTATAATAGTCAAGCAGGCCAATTCTAGGGCAAATTGTTGTTGTCCTAGATAGGTCCTCGTTTGTGAGATTGTCGATGTGGGTGACTATAACATGGTTCAGCTCGAGAAGCTTGGCAGCTCGTGAGAAGAGTATGGGGGAGAGGGAGAGAGTCTCGATTCTTGCAAGCAACAACACTCACACACACAAACACAAGAGTAGACAAGCACACACAAGAGAGAGGATGGCTGAATTTTCTTCTATCTTCTTCTTCACTCAACAATGCATAAAACTAAAGATAAGAGTACACACTATAATGTAGAGTACTCACTACTAACATACAAAGGTCGGTCCATAATGTGAACCCGACTATATGAGCTGGCGCTATAACTATGCCAACACTCTACTAGCTGTCACCCATGATGTAGTCCACTGGCGTGTATCATAACAATAATGTCTACCAACCATGCCCGTGACATAAGTGCGAAACCATCACCCAGGCTGTCCATCAATGTCCACACGTGGAGCTCGATATCTCAACACTCCCCCTCGAGCTCAACCCCATGCTATGCACTCCAGGTAAGCTCCTAAACCTGTGGAGCTTTTCTGTACCCAATGCCTTCATAAAAATGTCAGCTACCTAATCCTCTGTGTTGACATAAACCAACTCAACATCACCTGCTAGAACCTTCTCCCTCACAAAGTGATAATGCACCTCAATGTGCTTGGTCCTAGCATGATACACTGGGTTACTGTCCAGCTGTATGCTGCTCATGTTATCAAAAAAAATGACAACGGCCCTATCCAAGGGCACACCCATATCTGCAAGTAGATTCTGCATCCAAGCTACCTCACACGCTGCCATAGCAGGACCCCTGTACTCTGCCTCTATGCTTGACAAGGCAACTGTAGGCTGTTTCTTGCTGCTCCAACTCACGATAGCACTCCCAAAAGAGAAAATAAAACCACTAGTAGATCTCTTGTCTGAGATGCTACCAGACCAATCAGCATCGGTGTATCCTGTCACCTGTATCTCTCTACAAGCCTCATAAAAAAGTCCATAGTCAAGAGTGGACTTTATGTACCTGAGTATCCGTCTAGCCGCATCCAAGTGTGGCTTCCTCGGGGTCTACATAAACTGGCTCACCAATCCAACAGCATAGCTCAAATCTGGCCTCATGATAGTCATATAAATCAAGCTGCCTACTATGCGCCTGTACATAGTAGGGTCTTCCAAGACATCACCTGTATCTGTAGACAACTTCATGTTCTACTCCAATGGCACTGTGATAGGCTTACAACCTGTCATACCATACTTGGATAACATGTCCAAGCCATACTCCCTCTGCACCAAAAAAATGCCATGAGGTGATCTCACCACCTCTATGCCCAGAGAATATCGTAGCTCACCCAAATCCTTCATCTCAAACTTATGTTTCAAAAGTAGCCGCACATCCTGTATTTCTACATCACTATCACTAGTGATAATCAGATCATCCACATAGATGACCAACAATATGATTCCATTTTTTGTCCTTTTCACATAAAGTGAAAAATCTGCATTGGATTTTGGAAATCCAATAGTAACAAGATACTCCCCGATCTTGTTGAACATGCTCTAGGTGCCTGTTTCAAGCCATACAAGGCTTTCCATAACTTGCACACAAAATCTGGATGTGCATCACTCTCATAACCTGGTGGCTACATCATGTAAACCTCTTCTTGCAAATCACCATGCAAAAAGGCATTCTTTATATTCATTTGATGTAAAGACCATTCTTTTGCTACAGCCATAGCAATGACTGCTCTCACTGTTGCCATCCTAGCAACTAGACTAAACGTCACCTCATAGTCAATCCCATAGGTCTGTGCATAACCCTTGGCAACTAACCTTGCCTTGTACCTGCTCACTGATCCATCTGAGTTATGCTTTACTTTGTACACCCACTTACATCCAATTGCCTTCTTTTCCTTAGGCAAAGGCACCAATTCCCATGTCTCATTCACATCCAATGCTGCCATCTCCTCATCCATGGCATCTTTTCATTTCTGATTTTCAAGTGCCTGCTCAAAGCAAGTGGGCTCAACCTCATGTATAACTTTCTCCGTGTAAGCATAGTGAGATGAGCTGTATAACCATCATATCTCAATCAGTCAACAGGGTATTTCACCCGTGTAGACCTACGTACACTTGGATCGCTACCAAGTGTCCTCAAAATAGTCCTGGTTCTCTGCACACCAGGAGTAACCACAGATGGAATCCCCAGCTCCTCATCAAGGCTCTGCTCTAAGCCACTAGAGTCACCATCCATATAGGAGTGACCTACTGACACGTCAGGCATAAAAGGTTGGTCTACCTTTTCCTTTCCTTTACGTGATACATGTGTACCTGCATCTGCACTATCATGATGTGCATCACGAGGTGGTGCATCAGACCTCAGCCTGCTTGACCCCACGAACTAACAATGGATCCACTGCTCAAGGACTCTCTAGGTCCACTCAAGACCTGTGACTGTTGCTGTACCTATGGAACAGCATTTGCACCTCTAACATCTGTATCTTCAATTATCTTTGCTGGTGCATACCAACTATTGATCTCATCAAAGACCACATCTCTACTCACTCGCATCTCACGAGTCGTAGGGTTATAGCATCTATAACCTTTCTGCTCCAAGGAATAACCAATGAAGATGCATTTTTCAGCCTTTGGATCCAACTTTGTTCTCACTTCATCAGGTACATGCACATATGCAATACAGCCAAACACTTTCAAGTGTGAAACATTCGGTTTTGTACCTGTAAACTTTTGTTCAGGTGTCATGCTATGAATAGCTATAGTGGGGGTCCTGTTCATAATGTAAATAGCAGTTGATACTGTTTCAGCCCAAAAATAACGAGGCATGTTCTTCTCATTCATCAAGGCACAAGCAACTTCTGCAATGTGCCGATTCTTCCTTTTTGCAACACCATTTTGTTGCGGAGTGTACCTGCATGTAAACTGCCTCTTGATTCCCTGCTCTCTCAAGAAATCTGTAAACTCATTGGAGAAATATTCTCCCCCACCATCTGACCTTAGGCATTTAATCTGCATGCCTTTCTCCTTTTCAACCATCGCTTTGAATTTCTGAAAGTGAGAAAACACCTCACTTTTCTCCTTCATAAAGTAGACCCACACTTTTCTAGTGTGATCATCAATGAAAGTCACATAAAACCTGCAACCTGAAATAGTTACAGTTTTGGCCGGTCCCTATACATCAGAATTCCAGAAAAGAGAGGTGATAAAAGGTAAAGAGGAAAAAAAGTAAACGGTAAGGGAAAAAGGATAAGAAAGATAAAAAGAGAACAAAAACAAAGTAAAGATAAAGAGAAGAAAGGTTAGCAAATATGTTATAGTGTACAAATTATTATCCCTCGCATCACTTTTGTGCTTCTTTTTCTTTACTCTTTTCTTTTTCCTTTTCCTTCTCAGCCTCTTCCGCTCGAATTCTTTGGGTTGCCCTTTTTTGTGCAATCATTTTATGCCACTATGATTGGATTAGAAATCATTCGGTGCTAGATTGACTGATAGGACCGAAGACGGTTGGAGCCTTGTAAAGCCAACCAGATCTCACCCATTGCTCAAACTGTTGTATGTTGTCAGACAAAGTGTTTTGCACTCTATAGTACAATCTATTAACAACATAAGCAGGAATTGGAATGTTTGGATTGAAGACAAGGTCACCCATCATATCATCATATCTGGACTGAAGGGATAGGATGAACTTCAAGGTATCATAGTTCCTATGGCTTTCAATGACTGTCCGGTCAGGGCTATTCATGAAGCACTTGGAATTATGCTCAAGGTTTCTAATCATGTCTGTTTCAGTTGTCCACCCTTGTTTTTTATATGAGAAGATGTAGGGCCAATTGATGGGTTTTGTAGATAGATCCTTATGGAACTACCCATCCCACTCATATCTTCTCTCTAGAGGGTGAAACCTTGGGTTAATGTGGATGTTACGACGTGCTTGGAAATACCTTTTGACATTTATTTCTACGTTAAAGACCTTTAGTCTCTAGTTAGGTTTCGTAACCATGATATCTACGAGATCCCCTTTCCTTTTCCTTACATTCTCATACCCACCCCTTTGCTCTACCGGATACATCTCTCAAAGTCATCAATTTCCTGCTCCAGGGGGGTTTTAGAAATTGGGGGCTGATCTTCATCGCCTGTGGGGGTTTGCTCCCTCTTCGCTGACTTAGTAAACATGGCTTGCAAGGGAGTGACATATATGGCTAGGGCGTTGCCATCACGCCACCGGTCTCTGACCCGCTAATCCTTCTGCCGCCGGACCCCAAGGAACTCCCCAACCGAGGAGTCATTCTTCTGATGATCACAAGTAATAAGGCTTAATTTTATTGACGTTCATCCGCGTAGGCAGGACCGGACTGTTGAGATATCGAGCTCCACATGTACGGACATTAATGGACAGCCTAGGTGATGGTTTCACACTTATGTCACTGGCATGGTTGGAGGACATTATTGTTATGATACACACCAGTGGACTACATCATGGGTGACAGCTAGTAGAGAGTTGGCATAGTTATAGTGCTAGCTCATATAGTCGGGTTCACATTATGGACCGACCTTTGTATGTTAGTAGTGAGTACTCTACATTATAGTGTGTACTCTTATCTTTAGTTTTATGCATTGTTGAGTAAAGAAGAAGATAGAAGAAAATTCAGCCATCCTCTCTCTTGTGTGTGCTTGTCTACTCTTGTGTTTGTGTGTGTGAGTGTTGTTGCTTCTTGCGAGAATCGAGACTCTCTCCCTCTCCCCCATATTCTTCTCATGGTATCAAAGCTTGGTTCGTGGTGGGTGGTGAAGAGAGCTCCAGAGGCAAGCTAGAGACAAGCAAGGAAGCGGTACATGGGTAAGGGTAAATCGATCTCTTTCCCTTTGATTCCGAAGCAAATCATTGCAGGTAGTTGCCAGGCAAAGGCAGTGAAGGAAATTGTACAGATCCAGATTGGGTTGTCCTTCTTGGAGGAGGAAGCATACCCTATACTATGATGTCAACTTGTTGTCAAAATTTTTACGACCAGATTTCAATTTCAGGTGCATTTCAGGCCTTGTTTTGGCCCCGCAAGGTTTCTGGATAGTCTGTAGAACAGTCAAAATTGACTATTTTTTTGGTTGCGTAGTGTTTCTGTGCACAGTTTGCATTGAGTAAATAGTGCATTGGTGTATGTGAAGTGCATACAAAGTTTTGGGGAGCCTGCGTATGTGTTGTAGGTGTATGTATTGGTGAAATACAGAAGTTCACAGGTACCGCTATACAGGGAGCTCATTGTGCAGGTTGAGCTGTTTGTCTGCAGTTTGCATATTTTTTGGTTATACTCAACAAAAAGAGAGGAGATAATGTCGGACACCTTATCATCCATTGTAAATGAGAAGCTGGACAAGAATAACTTCCAAGCATGGAAGTTCAGAATGATAAATTTCCTTAATAGAAAAGGCTACTGGGACTTTATTTCAGGTGATGAGAAAGAGCCGAAACTTTTGGAAGAGAATCCCACTCCGCAAACAGGTGCACGCCTTTAAGGCATGGTATGAGAGAGCCAGTAAGGTGATGTATTGGTTGTCAATCAGTGTCACAGATGCAATGATTGGACACATACAGGATGCAGAGACACCAAAGGCTGCCTGGGATACCGTGGTGAAACCTCGGGGGGTCCACTATATGGAAGCCCCTCCTACGACGTGCGTTCAAGCGGTATTTAAAAATCCCCTTATCTGTGAATTTTGAGCTAATAAAACTACCCCTTTTTTTTTATAAACTTACGGTTTTTTTCCAAAGTACAATTAAAATACCCCACTTGTAATTGTATTTCTGTAAATTTACCCAATATTTTGGATTTAAAAAACCCCACCTAATGATCGCACGTGGTAGACTTACATATTTTGAGGTGCACCCCCCGAGGGTGAAACTATACAGCACAAACACCAAGGCAAGGAAGATGCAGTTGAAACAAGAGCTGCATAATGTAAAAAAGATGCAGTTGTCTATCAATGATTACTCATTGAAAGTGAAAGGGCTTGCAGATGCCCTTGCATCTATTGGATCACCTGTGGAGGATGATGACTTGGTTTCAGTCACGTTAAATGGTTTAAGCAAGGAATATGACCAGTTTTGGACATCTATCTGAACTCAGGAGAATTTTCCAAACTTCCAGGATCTTATATCTCTATTGATTATAGAGGAGATGAATGTTGGGAGCAAGACAGCTTCTAGTAATGTGCAAGAGCAGGCCTTCTACTTGGACACAGGTAGAGGCAGAGATATATCGTCATCTAGAGGAGGATGAGGTGGTTGGTTTGGAAATCGAAATTAACAACAACAATCAAAAAACCAGTCCAGCAATACAGGTGGAAGAGGCCAGTCTTGAGGCAGGGGGAGCCAGAGAGGCCGTGGAGGATGGCAAAGGAATCAACAACAATAAACAGATAGCAACATGGAATGCTATTATTGTGGAAAACCAGGGCATATGGCAAGGAGCTGCTACAAGAAACAGAATGACATAAAGTTACAGCAGGGCAACTATGCATCGTCATGCAAAGAGGCTGAAGATAGAAGTGAGCAGCTGTTCGTGATGCAGCACATGCTTAGCTCCATGACAGGGGATGTATCACAACCTAGCGATGTGTGGTATGTAGATTCCGGAGCATCTAACCATATGGCCAGTCATGGTGGGTGGTTTCGAGATATGCAGAAATTGTAGAAACCAGGGTATGTGGAAACAAGAGATGATAGTGCGCATCCCATTGCGCATGCTGGGAAAGTGCCATTATCTATGCAAGATGGCAAAATGAAGTACCTTGCAGATGTGCTTCATGTCCCAAACATAACAAAGAACTTGGTCTCAGTTGGACGGATGGTTGAGCAGGGTCTGCAAGTGAGGTTTAATCCTCAAGGCTGTTTTGTTGAAGACTTCAAGAACCAATGCCGCTTGGTTGCAAAGGGTAACAGAAACGGAAGAATGTTTACCTTGGATGTGAGCATGCCTCAGGTGAAGGCTGTAATGTTTGCGCATGGGACATGTGTCATTGCAGATATTAACATTTGGCATAAGCACATTGGACATGTGAATGTGCAGCGGTTGAAGTCTATGCAGACTAATAACATTGTGGATGGGTTGCCCAACTTTAAGGTTGATGGTATGCATAAAGTGTGTGAAGCATGCCAGCTTGGTAAGCAGTCTAAACATGATTTTCCATATGATAAGCATGTGAGTCTCTCAAATGCAATCAATAAAAGTTGAGTGCACAGAAAGTTGAGATGCATAAGGCAATTTTACTAAGTGAGGCAATTGCAAATGAGGGATTTACATTGGATCTTCTTCGAATCAACAAAATTGCACACACTACACCAGTCAGAGTTTCTCTTCTCGCCAAATTGCTATCCCTTCCATCCCGTTCCCGAAGATTCTAGTGAGCAAGTGAGAGAAGTAAGAAGATCCCAATGACGTATATCTCAAGGTCTTGGAATGGTGACACTCCCAGAGATAAAAAGAGGATCTTGGAATGATGTCAAACTCTCTAGGAGATGCAAGTCAAAATATTTGCATGCATGAAGGAAGAAGCGAGAGATGCAATGCAAAAGATGCTCACTCTCAAGATGATGCAAATCTTAACAACACTCTACAAGATGCGAGGCATCAAAGATCTTATGCGGCTCCAAACTTGGTTTGTGGAAAAGATGGCATTGGGTGGCATGTTGAACTATTTGGAAGTGCCCAAGATCTTCCCTTGCACTTCATAGCATGGCGATAGAGCATGCAACAAAGTAGAAGCAAAGAGTACATAGAAATTCCTCTCATGGATGTAGATGTGTGGTTAAATTTGGAGTAGGTACACTCATCAAGACCACCAACATGCACCAGTTTGAAACTTGGGAAGTGCAAATCACACGCTTCCTCTGTAGCCTCAATGCCTTAGAGCTGATTTTTATCCCTGGTGAAGATGGCAGAGTGGTTCATGACTTGAATATAGTAAGTGCTAGAGGTTTTGTGTAAGTTCTTGCTATTTTCTCATGTCATCATCGTATTCCGTTTCTTTTGTAGGGGGGTATTATATTCATCCCATCCATCTATGCAAAAAGGGTATAATGCAATGTAAGAAAATCCATGGTAAGATTTGATCTCGTCTTCTCATTACGATTTCCTAGTACAATATAGTTTTTGAGTCATCAACCTGACTACTAACTTTTGATGTTTATAACAACGGTGTGTTGCTACCAATGTTGATGGTGCAACATCTTACGGTGACGAAAGTTCCATGGTTGCAAGCAATTTAGGGCTTGGCTCCAAGACGTTTCTACAATTTATGCACGATGTCATGAATATGAATGCAGATGACTGGTGGCAGGTAAAATAGTGGTTTTACTAATCTAGATTGTGAAATCCTTCATAAGAAATTATATGGATAAAAGTCTAGTTGGGCTCTTTATGTCATGTAGGACATTGATGAGCTACGAGGATGCGAAGGTGAACCACTATATGCTAGCAAAGAGAACCAACTTTCTATGTCATTTGGATGAGATCCAAATGTGGGGGTAGTATGAAAAACTCGATATTTCTTTGCATTCTATCATGAATTAATTTAGGTTCCTATAGTTCTATTTTATTGTCTATTTCTTTTTACAATTTCACCTTGGCATTTCACACCATGGTTTGCAAATGCAAACTCGAGATCATAATTATGTAGAGAAGCCATGCCTTGGTCCTCAATTGTTCATGGGGATTTCTTCCATTGGTCCAATTGAAGCACTGAGCAAGTGCACCTTACTAGTTTTCACATAAGTTTTTGTCTTTTTTATGTGCTTATTGCATAATTTCCTCTTTGCATCAAATTTGACATTGTAGTCCACTTCTATGGCTATGGCTCACACCTCAAGTAGTGAATGTATTTCTAAAACGGGACTTGGATTTCCCAAGATCTAGAGCACTCTTTATGTAGCCCTACACATGTCGTAAGTCTCTACAACTTAACCTTCACATTGTATATCATAGGGTATCAAAATAATCTCTAGCATGTTCTTTGTCATGCAGCCCACATTTGCATCTAAATCCCCAAGCAACGACGATCATCATGATCAAGATGCATACATTGTGGAAGGGTTGAAGAATGTAGAACACCCATAGGTAAGTTCTATGCTCATATGCTACCTTTTATTTCTTGATGTTTGCAATGGAAAATTGGGTTATTCCAAAGAAAAGGGGTTTTAGTAATGTTTTTCTTAGTGACACAACTCCTAGCAGCAAAGTCTTCCACTTTGTGAAATATAGTGTATGGCATGAATGATGTATCAAGTTGAAAAAAATATCAAACTGGGAAGGTTTTTTTTTGGGGGGGGGCACGAGTAGTATATAGTTTGAGGTGAGGTCAAATTTATGTTAGGGCTATAGTAGACCTTTTCTTTTGGGGCTAGTAGAGCTTTGGAGGGGTTAAAATGGGAAATAAGACTTAATACTCTCTCATGGTACAATGATTTGAAGTTGTGAACACACATGTGGCATTGGGGGGTAGTAGAGCTTTGAGTGATTTTTGTATGGGTCGAAAAGGTAATTAAAACTTGATACACCCTCATGGCCTAGTGGTATGAAGTTGTGAAGAAAAATGTAGTTTTGTAAAATTTCTCAAAGCGAAACCCTCCCTAGAGATTGAATTTTACAATTTGTGAGATAAAGGGCATTATTTATGTCATACATTGGCATGACAAAATTGTCAAGGTGCAGTACATGTGACAATCGGAATGATATGAAAATGTGGAAGACAAATGTGGTTTTGGAGATCTTTCAAAGCAAAACTATTCCTAGAGATGAAATTTCAAAATTTGTGAGATAAAAGGCATGATTTAGGTGATATATTGATATGCAATAATTGTGAAGGAGCCGTACACGTAATGAGAGAGAGAGAGAGAGAGCTATAGCTACTAGGAAACTCATAATTATAACACCTTGGAAGCTACTTGGGAATTCAAAATTACACCTTGGAGGGATTTTTTCCAAGAGCTAGAGCACTCTTCATGTAGCCCTACACATGTCGTAAGTCTCCAACACTTATCTTCACATTGTGTAGCATAAGGTGCCAAAATAATG
The DNA here is from genome assembly GCF_041138505.1 of Cibotium barometz. NCBI lineage: Eukaryota > Viridiplantae > Streptophyta > Polypodiopsida > Cyatheales > Cibotiaceae > Cibotium > Cibotium barometz. The sequence continues at coordinate 48,182,018 of NC_141068.1, forward strand.
TCTACCATGTTTTTTATCTTGCAGTCCACTTTCGCAACTGAGGCCCTAGATGATGTTGATAATCATGAGCAAAGCACATACATTGTGGAAGGGTTGGAGAGTCCACAACACCCACAAGTAAGTTCCATGACCAAATACTAGCTAGTTACTTCGGGGTATTAGGAGTGGAAAAAGGGGTTTTTGGAATGTTTTCCTTAGCGCCACAACTCCTAGAGACCAATGTTTCCACCTTTTGAAGTATAGTGCATGACATGAATCATGTATAAAGTTGAAAAAATTATCAAAGTGACGTAAACTTTTAAGTTACGATTTTCTTTTTTTTCCTCGAGACGTGGGTAGTACAGTTTGAGTTGAGGTGAACTTTATGTCTAGCTTTTCTTTGGAGGGTAATAGAGATTTTCTTTTGGGGGGGAGTAGAGCTTTGATTGATTTCTTTTGGGGGGGAGTAGAGCTTTGATTGATTTTTGGAGGGGTCAAAATGGTAAATAGAAGTTGATACTTTATAATGGCCTAGTAATATGAAGTTGTTAGGGCAAATGTGGTGTTGGAATATTGCTCATAGCGAATCCATTCCTATATATGAAATATTTCAATTTTTGTTACAAATGGGATGATTTTGGTGACTTATTGATGATAAAAAGTTGTCAAGGTGTGGTAAACTTATTTGGTCCAGCTTTAAAAGGGTAGTAAAGCTATGACTTTGAAAACTGAAGATAATTTTGTTGGCCTAGTTCTTACCATGCTATTGTGAAAGTCGTGAATACTAGTATCTTATTTGATCTTTGTTCTTCATCGACACATGTACCTCAGTCGCCTAATTATGAGGGAAGTGGAGAATTCCAGGAAGATTTGGAACATGTAGAGTACATTGCCACAATTGTAAGTCCTTTGTATATATTGTTAGGCCAAAACATAGCACATGTTCTCTATATATCATCTTTGTAAACCATCACTGGCTTTAGTGCACTTTGTAGTCCTATGCATGCATTATTATGCTAAAAAAAGCACCTGGTCTTACTTTTACATCTTTGTCTAGAACTCAATGATTCAACCCACTTTCGAGGCTCAATCTCCAAGTATTGAAGGTTATCATGATGAGAGTGACGACTTCCAAGAAGAAATTGTTCAAGGATGTTGGTAGATTACTAGTCCTTTAGTTAATGTTATGGATGAATATCATTGGGTTATAAATTTATGTCAATCATTTACCTTTCACCTTGCACTACCCGGTCCTATTGAAGGGGATGCATGCAGAAAGGAGGAAAATCAAATGACAGAAAGTTTGGGAGCATCAACATGATGATGGTAAGTGATTAACAATTCTCCTCCAATATTGCATATAAAAATTCTCGTAGTTTAATGATGTGTAAATAATTTCTTTACTTGATGGCTAATAGGAACTACCTAGAGAAAAGTGTCAAATGTACAAGAAATCTCTTCCAAAGAAGAGGAAGGTTTGTGAAGCTTTTGAGTACTATTTTTTTTATCAATGTTAAAATACATTTTGTACAATCTCCGTATTGTTAATTTGTTATATGTAGGCCTTGAGGGAGGTGCAAAATGATGCAATATGCAAACCCGAAGAAATTGTTCAAGTAAACTCTCTCTCTCTCTCTCTCTCTCTCTCTCTCTCTCTCTCCCCCATCTTTTTTATAAAGAGTTAAGGTAGTTATGATAGTTTGTAATCTGTGTGTAGGCCATAAAGACATCAAGGTCATCAAGGGCTATACAAAAACCCTGTAGATACAAGGATAGCCTTCACTACAAGAGCTTGAGGGCATACCGACGCTAACATACCGACGCAAATGTCGAACGTCGGTATGTCCGTCGTAATGTTGGAGGAGACAAGTAGGGCTTTTCGTGTCCCGACACGTATACCGACGCCTATTCCGACGCACATTCCGACGCCTATACCGATGCACATTCCCTAGCATATACCGACGTATATTCCGACGCATATTCCGTAGCATATACCGGCGCTCGTAAGTTTTTCACAGCCGAGAGCCTATTTTCTGATTTTTTTGCAGAGAAGGCGCGTTACAGCTAGAGAAGGTCTCTTTCTCTCCCTCTTCTCTTTCTCTCCCTCTCCTCTTTTTTCCTCTCTCCTCTTTTCTCCTTCTTTCTTCTTTTCTCCTCTTCTCCTTCTCCTAATATGTTCTTGCAATTGCTTTTACTTTTTAATTTAAGAATTAGGACGTTTAGGGTTTTGTGTTTTTTTGGCTCTCTATGCATGTTGAGAGCTCTCTATGTATGCATAGATCTCCTAATGCATGATTATGCATAAGACTTATGCATAGAGTTTATGCATAAGGCTTATGCATAGAGCGTATGCATATGGCTTATGCATAAGACTTATGCATAGAGCGTGTGCATAAGACTTATGCATATGGCTTATGCATAGAGCGTACGCATAAGACTTATGCATAGAGCGTGTGCATAAGACTTATGCATATAGCTTATGCATAGAGCTTATGCATATGGCTTATGCATAAGGCTTATGCATAAGTCTTGCAGCCTTATTATGCATAAAACTTATGCATAGAGCTTATGCATAAGGCTTATGCATAGAGCGTATGCATATGGCTTATGCATAGAGCGTGTGCATAAGACTTATGCATAGAGCTTATGCATAGAGCTTATGCATATGGCTTATGCATAAGGCTTATGCATAGAGCTTATGCATAAGTCTTGCAGCCTTATTATGCAAGCTTATACTTATACTATGCATTTAGATTATTGCATAAGGCCTTTATAAATAGCTATTTATGAATAGAGATAGCTTCTCTCTCCATCCTTGTTCAAATTCGAGTTAATTTTGTATGGAGAGGAGATACGCTAATGTATGAGTTATTTTTAAAATCTCCCTCAACGGCTGGGGAAAAGAAGCCCGTTTGACGCTTTTTTAAATATTTGTCAAGTCTCCCTCAATGGCTGGGGAAAAGAAGCCCGTTTGACGCTTTTTTAAATATTTGTCAAGTCTCCCTCAACGGCTGGGGAAAAGAAGCCCGTTTGACGCTTTAAATGTTATTTTTTAAAATCTCCCTCGCGGCTGGAAAAAAGAAGCCCTGTTTTATGGTTTACATAGTGCTTTGTGTAATGCATAACGATTTGTGTTTAATGAGCTGCATATACATGTTATCCTGCTAGATGGAGCCTCTCAATCTTGAAGAGAGAATAGCGTGTCCATGCATGCGATGTAAGTACCAAATCTTTCGAAAACGAAGGATTTGCAACCAGCATGTTCATGACGCTGGCATATTTCCAATGGAGCGCTTGCAAAATTTACGGTTTCAATCGTACAACCAAGCAAGTGTGCAGCCGCATCTTGATAACATTGCGCCTGTGAATTCTCGTCCCCAACAAAGGATGAGGATATCGCAGGAGGGAGTGACAGATGGAGCTCAATTAACAGCACCTGAGGGAATGGAAGAAGGTCAGGAAATGGAAGAAGGTCCAATGGAAGAAATGTTGGATGCCTTCATCGAGCAACAAGAAGCTCTCTTCGAGGAGCATGAACATGAAGACCATCAACCATGACATTCTCAACGGTCAAATTATGAACCAGAGGAAGAGGCCATGCGTAAACTTGCACGCCTTCCATTATACAATGGTGCCAACATATCTGTATTGCGTGCATCTCTTACGATGCTAAATTTGCAGTCAATTTTTGGATGGTCTAATACAAGTGTCACTGAACTATTCAAGTAAGGTCTTTTTTTGGAGATTACACCTACTGTTGAAATGATAAATTATCAACTTGTATTTGAGAAAATCTTAATAGTAACGATCAGACTTGCAGGCTTTTGAAAGATCAGATATTGCCCCCTGGCAACGAGATGCCTCCATCTCGTGCAGATACGAAGAAGTTATTGTATGCATTGCTTGAAAAGTTATTGTATGAAGAGGCTCTCTATCTTTCACCAACTCCCCTATTGGGGTGATCTCCTTATAAACCATTTGCTTGACCCGATGCATATTTTCAAGAATGTAGCTGACATTCTGTGGAAGACCATGACAGGAAAAAAGGATACTAAAGGCCAAAGGGATGACTTGGAAGAGATTGGTTGCATGCAAGAGTTGTGGGCTCGCACTAGACCCAATGGAAAGGTGCTACTTCCAAGAGCCCCATGGGTTTTTAGCAAGATGGAGGAACAACAAGTCAAGAGGACAATTTCAGAGTTTCGGACTCCTACAGGTTGTATGCATTGCTTGAAAAGTGCATTTACAAAGGATGATGATCTTAGTGGCCTCAAGAGTCATGATTGGCACAAGTTTCTACAATTTGTGCTACCCATAGCAATAAAAGATTGCCTCACTGAAGACATTAGAGCTACTATCTATAAGATTGGCACATTGGTGCGCTGGATTTCTTTAAAAGAGATAAAGAGAGACACTTTGGAGACAGCGCGTTTAAACTCCATAGAGGCAGTCTGCATGGTAGAGAAGTTTTTCCCTACAAGTTTATTAACAATCCAGATGCATCTGCTAGTTCATGTTGTAGATGAGGTTGCAGTTGCTGGAACAGTCCATTCAAGATGGATGTTCTTTTTGGAGAGGTTTATGAAGACATTAAAGGGATTTGTTCGCCAAATGGCTCGCCCAGAGGGTAGTATGTCAGAAGGGTGGCTGATACAAGAGTCCCTTGTTTACATCACTGAATATTTAAGTTCCTCAGATCCAGAGATACCTCGACTATGGTCTCAAGAGTCCAACAGGCGAGTCATTGGTGAGGAACCTCAAGGCCAAGGCATTAAGAGAAAGATGGATAACAATTTGAGGGAAAAAATCAACAAATTTTGCATCTTGAACTCTCATGTAATGGAGAAGTGGATTGAGACATATGAAGCTCTCAAGCGACAGCGAGTACAAGATCGTTTAAGTTTCAGAAGGAATCGCACTACAAGAAATCTCCCATATCCAGAAGGTATGCAAGCTCTTCCGGACTTTCCCACAGGTAGATGGCTAGAAGCTACAATTTTAGAAGCCAAACGTGCTGGTTTACCTATAACAGAGGAGGAGGAGGAGCTTACAAAAGGATGCGATTGGCATGTAAGTGTTTAAGTTCTACATGTCTCTCTTTTTTTTCTCTACATATCTCAGTGTTTGATTCTCCATCAACAAACTTTTTGTGCTATTTGTAGTATCACAAATATGGGGCGTTTTGGTCACATGGACGTCATTTTCGAGTAGAACGAATAGACCAAAGAAGAGCAACCTTTGATTGTGGTGTCACAGCACAGTTTGTTCAAGAAAGTCGTGCAAGTGCAAGTGATGATAACACAATTACTGGAATGCTTGATTACTTTGGAACCATTCAAGATATATTAAAGGTTGGCTTCAGAAGTTTTGAGTTGTTTATCTTTGATGTGAAGTGGTTCAAGGTAATCATGAATGGGCCACATGCAACTGTACGTAGAGACAAGAGTGGCCTCATCCACGTGGACTCCACAAAGGTATGGACCGATCAGCAAGATACTTTTGTGCTCCCAGAGCATTGTGAGCAGGTTGTCTTTAAAGCGGATCCAAAAGATCCACGCTGGCTGTTTGTGGTTCAAGTCGCCCCCCGCAGTAAGCAAATTTTTGAAGAATTTGAGCTACAACAAGGTGATGTGGATGCACAGGGTAATGGAGAGCAGCAAGAACAAGCCGATATCAACAATGAAGAGGAGCAAGCAAATGAAGAGGAGCAACTAGAGCAAGATCCAAATGAAGAGGTGCAAACCAAGGAAGCTGAAAAACAAGTTGAGGAAGAAGACATAGATGATGAAGACATCCTTCATCAAGGGACTTTTAATGATGAGGATGCTGAAATGTACATAGACATAGATCTCTTTGGGGCTACTGATCTTAATGAGGATGATAGAATAGATAATGATTTTTAAAATGATGTATCTTAATGATTATGCAAATAGTTATGACATATTTGTAATGGTTTTATGACATTGAAGGTCCTTTCATTGTTTACCATTGTTAATGTTTACCATCATAATCACTACTGTAGGAGCAAGTTGATATAGTTTTACCAATGTTGTTTATCATTGTTAATGTTTGTCTTATGGTTCTTTCATTCATTGTTTACCGTGTAATTTTCATTTCGCACAAGTTTGTCATATGGTTTTTTGTCCAACAGGCCATGGGTGACTCACCGCCCTACGACTACAGTCCAGATTTCTCATTTAATCCTACACCGCAGGGCATGAGTCCCCAGTAGTTATATGGTTTTCTTTCGTCCATGACTCCAGAGCAGAGAGCCATGGCTCAGAGTTATTGGGGTTCTGGAGCAGGGACATCTGCCTCACCATCTGGCTTCCCGACGCTAGTTCCCACACCCGTGGGTACGACAGCAGCTCCCACACCTCATACCACACAGCCTTCCACTCCTCTTACAGCTCGATCTACCACCTCTTCACATAGACGGCGCTCACGTAGTAGGTCTTCAGGGGGAGGTTGTTGTGGTGGTAGTGCCACAGATGCTGTGACACCACCACCACGTGAGCGTCGTCCTTCGCTCTCATCTGTTGATAGCACACCCATAGGGTCACCTTCCACTCCCTGGGGTGCACATGACCATGACAACAGCAAGATTTACACAATTAGGGATGGGGCACCAATAATGGATAGTGCAGGGAAGGTAATGAAGACACGCATTCGACAATTGTGCACTATACAGTTTCATGACTCTGTCATGACTAAATGGGATCAGCAAGACAAGGGGAAGAAAAATTATATAAACACAAAGATAAAGCAAGAGTTCCAGCCATCTGACCCTATGAATGTCGTCTCTAATGAGTGGATACAGTATACAGCTCGCATTTTGATGGGGCATCGTAGGTCAGAGGCGAGGGACGCATTTAGAGAGGGGAAAGAGAAACCTGTTTGGCTAGATGACAGGGAGTGGGCAGCCATTGCTCAGGAGCTCACCGAGACACCAGACAGGTTTCAACAACAAAGAGAGGCGGCAAGGGCAAGACTCCAAACAGTAGGGGCTTCTCATCTCGGGAGTGGTGGTTACGAAACCATGCGCCATGAATTCGTAAGTGTTTGTAGCAATTTTATTTATTTAAATGTATGTATGTGGGCTAAATGTTGATTTCTAAAAGTTATAATTGTTAATCGTGTGTGCAGGAGTTGGCCATGAATCGCCCACCAAGTAGGCGAGAGGAGAAGTACGCTCACAAACATGGCCTTGTGGCCTTGTTTGAGATGCTTGAAGAAGAAGGAGAGACCGTCAATTGGGAGGCATTACCATGATGTAAGATGACCTTCAAACTAATGAAATATGATCAAAACATTCTTGAGTATTAATGTTTAATTTAATTTCTTGTTTGTCGATCAGGAAAATATGCAAACGAGCACGGTTGTTTTTGTTCTTTATTTTAGACAGAATGGTGCTGTCTGTTTGCTGCTGTTGATCCTGCTCATTGCAGGCAGCTAGGTAACAGCCAGGCAGCACTATTCTGCCCAAAAAAAAATTTCTGCTACAGCGTCGGTATATACCCCGGTATTGACGTCGGTATATGCAGTGGTATATATTTCGGTATTAAAGTCGGTATACACCCCGGTATTCACCCCGGTATATAACACGGTATATGCACCTGTATAGACGCCGGTTTATGCGTCGGTATTACCCCCGGTGAGCGTCGGTATATTGATCGGTATAGGCGTCGGTATTATTACCCGACGCTTATACCGACGCTACGATTCCGGCGCTTATACCGATGACGAGGCTTTTTTAGACCCCGTTAAATAGCGCCGGTATAAGCGCCGGTATTAGGCTAACATGTAGTAGTGCTTGGTGATAAAGTCAGTATGTGCAAGAATATAATGGCTACATATATAGTATGTCATAAAGTAGTCTCTTATAATGGAAGTTCCTTTTTCAGGAGAACATCAAGAAGAAAAATGTTATGTCCACAAAGAAAGATGGAACATTGAAGGTACCGAGAGTAGAAAAGAAAGACAAGGTAAGTAGTGTATTGTTGATTGTTACATTATGTCTCCTTATTTAAGACTTATGGTCTATTTCTTTGACCAAAATATGGATACTTATTTTTGGTGTGTGTATATAGGTCACACTTGTTGAAATGGAGGTGGAAGAAATGGAGCTCATTGCAATGGAGTCAGGAAAATAACTATTTGAGATTCCCCTGAAGGGTACCATATTTATCCCTCAATTTAAGAGGGAAAAAAAGGGGGGAATAATATGGGAAAGGGGGCATAATCCCTGATTATTCACACATGGAAATATGGCTAAAACTTCTTGTGCATGTTCGCTCTTTGCTGTCGCAAACAATTAGTCTTTTGCCTAGTCATGGTTTCATGCTTTTGTATGATTCTAAGCTGGTAAGGCAATCGGATTCGGTGTGCGTTGCAATCGGTGAAGGAGATTCGAAGAGTATGTGTGTTGGAGTTGGGAGGGATATCCCTGGGGAAGCTCGGTTCTTTCCTATTCATTTTTCGTGACATCGATGGGATTGATTCTGTTGTTGACTATTTCATGTTGGATAAGCCTTGAGCGCATGTAGATGATCAGTTTGCTTCGCGATCTGTTGTAACGTCTTCCCGAATCGTCGTCCTTTATTTCCAAGATCGGTTTTATCTGTCGCTTCATTCTTGGAAAGAGCTGTTTGTTACTCCTTGAAACGATTTCCCCTGCTCCTGACATCTGTGTGTTCATCTGATTGCTTGGATTGTGGGAGTTTTTTATCCTTTATGGGTTCTGTTTTCGCAATCTATAAAACTGTTGGACTATAATTTGGGTGTGTGCGTTCGCAATTCTCCAGCGAGATCGGAATCGGATCGATCAGGGAAGCCCCTTCCCCTAGTTTCAAGTCGGCTTGGGTCGGTTTTGGTGAAGCATGCCCTTCACATTTTGGGGATATAGGGTCCAGAATCGGGTGTTCCTATCATTGAATTAACCCGATTGCAGGCTCTTGTCGGCCCCAAAATAAACCCCACAGATTGGTGCGCTTGCCGGGAGCTCGGGACTCGAAAGGTCACATCCTGGGTCGATTTGCCTCCCTTGGATTTTTTCCTTTTCAGCAAATTTTTGCGCATCCGTGATATGGTTTTAGTTATTGAAGGCTTTCGAGATCTACCACGCAACCGCCAGTCTCATATCACTCCGCGACTCATGTTGGATCGGGGCATCTTTTCCTGGGATTTGGTCTCCGAATGTTTGACCATTAATTCACCACAGCTACTTTTGGCACGGGATTATCGAGCATTGGTTGCCTTGGACGCCTGCATCTTTCTTAGCACAGTTCGGTCGTATAAGCTACAAGTCAGTTTTTTTAATTATCATTATCGTGGAGACGGTGATTTCTTGGAATCCTTCCATTTTTTGCCATATTCCGAGGTCCTTCATTGGGTCCGACGGATCCAGAACCAAGGAATTCCAGTGACAATATCGTACGTATGAGTGAGCACTCTAACCAGACGGATTTAAGGGCCATTAGACGGTCGGAGAGGAACAAGAAAATGGACCAAGTATCTCGTAGTTCGGAAGACGGATCAAAGGCCTGGTAGCCCAGATAGGATGTCGACGACGGGTTCTCCTTCTAGTCGGGCTTTCCCTCCTGCACCTACAGTATCGGCTCAACCATCACTTGTGTCACCGGCATTACCAACGCCATTTTCTATCCCTTCGCCCTTGCCCCCGGCTGCAACCATGTTTTCGATAGGGTCAGGGGTTGCTCCTGTTTCAGCAGCAGCAGCATCATTCCCGAATCCCCCATCTGTTTTGGGATTTGATGGCTCTTTCCGTTCCACGGAGGGTCCCTGTTTTGCAAAATGTTCGGATTGATTTTCCCAAATTCACAGGATCAAGGGGGGAAGACGCCGAGCAACATGTGCAAAAATTTGTATACGTTTGTTCATGTATTTTCCGTCGACATTGATGGGGCCAGCTGAATCTTGGTTCTATCGGCGGATGGACAAAAGGATAGTCATTGACTGGCCCTCGTTGTTGGTAGCCAAGTTCCTTGACCAATGTCAGCCCAGCCTCCTATGTTTCGGAGCTGACTACGATTCGACAGCAATATGTGTTTGAGGCAATCGATGACTATGTACAGAGGTTTCGGGGCCTGGTCAACAAAGTGCAGTCATCCATGGCGATGGACCCCACATTTTTATGTGAGCTTTTTATCAACGGGTTATCTTTCGGTCTCCAACTACAGGTGTGGCCACTCGAGCCGAAGCCGTCTTGCAGAGGCACAGAGGTTTGACCGATTTAATTGGTCCACTTATGAAGCTACAGGTTGGATCATTCCGTCCGAGTTCATGCCATCTGGGGTGGGGGGAGCCTCGGCCCAGCTTCACCTGGCCGGTCAGGACAAAGGTTCCAAGGCCGTCGGTAGTGGCGCCATCATCCACAACTATCCATCTTGCACCCCCGGGGCCCCGGGCCCCCCCACGAGGCCAGTTCAACGGCCCAGTGGCATCGGCTATTTCAGTGGTTCGACAGGCCATGCCGCCTACTATACAGACGGAATCGCAACAGCCCACACGTGCCTAGATATGAATCAGAATTGGAGGTGGGGGTCCATGAAGAATATGCTCACAAACTACCGAAAACTCTCCAAAATGAAATAAAAGTGGTATTAAAAGCAGTGTCAATGACACTGCTTTTGGTACCAAACAAACCATGATTTAACCCACTCCTCTTTGTCCTCTTGTCCTTGATTAGTTATGTTAGTCCTCAATAGTGTGTGGACTTCATTAGATCTTGCTCCAGGATCCACTATTATATGCTTAGGTCCACCGAGCTCTCTTTCCCCTTAGGTGGCTCTATTGCCTCAGCCTCTTGCCCTTGGCTGGGCTTCTCCGTCTCTCCCATGGTAGCATGGATGATCTCTTACTCTAGCTCAGGTTCAACTCAACTAGCTCGTCTTGGAGACCGCATGCATGGTGATCTCCCTTGTCCTTGTAAGATTTGTTGGATTTTCTCATCTCTGAGCTCCATGTGTGTTATTTGTGAGTTGGCCTCCATAATTTGGCCTAGGCATCTACATTTTTGCCATCCCATATCTAGCCCACATTGGCTGCTACACTTTGCCCCCACACTGGTGCTTAGCATCATTTATTGGTTGGCCCCCTACATGTACATGCTTGCACTATGGTCCCTACCTGTACTTGCTTGCACTATGGTCTCGTGGATCTTGTTGTGGCACTTATGCTTGCGTGCATGCCCATTGGCTTGTTTGCACTTGGGCTCCTTGGCCCTATAGGCTTGCTTGCCCCATTGGTTCCTTGTTTATTGGCCCCATGAGCTCTTGTACATCCCTCTAGTGTTTGCCCACATTATCTTGCATAGTGGTCCCATGGACCCACTTGTGCTCTTTGTACTTGCCTACTCTGTGCCTGGTAGCCCTATGGACTGCTCTACACCATTGGCCTTTGTCCATACCACATCTACTATGCATAAGCCTCATTTGTTGGCATCCTTGATGGTCTCTCTATTTGCATGTGTTTGGCCCTGTGGATCTTTGTCCTTGGCCCGTAGAGCAACCATCTCGTACCATGTGTGTAAATGGACTGTCTCAGCTGGTTCCCTAGCTAGGCACTCGCTTTCCCTTGCAAGGTTGATGGAAACGATGTGATCATCATCCTTGGAGCTCCTTTGCCTTAGTCCATGCATGCCTTCACATGGCTCCACTAGATGTGCCATCTTGCATCTTCTCCTAGATTGTTCTCAAATTTTGGTACCTAGCATAACCTAGTATGTAAAAGAATCTAATCCTGGGGTCACCACCACACTGCTCGTTTCCTACATTGTGTTGGCCCACATTGGCCCATACATTTTGCCCACCAGCCCCTAGTAGAGCTACCCTAGCTGGGTGTCTTCTTTTCACTTCAAAGTGACTGCATGTGCAAGGATTGAGAGGGATGGATTGTGTGCCACTTACTTACTTGTCCATGATCTCATGGTTTGGGAGTTATTTTGCCTTGGCTTTGGCTTGCTTTGCACCTCCCCGGGTGCTCGTTGCAGCTCCTTTGGCTTCCCTTTTCTCTATCAAAGCCTTCTCTTTACCTCCAGCTCGCCTTGAGTCCCCTTGACTTTGCACGAGCCTTCCATTTGACCTCCTACGTGCTTCTTGGTGGACCCTATGAGATGGCCGTCCTTTGGGCTTACTCTAATTCCCTCCTCCTTACAAGATGGGATATCTACAGACCCAGCCAAGGTGCAAGATGTTATAGAATAGCCAAAGTCAACAAATATGAAAGAAAGCATAGGTTATTTGGAGCGAACCAACTATAAAATTTTTATTTGTTACTATGCCAAGGTAGCTTCCCTGTTAACTGCACTCTTAAAGAAGGATGACCCATTTAAGTGCACTCTAATGTGCCAGAGTGCTTTTGATAAGCTCAAGGCTACCTTAGTCTAGTCCTCAAGTTGCAAGGGATTGGCAATCCTTTCAAAGTGATTATGGATGCTAGTGGATTTGCATTAGGATGAGTACTTATTATGAAAGAAGTCATCATGTTGCTTCAAAAGGGATTGGCAACCTTTTTGAAGTGGTTATGAATGCTAGTGGATTTGCATTAGGAGGAGTACTTATGCAAGAAGATCATCATGTTGCTTATACATCCTAGAAACTCAGGCCACACGAGAGTAACTATACTACTCATGACATGGAGCTGTTAGCCATAGTTCATGCCTTGAAGTTATGGGGATATTACTTACTTGTTGGGAAAAGATTCACCCTAATGATAGATCACGAGAGTCTCAAATGAATCTTCACTCAGGACATGTGACAGAGAAGAGGGATGTAGACCTTGGAAGAATTTGATTTTGAGATCAAGTACAAGCCAGGTAAGGAAAATATAGTTGCAAATGCACTCAGCAGGAATGTCTCCTTACCCCTTATGAGTTAGGGAGGAGAAGATTAATCAAGATGAACTCTTCTCTCCAATCATCACTCTACTTTTGTAAGAGAGCAAAAATCCTCAGGAGATAAATAAGACCGTGGGGGTTATAAGTTAGAAAATGGATGCCTTTATTACAATAATCAATTATGTATTCCGAACTCCAATGAATTAAAATAAAAAATCCTTGTTAAGGCACATGCAATTTTAATTTCAAGACATCCGGGGTATATAAAGGCATTCATGTCTATGAGGAAGAGCTTCTTTTGTCCAGGCCATAAGAGAGATGTATTACGACATGTTCGACAATCCCTAGTGTGCCAAAGAGTGAAAGATGAAAATGTCAAGATGCCCAGACAATTGTATCACTTAGCCCATAGATGAAATGGGAATGTATCAGCATGGACTTCATCATAACTCGATTACCAACAGTACATGCATGATATGACTCCATCTTTATGGTCATGGATAGGTTGACCAAGGTCGCTCAAGAAGACCTACATGTCCTTTGATGTGGCCAAGCTTTTCTTGAAGGAGATATTTAGATTACACGGATTATCTAGGAGGGTTATGTTTGCAAATGTGATCTTAGATCCTAAGTTAAGGTTGAGGATAAACCTTGGGTGAAGTGTAGGTGTGGTGGGAAAATATTGAGAGCATGCCTAAAAGGGTACTTTATTCAAGTGTCACATGCATAAGGTAAAGGTGCATGGTAGATGTGAAAAAGGCTCATTGATGGCCACATGGAACGTGTGGGAGTCACATGGTGGATGTGAAAAAGCCTCATTGATGGCCACATGGAAAGTGTTAAAGTCACATGGATTAGGTGACGTGGTTGGTGAAAGTCACATGCTTTATGCTTAGTGCAATTACTACTCTTTGTGCTTGGTGCATGGATCTTATGGATCTAGAGGCTTCCCTTGGAAGATATATATATATGTATCCATGAGAGCTTCATTATGAAATGCAATTTAAGCTTTTGTTTATGCTTGTTGTGATCAAATATCCTTAATTAATTTATGAAATGTAATTTAAGCTTTTGTTTATGCTTGTTGTGATCAAATCTCCTTAATTATAATTATTGTAATTAACTTCCTTCTTAATTAATTATAGAGCTTATCTTGTGTTTTAATCCTCCCTAGATCCAACTTTTAAGTTGGTCTCGGAGCCATGGTGGCTAGGATAGGAGGAGATTAGTAAATTTAATTAAGCCAAGAGTAGGATTAGTCTCCTTAATTTCTTCTTTTGAGCATTTATTAGTGGAATCTCTTTTAGGTTTAGGGTACTTCTTTGGGTAGCTTATTAGAGAGAAAAGCATTTCATGATCAAGGATGTATAGGAGATGCGATCAAGGACGGATAGGGGATGAGGGCAAGATCAAGGAGGCGTTGAACTCTATTGTGATTAATATTGCCTCTTGTAATGATATTCTTAAAATTTAATGCTAATTAATCAATGAGCAACATGTTCTTGTCAGGGGCCAACTGAGAGATACGTGCATCATCGTATTAATGCATTATTGATGCATTCTTAAGGATAAAGGTTTCTTGATCTTGATTAATATTAACTTGGTTCCAATGCATATTTTCTTCCCGGCCTAGAAGATACCTATTAGACCTTGAATTACCATGATCTATAAAATTTTGACTCTTTTAGCTAAGATTTTTATAATTAAAGTAAAACAATTTAAAAAAAACTTATTCCAAGATTTTGCATCCATCCATTTCTCATCTTTGATGTGTACTAATCGATAGTAACCATTAGAGTAAGTGAAAGGTTAAAGAAGAAGGTTCTTAAGGTATATGGGAGTTGTTCAAAGAGGTTTAATAGTTGTCGAGAGTTGGTATCTGGGTTTGTAGTTGTAGTGTTGAAGATTGTCGTTGTAGCCATCACAATCATTAGCTTTATTCAAATTAATTTACTTAAAAAATAAACAAAAAAGAAAACTCCACCAAACTTGATAAAAATCATTATTATTAGCTATTTAAATTAATAATTTAAATATAATTATATATATATATATATGTATAATTATATAATAAGTCAATATTAAATATACAAGAGCATAATATAAATAACTTAGCTTGCTTTCCTCTAGTGATGCTTTGAGATCTCGAATATGCTGATTTGATAATATTTTTTTTAAAACAATAAATCAAACCATATATAAACATATACTCAATTAATCAATACTTCTATAATTCCATATATAGAGATTAAGAAAAATCATGTAAAGGGGTAAAAATTACTTATCTCTCAAAATGTTTTGTTTTCCTAAAAAATAATAATTAATATTTAGACCATAACTGTTGTTCTATAACTCAAAAATAAAAACATTTTTTATCGATTCGAAGCTAAGAATTGGCTCTACAATTTTTTATTTTTCATCTTTGTTACAAAAAAGTCAAAAAAAGATAATACAAAGTCTGAGTTTTGCTTTTTCTTCTCCTTAGGCTAGGAGATTTTTCTTCTCCTTTGGCCTTTGGAAGGGTATGAGAGCTTTCTTTCTCTTTTGATACCCTCTAATACCTCAATCAACAAGAAAGCAATTAAGAATAGCAAATAACCATGACTTCACTTACTTGGCAGTTCCGTATAGAAAATAGTTGAGCATTTGGGGGCAAAAAAACAGTTCAAGAAAACACCCATAAATTTTGCTAGAAATGTTATATTGAGAAACCATTTTTTTTTTCGGAAGGCCCATGAGTATATCTACAACTTTGTAGAAGAAGTTGAAATATGATTCGGCCGTTTACTAGATCGAAAATATGCTACACGATGGGGTATTCTAAAATAGGCAAGAAAAACAACATGACTCTATTTTTGTTGAGGAGTGTTGTGAGAGCTCTGATACCACTGCTGTAATGGAAGCATGGAAAAGAACATTAAAAGCATATGTATAGATAAATCATACAAGAATTGGAGAAACAAATACACAGAGAGAGAGAGAGAGAGAGAGAGAGAGAGAGAGAGAGAGAGAGAGAGAGAGAGAGAGAGAGAGATCAAACACAATATTGGGTCGAATTTGCCCCCTCTAGATGGTGGCTCTCTCCCATCTGGAGTATTTATATGTATTTCTCATTAAAAATAGCTCTTTGAGCCAAAAAAAAAATAGTTTTGCTTAACCTTGTCTATCCACAAAGTGGATCTTTTAACTTACTCTAAGCTAGAAAATAATTACGAAACTACTAATTCACAAAGTTCGAGTGTTATTCACACCGGTTTTATTTATCTAAAGTGAGAATTCACAAACGGGGATATAAATACCACACCTAGGAACTCGGGCTAGGTGTGGTGTGTGTGAGTTGCCCCGATTCAGCGTGGCCCTTGCCTGAGAATTGAGGCCGTGTGCCCAATGCAGTTGTAAAAAAAAAAAGGGATATAAATATCCCGTGAATATAAATATTCACAATTAAATAATTTAAAGATGGGGAATATAAAATATTTTGTGAATTATCAATTCACAAGTAATTGAAGAATCTGGGAATATAAAACTCCATGAATTTACTCCTTATAATAGAGAGTTCCAAAAATTCATTCAGCTTATCCTCTTGAAATACTAGAGAACAAAACTATTGGCAAAGATAAGCCTTCAGATCATCCCAATTTAATTGATTTTGGTTCAAATGGTTGGCCTCGCAATGGTTTCTCCATCCGATTCATGCTACACCGGTTATCTTGAGGTAGTTAAATTCAAATTCACTCATGAGAACAAGGTATAGAAAAATTTCCAAACACTCATGAGAATAAGGTATAGACAAATTTCCAAACACTCTTTATTATTCTCGAGTTTTATTACATTAAAAAGAAGTTACATCAAAAAGGAAATCTCAAATTTTGAGTTCAAACAATCAAAATCAATGATAAGGTCCTTGGTATATAAATTCCCGAGTGTAGATGTATATATTCTCCTAAGGAGAAAGACTTTGCCTATGGACCCAATATGCACAAACTAAGTCTAGTTTCTCCATCATCATGGCCAAGCAGGTTAGAGGCATAGCGCATTACAAACATCGGTATGGTCGTCGGTAAAATCGATGAACATATCGATGATGTAATAATTTTTTTAAAAGGAAAAATGGGACGGGCATAGAACCAGCCTATCCCATTCTACCCAAAGTACCACAATATGTACTTAGAAACTTCAGAAACTTTCTAATTTCCAAGTTTAAGCACTGAAAGCTTGATACTAGAAAGATAGCAGCATAATAAATAAGATAAGAATCGAATACGATCATATTATTACCACAATGATTATGATGATACATAATCGGTGAACTAGAAGGCATTAAAAGCTTACAAAAAACTTGTTCAAACCATTGGCTTACAAAAAAAAAATGCACTACAAGACGTTAGAAGTCAAAGCTGTGCATAAGGTGAAAGCTCTACACAAAACCTGCAACAAAAAAAAGGGGGCACAATGGGGGGTACCCCCCCATTTTGGCTCTAATTTTCTTAAAAAAATTGAACACTTTTTTAAAACTTTAAGAGACATAATATTAAGCAAGATCAATATAGATAACATTGCCACATTGCAAAAACTTGGAAGTGAAAGTATAAAAAGTTATATGTACCTCACTATATGTCACTCTCGTAAGTAAAAAGTGGCGGTGTTGGGCTTCGTAAGATTTCTTTAGACTTGAGCTTTACGTGAAGTGCACTCCCCATCCCTAGGTAATGAACTATATTGCCACTTGTAAGCAAAAAGCTTTACTATATGACTACTAGTTTTAAGCGAAGTGCACTCCCCGTCCCTTGGCGATGAGCTATATGCCACTTGTAAGTAAAAAGCTTTACTATATGACTACTAGTTTCTTGACAATCTTCTTGGATCCTAAAAACATTGTAAAAGAGCTAGTTGCCAAAGTAATAGAGCTTCACACATACAAGTGATAATTGGCTTATCATATTAAGCAAGAAGTAGATGGCGCAACTACTTGCAGAGAATCAAGGTAGCAAGGTGAGAAAACCATCGATAAGTTTCAACCACCAACAAAAAAACCTAATGCTTTATGCAAAGTTAACACATAGAGCTCAATACATTAAGCATACACAACAAGACAATGCTGCCATACACGCGTTTCATACACGCGATAAATTACGAACGCGTGTATGGTCGCGCTTGTATTTGAATAGAATCGGGCGCGTGTATTTTAGCATTTAAGTTCGCGTGTATATTTGCATTTATCAACGCGTTTATATACACGCAGTAATACACGGATAAATACACGATAATATTTACGGGGTAATACTCGCTATTATACACGGATAAATACACGCCACTGTACACGGATTAATACACGCATGGCAGAGAAAAACTGAAAAAAAACTGAATTCCTTAACAAAATTAAAAACTATTTTCCTTAAACCATCTCATAGTACATTACAGTATACATCATTACACAATCCCACTACATGCATTTACAACAATGAAATATATTCAAAAATAAATCATGCATATGAGATGATAGAAATGTCATCAATTTAGAACATACAGTGACGGATTGGTTAGGGTTCGATCTCATCTTCAATAAGATCCATCCTTGCCAAACGATCAACATCAATATCCATTTGATCAATTGGTAAGGCTACGATTAAATTTATTCCACTATCGATATTCTGTACTCCATTGATAATGGTATCGATGTCCTGATCATCCTCATCAACATCACCATCATCCTCAATGGTAGGGTCATTCTCATGATCATGAGAAATGGCATGCTCATCCTCATTATCACGATCATCTCTTATTTCTTGATCATCGATCACAACATCTTCAATGGCATGTTCGACGTCATCTTCATTGCGGCTTGTTACATCCTCCATATGCTCCATATCAGTGAATGTATTATACATCACTTTGGAACGTGGTGCAATAGGGATGACGTACCACCATTTGATGTCATGCACCATTGGTAGATAGATAACCTACTCAAATACACACAGTACAGTAATTAATTAGCATATCAAAAGTCAAGGGGTACGCGAGCTTAGATATATATGTACATGAAACACATTAGTAAAAAAATGCATACCTGCTCACATTGTTGTGGCAATACGAGCCTATCTTTCTTTGTTTGCCAGAACTTTGTAGAGTCAATAGTTACATATCCACTTGCATGGCATTTTATCGTTGCATCAGGCCCTTTTTCCACCATGTTCATTTGCCATTTGACATCCAAAACATACACAAAGAAGCGACGAAAGTCAAGCCTAAATATGTCTTGGATTATGCCACAATAATCATCCATTTTTCCATTAGCTCCCTCAAAGCTACTAATGACACCGCAATCTTGTGTATTTCTCTTTTCATCAATTCTTTGTGTTCGAAAATGCTTGCCTTCACACCATATAGCATTGAACATAGTGCACTGGACCAAAATAGAAGCAATATTTGTGTAAGCAATGTGAATAAATATTAAAAGCAAATCACTTACAACTAATGCAAAACATTAGTTCTATGTACCTTTGACATGCATCCTCGTGCATACTCCCATTCTTCCGCCGTGATATGCAGCCCCTCGTCGCTCTCTGCTCTCTCCATTTCCTCATGCAACCAATCAACATGGATATCATTCGGAAGTGTTGCTAGATGCTTAGGGTACGCCTTCCGAGAGCCATGTTGCCTCCGAAAGAGAGCTCTTTCTGCTTGCCTTTTTGTCTTTGCATCCTCATATCTTGTAACCCATCTGCTCATCACATCACTATTAAGGATACAAGTGAAATTGAGATCATCAATCAATGTTCTGTCAATTACTTTACTCTGTCCTTTTCCTTGAGGCACAATAGAGGTCATCCTCAAGTCCTCTTCAT
Source organism: Cibotium barometz (assembly GCF_041138505.1). Classification (NCBI taxonomy): domain Eukaryota; kingdom Viridiplantae; phylum Streptophyta; class Polypodiopsida; order Cyatheales; family Cibotiaceae; genus Cibotium; species Cibotium barometz. The sequence continues at coordinate 48,201,698 of NC_141068.1, forward strand.
TGCTCCATAGTCGTGGCAAAGAGCTGTCCACCTGACCAAGAAATTCTGAAATATATACAAGAGACTCTTGTATCAACCAACCCTCGGCCATGCTTCCTTCAGGCCTTGCACTTTGCCTCACAAAGTCTTTTAAGGTCTTCATGAAGCGCTCTAGGAAGAACATCCAACGTGCATGCACAGTACCACATAAAGCAATTTCGTCCACTAAATGCACAATGAGATGTAGTTGACTTGTGAGAATGGTTCGCGGAAAAGTCTCCTCTACCAAACAAACCACCTCCACTGCCATAACACGCGCATCATCCAACGTGGCTGGATCAATTGCTTTGGAACTAACATATCTGAAAAATAAATAAATAGTACGTTATACCTCATGCACGTTCATTTTGCAAGGTATAATGAAGGGTGATCTGAGCATGGGTTTTACATACCTCACAAGCTCGCCCATCTTATAAATACATTTTTTCAAACTCTTATTCGCACAATGGTCGATGCTAGTAGGTAGTATGAACTGCGCACATAAGAGCACATTTATGGGATTAGAAGGGATAACATAAGATGTCCCTTCTTGATCGCCATTGATGGTGGAAGGTTGTAATTCACCAACACAACTGGCCACACGCTGTATGCGGTGCTTTTGAAACCAAATGGATTCACTCCATCCATACCCAGGCCAAGTCTCAAGTTTCTGGGCTCTGTTTTAAAGCTGGGCCACTCATCTTCAATATGCTTCCAAGCAGGAGTGTCTGCGGGAATTCTCCACATGCCATCATCCGATCGATGTGAGGAATGCCATGACATGAGCTCTGCTATGGATTTGCACTTGAACATGTGTTTGATGCGAGGAATTATAGGAAAGTGTCGCAAGACTTTACGAGGTACATCAAAACTCTTCATATCTGTTCTGTACCTTGCTTCACCACAAGTGGGACAATGTAGAGCCTCCTTATGCGTCCCACGAAAGAGAATGCAATCATTGATGCATGCATGTATTTTATCATAATCCAGTCCTCCAAGAGATGTCACATAGCGCCTCGCTATGTCTCTTGAGGTGGGTAGTCTATTTTCCTTTGGAAGCATGTTTGATAATAGCCTGCATCCAATATCATCAATTATAATTAGTCTTAAATCCTAAACCTTAAACCACTAATTCAAATTTATAAGTTAGAATGCTTACTTCAACAATGCGTCAAGACTTGCATTGCTCCATCCATAAACTGTTTGTATATTAAGTAGTTCAAGTGAAGCACGTAAAACTGAGAATGTGCACCCTTCAAACACCGGTGTCGATGAAGCTTTATAAAGATGCTCTTGTTCCATATCATCGTCGTCCATACCTTTGGGATCATCCTTAAAAAGATTCCGCACCATATCATCAAGCACCTCCTCTTCCACAACTTCGTGGGGTGCAGGGCTATTGTCGTCCCTTTCCCACTCATCTCTGACAATAGATCCCGAAGCTCCAGCATCATCTCGTCGACGCTTTACGTGCTCTCGTCGCGCGTAGGGTACCATGTTAGGGTGTGGTACTGCATCCTGCTTCAATTTATCAAATTATATGTTACAACTCTATTAATTTAATTTGGATACCATGAGTCATTTGAATACCATCAATTTACATCTACTCACCTCTAAACCTGTTTGATTCCATTCTCCATACATGGAGATGTGATTCAAGGTAATTCGACGTGCTCGTACAATGCATCCTTGACATCGATTACACATACATTTGATCCGTTGTCCCAACCACACATCGCGATTACGATGACGCATTGTCTCATCTTCCCCAGAACTGCTTGAAGAGGTGGATGACATCCTGTGTACAAATCAGAAAACACAAAATCATTATATGTTTTTAATGAAAGCACAAAATCGCGTGTATTGATGCGGCTATATCCTAAAACTTCCGTGTATTAACGCGGCTACTTCCTAAAAATCGCGTGTATTCACGCGGCTAATTTCTGCAAAACGCGTGTATGAACGCAGCTAAAATCATATACACGCGAATATACCTGCGTTCATAAACGCGAATATAAACGCGGCGGCATATTTAAACTAAAAATAGCTCGCCTTCCCCAAATATAGATTTTGAACTTAGAAATCAACAGTGCATGCGTTTTCGCCTGTTTTCGCCTCTTCCAACAGCAAGGAGGGAGCAGAGAAAGGAGCACACACACGGGAGAAGGAGGGAGCAGAGAAGGAGCAGAGAGGACTCACTTTTTCAGAGGTGAGTGACTTTGTCCTGTGCCTTGTCTCTTTTGTCAGATTTGTTTACTTTGCTCTTTGCTCTTTGGGTTTGTCTTTTTGCACACGATTGGGTTGCTGCATCCTGACAGGGGCGACAATGGCTGGTCCTTTTATAAGGACATTCTGTCTTTGTCGGGGGGTCGGTCTTTTCGAGAAATTTTTTTCGCAGGTCGCGTGTACAAACGCGTGTAGAAGCGCGTGTAATCTGTCTGCAGAGTTTTTTCACGCGTATATACACGCGTTTTTGGCCGGGTGTATACACGCGTTTTTTGACGGGTGTATACACGCGTTTCTGCAGACAGAAAACTGCGGCTTTCAGATTTCATGATTTGCAGGCAATTGACTTGTGTAATGACAATGTGTGAGTCAAGAGACAGCCCATGATGTGCATGATGATGTTTGTTGCAGGTTCTTTATGGATATTCCAGGTTCTTCATCCGATCCATTTGCGTACAGCAATTGGTTGATGGAGATGATGAATCACTTTGGGCGCCAACCTGGTCCGGTTGAGCTTACAGAGTATATGTATGCCCATCCCCCTCCTTCCCTGCCTGGTGTCTATACCCCTACCGCGAGTATCCAGGGCACTCCAGTGCCGTCTATTCCTCCGAGTCCGACGAGACGGCATGCAGCTTCTCCTCTTCCACGTCCACCGAGGAGACATACCTCGTCCCAGACACACTCACGTACACCCTCACAGCCACCATCACGTGCTCCCTCAGAGCCACCGTCACGTCAGGGCTCACAGCCACCGTCACGTAGACAATCCCCCAGTCGTGACTCCACCCGCAGCAGTAGGAAGAGTGGGAGTGGAGGATGCGGCGGGTGCTTTGGTGGGGGAGGTGGGGGAGGTGGGGGAGGTAGTAGGGCACGCGGTGAGAGAGGAGATAGAGGGAGAAGAGTTAGAGGAGACAGTTCGGAAGAGGAGGAGATGAGAGAGATGGAGAGAGTGGTTTGCTATGATGTGACGGATAGGGGCGGGATAGTGATGGATGCGAGGGGGAGGGAGGTAATGGAGTACATGCGTGGGGTAGTATCAAACTCATATAGAAATTATTTTATTAAATTTAAAGATCAAAATAGCCGATTAGTTGGGGAGGTGATAGAGGCTGTACACAGTCGGTACCCCAATCCCCCACATGCTACATTCTCGGATGTATGGGGAAGGACGCGAATAAGGGAGATCTTAAGTAATAAAAGATCTCACCTTAAAAAACTCGCGTACGATGACCGGCTAAATGTAGCTGCGGGTGGCTATCCTGCCGAGAAACCTGCCACTGCGCACAAACGCGAGTGGAAGGAGGCAAAGAAACGAGCAGAGGGTGGCGTGAAGAGCAGGCAGCATGTGGAGGCACGACGGATCCAGATGGAGACCGTTGGATCTTCGCATTTCGGATCTGGCGGCGTCGAGTCATGGGAGGCAGAGTTCGTAAGTATCCTGCCACTTTATTTGATTGTTTACTTAATTCATTGATTCTATGAATTGTTTTAATCTTACAAATTGTTATGATACAGCGACGGGTTACGGGGAGGAAGCCCACAACCCACGATACTGCGTATGCTCGCCGGCATAGCAGACGTGACATGTGGGCCATCTTCAGAGCCGAGGGACGTATTACGGACGCGCAGTTTGAGTTGGCCATGAGACCATATGGTCGACAGGTACTTGAAAATTCGTAACGAATGGTTTTGTTTATTGAATTGCATATATATATACTTATATACTATATATTACTTGAACAGGCACAAGCTGCTGATGATCCACCGGCCGCCGCTGCAGAGGGTGGACGTGAGCACTACTCCTCGGACATTCCGACCGATGCGAGCTCATCTGAGCATGGGGGGAGCACCGAGTCATCATCTGGGTCTGAGTAGTACTCAGACTTGTAGTATCACATTCCATATTTAGGATGTGATTGTATATATTTTTTTGTAAACTCAAGCCATGGGCTACTTCGAGATATGGACTCCCTTGTATACATGTATGAAATTTTGATAGTAATATTGAATTGATTGATCGATAGTATTACATTCATGTCTGTCTTGAATCGTGTAATGACAATGTATGCATTCATGTCGTTCTGGTCTTAATCTCCCTCGTGCATATGTTCTTCGTGGAATATGGTCTAATGGGATGGTCTAATGCACCAAAAACCCTAAACCAGAGAGTGCTATTGGGTGCTGGAATGCTGGAACAGTATTCAGGCACCAAATAGCACTCTCTGGATTTTTTTTTTGCTCTCTGTTCGCGTGTATAAACGCGTCAAAATTGCTAAAACTTGCGTGTATCTGCGCGGATACCCTGGAAATTACGCGTGTATTAATGCGTATAAACTGGCAATAACGCGTGTATAAGCGCATCTAAATTAAAGAAACGCGTGTATAGCCGCAAGTAAAAACGCGTCTGGGACATTGGAACTGAACAGGATGCGGCTATACACCCGTGTATAAGCGCGTCTAATATAATAAGAAGCGTGTATAGCGGCGTGTATTAACGCGTCTGTATAAAAAAACGCGGCTACATACCCGTGTATACACGCGTCTGAGAGGTACTGTACACGCGGTTTTACACGCATGTCTCTGGCCGCGATTATACACGCGCTGATACACGGACCCGCTACTTTTTTTCACAAGTCATTTTTAGCGGCTAAGAGCGCGGGTATGAGCCCGATCCCTTGTAGTGATAATGCAGAAGAAGTAGATGGAGCAACTACTTTTAGACAGTCAAGGTAGCAAGGTGAGAACCATCGATAAGTTTCAACCACCAACAAAAAAACCTAATGCTTTATGCAAAGTCAACACATAGAGCTTAATGCATTAAGCATAAGGCATAATGCTTAAGGCTTAATGTATAAGGCATAATGAATTAATACATAAGGATTTATGCATAAAGCCTTAAAGTCTTTATGCATTATACTAAGTCTTATGCATAAAGCTTATGCATTAAAGCTTTATACATGAGGCTTAGCTCTATGCATAAGGCTTAATGCATAAAGCTTTATGCATTAAGGCTCAATGCATTAAGACTCGATGTATTAGGGTGGATGCATGAAAAGGTGACCCTAAAACCACTATCTTGGACAATGGTTGTGCAATCGGTTTATGTGCAAGGTTGTGCAACTGGTTTATCTCTCAAAATATCCATATTCCAATTTTGAAATTAAAGTAGAGAGAAGGCCCCAATAATAAAGAGACGGTGCTCTACCAGCCAGGTAGCTCTGTCTCGGTTCTGTCATTTTTTGTTCGCTAGAATTTAATAACGTAGCTCCATCTTCCCGCTCTTGTGCCTCACTACCCCGTCCCCCCTCCCCTCTATCTGTAGGCACACACAGTCACATATGTCCCTCTCTCTCTCTCTCTCTCTCTCACACACACACACACAATCACTCTCCTTGGTTCGTGCAACAAGCCCTGCACTCCTCTCTGTCCATCTCTCTTTCTCGTGCTCTCACTATCCCTCTTTGTTTCTCTCCTCAAGCATGGAGCAAGAACATGAGGTATGCCAATGCACTCAGCCTGTCTGTCAACTGTGTTCAAAGTATTCCCTTGATGCAGTTAAGGACTACCATTCTAAGAGAAAGATGGAGCAACGTGCAAAGCACAAGCTTGAGCTAAAAGCAATGGAGGAAGATAATGGGTGCAATGGTGCTGATGGTGGATGAGAAGCGTCAGAGACTTTCCAATGAGCCTGTTCAGTTCTTTACTCATGCTGTAGATGTGACGACATGCTCTAATATATTGTGCAGGTTTGTCAAACATTCTTCCCTTAGATACCTTCAACAGTCCATGATTGTTTGGGGCACATACAACCCTCATTCAAGGCATATGCAACACAATACATGAAATCAAAATACGCAAGAGCGAACAGGAGCTACTTCTTAAAAGGTTTGCCACCACAATGCTCATCAATGTTGAGTCTACAAATACATCTAAACCAAACATTGCAGCTACATCAAGACTAATAAATGTGCACAAGAGACACTTCATTGCTGCCAAGAACTGGTTGAAAGCAGCGCCTAATGGTACTTTGCCAATCTCTTTATGTGTCCAACAGTCCAAGGATCGTGATGCTATAACACCGGGGTGGTCAGAGAGTTGGTCTTGTTTGTTTAGATGTCACACACTCGTATTTCTCCTGATAAGAAGGATGTGTGCAAAAAGCGTATTGGAGAAAAGTACTATGTACAACATCTAGTGCACCTTCTTGAACAATCTCAGGTAAAGAATGGATTCACTATTCCCAATCATATCTGTGAAGAATACTGTGGAGGACCGGTATGAAATTGGTATGGTAATGGTTCGTACCAAATATTTATCTACATGATATAGTGTACTTCTTGCTATATAGCAATTAAATATTATCAAAATATATGTTATTCCCTAACCAGTCATCCATTACTCTGGATAAATATTGGATATTCATCTACTCTTTCAACCTCAAATAGAGTACTTATTGTCATTGTATATTTACATAAAACCGATCGGCTCGGTATAGCAATGCGTGTGTAGGATAAACGAAGTGGTTTTTACAATGAAAACTATTTTTTCTCTATGTAGCTTAGGCATACCATATACTTATTTACATGATATAGTGTACTTCCTATTTTGTAACGGAATTGAACTAGCTTCTACCCGTTATCTTTTTCTCCAACTTGTTTTCTCTCCATACTTTGTGGAGAACCGATATAATACCGGTATATTGGTAACGGTTCAGATTGAATATTTATCTACATGATATAGTGCACTTCCTACTATATAGCGCTTAAATATCAGCAAAATATATGTTATTCTCTAACTAGTCATCTAATCATTACTCTAAATAAATATTGGATATTCATCTACTCTTGATAAATATTAGCTATTCATCTATTCTTTCAACCTCAATAAAGTACCTATTATCATTGTATATTTATATAAAACCAATTGGTTGGGTATAGCAATGCGTGTGTAGAATATATGAAGTGGTTTTTCCAATGGGTAAAACCATTTTTTCTCTTTGTAGCTTAGGCATACCATATACTTATCTACATGATGTGATGTACTTCCTATTTTGTAACAGAATTGAAGTGGCTTCAACCCGTTATCTTTTTTCTCCAACCAGTTTTCTCTCCATGCTTTGTGGAGGACCAGTATAATACCGATATATAACGGTTCAGATCGATATGATATCAGTATACCATATACTTATCTACATGATGTAGTGTACATCCTGTTTTATAAAGGAATTGAAGTGGCTTCTACCCATTATCTTTTTTCTTCAACCAGTTTTCTCTCTAGACTTTGTGGAGGACCGATATAATACCAGTACGGTAATGGTTTAGACTGATATGATACCGGTATGGTAACAACATACCATATATTTATCTACTTGATGTGTTTGGCATTCAATTGATACTCTGTTCCAAATGTGTGAGAAAGTCAACTACTCCTAGCAAGACAAAAAGAGCTTTCAAGACAACTTACAAGAATTCATAGCTACTTGGACTGACACCAACATTACACACTACATGGTATGTTTCTAGGTTACTCTTGTATCGCTCTAAGAGCACACCATTTAGGTCCACGTATGGGCACATGTGTAGTGGTGTGAACTCCACATGTGTAGTGGTGTGAACTCCGCATCTTTATAGGACATATGTTTCTTTGGCTCTCATGTGAGAAACTCTAATCTTGTGACATTTTTAATTATTTCTCTACTTCCCTCGGGTTGAGGTAAGGTTGGCATTTTTCCCTCCATTCTTGAAGACTCTCCTAAGATTTATTAATTCTCTCTTGTCTCCATTCTAGCAAAGGGAATCTCAATAGGGTTGATACCCCACATTACTGATGTCACCTCATCTTCCATTATGAATGACTCTCAATATTCCTCAATACAAACACTACCAGAGGGAGGCTAGGTCTATGCGAGGCCCTGGTCTACTCGCTCGCGTGAGATGAAATATCATATTCAAAGGTAGGATTTGAATATGAATGGGCAATCATCTTGCTAGCTCAGATGCATAAGCACTGAATCCACCAACGTCAGAATCACTGCCTCTCTTTTTTTTTTTTGTCTCACTTAGATTGGCGGGGCGATCTGAAGACGAGATTAGGCTTTTTTGTGTGTGTAGGTTTAGTCTGAAGATCAGAGCCTTCGACGATCCAAAATGGTTTAGATGACAATCGGATTAGATGATCCAAACGACCTATCAATCAATGATCTTAGGGCTGCAACAATAATATCCGTGATCCAAGAATTTCAACGATTAGAATTTTAAACGATCTAGTAAAAAATTCAACTGATCCTTGATCATCAATCCAAACAGTGATTGTGCGATCTAAGAAAACTCATGCAATCCCAAAAATTTGATGATCTGAAATTATGATAAGAAATGTGAGCAATCCGAGTACTTTAATTTCCTATAGAATGATTCGACTCAGGTGATCGAGGTATTTCTTTAGAGCTCGGCAATCTTTGGGCATGCACCACAATTTGAGTGATCCGTTAGTTAGATTGGCAATCCGAATAGCTTTGGCATGTGTTAGCACAAATATCGATACCCATCGGCGGGGCGGTCGCAATAACTGCACCTTTTTGGCTGGCCCAAATATTCCTTCCCAATCTATTTTGTAGGATAATTTTTAATTCTCATAATGTCTCTAACCAATACCAGGCGCAGAGCCGAACGAGAGATAAGGTTGCATGCAGGGTGGAGTAGCCACAATCGAGAAGGAATCGGATTAGACAGATAGCCTGTAGAAAGACGAATAGCATGTGATGACACGTGTAGTCACATGACTACACGTTGTGCATTCCACTCCTGCCACTTGTCCACCGCATGTTGGACATGTGGCCATTGTATCTTGGATTCCTCCTTTCTTCATTAATACACCAGCCCTTTTTTGAAAAAAAAAAAGCACCCAAACTAATTAGTACTACCTTTTATGGCCATTAATCATACCTTAATGGTGGACACACATCCACACTAACGATCGAATCGGGCGATCTGAGCCCTCTGACACGTGATCGATCCGAAGTTTCCAGAGAGCATATTTTGCCCAATTTTTGGTTGATTCAGGGTACTTGACAGTTCACAAGCACTACTTCTACCTCACAACTAACCAGCATATGCAATGTTTCCTTTTGATTTGTCAAAGATTATTGCACTTTGGCACAAACTTGAAAGATTAATGACTCAATTAAGTCAATTTTTGCCCAAAATGAATGAGATGCAGAAAATTTTCTATCTAAGTCTAATTAATCCTATGATTCAATAAGATGATGGACTTTTTCCAAACATAGGAGGTACCTCAACTGCATTTGGGGGAGATCAACTCAACCACCCTTCCTCTCATGATTTTTTCTCCTATGATTCAATAAGATGATGGACTTTTGCCAAACATAGGAGGTACCTCAACCGCATTAGGGGAAATCAACTCAACCATCCTTCCTCTCATGAATCAATTAAGCTTTTTAAAAAAAAGTCAATGTTTGAACCATAGATTTAAATGTTAGTATCAAAATCACTCCAATCCACAACATTCCTCTACACCACTCTCTTAATCTAGTTACACACAACTCGTAACATCCAAGGATTTGCATTACTTGGGCAAGGCATAGTGAAAACTTGAAAGATTTGAAAATGAAAGACGACATTTACTGGTCTCCCTTCCTCAATGCAAGTAAGACTCCCCAACAGGCCGCCCCAATTTTGTGTGCTCTCTCAGGCACAATCGTTATATAACTTTGACTCCTAGCATTGAGTCACGGAAGGCTACTGATATTGTGAGAAGGTAGAGATAGCCCAATCTCTTAGTTTCAGCTTAGATCTCATTCTTTCCTCTTCCATTGATCTACCCTCCACCAAGAGCCAAGGATAAGCTAGCAAGCTTGACTCCCCTCCTCTTAGTTCACTCCCTCACACACACTCCCTCACACAAGCACTCCAAGCACTCACTCATACATGCTAACTCTCATCCACAAGCACACACCAACATGAAAGCAAATGCTCAAACACTCTAAAGCAAGAACAAGATAGCAGAGAGCAAGAAGAAGAAGACTAAACTCTTGTAAATGAAAATGGTGAAACCTTTCATATTCTCAAAAAAGGCTTATATACAACTTGGGCTTTGCTCGGCCGCCCATCACGCGGCGGTTAGTGAAATATCTCCTTAATGCTTAATCTCCCCATGCCTACCCCTACCATAACTTTGTTGGATAAGGATGCCTAGATAAGGAGGCCCCAAAAATTATAATGTCAGACTCATTCTCCAAACACATGCCCTCAACTAAGGTAACTTCTAAAACCCATCACTTATCTTACCTTACCATGGTCTTCAATCACAAGGTATTGGATTCCTTGCATCCCACATATAATCATCATGTGACAATGTGCATAAGGTAGTGTTCTTGTATGAATTATCATCACCCAAAGTACACATAGGTGTAGATAATGTGTATAAGGTAGTGCTCTTGCATGAACGATCATCACCCAAAGTACACATAGGTGTAGATAATCCATCATGGAATTTACCACTGAGGTTGAAAGGAAACCCCCACTCAACTCATAGTCATCATGAATAATCATGGCATTCACCTTAGGGTCAAAAGGAAACTCCACACTCAACTCATTTTCTTCTTCCATAGACTCATGGCACTCCATAAAATCCTCAACTTTATTTTCCTTGTCTTCATCCACTTTGATGAGGATGACACTAAGTGTTGTGTTTTTACCTTTGCATGTCTTGGCATGCTCTTTATTCCATTTTCCTCCACATTTGAAACACAAACCCTTACTCCTCAAACTCATTCAAGAAATACTCCTTCATAGCTTTGGTCTTGCTAAAGTTCATGGAGATCTTTCCATCACCACTTCAAGGCTTTGAATTACCACCACTAAATCTGAAATTTCTATTTTTGTACTTCCCATAGATGGTAGGATACCTCAGAATGTTTGTTGTTGTTGATGGAGCATATAGGAGGATTTGTCTCAAATCTCTTTTTCTCTTTGAGTATACCTCTTGAAGGGTATCTCTTCATAGATTTTGGCCAATATCATTGCGTCTTCAAGAGTGTTAGGCATTTAGGCTTTCACATCCACTCCTATTTCTCTTGAAAGGCCCTCAGTGTACTTGACTATCTTGAATCCAACATTGACTCCTTTGACATAGAGCACGAGCTTGAGCATGAGCTTCACAAATTTGTGATTGTAATTTCTTATGCTTCCCTTTTGTATAAGCTCATTCCACTCACTAACTTTGTGAGTATAATGCAATTTGGAGATAAAGGCATATCTTATCTTCCTTGAAGTCCCACCATATGGTCCCTGTTCACAAAAAGGGAACTCCTACCTTGCAAAGAAAGTTAACTAATGAGAGGGAAGGAAGAAGGGTTGCAAGGGTTGTTACCTAGGATTAGAGTATGGCATCCACAATGGATAGCTCATCTTTAGGATGTCAGGAGCTATTACACCACTCCCATCCTCTTCTTGTGTCACTCAAGAAGGGGTTGAAGAAGCTATGGAGGTGAAGCTAGAAAGCTTCTCTCAACACCAAGCCTAGCATGTGTGATATGGCCTAAGCAATGAGAAGAGGGGAAGGAAGAAAGGGGAAGGAGCAAGCCAAGACACACACACCCACAAGATATCAAAGCAAGAAGGCAAGCAAGCATGCAAGCATACTCAAGCTCAAGCTCTCTCACTCTCTCTCTCACTCAACACAAGAAATTGTGGAATGGGAATACCCCCTTTTCATATTTCCTCAAATGACTTATATACATTGACTCATATTTACAATGTCCGGCTGCCCATGGCATGTCCATGGGGCTCTAACTTACTAGAATTGCTAGGTCATTGGCAATGCACATGTTGTAGGCTCAATGGTCAATGTTTTATTATCCTCTCACCGGCTTTACACAAGTCGTAAGCTTGGTGGTATTCCACTTACAAAAAAGCTTGCTTAGTTACAAAAGTTATTAAATTAGTGACTAAGCAAGTGTGTTAACCAAAAGTGGTTAACATTCCCCCCTTCCTGATGGTGGTTCCATCCTCGGAATCATGAGTGAGGGGCAAAGCTGGGAAATGGTGTGGGGATTCCATAGGCTCGCCATCCTTTGATGAAGCAATAGCGGCCTTGTACTGATGAGTACTCTCGGCTGAGAACTTTGTAGCCGCCCCAGAATCTTGTGGTGAACATTTCTTCAAAGTCCAGAATCCTGTGTCCTGGAAACCATTGTATCCTTTGGAAGTAGTCGATGGTTTGTGCAAGTGTTGGCCCTTGGTCAATGTGGAAAGCGAGCCCTTTGATCGGATCTGAGTGTGTGGTCCACTCTGGGAATGCCAGCAACATGTCGATGATGAGCTTGAAAAATCTGTGAGTGGCTACTATGGCAGGGTCTGGAACCTGTAGGTATTCTTGGTTGAAGCTTTCCATGACTTTGATCATCCATTGCTCTGTTATAGATTTGGTGGGGGAGCAAAATATGGGAAGTTGTAGAGCATGCTTTGGCATTTGGTTCTTCTGATCTTCCAAAATTCCTCCCAGCTCTAGCGACGGGGGATGGGGAAGTATAATCCTGTGATCCGTATTTGCATCGGGGCTCTGCAGAGTAGACCTCCCAGTATCGCCTTTGAAATAGCCATGGCTTGCGCCATTTCGGTTGGCCCTTGAGTTCTGCTCTGGTGCGAGGTACCTTTGCTTCATCCGGGCGATGGTATCCTGCTCTTGTGGAATGGGTGGGGTGCTTGCGGGAGTATGTGTTGCGGTTGACTCTGAGAAGGTATAGCTGAAGCAGGCGGATATCCAGCTTTTGCGTGTTTTTCGGTTCCGTGTTGATGAAGAGGATGTCGATGGCGAGGGTATCCAGGACCTCATTGAACGTACAAATGTTCAATGGGTCCTCCCATTGTGCTGTAGTTGTGGGCGGTAGTACTTTTGCTTCGTTGGGAAGAAGCGGGAATCCTTGCGGAGCACCTGTTTGGATTTGGCCTTCTTCTGGTGGTGAGGCAGCCTCGGTGGGTGACGCGGGTGTAGGGGTTGGTGGTTGAGGTTGACAGAGCCACAAGGAAGGTATGTCTGTGGTGTGCGGGACATCCTTGGGTGGGATGATGGTAGGGGGCGGTAAAGTGGTTCCAGGGGGGGCTAGGGTAAAGGTTAATGGTGAAGAGGGTGGGGGTTGGTTAGGAGATGATTGGGATGGTAGAGGAATGGGCTGTGGGGCAGTTGTGGTGCCTGTAGGGAAGAGTTTTAGGGTTGCAGGCGATCACGAGAGGATTTCTATGTTGTCAGTAGGTGGTTCACCGCCCTGGCGATTTAGGGGGGGTTGTGGGCTGTGTTGTCCATGCTGCTCCTCCGCTGGATCTGAGTCTTCTCTAGCACCTGTTGAGTCCTCCGGAGTATCAGGGTCGTCGAAACCCTCAGCTTCCTCTTCGTTCTGATCAAAGGTTGAGGGTGGAAAGAGTGCGACAGCTTGTAGGAAATCATCTTCGCTCAGGTCTGGGTAGGCCACTTTCTTCGTTGTGAACTCGAGGATCCTGTGTTGGGTCTGCGCCTGTATGGATGTCACCATTCTGTAGTAGAGGATGACAATCCCTTGTGCATGGTATGTCGGGCGGGGGAAATCAATGAGCCTGCTGTATGTGGAGATGATAGCATCCTTCCCTTTGGTCTCTAGCCAATGCGCTGTCTCCTATAGGTCTTGCATTGTAAGGAGGATAGGTGGTAGCTCTGCCGGCTTCTTGAGGTCAATGTAATCCTTGTCTACCTGGGTGGTGGCATCTGAAAGGACGTTGCACCAGGACTGTAGGTTCATGGCTATGGGGTGCCGAGGTAGCTTGTAGATTTCATCGGGATGTTGTAGCTCGACCTGGCCTTGAAAAATCCCCATAGCCATGGTGGCGAGAGCTGGTTCCCGCTGCTTCTCACAGAGTGTGGTGATGGCAGCTGTCGAGAGGGGTTTGTTGAGTTCGAAGTTAAATTGCAGCATGTGTAGACTGATTGCCTTCCTCTTGAGCTCAAGAAGTGATGATGGAGTGTATGGACCATGGCTCAGGAGGGGTAGGCCGGTTGCGGCATCCATCAAGACATCGAGTTTGTCTTGGACCTTGTCGGAATGGTGGGTGCTTGCAAGGTCCCAGCTTCCTCTCTATCCTATGCTGCTCGGAGTAGCTATAGCTGGCGGTCCTGTTCTTCGAGCATGCTTCTCAATTTCTTGATTTCACTGTCCTTGGTGGTGGCTAAGCTTCTGGCCGTGTGCAGTGCCTGGGTGTTGGCTGTTTGTTCTTGTGCATGTAGCGTTGTGCTCCTTTTCAGCTCCTGCCTCATCTCTGTGATTTCTTGCTTGGCAGAATCCACCTGGCTTTGGGTCTCAAGCGTAAGGGTTCTCCACCTGGTTGCCTTATCTTCGCTAGCCTAATGTGCTTGTTGGAGCTTTGTCAGTTCTGACTTGTGCTGTGTCAGTTGGTCCACATAGTCCTCTGTTTGTGCAGTGAGAGCTGCAATTGTCTGGAGGTGGGCCCTGTTCTCTGTTGTGGTGGCCTGGAGTTGATTTAGCACGTGTGTGTGTGTCCTTTGTAAATCCCCGTGCTGTTGTTGGACTTCTTGAAGCTGTTTGTGATCCTCGAATAGCTGTTCGGCATGGCGCTCCATCAATAATTGGATGTTGCTAATGTTGCTCTGGAGGAGGCCGAGGATCCCTATTTCCAAATCATGCATCACTCCTTGTGACTGCGTGATGCCCTCTAGGAAGCCCTCTTTCGAGTAGAGCTTGCCATCTTTTACCCACTGCATGCAAGCCATGGAGTTGGCTTGGCTGGTGGCGAGTTGATCCAGAGTTTGCTGGATATTTCTTGCAGTTGCCGAAGATGATGTGGGGCAGGGGTTTTTATAGTTGTTGAGGATGCACGCGTTCATCGTCAGGATGCACGCGTACATCGGTGGAGGATGAACACGTACATCGTCAGGATGAACGATCGTAATTCGTTAGGAGGATGAGCGCGTGCATCATCAGGATGAATGCATACACTGATATGATGAACGCTCGTAATTCGTCAGGATGAGTGCGTACATCGTCAGGATGAACGATCGTAATTTGTCAGGATGAGCGCGTGCATCGTCAGGATGAACGATCGTAATTCGTCAGGATGAGCGCGTACATCGTCAGGATGAACATGTACATTGACAGGATGAATGCTCATAATTCGTCAGGATGAGCGCGTACATCGTCAGGATGAACGCGTACACTGATAGGATGAATGCTCGTAGTTCGATGAGCTTGTACATCATCAGGATGAACGCGTACACTGCGCGTTCATCCTTACTTGTGAAAAAAAATGAGATTTGCCTATTTTTGATTTTCTTTGAATTTTTGGTGCATACTGTGCTCTCATCTCGCCTAAAAGGATGCTTGTGTACTCATTGATGCAACCTGGTGATGGGTTGTATTCTAGGCCAAGTCGAAACTTGCTAGAATCTCCCCATCCAAAAATGTACCAGGCCTAGCCTATGTGAGTGCTTAATGCAGTCTGGACAAAATATGCAAAGGGTAAATGTACTGAGGAGTTCACCTACTCACCGATCTCCCTGCTTTCTTCGACATTTTTCTTGTCTGCTTTCTTCGACTCTCTTTGACCATTCCTTCCCAGTTTTGTGAGGGTGGCCGGTGAGGTTATTGACGTTTTTTGGCGAAGAGGTTTAACTTCTTCCACGCTGACATGAGTGTATTGCCTGCCCGTTCAGAGTTTGAAGGCGCCAGGAGTGGCTTGATGGAAGTAGAAGCATCATAGGGAGATTGTAGGGTTTTCACCTCTATGGTCATGTTCTTTGCCTTGGTATTCCTTTTGACCACCAAATCTTTTCCTTTTGCTATGCCTTTTTTTGAAGTTTCCAAGAGTACCTGTCTCAGAACAAAACATAGGGATGTCGCAAGTTTGGGTTCCTTGTTGAGGAACTTGGGAATCCATTTTTGTGTTTGTTTGGTAGCCTTTGGTGCCTTTGGTCGTGGTGTAGGTGGTTTGGGCATTTTCGGGGGTGCGGCTTGCTGTAGGTCGACTGGTGATGATTTTGGTTGCTTTGGCAGCCATATTTGTGTTCTGCCTTCGTAGTAGCCTTGAGCATTAAGGATAGCCTTGGGTACATGACGCTGGGTTGTCAACCTGGTGGGTGCTGGCGTAGGCTGTCTAGCAGTTGTCTTCATTGCCTCTTTGGCTGGTCTCTTCCTTGGCATGGGTGGCTGCTGGGGTACTTTTGGCCTTCGCGGAATCCATAGCTTGGTGCACTTTCCTGTGTAGCCTTGTGACTTTAGAAGGTCCTTGAGGACCCACCATTGGTTTCCTTGGTGATGATAGATTGCTTGCTGCGGCTTCGGGGTTGAGTTCTTTCTTGTCTCAGCTATTGGTACTTGTGGTTGTGGTGAAGACTTATCACCTTGAGGTTTGTGCAGCGGTTGGGGGACAGAGTTCATGTTGTTTTTTCCCTATACCTTAGGGGTTTCATCTGTCATGAGGACAGTGACTTTTCCCGTGGCTAGTTGGAGGGTAGCCATTCTTGTTTCCCAATCGATTTGGCATTTGTTGTGGCCCATCCAATTCCTTCCTAAGAGTAATTCCTCTGTCATGGTACCTGCACTCATAACATAGAACTTCCCTTCCAACGGGTTATTTCCAATGTGAAATAGTACTGTGCAAGTGCCCAAACACGGTGTGGTGGTGGCATTTACTGCTTGTACAAATGCCTGCGTAGGGCACAATGTCGGTTTTCCCAGTGTTACCCATGTTTCGTATGACATTAAGTTATGACTTGCGCCTATATCTAGCAATGCTGACTTTTGAATTAAGCGCTTAGGGATTTGCATGCCCACCCAAAGTCGAGCTGGTTGCACTTCCCATTCTTCCTCTTGTATGTCAATAACTTGGGCCATATTGATTTCGAGAATTATCAATTTTCTTTTTTTCTCGCGTGCCTTGGCTTCACGTTTTGATTCTCATTTTAGTTCCTTGTGTTTTCTCTTTTCCTCCTTTTTGAGATGTAATGCATGTAGCATGTACTTAGTTAATGGACCATAAAAGGCTTTAAGACGGCTACCATTGATGTAGCCCTCCATCTCCACACCATCAAGTGTGGAAAGTTTGACAGCGCCTTGGGGTGTGCTTTCAATCACTTGGAAAGGTCCTAGTCCTCTATACTTTTACGCTTTTGGCTTTTTACGTTGTATAAGAGGACTAGACCTCCCACCATGATTGGTCATCAAACCACTGTTTATATTTGAACTTCTCCACTATCATGCCATGAACAACCCGTAATCTAGTTTCGTCTAATTGCTCTAGGGCCAATAGTCTCTCAGAAAGCATGCTTTCTTCCAGTCTCTCTTTTACTGCTATTCGAAGACTAGCAACCAAAAACTCCATAGGCATTACTGCATGTAGTCCATAGGCCAGGTGGAATGGAGTAAATCCAATTCCAACCTTATATGCTGTCCTATAAGCCCATAAGGCTGAGAGGAGTTTCTCGCCCCAATCTGTTTGACTGGCCTCTATTGTTTTAGTTAGGATCGAGCAGAGCACCTTGTTAGTACTCTCTGCTTGTCCATTGGCTTGTGGGTAGTAAGGAGTGGATTTACGATGCACAATCATGAATTCGCTCAGTAAATGGCTTATCACTTCATTAATGAAGTGACTTCCCCTATCACTGACTAATTCAAGAGGATAGCCAAACCTTGTTATAATATGGCTGTTGTTCGTGCATCTGCCTTCTTCGTGGCTTTTGCATCAGCCCACTTAGTGCAATAATTCGTGGCAGTTATGATATATCTCACTTGAGTGCATCTTGCTCTGCAGGACTGATTGGTCCTACAAAATCTAGGCCCCATTTCTCAAATGGTTGCCAAGATATGATTGGACTTAGTGGCATTCGATCTTTCTTTTGGGGGTTGGTCGTTCGTTGACATTCATCGCACCTTTTAGTGAATTCTGCTGCATCACCGAATAGGGTGGGCCACCATAGCCCTGCATGAAGAACTTTTCTAGCCGTGATGTGACATGTCTAATGCAAAGTGTCCTCCCGCTGGACTAGCATGAGCTAATTCCAACGTTGATACATAATTGCAGTGTTTGGTCTTTTCTTCGGAGGTAGACTCTATTAATGGATCAACCTTGCGGCCCTCATGAATGGTCTCCGTATTATGCAATCATAAGAGTTTGGTTGTTCATTGAAGTTCATTATGACAAGTGAATGTCGAAAATGTAGTCCAAACATTTTAATTCTCACATTATAGAGTAATCCCATAGGGCAAGCCGTGGCTCCATCTGTGAGTCTTACTACAAGTGTTGTGGTCTCAAGCTTCGATTTTTCCCATTTTCCCAGCATTTCTTAATGATAATGCTAACTCCTGTCCCACCATCAAGGATGGCAATTACCTGATGACCTTCATAGGTTACAGGGAGTGTAGCATTGCCTGAGTCATTTTCAAAATACTCACCTAACTAGTTTATGGCTGCATTAGGGAGTTCTCCTTCCATCTCTCCTTGCTCTTCTATGTATTCGGGAAGTGCTATCCCTTCCTTAGGGTTAGTTTCCTCCTTATATTCCTCTAATTCAGATTTCAGGGTCCCATCCATCCAGTCCTTCAAATCCTTCCAGAGCGTAGGGCTGCTTTTTAAGAGTGACCCTAAGGGCATCTGGACTGTTGTTGATAGGAATGCATGCAACCCTGCTGTGTCTCTGGGATGTTCTGAGTATTAGAGCGGTTCCTCTATCAGGTGTGCCCGTGGTGACACCGTGCATGGGACTTCCCTTGATAGACTAGTGTGGTGAGTGTTGAACTCATCTCCCATAATCTTGGAATAAATGGTATCCAAGCCCATGCCTAACGGATCTGATCTTGGTTCTATGTCTGGAACGTCAGTAATGTTTGGGGTTGTGGGTATGGGCTCTGTGTTTAGAGGGGTAACGTTGATTGGATGGTGTGAGGGGCTTATGGATTCTAGCTGTGCTTGTGTTGCCCTCACTAGGTCTTGCGCATCTAGCAACCGTTGTTTCTCCAACTGAGGGTTAGGGAATGCAACAAGTTGAGGTTTTTGTGCTTCTGGTGTACTTGCGACTTTGTCTTCCCCTTCTGATGTTGAAGATTGTTCGAAGGAAGTATCCTTATCAGTTCCATCCTGGATGATCACTACATGCGCCCCTTTTTCGATCCGTCTAGAGCGTCTCTTCCTTGGTTTCTTCCCAACTGCACCCCTTGTAGAGATTCTGGTGGCTGAGGTGGGGTAGTCAATTTAGGATCGGTTCCATCAGGATGAGATTTTTTTGTTTTTCTCATAACTGCACCAGTAGCCCAGTTTTTGTTTTGCAAACGGGTCAGCATGTTGAGAGGGACAGTGTGAACTTCCCCGTCTCTCACACTTAGCAAGTTTATGCCAGTTGTGTACTCCTTTCCTACAATTGGCGTTTCAGCTCTTAGAGGACAATCCTTATACATGTGTTCCACTCCGCATCCTGCACACAAAGGTGTGAGGATGGCTGCCTGTGGTGCTATTGGTAATCCTCTTCTCACTGGACACTCTACTATCCGATGGGGACCTTGGCAATGATAACATTGCAGTGGCGGCCTTTTAGCTAACATGTTCATATCTCTTCCTCTTTCCTGAGGTGCCATCTGGTAGACTGGGTACATATTGTCCCCATCCATGACACAATGACTAATCATTTGCCTAGTATTTGATTCTTGTGGTTTCCCAAATGTGGTTTCAAAGATATTGGCAGTTTCCTCTACCGGGATCTCGTCTAGCGCAACCTAATGTAGAGGGGTGACTCTTGGTGCAAGGGGTTGTGGTGGCAAGACAGGAGGGGGAATTGGTCCCATGGGCAACCTAATTATCCCTCTAGTGTTTTGGGCTTCTGGTGCTCCTAGAGCCGGTCTTGCTTGTGGCACTGGCAAGGCTAAGGGTTGCGCGGCTGGAGGGTATACCCCCTGTCTAGGATTGTTGGGATTCCTAAAGCATTGGGATGTTTCGTGATTTCCCTGTATGGTGCAATATGTGCAGTACATTGTTTGCCTAGGCCTTAGCTGTGGGCATTCTATGCTTGTATGATTCATTCTGCAAATAGCACACCAAACTAGGTCTCGTCTAGGGTAAAGGTGATATTGCGCTTGTTGGTTTCTATTTTGGTTCATCCTCCATTGCTGCATCATTTTTTGCATGAGGGCTGCTGCTAGATCTTCAATGGGTTTAGGATCTGAAATATCTTTGCCCACCATTTTTGGTGTAGAACTGTGAGAAACCTCAGACGCAGCATTAGAGAATTGCTCTTTAGGTTGGGCACCTTTGAAGTTATCATCAAAGTCCATTGCACTCCTACAGCACCTCTCGAAATCAATATGTCTCTGAGCATACACAACATTGTGAAGATGTATGTCTCGCAGTCCTTCTAGGAATCTTCCTATAAGGCTTTCCTTGGAAAATCTATCCCTTGGTTCACATCTAGACTGAAGATACCATACTCTGTTAATGTAGTCTCTGATGGACTCGGCTTCTGCTTGCTTCACATTGTAGAGTTGATCTACAATGCTCCATCTAGTCCCTTGTCTAGAATATCCTACGATGAAGGCTGCTTTTACTGACTCAAAATCCACTTTATCTTCAGGCTTTAGGGACCTGAACCATTGACTTGCTTTGCCTTCAAGTGTGAGTCCAAAAGCACTCACTCTTGTTGGGTCATCAACGTGGCTAAAAGCATTGCAAATTTGACCAAACATCTGCAAATGAGTGACAGGATCTCCAGTTCCATCAAATTTGGTCAAGAGCTGGGATATGTGCGCTGGTTTTGTTTTCTCTTGTCTAGGTAGGGAAGCGGCTGGAGGGGCTACATGAGGTGCTAATTGAGGACTAAGCCCTTGTGCTATTCCTCTTCCTATCTCGGCTGCTAGTCTGAGGGTATCCTGTGTTATTCCCGTAGCTCCTATCGCGGCCATTGGCTACGCATATGTCTGGTGAGTTGTGGCTTTGGGTAGATAAGAAGGATCCAGTCTAGCAGTGCGGACCATTGTGTAAGGAGGCCTTATGATAGATGGCCCAGGCTGCTCATAGTAGCCTCTCCTGGTGTTGGTTGGATCGATTGTGGTACTATGCCTTCTACATGTACCCCCATGTATGAGCTTGGAATGGTAGGTGGTGGTGGAGGACCGAATCCTCTGATGTTATTAGGGTCTAGGGTGAACCTACTCGTTGTTGGCTCAATTGGGATGAAGCCACCCCCTGTTGTTGTGAACTGTAGTTGTGTGGGTGCATTGGCTTCAATCATGGATACAGGGATTGTTGTCTCCCTGTAGTCCAGAGAAGCTTCTTCTTCTACTCTCTAGTTAAGTTGGGCTGCCATTGATGTTGCGGCCACCTCAGATTCAATACTGGCTGGCCCTTTCCCTCGAAAGTACCTGAGTACTCTCTCGGACATACTCCTTTCTGAACCAGTAGGCAAGTTTGGAACTTGACCAGATTTAGGGACTGCATCCATGTACAGGGCATATGGATCGGCTATGGATCGTGACTCTTGGTGTCCTGTCTCCCTAAGGTTTTCACTCACTGGAGCTATCAGATTCTTTGTGAGGTTGTGACCAGGGCCTAAATTTGACGGGTGTTTTACCTGTCAAGGGTGATTTTGCCTGTCAAAAAAGGTTTTAAAAAAAAACCATGTCAAAAAACATGCAATGCCTTAGAATTAACCTTTCACTCTGAAATACAGTAATTTCAAATGCCTTTCAAATGACATGTCATTTTTTAAAAAGTGCTTTTCATTTATATATATATATATATATATATATATATATATATATATATATAATTTCGGATGCACAAACATGATTTGTAAATTTTGTAAATATTGGGTAATTGCTAATTTGCTCAATGCTAATAGGCTAATAGCTATTAGCTTATTAATAATTACTAATTAACTAAAGCCTAAATTCCTAATATGCTAATTTGCTAAATTACTAATACTATTTAATTCAATAGTTATTAGTATTAATGATCTTTGAATGATCCGTTGAAATCCGTTCTGATTCCGTGAATAGTGAATCATATTAGTGATTAATACTAATTTAAGAGATTATGGTGGGCAGTGGCCCGTGGGCACTGGGGCCAGGTGGACGACTGGGCGTGCCCACTGCCGCGTGCCATTGCCACGGTGCCACACTGCCACCACTGGCCAGCTGCCAGCTGGTGCGGGCCGCGGCCTGTTAATAGGCTGTTATAACTTATGCATGGCATTGCATGCAATGTGCAATGACATTGTGCATTATGCATGCAGCGGCCGCCGGCCAGCCTGCAGGCTTGTAGCTACTAGCATAGGCCGAGCCGCCCTCAGCCCTGGTGGAGTGGTGGCCACTGGCCCGTGTAGCTCATAGCTGCCAGGCTCCAGCCAGCCTGGTGCGGAGTCCGGACCGCGGTGAAGGTTCAAGGAGGCTCGCCGCTCGGACAGTGGACTCTCGGAGAGTCGGGACTCGGGAGTCGGAGGCTCCTAGGCTGGCTGAGCCTCTAGGCTCTGAGGCCCGGTCGCCCGACTCTGAGCCTGGAGGCTGGTTAGGCCCTGGCCAGTGGCGGTCACGACTCAGTGCTCACGACTCCTGCTGCACTGCTGCTGGACATTGGACAAGCCTGAAGGAGGTTGAGACTTGAGCGGCGAGCCTCTGAGAACCGGCAGGCGGCGGGCCGGCCCGACTCGCGAGTCACTTCTAGTATCTACCCTCTGGAGTCTGCACGAAGCCCTGGCACGGTGGCACGGTGCACCTGCAGGCTGCCTTTTCTCAAAGAACGCAGCGTGGATCAATCATCACCCAGTTGGCAGTGTCCATGGTCATCGACCCATCGTGATTCGTATCCTCCATGGCTGCTCTTGTATACATCGACGATCGACCTGTAGGCTGTCACCTCTCTCTCTCTTCCCTACTTGTGTTTTCTGTAATTTTTGATTTGTTTATCATTGATCAAGATTCAGGACTGAGGAGTCAGGATCCTGGACGTTAACTGAAGTCTGAGAAGTTGAGAACTCTGCGTTTGCTGCTGCAGTAGTATTCCTCTTCCGGCCACGGCGGCCACCTCTCTGGCCAGCTGTGTGTACAGCCCTGCTCGTGAGAAGTTACTACTTACTAGTGATTCCTAACTCCTGAGTGTGAGGGAGAGTCCTCGCAGATTTCTTTCAATGAAGATGGCAGTGAATGTGATAGTTGGCCGCTACTAGCTAGCACGTGTGGCTCCGACTATAAAAATGGCTTCATTTGGGTGAGTCATACTCAGTGCTCACTTAGTCTGCATTGTTGATTCACTGGTGACTGGTTAACATGTCCCTTGTCCTAGCATCCATTGGGAGCTCATCCTCTCAGCCTCTCAGCACTTGTCTCGACTCTCAGGTATCTAGCTATTGCTTGATTATACTCTTTATAATATACGATTGAAGGTTTCTATAATCTTTGAATCCTAGCAAATCTATTACTCAATGATGGGCATGATTTGCTGTTTTCTGAAAGCTGTGAATCTGGTTATGGATGGGCGACTAGGACTGATGATGGATATGATTCTTCATTCTTTGATTTCTAAAAGCTTTGAATCTGCTTATAGATGGGCGAATATGTATTGATGACTTATCTTGGAATTAATGTGTTAACATATGTAACCTAGAAAAAAAAATGGATTTACTGAACGACTGCTTCAGTTTGCAGATTAGACAAATGGATTGTTTACTTATAGCCATGTTGTTGATCTGACAAATGGATTGTTTACTTATAGCCATGTTGTTGATCTAATACAGTCTATACAGATCTAGCAGTGGATTGTTTACTTATGACAAATGTTATAATATATAGAGGTCGTTTTGTATTGTATGATTGTGTACAATTAAATGAAATTGCTCTCTATCTGTCTTTCTCTTTTAACTTACTTTTATGATTCTTGAATCTTGATTAGTGAGTTGTGATCATAGCTAGCTACTTCTGAGCTTGGTGGAGGAAGGACCTGCTAGGCTGCTGGCTGCAATTTATTCCCAGGTTGGATTCTTATTTGGATTGTTTTAACATTTTGTTAAGCTATCTTCAGCTATTCCCTTTTGTGTCTTGTTTTTGTTGTTAGTCTGTTGTTCCCCTGCTCTATAGTAGTATATATGCCTTGTATAAATGAACATGCTTAATCAGTAAGGAGTATAACGGCCTTGTATAAATGAACGTGCTTAACCATTAAGGTATACCGTATGCTCTCTTCTCTTTATTAACATGTGGCTTCTTTTTCTTATTTTATTCTTAAATTTTCAGTGATGGTTGACCGTCCCAATCTAGTGCCTCATAGAGGACGCAATAAAAAGAAAAAGTCACAACCTTCAATAGATTCTTTTTTGTGAAGACAGACCATTGCCAATGTAGGACATGAGAGTAGTGGTGGGAGCTCAAAAACTTGTAATGAGGTTTCCCAAGAGTCTTCTTCCAATAAACCCAAAAGGAAGTGGAGGACTCAATGGACTCTACTACATCCTTGGGCATATTTATGCAAGTCTACATGTAATGAGGACCGCATAAAATGCACTTGGTGTGAAGAAGATGGAAGAGTGAATACTTTCACAATGGGTGGATCCCAAAGCATTCAGCTTTCAACCTTGAATGAGCATGCAAAATCTGCAGATCATAGGAGAGCTGCAAGTATTTATCATGCAAAGCTAAAGGCTATTGGTGGCAAAGGACCAATAGATGGGGGTATTGACACAATGGTGCATTCTGAACAGTCTAGAATAATCACTTGTATGAAGTTGGTACACTTTTGTGCATGCAATGATATTGTATTGGAGAAATATCCCACTCAATGTAAGTTACAAAGGGAACTTGGCACTCCTAATATGCCATCATCTGATGAGTATGGTGCATATACCAATCCAGTATCTGGAAGAGAGTTCTTGATGTCTTTAAGAGATTGTACTAGGCAAGACTTGTATGCTGAAATTTGTGAAAGTCCATTTTTTTCAATCCTCATTGATGAAAGTACAGATAGAACCATGGAGAAACATTTGATTATCTACATTTTGTACTTGCCTGGAATGGCAAAGGAGAGCCCAATTGTAAATTTGTGAGATTGCTACCAGTTGATAATGGATCTGGGGAGGCAATCTACAATGCTGTCCATGCCATGCTCTTAGAGAGTAATCTGGATTTGAAGAAACTAGTTGCATTTGTAACGGATGGTGCCTCAGCAATGACAGGTCATAAGACAGGTGTAGTGGCACGGTTTCAAGCATCGGCTTCACGAATTATGGGCGTGCATTGTATTGCCCATCGTGAGGCACTTGCAGCAAAGGATGGTTTTGCATCGAATCCTCATGTGTTTGCTTTTGTTGATAAGGTTGCAAACAAGGTATATGCATGGCTAGGGAAATCAACAAATCGACATGTCGAACTTCGAAACTTGATGCATGAGTATCATATTGCAGACTTGAAAGTTTTACAAATCCATGCAATTCGATGGCTATCTAGAGGCCAAGTAATGGAAAGATTGGTTCCCTTAATGCCTGCTATTTTGGAGCAATGGAGAATGCATGAGAAAAAATGGTACAATTATGCCACAATCTTTCAAGTCCAGTTTATGATGCATTTGCTGGCTGATGTTTTGGTTGAATTGAATAAATTAAATGTAGAATTTCAGAGGGAGAACATGGATGTTACTATGATTGGAGTCTACTTGGATTTGACATTTGAGAAGCTCACTAAAAGGTATATATCTTATGAGGGCGAATTTGGTGCTGGTTCAAAACAGCTTACAAAGTTTTTGAACATGTCAAAAGATGGGAATATGTTATATGTTGATTCTAATGGGTTTACTCATAAGCATGTGCTACACTTTGTGCCAGTTCCAAAATTAGCTCCAAAAAAGAAACGAGACAGAGCAGTAAGTGATTCAGAAGAGGAGGATGCAACTCTTGATCTCAATGTACTGCCTCATGATGCTGGAAGTGC
This sequence comes from Cibotium barometz, assembly GCF_041138505.1. Classification (NCBI taxonomy): domain Eukaryota; kingdom Viridiplantae; phylum Streptophyta; class Polypodiopsida; order Cyatheales; family Cibotiaceae; genus Cibotium; species Cibotium barometz. Next base: position 48,227,898 of record NC_141068.1, read on the forward strand.
AAGTGGCTCCCTCGCTGAATGTATTTGCATTGGAAGGACATTTGTACAAGATGTTTTGAATGCTTTAAATAATAGGTTTCTTGATCTTGGGGTTTTCAACTCGGTCAAGCTATTTAATCCCTCTGCCTATCCTTCAGATGTAATTGAAAGGGATAAAAGGACTGAAGAATGGTTAGAGAGGCTTAGTGGCAAGCTTAATGTTGATGATTCAACAATTGACATTAGAAAATGTTTGGGTGAACAGGAGGATTTTGTTGGCATGCTGTACAGGGTTGCTAGGAGTAGAGGTATGCATGATGCTTGGGCAATCTGCAGCAACACAAAGACTTGGTGGGACACATTTCCAGGACTGATGCATTTATGGCAAGCAAGCATAGTAATTCCAGCGAGTACAGCATCATGTGAGAGAGGTTTCTCTCGACAAAATGACATAAAGAGTAGCTTGAGAAGTAGCATGTGTTTGGAGATGCTTGATGCATTGATGTTGTTATCACTTAATGCAAGTGATGCATCACAAGTTTGTTGGAAAGATGTTTTTGATATTTGGTTACAAGGAAAAAAGAGGAGGGCGATGCCATTAGAGTGATTTGTTCACTAATTCCATGAAGTGCAACACAACTAAACAATAGTCAAAGGCCTAATTTTGGCAAGTTGGACATGCAAGGCATCTTGTCTGGACAGCATGTTGGCCAATGTATGGGTATATAAGATGGTTGACAACATCACTCCAGCATAAGTATTACATTAGTACTTTCACAACATAAGTATTACATTGAAGCCTTTTGTTTGTAGATTGGATGCTTTATGTAAATACAAGTTTCATCAACAATTATACCTAAATTTTCACTTTAAAAAAAAGCTTGTTTGTAGATTGATTGTTTAATTACATATAGTTTTTGAGTTTTTAAAAAAGCTTTTCATTTTGATAAATTGCTTGCCATTTGAATAACATGATTTTGAAAATTCATGTCATGTGAAAAGCAGTTTGAAAAAGTGTATGTCACTTGAAATTTTAAGTAACCCGTCAAATTTAGGCCCTGGTTGTGACCACTCTATCCCCACTAATGGGTCAGAGCGATAGGTTGCCGGTCTTGAGGGTGCGACAGATGCCGCATCAACAGACACCGTATCTTCGTACAATGGACTGAGGCCAACTAACTTGCCCGTTCTCAATTGCATGTACCTGATTTTATGGTGACAGTAACTCTCTGAGTGAGTATGGTCTGACTTATACTGGTTTCAGGATGAACGCGTACACTGACAGGGTGAACGCATAGTTTGTCAAGAATTACAAACGTAATTTGAGTTTCAGAATGAACGCGTAATGCGTCAGGATGAACGCGTACGCTGACAGGGTGAACGCGTAATTCGTCAGGAATTACGGATGTAATTTGAGTTTCAGAATGAATGCGTAATTCATCAGGATGAACGTGTAATTCGTCAGGATGAACGCGTACACTGACAGTGTCAGAATTTAATATTCTCCTGTCAGATGGAGAATTTTACAGTTATTCCCCTTTAATGCCACTCAATTTTTGGCAGATTTCCCTGTCAGAAGTAGATTTAATCATGAATATTATTTATTGCCTTGAGCTGTCTGTGCTCAGGATGAACGAACGTTCATCGGACTGATATGCACATGTATCCTGAAACAGAGAGTTTCAATGGGTTTTTTTCAGTTTTGTTCTTTTACAATTTTTAGGATTTTTATGTGTTTTGTATGCCTAATGCTATCATGCATATGCTCTGTAGAAAGCCCTAAGTCTAAGCTTTCCAATTTTCTACTCAATGCCTACCAATGGCTACCCGTTTAGGATTAATGCCTTGATTAATAAGACCTAAATGCACTTCTTCTAAAATTGCTATGCATATGGAATTTGACACAAAGCATGGTTAGAGCACTTACTTGCTTGGGTTGTTGATTCTTTACTCAATAGTTGTCTCCGATGCTCCCTTTGCTCCAAGTGTCTCCCTCCGATGAAGTAAAAACAAGAACAAAACAAAGCAAATACATGCAACAACTCAATCAATAAAAAGAAAAAACTCTCCTTACCAATGAGTACTCCTCAAAGGGCTATTGCACTCTCCCATCACTACTTCTAGAGGGTGATGTTAAGCTCACCATTGACTCCAATCCTTGGTAGCGGTGCCAAAGATGTTCACAAAAAGGGAACTCCTACCTTGCAAAGAAAGCTAACTAATGAGAGGGAAGGAAGAAGGGTTGCAAGGGTTGTTACCTAGGATTAGAGTATGGCATCCACAATGGATAGCTCGTCTTTAGGACGTCACGAGCTATTACACCACTCCCATCCTCTTCTTGTGTCACTCAAGAAGGGGTTGAAGAAGCTATGGAGGTGAAGCTAGAAAGCTTCTCTTAACACCAAGCCTAGCATGTGTGATATGGCCTAAGTAATGAGAAGAGGGGAAGGAAGAAAGGGGAAGGAGCAAGCCAAGACACACACACCCACAAGGTATCAAAGCAAGAAGGCAAGAAAGCATGCAAGCATACTCAAGCTCAAGCTCTCTCACTCTCTCTCTCACTCAACACAAGAAATTGTGGAATGGGAATACCCCCTTTTCATATTTCCTCAAATAACTTATATACATTGACTCCAGAGGGCTCTAACTTACTAGACTTGCTAGGTCATTGGCAATGCACATGTTGCAGGCTCAATGGTCAATGTTTTATTATCCTCTCACCGGCTTTACACAAGTCGTAAGCTCGGTGGTATTCCACTTACAAAAAAGCTTGCTTAGTTACAAAAGTTGTTAAATTAGTGACTAAGCAAGTATGTTAACCAAAAGTGGTTAATAGTCCCACCATATGGTTATTGTATACTCATCATCATTTTGCACATGATTCCACCATGTATGATCATATCCCTCCAAAACATACTTTGGATTTCTCACTTTGTGGATTGAGTTCAAAGTAAAAGATAACTTGTTTTCCCATATTCCTCAAATTCCTCATTATTGGTGGACATAGTATTTTCCCCTTTGAACTTGGTAAAACACCACTTTGTCTTTTATTCCCTTGAACTAATTCTCTTCATCTCTTTCATTTCCAAAATGCATTCTTCTATTTGGCTAATCAAACCACTCATTGATAATCATGTCTTCATGCATCCTTCTATAAGATCAGTCAAATCATCCATTGGTAAATATATCTTCATATATGGTATATGAGACTCATTGATAATCATGTCTTCATGCATCCTTCTATAAGATCAGTCAAATCATCCATTGGTAAACATATCTTCATATATGGTATATGAGACAGATCAAATCTTCTATTGGAAAACATGTCTTCATACATGGTTTAATTTCGTGAGCCACCCATATCTCTCGAGATGAAGATGCCTTATGCCTCAGGGGAAGCCAATTCTCCTTGTTGGCAAACTCATGATAATCATCCTAATCATGGTTACCATCTTCATTGTCCATATCATATGCCATTGCATTGTTTGCCTCTCTATGTCCATGCAATGTTGCCTTAAGGATCTTACTTTCCTTTTATCTTGTGCATGAGCACTACTATTAATCTTTTCAATATTTTCCCCAAGTAGAGAGAATCCACTCATCTCATTGGTGAAACCTTCCATCATGCTTTTCATCATCTCATGAGAACACTTTGAATGTCACTATTGATTGCAACACTCATTGGTGAAACCTTCCATCATGCTTTTTATCATTCATGAGAACACTTTGAAGGTCACTAATTGATTGCAACACTTGGCATGTTAGCATTGGTTACAACATTTGGCATATTCACATTAGTCAACATGTAACGCATTCACTTCATGCATATGATTGTGGCATTTCTCATTTGAATTTTGTCAAGGTGTTGCCATGTCTTTAATTCTTGGTGCCTTTTCCAATGTTTCTTTGCTTGCATTGCTTGGTCCCCACATCCCAATAAGAAAATATAATCAAAATTTGGCATTCTCTTTAGCTTGATGGGATAGTACTTGACACCTATGTGGTTAATTCACAATTAGTCAACCCTCTATACCTCTCTATTTTTTGACTTTTTTGAAAAAGCCAACTATGTCGATTGTTGGCTATCCAATCCAAATAGTGTTAAAATATAAATATTTTTATCTTGATAGAGATCTTAGAGTGTGTAAACTCAATCTATGCAATCATTTCAAACACCAAACAAGTTATTTTTGACTGAAATAGATTTTTGCATGCGGTGAACTTTTGGCTTTTGGGGTAGCAAATGCTATCTGAATAGGCCACTTGATGGATCTTCTCCTATTCCCAAATGATAATTACAAGGCTATTTGAATTCTTTATGAAATCCTACAACAATCTAGACTGAATTAGGGTTTTGTACTACACCCTCAAGAGCCCAACATTGGTAATTATTTGCACTATCCAATTACTAGTAAGAATTTGCAGCTTGATCGGTACATATGCATCCACTTAAGCATGCATTGATTGCATCTTTATTTGTATAAGAGGCCTAATTTTTTTTGCTGAAGTCTTCCTTTGTATTTGCAATCAAATCTTAATCAAAATCTATAGGATTTGCATATGGTTTCCATTGCCTTAATACTTTGCATTTGAACCATGAAATTTATCCCATGATTTGCATCAATTCATTGTCATATAAGGGCATGAAATTGTCAATGAGAATGTCTTGATGAAATTTTTCAATGACATGCTTTATGCTTGCTAATATTCTAGCTAAGACTTCCCACCCTATTATTACCAATTTTATGTCCAAGGCAAGAGTTATGGCCAATTCTTCATGCCCGGGTACTTAATCCCCCTCCGTACCACTTTACCAAGTACTCATGACATAGAGAGTTCAAGACATGGTCCCTCTCTTGGTATCTCCTCCCAATGCCAAGAGTACCGGTACTCTTCACATGCTAGCTTTTATATTGCAAGAATGAAATTGATTAAACCACTAGCAATGTAAATAGACTAGGGTGTAGAGCTTACATGCACTCATGCTTATATCATATTCATATTAATGCATGTTTCATGCTTACTCTTCTCCAATCATAGCTCCCACATCAAAAAAACTCATCAAAAAGTGGTTATGCCCTTACCATGGCTTCAACATGAATATTGGCAGCATATCCACCATGACATAGGCATCAATTCTTTAAAGCATCTTTTAAAATATTCCCGCATGTATAAATTTAATGGTATCCCAATAGCATTGATGAATGAGGATCTATAAATGGTATCAATTTCATTCAAATGGCAAGAATGCATCAAAACCCCCAATAATTGATATTAGGGTTTGCCTAATGATATATTGGAGTGCATTGGACATGCATTAAACCATTAATGATGCATTCCATGGCTTGTAATTATGCCTAAATGTGGTAAGAAGAAATTATTAATGGTACAAGAAAATAGGGTTTCTTGAAAAAGCCCCAAACCTTGACCATTGATGTTCAAGAAAGTATCAATAATAAGTAACATCAATAGGCAACAAAAATCAACATGGGAACATGTAGATTGATTGCACTCACCATTGGAATGAATGGGAATATGTATATTGATTGCACTCACCATTGGACATGAATGGGAATATGTAGATTGATTGCACTCACCTTTGGCAACAAGAATCAACATGGGAATATGTAGATTGATTGCACTCACCATTGGACATGAATGTTCTTGATTTCTTGATGTTAATGGAGCCTTTCTTGAATAAAATTGTGGACAGCCACCATCAAGCCTTGCTATCACACTCATAAGCTTGCCAAAATCATCAAATAAGCTAGCAATTGATCATAGATAGCAAGAGTAACAACCAAGCCTTGTTTGTTAGAACCTAAATATCATGTGACATTGGGATATGGGCTATTGTTCAAAGCAAACTTTTTTGTAATTGGAATACCACCGAGCTTATGACTTGTGTAAAGCCAGTGAGAGAATAATAAAACATTGACCATTGAGCATGCAACATGTGCATTGCCAATAATCTAGCAAATCTAGTAAGTTAGGGCCCCCTGGACATGCCATGGGCGGCCGCACATTGTAAACAATGAGTCAATGTATATAAGACATTTGAGGAAATATGAAAAGGGAGGTAATCCCATTCCACAATTCCATGTGTTGAGTGAGAGAGAGAGTGAGAGAGAGCTTGAGCTTGAGTATGCATGCATGCTTGTTTGCCCTCTTACTTGGATACCTTATGTGTGTGTGAGTCTTGGCTTGCTTCCTCACCTTCCTTCCCTCATTCTCATTGTTTCTGCCATATCTCACATGCTAGGCTTGATGTTGAGAGAAGCTTTCTAGCTTCACCTCCATCAAAGTTTCACACCTCCATAGCTTCCTCAACCCCTTCTTGAGTGACACAAGAAGAGGATGGGAGTGGTGTAGTAGCTCGTGAGGTCCCAAAGACAAGCTATCCTTTGTGGATGCCAAGCTCCAATCCTAGGTAACAACCCTTGCAACCTTTCTTCTCTTCTTCTCATTAGATAGTTCCCTTGCAAGGTAGGAGTTCCATTTGGTGAACATCTTTGGTGCCACTGCCAGGGATTGGAGTCATTGGTGAGCTTAACATCACTCTCTAGAGGTAGTGAAGGGAGAGTCCAACAGCCCTTTGAGGAGTACTCATTGGTAAGAAGAGTTTTTTCTTTTTGTTGATTGAGTTGTTACATGTATTTGCTTTGTTTTGTTCTTGTTTTTACTTCATTGGAGGGAGACACTTGGAGCAAAGGGAGCATCGGAGACAACCATTGAGTAAAGAATCAACAACCCAAGCAAGTAAGTGCTCTAACCATGCTTTGTGTCAAATTCCATTTGCATAACAATTTTAGAAAAAGTGCATTTTAGGTCTTATTAATCAAGGCATTAATCTTAAATGGTTAGCCATTGGTAGGCATTGAGTATAAAATTGGAAAGCTTAGACTTAGGGCTTTCTATTGAGCATATGCATGATAGCATTAGGCATACAAAACCCATAAAAACCCATAAAATTTGTAAAAGAACAAAACTGGAAAAAACCCCTCAGAAACTCTCTGTTTCAGGATACACGTTCATAACAGTCGATGAACGTTCGTTCATCCTGAGGAATCACGCGTTCATCCTGAGCTCTGCCAGCCCAGGGCATTAAAGGGTATTCATGATTAAATCTTCTTCTGACGGGAGAATCTGCCAAAAATTGAGGGGCATTAAAGGGGGAATAACTGCAAAATTCTCCATCTGATAGGAGAATATTAATTTCTGACACTGTCAGTGTACCCGTAATTCCTGACGAATTACGCATTCATCCTGTCAGTGAACGCGTTCATCCTGACGAATTACGCGTACATCCTCAAGTCAAATCACGATCGTAATTCCTGACAAATTACGTGTTCATCATGTCAGTGAACGCGTTCATCCTGACGAATTACGCGTACATCCTCAAGTCAAATCACGACTGTAATTCCTGACGAATTACGCGTTCATCCTATCAGTGTACGCGTTCATCTTGACGAATTACGTATACATCCTGTGACCAGTGTTTTTTTTTAAGGAAGAAGAAAAGAAAAAAAAAAGAGGGGTGCATGCGACTGAGAACGGGCGGCCTCAGTCCATTGTACGAGGACACAGTGTCTATTGACGCTACATCTGTCGCGCCCTCAAGACCAGCAACCCATCGCTCTGAGCCGACAGAGTGGTCACAACCTCACATTGAATCTGACAGCTCCAGTGAGAGTGAAAACCTTGGAGAGACAAGATACCAAGAGTCATGATCCAGAGCCGATCCATACGCCCTGTACATGGACGCAGTCCCTAAATCTGGTCAAGTCCCACACTCCCCTACTGGTTCAGAAAGGAGTATGTTCGAAAGAGTACTCAGGTACTTCCGAGGGAAAGGGCCAGCCATTACTGAAATTGAAGCCGCCACAACATCGATGGCAGCCCAACTTAACCAGAGAGTGGAAGAAGAAGCCTCTCTGAACTACAAGGAAACAACAATCCCTGTATCCACGAATGAAGCCAATGCACCCACACAGCTACAGTTCACAATAGGGGGTGGCTTCATCCCAATTGAGCCAACAACGAGTAGGTTCACCCCAGACCCCAATAACATCAGAGGATTTGGTCCTCCACCACCACCTACCATTCCAAGCTCATACACGAGGGTACATGTAGAAGGCTTAGTACCAATCGATCCAACCAACACAGGGGGAGGCTACTACGAGCAGCCCGGGCCATCTATCATGAGACCTCCTTACACAACGGTCCGCACTGCTGGACTAGATCCTTCTTACCTACCCAGAGCCACGATTCACTAGACATATCAATAGCCAATGGCCACCATAAGAGCTACTGGAATAACGCATTATACCCTCAGACTAGCAGCTGAGATAGGAAGAGGAATAGCACAAGGGCTTAGTCCTCAATTTGCACCTCATGTAGCCCCTCAAGCCACTACCCTCCCTAGACAAGAGAAGACAAAACCAGCGCACATATCCCGGCTCATGACCAAATTTGATGGAACTGGAGATTCGATCACTCATTTGGAGATGTTCGGACAAATTTGCAATGCCTTTAGCCACGTTGATGACCCGACAAGAGTGAGTGCTTTTGGACTCACACTTGAAGGCAAAGCAGGTCAATGGTTTAGGTCCCTAAAACCTGAGGACAAAGCGGATTTTGAGTCAATCAAAGCAGCCTTCATCGTAGGATATTATAGACAAGGGACCAGATGGAGCATTGTAGACCAACTCTACAATGTGAAGCAAGCAGAAACCGAGTCCATCAGGGACTACATAACAGAGTACGATATCTGCAGTCTAGATGTGAACCAAGGGATAGACTTTCTGAGAAAAGACTTATAGGAAGATTCCTAGAAGGACTGCGAGACATGCATCTTCACAATGCTGTGTATGATCAGAGACATACTGATTTTGAAAGGTGTTGTAGGAGTGCAATGGACTTTGATGATAACTTCACAGGCGACCGGCCCAGAGAGCAATTCTCTAGTGCCGCGTCTGAGGTTTCTCACAGTTCTACGCCAAAAATGATGGTGGGCAAAGATATTTCAGATCCTAAACCCATTGAAGACCTAGCAGCAGCCCTCATGCAGCAAATGACAGCAATGGAGGATGAACCAAAATATAAACCAACAAGCGCAATAGCACCTTTACCCCAGACGAGACCTAGTCTGGTGTGCTGTCTGCAGAATGAATCATACAAGTACAGAATGCCCACAACTAAGGCCAAGGCAAACAATGTACTGCACATATTGCGCCAGATTGGGAAATCATGAAACATCCCAATGCTTTAGAAATCCTAACAATCCTAGACAAGGGGCATACCCTCCAGTCACGCAACCCTTAGCTTTGCCAGTACCACCAGCAAGACCAACTCTAGGAGCGCCTGAAGCCCAAAACACTAGAGGGATAATTAGGTTGCCCATGGGACCAATTCCCCCTCTTGTCTTGCCACCACAACCCCCTGCATTGAGAGTCACCCCTCTACACCAGGTTGTGCTAGAAGAGATCCCGGTAGAGGAAGATGCCAATGTCTTTGAAACCACATTTGGGGAACCATAGGAATCAAGTGTTGGACAAACAATCATTATGTCATGGATGGGGACAATATGTACCCAGTCTACCATATGGACAAACATTTGGGGAACCATAGGAATCAAGTGTTGGACAAACAATCATTATGTCATGGATGGGGACAATATGTACCCAGTCTACCAGATGGCGCCTCAGGCAAGAGGAAGAGATATGAACACGTTAGCCAAAAGGCCGCCAATGCAATGTTATCATTGCCAAGGTCCCCATCGGATAGCAAAATGTCCAGTGAGGAAAGGATTACCTATAGTGCCACAAGCAGCCATACTCACACCTTTGTGTGCAGGATGTGGAATAGAACACATGTACAAGGATTGTCCTCTGAGAGTTGAAACGCCCAATGGGGGAAAGGAGTACACAACTGGCATAAACTTGCTAAGTGTGAGAGATGGGAAAGTTAAGAAGGTCCCTCTCAACATGCTAACTTGTTTGCAAAACAAAAACCAAGCTGCTGGTGCAGTCATGAGAAAAACAAAAAAATCTCACCCTGATGGAACCAAACCTAAACTGACTACATCACCTCAGCCAGAGCCTCTACAAGGGGATACGGTTGGGAAGAAACCAAGAAGAAGATGCTCTAGACGGATTGGAAAAGGGGCACATGCAGTGATCATCTAGGATGGAATCGATAAGGATACTTCCTCAGAACAGTCCTCGTCGTCAGAGGGGGAAGACAAATTTGCAAGTACACAGAAGCACAAAAATCGCCACATGTTGCATTCCCTAACCCTCAGCTCGAGAAACAACGGTTGTTAGATGCACAAGACCTAGTAAGGGCAACACAAGCGGAGCTAGAATCCATAAGCCCCACACACCATCCAATCAACAATACCCCTCCAAACACAGAGCCCATACCCGCAACCCCAAACATTGCTGATGTTCCAGACACAAAACCAGGATCAGATCCGTTAGGCATGGGCTTGGATACCATTTATTCCAAGATTATAGGAGATGAGTTCAACACTCACCGCACTAGCCTATCAAAGGAAGTCCCATGCACGGTATCACCACGGGCACACCTGATAGAGGAGCCGCTTAAATACTCAGAACATCCTAGAGACAAAGCAGGGTTGCATGCATTCCTGTCAACAACAGTCCAGATGCCCATAGGGTTGCTCTTAAAGAGCAATCCTATGCTCTGGAAGGATTTGAAGGACTGGATGGATGGGACCCTGAGAACGGAGTTAGAGGAATACAAGGAAGAAACTAACCCTGAGGAAGGGATAGCACTTCCTGAATACATAGAAGAGAAAGGAGAGATGGAAAGAGAACTCCCTAACGCAGCCGTAAACCAATTAGGTGAGTATTTTGATAATGACTCAGGAAATGCTACACTCCCTGTAGCCTATGAAGGTCATCAGCAGGTAACTGCCATCCTTGATGGTGGGGCAAGAGTCAGCATTATCACTAAGAAATGCTAGGAAAAATGGGTAAAAACGAAGCTTGAAACCACAACATTAGTGGTAAGACTTGCAGACGGAGCCACGGCTTGCCCTATGGGATTACTCTATAATGTAAGAATTAAGATGTTTGGACTACATTTCTGACATTCACTTGTCGTAATGAACTTCAATGAACAACCAAGAACTTATGATTGCATAATAGGGAGACCATTCATGAGAGCCGCAAGGTTGATCCATGACTGGGGAAATAATAGAGTCTACCTCCGAAGGAAAGACCAAACACTCAGAATAGATCTCGATTCATGGAAAGCTCATCCAGTCCTAGGTGAACCTTTTGCGGAGGAATCAATAACAACAGTTGATCAATCTTCTGTAAGAGTGTGTCAAGAGGCAATTCTTAGCCGGCCAGAGGACCAAGAAGTTGCTCCTCTTCGAGAGCCTGATGACTCTGAAAATTGGATGCATATCCTGGCCACCATGGACATATTGCCTCAAAGACAAGGAACAAGATACCAGTTGGAAGGGAAACTCGATCCAGTCACATCCATCTATATGATGAGAACAGCCACTACTCTGGAACTTCCTGAAAAGGAGACTGCTCTTTTGGAGGAGCTCTTAGAGAAAGCCAAAAGACAAAAACCTAAAGAGGGATCAGGAAGGGAAACAAAAAGGGACGAACCTTATGTCTTCTCCTTGGGAGAGGAAGAACATTGACTTAAGTACATTGGGGCCGTCAATTATAAGGAAGCCTTCCTTCAAGAATGGCAAAGTGAGTTAGGCAAGGAAGTCTCTGTAAGGATTGCCAACATAGAAAAAAAGACTGAACCAGAACCCAAACTTACACGCTCAGCAAGGAGAGTAAGGAACAGAGGCTTGGCAGCCCACTGAGCGGGAAGCCAAGGAAAGGAGGCTAAAAGAGGATCAGCAAGAGGATCTTCGACAAGTTCCAGAGCACTTTAAGGAATGTAAAACAACAGGGGAAAGGTTGGTGCGGTTTGAAAAAGCCAAACGATATAAGGGAGACCAACCAGGGGCACCATATGATGGACCCGCTGAGGTAAAGGAGGTAAACTTAGCTGGACCTAGCGAAGACCCGAAACCTATCTTCATAGCTAAGGACTTATCCCCTCACGAGAGGAAGAGGAGTTAGTGAAACTCCTACGGGAATTTGAGGATTGCTTTGCTTGGAAATATAGCGATATGAAAGGAGTGCCTCCGGAAGTAGTGAAGCACACAATCCCTATCATAGACGGGGCAAGACCAGTCAAGCAAAGAGCATATCCTATGAACCCTAAATACTCGAAGATGGTGAAAGAGGAGATTGATAAACTCTTAGATGTGGGATTCATCTATGAGATTGAACACACGGAGTGGGTATCCCCGATAGTGATCGTTCCCAAAAAGAACGAAAAACTTAGGGTATGTGTTAACCTTAAGAAAGTTAATGCTGCCACGGTCTGCGATCACTACCCACTGCCTTTCACAGAACATGTGCTCGAAAGGGTAGCAGGCAAGGAAGCTTACAGTTTCCTTGGCGGATTCTCAGGATACAATCAAGAGGTAATAGACCCCTGCGACCAACATAAGACTACCCTTGCCACTGAGTGGGGAACTTACGCTTATCGGGTCATGCCTTTTGGTTTGACCAATGCACCGGGCACCTTCCAAAGACTGATGTGCATAGCGTATAAAGAATACTTAAGAGATTTCTTGGAGACGACCTTTGTGTCAATTCTTCATGGAATGACCATCTTAGTTGCCTATGCAAGGTCTTGGAACGATACAGGTTGTACCGCATATCGTTGAACCCCCTCAAATGCCAGTTTTTGGATAAAACATGGAGTCATCCTAGGGCATATTGTATCCCAACATGGAATCTCAACAGATGAAGCAAAGGTGAGCTAATACTAGACATGCCACCTCCAACAAATTACAAGGGAGTACAACGCTTCATGGGACATGTTGGCTACTACAGACGATTCATTGTCTTTTATGCCAACATAGCAAGACCCTTGTATAGACTTCTAATAGCCTTTGAATGGACCGAGGAATGCCAACAATCATTTGAAACCCTGAAAAATGCATTGGCAAGCGCCCCCATTCTTCATAGTCCTCATTGGAACATCCCGTTCCATGTCCATATTGATGTATCAACTTATGCTATTGGATGCGTATTGGCGCAACTTGGGGAGCATAACATGGATTTTCCTGTTAGCTTCGCCAGCCGCCGTCAACTCAATGATGCTGAGCAAAATTACACAACCACGGAAAGAGAAGGTCTCGTGATGGTGTATGCCGCGTCAAAAAGTTTAGACACTACTTGTTAGCTAACAAGTTTGTGTTCTATGTTGATCACCAAGCATTGCTCTATCTCGTAAACAAGCCATGTGCTACGGGATGTATATCACGATGGCTACTGATCCTCATGGAATTTGACTTCATAGTTATTGTTCGAAAGGGATCACAACATGTGCACGCAGATCATATGTCTCATATTCCTAATGGTGAACCACCACTAGGAGTTGATGATGAACTCCCGGACGCTGCACTATTTTCCATTAGCATAGTCCATGAGTGGGCTGAGGACATTGTGTACTACCTTGCTAATGGGACCTTGAGGGATACTAACCTCAAAACAGATCAAGCCCGACGCTTGATCAAAAAAGCGGCACCTTATCAAATCATCACAGGAGAGTTGTACAGACAAGGGAAAGATGGAATTCTAAGGAAATGTGTTCCTGAGAACAATTATGTATCAACGTTGGAATTAGCTCATGCTAGTCCAGCACGAGGACATTTTGCAGAGCTGACATCACTGCTAGAAAAGTTCTTCATGCAAGGCTATGGTGGCCCACACAGTTCGGTGATACAGCAAAATTTACTAAAAGGTGCGATGAATGCCAACGAACGTCCAACCCCCAAAAGAAAGATCGAATGCCGCTAACTCCAATCATATCTTGGCAACCGTTTGAGAAATGGGACCTAGATTTTATAGGTCCAATTAGTCCTCAGCAAGATGCACTCAAGCGAGATATATCATTGCTGCCATGGATTATTGCACTAAGTGGGCCGAAGCAAAAGCCACGAAGAAGGCAGATGCACGAACAACAGCTAGGTTTCTCTACAGCCATATTATAACAAGGTTTGGTTGTCCTCTTGAATTAGTCAGTGATAGGGGAAGTCACTTCATTAATGAAGTGGTAAGCCATTTACTGAGCGAATTCATGATTGTGCATCGTAAATCCACGCCTTACTACCCACAAGCCAATGGACAAGCAGAGAGTACTAACAAGGTGCTCTGCTTGATCCTAACAAAAACAGTAGAGGCCAATCAAACAGATTGGGGAGAGAAACTCCTCTCAACCTTATGGGCTTATAGGACTGCATATAAGGTTGGAACTGGGTTTACTTTGTTTCACCTTGCCTATGGACTACATGCAATAATGCCTATGGAGTTTTTGGTCGCCAGTCTTTGAATAGCAGTAAAAGAGAGACTGGAAGGAAGCATGCTTTCTGACAGACTACTGGCCCTGGAGCAATTAGACGAAACTAGATTGCGGGTTGTTCATGGCATGATAGTGAAAAAGTTCAAACATAAATAGTGATTTGATGACCAACTGAGGGAAAAAGACATTAGAGTGGGAGGTCTAGTCCTCTTATACAGTGTAAAAAGCCAGAAGCATAAGCTCAAGTATAGGGGACTAGGTCCTTTCCAAGTGGTTGAAATCACACCTCAAGGTGCGGTTAAACTTTCCACACTTGATGGTGTAGAGATGGAAGGCTACATCAACGGAAGTCATCTTAAAGCCTTTTATGGTCCATTAATTGAGCACATGCTACAGGCATTACATCTCAAAAAGGAGGAGAGGAGAAAACAAGAGGAATTAAAACGAGAAGCAAAACGTGAAGCCAAGGCGCGCAAGGAAAGAAGAAAACTACAAATTCTCCAAATCAATATGGCACAAGTTATTGACTTACAAGAGGAAGAATGGGAAGTGCAGCCAGCTCGACTTTGGGTGGGCATGCAAACCCCCACGCGCTTGATTCAAAAATCAGCATTGCTAGATATAGGCGCAAGTAATAACTTAATGTCATATGAAACATGGGTATCACTGGAAAAACCAACATTGTGCCCTACACAAGCCTTGGTATTAGCAGTAAATGCCACCACCACACCGTGTTTGGGCACTTGCACAATACTATTTCACATTAGAAATAACCCCTTGGAACGGAAGTTCTATGCAATGAGTGCAGGTACCATGACAGAGGATTTACTCTTAGGAAGGAATTAGATGGGCCACAACAAATGCCAAATCGATTGGGAAACAAGAATGGCGACCCTCCAACTAGCCACTGGAGAAGTCACGGTCCTCATGACAGAAGAAACCCCGAAGGTACAGGAAATAAACAACATCAACTCTGTTCCCAAACCACTACAAAAACCTTGAGGTGATAAGTCTTCACCACAACCACAAGTGCCAACAGCTGAGTCAAGAAAGAACTCAACCACGAAGCCGCAGCAAGCAGTCTATCGTCACTGAGGAAACCAATGGTGGGTCCGCAAAAGGACCTTCTAAGGTCGCAAGGTTACACAAGGAAGTGCACCAAGCTATGGATTCAGCGGAGGCTAGGAGTACCCCAGCCACCAAGGCCAAAGGAGAGACCAGCCAAGCAAGTGAAGAAGACAACTGATAACCAACCTACGCCGACACCCAAATGGTCGACAACCCAGCGTCATGTACCCAAGGATATCCTTCATGCTCAAGGTTATTATGGAGGCATAACACAAATATGGCTGCCAAAGCAACCAAAATCATCACCAGTCGACCTACGGCAAGCCACACCCCCAAAAATGCCCAAACCACCAGTGCCACGGCCAAAGGCACCAAAAGCTACCAAAAAAACACAGAAATGGATTCCCAAGTCCCTCAACAAGGAACCCAAGCTTGTAACACCCCTATGTTTTGTTCCGAGACAGGTACTTTTGGAGACTTCAAAAAAGGGCATAAGAAAAGGAGAAGATTTGGTGGTCAAAAGGAATACCCAGGCAAGGAACCCAACCATAGAGGTGAAAACCCTGCAATCGCCCTATGATGCTTCCACTTCCATTAAGCCACCCCTGGCACCCTCAACCTTTGAGCAGGCAAGCAATACACTCATGTCAGTGTGAAAGAAGTTAAACCTCTTCGCCAAAAAACGTCAATAACCTCACCGGCCACCCTCACAAAACTGTGAAGGAATGGTCAAAGAGAGTCGAAGAAAGCAGACAAGAAAAATGTCGAAGAAAGCAGGGAGATCGGTGAGTTGGTGAACTACTCAAGCACAATTACCCTTTGCATGCTTTGTCCAAAATGCATTAGGCACTCACATAGGCTAGGCCTGGTACATTTCTAGATAGGGGTATTCTAGCGGCTTTCGACTTGGCCTAGAATACGACCCATCGCCAGGTTGCATCACTGAGTACACAAGCATCCTTTCAGGTGAGATGAGAGCACAGTGTGCACCAAATCAAGAAAAATCAAAAAAATCAAAAATGGGCAAATCTCATTTTTTCCATTAGTCAGGATGAACACGTTCATCCTGTTCATCCTGTTAGTGTACGCGTTCATCTTGACGATGAACGCGCTCATCCTGAAGAATTCCGATCGTCCATCCTGCACCGATGTACGCGTGCGTCCTGATGATGAACACGCTCATCCTCACAAATTACGACCGTTCATCCTGACGATGAACACGCTCATCCTCACAAATTACGACCGTTCATCTTGACGATGAACGCGCTCATCTTGAAGAATTACAAACGTCCATCCTGACGAATTACGCGTTCATCCTCCATTGATGAACGCGTGCATCCTGACGATGAACGCGTTCATCCTCAACAACTATAAAAACCTCTGCCCCACACTCATTTTCTCACTTTTCTATTGCTCTGTAGCCAAACTCTTGCAAATTTTTGCTAGATTTTGATCCTTGAGCAATAGAGCCTTCTGCAATCCTTCACTCTCTCATCATGGCTGATCCATCCCCCCCACAAGAGGAAGGCATCTGTCCCTCCATACGTCGAGCATTCCTTCGACGAGAAAGATAAATCATGGATCAGCAAAGAGGATCTGGAGCTGGTAGATGGTGTTGTCACACACAGTAGCATGGAGAACGCTACTGGCACCACTTTCAGGATTTGTTATCACTCCCCACAATGCCACAGGTTGCTCCAGGATGCCCGAGTCTTCCCCTACATGCAAAGCATGGGGTTAGGAGATTTTGCACAGCTGTCGCCCTGGGGTCTGGACATTCCTAGGTGCATTCAGTTTATCAGCTCTTATAACTCCAGAACAATGGTGGGCGAAGTACTGGGAGAGGGAGACGAGGAAATACGAATTCAGCTATCCCAGCAGAACATTTGCAGGGCCCTACATTTACCACTCATAGAGGAGAAATACAAACAGTACAGGAATGTACATCCTGTCAGACAGAATGTGGTAGATGTCAGGAGGATCCATTGGGCTTTCGTGCAGTGGGAGGACATTCAGCAACCCGAGCTGGTGTTGCCTGCACAAGTGTTGACAATGGTCACCCACCAGCACTATCCCAACAGATTCAATACCTGCAAGACCACCATCCTCGGGCAGGTGGTTGACCGTGAATTGGAGCTCATATTTGCATACAAAATTACAAAGCATATGTGAAAACCCAAGGATGAGATTCGTTGCACCATCTTTATTGACAAGGATCATCTACCAGACAGTTGGATGGATGCTGCCAGCAGTACAGGACCTTGCCCAGATCCCCCCATCCATCCACCTCGAAGAGCTAAACACAGAAGCAACGGAAGGACCCTCCGAAATAGGGGAGCCCCTTTGAAAGAGGCAGCACATTGACCCCCGAATAGAGCAAGGCCTGCAGCAGGAGAAGGAGCTCCAGGGAGGGGATACGCCCGAAAGTAGCCTCCCCCAAGATCCCATTGAGATACCTTCACAGATCCCCACCCCACAACATCTACAACAGCCCGAGGCCTCCACAGGAACAGGAACACCCGATTACATGCAGTATTTGTTTGGAGCCACAGGGACCCAAAGGGGGGAAGCCTCGTCTTCAGCCACAGCTCGAAACATCCAGCAGACATTGGATCAGCTCGCATCGAGCCAAGCCAACTTAATGGCTTGCCAGCAATGGATAAAGGACGGCAAGCTCTACTCCAAAGAAGCGTTTCTAGAGGGAGTCCGACAAGCACAGGAGGAGATGCCAGACCTGGAGACAGGGACCCTCGGCCTCCTACAAAGCAATCTTTGCAACATTCAATTATTGATGGAGCGCCATGCAGACCAACGCTTCGAGGACCACAAGCAGCTGCAAGAAATTCAGCAAAACAACATGCAAATTTACAAAGGATGCATACTCATGTCCTCAATCAACTAGATGCCATGATAGCAGAGAACATAGCTCACAACAAGACAATCGAGGTGCTCACTACACAGTAAAACAATTATGTGGACCAGCTAACACACCTCAGGACAGTAGTAACCCAGCTCCAACAAGCACGCCAGGCTAGTGAGGTGGAAGCTGACAGGTGGAGGACCCTTGCCATCGACACTCAAAACCAGGTGGCTTCAGCCAGGAGGGAAAACACAGAGATAAAGGAGGAGCTGCGGAGAATCACCAGACAGCATGAAGAGGAAGTAGTAGCCAACGCTAAAGCCCTGCAAGCGGCTAAAAGCCTAGCCATCATCAAAGACAATGAAATCACAAAGCTGAGGAAAATGCTTGAGGATCAAAGCCACCAACTCCAAACACTCCGAGCAGCTCAAGAGAGGGAAGAAGCGGGCACCTCACAAGCACCACAGCACTCAGATAAAGTCCAAGACAAGTTGGACGTCTTGCTGGACGCTGCAATCGGCCTACCCCTCCTGAGCCATGGCCCATATACTCCATCATTACTTGAGCTCAGGAGGAAGGCAATATGTTTACATATGCTACAGTTTGATTTCGAGCTCAACAAACCACTTTCAACAGCCGCCATCACAGCTCTTTGCGACAAGCAGCGGATCCTGCCCTCGCAACCTTGGCTATATGGATCTTTCAAGGCTAGGTTGAGCTACAGCATCCAGAGCAAATCTACAAGCTACCTCGACACCCCATAGCCATGAACCTACAATCATGGTGCAGTGTCTTGTCAGATGCCACTACACAAATCGACAAGGATTACATCGACCTCGAGAAGCCAGCGGATCTACCACCTGTCCTCCTTACAATGCAGGATCTACAGGAGACAGTGCATTGGCTCGAGACTAAAGGCAAAGACGCTGTTATCTCCACATACAGTCGACTTATTGATTTTACGAGCCCAACTTATCATGCACAAGGGATTGTCACCCTCTACTATAGAGTGGTGACATCCATACAGGCACAGGTAAAGCAGAGGATCCTCGATTTTACAACGCAGGAGGTGGCCTACCCAGACCCCAGTGAAGAGGAGTTCCTACAGGCCACTACTCTCTTTCTGCCCTCAACATTTGACCAAGACAAAGACACGACGGGAGGGTTTGACAGCCCCGACACCCCAGAAGACTCCAATGGTGCTGGCGGAGATTCCAACCCGGCGGAGGAGCGACATGGACGGCAAAGCCCTCAACCCACCCCACCTCACCAAGGCGGTGCACCACCTTCTGACGCCATCGAAATCCTATCACGCAACCCTTACACTCTTCCCTGCAACCACCAAAACAGCCCCACAACCCATTCCTCTACCGCCCCCATCATCTCCTCACCACCCGCCACCCTCTTCACCATTACTCTTTACCCTAGCACCACCTTACCAACCCCTACCATCATTCCACCCAAGGATGTCCCACACCCCACAGACATACCTCCCCTATCACTCTCTCAACCTCAACCACCAATCCCCACACACCCCTCACCCACAGAGGCAGCTTCACCACCGGAGGAAGGCCAACTCCCCCCAACAGGAACACCGCAAGGGTTTCCGCTCCATCCCAATGAAGCAGAAATACTACCACCCCCAACCACAGCACAATGGGAGGACCCATAGCCCAAAACCTCATGTGACTTGCCCAATTTTTGCAAAGGATCAAGGTAGAAAGTATCTATAATGGATGGTCTGCATGTTTTCTGAGAAAAAGCCATAAATAAATCATCAAAATCAAGCAAAGAAGGGCGTCGCTTTTTCAGCCTCACAGGCAAAAATCGTGGAGAAGATGAGCCAAAAAGTGATTAATTACTTAATCACATAATCTTTAATTAATCCCAAACTTAATCCTAATCAATTTCTACTTTTCCCAATCCCTATGCAAGTCCCTATGTTTTCAAATTTCTACATGAAAACATCTATGCCATGCTTTGCGAGGAGTTGTTCACACCAACTCGTGTGATACGAGCACAATCATCGGTGGATGGAGCTTCTACGAGTGCTGCAGCTTTAGAGGTTGATATTGAGACATCATCTCCTTTTGATACAGATTCACAGTTGTCACAGGAGGGAGATGATATTGCTGATGTGATGATGATGATGATGATGAGTCTTGCTATTGAGGCTTTTTACTATTTGTTGTCTCTAGTCTAGACTCTAGACTTCACTCTTTCGACTCTTTTTACATTCCATGGTTTGTGTATTGGTCTTTTCAATTTTTGTTGACAGTTGCCAATTGGACATCTTACTTATCATGATTCATGAGACATTTGTATTGGAGTCTTTTGGACTTAGTGCCATTTGAGTTTTGAGAGCACTTTTGCAAAATTGCATGGCAGGTTTTATGATCTATGATCTATGTCATCTATCATCTATCCTTTTAATTGATTTTCTATCTACTCAAGTTTCAACAATAATTGGTCACTCAATGTTTACTTGCAGCTTGCAAGCAGCAAGGAGTAGTAAGTACTAAGTAGACTGCAAGAATCAGGATACATGATGATGATACATCATATTGTTTTTGTTTTAAACATTTATTCATGCTTCGTTGGTTGCTTGGGTTTTTTATGCATAAAACTTTCATATCTCCTATTTTTTGCAACATGTATCCCTACCCCCTCCCCTGTATGAAACGTTTTTGAAACGCCTGCCAGGCTGTGAAACGTTTCAAACGCGTTTGGAAAACACGTTTCATGAAACGCCTGATAACTATGGTCTGGTACCTCGTGTACTTGCCTGGAGCACGTCTATTTTGGTATAGTTTCATGAACAGGGATTGCCCATACCAATGCTGCATTGCAGAGCATCTTTATGTGCTTGCTTGCAATTAAAATTGCATGCTGTTTTCATGCTTGCCTGGCCAATGTGTAGATCCGGGTAAGGAGACGCCCACCCTTGAACAGTGCATGTAACTTGTTGACATGGTTATGTGGCATGTGAGACAGGTGGTAAGCATTGGTCATAAACCTAGCTTTAGGAATTAGCACTAATTTATAAGTGAGTGTGTACGCACTTCATTAAGTTTTGGGCGACCAAAACTTACTTATAAGCTGTGATGACCAGCCCTGTGTTTGCACACATTGATGTCTCGAGGTGGACAAAACCCAATGCCCACCACCTAGACTTTAACCCCTTTGTACAAAGGGAGCAACTAGCCATGTGTCTGCTCTAGCTTGCAATACAAGCCACTTGTCCTCTCTACCTGACACCTAGAGTGGACAACTCTTCAGCTCTCTTTCCTCTCTCTCTAGAAGTAGGCGCCTCCTTCATGAGGCCTCTTTGGTTGTATTTTTTTCACTTTCTCCTTCCCAACTCCATATCCAAGCTTTCTAGTGTGTTTTCCAAGCTTCCAAGAGTGTTTCTAGGTGGTGTACTGTCACCATTTGGCCACCCAATTGGTCTACCCGTGCTTTCTTATCATGTATGTACATTGGACTGGTGTCCATGGCAGTTGTATATGCCGAGGATTGATGCCTCATGTGATACTATGGACTTGGCTTTCCATTGGGACTTGTGCCTCCGTGTACATGCCCGGAAATGCTTGGTGGATTGGTGTTCCATTGGGTTTGGTATCTCGTGTACTTGCCTGGAGTACGTCTATTCTGGTATAGTCTCATGAACGGGGATTGTCCATACCAATGTTGCATTGCATAGCATATTTATGTGCTTGCTTGTTGCAATTGAAATTGCATGTTGTTTTCATGCTTGCTTGACCAATGTGTAGTTCCGGGTAAGGGGACGCCGGCCCGCGAACCGTGCGTGTGAAACTGTCTGCTGACATGGTTATGTGGCATGTGACACGTGGTAAGTATTGGTCATAAACTTGGCCTTAGGAGTTAGTACTAACTTATAAGCGAGTGTGTACACACTTCATTAAGTTTTGGGCGACCAAAACTCACTTATAAGTTATGACCAGCCCGGTGTTCACACACACTGATGTCCCGAGGTGGACATAACCCAATGTCCACCGCCTAGACCTTATCACCTTCGTACAAAGGGAGTAACCAGCCGTGTGTCCACTCTAGCTTACTCCACAAAGCACCTGCTTGCCACCTACACTGGACAACTCACCACCTCACTGTTCCTCCTCTGTCTAGAGATGGGCGCCTTCTTCATGAGGGCTGTTGGGTTGCATTTTCTGCACTTTTCTCCTTCCCAACTCCATTTCCAAGCTTGCTAAGGTGATTTTCAAGCTTCCAAAAGTGTTTCCAGATGCTAATCACTCTCCTACACACTCCCAATGATTGAAATTCAGCAAAACAGCTCTCTTTATTGCTGTAATTTCTGGTCTTTTTGCTGAAAACCCTAGGTTTAGCCCTCCTTTCTCAAGTTGACCCATAGGGGAAGCTTTCCCAAGGTTCTCTTTATCCTCTTGAAGACTTCTGTCGCGAAGAATTGGGACAAATCGAAGATCTCTTCACTCCAAGGACTTCCATCACGAAGACTTCCACTGTCATCGACTCTACTTGCAATTGGTAAGCTTTAATACTTAAATATGGAAGCAAGTAGTAGGAGGGAGGAACCGGATTACAAGATCACATACTCTGTGTAGTGTTCTCTTGTCCTACGTGCTCTCTTGCAGATTATTGCTACTATGTGTTGGTGGAACAATAGAGAGCAGATGGTAGGGAACATGGGCACTTAAGAGGGTAGTGTGGGTTGCAAGTCTACATCAACCACTTGTTTGCAATACTGTATTCATATGCATTGGTATGAAAATCTGGTCAGAAATGTCCATGACACTATGTAATTGGATCTCCCAAGATCAATATACTTTAATTGAGGGAGGGGTCGGCCGTTCCGGCTCATTGTGTGTCTCTTGTCAATTCAACAATTTACTTCTTGTATTTGAGCAAGTGTCCATCAAATCTTAGTGTATTTAAGTGTATTTAAGTGTATTGATTAGCATTGTGTTCAACCAAGTTACATTGGTAGTATCAAAGCATACGGTTCTCTTTCACTTCTATTGTGAGAGACGATCACCGTGAACACTAGCTATCTCTACACTTAGAACATTATGGACAGCCATACAATGAATGTTGGAGATGCTAACACAAGAGGCAAGGACAATGAAATGCATGCTTCCAATGCTTTACAGGATGAGCAAACTCATGTGGTGCACAATAGGGAACATGAATATGTGGGATAGCCATCCTGTGCTGGCAAAGAGAAGATGCAGGAAAAAGAGTCCATAGTCTTGAGGGCTGAACTTACTCATATGCAGGCTCTTCTCCATGCACAACAAGAAGAATTGAATCTCTACCGCCGCGAGGATCCATTGGTACATGACCGTTTGAAGGCCAAGAAAGTTGAATCGTATATGGATTATGCAATGGCAATGATTGCTCAAGAGTTGCACATGCAACCGAGGGATGCAGCATGTGCATACTCGGCTCGTACTGAGAATGCCTATGCAGAAAAGGCAACCATCCCACATGTCTTGGAATTCCCACAGGTGCCCGAACAAGAACTTATGTCTAAGAGGACGAATCTCCATGCTATGGGAGAGGAACAATCAGTGACTTCGCGCCATGCAGGAATACCTTATGTAGCCCGTGAAGGATACAATGTTTATGGCAGTGGTCAAAATGTATGTCAAATGCCATTGCCGGCTGAAAATGTGCATGCAGAACACATGCAACATGGGCTGCAATTTTCTCTTGGTGCAGGTATTCCGCATATCTCTCATGCCACTCATGCCTTACAGTGTGCTCGTGAGGGAGAAGCTATGGCTGAAAATGTATCAATGCACGTTGAGGGGCCAGCCATGCCTCATGCTTACAGGGCACATGTCTCTATGTCTTATGCATCACCTTTTTGATCCCAAAATGATGCCAATCACAACGGCTGTCCCAATGGACAAACATGGGGGAAAACATGTTGAGATGCAGACACATGCATCAAAGTCTCGTGACTTCAAAGCCGGAGACAAATCTGTGAAGTTTGACACATATGATGGGGAATATGATGCATCAAAGGCACTTGCTTTTATTGCCCAATTTGATATTGCTTTCAGTGAGGATTTCACTCAGAAATCCATGATCCGGCATGTAAGCACGTTCATGAAAGGCATTGCTGCCCATTGGTGGCTCACGGAGAAGCTCTCACCGAATCTTGTTAGATCGTGGGAAAAGTTCAAGGAGAGGTTCTATGCTCAATTCTTGCCTCCCAATGCATTGAATTAGATAACAATGAAGTGGGATTGGGTGAAGTAAAATGAGGGGTAATCGGTAAATGCATATGTGCAAAAGTTTTGGAAAGTGCTTTTGAAGGTGTCTCCATTTATGCATGTCACCGAGGCGGAAAGGAAGAGAAGGTTTCAATCGGAATTGCAACCTGTGTACAAAGCGGGACTACAAATGTATCCTGGTCATACCTTACACCAACTAATCGCAGCCGCCATCGCCACCACTGAGCAATTGGAACTCAAATTGAGTCGATCCAATAAGGCTAAACCCTCATTTCAAGGCAAAGAGAGGGCTGTCCAAAACCTGTAAAATGATGGACAGCCACCTAAAAAGGACCAAAACCAAGATAAAAATGGTCCAAAGGCTGAAAATAACACTACCAAGAAGCGTCCCTTCAAACTGAGAGACTATGGTCTCACTCCGGAGCAGAAAAAGCAATATATGAGCGAGGGAAAATGCTTTACTTGTGGTAGCACCGAGGATATTGCAAAGGCATGCCCAAACAAGAAGAAGCGTGACAATGCAAATGCATCAAAGCCTAATGCGCATATGGTTTCGGATGTGTAGGGCAACACTTCACATGATAGCAAAGACAGGGTTGTATGTAAAGCTTGGGGACAGCTCAAGGATCAGCTCGCTTTGTTCATGTTTGATGATTGTGCATTTGAAAATTTCATATCCACATAGATGGCAGCTGCTTTGGGTATTGAAGTGGAGGACATGGGTCCTCAAATTGAAGCAGGGGCTACCTTTGTTGGTAGAGAAGTGTAGGTCATGCCTATTTTGGGCAAGTTGCGCATACACATTCAAGGCTATGTGGATCATGAGGATTTTCTTGTGGCACCTTTGAATGGCTGTGATGTATTGCTTGGAAAGTCTTGGCATACACGTATTGATCCGTGCAAGGCTTACAAGACCAACAGGATTACCTTCATGCGTAAAGGCCGAGAGCATGTAATTGATGCTGGTGAAGAGGGTGATACCATTCCCTTGTATATTATGTACAAATTAAGAAAGTAATGAAAAAGAGTGTTTTTGCATACTTGATTTTTGTACGAGATCATGTTGAGGAAAATAATATATATGTAAACACTTAGTAATGATAGGCTGAAACTCTTGCATGAACACAATGATTGTTTTGTTGATGAGTTACCAAATGAGTTGCTACCCGTATGACCGGAAGATCATCGCATTGATCTTGTGCCGGGTAGCTCACCACCTAATAGGCCAGCCTATCGTGTAAGTGCATCCCAAAAAGAGGAGATCATGAAGCAAGTGAATGAGCTTCTTGAGAAGGGTTTGGTTCAGCCAAGCTTTTTCCCATATTGTTCTCTTGTCCTCTTGGTTCAAAAGAAGGATGGATTATAGAGCTTTGAATAAGCTTTTTCCCATATTGTTCTCCCGTCCTCTTGGTTCAAAAGAAGGATGGATCCTTTCTTATGTGTGTGGATTATAGAGCTTTGAATAAGCTTACCATCAAGAATCGGTTTCCGATTCCACGCATAAACGACATCCTTGACAAGTTGGATGGATTGGCAGCTTTAGCCGAATTGATCTCAAGAGTGGATATCATCAAGTGCGTGTAGTGCGTGAGGATGTACACAAAACTACTTTTAGGACAGTATTTGGGCTTTATGAGTATCTTGTTATGCCTTTTGGTCTTACAAATGCCCCGGCTACATTCAATAGAATGATAGATCGCATATTCCATGGGTACAGGAAATTTACAGGTGTCTTCTTTGATGACATCCTAGTCTTCTCGAAGACCGAAGAAGAGCATAAAGCTCATTTGGCCATTGTTTTTGAAGAACTCCGTAAGCATAAACTCTTCATAAATGCAAAGAAGAGTGAGTTCTTCTTGTCAGAGATACATTTCTTGGGCATATTGTGTCCAAAGATGGAGTGCAGATGGATCCTGCAAAGATTGATGCAATTCGGAATTAGCCCGAATTGAGTTCGGTGCATGAGATCCGTAGTTTTATTGGATTATGCTCTTACTACCGCCCGCAGGTTCATTCGGCACTTTGCATGGATTGCTTCTCCTCTGCATGATTTGACAAAGAAGAAGGCCGTGTTCAAATGGACTAATGTAGAGAGGGATGCATTCCTCAAATTGAAAGATGCAACTACTCATGGTCTAGTGTTGATCATTCCGGATTTGCAAAAGCTCTTTAGCGTGGAATGTGATGCATTCAGAAATTGCATAGGAGCTGTCCTTAATCAAGAGGGACATGCCGTGGCTTATGAGAGCTGTAGATTGCATGATGGAGAGCTATCTAGTGGCATTTATGAGAAAGAGCTCTTGGCTGTAATTCATGCACTTACTATATGGAAACACTACCTTCTTGGGGCTGATTTCACTGTGTGAAGACAAATCACCAGAGTTTGTGTCACTAGCCTGGACATTTCCCAGTATGAAAGGGGTCTGGTGGACTCCAGGATGTCTAAATATTTGGAAAGTACAAGCTTTGGGAATGGGGGATTATCCTAGAATACAAAGGACCACACTCCTAAAATTTAGGAGAGTTGCTATTTTTGGCCCGACTCCGATGGAACTTCTGTTCGCGTCATTACATCTGGAATTGAGCAGATACCAAGAGTTTGCAAAGTGCCTATGACAGAATGTCTATCAGTTGGGATATTTTTAGAGATAAAGTTTATGGAAGGACCCATCTCTTAGATTGGGACATGTGGCAAGAAAGTGGACCAAAGTGAGACAAGTGGCCTGACACTTGTTATAAAGTGGCTCAAACTGAGACAAGTGGCCTCACATTTGTCACTTCATCTATTGTGTGGCTCTCCACTTGTCATTGTAGCCTTCTCTTGCCATTTTAGCTCATGGAAGGCCCAAATCTCTCTTCATTAACAGAGGCTCTCTTGCTGCACACTCTCCTCTACCATCTTTACAGGCTGCCCTAATGATGGCTACTCTCTTTATCTCTCTCTTGAAGGCTGCCCATGAAGAATACCGGCTGTTGGGGACTGTTTTGGAGGCTTCCATCGCGAAGAAATACTGAAGGCAAGGGTATTTAATCATTTATTATGATTTCTAGCCATTGTACTTGTTGTACCACCCTTTGTACTTGCTGTACCAGCCATTGTACCGATTGTACCAGCTTTTGGACTTATTGTACCAACCATTGTACCTATTGTACTAATCATTGTACATACTGTATCAGCATTTGTACTTACTGTACTTGTTGTACCAGCCACCGTATCGAGTGTATCAGCTATTGTACCTGCTGTATCGACTGAATAGAGAGTTGTACTTGCTGTACCAGCTCTATTGCATGAAGACCCGTGGTTTTTGGGAAAGAATGAGTACCCACACGGAGATATATGTATTATATTGTTGGCTTGGCATTTCTACAGCTTGTGTTTCGGCTTGGTTGCCTCGTGTTGGGCTGTGTTATGGCATTTGTATATGGATAATCCGGCATCTCCCGTGGGGAGAGTAAGGCCCTCAAAGCTTGTACATGATATTATGGGTAATAAAATACTCGGGGGGGGGGGGGGGGGGGGGGGGGGGGCATTCCGGCCTCTATGTGGTGTCACATGTGCAAGCTCCATTTTCAGCATTTGTGGATGTTATGTCCAACTTTTATGTTTCATACAAAGTGATGATGGATATGTGTTAAGGTTGTGGCCATGTTTAAATGTTTTAATATGCATTGATGGTATCAACAAGTGTGTTAAAGGCCCTAGTTCCCCGGGCACCGCCGCGAGTCAGTGTCGAGCACAACATGCCATGTGAAGTGTTCTCTTGTCCTACGTGCTCTCTTGAAGATTGTTTTCACCATATCTGGGTGGAATAATAGAGAGCAGATGGAAGGGAACATGGGCACTTGAGAGGGTAGTGTGAGTTGGTGGCCGAAATGCCTACAAACTATTGGTGGCCGAAATGCCTACAAACTATTGACAGGGTAGTGTGAGTTGGTGGCCGAAATGCCTACAAACTATTGGTGGCCGAAATGCCTATAAACTATGTGTAGCAGAAATGCTTATGGAACACCAGGTTATCTATGCCTGCGTGTGATTGTTTTATCTTGTTACTTGAGCCCACCTCTCATCCAAGGTGTGTGGTCAGAGTACCAACACGGAGTGCAAGTGGTAAAGTGGACATGATACCTGGTTGGCAAGGGACTTGTGTGCGCCAAGGGTCATGTGGATTGGCACATGTTTGTGTGCTTTGAGCTTGGATTATGATATCTGGACTTATGGGACTTTTTTGTCTCACCCATTTATTTATCTCATTGATATTGGTGATTGAGACACAATTGGCTCTTGTGTGCTTGTGTCTAGCATATCTTCCATGGAATTCTCGCCATTTATTTTGGGACATGATTTTGATATTGGTATTATGGAGACTTATTTAGTCTCACCCATTTTTTTGGGACATGGATTCTTCAGTTATATTGGATTTTTGAGACTGTCTCGTCTCGCCCACTTGACAGGACATGATTATATCTTGAATATATGGCTTGAAGCTTAAAGTTGCGGCGGACAACTTTTAAGAAGTTGGGGAGGATGTTACTAGCTTGGACATTTCCCAGTATGAAAGGGGTCTGGTGGACTCCAGGATGTCCAAATATTTGGAAAGTACAAGCTTTGGGAATGGGAGATTATCCTAGAATACAAAGGACCACACTTCTAAAATTTAGGAGAGTTGCTATTTTTGGCCCGACTCTGATGGAAATTTTGTTCGCGTCATTACATCTGGAATTGAGCAGATACCAAGAGTTGGCAAAGTGCCTATGACAGAATGTCTACCAGTTGGGATATTTTTAGAGATAAAGTTTATGGAAGGACCCATCTCTTAGATTGGGACATGTGGCAAGAAAGTGGACCAAAGTGAGACAAGTGGCCTGACACTTGTTATAAAGTGGCTCAAACTGAGACAACTGGCCTCACTCACACTTGTCACTTCAGCTATTGTGTGGCTCTCCACTTGTCATTGTAGCCTTCTCTTGCCATTTTAGCTCATGGGAGGCCCAAATCTATAAATTGGAGCCCTCTCTCTTCATTAATAGAGGCTCTCTTGCTGCACACTAGCCTCTACCACCATTACAGGCTGCCCTAATGATGGCTACTCTCTTTCTCTCTCTCTTGAAGGCTGCCCATGAAGAATACCGGTTGTTGGGGACTGTTTTGGAGGCTTCTATCGCGAAGAAATACTGAAGGCAAGGGTATTTAATCATTTATTATGATTTCTAGCCATTGTACTTGTTGTACCAGTCTTTGTACTTGCTGTACCAGCCATTATACCGGCTGTACCAGCTTTTGTACTTATTGCACCAGCATTTTTACTTGTTGCACCTGTTGTACCAGCCATTGTACCTGTTGTACTAGTCATTGTACATGTTGTACCAACATTTGTACTTGTTGTACCTGTCGTACCAGCCCCACTGTACTGGCTGTACCAACCATTGTACCTGCTGTATCGGCCAAATGACATACTCAAGCGTGTTTCCAATTTGGAAAATACGGATTGCCAAAATTGTGCAGTGAATTTGCGATCCCTGTCACTCACAATCCCCTCAGGTAGTCCATAAAACTTGTACAACTGCTCCAGAAAGAGCTGAGCCAACTTGTGACTCTTCACCGTCGACTTAGTAGGGATAAATCTTGCCATCTTCATCAATCGGTCTTCTCAAGAATTTGCAAAGGATGTAACAATCCTCTACCTCTAAGCCTTTTAGCTTTGTTAAGTTGGCACTGGGAACACTTCCGCACATAATCCTCGACAAAGGCATTTAGGCATGGCTAGTAAAAATGCCGGCCAACCAAGGCTAAGGTTCTATGTATGCCTGGGTGCCCTGCACTAGGTGCATCATGGCACTCATGCAATATCAAAGTTTGGATGTCCAGATCACTGGGCACACAAACCTTGCCATCCTTAAATAGTAATCCACCTCTAATGGAATACTTTCCCAATATCTTTCTCTCAGCAACACTCACCAAAGTGTTCGGAACACTCGGATCTCGCAGGCTGCTTCCGGCCTAGACGAATTGCTAGATTCGACCAAAATGGGAATCTTGTTGGCAGCAACGCCCTTAGAGAGATAGATAAAAGTCAGTCGTTATCTCAGCAAGAGAGATAGCATTAACCTCGGGGATCCTACTAAGGGCATCAGCAACCCGATTGGTTTTTCCCCTACGGTAACGGATCTCAAAGTGAAACTCCTGCATGAGGTCAACCCATTTGGCCTTCCGACCTCTCAGGTCAGGCTGATCACAAACATACTTCAACGAATGGTGATCTGTCCAGACTACAAATCGAGACCCATACAAATAGTGTCTCCAGATCTTCAATGCATGGACAACTGCCAGAAGCTCCTTTTCCTAGGTAGGGTACCTCATCTGTGCATCTGAAAGCTTTCTACTTTCAAATGCTATGGGTCTCCCATCTTGCAATAGGGCAGCACCTATTGCATAATCACTGGCATCCGTTTCAACCATAAAAGGTTTACTGGGATCCACAATCAGCAACATAGGCGCCAAGGTAACAAACTCCTTCAGTGCTCTAAAACACTGATCCATTTTGTCACTCCAAACCACTAGAGGACTTAGCTTGCCTTTCTTTCTTTCTTAAAAGTTCAGTCAAAGGGGCGGCAATCTTGGCATAAGCCTCGATGAACTTCCTGAAAAAGCCAGTGAATCCCAAAAAATATTTCACTTGCCTAATTGTCCTTGGAATAGGCCATTCAAGAACCTTCCGAACCTTTTCTGGATCAATCTTCACACCGTCAACGGTAATGACATGACCGAGATACAAGAGTTCCTGCTAAAGAAATCACATTTTAACTCCTTTGCATACAGCTTCTCTCGTTTGAGAATCTCTAAGACGACTTTGAGATGTTGTATGTGTTCTTCCAATGACCTACTATAAATCAATATGTCATCCAGGAAGACAACGATACACTCTCCCAGATATGGACGAAATAAATCGTTCATCATCTGTTGGAAAGTAGAAGGAGCATTAGTCAACCCAAAAGGTAAGACTAAAAACTCATAGTGGCCATAGCGCGGCCGAAATGCAGTCTTAGGCACGTTGAAATGCAGTCTGATGATAGCTTGACCGTAGATCAATCTTGGTGAATTACTTAGCACCTTGAAGACGATCCACCAAGTCATCCATCCTCAGTAAAGGATACTTGTTCTTGACAGTGAGCTTGTTCAAGCCTTTGTAATCCACACAGAAGCGCATACTACCATGTTTCTTCCGTGGACAGAAGAACGGGAGCGCCCCATGGAGACATACTAGATTGAACAAAACCTTTATTGAGATACTCTTGTAGATGCCGAGCAATCTCGTCCTCTTCCCTCTCGTTAAACCAATAAGGTTGTTGGGAGACGGGATGGCTACTAGGCAATAGCTCAATCTCATGGTCAACACCCCGCTTGGGTGGCGGACCATCTGTTAACTCGTTAGGAAATACATATTAACTCTTGTAAAATATCGTCCAAAATCTGTTGTTCTTTAGTACAACTATTGCTTGAGATAGAATTACATTCTAAAGTAGTGATCTTAATAAAATTTCAGAATTCAAAAGATCATAGAAACAACAAAAGTGATTCATATATATCCTCGGCCAAAGCCTCAGTCGAGTTTACATCAGAAAATCCACGGGGGACATCACCTCGGATTACATAGAGTTCACCATCATGAACAAACGAGAGCTTATGAGTCCGATAATCTAACATTATCGTCTCGCTCTTGCCAAAAAACCAAGACATTTCCAAAATCATATCCACTCTGTCAAGGTTCATGATATGGAAGTCCAAAGTCTCCCGGTAGTCCTGAACACTTCCACGTCTGCACCCCGAGCAAGGTTGACCACATACCGATGATCACTTGCGTCGGTGGGTAGTCGGAGTGTCTGTACCAAACGTGAAGAAATAAAATTTTGAGCAGAACCGTTGTCAAATAGAATCTACACCCTTTGGCCACCTACTACAGATCCCTCAAGTCGGAGGAGATCATGCGGACCGAAAGTAGATTCACTTATCTGACATCCACGGCAACTACTTGAGGCCAAATTATGAAATTCAATAGAAGAGATCAGAGAGTTACATTGTAGTTTCGTAATATGTATCGAGGTCTTACCCCCCTGAAGACTTCTTCTTCGGACAATCCTGATAGTGATGATCGGGCTGGTTGCACTCAAAGCACAAGTTCTCTTTCTTCGCCTTCGCAAAGTGTTCTGCGGTTTGCGGAGCGGATCTTTTCTTGCCTCTTGAGCACTTTTTGGGATTGCGTTGTGACGACTACCATTTGGGGATGCTGCAACACTAGCTGGTTTCTTGTCTTTAGAGGATTTTTGGTTCTTGCGTGCAGACTTACCCACAGGCTCACCACCTCTTCTGACAGCAAGGGTGTCATCAAAATTCTTGGCATAGCGGTAGATGTCGTCCAAAGAATGAATACGGTTCCGTTGAACCTCATTCTGATAATCTGGAGGTAGTCTGAATAAATAAAGCATATATACCCACACATGAGGCTCCTCAAGGGCTTACAACGGTTCACCAGATCTTTGAACTCCTGGGAATAGTTGTCCAGGCTCTTCTTTCCCATCTCCAATTTGAACAACTTACGAAAGTTTTCAATTTTGTTGATCGAGACAAACTGTTGTTTAAACACTTGCTGAAAATCAGCCCATGTTATCGGCTTTTCACGAAGGTCCTTCCACCAAGCAAACGCCTTATGTTGAAGCATAATTTGAATCCGACTAATATGCTGAGCATCAGTGTATCTGTACAGATCAAAAAAGGCGGTCCACTTAGCAAGCCAGCTATCCAAGTAAAGCTCCTCACACTCTTTCTTCTCACCAAAAAACATTTCTGGATGAAAAGGCACTTGCAGAAGAGGAGGATTACTAGCTGAAGCTTGGGGAGCTTGGGAGCGTAGCTTTGTGAGTTGTCGTTGTAGATCAAGCACAGTTGCATACAAAGTATCCACTTGTGGAGATGCAGGAGGTTGAGGAATAGGAGAAGGTTGTGTCGAAGGTAGAGGAGATTGTACATAACCCGTATACTGAGAATACGGAGTAGCAAACTGTGAAAAAGCATGTAAAAAATTGGGATCCACACTTGTTTGTAAAGGGGGTATGGGTTGTCCCACCTACTTGTGGTATACTAGGGTAAACTGTATCACCACCCTGCGTAGGAGCAATAGATACTGTAGTTACCCCAAGTTGAATTGTTGCAGGAGAGGTTGATAAAGGTCCATACACCTCCACAGATGAAACTAAGGTATCCATGTATTCAGTCATGAATCTATCCAGAAAGAGGACTTGTAAAGAAAGTAAAAGCTTGAGGTGGAGGTGTACACTTGTCTAAACAGGCGAGAGCATAGGTGATGCACAAAATAGAGATCAAAAGCAAGTAGCTCAGGGTGTTAAAAGGCACAAATTCTGGTTGACTTCAGAAGTTTGTGTGCATAAGTGACCAAACACCCGAAAAAGCATACACTTGATGCCAAAAAAAACATCTCAGATATGCACCCACCAAGAAAGCTCCAAATCGACCTTTTTTTTTTTGTTTTGTTTGGGGCAAAAAGCAAAACGTGTGCTTTTTTACACACACCACGCACCTACCAGCCATATATAGAGTACTCGGCCCTTGCTGATATGCGCCCACATTCATGGGGCGTCCCCCTTCACACCCGGGCATGCCCACTCATGGGCACCATGGCCACACATGGGCGGCAGTCACACAGGACAGCCTGAATCAGCTCACAGCAGTGCTTTTCCCCTCTCTCTGTGCTCTGGGCAGTGCCCGTACAGCCTTCTCTACACGTCAAAACCTCCACGCATCATCATCTCTTCACACCTCTCTTTCCTCCTGTATCATGGCGACCAGCAGGGCTGTTCACAGCAGCTCTAGATCAACCTCAAATCTACAGATACCACTAGTAGACAGGTTGACCAGCCTGCACAGAAACCCTAATAGTTCAGCCATGGAGAAAAAAACAATGGGATGAAGCCTAGAGATGCAAAAGCGCAGGTACAAACAGAAGGTCTTAGGGCAAAGAATTCCCCCACATAAGACTCAAAAAAGCACCAAAAGCACGATGCTTTACTCTCTGCTTTTTCACATGGATATCAAGTTCTTTGCAAAACTCCCGCACATCCAACCACACCGATCTTCTCCCTTGATCCTGGCTACTCCCCGCCTTCCGTCCAAGCGTCCCATACCACGTAGACCTTGGAAAGCGAAAAAGCAACCCCACGATTTAAGCTCCGGAAGATCCAGGGTGATGGATTTTCTCCTTTGCTCCTTTCGGAGATTTCCAAGCTTAATCCAAGTAGGTCTGGCTCTGATACCAATGTAAAGCCCCAACCAGATAAACCCTACGATTAAGCATAAACATGGAAACAAAAGGACATAGCATCAAGCTCACCACCCAACCACAGAGCCATTCAGGCTCACCCGCGAGCAAGGGAGACAGTAGCATCTGAGACATGGCTCCACGTGCAAAGTCCCTGGCCTCGCATACCTCTCTCTCAAAACTGACCCATAAAGTGACTTATATAGGCCTCCTATAAACCCCGGAGCCAAATATAGCACATGTCTCATAAAAGCTACTAATCCCCCCACTTAAGATGCCTAACCCTGAGCTATGGTTAACCCAACCCGAGGGTCTTAACCCCCTAATTATCACATGTCTCATAAAAGCTACTAATCCCCCCACTTAAGATGCCTAACCCTGAGCTATGGTTAACCCAACCCGAGGGTCTTAACCCCCTAGTTAGCCTTGGGACGTAATAGTAGGCAAGGCGAGTAGAGTGGGACATGAAGAGCATGGAGAAGGCGAGTAGAAATATAGAGGCAAGGCTTGGAAGCAGCCTAATGGCAGCACACTACCTGCAAACACCAAACAATAGCAAGGTAACCAGTCTGCAGACATGGGCAAAGTTGGCAGACAAAAGGCATTAGGGGGAGAAGGAATGGTGGAGTCCTAATGGTGGGGGGACACTCAAATTATTACAAATATCATACATGTTTCATGCTTGCTATACCTAGAGTTGAGGCTTTTAGAAATTGGCATAAGTATGTCAGATTTTTGGTCAGTTACTCCGAGGGGCACATACGTTGCCTTCACATTGGTTGAGAGAGGGCACACTGCCAGATATCTTGGATGCCAAGTTGGGATAGACATTATACCTCCCCATCAATTTGTCCTGTGCTCATGAGCATAAAGAAAAGCTCCTAGAAAGCTTGATGTGGTGTCTAGAGCCGAGGTGGTAAACCAGGTGTTGCTTGCCACAACTTGGTATGTCACTTCTTGTTTGTGCTATGACAATGGATGCATTAGAGAATTGTGTAGGGTGATTTGCAACTTCTTATGATGAGGGCTTGATGGCATTAGATAATAGGGCTAGTGTTGCTTGGGAAACTAACCTTCCCAAACACGAAGGGGGATTGAACATCATTGATCCAGAGATCCAATGCAAAGCTCTGCTTTGCAAGCTCTTGGTTAGAGCGTTTCTTCCTGGTAGTGAGCCATGGAAGGATTTCTTCATGTACCATATTCTTAGATGTGTCCTTATTATGAGCGGTGGTGAATTGAAGCACAACACACATTTTATTTTTTTTGAGGCAGATTACCACCTTTCATCCTCACCCGTTTTTCTTCATCATCCGGGCTTGGACTAGTATGCGGATATTTTGGCAAACCTTTGGGTGCAACAAGATATATGCAGTGGCTAGGCTGGGAGAGATGTGCAACGACAATGCTTGATTGGAAGAATTTTTGAAGTCTCAGCTGATCTAAGAGAGACATCTTAGAGGGAGTCAATGGATTGCATAGATTAATCAGCTATACCACTGGATCACTGGTAGAATCTTAGATGAGTATCACCACTTGTGGCTGGGGGTTTTTTGTTGGACAAGCGTGTCCCTTCAAGTGATGGGATTCCCAAAACGGAGGACGAAGAGGCTGTTGCCTTCTATTCCATTCAGTTTGGATGGCTGATGGAGAGATGTGATGTATAGGTGATCACACATGGCTTTGTGATCTGTCAAGTGAGTGTAGTGGGTCGCTCTCGGAAGCGTTGGTATACTGACCCTTCGCCAGTGATGGTTACTCATGCTTCATAGTGCCTATGGCTATATGGTGGATGGCTTATCAGATATCTACATTCGGACCCTGGTGAGTGGGTATGGACTGATGTGAGTAACCCCATGAGGAGCATACCTTGCTTTAGCTACACTACGTAATGCCAGGTTGCTCATGCTTGGACAGACCCAAAGAGTTCCCACTCTTAGGCCTCACTAGGAGGTGTATGACATTTTGGGAGAAACTATGACACACGTACGTGAGGAGCCAAGTATCCTATTTCTTCTGACTGTTTCTACACGGTGGTTGTCCACCAACCTGCGGAGATCTATTTTTGGTGTGGACCTCTCTTGTCCTAGATGCTCAGCTCCATCCAAGGCAGAGTGTATCATTACTTATGGAGTGTGAAGGAGCACAGAGGATCTGGGTATCTATATCCCAGCTCTTGGGCAGATTGAGGAGTGATCCTACCTAACTTAACCCAGGGGATACAGGGGATAAAGTACTTGGGGGGTTCACCTAAAAATATGTAGGTGTAGTACGTGAGTTCAAACGAAGGGGTTTTTTAATTCAAAATTTTAATGTAAATTTATAAAAATACATTTACAAAAAGGTTTTTATTAATTGATTTGAAAAAAAAACACGTAAGTCTATAAAGAAAAAGGGATCATTCTATTCATGAGAAATTTACCGGTCTAGGGTTTTTTAAATACCCCTTGAACGCACGTGATACATAGGGTTTTTTAGTAGTGCACCCCCGCTGAGATATAGAGTATCGCTTTCATACGGTGAAAGTCATTGGTTCGAATCCAATAGTAATTGGGGGCACTATGCTTACATAAAAAAGCCCCATAGGAATGGAGGAGAAGAAAATACCATGTTTTCTTTCTCATAAATCTGTTGCGTTCTCTCGCCCTCGCCCTCGCCCTCGCCCGCGCCCGCGCTCTCCCCGCCCGTTCCCTCCCCAGAAAACAGGCTTCTATTAAGTAATATAAAATCATACAAACGGAGATCTCAAGCCAAAAGGTAGGGAGATCTCAACCAATTGGGGGCATTTTGTCTGCGCATATCTGCTGCATTTTATCTGTGCATCTCTAGAAAATCCATGATCTCCCTTTGTACGATTTTATTTTACTTAATAGAAGTCTCTTTTCTGGATTTAAGAAAAAACTCTGAATAGTTGTCCTTGGCATTTAGTATTTTGATATTGCTGAACCTATATGAAGTAGAGCCTCGAGGGGGTTCTCTATTTTGAAACCTTGCATATCACGTGCATTCAGAGGCAAAAGAAATCCCCTATTTTAGATACCCTTACTTGATATAGTTACCCTTGAGTAAACCCCTGATGCTATAGCAGTGCTTTCATGCTCACGTGGAGTTTTGGTTTTACAGATTTTCTTCCTTTTCTCCTCGTCAGGCACTTGGAATTTCATGATTAGGGACAATTCCCTTTAGCAGGTAAGCCAATATAGACCCCCCCTTTAAAAAAAAAAACATACTGATGTCCTGTTAGAGCTGATGAGGCATCATGGCAAGATGAGCCTCATTTTTCCACTTCATTTCCCCAGTGAATTTGATGTAGCAGTCTTGGTGGTGCACGTGGGAAAACCTTATGCATGTGGCCTGCACCAAAGACAATGGTTATTTGCTTCTGATGGCTCCATGGAAGAAGAGTTTTCTAATGATTCTGAATAGATCACGTCTCTTCTTGCGATAGATTTATCAACCTCAAGTGATGCATTTTTGCCTGTAGAGAGGTCCCTTGAAGGCTGCATTGTAAGTATACCTGCCTCATGCATTTGGGTTTTGCCACAGCTAAATACTGGTTTGTAGAGTCGTTCACATTGGTATCATTTTGTCTGGCTGAAGCTTGGCTATCGCAATCTCATAAAGCGACGCCGGGATGAAAGGAACTGCTTGTGGGTTGCAGAAGCCTCGGGAAGTTCTGTTTACTCAGCCAACCTGAGCTCTGGCAGCTTTTCACATTTGAAGGCTGCTGCAGATAAAGTCAATAAATGGGCTAAAGCTTCTGAAGGGGTGAACAACAGTTTGGTTTTTGTTGCTTTAGTTTTTGTTTCCACGTATGAAGATTTAGCTCTAGCATGCTGATCGATTCGCGACATCGGGTGGTGCCTTGGTGGAGGGTGCAGGTGGTTGCAGACCTTCGAGAGCGGATTCAAATGGCCTTAGGTGGAGGGTCTTGAGATGCTTAGCATGTTGCAGTTATCAACCTACAGTCATTTGACAGTTTCTGACCGTTCGAATATTCATGCAGTTTCAGTGGGGATCCTTGACATCTTTAAGTCTACCTGGTTGGTGGCTTAAGCAACATTCCTATTTAGGCATGTCTGCCTTGTCTTCCTACCGAAGTGCTGCTCTCTTTTGTACGATTGTGCAGAGACACAGATCATTACATTAGGCCTCTTGGCTGGATACTGATGTTAAGTCCTTATGAAGAAGGAACTTTGAGCCACCTCTTGCAATTGGCTGTGCCTTATCTGTTCTTTGCCAACAACAAGGTGAATTGATGAATTCGATGTTCTCTGCTGTGTCGGATTCCAATTTTAACTGGTATTATCTTCTACAACGGTCCATTGAAAAAGCCTTTGTTATTCATTACTCAGTGAGGCATAACATTATCCAGTCCAGTGCATCTCAATGGATTCTGCAGAAAGGATAATTGAAAATTATCAGACACCAGCGCAATCTTGAATCGGTGTTCCAGGTTCATATGTAAGAGAGAAGAGTGGCAGACGTGCATGAAATGCAGCTCTGCCAGACTGATGTGGCTATCAAAACTGGCAACATGGTAAGAACTGGCCTGCAAAGCTGATCATTCCATACCAAGGAACTTGTCACCAGTGAAATCATAGGTTGTAGATTACGGAGCGAACATGGATGCTCAGGATTGTAAAAGAAAGTGTTGGCATGCAAAGTTCATTCCATGCGAAGGAACCTGTCACCTTTGGATGCTCAGGATTGTAAAAGAAATAGTTGGCTTCTTTTTGGTTGAAAAATTAATAAGAACAATTTTGGTAGAAAATATTACTTTTTTCCGTGAATGAACATACTTTGTATGTTTTGTAATCTGAATATCTATCCATGATGAATATCTTTAAAGCTAATATGCTTATCTTTAAAATCAAGGAGAGATTCCATTGATATGTGTAAGGAGCGCACGTGTGATAATATTTCGATACTAAGTAGAAAAAAGATTAGACTCTTCAATATCTTGAGAGCATGTGTTTCCTAGTTGAAGATGGTCATCAAGCGATGCATCAAAAAATGAACCATGCATAACACAAATCTTTATGAAAAATTTAGGTTCTTTGATTAGCATCTCCCCTTTAAAATGGGAGCTTGTCATTGAATTGCAGGATATCTTAGATCTGCAATTGTTGGGGTGGAGAGAGGAGGCCTTTCTCAGCTGGAACGTTTGACTCTCAAGAGAGAGAGATTGTCTTTGAGACCAAATAAGGTAGTACAATCTATCCATGATGAATATCGAACCATAGAAAAATAAAAGTGTATTAAACCAGCTACGTAATCTAATGTATCTATGTGATGGTACACGATGACAATGTGGTCATACAATGATATGATAATAAAGGGCAAAACAGCCACATCATTTTTATGTCATTGAAGGATAGTATCGATTTGCACTTGATGGGTAGAGGGGTGATCCCTTAGAGATTTGGGGGGTGTGGCTCACAAGGGATCGTGCTCGCACACTAATGATGTCTTCGAAAGATCCAAAGGGGAAGAGAGAGAGAGAGAGAGAGGGTTTATTGAGACGAAAAAGGTAGTACAATGTATCCATGAAGAAACATGAATTATGGAAAAAATGAGTATGAAACTAGTTACATGAGCTATTATCAATGTGATGCTACATGATGACAATACGTGTCCATACAATGATACCATCCTTCTCTAGAATAGAGTGCGTGCCAGTCGTAACATATCCCACATATCCCCTATGTGATGGGAGCTCACCATGTTGTCGAAGGATATCCTGGAAGTTGTTGATGGATATCTTGGATGTGTTGCAGTTGTCGGGTGGAGGAATGAGGCCTCTTAAGATCTAGTGCATCTAACTCTAAGAAGGGATCACGCTTGCTCAGTACTTGCACACCATGTATGTGTGGGGTTGAAGGATCATGCGTGCATGTAAGTTGTGGTGGGTTTGGTTGGTCTTGTTGTTGTTCCGGCTGGGCCTTTGTAATCAATGGTTGTGACTGTATGATTGAGGTATGGGAGG
Organism: Cibotium barometz; assembly: GCF_041138505.1. Lineage (NCBI taxonomy): Eukaryota > Viridiplantae > Streptophyta > Polypodiopsida > Cyatheales > Cibotiaceae > Cibotium > Cibotium barometz. The sequence continues at coordinate 48,268,779 of NC_141068.1, forward strand.
CACCACATTGGTTTTTGAGAGAAAGAAAGAAAGAAGAGAAAGTAATATTAACGTCTACTACAAAAGACCCCAAAGGCCTATGTACCATGAGTGATACACCAATACCATGGGTATGTTAAACCTTGGAAAAAGCAACTAAAAGAACATGAATAAAAACTATCACTAGATGTTGGAAGATGGTTCACCACGTACCCACTCATTAGAGAAAATTTGTTTGGTGCATTAGGAAGCTTGACTTTAGACATGGGATGGTATTTGGGACATTTATTGTATTTGGGATATTTGATAGGTTTAGCATTAGAAGAGTGGTTTTATGGATATTCAACTAGCAAGATTACCTAGGAAGAGGCGAGTTCCTCAAGTGGGCATAATCATGCCTATATTTTAGCAAGAAGAGTTGACCAAACATAGGGGCTAGGTGACATCATTGATTATGTATATATATATATATATATATATATACCTAGATGAATCCAAGAACATGCCCAAATTCACCATTTAGGAACGTGGATGTTATATACTCATGGTAGTCAACCCAGAAGACTATACAACTATCAAGTCCATTATGCATAGTATGGACTAGACACTACGATATCCCCACTAATGTCATCAGTGCCCAATAGTGGGTGTAGAACTCTGTATCAAGATATGCTCTCTCTCTCTCTCTCTCTCTCTCTCTCTCTCACACACACACACACACACACACACACACACACACACACACATAAGAGCATATATTCACACAAAGCCCTTTGTACTGAGTTTCTATCAAATCTCTGGAGATGCAGGGCAGAATCAGCCATAATGAAGCCTAGCACTAAGGGAAGTAACAAATAGAAAGAATTAGTTCAGCAAATAAGTAGTTGATAGGGCAAATGCACCGCTAAAGATAGAAAGAATAAGCATAATATCAATTGGCCACAACTTGATGAAAGCTTGTGCCTATGTAAGAGGCCCCTCATCAATGGAAGAATGAACGAGTTTCTGATAATTCTATGCTTCATCTATTCATGTGATTAGGCTAATTACTTTGAGCTTAACTCATGCTCAACACCATGATTATTATCATCTTGCATTCACCATAGCTTATGTTTAGCAAGCCACTGCCTTGTCATTGGCATCTCTCTTGCCATAGTGCATGATCCTTGAGTGGTATCAGAGCTAGCTACAGTTGGAGCTTTTGCAAACCCGAACGCTACTGGCTACTGTCTTTCCGTTTGCTTACACTTCTCTGCGCCTGGTGGTGTCGTCAAGAGCAACCTGGAGCCGGCCATGGGTCATATGAGTGCAGCCTGTCAATTTGAACTCCAGCACTGGCTTTGCCTCCTTTCAATTGCTGCTACTCGTGCCTGCGACGTTGCCTACAACTGCTATTGCATGTTCGTTCTGTTTCCAGCCATGTCCCTGCCGAGTCTCCGCCTGTTACTCATTACTCATAGAAGGGTGTTTTCATGCTTACTCATTACTCATACAAGGGACGTAAGAATCTTCACAATGCCATGGTCTTGTTAATTAACCCATGTGAAGAAGATAATCAAGAAAAAGGTTGAGAAGCAAAAATCTAAACTTTTTTGTTGTGATGCTACAAAGGCCATGAATTTCTCAAATTTTTTTCATGTAACATGCATATGTATGGAAACGGGGGCTTTGAAGCTTTGATTTAATCTTTGTAAACTTTTTTTGTAAAGGTTTTTTAGACAGTGCCCTTGTGCTACAAAGCCAAGTGCTAAGACCACCCTTTATCATCATGGCCACACATCAAATGGATAAATTCGACAGCACGGGATTTTTGGCATGGGAAGTTAAGATAAAATTTACCTTAATGAAAAAGGGCTTGTAGTCAATTGCAAATGGTAAAGAAAAGAAACCTTCCACTAGAGAAGGAGAGGGAGCATGGTTGCTAAAGGATAAAAACACTATGGCTATTATAGCCTTAGGATTCAGTGACTATTATATACGTCATATAGTTGATGCCAAGGATGCTCTTGATATGCAAGGAACACACTAGATAAAATATTTGGGGCTAAGGGTAAGCACTCTAAGATTGGGTTAAAGATCAAATTTTTTGAGTTAAAAATCAAGCCAGTAGATACTTTTCCTACACACCTCAATTATATGAAAATTTTGATGGCACAATGAGGAGCAGTTGATGCTCGTGTGGAAGGAGAAGATGCTATTGCTGTGCTTCTCAAGAGCATGTCAGTGGAATATGGTCACCTTGTTTCAACCTTGCAAAATTTTCCAAAACCTACCTTGGAAGCCATTAAAGTTGCTTGATTTGAAGAATTCAAGAAAAGCAAGAGAACCACGGTCTTGAAGAAGGAGCTTACTTGATCAACAACAACAAATGTGGTAAAAGCACTAGGTGCACTCATTGTGGTAAAACTGGTCATGTAATGAAAGATTGTGGGTACAAAATAAGCCCAAGATGCAATGCAAATATTGTGGAAAACTAGGACACTTGGAAGATAAGTGCGTCATAAAGACCAAAGCCAATGAAGCCAACATTGTCTCTGAAGACTCACCTCAGAGTGCCTCCAATATGGAGGCAAATTTTGTTGATGCAGAATGGGCCTTTTAAGACTTGGCCACTTTGTTCTTATTTGTTTTATTGGTCATAATTGACCCATAGGGGGGAGGGGGTGTTGGAACCATGGCCATACCCACACTCACTAGATCAAATTTATTTGGTGCATTAGAAAGCTTGACTTTAGACATGGGATGGTATTTGGGACATCTATTGTATTTGGGATATTTAATATATTTAGCATTAGAAGAGTATGGTTTTATGGATGTTCAACTAGCAATCTAGGAAGAAGTGAGTTCCTCAAGTGTGCATAAAAGAGATTCTCATGCCTATATTCTAGCAAGAAGCATTGACAAACACATGGGTTAGGTGATATCATTGATTATGTACTTGATGTAGAGCTTGTGCCTATTTAAGAGGCCCCTCATCAATGGAAGAATGATTGAGTTTTTGATAATTCTATGCTTCATCTATTCATGTGATTAGGTTAATTACTTTGAGCTTAACTCATGCTTAATACCGTGATTAATATCATCTTGCATCCATCATAGCTTATGCTTAGCAAGCCTTTGCCTTGTCATTAGAATCTCTCTTGCCATAACCCATGATCTTTCACTACACCTTATATATGAGGTAAACTAGCCATGATCAACTAATGGTAATGCCCATCTCAGTCAATACCGATCTAATGGCAAGAGAATATCAGGCCTCCATGATGGAAGCATGTCTTGGCATTGAAGGAACTCTACTCGTACCACCTTACGTGGCATTGATGGATTACTCTTGATGATGCGTGATAAGATCATCAATGTAGCCTTTCTAACGAGCATGTACAGGTGGAAGCCAAATGCACTGAAGCCAAAGAGCATGGTCTAGTGTGACCTGCGAGGGGCGAAGTGATCCATGAAGCGGTACAGTGTGGTGTCAAGGATCTCTGATTGTCGAAACATTCGTTGGACTTGGTGCTTCGTAATTTGACTCGTTTCTTGCTCTTGTAAAATGTGTGGTTTCACACTTGGAAGTTTTGCATTAGAGCATTGTATGCAAGGGGAGAAGGCTTGGACGGAATCGTGCAAAAGGGTAGTTAGTTCACATGTGATGTTAAGAGGGGCAAAAGTGTGAGAGATCATGGTAGTACACGTTATGGAGGTCATGATGATGGAAGTGCAAGGGTAATAAGCCACGGGTAATAAGGAGGGGGACAAAGAGAAGCTTATGGGGAAAGGTACTAGTGTAGGTAACTATGGTTGGGTGGGGGCTTGGGGGGGGGTGAATTTGCAACCCTGCCCTAGCCTTCAAAATTTTCAAAATTGAAGGCCTGGGTGCTATCTGTTAGAATTGTGCATCTCAGTAATCTGGGGCTTTACCATTTATCTGGGGTATTTTATTTATCCTGTGAGCAGTCGGCCAGACCTAGAGGCAGTTGGCCAGCTCATTGATGCACTATATAAGGAGTTCCCCATTACTATTATAAAAGGTGATCTTGTCCAACTCTCTCTATCTCCTTTGCACTCTCTCATATGTTTTTTTTTAATGCTTTCGCCTGTGCTATCTCCTTCATGGTATCATACGCTTAGGTCCAGGCTACTCCAAACTCTGCAAATTTGCACACCTTTCCCTCCCTTTGATTTGTGTTTTTCTCCACATCTCTCCCGACTACAGATCTGTGACAATGGTGGTTGCGTTTCCCCAACAGTGCTGCGTTTTCATCCAGCGAGCCGCCTGTTTATTGTGCAGCCCAGTTTTGGTGGCTACATTTTCTCCTACAGAGGCAAGCTGGCCAGTTCCCTTGGCTGCATTTTCTTCTACAGAGGCAAAAGGTGTAGTTATGGCTGTGTTTTCTGCACCGGCATCTATTTTTTGGTGAGTTCTTTGCATTTGGTGCTGCCAGACAAGTGGCCCTATATTGTCTTCTTCCTCCACAAGCCCCTGCCCTTCCGGTAGGAGGTTCTCGATGGATCTTGGATTGTTTTGTTGCTGTCTAGCCTCTTTCTCTCTCAGGTTTGAGAGGGGGACTGATTGTTCTTGGTGACTCACTTTGTTGGAAAGCACTTGCGAGAGATTGAGAGTTGAGATTTGTTCTTTGCTGCTGTGGATATGGCTCCCCCCTATACGAACAAGGATGACAAGTTGAAAGGACCCAACTATGCTCATTGGAAGCTTCAGATGCGGTTTTGGTTCATCCACAAGGGTTTGTGGGACATTGTTCAGGGCACTGAAAGGAAGCTCGAGTGTCCTCAAAACTCTAGGCGGTGGACTCAAGATCATGAGGATGAGTTTGTTGTGGAATTACAAGACTGGGAGAATCGGGACTCGAAGGCGCATTCTGTGCTTGTGCGGTCCATAATCGAGGAGGTCTCACTAGTAGTGCAAATTCTCACCAGTGCTCATCAGGTATGGTCAAAATCGGAGGATCTCTTTGCACGAGATTCATCGATAACGGCAGTTACCTTCCAGGGGCAGCTCTACGGCTTGTTATTTCTAGAGAAAAATTTGATGCAGTCTTTTCTCATTAAGGCCAAGGTTATCCATGACCAGTTACTGTCTATGGGTGCTGCTTTATCCTCTTCTCAGTTGGCTGCTCTTATCCTCACCATGATGTTATTTCTCGATCTTTATGGTGCTAGGTCACATCAACTGAGTTGGATTTTGATGATCTTAGCTCCCTACTTTTGGAGAAGGACTCCATTCTCATCTCACAGGGTAAGTTGAAGGTGTCAGTCAACAGTTTTTATCAGGCACTTTCCTCAGTTCAGAAGAAAGGTCGGAGTCGTCGTTGTCTCTCTTGCGGGAAAAGAGGACATCTGTCCAAGTATTTTTTGTCCAAGAAGAAGGACAAGACGAAGGCGAAGGCTTTATCTCAAGGAAAAGGCAAAGGCACAACACATGATAGTGATACAGATTCTAGTACCACTTCTAGGGCTCCCAAGGCGCTTCCGGCTCAGGAGACCCCACATGGTGTTCTTCTCTAGTACACACGTAGTTTCCCCCCATGTGCTTCCAGCCAGAAGAGGCTTTTGGGCGAGAGAGAGGGCTGATTACAGCTCCACCTACTGATGCATGGGGACTGTGATTCGGAGTTCCAAGCATTAGACATTTGGTAGGACATGGTTATCTTTGGTACAACAGAGATTATGAATTGGAACTGTTCCAAGTTCATTGTTCGAGGCTTTTGGGACGATGTGATGTGTTCCGTCCACTGTTGGGGATCATGGGCACGGTGTGTCCAGCAGCTCATCATCTATTTTTGGAGTTCGTTGCACACGTGTGGGAATTTGTGGCCAAGCAAAGTTCCTTGCTATTGGTGGTGGCATCTTGTTTCGCGGAAACATGTTGGCGGATGCTCTCTCCGAGGTGATTCCAGTATTCGCGATGATGGAGGGTCCATGATTGCATCTTCATTGACTTATCTTCTTCCAACTCTTGCACACTATGAACTGCAGAGGGGGTGTTAGAATTGTGCATCTCAGTGTTATGGGGATTTACCATTTATCTAGGTATTTTATTGTATTTCTCCTGTGAGCAGTCAGCCAGATCACTCATGCACTATATAAGGAGTTCCCCATTATTCACTCCTTCATCCAATTCACTTGCCAATATTTCAACATCCAATTGCTGGCCATTGCCATTGTAAAGCTTCACTGCTGTTATAAAAGGTGATCTTGTCCAACTCTCTCTATCTCCTTTTTTGCACTCTCTCATATGTTTACTGTTTATGCTTCCGTCCGTGCTATTCCTTCACTATCTTGGCCATCATTTCAAGGCCTCTATTAAGGAAAATTTTCTTTTATGGCATTTATTTGCAAGCTTTTTTTAGTGGTAGCTTTCACTTGAAGACTAAAATGGCTTCGATGCCCATTGCAGCCTTCAAGGTTCAGGCTTGAGGGGGGGATAATGAAATCATGGTTGTGAGCCTCCACCATGTTGGAAGTCGATGAGACTGCTTGAAGAGGGCCATCTAGCCATTCCTTTAAATGCAACGAGCCCATGTGTAGTCCAAGCATAGTGAGATAGACTGAAACTGGAGATACTAACCATGTCCTCAAAGAAAATGAGGTGAAAGTAACATGTCCTCAAACTTCTCATACTGTGGTGGAAAGTCACATTTTGCAATGTCGACCACTTTTAGCAGAAATTCTCATCCACATGTACTTAGCCTCCTTATATCTCTAATCACCCATATGACAATGTGAAAAGGTGTGGTCTAAATAGAGCTACATGTGGTCTAAAAAGACCACATGTACTTAGCCTCCTTATATCTCTAATCACCCATGACAATGTTGAAAAGGTGTGGTCTAAATAGAGCTACAATGTCCCCTTTGTACACTAACTCTCACCTGGCTATAGCTTGTGGCTTATGGCAAATCCTACAAGCTCTAGTGTGTTCTTGTGTAAAGAAAAATCTCTCCTCAAGAAAGTCCTTGCAAACCCAATTGATTTGACCACAAAGTCTTGTTAATGTTCTAGGTAGATGCTTTGGTATTTGATGCGGTCTCAGAGATCCTACGCCCCTAGTTAGGGTGGTAATTCTATGAAGATAACACTATTATTGAGGTAAGTGGCCCATTTCCATATTCTCCTTGTCTCATGTACCTACACCATTCCAAGGTTCCTTTGGTCTACATGCAAAGGATTAATGTCATCCCCAACATAAATCTTGGTACCTCTTAGTACTTCCCTCTTAAATATGAAGGCTTGATGTGTGTAACATGAGGAGACATCCTTGAACTTAAGGAGGAGGGGCCTCTCCTTATAGTCATATCTTTCAATATTACAAGCATCTAAAAAATGGGGTTTCTTCCACCCCCATTGGTCTACACAATTTATCCTCTCTTTTCTTCTCTATTTTTCCTTAACCTCTTTTTTAATCCTAGAAAGCTCTTCCTTCTACTGTAGAATATCCATCATAGTGATGAACCTATCTTAGAGGTTGTTTGTCACCTACATTGAACTTAATTTCAAAAGAATTCATTCTTAGTTTTTTAGTGGGATTGTTTCCACATCACATTTGAATGCTAGAAATCTCTTCCTTCTTCTGTAGAATATCCGTCATAGTGATGATCCATCATAGAGGCTGTTTGTCACCTATATTGGACTTAATTAATTGTACATTGAATCCTTCAACTTCGCAAATAATCCATCATAGTGATGAGTCCATCACAGAGGATGTTTGTCACCTACATTGGGCTTAATTAATTGTACACTGCATCCTTCGACTCCCAAATAATCCATCAAAGAGGATGCTTGTCACCTACATTGGACTTAGTTAATTGTATCATTATTAGTTTTCTAGTGGGATTGTTTCCATATTGCACTTCAAGTAGTGTAAGAGAATGGGGACTACTACAGGCAAAGGACTTACAAACTAGAAGGGCACAAAAACATGCATAGAATTTCCCGCAACTAGAAACCTGAGTGGGTGGGCTTCTCACATAATATATATAATGCTTATGCTTAATAATCTCTTGTTGTGGTGTCATTGTCTTAGGATGCTTTATGATCCACCTTCAAACTTTAAAAGCATGTACATCATGTGTGGGTGATGCATGATCCTATGTCCCATCATTCTCACCAGTGAAAAGATGCAGGGGGGAAGAGAGCTTGAGCTCTTGCAAGCACACACACACTCACAAAACCCTAATAGAGAACACACAAGGTGAGAGGCTAAAAATCTTCTTCTTCTTTACTCAACACTCAACACACCATATACAAGATAAGAGTACACATAATATGAAAGGTACTCAACCAATACATACGAGGGTTCTCTATAGTGTGAACCCACTAAATGAGCTGGCGCTATAACTATGCCAGTCTCTAGAATGGCTGTCACATAGCCTATCATCCCACTGGCCGCATATCACCCAAGATCTCACCAACCATGCCAGTGGTGTAAGTGTGGGACCTATCCCCCATGCGGGTCGTCAGTGTCCACCGCCTCACTAGATGAGCTCGATATCTCAACACTCCCCCTCGAGCTCAACTCCATCTCATGTACACCAAGCGAAGCCCTGAATTTGCGGAGCTTCTCTGTACCCAATGCTTTGGTGAAGATGTCAGCTACCTGATCCTCTGTGCTGACATAAACAAGGTCAAGGTCTCCTGCCAAGACCTTCTCTCTGACGAAATGATAGTGGATGAAAAACTGGGTTCTTGGCCAACTGTATACTGCTAATGTTGTCACAGAAAATGACAACTTGTCTATCCACTGATAGACCCAAATCTACAAGTAGCTTTCTCAACCAAGCTACCTCACATGCTGCCATAGTAGCTCCTCTGTACTCGGCCTCTGTACTGGATAGAGCAACCGTAGGCTGCTTCTTACTGCTCCAAGTCACAGCAGCACTCCCCAAAGAAAACATGAAGCCACTAGCAGATCTTCTATCTGAGATACTACCAGCCCAATCAGCATCTGTGTACCCATGTACACATATCTCTGTCCCAGTCTCATAAAATAGTCCACAATGCAAAGTAGACCTCACATACCTCAGTATGCGTCTCAATGCATCCAAATGCGGTTTCCGTGGAACCTACATAAACTGACTCACCAACCCAACAACATAGCTCAAATCTGGTCTGGTGATCGTCATGTAGATCAAGCTTCCTACTATGCGCCTATACATAGTAGGATCCTCCAAGATCTCTCCCGAATCTGCACTCAACTTGCCATTCTGATCCAATGGCACGGAAATAGGCTTACAGCCTGTCATACCATACTTGGACAACATGTCCAAGCCATACTGTCTCTATAGTAATCCAATACCATGTGGTGACCTAATCACCTCAATGCTCAAGAAATATCTGAGCTCCCCCAGATCCTTCATCTCGAACTTCTATCTAAGTAAGATCTTTACATCAAAGATCTCTGCATCATGGTCCCCCGTAATGATCAAGTCATCTACGCAGATGACAACAAGCACAACCCCTCTATCACCATGTCTCACATACAGCGAGATGACAACAGATGACAACAAGCACAACCCCTCTATCACCATGTCTCACATACAGCGAGAAATCTGCATTGGCTACATGAAAGCCAATAGTGACAAGATATTCAGACCATGCTCTTGTTGTCATCTACGCAGATGACAACAAGCACAACCCCTCTATCACCATGTTTCACATACAGCGAGAAATCTGCATTGGCTACATGAAAGCCAATAGTGACAAGATATTCAGACCATGCTCTTGGTGCTTGTTTTAAGCCATACAAGGCTTTCTTCAACCTGCAAACATACTCGGGGTGACCCACATCCTCATAACCAGGTGGCTGCTACATATACATCTCTTCTTACAAATCCCCATGCAAGAATGCATTCTTTACATCCATTTGATGTAAATACCATTGCTTTGACGCAGCCACTGCTATCACAACTCTCACTGTTGCCATCTTGGCAACTGGGCTGAAAGTTTCCTCATAATGAATGCCATATGTCTACGCATATCTTTTGGCTACCAATCTAGCCTTGTACCTGTTTATGCTTCCATCACTGTTATGTTTTACTTTGTACACCCACTTGCATCCAATGGCTTTCTTGCCTTCAGGCAATTGCAGTAAATCCCAAGTCTCATTTCCATATAGTGCATCCATTTCCTCATCCATAGCTTTCTCCCAACACACATTTCCAACAGCCTCATCAATGCATGTGGGCTCTACAACTTGCACAACCTTTGCCATATATGCATAGTGATGTGCCACATAACCATCATATGTAAACCTCTGCACAGGGTTTTTCACTCTCCCAGATCTTCGCTGCTTTTCATTCATGGCTTCCATAGCCTTCTTTACACCAGGTGCTCTCATAGCTGGGATCCCAAGCTCCTCATCAAGGCTCATATCTGAGCCACTAGACTCTCCATCAACATGAGAATGCCCTGCAGAAATGTCAGGCATACCAAGGGGCTCAACCACTTTCTCTTTTCCTTTACGTGATGTACTAATCACATTTGCAGGACTGGTATTATGACGCAGCCTGCCACTCCATGGTCTATCAACAGACCCACTAGATGAGGACTCTCCTGGTCCACTCAAAGACTGTGATTGCTGACCTGCATTCTGTGCAACCACACTTCCACTCACATCAGTCCCAACAGCTTCTTCTTAACACAATAAAAGTATTCACGTGCATCATTACATTGCCTTTGCCAATTTCCACGTCGTCTTTGACTCCCCCTACCTCTGAATTTGCCTCTTCCACCTGTGTGTTGTTGATGTTGTTGTTGTGTATTCTGGGATTGTTGTTGCTGCTACTGCTGGCCATAATTCTGATTACCTGTTCGGCCACCTCCTTGACCGCGTCCACGGCCTTCTCTACCTCGTCCTCTACCTGAACTTGTGTAGAAGGCCTGTTGCTCTGAACTGTTTTTGTTTTGTGAAGACTGTTGGTCTTCACCCAAGCTCTTCTCTTCTATAATCAGCATAGACACCAAATCTGTAAAGTTGGGAATGTTTTTCCGAGTCTGAATAGACGTCTTGAACGCCTTGTATTGTGGCCCGAGACCATGTAGACAGACTTCCACCTTATCATCATCATCTACTGACACACCAATAGATGCAAGGGATTCCACAATACCCTTTATCTTCAATGCATAGTCATTCACAGACATGCTCTTTTTCTCCACAGTATGAAGTTCATTCTTCAACTGTATCTTACGTGTCTTGGTATTTGTTTCATAGAGTTTTACCAAGGTGTCCCACGCCTCCTTGGGGGACTTGGCATCCTGAATGTGCCCAATCATGGTGTCCTGTATACTAATGGAGAGCCAATACATAACTTTCCTGGCTCCTTGGTTCTAGTCTTTAAACTCTTTCACATCTGCAGCAGTCGGATTTATGTCCGGTATCTGTGGTGCCTCTTCATGCTCACCTTATATGTAGTCCCAATAGCCCTTTCCCATCAGGAAATTCGTCAACCTGAACCTCCAAGCATGGAAGTTATTCTTATCAAGCTTCTCAGCCACAATCTGTGTTATGCCATCATTTGACATCTTGCCAGACACAATTTTACCAGAAACATCACTCTGGTTTGTCCTACACAAACTGCTATATTTCTGCAGCGGTACTGTAGTACTCTCAAATGTCACAACCAGTGACCTCAATGTGCATACATACACCCAATGGCAATTGTTGACCTCTTTGTAGCACCCACAGTGTCTGCACAGCCAATCTGTCTTCCTGCAGTTCTTAAAACAGATTTCTGCAGAGAATCGATGACTTACCCGCAGTGCTCGAAATCGTTTGCTTTCTGAGAAACGGAGGTCTAGACGCATCCGAAACGCATTTTCGGCCCGAAAAATTCCATCCAATAGGACAATACAGTTGCCCTATAGCTTTACTCCCACGAAGAAGCTCCTCAATCAAAGATCGTTTACCGGTGCCTCCCGTAGAGCTCCCGACAAGGGTGTAGTCACCAATACAAATAGGGAAGAGTAGTTGGAGCTCTTACCCTCGTACCGCTTCCTGTGGTTCTCTTGCTTGCAGCTCAGCCCTTAGCAGCACGAACCAGGCTCTGATACCATGAAAAGATGCAGGGGGGAAGAGAGCTTGAGCTCTTGCAAGCACACACACACTCACAAAACCCTAATAGAGAACACACAAGGTGAGAGGCTGAAAATCTTCTTCTTCTTTACTCAACACTCAACACACCATATACAAGATAAGAGTACACATAATATGAAAGGTACTCAACCAATACATACGAGGATTCTCTATAGTGTAAACCCACTAAATGAGCTGGCGCTATAACTATACCAGTCTCTAGAATGGCTCACACAGCCTGTCATCCCACTGGCCGCATATCACCCAAGATCTCACCAACCATGCCAGTGGTGTAAGTGTGGGACCTATCCCCCAAGCGGGTTGTCAGTGTCAACTGCCTCACTAGCTGAGCTCGATATCTCAACAACCAGGAGGGTATCCATGAGAGATGATTGGCCACTCGTAGAGCAGAACACTAGCTAAGACGGAGCCTTAGACTATGTTTCTTGAGAGGTGCATTTGTTCCCTCTCTTACGACCCCTATCCTAAGGGAAATCTCTAGCAAAGTGCGTCTGCTCTATGCTGATTGGGCTGACCATGATCAAGCCTACCTACATTGTCCATACATTGCTTCAATGGACTGTTAGGTCCCAAAAGCAACGCAAATTCCTCAATAAGCTCATTGTCATGAGCAAGCACCATAACCCTCAAAACAATTTCTGCTGAAGATAGTGACCACCTAGCATTGTCAAGTGCGAATCTTCAAGAGATTTTCAAGGTAAATACAAACCATCTAGTTGTGCATATAACAATGTGAATGTGTTAACACTCAAGAAAAATGTGAATGTGTTAACACTCAAGAAAAATGCAAAGACGAGAATCTCCTAAGAGGGTCTCAAGACCAAGGATCAAATAAGATCAAAGACCAAAGCTTGCAAAGATCAAGGTACCAAAGGTGCACACATGAGGTGAGAGACCTCCTCGACATTGAACATCCGCTCAAATGAGAATATGAAGTCTCCTCTAATTTTGAGAGGACCTTGAGTGTTTGGGGGTGTAGACATGGGTCAACAAAGTTTTCATTTAAGGAAGGTGCTAAAGATAGTGTGATAATCTAGTTAATATCAAAATTTTCCTAGTTGACATAATGGTCTAAGTTCACTTGTAAATGAATAAAGTGTGAGTGATATAAGGAGGCATAATGGGTGTGGATATGAAAAGGTACACATGTAATAATGTTCATGTGAAAGGTCATAACCACCTTCACCTTCATCTTGTAGTCATACACAATTAATGTAACTCAAGAATTCTCAAGAAATAATGAAATAAGCAAGCTTTCATCAAATCAACACATTTTTCTCTTTCTTTATTTCTATATACTTGCTATCCTATACATCACCACGTGAGAGAGAATGTGTGTGTGTGTGTGAGAGAGAGAGGCCCAAATTTACAACATAAGGTATGGCGAGAAGGTGGCACAATTCTCTTCTTAAATTTATAAACCTATGGGAGCATGCCCTTCCCTGTTTACAAAATCACTTTCAATGTTAAAAGTGTAGAGAATTATTTTTTTTTATCACAGCACACTCCATAACATGGAATAATTTAATTATGTTGTTAAAGGCTTGAAGTTATTGTCATTGAGGTTCCTCTTGCTATCTTAAATGCCCAAAGATGTGGAAGAGGGAGAGAAAAATAAACTAAGATAAAGATGCTTCTTGGAAAACTAAGATGCAAGGTTGATATACATACATACATCCATTACTTACATGAGTGCATATATACTTACCTTCAAGCACACATAAACTCATATTTATGTCATGAAGTGTAGACTCTTGTCACCATTAAAGACATTTGAGTTTATATGCATAGCCATTCATTGATAATTATGCATAATCTAGCATGATATGGGCACCTATCTCAATATAACAATGCCAATAAACTTACCTTAACAATGCTTTCAAAATATTTATGCAATAATAATTCTCAAGAAGATAGGCCTAATTCTTGCCAACAACACTAGCTCTTTCATGAGTTGTGATTTTTCCTTGACAAAAAGGCTTTTATAAAAGCTTGTAATTCAAGACAGATAACAACTCTCTTGAGTTTTTCACCAAGCTCTCATCTTTTCTGACAACATGTACATGGTCGGGTACATGTACCATTGAAGCAACCACTGAAAGGAGCTCGAGACTTGAGCCCAAACTCGAGGTGTTTGCAACACACAGTCTACCTCTCAGCTCTTCTCCATATCCCAATAGCTACGATCACCTCCACCTGTTTGGTACCTTAAAATGGAATCAGAAGGCTTCAAATGCTCTTAGGCTTGTGCACCCATTGACTTCTCTACTCTCTACCAAGACCAATCTAACAACCTCTAGGATGCTCTTTTTAGGCTTAGTTTAGATTCTTCTCACCAGAAAACGATTCCGGATGAAAAGGCACTTGTAGAGGAGGAGGATTAATAGCTGAAGCTTGGGGAGCTTGGGGAGCTTGGGGAGCTTGGGAGTGTAGCTCCGTGAGTTGTTGTTGTAGATCAAGCACAGTGGCATACAAAGTATCCACTTGTGGACATGCAAGAGGTTGAGGAATAGGAGAAGGTTGTGTCGAAGGTAGAGGAGGTTGTACATAACCCGTATACTGAGAATACGGAGTAGCAAACTGTGAAAAAGCATGTAAAAAGTTGGGATCCACACTTGTTTGTAAAGCATGTATGGGTTGTCCCACCTACTGAGGGAACAATTGTGGTATACTAGGTTGAACTGTATCGCCACCCTGCGTAGGAGCAATAGATACTGTAGTTACCCCAAGTTGAATTGTTGCAGGAGAGGCTGATCCACCTCCACAGATGAAACCAAGGTATCCATGTATTCAGCCATGAATCTGTCCAGAAAGAGTACTTGTAAAGAAAGTAAAAGCTTGAGGTGGAGGTGTACACTTGTCTAAATAGGCGAGAGCAGAGGTGATGCACAAAATAGAGATCAAAAGCAAGTAGCTCAAGGTGTTAAAAGGCACAAATTCTGGTTGACTTCAGAATTTTGTGTGCATAAGTGACCAAACACCCTAAAAAGCTTACTTGATGCCAAAAGCTTACTTGACTTCAGAATTTTGTGTGCATAAGTGACTTCAGAATTCAAAATTCTGGTTGACTTCAGAATTTTGTGTGCATAAGTGACCAAACACCCTAAAAAGCTTACTTGAACAACTCAAATATGCGCCCACCAAAAAAGCTCCAAATCGACCTGTTGTTTCTGTTTGTCTGTCTGTTTGTTTGTTTGTTTGTTTGTTTTTTTTGGCCAAAAAGCACCACGTGTGCTTTTTTACACGCACCACTCACCACGCACCTACAGGCTACCAGCCACACATAGAGTACTCGGCCCTTGCTGATATGTGCCCACATTCTGGCCATCCAGCCCAGTTATGGGGCGTCCCCCTTCACACCCGGGCATGCCCACTCATGGGTACCACGGCCACACATGGGCAGTCACACAGGACAGCCTGAATCAGCTCACAGCAGCCTCTCTCTGTGCTGCTCTGGGCAGTGCCCGTACAGCCGTCTACACGTCAAAACCTCCACGCATCATCATCTCTTCACACCTCTCTTTCCTCCTGTATCATGGCGACCAGCAGGGCTGTTCACAGCAGCTCTAGATCAACCTCAAATCTACAGATACCACTAGTAGACAGGTTGACCAGCCCGCACAGAAACCCTAATAGTTCAGCCATGGAGAAAAAAGCTATGGGATGAAGCCTAGAGATGCAAATGCGCAGGTACAAACAAAAGGTTTTAGGGCAAAGAATTCCCCCGCATAAGACTCAAAAAAGCACCAACAGCACGATGCTTTTCTCTCTGCTTTTTCACATGGATATCGAGTTCTTTGCAAAACTCCCACACATCCAACCACACTGATCTTCTCCCTTGATCCTGGCTACTCCCCGCCTTCCGTCCAAGCACCTAGACCTTGGAAAGCGAAAAAGCAACCCGATGAGTTAAGCTCCGGAAGATCCAGGTGACGGATTTTCTCCTCTCCTCCTTTCGGAGATTTCCAAGCTTAATCCAAGTAGGTCGTGCTTTGATACCAATGTAAAGCCCCAACCAGATAAACCCTACGATTAAGCATAAACATGGAAACAAAAGGCCCACAACAACCACAGAGCCATTTAGGCTCACCCCCCAGCAAGGGGAACAGTAGCATCCGAGACATGGCTCCACGTGCAAAGTCCCAGGCCTCCCATACCACCAGTACACACCCATTGGATGTAAGCACGGAGTAGTCTCAAGGCCTCGAGTCCAGGTCTGAGGAGCTCTCTCTCAAAACTGACCCATAAAGTGACTTATATAGGCCTCCTATAAACCAGGAGCCAAATATAGCATATGTCTCACAAAAGTTACTAATCCCCCCACTTAAGATGCCTAACCCTGAGCTATGGTTAAGGGTCTTAACCCCCTAATTAGCACATGTCTCATAAAAGCTACTAATCCCCCCACTTAAGATGCCTAACCCTGAGCTATGGTTAACCCAACCCGAGGGTCTTAACCCCCTAGTTAGCCCTGGGACGTAATAGTAGGCAAGGCGAGTAGAGTGGGACATGAAGAGCATGGAGAAGGCGAGTAGAAATATAGAGGCAAGGCTTGGCAGTAGTCTAATGGCAGCACACTACCTGCAAACACCAAACAATAGCAAGGTAACCAGTCTGTAGACATGGGCAAAGTTGGCAGACAAAAGGCATTAGGGGGAGAAGGAATGGTGGAGTCCTAACAGTGGGGGGACACTCAAATTATTACAAATATCATACATGTTTCATGCTTGCTATACCTAGAGTTGAGGCTTTTAGAAATTGGCATAAGTATGTTAGATTTCTGGTCAGTTACTCCGAGGGGCACATACGTTGCCTTCACATTGGTTGAGAGAGGGCACACTGCCAGATATCTTGGATGCCAAGTTGGGATAGACATTATACCTCCCCATTAATTTGTCCTGTGCTCATGAGCATAAAGAAAAGCTCCTAGAAAGCTTGATGTGGTGTCTAGAGCCGAGGTGGTAAACCAGGTGTTGCTTGCCACAACTTGGTATGTCACTTCTTGTTTGTGCTATGACGATGGATGCATTAGAGAATTGTGTAGGGTGATTTGCAACTTCTTATGATGAGGGCTTGATGGCATTAGATACCAGGGCTAGTGTTGCTTGGGAAACTAACCTTCCCAAACACGAAGGGGGATTGAACATCATTGATCCAAAGATCCAATGCAAAGCTCTAGAGATCCAATGCAAAGGTCTGCTTTGCAAGCTATTGGTTAGAGCATTTCTTCCTGGTAGCGAGCCATGGAAGGATTTCTTCATGTACCATATTCTTAGATGTGTCCTTAAGAGCGGTGGTGAATGGAAGCACAACACATTTTATTTTTTCTGAGGTAGATTACCGCACCTCCTTGTCCTCACTGGTTTTTCTTCATCATTCGGGCTTGGACTAGTATGCGGATATTTTTGCAAACCCTTGGGTGCAACAAGATATATGCAGTGGCCAGGCTCAGAGAGATGTGCAACGACAATCCTTGATTGGAAGAATTTTTGAAGTCTTCCAGCTGATATAAGAGAGTCATGTCAGAGGGAGTCAATGGATTGCATAGATTAATAAGCTATACCACTGGATCACCGGTATAGTCTTAGATGAGTATCACCACTTGCGGTTGGGCGTTTTTTCTTGGACAAGCGTGTCCCGTCAAGTGATGGGATTCCCAGAACGGAGGAGGAAGAGGCTGTTGCCTTCTATTCCATTCAGTTTGGATGGCTGATGGAGAGATGTGATGTATAGGTGATCACACATGGCTTTGTGATTTGTCAAGTGAGAGTAGTAGGTTGCTCTAGGAAGGGTTGGTATACTGACCCCTCCCCAATGATGGTTACTCATGCTTCATAGTGCCTATGGCTATATGGTGGATGGCCTATCAGATATCTACATTCGGACCCTGGTGAGTGGGAATGGACTGATGTGAATAACCCCATGAGGAGCGTACCTTGCTTCAGCTACACTATGTAATCCCAAGTTGCTCATGCTTGGACAGACCCAAAGAGTTTCCCACTCTTACGCCTCACTATGAGGTGTATGACATTGCAAAACCCATTCACAGGAGATTTTGGGAGAAACTATGACACACGTACGTGAGGAGCCAAGTATCCTATTTCTTCTGGCTGTTTTTACACGGTGGGATCTATTTTTGGTGTGGACTCCTCTTGTCCTAGATGCTCAGCTCCATCCAAGGCAGACCGTATCATTACTTATGGAGTGTAAAGGAGCACAGAGGATCTGGGTATCTATATCCCAGCTGTTGGGCAGATTGAGGAGTGATCCTACCTAACTTAACCCAGGGGATAGAGTACTTGGGGGGTTCACCTAAAAATATGTAGGTGTAGTACGTGAGTTCAAACGAAAGGGTTTTTTAACTCAAAGTTTTAAGGTAAATTTACAAAAATACATTTACAAAAAGGTTTTTATTAATTGATTTGGGAAAAAAAACGTAAGTCTATAAAGAAAAAGGGATCATTCTATTCATCGGTCTTGGGTTTTTTAAATACCTCTGAACGCACGTGATACATAGGGTTTTTTAGTAGTGCACCCCCCCCGAGATATAGAGTCTCGCTTTCATACGGTGAAGGTCATTGGTTCGAATCCAATAGTAATTGGGGGCACTATGCTTACATAAAAAAGCCCCATACGAATGGAGGAGAAGAAAATACCATGTTTCCACTCTCATAAATCTGTTGCATTCTCTCGCCCTCGCCCTCGCCCGCACCCTCCCCGCCCCTTCCCTCCCCAGAAAAGAGGCTTCTTTCTATTAAGTAATATAAAATCATACAAAGGGAGATCTCACGCCAAAAGGTGGGGAGATCTCAACCAATCGGGGGCTTTTTGTCTGCGCATATTTGCTGCATTTTTTCTGTGCATCTCTAGAAAATCCATGATCTCCCTTTGTATGATTTTATTTTACTTAATAGAAGTCTCTTTTCTGGATTAAAAAAGAAACTCTGAATAGTTGTCCTCGGGCATTTAGTATTTTGATATTGCTGGAACTATGTGAAGTAGAGCCTCGAGGGGGTTCTCTATTTTGAAACCTTGCATATCACGTGCATTCAGAGGCAAAAGAAATCCCCTATTTTAGATACCCTTGAGTAAACCCCTGATGTCATGCTCACCTGGAGTTTTGGTTTTACAGATTTTCTTCCTTTTCTCCTCGTCAGGCACTTGGAGTTTCATCATTAGGGACAATTCCCTTTAGCAGGTAAGCCAATATAGAGCCCTCCTTTAAAAAAAACAAAAAAACATACTGATGTCATATTAGAGCTGATGAGGCATCATGGCAAGATGAGCCTCATTTTTCCACTTCATTTCCCCAGTGAATTTGATGTAGCAGTCTTACATAAAGCCTCTTGGCTGGATACTAAGTCCTTATGAAGAAAGAACTTTGAGCCACCTCAACTTTGGAGTTTCCGCACCATCTCCATGGATTCTGCAGAAAGGATATATTGAAAATTATCAGACACCAGCTTCTTTGCGACGTCAACAAATGCAATCTCGAATCAGTGTTCCAGGTTCATATGTAAGAGAGAAGAGTGGCAGACGTGCATGAAATGCAGCTCTGCCAGACTGATGTGGCTATCCAAACTGGTAAGAACTGGCCTGCAAAGCTGATCATTCCATACCAAGGAACTTGTCACCAGCAGTGAAATCATAGGTTGTAGATTACGGAGCGAACATGGATGCTCAGGATTGTAAAAGAAAGTGTTGGCATGCAAAGCTCATTCCATGCGAAGGAACCTGTCACCTTTGGATGCTCAGGATTGTAAAAGAAATAGTTGGCTTCTTTTTGGTTGAAAAATTAATCAGAACAATTTTGGTAGAAAATATTACTTTTTTCGGTGAATGAACATACTTTGTATGTTTTGTAATCTGAATATCTATCCATGATGAATATCGAACCATAGAAAAATTAAAGTGTACGAAACAAGCTAATGTATCTATGTGATGGTACATGATGACAATGTGGTCATACAATTAATAGAGGGCAAAACAGCCACATCATTTTTATGTCATTGAAGGATAGTATTGATTTACGCTTGATGGGTAGAGGGGTGAGCCCTTAGAGATTTGGGGGGTGTGGCTCACAAGGGATCGTGCTCGCACACTAATGATGTCTTCGAAAGATCCAAAGGGGAAGAGAGAGAGAGAGAGAGAGAGTTTATTGAGACGAAAAAGGTAGTACAATGTATCCATGAAGAAAACTGAATCATGGAAAAAATGAGTATGAAACTAGTTACATGAGCTATTATCAATGTGATGCTACATGATGACCATACGTGTCCATACAATGATACCGTCCTTCTCTAGAATAGAGTGCGTGCCAGCCATAACATATCCCACATATCCCCTATGTGATGGGAGCTCACCATGTTGTCGAAGGATATCCTGGAAGTTGTTGATGGATATCTTGGATCTGCTGCAGTTGTTAGGTGGAGGAATGAGGCCTCTTAAGATCTAGTGCATCTAACTCTAAGAAGGGATCACACTTGCTCAGTAGTAGTGACACACCATATATGTGTGGGGTTGAAGGATCATGCGTGCATGTAAGTTTTGGTGGGTTTGGTTGGTCTTGTTGTTGTTCCGGTTGGGCCTTTGTAATCAATGGTTGTGACTCTATGATTGAGGTATGGAAGGCACCACATTGGTTGGGCCTTTGTAATCAATGGTTGTGACTCTATGATTGAGGTATGGGAGGAACCACATTGGTTTTTGAGATAAGATGATGAGGTGAAAGTAACATGTCCTCAAACTTATCATACTGTGGTGGAAAGTTACATTTTGCAATGCCGACCACTTTTAGATGAAATTCTCATCCACATGTAGTTAGCCTCATTATATCTCTAATCACCCATGACAATGTTGAAAAGGTGTGGTCTAAATAGAGCTACATGTGGCCTAAATAGACCACATGTACTTAGCCTCCTTATATCTCTAATCACCCATGAGAGTTTTGAAAAGGTGTGGTCTAAATAGAGCTACAATGTCACCTTTGTACACTAACTCCCACCACCCGGCTATAGCCTATGGCTTATGGCAAATCCTACGAGCTCTAGTGTGTTCTTGTGTAAAGAAAAATCTCTCCTCAAGAAAGTCTTTGCAAACCCAATTGATTTGACCATAAAGTCTTGTTAATGTTCTAGGTGGTTGCTTTCATATTTGATGCGGTCTCATAGATCCTACGCCCCTAGTTAGGGTGGTAATTCTATGAAGATGACTCTATTATTGCGGTCAGTGGCCCATTTCCATATTCTACTTGCCTCTCATGTACCTACACCATTCCAAGGTTCCTTTGGTCTACATGCAAAGGCTTAATGTCATCCTGAACATAATTCTTGGTACCTCTTAGTACTCCCCTCTTAAATATGAAGGCTTGATGTGTGTAACATGAGGAGACATCCTTGAACTTATGGAGGAGGGGCCACTCCTTATAGTTATATCTTTCAATATTACAAGCATCTACAAAATGGGGTTTCTTCCACCCCCATTGGTCTACACAATTTATCCTCTCTTTTCTTCTCTATTTTTCCTTAACCTCTTTTTTAATCCTAGAAAGCTCTTCCTTCTAGTGTAGAATATCCATCATAGTGATGAACCTATCTTAGGGGCTGTTTGTCACCTACATTGAACTTAATTTCCAAAGAATCCATTCTTAGTTTTCTAGTGGGATTGTTTCCACATCACATTTGAATCCTAGAAAGCTCTTCCTTCTTCTGTAGAATATTCATCATAGTGATAAATCCATCATAGAGGCTGTTTATCACCTATATTGGACTTAATTAATTGTACACTGGATCCTTCAGCTTCCCAAATAATCCATCATAGTGATGAGTCCATCATAGAGGATGTTTGTCACCTACATTGGGCTTAATTAATTGTACACTGCATCCTTCGACTCCCATATAATCCATCAAAGAGGATGTTTGTCACCTACATTGGACTTAATTAATTGTATCATTATTAGTTTGCTAGTGAGATTGTTTCCATATTGCACTTCAAGTGGTGTAAGAGAATGGGGAGTAGGGTAAACTTGTTGTAAAAATGGGGGAGAGACAAAGATAAACTGAAACTGAAATGAGAGCAAGACTAGAGGAAAACACAAAGCATAGACATACCTTGACATGAGTGTAGACAAGACACAAGATTGATACTTTCATTGATGTGCACCTACAATATATAGGTGAGAAGTACAAGATTGAGTAGACTGACTTATGGGATAAATGTAGAGGTGCCACATGGCACTAGACTCAAGACACAAAGACTCAACTGAAACTAGACTAGAGAAATAGTACACCTAGTTATTTCCAACACCCTCCTTAAGTGGACACTAGGAGGAAGACAAAAGGACAAGACTATAACATGACAAAAGATAAGACCAAGACAGAGAGACTAGACAAGGATTGAGAGACAAGCTAGAAGACAAGATGGACAAGACTAGAAGACAGACATAAAGACTGATAGACTGAGAGACAAGACATGAGAGACAAAAGATCCTGAGACACCCCTCCTCAAGTGATATCCTCATATGGGTCCACAAGGGTAGGGACAAGAGTGGATCATAGACAGACAGAGAGAGAGACAATCAGCCAGTAGAGTGGTCCCACAGAGAGAGAGACTTTTAGATAGACATGAGAGAGACTGACAGATAGAAGATAAATGGGGACATAGACAGAAAATGCCAAAAGAATGTGGGTAGCTAATCCACAAAAGAGAGGCATATAGACTGATAGATAGAGTGTCAAAGACATGTGACAGGATAGACACACAAGATAGACACATAGACAGAGAGACTGACTGATTGTAGATAGATAGAGAGATGGACCTAGATAGATAATCCCTCCTCAAGGGCAATCCTCCTGCTAGAGTGGGTAATGCAGGGGTGCCTCTTGGATAGGGACAAAGATAAGTCCATGTAGACAAATAGACACGACATTACCCCATGATCTACATCATTGGTGATCAATGGTGGTAGATAGCATGAAAGCATAGACAAATATGAGAGAGATGGGAAGGTCTTACCATATTTGGCAGTGTCTAATCCCGTACATGAGAGACAGATAGATGAAGGGAAGGTCTTACCACTTGCTGAAATGCAAGGGCAGTGTCTAATCCCATGAAAACTGAAAATTAAATTTTTATATTTTGAGTATTTTTCGAAAGTAGAAGACTGAAAATTACATCTAGATATCCTGATTTGATTACTCCAGCTTGAGCAGGTCTTCCCTCTTTCAAAACCATATCTTTGACAGTCTATCCAGAGGGATAAACCATGAATGCTGAAAGTAATCATGAAGCATGAAGAACTTGCTAGAGTCGTGAAAGTGAGTGGGCATTAGGGCCAGGCTGAGGATTGTTAAAAGAAGAGCATCCATACCTCGAAATTTGCAGAGCCAGGAGAGCAGCCTTTATGCTTGGAACAGATCAGCAGGAGAACAAGAGTAGAAGAAGACTTTGACGATGTAGCTTAAGGTACAGCTCAAAAGTGAATGCTGAGTGATAGTGATCTTCAGTTGATGCACAGGACCAGTCTACACGAGTGGCAAGGAACAAGAGCCACAAACTAGTAGAGGCTAGTGGTTGCAACCATAAACAAGGACTGAAGCATCAAGACAGGACCGGATTCTTCCAGCAAATGATCAAGGCTGTAACTGAACTGGATAGCTGAAACAAGGCTGCTGAATATTTTCAACTGCAGGGCGGGGAAGATATTTGAACATGATGATGCCTTCGATGAAGGTCGCCCAGAGTGATGTGCCCCAAACCGTAGAAAAGCTGAGGAGGTAGGTCAGGCGGAGAGGCACCATAGTGCTGCTGTTGGTAGAGGTGCTGCCCACATCCTCGAATCCAGAGGTGAGGGGATCCAGGGAGGAAACCACCACAAAAAAGTGTGAGATCCGCTCCGGCCAAGCCAAAAGCCAAGCCAAGCGGATGCATGCTGAAGCTGGGCCAGAAGTTATTGACAAGAAAGAGGGCCGAAATATTGGACTCCCCAGGTAAGAGCTTGTAGGGCGGATCTCAGCCAAAACTGCCACAGTGCCCAAGGAGTGCTGCGCAGATAGAACAAGAGCTCATAGGCAGGTTTTGAGCGCACACAAAGCTGAGTCGACTGCACTAGGCCAGCACAGGAGAGTGGCAACGGTTGGTGAGGTCGAGACTCGATATGCAGCACGAACAGGCTGGAGTCATCTTTCTATGCATAGAATCAAATTTATTAAAAATAACACTTTTAATGAAAAAATTTCCTTTATGCATCTTTCTATGCATAGAATCAAATTTAATAAGAATAACACTTTTATAATAAAAAAATTCTTTTATGCATCTTTCTATGCATAAAAATCAAATTTAATAAGAATAACACTTTTGTAATTAAAAAAATTTTCTTTATGCATCTTTCTATGCATAGAAATCAAATTTAATAAGAATAATATTTTTAAAATAAAATAATTTTCTTTATGCATCTTTCTATGCATAGAATCAAATTTAATAAGAATAACACTTTTATAATAAAAAAATTTCTTTATGCATCTTTTTATGCATAGAATCAAATTTATTAAGAATAACACTTTTGTAATAAAAAAATTTCTTTATGCATCTTTCTATGCATAGAAATCATAGGTGAATATGTACATGGAGTAATTAGAATATTTCTTTTAGATGCAAAAATGGTGGGAATTACTCTTTTGGAATAACATAAAAATAAATTTTCTTTTTTCACAAAATTTTAGAAAGTTTTGCCATAACCTCCTTTGTATGGCTGACCATTTCTCATTTTTATCGTTCTGTATTTAACTTAATTAACGTATCCCAATACTTCTAGATCCAGGTCTGAATTCCAAACAGAATTCCTTGAATTCTGTTAACTTGATCCTCAGATCAAAATCAAAAGTCTTAACTTAGTTTCAGATTCGGTGGGTGTTTTGAGTACATTTTTTCGGAACTGGGCACATCGTCCTTGATTGAAACTGACGAAGGAATTAGGTCTTGGTCAAATGTCTGAATCAGAGTTTGGGCCTGGAAAGGTTCTTCCTAAACTATTTTTCTCAAAAGGTTCTTTCTAAACTATCTTTCTCGAAAGGTACTATTTCAATTTCTCTTTTTCTAAATTTTGTTCGACGAATATTTGCTTTATAGATTTCTAAAACATGAATTTCTTATGAGGAATAAAATAATCATTTATCTCGATCTCCGACTTCGATAGTTTAATTGAATTTTCTCATTCCCATCTTAGTGAATATGAAACGGTAGAATTTCCTCTCACATATTATCTGCTTATTCATTTTTTCAATTTTTACGAAAAATTAACAGAGGATTAAGGTGAACCCTTATTTAATTATAAAGATTCTATATGCATATTATGCATAAAATCCAATTCTGATGAAAGTCACACTTTTATCATCATAAAAATCATTTATGTTGAAAATCACTCTTTATCATGAAAGAATTTCTTTTATGCATATAAATCATTTATGATGAAAATCACTCTTTTAATATAAAAGAATTTCTTTTATGCATATGTTTATGCATAAAAATCATTTATGATGAAAATCATACTTTTAATATAAAAAATATATATTTTATGCATATGTTTATGCATAAAAATCATTTATGATGAAAATCACACTTCTAATATAAAAAAAATCTTTTATGCATATGTTTATGCATAAAAATCATTTTTGATAAAAGTAACACTTTTATAATAAAAAAATATTCTTTTATGCATACTTTTATGCATAGAAATCAATAATGATAAAAGTAACACTTTTATAATAAAAAAATATTCTTTTATGCATAGAAATCAATAATGATAAAAGTAACACTTTTATAATAAAAAATATTCTTTTATGCATACTTTTATGCATAGAAATCAATAATGATAAAAGTAACACTTTTATAATAAAAAATAATCTTTTATGCATACTTTTATGCATAAAAGTCAATAATGATAAAAGTAACACTTTTATAATAAAAAAATATTCTTTTATGCATAGAAATCAATAATGATAAAAGTAACACTTTTATAATAAAAAATTTATTCTTTTATATGCATACTTTTATGCATAGAAATCAATAATGATAAAAGTAACACTTTTATAATAAAAAATTTATTCTTTTATGCATAAAAATCAATATGATGAAAGTAACTCTTTTGTAATAAAGAAAATATACTTTTATGCATTATTTTATGCATAAAAATCAATAATGAAGAAAGTAACACTTTCATAATAAGAAAATTATCAATAAGTATCTTTCATAGAATTTAATTCTATTGAAAATCATTCTTTTAGAAAAATTAATCAATATGCATCTTTCTATGCATGAATGAAAATGACACTTTTAGAATACTCTAACAATGGGGTTACTCTTTTTGATTAATTAAAGATGAAATTTATTTCACAAATTTTCAAAAAATTTTGCCATAACCTCCTTTGTATGGTTGACCATTTTTTAATTTTTAGCTCACTAAAATTAATTAGACTTTCACCAAGAGTATTTAAATCATTCTATATTTTCTACTTATTTAAGAGAAACATTATGAAAAATTTGATTTTATCCAATAATCAATCATCTAGGATAAAGAATGGTTGGATTTACTAAAGAAGAGAAGGGAATGCCTTTTTTTGAATGAGGCATAACATCATTTTCATTATAGAGAAGACAAAAATCATAAAAACCATAAAAAAACCATAAAATGAATAGAAAAGAGAAGAATCTCCAACTTACAAAGGAATTTGAGAGCTTTCCTTTGGCTTGATGGTTTGAGGGTTCTACTCTTGTTTCGAAACAAGAGTGGCCACCAATCTTTTAGAAGAGGGAAGGTCAAAAACTAATGAATTATGAGTAAAATATTCACTGTTTTTGGCACTTGGGAGAGGCAGGGTAACAGTGCAAAACACTATTGCATTTCAACAAAGGAGAGGGCTTCTATTTATAGGAAAAAGTGAGCTTCTAACCAAGCCAACTGATTCTAGAATTTTCCAGGTCAGTTTGGTCAATTTTTGACCATTTTTTGGTCAGTTTTGCTCACTTTTTGGATCTAGTTGAAATAGGAGAGAGGAGAGATAAAAATATCTCATTATTTAGGAGTTTAAAACTCATTCAAGAATGTGAAATAGGCGCCTCCTTCATGAGGGGAATTCCCCCATATTGAGGTGTCAAAAATGCATCATTTCACCTAAATATCTCTTTTTTTTTAACTATTAACCTTATCCTTAGTCAACTCTTCATCTTATGTGAGTATTTACTCATTTTTGGGGGATTTTTCTTTTGTTCTTCTATTTATCTCCTCCCTACATTTGGATGTATCTTATTGGTCCATAGGAACCTTAATTTAAACATTCGAAAAAATCTTGACCTCTCTTGAATAGATTATACTTAATTTCTAATGCACCTTCTGGAAATCTTTTTGAACTTCTGTTTCAGGGGAACTTATTTTAATAAGATGAGAAATTTTTCTATCCAAAAATATTTAAAAACTGAATTATCACTCTCTAGAAGATTTTCTCTCTCTAGGCCAAAACTGGTAGAAATAAGATCTTTCATATTTCTGAAGAGGGATTTGATTACAGGGGAAGATGTTGGACATCTTGAGAGGCTGGGGAGGAATCTTACATTCTCTCCCAGTTGAAAAACGCGAGATTCTCTCATCTCGCAAACTGGGGGTAATCCCACAACAACAGATCGGCTTCATTCTCCCAGGTGGCATCTTCAAAAGGATAGAACTTCCATTTTACCAATAATTCTTTGAGAATTCTGTTCCTGAGAATCTTTTCTCAAACGTTAAGAATCTCCTCAGGTTGGAGTTCCATCTGCCCTTGGGTTGAAGAGGTTAGGATTTCATCATCAAGCACATGATTTAGGCTTGGCACATATTTCTTTAGAAGGCTTATATGAAATACATTATGAACTTTGAGATGAGGAGGCAGAAGAAGTTCGTAAGTCACCTACTTTCTTTGTAATCAGATATGGCCTACAATATCTGGGGGATAACTTCTTGTACTTCCCAAGAGATAGAGAACTTCTTTTGGGCCGTACTCTAATGAAGACCATATCTGCTTCTTCAAACTTTCTGTCTGTCCTCTTCTTACTTGCATATTGGGTCTGTCGATCCTAGGCAGCTTTAATATCTTTACGAATTGGCTGCATCTGCTGTGCTCCATGTCGTCAAGCATCTGTCTGGACATCTCGACCCTAATCAATAGGTCGGACCAAGTTAATGGAGTTAAGCAATCTTGTCCATACAGAGATTTAAAAGGGCTCATCTCGATACTTCGGTGATAAGAAGCATTGTAGGCGAACTCGACTAGATGCATATAGCTTAGCCACTTCTTGGGTTCCTTGCCACCACAGCATGACCAAAGTATATCTTTGATTACTTGGTTTACCCTTTCAGTTTGACCATCGGTCTCAGGGTGATAAGCTGTGCTGAGATCCAAGAAAGTTCCCACTGCTTCGAAAAATGCAGTAGTCCAGAACCTTGAAGTAAACTTGGGATCTTGATCACTTACTATTCTCTTGGGTAGGCCATGCAATCTGAAGATTTCTTTGAGGAACACTCTGGCCACATCCACTGCAGTGTAGGTTTCTTTTACTGGGATCAGATGGGCAACTTTGGTTAGTCTGTCAACTACCACGAAAATGGAGTTGTAACCTGATTGCACTGAAGGTAATCCAGTAATAAAGTCCATACTGATACATTCCCACTTCATTTGTCCAATGGATGTAATTTTCCATGCATTTTTACTCTTTCAGCTTTGACTTTCTGGCATGACAGACATTGACGTACATGATTCAGTACATCCTTTTTCAGACCAGGCCAAAAAAAGCTTTTCTTTACAGACATGCAGGATTTGATGAAACTTGGATGTCCTGCTCTATAAGGCTATCATGGGCTTCATTTAGAATTTGATCCTTGGTTCCCTCATCATTGGGAACTCATCATTGGGAATGCATAGCCTACGATTATAATACATAATGCCATCATCTAGGCTATACCCTTGAACTCTGTTCAACTCCTGAGGAGTTTTGCTTTCTTGCATAAGTAGGGTAGCACTAGGGCCAAAGAATCTATCCTGCATGATCTTCTCTCTTGCTTCAATAATCAAAGGATTTGATACTACAGTAATTGCAAGCAAGGAGGCTTTTCTGCTGAGGGCATCTACTACCACATTTTCTTTGCTTGGGCAGTACTTGATTTCAAAATCAAATTCCTGCAGGGTCTGCATCCACCTTCTTTGGTGCATGTTGAGGTCCTTCTGAGTAAAGATCCACTTTAAGCTCTGATGATCTGTCATCAAAGTGAATCTTTTTCCCAGTAGGTAATGTCTCCACAACTTTAAGGCATAGACTACTGAAAGTAATTCCACGTCGTGGACAGCATAATTCCTCTCATGCGTTCTGAGCTTTCGGGATTCATAGGCCACTGCATGACCTTCCTGCATGAGTGCACCTCCTAGGGCAAAACCACTTGCATCAGTTACTACCTCAAAGGGTAGAGAGAAATCTGGCAGCTTCAGAACAGGATTGGTTACCAAGGCGGTCTTCAGCTTATCAAAAGCACTCTGGCACCTGGCAGACCAATGAAATGGGGTATTCTTTTTGAGAAGGTTAGTCAGGGGGGAAGCTATGAGAGCATACTTGGTATAAAGATCCTATACCAACCAGTCAATCTTAAAAATCCTATGACTTCTTTCACTGTCTTTGGTTCAGGCCAATCTATGGCTACTTGGACTTTTGCGGAATCTGGAGAAATTCCATCTTTGGATACGAGAAATCCTATGACTTCTTTCATTGTCTTTGGTTCAGGCCAATCTATGGCTACTTGGACTTTTGCGGAATCTGGAGAAATTCCATCTTTGGATACGAGAAAGCCCAAGTATTCAACATGGTCGGCAGAGAAAGTGCATTTGCTCTTTTTTGCAAAGAGTTGGTGCTTCCTTAGAATCTCAAGAACTTTTCGAGCATGAGTCTCATGGTCAGCTGCATTCTTTGAGTAAATCAGAATGTCATCAAAGAAGACTAGAACAAAATCATCCAAGTATTCTCTAAGGATGTCCTGCATTATGCGATTGAATGTAGCTGGGACATTAGTTAATCCGAATGGCATGACAGTAAATTCATAATGCCCATAGCGAGTATTGATGACTGTTTTCGGTATATCTTGATCATTGATCCTGATTTGGTAATACCCGGATTTGAGATCTATCTTTGTGAAGATCTGGGATCCATTTAGCCTATCCAAAAGCTCATGTCATCAATTCTTGGGATAGGATACTTATTCTTAACTGTCAGCTGATTTAGACCTCTGTAGTCCACACAGAGTCTAAGCGTTCCATCTTTCTTTTTCTGAAAGAGAACTGGCCCACCCCAACGTGAAACATTGGGTCTTACAAACCCTTGTTCTAACAGCTGTCTAAGCTGTTCCTTGAGTTCGATGGCTTCAAGAACTGGCATTTTGTACGTACATAGGGCTACTGGCTGAGCTCCGGCGGGGGTTAATTCAATCACATGATCTACTTCCCGGATTGGAGGCATTTTAGTTAGCTCTGCTGGGAATAGATCATCAAATTCATTTAACCATTCTGGTTCTTAAGCCTTAAGCTTTGAGTCTACTGGGTTCATTTTGACAACATAAATTTACTGCTTCTTTCTAAGTCCTTTCAGCAACCTAGAAGCTTTTACTAAAACTGAAGGTCTGGGGATCCAGAAACTCCGGTTCCTTGAACTTTGTTCCAGTGAGACGGTCATGGAAGGAAATGGTTCCATTATGACAGTGTATGTCAGCTTGATTTTTGTGGAGCCAATCCATTCCAAGGATCCCGTCAAAAACTCCCAGAGGTAAGACTTTGAACTAATAGTCGGTTACATTACCATCTAGATTGAACTGGATAAGATCTGTCTCATGGTGGTGAGTGAAAAGAATCTTCCCACTGGCCAAAATAACTTGCATAGGTTTCCTTGATTTTTGTTCTAAGACTAGCTTACGCAAGCATCCAGGGAGAAATGAATGAATGAAAACTGCCTGAATCAATCAAAAGCTTAAAAGGCTTACCCTAATACTCTGCTGGAGTATGGATGACTGAGAACTGATGGTTAGGCCCTTGGTTTTCAATTGTAGCATAGATCTGCCCTCTTTCCTCTTCTACTACATCCGAAATTGTGACTGCTCTGGCTGCTCTGCAGTCTGAGAGGTGGAACTCTTTCTCTTAGGTTGCCCCAGTTCTGGGAAGGAGTTCTGAGGTTACTCTAGACAGAGGCAAATGGCTGAGCTGGAGTTCTTCTGGGGTTTCCCTGGCTTGGGCGAGACGGACCCTGATTAGGGGTTGGTCTCTGAACTCGGGGTGCTTGACTTCCCTGTCCCCTTGACATGGCAGGAGTCGGTGGGCAGTCTTTCAGTTTTGGTGACCGAAACCTTGGCATCCAAAACATCAGTTTTCACTTCTGAGCTCATCCCTCTGATTTCTTGAAAGAGGTGGGGCTCCTGAGAAAGTATTCTGGGGGAAGGGTCTTCCTTCACTTCGGAATCTTCTTGCATCCTGATTCTGATTCGGGCCTTGCTGCCTCTTCGGGGGTGGAAAGTTTGAAGTACTTCCCTGGGCTTGGAATCTTTTAAAGTTAGAGGGTACAGGCTTTGGCGGGACCTTTACTACAAAGGCTTTGGCAAAATCTTTTGCCATTCTTACTGCTTCAGCCATGGACACTGGCTTGGCATTTTTGACCAGTGTGTCCAAGGGTTCGTTCATTCCCCGAATGAACCTGGCCATGAGTAGAAGAGCAACGGCCTGGTGATATTCCTCAATGGTTTTGCTCTCCTGCTTTAGCTCTAAGAATTCGTTCATTTTGATTTCCAAAAATCCAGGGAGACAAAATCTCTTTCTTAGATAGGTTTTTAAGTCGTTCCAGGACTGAGTATTTCTGTCCAGATGGTTGGTGTCACAGTGGTTCCTCCATGCTACTCTGGCTGTTTCCACTATTTTCAGCTGGGCAAGAGCCATTTTGCTCCGCTCATTGTAGCCTGTGACGTTAAAATATTATTCCATGGCTTCCACCCATTTCTCCACAGCCTCGCCCAGGTTCTCCCCTTATGATCTACTAACAAACCCATTGTAGCATATAAGCATTCATTAACCTCCAAGTCATCACCTAGCCTTGTGTTAACTCTTGTAATAGTCTTCAAAGTTGTGAAATCCTACACATAACAAGTAGAATACCACCCTTCAAAGTTCTGAAAACCTATACATAACATGTAGAATACCATCCTTCCACATATACAACTCATATTTATGACACTCTTCCATATATATAACTCGTATGCATGACACCCTTTTACATATACAACACCATATATAAAACTCAGATATGTAGAATATCACCCTTCCACATATACAACACCAAGCGTTAAGTCATTAAAAAACTTACACCTCTATGTAATATACCGCAAAATAATATCCATATATATCAAGTGTAGGATAAACATCCCATAAAGCATTACTATCAAAAAAAGTATCTAGCCCATACATATCAAAGAGTAGGCCTTGTCCAAGTAAAACCTACTTGGATATCACATGGAACATTCTGAAGGAAAGTGTGAGGCATGTACTCATCTTCTTTAATGTGGAGATAACACCTTAGCATTTCCTTGACACAGAGGCACTAGAGGGGCTGACATGTGAGTGCATGTGCGTATAATTAATGATCCTTGAAATACATAGTTCAAAAACTACAGATCCTTGAAATACATAGTTCAAAAAAGATAGCAAATCAACATGTTTATCCAATAGAAAACCCTAGTTAAATCCAACACAAAGATCAACACACATATACTGAAGACAAAAAATTATAGTGTGGCTAGCATAATGCCGCTAATTTGGCTCACAAAATGCAAAAGTACTCTCAATCTTGACGTTTATAAAAAGTCAATTCCTTTTGTCTATGAAAACGGAGTTTGAAATTGGAGTTCTTTAGCTCTATGGAGAGCCTTAAGAGAATGCTATCCAACTATGGTTCCGATTTCTCTTCAATCTAGACTGCTCAAAAATCTACAGAAATAGGGCAGCTGGTACAAGATTTGGTGTAGCCAATTGCCCAATTGTTCAAATGGTGAGGTTAAAGGCTTGATACGGATCTTAAGGAGTGGGGAACACAACCCTATGCACAAATTCAATTCAACTCAAACCCTCTTTGATTGAATCAAGGTTTCATGTACTATCAAAACCCTCAATTCACCCCACCAAAGCACTCCATTGTCTTTGACACATGTGCATGGGAATCCTTTCATCAATAGGGAAACAAGAAATTGCTCAAGCATGCATCAATACAATGCTCCCATGAGATGCCCAAAAAATTTCACCATATATATAACCTCCTTTGTTTTTGGAACCAAATCTCAAATGCAAGGCTTATATATCCACTTGCCCCATTGTACCAATGTACTACAAATTGATTTGTGTCGATGGAGCACATTGAAGCTTCCCGATCTCCTGGTCCAAGCTCTTCTAACCTTCTTACCCAAGTTTGATATCCAAGGGCAAATGTTTGGGCCAAGTCTTCACCACCATTGTACCTGATCCCTTTCTGTACCTCTTTCCCACGGCACCCATGGCATGGAAAGTTCAAGACTCACTCTCATTGGCCTATTGTCCTTATTACCAAGGTACCATCACCACATATCTAGCTTTCTAATTATGCAAGAATCAAATGAAATCTTAGAAATAAATGAGAGTGCAGATCACAAATGGCACTTATAGATGCATGCCAAATCATTCACTACAATATAATGACAGTATAGCAGCATTTTTAACAGCGTTATTATAACTACAAGCCTTGGCAAATGTCGGGTTCATTTTTCCACTACACACAGCTGCAGTGGGAGTGCTGCTTTTAGCATCGAAATTTTACTGTCGAGCAGCAAAAAACCATTGCTAGTAATGTTGCACTGAGCAGCAAAAAAATGCTACTAATAACGTTTCTCGGTAATGAATTAAAACTTGCAAAAAACAAAAGCTGGGATAGACTAGGAAGTTCTCATAGAACTCCCCTGTTTGTCCCAGCTTTTAAAAAAAAGTTATATGTCCCAGCTTCATGCATAGAGCTTCATGAAGCTCTATCCATGAAGCTACAAAATAAGTCATTTTAAAAAAACTCCCAAAAGTACTCGGGGGTGCATCATAATAAGAATGAAAAATGTCAAGAGAGATGTAAGTGTTGAGCTCTTACTTCAAGAGGTTTGTTTGTGTTGACTTGAAGATGTAGAAGAAGATCCTACAAAATCAAACCAAAATAAATCAATTAGTAATCAATACTTTATTAGTTCTCTAACAAAAGAAGGTGTAAGTAAACTTCATTTTATTATATGAGAAAGGAAGAGGAGAAGTGGAAGAAAAGAAGAGGAGAAGAGCTCTCGGTGCATGCCAGTAGCTATCGACATGCCTAGGTAGCACCTGGCATGCCTAGGTAGCTCTTACGCATGTCAATAGTTTTTACTGACATCCATTAGGAGCTCCCGGTGCATGCTGATTGCTACTAGAATTCCTAAGTAGCACCTGGCTTGCATTGGGTACTCCGATCCATATGCCGATGGCTACCCGCATACTTAGGTAACACCCGACATGGGAGCTCTCAGTGCATGTGGGTAGCTTATGGCATGCCTAGGTAGCACTTGGCATGCATTGAAAGCTATCAGCATGCCTAAGTAGCACCTGGCATGCATTGGGTGCTCCCCGTGCATGCTAGTAAGCTACCGGCATACTTAGGTAGCACCCAGCATGCATTGGGAACTCCGAGTGCATGCCGGAAGCTACATGCATGCCTAGGTAGCACTTGGCATACATTCGGTGCTCTTGGTGCATGTTGGAAGCTACTCTCTTTCCTTGATATCCAACATACCACCGCACCAATTTTGTAAATTGTTGCTCTAATGTCATTGTTGAGGCAATCCTTGATGGCTATAGGAAGCACGAATTGCAAGAATTTGTGCCAATCATGACTCTTCAAGCCACTAAGCTCATCGTCCTTTGTAAATGCTCCCTTCAAGCAATGCATGCATCCTGTAGGGGTAGGAAACTCACTAATTCACTTCTTTACATGTCTTTGCTCATCCTTTGTCATGACCCAAGGTGCTTTTGGTAGCTTCACCTTTCCATCTGCTCTATTTTGGGCTCATAAGTGGTGCATGCGTTGAACCTCTTGTAAATCATCTTGTTGGGCCTTGCTCTCCTTTGCTCCTATGATGGTTTTCCAAAGCACCTCAGCTATATTCTAAAAAATGTGCATTGGGTCAAGAAGATGGTTCACTAAAAGGTCATTCCAGTATGGAAGTTGATGGAAAATGGATAGATGCTTCATTCCTGGAGGTGTACAAGTCGGATCCAACTCCCATAAGGTCCTTCAATCACTGCTCTTCCATATGCGAGGAGACCTCCCTAGAAATCCCTCACACAAGGGATGGTCCACTGGGAGATAGTGGTCCTCGTATACTATCTTCTTCATAGACTTTGAGTATCGAGCCTCAAGTTGCGGCCCACATAATGGACATCCATTATACCCTGACACTGAAAGCCCTATAGAACATCAAAAAAGATTCTAGCAGGTAAGTTTGGATGACAATCTTGACTTAACATAATATATTAACATGCTATAGTATTACTTGAGCACTCTCCATAGCCAGGCCAATCATGCATAGTCCACATAATTATTCCTCTCAATGTTAGCGCACGTTGTCCAAACCTCACGAAGCTCCTCAACTAAAGGGGCTAAATACACGTCCATGTTCTTCACCTTGTACTTTCCAAAATAATAAAAGATGCTCTTTTTTTATCGCTAGCCATGGTGGAAGATTATAGTTAACTAGACAAACAGGCCATGTACTCCATGATAAACTTTGTAGACCAAATGGATTCACTCCATCCATCGCTAGTCCGAGTCGAATATGGCGAGCCTCCTCCTCCTCCTGAAAGGCTACCCACTTCTCTTCAATGTGCTTCCATGCAAGGGAATCTGCAGCGGCATGCATAACACTATCTGTGGACCTAGTGTTACGGTGCGGAGTCATCAATCCTGCAATGGATTTGCACTTGAACATTGTTTTAATCCGAGGGATAATGGGAAAGTGTGGTAAAACTTTTGTTGGTACCCTTTCTCCTTGCACATCTTGTCTATATCTCGATGTACCATAATGCGGACATTGTACTACGTTGTTATATTCTTCAATAAAGAATACAGTCATTTGGACAAGCATGGTGTGTGTTGTAGTCCATGCCAATTGAGTGCAACATTTCTTTTGCTTGACTACGGTCCACTGGCATCTCATTATCTTCTAGCAATATTTGATGTTTCAATAAGTTGTTACACAAAATAGTCAGGCTAAGAAAATGCATATAAAGGTACATAACTCACTAATTGCATATGATATCATCACTTACGTAAAAAATTTTGATACGCTCGTATCAGACCATCCAAAAATCGATTGCAAGTTCAATATGGATAGGCAAGCGCGTAAAATAGACACATGTGCTCCACGATATAGTGGAAG
The DNA here is from genome assembly GCF_041138505.1 of Cibotium barometz. Lineage (NCBI taxonomy): Eukaryota > Viridiplantae > Streptophyta > Polypodiopsida > Cyatheales > Cibotiaceae > Cibotium > Cibotium barometz. The sequence goes on from NC_141068.1 coordinate 48,305,382, forward strand.
ACGAGCAAGCCTGCGTAGCTGTTTCTCTTCTTGGGAAGCGTATTCCACACCTCGTGTGTTTTCTTCTACTCCTTCGTGTTCCAAACCTCGATCTTCTGTTCCATCGTGTAAGGCATTTATCATGTCATCCATGTTATGTTCTAGTATTTGCTCCGAATCTGCCTCAAGTTCCTCGGGTTGTTGGATCACCTCGTTTGTAGCTACTCTTATTGGTCTCCATCGTTTAGGCCGGATATCCACTGGTTTGTCATTGTTGAAGCGCGCATTGCCACTAATTAAATGTTACAATCACTCCATCGAAAATATTCCCCATTTTTTTGTATGATCATTGCAAATTTATCGACATTGAGCCACTTGGTATTTGTAGCGAGTACATGGGCAAAGTGTCTTCTCCTCTAAATCCACAAAATTTGAGGGTGTGGCATCGTCCATGGTTTCCATAGTGATTTGCAAAATGGGAACGAATGCCTATTTTTGGAGGGGAATCCTCCCTTAAGTATTTGTGGAGGGTGGTAGTCGGTGATAGGTAATTTGAAATGTCGGGGCGTGCAACATCTGGAAAGATTTTGAATTTGAATAAAAAGTAGCAATCGTCGAAATAAGCGTCGAAAAGAACGTCAAAATATCCATCGAAAAGAGCATGGAAAATTTATTTTTTTGACACTTATTTCGACGCTATTTTTCACACTTTTCGACGTTTTTTTCCACCTTGATTTTGACGCATATATCGACAACGTAGGTTTTTTTACAGTAAAACAAAACCTCTCTTTTTTCTGCATTTTTTTTCGTGTGCGTGTGTTTTGCTTCCTCACCAGATATATGCCTCCTTTTCCCTCACTCCCATCTTCTCTTGGTTACATGTACATGTGATGTAAAATGTCTGTGTGTGTAATTATGGATAATTTTCTTATTTTTTTGCTTTCTCATTTGTTTTGCAGGTTCTTTCTCTCTCCCAAGCTCTTCTCTACCTCCTTCTTTGCCCCCCCCTCCCCTCCCCTTTCCTCTCCTCTTGGTTGTTAAATTGGTGTGTGTGTGTTGAAGGATAAACCTCCTTGTGTATCCATGCTATTCACACTTTTAGGGTTTTGTATTACTAATTGTTTTCTCAACTTTTTGTTTTGTTTTGTAGGTCTTCTAATCCTCTCTTTCAACTTCACCAAAAAGCGGTAAATTCTTTTCTTTCTTTCCTCTCTTTTCGATTTTGTATGTATGCATTAGGTTCTTAGGACTTTTGTATGTATGCATTACTAATCCTTTCCTCACCCTTTTTGTTGGTTTTGTTGATGGGTGGTTGCAAGATCAGGGTGCCCAGTTTTGTCCACTCAGGCACCCTATAAACAGTAAAAAAATAGGCATTTGTTTACCTTTAGTGGCTAATCTCTCCTAGTAGATGAAGGAATTTCGTTTCAAGTTCTTTTGTTGAAACATCATATTCAAAGTTGGAAATATAGTTGCATAATTTGATTAAGCATTAGATAGTCAAAAGTCCTCATTTTGTTAGGTACAAAGTCAATGTATACACCCTGTCCCAAATTTGAACTGATTCCATAAAATGCTAATATCGTTTACATATAAACTCATATGAGATTTCCACTTTGTACCTTAGATCTTCACATAATATGGAGCTTAACTTGATTTTTTGAGAAAATTTTAAGATATTTATCTATTTTCTTTAAATATTTCAAGGTCTTTAAAGTGTTATTATATACGTCACTTTTTGTACCCACAATAGATACCACTTAAAATCCTCAATCTTGTAGATCAAAAGAGTGGGTAGATATTGAGACATTAGTAGAATGTGGTGGTTAGTTGTAACATACCCATTGTAAATAACAATGTACTTGCTTCAGAGTTGAAAAATATAACTTAGTTTGTCCTTTTTACGATCAAAAAACTTCTATTTTTGGAAAATGACCCATTTTTACTTAGAAATTTGTAATTTTGAATCCAAATTTGAAATCTACGCGTAATTTTACGCTTAAAATAGTTTTTTTTGAACTAAAAACGGGTACCCGGAATGGGTTTAATTAAGCTTTTAAGCCTTTAATCTGCGAACTTCCGACCAAAAATAGTAACTATCCAGGCGTCTAATCAACGAACGGAATACGCCCCCATGGTCACGGGGCAAGGCCGGACATTTCCGTCAAAAAATATTTTTGACCCCCCCGGACGACGACGGACGGCCGGCGTGGGCCCCACACGGGCGCCGCCCGTGAAAAAAACCGACAATCCGCCCGGGACACCCAAGCGTGTACACGACCTAGACGCACCCTCCAGCACACCCCTACACGTACCCCCTCCTCCCAGAACCCTCTATCCACAGGTGTCGCGCTCTCTCTCTCTTGGGGACACCTCCACCCCCATGTGTCACACTTTCTCTCTCCTTGAGACACCTCCACCCCCAGGTGTCTCACGCCCACACCCTCTCCCGGACACCTACACCACCCAGGTGTCACCTTCCCGCACCCGGACGTCCACCCTCCAGCACCTATAAAAGGACCCTCCCAGCCCCCTTCTCCAGACAAGCCCCCAGCAAGCCCCTACGCGCAAGCTCTCTCTCAAGCTCTAGGACATGTCCTACACTCTTCTCCCCCCCCCCCCCCCCCCCCCCCGTGTGAATAGACTTAAAGTGTGCCTCTCCTCTACCCCTTGCCTTACTCTTCCCTAGGCCTCCCTAGACGTACACTCTTCTCAAGAGCTCTCCAAGTTAAGGACACCCCTCTCAATTCCCCCCCCCATATGCGGCGACTTAAACTTAGGCTAAGAGGTCGTTCCTGCCCATAAGCCCAACAAGCTTTTCCTACCCCAAACGGACTCCGTTTTCGAATCCGTTTGAACCAGTAGAATTCTCTCTTTTCTCTCCACGCTCCCAACCTCTTATATTCACCTTGTTTTCTTCCTATCCTCTTAAAACCCTAGTGCTCCTATGGCGCCGAAACGCCGTCGAATTGAAGAACCACGCGCTGCCCAAGGAGGGAATGAAGCGAATCGCGTCCCTACAATCGACTTCGCCCCTCTTGAAGTGAATAGGCATGAAAATGATAACCAGGTTGGTCATTTAACAAGTTTAAGTAAAACTCTCTCTTATGAAGCTTAATGCAAAGATTTGAAATAATAGGAAAGGGACTAAGGTTAAAACCCTAGTATAGATGGCCTAAAGTACCTTATGGTTACTCTTAAGTAAAGTTATAGGAAAGTAATCTTGCTTTTGAATCATTGTCTTTCGAAACGATGGCTTTTTAATGCGTGAATTCATTGAATTAAGGCTATGTCTCTTTTTATTGGATATACTGTTGGTTTATTGCTAACATGCAGGTACAGCTTCTCCCCCCCTTAGCTAACTCCGTGCTTGCCTGTGTAGCCGGGCGGAGGATATAGCAAGGCCGGGAGTCGGCCCAGGGCAATCCCCTCCTATGCCACTGGGAATTGGTTTTCACCACCAGGGTGATGTATATATGCTGCCTAGTTCTGTGGGTCCAGGCTAGTGCGGTGACTTAACCCCCACCCCATGAGGAGACGTCCCCTCCGAAGAGCGAGAGGGTTTGGTACAAGCGTCAGTACCTGAGGGGGTGACAGGACGGCTTGGCCCTCATCGACTGGCTGACGACGAGGGGAGACGGTCCGTGAGGTTTACCCAGCTGGTTGAGGCTGGAAGATCGAATTCTAGATTATCGATGTAGTTGTGGTTATGGTTATGGTTTGGACATGAGTTTGGATTGGAATATCGGTCCGGTTTCAGGGTCTTTTGTAAATATTTTTCACTGTAAGTATGCTCGTTGATTTCAATGTTGTGCTAAGGAAGATTTTCTTAAGGAATCAAGTGTAATTAATTAACAAAGGAATTTGTTTTTAAGTGTTTCACAGTGTGGTAGGACTTAATTAGGAAACAAATGAACGGGTGAGTGTGTGGAAAGTGGGAGAATGGATGCCCTGACGGTACCATTCTAAGGATGGGTGGACCCGATCAGTCGGGTAGCTTTCTACTAGTCGTAGCTTACGATACTTAGGGAATAGTAGAGTCACGAACAAGACTTGTTTTAGGGGACCGAGCCAGCGGCCGTGCCTCATGAATACGGGGGAAAAAGGCGTTGGCTTCCTTGAACCAAGTGTGGGTCTTGTTCCATCTCCACGCACATTTCGTGCTGGGGATTAGAATTTCCTTTAGGATGACTACGTTTCCCCTGCGAGATAGAGTTAGGTCTGTCCGTTTGCTCGTAACCTCGTATTTCTACGAGATCGAGGTGTCGTCAATCGGAAAATAACACGAGACTTGACCGCCTATCAAAAGGATTCCCCCGCCCTTCGGGTCGGCGGGGGCCTTACACGTGGTATCAGAGCAGGTTTAGACTTGGGAGATTTTATATTGTATTCTCTTGTTGCTCTAGGAATTCTTGTTAAACTAATCTAGTTACGGCTGGATGCAGGAGGACGAGATGGATCCCTATTCTCGCTTCCTGGTATTCCAATGCATGTTCATGACTGCTTGTCGCTCTTCCGAATTCGAGTTCCGTGACACTATGATGCACATTGTAGACAAGCTAACCCTTCCTCTTTACACTCGCATCGAAAGGGGATGGAACAGAACTGAGTATTGGCATCGTCGATCTACCTACTTCATCATTCGAGCTGAGCACGTCGGCAATCTCACCAACGACTTGAGGCGGATCCGTTATGCCGAGATGTTGTGGATGGTTCGTCTGTTCTGGTTTATTGGCACTCCTCGTAACACCTATGTCACTATCGATGGGAATCGCATGCTGCAGAATCGTTGGGTTTATGATAAGGTGACTCAAGTTGTATCCCCTGATAGAGTAGCCGTTACCCGTCTTTCTAGACGAGGTTTACCTCCCCTACCAGAGACTTATCGAGTTCTTGAAACCATGGGAGAACCCCCCTACTTTTTCAATGCTACCACCGCAGATCTTTATTAGGTTTCCTAGAGGACTACCATGTAAATAAATAAGATTGGATTTAGTCCAATCCTTGTAAATGGCTTGGTTTACTTGTAAATATTAAAGCTTGGAATAAAAGGTTTTGATTTTCACACTCATTGTCTTATGTGTATTAAACCGCCTAAGTGACATGATTCTAAATTTAGCTTCTTATTGATAACCAGGATCGTCAACTTCTTGCTCCCAATGCATTATATACAGATACACAGGAGAAGAAGCTTCTCCTCAAACAAATGCAACCTCCCTCATTTAATGGGGCAGGTTCAAAGATTGAAAGGGATGCAGAAGTTTGGATAGAAGCCATGGACGATTACTTTTCGGCTGCTGGTACAGGAATTGGGAATCAATCCATGCTTGCCAGATTCCGTCTTACTGGGGACGCCAAACTTTGGTGGAAGCAATGGTGCCGAGATAAGGGCGTCACTGAAGATACCCAAACCTGGAGTGACATTAAGCAAGCTGTGAAGGGCCGTTATCTTCCCCCATCTCATGAATCTATTAAGATGAACGAGTTCTTCAGCCTCAAGCAGCTTAGCTTAACCTTGGAGGAATACTACTCAAAATTTGTCACACTTGGCAAATATGCTCCACCTATGTCAATCACTCAACAAGTGGCCCGATTTTGCCAAGGGCTGAATGAACCTTTGGATTCTCGCCTCGAAGCAATGAGGCCAACTACCTTGCAAGATGCTCTTACCCGAGCCAAACCTCTGGCTAAAGAAGTAAAGAGTGGTCAAGCAAAGAAGAGAGTCTATCCTGAGTCTAACCCAAGGGGGCGCCTTCAGAGGAATTACCAATCAAATTTCCGCCACAATACTATTGGTCAGTACCCCAATAATTTTGTCCCCCGCAGTTATGCTAATTCCACTTCAGAATCCTATGGGGACCAAAGGTGCTTTTATTGCAATGAAGTTGGCCACTTCCGGAATGAATGCCCCAAACTTGCAAGACCCTCTCTCAATCCTAGTGTCACTACTGCTCCACAAGGCGGCCGGGTAGTTCAAGGTCGTGGGATTCCTAATAACCGCCAGGCTAGACGAGGTGGTGGTGGACGTGGTAGAGGTCGTGGAGTGACTGCCCGTGTCTGCTCTATGATTGGTGAACCGACTTTAGAGATGGAAGAAGAAGAACAAGCCACCATTCATGCAGCTATAGAACACCAAGGACCTAATCAGCAGTTTTCTGTTATCCAAGCTCCGGCTACTTATCAAGGTAGATCTTTCCAGCTTTTGGTTGATTGTGGTAGTACGCATTCATTTCTTTCTCCAAAATGCTTGCGTGAGTTACAGTTAGATCAAAAACCAGCCCAAGCAATGATTGTTGAGTTAGCTAGTGGAAAAGAAGAAGTATCCCGACATTGTGTGGGAGATCTTGAATTTGAATTGGATGGTGAATCAACCCATGGGTATTTTAGAAGCTTACCATTAGGGATTTATGATGGAATCCTTGGTATGGATTGGTTAATTGCAAACAATGCTGACATTCACTGTGCTGAAGGAAGCATCACCTTTAAGAATAGTCAAGGACAGGTAGTATCAGCCCAGGGAAAAACAGGTAAACCCAAATTTCATTTGGTCAAAGCTAATCGTCTTCTTAAGGGAGTGCGCAAGGGCCAACAGATCTTCCTTGTCAAACTCAACAAGGTAGAAGAAAGCAACCCAGATTTAGAACCCTCTTGGCTCCAAGAGTTTTCAGATATCTTTCCAGAGGAACTTACAAAACTACCCCCATCTCGAGAAGTAGATCATGGGATTGAGTTAATCCCTGGTGCTGAATCAGTTTCAAGGAGACCTTACAAAATGTCTCTTCCCGAAGCCATAGAGCTCAAGGAACAACTTAGGCAGCTCATTGAGCAAGGATTCATTCGCCCTAGTAATTCCCCATGGGGAGCGCCTGTTCTTTTCCAGAGAAAGAAGGATGGCTCGCTTCGGCTTTGTATTGACTATCGAGGCCTAAACAAGGTCACTGTCAAAAACAAATACCCCATTCCTCGCATCGACGAACTTCTTGACAGACTTTATGGATCCAAAGTTTTCTCCAAGATGGATTTAAGGTCTGGCTACTATCAAATTAGGATCAAGGAATCAGATATCTCCAAAACCGCTTTTAATACCCGCTATGGCCACTATGAATTTACAGTCATGCCATTCGGATTAACCAATGCTCCCGCCACCTTCAACCGCCTGATGCAGGATATCTTCCGAACCTACTTGGATGAATTTGTCCTTGTCTTCTTCGATGACATCTTGGTCTATTCTCAGTCAAAAGAAGGACATGAGGAGCATGTACGCAAAGTATTGCAAATACTGCGCGAACATAAGCTCTATGCCAAGAAAAGCAAATGTACCTTCTTCACTTCCCAAATTGAATATCTAGGGTTCATTGTCTCCTCAAGGGGCATCTCAGTAGACCCTACCAAAGTTAAGGATATATTGAAATGGCCACCCCCTAGGACAGTCAAAGAAATCCGTGGGTTTCTAGGCATCACAGGATGGTATAGGATCTTCATCAAGGATTATGCCAAGATAGCCGCACCCTTAACTGATCTCCTCAAGAAGGAATGTAAGATAGTATGGTTACCAATCCACCAAATCAGTTTTAGCCAACTTAAAGCTATCCTCACCTCAGCACCAGTTCTGAAGCTCCCTGACTTCACCAAAGAGTTTGAGGTTGTCACTGATGCTAGTGGCCTTGCACTTGGTGGTGTCTTAATTCAAGAAGGAAGGCCTGTGGCTTACACTTCTCGTAAGCTTAAATCCTATGAAGTCAATTATGCCACCCATGATTTGGAACTCCTTGCAGTTGTTCATTGTTTCAAATTATGGAGACACTATCTCCTAGGCCGTAAGTTTCTGCTTGTAACTGACCACCAGAGTTTAAAGTGGATCTTCACCCAGCCCAATCTCAACATGAGGCAAAGGAGGTGGATTGAGATTCTGCAAGAGTTTGATTTTGATATCAAATTTAGTCCTGGAAAGGATAATGTTGTAGCAGATGCCCTCAGTCGCAAATCCTTCCTAAGTGCAATCTCTATGCCAAATAACCCCATCCTAGAGAAGGTTAAGCAGGTTTCACTTCATGACCCTGATTACCAAAAGCTAGTAAGCCTGGTTCACAAGGAAGCACCCACAGAAAAGGAAAATATATTGATCAAGGGATACACCCTCGATGATGAATGCCTCTACTTCATGCATAGGTTATGTATTCCCAAAGATCTTGCACTGAAGAAGATGATCTTGTATGAAGCTCATGATAGCCCTGTAGCAGGACACCCAGGTTATGCAAAAACCTTGAATGCCTTAAGGAGAAGTTATTTTTGGCCTGGAATGAAGAGAGATATCCTTCAATACATCAGACAATGCCTTTCATGTCAAAGGATTAAAGCTGAAAGAATCAAAATGCCCGGGAAACTCCAACCTTTGGACATTCCTCAGATGAAGTGGGAATGTATCAGTATGGATTTTGTCACAAGTCTTCCCACAACACAAGGAGGGTATGATTCTATTTTAGTAGTTGTGGATATGCTTACCAAAGTCACCCATATTATCCCAGTAAAGAAGACATTTAAATCTTCTGATATTGCCCGCCTTTTCATCAAGGAAATCTTTAGGCTTCATGGATTGCCAAAAAGAATAGTCAGTGACCGGTACTCTGACTTCACTTCAAAGTTCTGGACATCATTATTCCAGGCTATTGGAACACAACTTTGTTTCAGTACAGCTTACCACCCAGAAACAGATGGTCAAACTGAGAGAGTTAATCAGATTATAGAAGACATCCTGAGAGCCTATTGTGGGCGCGAACCAAAGAAGTGGATTCAGTATCTCCCTCTAGTGGAATTCTCTTACAATACATCCTATCACCAAAGCATAGGGATGTCACCATTCAAAGCTCTTTATGGTCAAGAATGTTTGTCTCCCTTAAATTTCTCTGACCCCACACTAAAAGTTGAAGCCTCCAGGATAATGCTTGACGAAATGGAAGAACAAACCAAAGCTATTCGTAAGGATATTAAAGCCGCCCAGGATCGACAGAAGCATTATGCTGATACCAAAAGATCTGAAAGAATTTTTCAGCAAGGAGACAAAGTTTTTCTTCGAGTGCGGCCAAAGAGAAGTTCTTTATCTCTTGGAAAATTTAGGAAACTGAGTCCAAGGTATTGTGGGCCTTATGAAGTCATCAAATGTTTGGGAAAACATGCCTACAAACTTCGCCTCCCAACCCACCTCAAGATCCATGATGTTTTCCATGTAAGCTTACTAAAGCCATATGTGCCTCATCCTGATCATGTTCTTGATGATGAACAAATTGTAATGCCAACTCAGGGAGTCCTTGAAATGAGACCTAATAGAATCATCGACTCTAGAGAAAGAGTGCTTCGCAATAGAATCCTTAGGGAACATTTAGTGGAATGGAAAGATTACCCTGAGGAGGATGCCACTTGGGAGGAAGAGTCAACCCTCCAAAAGAATTACCCAGAGTTCGTACCGAGATGAGGACATCTCGAGTTCTTTTAGTAGGGAAGGATGTAACATACCCATTGTAAATAACAATGTACTTGCTTCAGAGTTGAAAAATATAACTTAGTTTGTCCTTTTTATGATCAAAAAACTTCTATTTTTGGAAAATGACCCATTTTTACTTAGAAATTTGTAATTTTGAATCCAAATTTGAAATCTACGCGTAATTTTACGCTTAAAATAGTTTTTTTTTGAACTAAAAACGGGTACCCGGAATGGGTTTAATTAAGCTTTTAAGTCTTTAATCTGCGAACTTCCGACCAAAAATAGTAACTATCCAGGCGTCTAATCAACGAACGGAATACGCCCCCATGGTTACGGGGCAAGGCCGGACATTTCCGTCAAAAAATATTTTTGACCCCCCCGGACGACGACGGGCGGCCGGCGTGGGCCCCACACGGGCGCCGCCCGTGAAAAAAACCGACAATCCGCCCGGGACACCCAAGCGTGTACACGACCTAGACGCACCCTCCAGCACACCCCTGCACGTACCCCCTCCTCCCAGAACCCTCTATCCACAGGTGTCGCGCTCTCTCTCTCTTGGGGACACCTCCACCCCCATGTGTCACACTTTCTCTCTCCTCGAGACACCTCCACCCCCAGGTGTCTCACGCCCACACCCTCTCCCGGACACCTACACCACCCAGGTGTCACCTTCCCGCACCCGGACGTCCACCCTCCAGCACCTATAAAAGGACCCTCCCAGCCCCCTTCTCCAGACAAGCCCCCAGCAAGCCCCTACGCGCAAGCTCTCTCTCAAGCTCTAGGACATGTCCTACACTCTTCTCCCCCCCCCCGTGTGAATAGACTTAAAGTGTGCCTCTCCTCTACCCCTTGCCTTACTCTTCCCTAGGCCTCCCTAGACGTACACTCTTCTCAAGAGCTCTCCAAGTTAAGGACACCCCTCTCAATTCCCCCCCCCCATATGCGGCGACTTAAACTTAGGCTAAGAGGTCGTTCCTGCCCATAAGCCCAACAAGCTTTTCCTACCCCAAACGGACTCCGTTTTCGAATCCGTTTGAACCAGTAGAATTCTCTCTTTTCTCTCCACGCTCCCAACCTCTTATATTCACCTTGTTTTCTTCCTATCCTCTTAAAACCCTAGTGCTCCTATGGCGCCGAAACGCCGTCGAATTGAAGAACCACGCGCTGCCCAAGGAGGGAATGAAGCGAATCGCGTCCCTACAATCGACTTCGCCCCTCTTGAAGTGAATAGGCATGAAAATGATAACCAGGTTGGTCATTTAACAAGTTTAAGTAAAACTCTCTCTTATGAAGCTTAATGCAAAGATTTGAAATAATAGGAAAGGGACTAAGGTTAAAACCCTAGTATAGATGGCCTAAAGTACCTTATGGTTACTCTTAAGTAAAGTTATAGGAAAGTAATCTTGCTTTTGAATCATTGTCTTTCGAAACGATGGCTTTTTAATGCGTGAATTCATTGAATTAAGGCTATGTCTCTTTTTATTGGATATACTGTTGGTTTATTGCTAACATGCAGGTACAGCTTCTCCCCCCCTTAGCTAACTCCGTGCTTGCCTGTGTAGCCGGGCGGAGGATATAGCGAGGCCGGGAGTCGGCCCAGGGCAATCCCCTCCTATGCCACTGGGAATTGGTTTTCACCACCAGGGTGATGTATATATGCTGCCTAGTTCTGTGGGTCCAGGCTAGTGCGGTGACTTAACCCCCACCCCATGAGGAGACGTCCCCTCCGAAGAGCGAGAGGGTTTGGTACAAGCGTCAGTACCTGAGGGGGTGACAGGACGGCTTGGCCCTCATCGACTGGCTGACGACGAGGGGAGACGGTCCGTGAGGTTTACCCAGCTGGTTGAGGCTGGAAGATCGAATTCTAGATTATCGATGTAGTTGTGGTTATGGTTATGGTTTGGACATGAGTTTGGATTGGAATATCGGTCCGGTTTCAGGGTCTTTTGTAAATATTTTTCACTGTAAGTATGCTCGTTGATTTCAATGTTGTGCTAAGGAAGATTTTCTTAAGGAATCAAGTGTAATTAATTAACAAAGGAATTTGTTTTTAAGTGTTTCACAGTGTGGTAGGACTTAATTAGGAAACAAATGAACGGGTGAGTGTGTGGAAAGTGGGAGAATGGATGCCCTGACGGTACCATTCTAAGGATGGGTGGACCCGATCAGTCGGGTAGCTTTCTACTAGTCGTAGCTTACGATACTTAGGGAATAGTAGAGTCACGAACAAGACTTGTTTTAGGGGACCGAGCCAGCGGCCGTGCCTCATGAATACGGGGGAAAAAGGCGTTGGCTTCCTTGAACCAAGTGTGGGTCTTGTTCCATCTCCACGCACATTTCGTGCTGGGGATTAGAATTTCCTTTAGGATGACTACGTTTCCCCTGCGAGATAGAGTTAGGTCTGTCCGTTTGCTCGTAACCTCGTATTTCTACGAGATCGAGGTGTCGTCAATCGGAAAATAACACGAGACTTGACCGCCTATCAAAAGGATTCCCCCGCCCTTCGGGTCGGCGGGGGCCTTACATTAGTAAAAATTGCAAATCCAATGGTTGGATTTTTAATTATCTCTTTTTTAAAATTCTTCCAGACTATCAGAAGGCCTGCAAATATTAATAATCTAATTAGTAAAATTACATTTTTGATGTGAATCATCTAAAACCTATAGGGACTAGTGTACTTGTAATGGTGCATCTATGGAAAAATAAATTGGATCACTCTAAGTATGGAAAGATCATTTGTTTATCATTTCATCATATTTTTGATTAATTTTGATTAATTAGACTAATTTATATTAATTTAAGTTATATTGGGTTAATTTAAGGGCAAGCGTATTTTCTATTATTTCCTTGATCTCATTTTAAGTACCTTGCCCGCCAAAATTTGCTCTCCAAGCATTGTCCCAGTTCAGCATAAACTGGATAAAACTGGACACCCTAATCTTGCAACAACCCTGATCTTCTAATCTTCTCTTTCAACATCACCAAAAAGAGGTAAGTGCTTTCCTCTCTTTCCTATCTTTTTATCCTCTCTTTTCTCTATTTTTATCTACCAAAAAGAGAGGTTTTATTTTGTAGGTCCTCTATGCATAGAGCTTAATGCATGCATAGAGCTCTAATCATAGAGCTCAATCTATGCATTAAGCTCTATTCGTAGCTCTATTCGTAGAGCTTAATGCATAAATTAAGCTCTATGCATGCATAATGCATAGAGATATATGCATAGATTAAGCTCTATGCATACATTAAGCTTAATCTATGCATGCATTATGCTCCCTTGAATATGATGCCATCCTTGGTGAAACTTGGGTAAGTGACTCATGGTATTCAATTGATGAATCCATGCAAACAATCACCTTGAACACTCCTGCAGAGCAGGCATTGTGAAATTGCTTCTAACAGGAGGAAGAGACCTTGGAGGAGCTAGAATTCCTAACATATCTTACTCAAAATATCCCAAGAGTTATGGTTGGATTTGAACTTTACAATAAAATCAACACAATCCAAGCACAACTCTATCCACAAAGAGAAAACAATCTCATAACCCTCGAGTTATGGGATTTGTTAGGTTAACCAACACTAAAAGCTCATCTAGAGAAAATTCCATTCACAAAAGACCAGAACATGCCATGTTTGGGGTACTTTGAACAAAAAATGTACATAGAATCTAACCCCCTTACTTGATTGCAAGTATTTTGTGGTTGAGTATGTGTTGGAAGCAGATTTGATCTTGGGGCATAAATGGACTATTGCTGCCCAAGCACCACTATGCTTTGCTAGCAATAGGGTCATCATGACGGTCAACATCACAAAGTTGATAATACCATACTACAAGAAAGCGGCTCCAACACTGAAGGATCTATATGATGCTAAGTGCAAAAAGTAACAAGCCTCTTCCTTGAAAGTATCTCTAGTCAAAGACCTACCATATACATCACTGACCAACTTCGACAAAATATCTACCCCTTCAACTCCATCCTCACTACCAAAGTTCAATGCCAAAATCTCGCAGTCAATAGCTACTCTTGAAGAAGTCGCCAAAGAGAAACCAAAAATAACTTAAAGGAAAAGCCTCAACCTTGAAAACTCCTCATTGACCAACCTCACCAAGGGAGAAATCTACATGCTCAAAAACCTCAACATCATCAGCCACCACCACTCCACACAAGAGACTCAAGCCTCATTATCAACAACAACGCCCACGAGTCTCAAACGTGCAACCTCAGCATGCCAACCAATGTGAAGAAGGATAATAAATCTTCCACTTCATCCCAAAAAGAACCCTCCACAACAATAGCCAAAATCAAGGTATCTTCATGGTATCAAAATGTGAGTGGAAAAGCAACTACTTGTAGCTCAAGGCTACTATGAAGGTGCCAATACAATTTGGGTGCCTCAACAATCAACTCCTCTTCCTTAATGCAAAACTCAAAGGCTAAAGAAGAATAAAATTACTCCGTAACATTACGCACAAAAGCTTATGTGAGTTCCTCAAAGAACTTCAGCCACTCAACAAGTGTGGGTGTACCAAAAAGATTACTGCAATCTCAAGGGTAATACCAAAGCTTGGATTCCCAAGTGCATCAAGAAGTCACCTAAGCTTGCACAAAGAAAGAAACCTCAGCACCAAAAGTATCAGCCACCAAAAGCTTATGTGAGTTCCTCAAAGAACTTCAGCCACTCAACAAGTGTGGGTGTACCAAAAAGATTACTGCAATCTCAAGGGTAATACCAAAGCTTGGATTCCCAAGTGCATCAAGAAGTCACCTAAGCTTGCACAAAGAAAGAAACCTCAGCACCAAAAGTATCAGCCACCAATTCATAATGTTCATCAAAGATGGATGCCTGTGGTCGTGCTTCAAGAAAAAGGATATTATGATGGAAATCCCATCATATGGTTGCTCAGATCAAGCAAAGAAATCCTCACCACACCAACTTCAATTCCAAGAACTTCACCTAAAGCTCGACAAGAATGGAGGCCCAAGAAACACCAAGCAAGCCACTCAACCCCTCTCATGCATACAACACATACACAAGAGCTTGTGTGTTCAATCAACACCAATGGCAATCAACGAAAAGCTGTACCTACTACTGCCTCGATAACACTTGAGCCATAAATTCAAGAATCAATCCCCACATCTCCAAACAGAGACTTATGATTGCATCAAGGAAAAACTCACAATGCTCTTTTCACCCCTCTGGATGAGAAGCATGAGTGCAGCATCTACGCAGTAGACATAAGAACCTATTCTCTCAAAAAGGAGAGTAGCCACAAGAACTTGTTTCTCGTAAGGTGGTAACAAAAAAAAGAGAGACAAAAAGACAAAAACACAAGGGAGTCATACAAATGGCCTACCTAAAATGGTAGAATATCACAAGAAACTCCCAACGATCTTCAAAATAGCCAATACATTTTTGTTAAGCTTATAGTTTACTATTCTTTTGGCTAAGTTAATGTAACAACTTCTCCATGAGTACATACCCATACTCATCCACCACTGGAGGAAATTGGCACCAAAGCCTCATCATTAAAACTTTTCAGGTATATCTCTAGATGGGGAGCCCATGGTGGACGAAAGCCTAGTCAATGGTACAACCCATCGCCTAGAATTTTTCGTCAAATTGCAAACCTCTCCAAACAAAAACTAAAGTCTTCATAACACATTGATCTCTATTCCTTAATGAAGATGTCTATGATAAACTCGCCAGTCGCCGTCGTAATTCTTTCATGCCTCACCAATAAGTAGTCACTTCAACAACAGCAGTAGAGAAATAAGAGTCTATTTGGCTCATTTCATGTACTTCATGTATATCTACTTCATAGAACACTTAAATATACATAAAAGCATAAAAAGCACATGGGAAGAAGTATGTAGGAACAGGTCCTCAACAACCTTTGACAAGAATCCTGCCACAAAAAGGGACATCATCGAAGGCCAAATTCTTCAAGAGATGAATGTCGCTTCAACGAATCAAATGAGGAACTAAGAATCACAATCTCATTCTGATGATTTTTTCTACATTCCTTCCGATCCTTCTAACACGAGACAGTGAGTCATTCCCGCTTTCCAGTCAGTGATGAATTTGATAGCTTTTCCAGTAGTGGAATGAAATATCAGTCCACACTGATCTAACCGAGCATAGTTTTCTTAGAAGGATCCTTCCTTCTCTTCTCCCCCATTATTAACATCTCTTAGATTCTCCACTAACACCAATAACATGTAACTCTGCTTGTGATTGCCAAAAACAAATTAAGCAAAAAGTATATCCCAAAAAATATAGCATGCTCACAAAAATATAAAAACACAATCACTCGCAAAAATCCCCACCTTGTTAGGAATTCCCTCTAATTATTACACTTTTCATTTACTAACTAGCCTTTCTTATTCCTTCGAAAGGTAGAATGGCCATTGAACGTCATCATCACTAACCTTTTCATTTACTAACTAGCCTTTCTTATTCCTTCAAGCGGTACAACGACCATTGAGCTTCACTCAACATCAAAACCCACAAACAAAGCTTGTCAATTCTCCCCACAGAAAGGTCTTCAATGCGATCACAACAAGGACGCAATCGGCATCAAGAAGGGGGCAATGTTAACCCATTTCTAGGGTCAACAAGATCTACTACCATTATCTTATATCAAGGATTCAAGGTAAACACACCAAAAGGTCATACATTCAAGATATGAAGCAACGGTGTCCAAATATACAACTTGGATGGGCACTTCCGATGGAATACTTAGCGATTTCCACTTCAAGAGCGTGTGGTAGCAAGTTACGATGAAGTACAAAGTGATGTAATTCATGGATATATTATGAGAGGAGTCATTGTAATGGCATTAGGTCTCTTATGAGCCACCTAAAGTGCTCGGCTTGCCACAGTTTAAGTGTGTGTGAACACTTATGACCATGTATATAAGTGAAAATCTGTCATAATATAAAAGACTCTCCCACTGTGCAATTGAGTGTGTCTCTTACTAATCTCTCTCTAATGCATGCTAGTGACTGTGTGTGAGTCCCAGGGGATTCACTCTTAGAAAACTTATGACATCACATGTGTGTGTGTCTCTTACTAATCTCTCTCTAATGCATGCTAGTGACTGTGTGTGAGTCCTGTTGAAAGAACGGTAGAGGGGGAGGAGACACACACACAGGAGCAAACCCTAATGTATATTGCAAACCCTAACCATAGAGGGAAGCCATCTCCCTTCTCACACAATGCATAATGCAATAATCCATAATCCACACAACACCCTATGAGTTGTGTCCACACACATCTAACCCTAGCTAATGTCCACACACTATGACCAGCTGGACACGCGGTCATTTATGTCTCACACATGTTCCTACCTAATCTGCCAGCACATAGTATAGCTGGCTCACACTGACATCGAGCTTGAATCTTAACAGCCCCTCTCAAGCTCATGATGTACTGTCGATGAAGATGTAGATGAGCTTGGGATATCAAGACTCTCAACACTCCCCCTCAAGCTCATCCAATGTACTCCCAACATAGTACGGAAGTACTCAAACTTCTCCCTGCTAAGTGGCTTTGTAAAGATGTCTGCCACCTGCTCATCAGTCTTCACATACTGTAGATCAACTGTACCATCCCCAGCACTTTCTCCCTGATAAAGTGATAATGGACCTCTATGTGTTTGGTCCTCGCATGAAATACTGGATTCTTGGCCAACTGTATACTGCTCATGTTGTCACAATGAATGACAACTTTGCCATCAACAATAGGCTCACACAAATCTGCCAAGAGATTCTTTAACCAAACTGCTTCACAAGTAGCAATGGCTGCACCCCTGTATTCAGCCTCTGTACTAGATAAAGCAACTGTAGGTTGCTTCTTGCTACTCCAACTCACCACGGCACTTCCAAGTGTAAAAGCATAACCACTAGTAGATCTCCTGTCATATGCGCTACTTGCCCAATCATCATCTGTGTAGCCATGTATGTCCAAGCTTTTACCACTCTCATAAAGTAGACCATAATGTGCAGTGGTCTTCACATATCTCATGATGCGTCTCATTGCATCCAAATGAGGCTTTCTGGGGCTCTGCATAAAAACTGGCTTACTAGCCCCACAGCATAACTCAAATCCGGGCATATGATAGTCATGTATATGAGACTACCAACCATCTTCCTGTACATAGAAGGATCATCCAATTCCTCGCCATAATCAGCCCGCAACTTCACATTTTGCTCCAAAGGTGTACTCATAGGCTTACACCCTGTCATGCCATACTTTGCCAACATATCCAATGCATATTGGCGCTGTACTAACCAAGTACCTGCATGATCTTTGACCACTTCAATTCCAAGGAAGTATCTCAACTCACCAAGGTCTTTCATGTCAAATTGCCCACTCAAAGCTTTCTTGACATGCATCACATCTGCACCATGATCACCTGTGATAATCAAGTCATCCACATAGATGACGAGTAAAACAATCCCATGCTCTGTCTTCTTCACATAGAGTGAAGAATCTGCTGTAGAAATCTAAAAACCAAGTGAAATAAGATATCTGCTCATCTTATCACTCCAAGCACGAGGTGCTTGCTTCAAACCATACAATGCCTTTTTCAATTTGCATACGTGAGTGGGATATCTTGGGTGTACATACCCTTCTGGCTGTGCCATATACACTTCCTCTTGTAGATCTCCATTTAGAAATGCATTCTTGACATCCATTTGATGCATTTCCCAGCCATTAGCTCTGCAGCCATAGCAATGACTGCTCTCACTCTGTGCCCATCTTAGCCACTGGACTAAAGGTTTCATCATAGTCCAAACCTTGGGTCTGTGCATAACCCTTTGCTACCAATCTTGCTTTATGTCTTTCAATAGAACCATCAGATTTGCACTTCACTTTGTAAACCCATTTACAGCCAATAACATTCTTGTCCTTTGGTAATGCAACCAAGTCCCATGTATCATTATGAACCAATGCGTCCATCTCAACATCCATTGCTTTCTCCCATACATGCTTTCCAACAGCTTCTGTATAGCATGTAGGTTCCACATGCTTCACCATAGATGTCATATATGCATAGTGCATAGCAAAATCTCGATATGTCAATCTGTCAACTGGATATCTGACTCTCTGGGATCTCCGCGATGCATGTGGGTCACTCTGTACACCTGTAACTCTAGCATGTGGTGGCACATATCTATCCTGCCTAGCACCAGGTGTGCGTAAAACAGGTATGCCAAGCTCCTCATCCAAACTCTCCGAACTAGATGACTCATAACCTGTGATTCCAATTCCTTCAACTTTCTTCTTGCCTTTATCCATAGCACTACTCCCAGTGCTCACACTCTCATGCCTCAAACGTCCTGACCATGGACGTACACTGCTACTCTCAGCTTCTGCTGCTGGCCCAGACATAGAAGTAGAACTAGAACTTGCTTGTGGCAAGTTCACAGGCACATCTACCTCAAGTGACTCAATGACACCCTCATCTTTTTCTTTGTACCAACTAGCAAGCTCATCAAACACCACATCTCGTGAGATGACCACTTGTCTAGTTTGTGGGTTGTAACATTTGTATGCCTTTCGATCCTGTGCATATCCAACAAATACACATTTCTCTGCCTTAGGATCCAACTTCCTTCTTCTTTCATCAGGCACATGTACATAAGCTATGCATCCAAAAACTTTGAGGTGTCCAATGTCTGGCCTATAACCTGTAAGTTGCATTTCTGGCGCTGTAGGTGTTTTGTTCAGTATATACACTGCAGTAGCACATGCTTCTGCCCAATAGTAATCTGGCATGCTCTTTTCATTGAGCATTGCCCTAGCCACTTCACATATGACTCTATTCTTTCTCTCAGCCACACCATTCTGCTGAGGTGTATACCTGCAAGTCAATTGTCTTCTTATTCCATGCTTCCTCAAGAAATGCTCAAAAGCTTTTGAGGTGTATTCACCACCTCCATCTGTCCTCAAACATTTAATCCAACAGCCATATTGCTTTTCTGCAAAAGCTTTGAAATCCATGAACTTTTTCAATACTTCACTCTTCTCTCTAAGAAAGTATATCCATGTCATCCTGCTAAAGTCATCAATGAATGTCACATAGTATAAACTGCCTTTGATAGATGGGTTTTGTGCAGGACCCCATACATCACTATGTACAATCTCAAGTGGCCTACTACTCATATTTCCTTCTCTAGGAAACCTCAACCTTGCATGCTTTCCAAACTGACAGGCTTCACAAACATGCATATTTCCATCATATTTGAATCTAGGCAATCCACTGACAATGCCTCTTGTCTGCATGTTCTTTAATCTTTGTATATTGACATGCCCAATCCTCTTATGCCACATATCAATGTCCTGTACCACATTCCTGCTTTTAGAGAACATGGCTGATTTTAGCTCAAGAATTCCAGCATCCAGCTTAAACAATCTGCCTTCTTTCTTGCCTTTAGCACAATTACTCTACATCCATGTTTGAAATCTTAAACGAAGCATCCATGCTCGTTGAAACGAACCTGTAATCCCTATTCCACCATTTGACCAACTGAGGCCAAGCTCTTTGTGATAGAAGGCACATACAATACATCAGACATAGACTTTGTTTGACCATTGTGCATAACCAATGGTACACTTCCAACATGTGTAATGACATGCTGGGTATCATCACCTGTCTCCACATAGCCTTTTACATCCATAGGCTTCATATGCTCAAACCATTCACCATGACATGTCATATGGTTTGATGCTCCTGAGTCCATATACCATGTGTCATCATTCTCAGCATTTGTCGTCATAGAACCCACAACATGCTTCATGGCAAACAAATGATTTGCAGTGCCATCATTACTGCTTGATGCATAGTTTCCACCATGTTGATGCATAATTTCCACCATAATGACCACCACGTTGTGCTCTACCCCCTCTCAAATCATTTTGTTTGCGGAAACAATCTCTCGCCATATGTCCAAATTTGCCACAGTAATGGCATTCCACATCTTGCATAGAATTTTGTTGGCCTTGCCAACGTCCTCTACCACGGGGGTTACCTCTGCCTCGCTGAGGTGCATATCCACGACCACCTCGAGCACCATATGAAGGCTGAAAATTTTCTTGTGGAGGCCTGTCCTACCATCCACGACCATTACCACCACGTCCACGTGATGCGAATCTCCCCCTGCCTCTAAAGCCTCTCTGAGAATAGAAAGCCTGATTTCTGCAATCATCATGGCTAGTAGATGCATCCAGAAATGAATCACTGAGTTTGATTTCCTCAACAAGTAAGAGGGAAACCAACTCATCAAAGTCCGGTAAACCTGTACTCCTCACACTGAGATAGGATAGATGTATCAAAAGATTTATATTCCTTACCAAGACCACGCAAGGTAATATCCACCAAATCATCATCAGGCATGGGGGCATTTATTGTTGCCAATGCATCTGCAAACTTCTTGATTTCTTGCACATAATCATGTATGCTCCTTTTATTCCTTTTCACATTATGTATCTACTGTCGCAACTGAGACTTGCGAGCACTCGTATCTGTATCAAACATCTTGACCAAAGTATCCCATGCATCTTGACCAAAGTATCCCATGCATCTTTGGGATTCTCAGCATCCTGTATGTGTATGAGCATAGCATCAGAAATACATATAGACAGATAATGCAGCACTTTGAATACTCTCTCTGACCATTGCTTATGAGCAATAAGCTGCTGTTGTGTAGGTTGTCGAGGTAGCTCAGGCGCTGGCTCAGCACCTGTAATGAGATTGCAAAATCCTTTTCCTTTCAAGAAACTTTTTATCCTGTACTTCCATGCCTGGAAGTTCTTCCTATCCAGCTTTTCACCAACAATTTGTACTGGATTATCCGACATGTTTGATCAATGTGCACCTTCCGCACTCTTCCAAATCTGTAAATGAGCCTTCCTCAGCTCAACCACACTCCAATGAATGTTCCAGATACTCCAAAGTAACCACAAATCTTCAAATTTGATGTAGAAAATCAACCTGTATGCATCCAAGATGAACTGTCTCACACATAGTCAGAGATACCCTGCTTTGATCCGCCTTCCAAGGCTCTAAATCACAATGTAGTGGTGCAATCAAGTATGGGAAACTTGCATTGACACCTAAACAACCTCAATGTAGAATATCAACACCATCTGACATGTGTACATATCAATTTTTGAAAACCCCTTTCTCTGTTTTGGGAAAAACCAGAAAAACCAAAAAAACCAGTAGGAAAATGGCTCTAATTTCTTCAATATTTGACCAAATTGAGCAACCAGGCATTCATTAGCTTAGAAATAGTGTCCATCAACTTCATGTAAGAGGAATTTGTCCAATTGTATAAGACCAAGGATTAATTGCTCAATTAAAATGACCCTGTTTCTCTGCAACTAGTGGACAGCCTATTTAATCAGCTCATTCCCAGCCCAATTAAGCATAATTCATCAATCCAATCACATAGCCCTCTTCTCCAAAGTGTATAGCAACCAATTGCTAAAGCAATTGTGGAAGTAATCAACCAACCAAGTATTAATTGGCCTCCTTGCTCCAAAATGAACACAAACTGCCCTGTTTTCTCTGTGCTGGTTGCGCCGCCTGCTGTAGAGGCCTTTGGGAAGGTTTGAATTGCTAATTGATGAGGTAATCAAGTCTCTGACACTCCTAGGTAAGTGTGTGACCCATCAATGCTTTGATTTTTACCAAAAACATGCTCTAATTTCATCAATTTTTGGCTTCCTTTTCTCTGTTTTGTGAGAGCTCAAAAACCAAAAATTTCCACACATTTAAATGCATCCAAATTGCTCCAAAATGAGTTTAAGGCTTGCATAGGAGTTGCCAATACATCCCTCTTTGTCAAATACATGTGTCTTTTTGCCAGAATCACTTCTATTTCACCATACATCAGTGTTTCCAAGCTTTAATGGAAAGCTTCCAAAAAACCAAAAATTTGCTTTGCTTTGAGTTGCTCTAAATTGCTTTGTTTTTGCCTGTATCACCTGCAATCCGCTAAAGGATGTTTAGAAGACCTTACCCGGTAGGCCAAGCTCTCAGATCTGATAGTAGTTGGTGTGCTCCAAGCTTCACAGCTCTAATGGCAAGCTTCACAGCTTCTTTTCACAGCTTCTTCTCCCTCTTCACTCACTCACTCATAAACCCTAATAAACAGCACAAGGCTCTGATACCATGTTGAAAGAACGGTAGAGGGGGAGGAGACACACACACAGGAGCAAACCCTAATGTATATTGCAAACCCTAACCATAGAGGGAAGCCATCTCCCTTCTCACACAATGCATAATGCAATAATCCATAATCCACACAACACCCTATGAGTTGTGTCCACACACATCTAACCCTAGCTAATGTCCACACACTATGACCAACTGGACACGCGGTCATTTATGTCTCACACATGTTCCTACCTAATCTGCCAGCACATAGCATAGCTGGCTCACACTGACATCGAGCTTGAATCTCAACAAGTCCCAGGGGATTCACTCTTAGAAAACTTATGACATCACATGAGTGTACAAGAGGGGTTTTTTTTCAAATGAGAAATAAGCTTATAAGGTAGGGGTAAGGCCATGTATTTAGGTGAATACTAAATCTTAAATGATATTGAGGCCATATCACATTAGGGTTATGTGAAACCAAAGAGAAGAGTATGAAACACTTGAAAGTGTTTCACTGTAGGGTTGGGGCAGTATGTGAGAGGTGGCCAAAGCTCAAAACAAAAAAAGGAGTGTAGAAAAGTATAATAAATAAATGATGTGTAATGAATCCTAGGTGGCAGGAACAACATGGCAGTGAGGATAAGAGCATGTGCTAAAAGACCAAAATAGAAGGCGCATGCATAGGTGAAGGAGGAAGACAGCACAAAGGTTCCAAAAGGCTGCGAGGTGGCGACGGGGCAAAAGGGGTTTTTGGGATGATTTACGGGATGGACAGGGAGAAGAGATAGAGAAAAAACAAGAAGCATAGGAGTGAGTGAAGTGGGAAAAGTACCTACAGTGAAGAAAGCTAGCTGCAGACAAAAGATCTTCTTGTTTTCGAGGGGAGAAAAAGTGATGTTCAAAGCAATCAAAGTGAATTTGGGTAAATCAAAGCAAAGAAGACGCTAAGACCTAGAGAATCAATCAAGAGAGCTGTTCTCAATGGTTTCTGTGAGGTGTCTCTATTAGAGATGTTCTCAATGGTTTCTGTGAGGTGTCTCTATTAGAGACGTGATTTAATCCAAAAGCATGTTCAATTGTTGCTATTGTAAGTCAATTGTGTGCTAAGTTGAGTCTATCTAAGGAGGACCTACAGTCTCTGATAGTAGTAAACTCACTGTAGCTTGAATAGTAGCTAGAGTCTACAAGTGGAGAATCCCTAAGTTTTTGAGTGTATGTTATCTGATATGTTTGAACCCATTTTCTTAGGGGTGTTGAGACAGTCTTTCTTTGCTTTATGAAGACAACAGTGAGTTTGAAGATTGTATCTGTGTCATGGTCAATGAGAATTTATGTTTTGGAGCTTGGTTTGAGTTTTTTTGTTTGATTTTGTTGAGATAGAACACGTGTGAAGAAGTGTCTAATGATTTAGGAGGTTTGAGCTACTTCATGATTGAAACCATCTTTTGCTGTTGAGAATATGCTGCCAAAAAGGGTTAGAAGAGTGTACAGGTATCCGTGTGTCTAGGGTTTCAGTAGATGAAGTAAAAGCATCCTTTTGATCATTTTAGGTACAAGTGAAGCTATTCTGAGTCGAATCTAACAAATTGTAGTCTTACAGAAGTTAGATGGGTTGTGGAAAAACTGGTCATTTTGGAGTAGTTGTGACTTGATAGTGATCAATTGTATGTCTAGAGGGTCATATTTTGGTTTGGTTTGTGTGTTTAGAGGGTTTAGAGGTCTTGGAAGACTCAGAATTAAGAAAGTTTGCTTCAATTAAGTCAGTCGTTTCACAACAATCAACAATCAGAGGTCAGATCAGTCTCAATAGTAGTCAATTGTTGACAACAAAGTGTCTTTGGAGTCATATATTCATGAAACTAGGGTAGTCTAAGGGCTAGGAGGATACGGCGGACATAAAAGAGAGAGTTCTTGATATAGATGGGGATTTAGTGTCGGTTGGTTCTGTCTCCAAGAGAAGAATTGATAATAGTTCAGACCAGTGAGATCACTGTCAGAGCTAAAGGTTTAGCAAAGCATAAGGGGATGCATAGAGTGGTTCTCGGGTTGAGAGATTGATGCCAACTGGATCAGGAGGACAATAAGGGAGCAAGGAGGACAAATATTAGGGTTAAATTCTACGTCAGTCATTTGAGGTCATTTTTTATCAATTTTTTTGTCAACATGGGATTAGAAGGGTGTTCGCCAAGAGTTTGGTAAGCCTCCGGGGTAGTAGCTATAGGGTTAGATAATGCAAGAGGATTGAAGAAGATACAAGAAGACTCACTTTGGACTGGAAACATAAAGAGGATTTTGGAGGCAGTTTTTGGTCATTTATAAGTTGAAGTGAATTCTAGTCAGTAGAAGGATGCTAACGAGTGCTATGGAGTTCTGAAGCAAGTTTTTAAAGTGTTTTGATATTGGTAGATAGTTTTTGTCATGGGGTCATCAGCTAGTGTCTGTTTTCAGTAACAGTCAACATCTGATCTATCTGGGGTAGTCGGGAGAGATTTAGGCTAGCTTCTTGTCAGCTAAAGATTTTGGATTAATGATCTAAAGTCTTGGAGGTTTGGTTTGACCATGGAGGACAGTTGGAAGTAACAGCCCAGGTGGATTGAAGGTGTAGTGGTGACCATTTGTGTCAGCCAGAGGACAAGGGATAGAGTCTGAGCTAGGATCCTAGTATCCCCAAGTTTTGATCCTCTTACATATTCTTCTTGTGTGTCTGTTGGTTGGTGTTATACATGCCATCACCCAGCCCACCACACAACGCATACCCTCCTAATGTGTGGGATCTCACATTACAAGGAAACTTCCATCACCAGCTTGATACACCCTTCAAAATCAACACATGGATCACCTATTTTCCCAGTGGAAAATCAACCAACACCATAGAAGGCTAGCACTTTGTTGATCCGAGGGACTACCCACAGCCCAAGTGGCGCATGGCCTATCTCCTCAGTTATCATCACCAAATGTTGTGAAAAGGCATTGCCACACCCCGAGAAGGTAGAACCCTAGGTACATGCAAATCAAAAGAAGGTAGTCATGGTGCAAAGGGCTCCACCCATCTATAATTTCCCATATATTGATGGGCCCACATCACTCCCCACCATAGAGATACAACTCCAAATGAGAAAATTTAATGACCTCTCCTACACCAAGATCCCCCACCCCACTATAGTAGCCACATGATGTCAATTCTTCCAACTCATCATCCACCTCCTCATCCTTGAAGAGGTGCCATGGAACCAATGGGGACAAGCAAAGAGTGGCTAATCTTCAACCTCAATATGAAGGCCCCAACTTTTGCCAGTAAATAGGTCTTTATGGCATGGTCAAATACTTCCATGAACATAGATTGGTCACTTTTTAAGATTTGTTAAATATTGGGTTCTAGAGGAAACCCTTTGACAACATCATGCATCAAGCCAATATTTAACATATTTAACTCATTCTTCCAATCACAGGGTGCGAGTCACTTTTATACCACAATCGCCTGAATTTGAATGGCCCAAGCCATTTTCACAACAGATGGAGGCCTCGTGCACAACAAAATTCTACTTCACATCTACCTTTCATGCCATCTCAACAAGTAGCCTACCGCCTCAACAAGTATCCTATCCCTTGGGCTATCCAAAGCTTTCACCAATATGCCTTGCCTTGCATCTGGTTGTGCGGATCGGTCCCAAACCATATCACTTAACCTTGCATACCACCTTCATTGGGTATCTTGGACCATCCACAGTTTCCTCCTTGGCAGTAGCTTCACCACCCACTGATTTGGCGGTCATGCAAGGCTGCAATTACCATTAGAAAGGGGGCTATATTAACCATTACATAGGTTAACGTGGTTTCACCCTCCCGACCTACTGTAAGGTGCTTTGCCATCTTACTCGCTCAAATATGGAAGGAATAAGGCGAGAATTCATCAAGAATTAAGAAAAGGAGTGGTTGTATCTAGAGTAAAGGGAGTTGCTGTACACCAACGACATCCAATTCTAGTTTTCATGGTTATACATGTAGTTTTATAAGTGTGTATAGCCACATTTGTACCATGAGATGCCAACCACATTCTAGTTTTTGTGGTTATACATGTAGTTTTGTAAGCGTGTATAACCATGTTTATACCATGAGATGATAACCACTTCTCTCACTCCCTTCTCTCTCTTAAGTGTGCGGTTAAGTTTCACTGCTAGACCTCCCATTCTCTTGTAGTGTATCTCGTCTACTACACCCAATCAAACATCTTTTGATTTGACTTAAGTGAGCTTTGATGCTTTAACCTGCCTCCTATAGTAACAATAGATAGCATTGGAATATGATAAAGTGGCCTTACCTTGAGCTTAATGTCCAATAGGAAAAGTCTAAGGACTTTGTATACATACTTACTTAAGACTAGTAATTGAGGCCGGATTATTTTTAGGTTTGGTCAGCCAAGTGTGAAAACTAGTCAGTTGTATATAAGTCATTTTTTACACTAACAATAACAATCATTCCCCTTGCAATAGAATACTTGTGAGCTCCCCTTATTCTATGTTCTTTCTTGCTTTTGATGGCTGTATGCTAGATAGGTTGTTTGTAGGTTTTTCTCTTACATTAGCTTCTTCTTCTTCCCCCACCTTTTATAAGAGAGAACCATCACAAAGGCTATCTCTCTTTACCTCCATCTAGGCATCATAGAGAGATCTACATTCACCCCATTGGTAAAGGAGTATTCTAGTGTGACAACATAGCAAGGACACAAGATGGATGAGCTACCATATCCATATCAGTAAGTTGTAATTGTAGCTCAAAGGCAAGGACTAAGGACACATGATTCGACAAGGCTAAGGTAAGCTCTTGACTTGAACAGAATGTTATAGACACCCATCCAAGTTGTAGATTTGGACATTGTTGTTTCATATCTTAATCACATACATCCTTTTAGTGTGTTTGTGTTTACTCTTTGATGTAGAATATTATTGGAGCAACTATTAGTCCCAAAATGGCCAACCATCGTGACCAAGAATTTAACAATAACTAGAATATAGATATAGTAGCTCTTGAGGTATGGATAATGTGAGTTTGGGTGGTAGTGCTAACATCACATTTGGTCCACAAGTTGAAGGGGTTTTAGTGGTGGTGTTTGGTTGAGTCCATCCCCTTTTTGGGATTGCTTTCCAAATATCATCCATCATGTTTTCATGGTTTTCTTCTTTTTACAATATTGATCAAAAGAGTGTAGATTTGAGACTATGATTAAGTTATGCAAAGTGTTTTTCTCTTTAATGAGGAAACATCGCTTCATTTGTGTGTAATTGATTTTCTCCCTATCCTTGTTTCATGAGTTAAAGGTTTTCAAGTGAAAAATGTAATCCCTTATAGTTTTCTTTAGTTTTTACTCTATCATGTAGAGTTTTATGGTTGCATTTTCCACCTAAGGCCTTTCTTCAAGTATCCATACATGAAGGTTTTTTTTAGTATTCTTAAGTTTTCCTTAATCCATGGCCTCAAATGATAAACCATCGCATGGCCTTGTGAAATGTATTAAACCAAGATTCATGAACATATGACCAAGATTCAAGAAACATGAGAAATTTATGGAATTATTAAGAAAGTAGAGTAAATCCATATACACATGTAGCAAAGGAAGATATGTGCATAGGCCTAAGTGATTTAACCTCTCACATGAGGATAGCTATCAAGCTAGCCCATGAGCCCTAGACCATGGAAGTCCATCTCCAAGAAAGGAGCCAAGGTACATGTAATGTCCAAGATATGAAAATTTCCTACAATGAACCCAAGGCCCTATTTATAGTAGCCTTGCCATTCTTTACATATTTTCAGACCTTAGTCTTGCCACATTACAACCATCCCTTCCCAAAGATTTTGTCTTCAAAATCATATAATATATCTACAAGTCATCATAGCCTCAAACGAACTCAATGGGAAGTGATGAAGGCCCAAATATGCTCTCCAAATGTAAGAAAGTCCACAAGTCTTCATCTTCAATGCATATGTGTGGGACTGTTATGGGCAGCCCTTGTTGTAGATGAAATCCCTTTAAAAATTCTTCATGAAAACTCCATGGATAGGCTGCAAATGATGCATACACTTAGCTAATCATGTCCCGCATCATCATATCCTTCCATTGCGATAGCTAATGAAGCTTGTTAGGGTAGAGCATCGACCCCAAAAATGGACTTAACCAAAACTGTCCAGAAATTACAACATGCATGCTCTCCAAAGTATTGCCCATTTTCTCCATGCAAATTATGCCACTTGGTCAAGCAACATCTTCCTCAAGTAGGCCATGTTGTTGCACATACTCCAAAGATTTCCAAGTAGCCTCATCCATGGGTAATTGCTTCCACTTGACAAGGAATGCTTCAATGTTCCTATTCATCAACTCCCTTATCCTGTTATCCACAATCCTTTCCGGATCATATATAATCTCCCCTTCTTCATCCATGGGTGGTAGCTCTTCAATTTCTTGTGGAATAGTGCCCACAAATCTCTTAAGATTGGACACATGAAACACATCGTGAATTCTTGTAGAAGAAGGAAAATCAAGCTTGTAAGCCAAGTCACCCACCTTCTTGACTACCATGTATGGGCCATAATATCTATGAGCCAATTTTGGATTGGAAGATCCCTTGAGGAGGTTATGAAGGCTCTTAGGAAGCTTCAATAGCACATAGTCACCTTCTTCAAACTCCATCTTTTGTCTATGCTTATCCGCACTTGCCTTCATGACATTTTGAGCCTTCTTCATATTGTCCTTGCAAAGTTGAAGAAGTTGTCCTCATGAAAGGAAATAGATGAGACATTTACTTGATACCCATAGAGAGCCTCAAAATGTGACATGCCTATACTCAAGTGCTTGCTTGAATTGTGACAAAATTCAGCAAGATAAAGCCACTCATCCCAAGGTGTTTGCATATCATGACAATAATGTCTCAAATACACTTCAAGCCATTTGTTTTGGCACTCCATTTGCCCATCCGTTTGAGGGTGATAGGTTGTAGATGGAGTGATTTGGGTTCCCAATATCTCATATAATGTCCTCCAAAAAGTACCCATGAACTTGGTATCCCTATCACAAACTATGTTAAGTGGGGCAAGCCATGTATCTTGAATAGATGTTCCATGAATTACTTGGCAATGTGAGAAGCCCCATAAGTAATCTTTGAAGAAATGAAATGGGATGATTTTGTGAGTCTATCCACAAATATTTGATCCCATCCATGCTTTATCTTTAGTAGACCCGTAATGAAGTCCATAGAAATGTGAGTTAATTTTCCATTCGAAATTGGCAAAGGATGAAGCAATCCACTTGGAAGTTGATGTATATCCGTATTCTTTTGGCAAGACACACATTCCAACACAAACTTCTTGACATCTCTCCACATGCCTTTCCAATAGAAGCTCTTGCTCACTTTGTCAAAAGTTTTAAGCACACTAAGATGACCCAAAAAGTGGTGAAGAATGCATCTCATATATCACCTTGGAAATTTAAGATGAGGTAGGAACCAAGTACACCTTATCCTTGACACCCTATGATCACTTCCCACCTTGAAATGTGCACCATAAAGATAGTGATGCCATTTCTTGATTGCATGAAGCATGGCCAACATTTCTTGCTCATAAACATGCAACCCCATCTCCTTCTCGGAAAGCTTTCTACTCTCAAATACAATGACACCATGCTCTTAATATAAAACTACCCCAAGACCTTTTCCACTTGCATCTGCTCTCACATAAAATGTCTTTGAGAAATTGGTACAAACAAGAATAGGAGCTAATGTGAGCAAGGTTTTGAGATCATTAAAGCTCTTATCGGCAATTTAGCATCCCAAAAGAAATCTTCCCTCTTGAGTAAATCAATTAGAGGTGCCACAATAGTTGCATAATGCTCCATGTCTTTTATAGAAAGAAGACAATCCCAAAAATCCTCTCAATTGTGTTGTATTGTTAGGGGTTGGCCATTCCTTGATGCATGCTACTTTCTTTGGGTCAGCCCTAATGCCTTTCTCTCCCACCAAGTGTCTAAGATATTCCACTTCATTATAACCATAAATGCACATTTTGATTTACAAAAATTTTACCATGAGCCCATTTTTGTAGAGAGGGAATGTGTAAAGGGCCCAATTTGAGTCTAAATTTAGCTCCTTCTTCATCAAAATCCTTTTCTCCAAAGCTTGCAATAGTCAACCAATCCAAAGAGAAGAAAAACAATGCCCTTACCAATGCATGAACAATGCAAGAGGCATCAAAAGTTGCATACTCTTCTCTAGCTCAGTCCAAATGTTGATCCCATTTACATGTATAAGGAAAAACTCATTGGAGAATTATATGGAAATTATAGAGAACAAGTAATGGATCAAGGGAATGCAAGCTATATGCATGGAAAGGATGAGAATCCCATGATATGCAAGAATCTACCCTAAACCTTGTTTCTTTCCAAAACCCTAAAAATTATGATCATTGTTATAAATCATTGATATGAGAGGGTAGAATAGTGATAGGAAAAGAGAATTATCCCCCTGGATCACAAAAGATTTGGAAGGAAACCCTAATTTTCAAGAAAGCCCCAAATCACTCAAAGAGGCAAAGAAACCCTAAATGCAAGTTGATATCCAACATCAAGCATATGTATGGGGAGAGGAAAGCATGAGAAAGTAGATTATGATAGTAATTTTTGGATTAAATGGATTGAAACCCTAATTTCTCGTGGATTCCAAGATATGCAAAATGGGGAGAAATTAAAAGCATTAATGATGAAAAGAAAAGCTTGCTTACACTTTGTAAAAGTCTGCCAACATTGTAATCATTGTAATGGTGTGATATTTTTGACCTCCAAGCTCTCACGTAAGCGCGCGGCCGCCAGCAGCCTCACGGGCAAAAAAAAAACGTGACTTTTATGGCCAAGAAAAGGTTCTCCTTCAAGCTCACAAGATGGCTAATACAATGGGAGAAGAGATGGGAAGGATTTTGGCTTATGCAAAGGGTTCCATGGCCATCAAATATCAAGAAAAAGAGTGAAGGAAAGAGAAACATTTTGGATTAAGAAACTAATCAAGATTAGCAAAAAGTTTTCTCCAATTTTGGTCCCAGTCCCAAATTTGATCCCAAAATTTAAAATTTGGTCCAAAACCCATACACAACACCCTTAGAACTTGATCAATTGAGGTAAAATTTTCCATATCCACCCTCTTCCCCATCAACATCAAGAAAATCCAAGAAAATACAGACAAAATAACATGCAAAAATCAAGAAAATTATCAAAATCACATGTAAATTGCTATTTACTTGCAAATTTCTTACCCAAATGCATAAGAAAGCTCCCCAAAATCAAAATCAAAGCTCTGATACCAATTGAAATGAATTAAAACCAAGATTCATGAACATATGACCAAGATTCAAGAAACATGAGAAATTTATGGAATTATCAGAGACAGTAGAGTAAATCCATATACACATGTAGCAAAGGAAGATATGTGCATAGGCCTAAGTGATTTAACCTCTCATCCATGAGGATGTCTATCAAGCTAGCCATGAGCCTTAGACCATGGAAGGCCATCTCCAAGAAAGGAGCCAAGGTATATGTAATGTCCAAGATATAAAAATTGACAAAAGGTTCCTACAATGAACCCAAGGCCCTATTTATAGTAACCTTGCCCATGGCCCATTATTTACATATTTTTGGACCTTAGTCTTGCCACATTACACTTTGTGCACTAAGCATAGAGCCGATGCATTTACCAATTGTTTGGTAGGGTAATTCAAATTTCCAAAAGTTCCACATATCTTGCATAGATTGAACAGTGTCAATGGTTCCATCATATTTCCCCACCATTAGCTTGGAAATCTCTAAGACCATGAGTCGAGATGATTTGCTTGGGCCATGTGCAACTCTTTTGTGATTTAGAGTACCATTAATGCCTTGTGCAACCCTTCCTAGGTTATGCATAGTATGGCTAAGGTTTGGGCATCTAGGGAGTATTATTGGATATTGACTGTGCTAGCATTTACAACAGTTTAGGACTCAGGGTTGTACTATGTAGAGGACCAACAATCATTGGGGGAATCGGAGTTACCAATTAAAACTTGATGGCATAATCGGATGCATAAAGTGGGCCCAATGCACAATAGAAGTGGCTAGAATCTGTACTTGAGACATGGACCTCAAGGGTTGGTATATTGTCATCCCCTTGCATTTATCATTTTTACGGATGTGAAAGATTGATTTTCATACATGTGAAAAAATCATTTTGTATAATTTTCTATTTTTATTTTTTAAATGTAAAAATTGAGTTTTTAGAAAAATGAAATTGTTTTTTGGGCCCAATTTTTCATGGTGTGAATAACTTAGTCAATTTTGCGAAATTTTTTTGGTCGAAACTTTAAAAAGTGTTGGATATGATCCATCACATGAACACATAAACTTCCCCTTGGTAGAGCTCAAACTCAAAGGTCATTAAGGTATTAGTATTGGCCCTTTTCACTCTTGTAACAAGGTCATAAAGCAACCATAATAAACATGTCTACATCCACCTTCATTGGAGATATTCTTGGAGACAAGAGGTGGAGATAATCAAGGAGTTAATGTAGGAGGGGATTATGGAACAAGATTAGTACTTAATCTCATGTACCTAGAGCCTATTTAAGAGGCATCGAACTAATGGAATCATGCATCTCTATTTTCTATTATTTGTAGTGTTATTATGATTAATGTTAATTGCTATTATCAACCTCCTTAAACAACAAAAAGTTGGTCAACATGAAAAACTAAGTCAACGTGAAAAAGTTTTTTTGGGCGTGGTTTTTCACGGCATGAATAACTAGGCACATTAACATGAAAAATTGTTAGATAGTCAACATGTGAAAAACTAAATTACCACTAAAAAGAACTATGTTTTTTTTACATGCCTAGTTTTTTCTACAACGATTTTGAGTACATGTGGTTTCAGTTTTCATGTTGGTTTTTGAAATGCAAGTTTATAAAGGATATGGTTTCCCCATCACTCTGTCTTACACCCTCTTACACAACATATATTCCTACAAGAGGATAAGGTTTTCCCATAAAAGGTAAGAGGGAATAACAAGTTAACACTCCCTCTTACACGGCATAAGGACACCAAATGTGTATTCTACCCAAACCACTAGGCATCTAGTCATTAAATGAAATGTGTGTAGAAAAAAGTGATTAAGGGCTTAATCTATTGGATTAACGTAGCCCTTAATAAGTTGTGGAAAAAAATTATTAAGAGCTTAATCCATGATTAGCTCTTTCACGAATTGTTTTTCCTTTTGGCTTGATTTAGAGACTCTAGGTAACCACTAGGTAATTAATTTAGAGACTCTAGGTAACCACTAGTTAATTAATTTGTAAGTTTTTTCACACACAATTGAATAATTAATCCAATTTCTAATCATGCTACACACTCAAAATAGAGATGATTTCTAGATTGTTATATACAAAGCAAGGGTTACAAATGGATTTATCTTAAGGCTGTAGAAGAGGGGCAGCAATGCACCACTTCTAATCCTTGTCCAAGTCTCTTGTCTCCAAGACACATTGTCATGTGCATGACATGCTCATGTATATTCTCAGGGCTAATCCAGAAGGGGCAGCCAAAAAAAGACCATTAGAGCTAGGACTTGGAGCACAAGATACAGAAGTGGCTAGTGTGGACTTGAGGAGCAAGACTTGGAGGACTTAGAGGGCTCAATCGGCTGCAAGAAAAGTGGAGTCGGTTGTACCAAAAGAAGTCGGCTGTAGTAGGCGCTTCAGTCCGTGGAGAGGCGCAGCAGCCCGACCAGCGTTTTATGGAATTCAAGCCAAGTCGGCCAATCGGCCAGCTCCTCCAATGTTCAAGAAGACTATATAAGGCATTGAGTGCTCATTGGTAGAGTCATTCGCTCCCATAAGGGGTGGGTCCTTAGGGTCCTTAGAGTAGGACAGATTTTGGTGTTTACCACCTTTTATGCAAGGCAGCCTATGGCTGTAGATTAGGTATCTTTTTGTACCATATGAATATACTGAATTTTCAGCATTTCTCTCACTCTCTACTCTCCCTTCTGTCTGCGTTTTTGCATCAGCATGTTCTCAGTGGTGTTTAGGGCTAAAAGAAGACCCCCCATTAGGGAAAATGTGGACTCATTTTTGGGCCCTCTAAGAAATACCAAGTCATCATTCTATTACGAAAAGGGGGATCGTGTGGATAACTCTATCCATAGTACCTCAAAACTATATCATGTAACATATCATTGGAAAGATCTTGAGATGAGAGGATTCTAACGCACCAACCTCCGACAAGTTTGGAGTTTTTATGCTCAAGTTATGGCCTCCCCACTAAAAAAGTAACCTCAAAAGTTCCGTAACGGAAGCCTCACCCTCATTGGTCCTTATGGAATATTTCCTAGAATTTCAAAGAGGTTAAAAGGCCCAAAAGTGAGTCCTGATTTTCCCTAATGCAGAGCTTCCGTGTGTTACATTGGTATCAGAGCATCAAGCTCGGCAAAGCTAAACGCTAATTCAATCCCATATGATGGTGTATAGGTCCAAGGTACAAGAAAGTATAGAGATACAAAGCCCAAGGCAAGGAACACAGAATCGGGAGGAAGAGCTCCCACCAGGAGGTTTGTTGGTGACGTTCTACAAAGCCAAAGGGGATGGCAGTCCTGTGAGCCAGATAGGTTCTTGGGCAATGGTCCCAAGGGAGGATTATCCTCCAAGGGGGTGATGTGAGAGTGCCAAACTCATTTCTCAAGAATGAAGACCAAGACAGTGTTCAGAGTCAGGGCAAGAATGGATTGGGGACTGGAGGGAACAGATGCATAGATTTTATTTAGAGTCGAAGTGGTTTTGGAGACCGAGCCGAGTTTCAGAGAAAAAGGTTGCCAGGGATGGATGGATGACAGAGGGACTTTGGGAAAAGATTGGGATGATGACAGTCATCCAAGGAACAAGTTGGAATCCCGTCTCATCAAGTTTAGCAAAGGGGGATGTCATGTGCATGACATGCTCATGCACATTCTCAAGGCTAATCCAGAAGGGGTAGCCAAAAAAAGACCATTAGAGCTAGGACTTGGAGCACAAGATACAAAAGTGGCTAGTGTGGACTTGAGGAGCAAGACTTGGAGGACTTAGAGGGCTCAGTCGGCTGGCAAGAAAAGTGGAGTCGGCTGTACCAAAAGAGGTCGACTGCACAGCAGGCGCTTCAGTCCATGGAGAGGCGCAACCCGCTGACCAGCGTTTTATGGAATTCAAGCCAAGTCGGCCGGCCAGCTCCTCCAAAGTTCAAGAAGACTATATAAGGCATTGAGTGCTCATTTGGTAGAGTCATTCACTCCCATAAGGGGTGGGTCCTTAGAGTAGGACAGATTTTGGTGTTTACCACCTTTTATGCAAGGCAGCCTATGGCTATAGATTAGGTATATATGAATATACTGAATTTCTTGCATTTCTCTCTCTCTCTACTCTCCCTTCTGTCTGTGTTTTTGCATCAACATGTTCTCAGTGGTGTTTAGGGTTGAAAGAATACCCCCCAGAGCTTCCGTGTGTTACATTGGTATTAGAGCATCAGGCTTAGCAAGGCTAAATGATGATTCAGTCCCATATGATGGTGTACAAGTCCAAGGTACATGAAAGTACACAGATACGAAGCCCAAGGCAAGGAACACAGGATCGGGAAGAGCTCCCAAGAGGTTTGTTGGTGGTGTTCCACAAAGCTAGAGGGGATGGCAGTCTTGTGAGCCAGATAGATTCTCGGGCAATGGTCCCAAGGAAGGATTGTCCTCCAAGGGGTGATGTTCCACAAAGCTAGAGGGGATGGCAGTCTTGTGAGCCAGATAGATTCTCGGGCAACGGTCCCAAGGAAGGATTATCCTCCAAGGGGTGATGTGAGAGTGCCAGACTAATTTCTCAGGAATGAAGACAAAGACAGTGTTCAAAGTCAGGGCAAGAATGGATTAGAGCTAGGACTTGGAGCACAAGATACCGAAGTGGCTAGTGTGGACTTTTGAGGAGCAAGACTTGGAGGACTTAGAGGGCTCAGTTGGCTGCAAGAAAAGTGGAGTCGGCTATACCAAAAGAGGTCGGCTGCAATAGGCACTTTAGTCCATTTGGAGAGGCGCAGCCCGACTAGCATTTTATGGAATTCAAGCCGACTGCTGTCGGCTAGTCCGCCGACAACAGTCGGCCAACTCCTCCAATGTTCAAGAAGACTATATAAGGCATTGAGTGCTCATTGGTAGATTCATTCACTCCCATAAGGGGTGGGTCCTTTGGGTCCTTAGAGGAGGATAGATTTTGGTGTTTACCACCTTTTATGCAAGGCAGCCTATGGCTGTAGATTAGGTATCTTTTTGTACCATATGAATATACAGAATTTCTAGCATTTCTCTCTCTCTACTCTCCCTTCTATCTGCATTTTTGCATCAACATGTTCTCAGTGGTGTTTAGGGCTGAAAGAAGACCCCTAGAGCTTTTGCATGTTACACACAAAATCCACATCGAACATTACTTTAATTTGAGCCTCCTCTCTCCACCCAAGAAGAGGGCCATCCCCAACAGATCTTCAAGGTGACCAATTATTATTCAATCTTTTAGCAACTTGTAGGTCTAATATTTGCTAGAGGAACAAATTGGAGACCATATGTGAAGATCCACACCAATAATTCTGGCTTAGCCAATTTGGCTTTGGCATGACGCTGAATATTATGTATACATAAACCAATCTGGCTTTGGCATGAAGTTGAATATACCCAGCTCCCCAAAACTTTTTAGGTTGGCAAACCGTGTCCCAAGTAGCCCAGTGTAGGGGTTTCTAATGTATTATATTCCTCCATAGGAAGGGTTTCACAAGGGAGAGAATCTTTAACAAATGACACTTATTGAAATAAAAAAAAGGACAATAGATTTACACATAGGAGAGCAAGATGTAGTTTATAATAGTAATCCTAGCATGTGAAAGGGGAGAAGCACAAAACTCCATTTTTAAACTTTGAGTGTAATACTCTCTATCACCAAATCAATAAGTTGTTTATTAGATACATTCACTCCCATGGGACAAACCAAATGCCTAAACACTTTCCCTTTCTTAGCAATATGACAACCCCATCTATCAAGCTCAATAAGGCTAGTAATGTTTGAATTGAGAAGATTACATCTATACCCATAAGCTGTAACAAAGATCCAAAAATAGTTAGAGCCTTTTTAACATTCTCATATCCACCTGTAAAAAAATGGAGTCCCCAATAGGATCACAAGCTAAATAAGATCTCAAACTAATGATTTGCGTTTGTGAGGCGCTAGATAAGGAACCAAGACGAGGTAGTGAGTAGCAACAACAAATAACATAGGAGCAAGGAGACAACCCTATCTAATAGACCTTTTAAGAGTTAATTCAAGAGTGATTTGCGTTTGTGAGGCACTAGATAAGGAACCAAGACGAGGTAGTGAGTAGCAATATGACAACCCCATCTGTCAAGCTCAATAAGGCTAGTAATGTTTGAATTGAGAAGATTACATCTATACCCATAAGCTGTAACAAAGATCCAAAAATAGTTAGAGCCTTTTTAACATTCTCATTATCCACCTGTAAAAAAATGGAGTCCCCAATAGGATCACAAGCTAAATAAGATCTCAAACTAATGATTTGCGTTTGTGAGGCGCTAAATAAGGAACCAAGACGAGGTAGTGAGTAGCAACAACAAATAACATAGGAGCAAGGAGACAACCCTATCTAATAGACCTTTTAAGAGTTAATTCAAGAGTGAACTTCCCTACCACTCAGCCAGGCTAGACTCAGCCCCAAAGCTTAAGACATAAATGTTTGAGGATATCTATTGACCAAAGCCCATCTTAGATAGGACCCTACTTAAAAAGAACTAGTGGATCCTTTCTAGATCTACACTTGAACCATTATGCATTATCTATTTTTGATTGGTATTGATAGCCAATTCTTTCCCTAACAAGACTGAGTAGATACTATCAATAATTGAGCTACCCTTTATAAAGCCATGTTAATTGTTGGCAATTGAGTTATTATGTACTAAAGGGATGATCCTGATAGCTATTATATTGCTGTATTTTTGTAGATGATAGGAAGCATGGTAATGAGTCTAGCATGAAACCACACGAGTACAGAAAATTACCCCACATTGATATGAAGGAAGGATAAAAATATATTATAAACTCACATCTGACCATCTTGCGATAGTCTAAGAAAATGACACCAAAAGAGAGTGTTATAAAATGTAGTGGCATTGTGCACAAGAAAGAGATAAAGAATGAGAATGAGTAACGACCATTTAAGCAATAAACACAATCACTTACACTTATCTCATGTCTCTTTATGTATCCAAACTAATTCACCTTTATGTCAAATTATACTTGAGTACATCTTAATTAACACACACTCATTATAAGTTTTCTTCGTTTATATCCATCTTAGATTAACGTTATCATTAGTACAAGATTAATTAATGATTAAGTAGATGTCTTGTAATTAGTAGAGCTCGATCCATACTTCTCAACACAACATGACATGAAGATTAACCATGAGAACACATGTGCGAGTTTATTAGAAGTCGTTAAACTTTGCATGCTTAAGAACACATGTATATTAATACCCCACTTTTAAACTTTGCATGCTTTTATGTTTTCACTTTGCATGCTTAAGAAGCACATGCATATCAATACCCCACTTTTAAACTTTGCATGCTTTTATGTTTTCATGTAGAACTAAAAAAGAAGATAGAATGAACCAATGAAGAGAGGAGTGGTGATACCAACAAAGATGAGTAGAGTCCAATAAGCCCCTCTTGTTTATTTTTAATTTATATTTAAAACCCCTCAACACTGAGTGAAAGAGTTGTGTAAGTCATATCCATTGCAATCTCTGGTTAAATATAATGGTTATTATGCAATGTTTTGATAAAATGTGAATTGCAAGAATCTAATAACAAAGGTTGTAGCAATGCTTACTTTAAGACTTTAAATTGTATTCACAACCTCCCCATCCTAGCTCACACATTAACACACAACCTTTTAGAATTCATTGCACCTTCTCACAATGGTCTTCCCTCTACATAATGATTTGCATTAAAAGACAATTTAAAATACATCATTTGTGCACATTAGAGGTGTAAGAAAGTGTGTATTATAGATACAAACATCTCTCTTTATATTTAATAAAGAGTGCTCTTCTCTACCAACACCTACACTATAGATCAAATATTTGCTATGGCAAAGCACAAACCAGGATCTCTTATTACACATTTATGGCCAAATGGTAGATTTGAAGGTTCTCGACCCCCAAATTCTTGAAGTTGCTATCGTTCCTGCTTTTTATATATTTTCCCCAATTGAAAGGCCTATATCTGGGGGGATGCTGGTCATTTGTCAGCTCAGGAACAGGAGCCACATTCACCCAATGAGCAGGGTTGAAGAAAAGAGGGAATGAGTACCTGTCAGTGTTCTCATTGACCACAACTCTATGCTCCACACTTTGGTACTTATCATTGCTATATACCTGTTGCCACAAAACATGTGTCATGCATGGACAACGCACACGAATGCAGTTGCAAACCATGAGCCATGTATGAGCATCACACATACAAGCAAACCAGACTAACATCATATCCCCCACATCAGAAATACAAAAGCAAACTAGACTAATACTTACCTGTATCATATCCCCCACATTGATGACTGGAGCTGTTGGATCAGGCTTGACACCTATCCATTCCCCATCTTTCCTTCTCACCTCCAACCCTCCAACTTCATCCTGTAAGAGGACTGTTAGAGCTCCCACATCCTTGTGCCTGCTCACACCCAAGGCCAGCTCAGGAGCAGGACAAACTGGATAATGGTTCAGGCGAAAAAGACTCGTCCCAGAGGACGCGAATTGCTCATGGAAATGGTGCTTTGGAAGCCCCAGGCTTTGAGATATCAGCTCAAGGAGAGAAAAAGCAAGCTTCTCAGCAGCAGATATGTAGTCTTCACAAACCTTCCTGAATCAAAGCGATTTGAGGCAACTCAGGTTTAGATGCATAGCTACCAACAAGGATTAGGATACCTTAAATTAGATTTGCAAAGAGTTAGTGTGTACCTTAGATTGGGCATCCTGGAAGGCCACTGATTTACCATGATGTGGGTATGGTGGTCATCCCCATGGAAGTCTGCGGGGAGCTGGTGGGATCCTGCGGTAGCGATGTCGAGGACCTCCTTCCAGTCGCGGACGTTCTTGGTGAGCTCTCCATCGTTGTAGCCCAGGGCGTTATCAGAGGTCCTCTTCACCTCCAGCTTCTCCTGCAGTGGCAGATTAAAGAAGGCCTTCGCCCCTTCCTTCAGATTGTGAATGACGGTCTCCGGGATGCCATGGTTGATCACCTGGAAGAAGCCCCACTCCTCGCAGGCCCGCCCCACCTCGGCTACCAGAGCTTCCATGGTCGCTGCATTCACAGACGGCACCTGCTGCAGCACAGCTAAATCGATGACAGGGATGTGATCTGCGCAGTGCAGATAGGAATTGTAGCGGCGAGAAGGCCTGTGCTCCGGCGGCACAACGAAAGTGTCGTCGACTGTAGGGTTAGGGACAGGGTTGGAATTTGCATAAGCTGGTGCTTCGTCTTCTTGGTGCACAGAGAGCTTGAGATGGTTGAGGGGTTCGACAAGGTGTGCCGAAGCAGGAGGAGATTCTGCGCCCATTGTTGTCGTGTGGAGGTTCCGACAGAAAGGAAGCAATGGGTAAGCAGGCGGCAGGATCAGGTGATTTTGAAGGCAGTGCAGGCAGTGTCCAGGTTCATGCACCTAGAATCTTGGACCCTAGTACTTGTCCAATGTCAACAATCATCCAGGGTTGGGAAAAGACGGGTTTGCTTTATCTTGGAACTTCTCAAAAAGCCTAGTACTTGTCAACAATCATCCAGGGTCCGGAAAAGACGGGTTCGCTTCATCCTGGCGCTTCTGTAACTTCCGAAAAATCCGCCTCTCCTTGAGAGATCACTAGTGGCTCACGTACAAGGGGACATGATATTAGCTAGGAAATTGGAATGGAAGTCTCTAGGTGACTCCTAAGAGCACCCAAAAAAAAAAGCATGCAAACACCTTTGGCATTTTCAAATGGAGTTTTGCCCACTTTTTTTGAAGTTGTCATGAATTGCATTGATAAACGCTTCCCGATTGATCACCTTATTAGAGGTTGCCAAAATGCTCTACGCTCAGTAATGTTCAAGATCAACCTTGTAGTGCTAATAAAAAACCAACAACAAATACCATTAACATAATTTTCTACACATGAGTTACGTTCCAAGAAGGTCTAAGTAGACTAATGTGAAAGGAATTATGAATATTCCAATGGTCAGGAAGAGACAAACGACAAGCATTATCATTGATCGTAGCAGTTATCCTAAAAGGCCCATAAAATCGTGGAGATAATTTAATGGCTGGATGTTTCTCAACAGACTTTAGCCTACGCTTTTCTATGCGAAGACAAACTAAATCATTTTCTTCAAAAGGCTTGTCTAGTGTAAACTTGTTGAGCCTTAAGAATAGACTCACGAGCTTCAGCCAAAATATGGTTATGAGTCATGGCAAAATCATCGACCACTAGAACTTCATGAGAAAAAGTCTAGTAATTGGAGTTGGAAGTTTCTTACCATAGACAATCTCAAAAGGAGCTTTGCCAATGGTTATATGAAGTGTGTTATTATATGCAAATTGCAAAAGATGCAAATATTGATCCCAATTTGCAGGAGATGAGATAGTGTAAGACCTTAAAAGATCTAAAATAATACAAAAATAAGAATCACGATCTAAAATAATGACTTTAGGTAATCCATGA
Organism: Cibotium barometz; assembly: GCF_041138505.1. Lineage (NCBI taxonomy): Eukaryota > Viridiplantae > Streptophyta > Polypodiopsida > Cyatheales > Cibotiaceae > Cibotium > Cibotium barometz. The sequence continues at coordinate 48,347,827 of NC_141068.1, forward strand.
TTTATGAAGACAGATTTGATAAACAATTATGCAGCATTTGAAGCATTCAATGTTTTACGACATGCAATGAAATAAGCTTGCTTAATAAACCTATCCATAATTTTCCATATCATATCATTTTGAGAAGATGTGGTAGGTAAACCAGTTATAAAGTCCATAGAAATTTGTTCCCATAGTGCCGTGGGAATAGGTAAAGGCATGAGTAGCCCATATTGTTTTCCTTAGCGTCTTTTAACTCGTTGACATATCACAAATTCCGATACAAAAGAAGTAACATCATGTTTTAATTATGGCCAGTAAAAATATTCTTCTATGGTGCGAAGAGTAGTGAGAATGCCACGATGACCAACATATGGGGGGCGATGCATCTCTTCAAGAATAAAAGATCTATAAGGAAGTGTAATGCATAAACGCTTTTGAAAGAAAATGAAACCATCATTATATGCATAATCATGAAGAGGCAACCAATTATTAGTTTCTCACTTGTGCCAAACATCAGAAAAATTAGGATCTGTAACATATGAATCACACATATCACGCAAAGAATGAATGTCAAGCATTGAAATGTTAGAAATAGAAGGTCTTCGACTAAGTGCATCAGCCATTACATTCTCTTTACGAGGTTGATATTGGATAAGAGGATGAAAACTCTGAATAAAACATGCCCATTTCATATGTCGGTCTGAGATAAGAGGTTGATTAAGAAGAGATCTAGTACTTTGATAGTCGGTCTTAATCATAAACTCATAATCCATAAGATAATGTTTCCACATGCGTAAGGCATGGACAAGTGCTAATAACTCCTTGTCATATGTACTATACGAAAGTTCAAAAGGTGTCAATTTTCTACTCTCATATGCCAAAGGATGTCCATCCTGCATGAGGACAGCACCGATTCCTGAGCCACAGCATCAATGACTACGAGGAAGAACGGTCGAGTAAAGTTTGGAAGTTGGAGGATAGGGGCATTAGTCAATAAATATTTTAGTCTATCAAATGATTTTTTTTAGTTTTCACCCCATCGAAAAACTAGACCTTTCTTAAGCAACATTGTCAAAGGAAGTGCTATCAATGAGAACAAACTTCCTATTAAAACCAGCCAAACCAAGAAAATATCTAACTTCTTTAACACATGTTGGAGTAGGCCAAGTCTCAATGACTTTGACCTTTTTTGGGTCAACTTTGATACCTTCACCTAAAACAATGTGGCCTAAGTACTCAATTTCATCTTGGAAAAAGAGACTTTTATCTGGATTAGCATAAAGTTTATTTTCTTTAAGAAGATTAAGCACTAAGGCAAGATGCTCTTCATGTTCAGCATGATTCTTACTAAAGACAAGAAAATCATCAAATAAAACAATGACGCAATTCTGATGGTCAAGAAATATACAATTCATCATGCGTGCAAAAGTAGCAGGTGCATTGGTTATACCGAAAGGCATAACCAAAAATTCATATTGACCAATTTGAGTACGAAAAGCAGTTTTATAAACATCAGAACTAGTCATTCTTTCGAACTTGATGATATCTAGATTTCAAATCAATTTTACTAAAGACAGATGCACCTTTAAGCTTGTCTAGAAAATCATCAACACAAGGGATGGGATATCTATTCTTAACTGTGACCTGATTGAGAGCTCTATAATCAATACACATGTGGTAAGTCTTATTTTTCTTTTCAACAAGAAGAACAGGTGCACCAAAAGGAGAACTACTAAGTCGAATAAGTTTCTTGTCTAATAATTCTCTAATTTGGCGTTCTATTTCTTTTTGTTTAAGATGATTTGTATGATAAGGAGCTCTATGAGGTGGCTGGCTACCCAAAATAATCTCTATAGTATGGTCTTCAACGACATGAAGGAGGTAAGGTAGGAGGTAAATCATCTACAAAACAATCATGAAACTTAGCCATAAATTCTTGTTAAGAAGGAGTGAGATTATTTTCATATACTTGCACTTCATTAACTAAAATCATGTATATGCACGTGATTGCTTTCAAAGTTCACGTTTAGCTTGGGTATGGGATAATAATGGATACATCTCAAGAGAACGATCACCAACTAATTTGCATGAGAGTACCATTATGTGTGAAATCCATAGTATGCATGGAATAATAATGGATACATCTCAAGAGAACGATCACCAACTAATTGCATGAGAGTACCGTTATGTGTGAAATCCATAGTATGCATAGAATAATCAATATGTGGATTGAATTCATGTCTAAATGGCATACCAAGTATGATGTCACTAGAATGCAAAGGTGCAATGAGAGTTTTGTTTTTGTTTATAAGGTCCAATTTGTATCTCAAGGTCACGTACTTCATGAGTTCCCATGTAGCGTGTGCTTTGAAGTGCAGATTTAACCTTATAACACGAAGGATGAGTCTTCATATGCAACCTATAATACAAACTGCTTTTTTAGAAATAAAATCATGTGTACTACCATCATCATGCAAAATAGTGATATCATTTCCATTAATAGATCCTTTCATGTTAAGATATTGAGCTCATCTAGTGAGGCGGTGGACATTGATGACCCGCCTGGGGGATAGGCCCCACACTTATACCACTGGCATGGTTGGTGAGATCGTGGGTGATATGCGGCCAATGGGATGACAGGCTGTGTGACAGCCATTCTAGAGACTGGCATAGTTATAGCGCCAGCTCATTTAGTTGGGTTCACACTATAGAGAACCCTAGTATGTATTTGGTTGAGTACCTTTTCATATTTGTGTGTACTCTTATCTTTGTATATGGTGTGTTGAGTGTTGTGTGAAGAAGAAGAAGATTTTCAGCCTCTCACCTTGAGTGTGTGTGTGCTTGCAAGAGCTCAAGCTCTTTTCTCCCCTGCATCTTTCATTTCATACAAAAGCAAAGAGTGAGGAGTGATTGAAGTACCTACCGATTCGCTTTCCGTACCCACTTCTTCATTGTTGAGTTGTTCTTTCATCCAATCCAGAGCCATATCACCATCACCATCGTAGTATGTGTCGTCTTCAATATTGTGAAGTTGTGCCACTTCTTGAGTAGGATGAAAGAACAACTTGTCGGCTTGATGTCCCACTTGATGACACTTGAAGCAAGAAGGCATATTATTGCCTTGACGAGGTTGGGTAGGGCGAGGAGTGGGTGCATTACTATTGTGACTAGAATTGGGTTTAGGGTGTACATTGCTTGGATTGGGAGTATTAAAATTGTTCTTTACATTTGAATTGGAAAAAGCGTGTGCATTGCTACTACCATTACCAAAATTACCATTATTATCATTCCATGGACACCGTTGTTGTGATGAAGGAGATTGATAAAATTGAGGGTATCGAAAAGAAGATCTGAAACCTTAATTCCCCACACGAAAGAAGATTGTCGATTGGATGGAGAAGCATATTGACCACTGCGAGGTAATTGACGAGGCAAACCTTTCTTACGCTCAGAATCATGAGCAAGAGAGATTGTGTCATCAAGAGAAGTTGGCTTGTACATGTTCACCGCTTGAATAGTTGTCTCAAGACCATCTTCATACTTTTGTTGGAGTGACTATTCAAGAACATCCGTGAGCATACGAAGCATAAGAAGTGATTTCCAAAATCTCTCCATGTATTGAGAAACAGTATCACGATCTATCATGCGGAGAAGATTCCATGCTTGAGGAGTATTAAGGTGGAATTGTGGAGGAAGAAAAGTAGATTTGAATTTACCTTGGAATCGATTCCAAGTGAGAGGCTTGGTAGGACCCATGGGAAGTGCGTTCCACCACAAAGAAGCTCGATCACTCAAATAATTAGTAGTACACTTTATTTTATCTTCCTCAGAGAATCGTTCGCCGACAAAACAATCATCAAATTGAGTCAACCAAGAGAGAACTAGACGAGCATCTTTTTTACGTCAAATTTGGAGAACGAGAATGCGACGGTTGATCTTGGAGTCCTTGTGAGTCCGTTGTTGCAAGTCAAAAATGGATTTGAGAATCTTGCTCAAGCGATCATCTTCGGGAGGCATGACATCAGGAGATTCTTCACGAACGTGCTAGCATTTGCGTTGTTCTTCAAGTTGCATCTCGAGTAGAAGAATGTACTCCTCCAAAGTAGGAGTAGGAAGAGGTGACACATTTGAAATGGTTGGTGGTTGAGTGCCATCATCAAAATCAATGGCTGAAGATGCTTGTTGTTGGTAGAAATCGGGAATGTAGAGGATTGGAAAAAATATACCCCTTCAAAAGATATATATATATATATTTTATTTTTTTAAATACTTCTTCTTCTTCTCTTTTCCTCTTCTCTTCTCTCTCTACTTCTTCTTCTTCTCTTTTAAATACTTCTTCTTCTTCTCTTTCCCTCTTCTCTTCTATCTCCTCCTTCTTCTCATCTCTTTCTTCTTCTCTTCTCTTTTCTTTTTCTCTTCTCTTCTCTTCTCTTTTTCTCTCCTTCTACTTCTTCTCTTCTCATGGCTCACTAGAAAGCGCCACATAGCCCCTTAGTAATCCCACATCGTGTTGAAAAAGGGAACGCACTGGGTATAAAGGGTAGAAGAGAGTAAGTACTCTTTGCTTATGTCTCTTAGGAGACACCCACATTGGAGATTGTGGGAAGGTGAGGTCGTCAATGCGCTTGCCATCTGCCGATGATGTTGTCGTCCGTCACTTGTCTTGTCGGTACTTGTGGGAAGGTTAGGTCGTCAGTGCGCTTGCCATCTGTCGGTGATGTTGTCATCAGTGCGCTTGCCATCTGCCGGTGATGTTGTCGTCAGTGCGCTTGCCATCTGCCGGTGATGTTGTCGTCCGTCACTTGTCTTATCGGTACTTGTTGCTGGTGTTGTTGTCGGTGCTTGTTACCGATGTTGGCTGTACTAGATGCCCCTTATGCTCACCTGTGTGCTGGCGGTCGATAGTCGGTGTGTTCGTTGTTGGTGGTCCGTGTTAGGCGGTGAGCCGGTGGCGTGCGCTGTCAACTGTAGAGCAGTGTGCACTGTAGACAGGAGACAGGTGGCGCTCTAACAACTGGTGTCACCCTAGGGTTTCTTGCCAACGTCTCTCACCTTCACGCAAAGGACAACAGTCTTGGGCCGTCTGAGTGCCCAATACACAACTTTTTTTTCTCTAACAAGAAACGTACGACGGCACAATTCTCTGTGATCCCTAGCTCTCTGGCTCTGATACCAATATTGGAAGCTCATAGTTGGCCCTCTATAAAAATCAACTTGAAAGAAATGCTCAAGCTCAAAATAGAAGAAAGCTATGCACACGACACAAGAATGGGTTAAATATCCCCCACCATGAGAGTGGCTCATGTCCTCTTCATGGTGTATTTACACATATTTCCTTGTACAAAAGCAAGAGCCAAAAATACATGTAGCCAAAAATATGGATCTCCACATTGGGCTTGCATAAGCCTAAATTAAAAAATGTGAACATTATAAGGTTCACTGATGAAATAGAACTAATGTATATCAAAATATTGCACACTAATGTGCACACAAAATATCACTGCCACTGCCGAATAAATAATCGCCACATGCCATGCATCAATAAATTTCCATCGAAGTAAACCCAATGGATCCATGCATATCCCGCATACTAACCCTACCACCACTGATCTGCATTGACATTCACAATATAAGCTCAAAATATGTGACAAGTTAGAGGTGATCAGACTCGCTTGCACATAAAATAAATATCCATCAAATAAATCCATAAATCCAAATAGTGCGAATAATTCCAACAATGAGGATATGATTAGGCCATTAAGCCTCTTCAATGGGATGGTCATTATACTTCACTAAATATCTATGAATAAATATTTCCTCTTGTTGTTGGTCTAAAATAATGTCAGGTTTGATGATCTCAGAATCTACGTATTGAATAATAAAGGGTCATCATAGACTGGATATCTAGGAAGAATGCCTCAAAATGGTCTCAATAGACTAATGTGAAAAGAATTATGAATACGCCAATGTGATGGAATATCCAAACGGAGAAAGTATTGTAAGATTCCTTCCCATCCCCTCAAGATGTTCAGTATCTTCCCCCTGTAATCAATTCCCTCTTCAGAATAATAAAAGATCTTGTTTCTACCTGTTTTGAGAGAGAAAATATTCTAGAGAGAGATTATTCAGATTTTAGATATTTTTGGATGGAAAAATATCTCTTCTTATTAAAATAAATTTCCCCGAAACAAAAGTTCAAAAAGATTTTCAGAAGGTGCATTAGAAATAAATTATAATCTATTCAAAAGGCCTTATCCTAAGGGTCCAGATTTTCTGAAAATTTTAAATTAATGTTTTGAGGAGCCAATCGGATTCATCCAAATGTATGGAGGAGATAAATTGAAGAAATAAAGAAAATCCCCCCAAAAATGAGTAAATACTCACATATAAGATGAAGAGTGGACTAAGGACCAAAAGAAATACTTAAAAAATGAATTTTTGACACCTCAAGAGTGGGGATTCGCCCTCATGAAGGAGGCACCTATTTCACATGTGTGGTGGAGTTTTAAATTTTTAAATATTGAGATATTTCATCTCTCCTCTCTCCTAATTCAAGTCTAGTTCCAAAAAGTAAGCTAAACTAACCCAAAAATAGTCAAAAATTGACCAAACTGATTTGGAAAATTCTAGAATCAGTTTGCTTGGTTAGAAGCTCACTTTTTCCTCAAATAGAAGCCTCCCCCTTTGTAGAAGCTTAATAGTGTTTTATGCACTATTAGTCTACTCCACCCTAGAGCCAAAAACAGTGAATTTATTGATAATTCATTAGTTTTTGACCTTTCCCTCTTCAAAAGAATTGGTGGCCACTCTTGTTGCAAACAAGAGTAGATCCCTCAAACCATCAAGCCAAAGGAAAGCTCACAGAAATTCAAGTAAGCTAGAAATCCTACTTTTTCTTGATTCCTTTTAATGGTTTTCTAATTTTTGTTTTCTTTAAACTGAAAAAATGATGTTATGCCTTGTTGGAAAGGCTTGGAAAATGGTCAGCCATACAAAGGAGGTTATGGTAAAATTTTCTTAAATTTTGTGAAATAAGTTTTATCTTTTATTATTCAAAAAGAGTAATCCCCACCATTTGTGTATTCTAAAAGTGTTATTTTCATTCTAGGCATTTAAAAAATGCATATTAGAAATATTTTTATTGAAAAAGTGTTATTTCCATTAAAATTTAAATTCTATGCACATAAAGATGCATATTGGTTATGTTTTTATTATAAAAGAGTGATTTTCATTAGATTTAAATTCTATGCATAGAAAGATGCATATTGGATATTTTTTTATTATAAAAGTGTGATTTTCATTAGAATTAAATTCTATGCATAGAAAGATGCATATTGAAAATAATTTTTTTATTATAAAGGTGTTACTTTCACCAATATTGATTTTTATGCATAAATAGATGCATAAAAGAATTTTTTTATTATAAAAGTGTTACTTTCATCAAAATTGATTTTTATGCATAAATAGATGCATAAAAGAATTTTTTATTATAAAAGTGTTACTTTCACTAATATTTATTTTTATGCATAAATAGATGCATAAAAGAATTTTTTTATTATAAAAGTGTTACTTTCATCAAAATTGATTTTTATGCATAAATAGATACATAAAAGAATTTTTTTATTATAAAAGTGTTACTTTCATCAATATTGATTTTTATGCATAAATAGATGCATAAAAGAATTTTTATTATTATAAAAGTGTTACTTTCATCAAAATTGATTTTTATGCATAAATAGATGCATAAAATAATTTTTTTAATAAAAGTGTTACTTTCACCAATATTGATTTTTATGCATAAATAGATGCATAAAAGATTTTTTTTAAAAAATAAAAGTGTCCCTTCCCCAATATTGATTTTTATGCATAAATAGATGCATAAAAGAATTTTTTTATTATAAAAGTGTTACTTTCATCAAAATTGATTTTTATGCATAAAAGAAATTTTTTATTATAAAAGTGTTACTTTCATCAAAATGATTTTTATGCATAAATAGATGCATAAAAGGATTTTCTTTTATATAAAAGTGTTATTCCCATAAAAGTTGGAATTTATGCATAAATAGATGCATAAAAATTTTTTATATCAAAATAAGAGTTCTCTTTAATCCTATGTTTAAATCCCATGAATATTGGTAAATGAATAAGTAAATACTCTATGAGAGAAAATTCTACCGTTTTATATTCTCTAGGATGGTAATGAGAAAACTCAGAAAAACTATCGAAGTCAAAATTTTAGATAAATGATTAATTTATTCCTCATAGGAATTCATGATTAGTTTTGAATTCAGTTAAGCAAATACTCAATGAATGAATTCAGTAAAGTAGTAATTGAAATATTACCCTTCGAGAAAGATAATTGAGGAGAACCTTTCCAGACTCAAACCCTGAATCAGACTATGACCAAGACTTAACTCCTTCGTCAGTTTCAAGAAAAGACGATGTGACCAGTTTAGGAAAATTTCACTCAAATCACCCACCGAATCTAAGACCCTTGATTCAGATCTGAGGATCAAGGTTACAAAATTTAGGAAATTCTATTGGAATTTTACACCTGCGATCTAGAAGTATTGGGATACGGATTTAAGATATACCCATTGTATTCAAAAGAAAATCAAAACTGAAAACTTGCATAGAAACCCTGATTTCTTAAAGGACTATCTTACGCCAGAATGCTGGAGGGAGCATTTGGTATATGTGTTTTTCTAAGGGAAGTTCGGTTGCAACAGCTGGAGGGGAGTGTTGGTCATAGTGCTTTTGGAGAGCCGTGGAATATTCTTCCAGTGCTTCCAATAGTTGCAACCTTCTTCTGTTGGTCAGTGAGGGCTCCTCTCTTCTGTCTGAGGTAAGGATGGCTTTGCCTCTTCTAGTAGCGATATACCCACTGCATCTGGTATACGAGTACCGAGATGGGTGGCAAAAGGTGTTGCCCATGATCCTTGAATATATGCCTTCTTATGCTTTTGTCTTTCGGAGATTGTAGTGGTGTTGGTACTGTGACATGAAAAATTGATCTATTTCATTTTTAATTTTGTACATATTTTGATTGTTTCTCAATGGTAATAAGGTGGAAGCTTGTCCAAGAAGATTGCGGCGCCCACAATGGAATAACGGCGTGGTGATGCGGTGGCTTGCTGATAACAGCATTCTATCTTCAAATATTATGGTTTTACTTGATTTAGGGTGCACACATTGTAAATGCCACAAGTATGCTTGATAAATACTTTGGTATGGTAGATAGGCTAGTGATGTGGAAAATAAAAGTGGGCCTTCATGCTCACATGGATTTTAATTGTATTATTAATATAGTATTCACCATAAGGCTACAAGTTAGGGAGTGTGGAAGGCATGTGGAGGAGTGTGTGTAGGTGCATAATTGGGAAAGATTCTTCTAGAATGCCTACATGGAAGAGGAGAATTCTGCCATGTGTAAGTGGGATCTCCACCTACATGCCACTTAGACTTCGCTATTATCTCATCACACTTTCAAAGTCAAAAAGTCTTCAATTTAATATAATCAATAGAAGACTTAGCCTAAGAGGACAATTGATGGTGACATCTACCCTTATGTCACTGAAGGGTTGAAGATTTTTATGTTGTAATTTGTAACAATGGAAGAGAGGGTGATTCTCCACCTATAAAAGGATCCCTCCTCTCCCTTTCAAATCAAGGAATGAGCCTCCTCAATTGAGCATTTTTGTGTCATTGCCATTCTCTTATCTTCAAACCCTTATTCAAACACTCTCTTTACATGTGAATGTCTCATTTAGCATTAGCTCCTCATGCTTAACCCAATTTTGGACCTCTTTAATGATTCATGATAAGTGGGATAAGGAGTTATTATCTTGGTGGGCCTGTTAACCCTTACCCTCTAGCTTGAATCATGAAGGAGATGAAAGGGAAGAGGCTATGTGAAAATTGAGGTTTCATGCAAAGAGAGGGAAGTGCAGTTTTTGTGGTCTAATACCCAAATTTCAACCCCCGATAATTACTCATCATCACTCGGGTATTGGTTTCTAAAATTGATCATATGGCTAGGAAGCTCTTTATATACTCTTTCCACTCATGTAACTAATTTCTTAATCCTTTACTTCATTGATGATCAGAATTTCTCCCAAAGTTGCTAACTTTTAGGCAAATTTTGGTAGTTTTATAGTCTTGTAATAAAATGCTCATAACTTTTCGTTCAGTTGCCCGTTTTCTATATAGGTGCAAAGCTCTATTCAAGCTCTACGTACCTATGTAATCCTCTTTTGTACATTCTGTATGGATTTAAAACTGCAATTCTCTGTGTATCTCTTTTTTTATAGACTTTTGGCCATTATTTCTTTCTAATAATGATTAATTCCTCTTAATCTCTTATCAAAAAGCAAATCCCATGCATCTTATCCTCTTGTAAGTGATTGTTATATTCTTTTACTTTAAGATGTTCCGTCCAAATCGCCCAATTCGAACAGATGAACCTTACCAATATTCCTCGTATGTTTCCGTTCACATAATCCTGAGTCGGAAGATTTTCTTCCAGCAAAGAATTGCCCTCTTGTTTGGAGCTACAAGACTGGCAGAAATTTTTGCTTCTCCTTAGCCTTTCATCTTTCCTTCCATGAATTATGATCTCACCTTTGATGTGTTTATCTTTATCTTAACCTAGGGAGAGAAAGGGAGGTGAGGAGGCTGTGAGGTTTCATACAAGTGTGTTTCGATTCTAAGAAGTGACCGAAGTCAAAACCCCAACTTTGTGTCATAGTACCTTAAGAACCATACTATCTTCTTTGAACTGTTTAGCTGGTGTCATTGGTAATGCATCTTCCTTGTGCAGGTTGGTGGTTTCTTTGCCCTTTCCTTTCATAGTAATTATCTTTGTTTCTCGAACTTTGACTGTCGGGGTATCCAGGACTGAGTTTTTGTCTTCATGCCTTGATCTCTAGTGTGGTGAGAAAAATTATTCTCTCTCTGGTTGCTGGTGGCTTGTCCCTTTGTTGTAAGGATATTGGCTAGCATCCCTTAATGGTTGTCCTTCATCGATGAAACTGCTTTGAGATTGTCGATGGGCTCCGTAAGTTGTGGGCTTCTTTTTGGGGTGATGGTAAGTGTGGTCTGGGAGAAGAATAGAAGAAGGAGCTATGGGCTCTAGGCGATGGGAAGTGTGGGGTTCTTTAGGGAGGGTGGGTGTACATTCAGGTGGTACTTTAGTTGTAGATTTGGGGATGGGATTTTCTAGAGTGGGAATGTTGCTCTTGGGGATATAGATGGTATTCTTCATGACTGTGTGCAGAGCAAATGGAAGGGAAGAGAGAGTGTAGAGAATGGTTGGAGACAAGGGCTTAGAGCTTGCGATGGAAAAAGTTACTGTATGCAACAAACAAAGACAGTTTTATTAGTTGTATCCTGTAGGGGTTTAAAAAGAGTTACCATGTAGCATTGGCATGGAGTGAATGTCGATTCTTGATGGTACTGCATTATGTCAGTGAGTGTAAGATTTCTCCCCAGCCTCTCAAGATGTCCAACATCTTCCCTTGTAATCAAATCCCTCTTCAGAAATTGAAAAGATCTTATTTCTACCAGTTTTGGCCTAGAGAGAGAAAATCTTCTAGAGAGTGGTAATTCAGTTTTTAAATATTTTTGGATAGAAAAAATTCTCATCTTATTAAAATAAGTTCCCCTAAAACAGAAGTTCAAAAAGATTTCCAGAAGGTGCATTAGAAATTAAGTATAATCTGTTCAAGAGGCATTATCCTGAGGGTCAAGATTTTTTTGAAATTTTAAATTAAGGTTCCTATGGACCAATAAGATTCATCCAAATGTAGGGAGGAGATAAATAGAAGAATAAAAGAAAAATCTCCCAAAAATGAGTAAATACTCACATAAGATGAAGAGTTGACTAAGGACAAGGTTAATAGTTAAAAAAGAGATGTTTAGGTGAAATGATGCATTTTTGACACCTCAGTATGGGGGAGGAGGCGTCTATTTCACATGCTTGAATGAGTTTTAAACTCCCAAATAATGAGATATTTTTATCTCTCCTCTCTCCTATTTCAACTAGATCCAAAAAGTGAGCAAAACTGACCCAAAAATGGTCAAAAATTGACCAAACTGATCTGGAAAATTCTAGAATCAGCTGGCTTGGTTAGAAGCTCACGTTTTCCTATAAATAGAAGCCCTCCCCTTTGTTGAAACTCAATAGTGTTTTGCACTGTTACCCTGCCTCTCCCAAGTGCCAAAAACAGTGAATTTTACTCATAATATTCATTAGTTTTTGACCTTCCCTCTTCTAAAAGATTGGTGGCCACTCTTGTTTTCAAACAAGAGTAGAACCCTCAAACCATCAAGCCAAAGGAAAGCTCTCAAATTCCTTTGTAATTTGGAGATTCTTCTCTTTTCTATTCATTTTATGGTTTTTTATGGTTTTTATGATTTTTGTCTTCTCTATAATGAAAATGATGTTATGCCTCATTAAAAAAAAGGCATTCCCCTCTCTTCTTTAGTAAATCCAACCATTCTTTATCCTAGATGATTCATTATTGGATAAAATTAAATTTTTCATAATGTTTCTCTTAAATAAGTAGAAAATTTTACATTAGAATGATTTAAATACTCTTGGTGAACTTCTAATTAATTTTAGTGAGCTAAAAATTGAAAAATGGTCAGCATACAAAGGAGGTTATGGCAAAATTTTCTAAAAATTTGTGAAATAAATTTCATCTTTAATTAATCAAAAAGAGTAATCCCCATTGTTAGAGTATTCTAAAAGTGCCATTTTCATTCATGCATGGAAAGATGCATATTGATTAATTTTTCTAAAAAAATAATTTTCAATAGAATTAAATTCTATGAAAGATACTTATTGATAATTTTTTTATTATATGAAAGTGTTACTTTCTTCATTATTGATTTTTATGGATAAAAGTATATATTTTTTATTACAAAAGAGTTTCTTTCATCATATTGATTTTTATGCATAAAAGAAAAAAAAATGTATTATAAAAGTGTTACTTTTATCATTATTGATTTCTATGCATAAAAGTATGCATAAAAGAATAATTGTTTTATTATAAAAGTGTTACTTTTATCATTATTGATTTCTATGCATAAAAGTATGCATAAGAGAATATTTTTTTACTATAAAAGTGTTACTTTTATCATTATTGACTTTTATGCATAAAAGATTATTTTTTTATTATAAAAGTGTTACTTTTATCATTATTGATTTCTATGCATAAAAGTATACATAAAAGAATAGTTTTTTTATTATAAAAGTGTTACTTTTATCATTATTGATTTCTATGCATAAAAGTATCCATAAAAGAATAAATTTTTTATTATAAAAGTGTTACTTTTATCATTATAGACTTTTATGCATAAAAGTATGCATAAAAGATTATTTTTTTATTATAAAAGTGTTACTTTTATCATTATTGATTTCTATGCATAAAAGTATGCATAAAAGAATATTTTTTTATTATAAAAGTGTTACTTTTATCATTATTGATTTCTATGCATAAAAGAATATTTTTTTATTATAAAAGTGTTACTTTTATCATTATTGATTTCTATGCATAAAAGAATATTTTTTTATTATAAAAGTGTTACTTTTATCATTATTGATTTCTATGCATAAAAGTATGCATAAAAGAATATTTTTTATTATAAAAGTGTTACTTTTATCAAAAATGATTTTTATGCATAAACATATGCATAAAAGATATTTTTTTATATTAAAAGTGTGATTTTTATCATAAATGATTTTTATGCATAAAATATATTTTTAATATTAAAAGTGTGATTTTCATCATAAATGATTTTTATGCATAAAAGAAATTCTTTTATATTAAAAGAGTGATTTTCATCATAAATGATTTATATGGATAAGCATATGCATAAAAGAAATTCTTTCATGATAAAAGAGTGATTTTCAACATAAATGATTTTTATGATGATAAAAGTGTGACTTTCATCAGAATTGGATTTTATGCATAATTAGATGCATATAGAATCTTTATAATTAAATAAGGGTTCTCCTTAATCCTCTGTTAATTTTCGTAAAAATTAGAAAAATGAATAAGCAGATAATATGTGAGAGGAAATTCTACCGTTTCATATTCACTAAGATGGGAATGAGAAAATTCAATTAAACTATCGAAGTCGGAGATCGAGATAAATGATTATTTATTCCTCATAAGAAATTCATGTTTTAGAAATCTATAAGCAAATATTCGTCGAAATTTAGAAAAAGAGAAATTGAAATAGTACCTTTCGAGAAAGATAGTTTAGGAAGAACCTTTCCAGACCCAAACTCTGATTCAGACTTTTGACCAAGACCTAATTCCTTTGTCAGTTTCAAATCAAGGACGATGTGCCCAGTTCCGAAAAAATATACTCAAAACACCCACCGAATCTAAAACTAAGTTAAGACTTTTGATTTTGATCTAAGGATCAAGTTAACAGAATTCAAGGAATTCTATTTGGAATTCAGACCTGGATCTAGAAGTATTGGGATACGGATTTAAGATTTATTCATGAATATTCAAACAAAATCAAAACTGTAAACTTGCATAAAAACCCTGTTTTCTTAAAGGACTGTCTTACGCCAGAATGCTGGAGGGAGCATTTGGCATATATGTTTATCTAAGGGAAGTTCGGTTGCAACAGCTGGCGGGGAGTGTTCGAGAGACAGCTCATGTGGCAAAAACCTATCCAGGTCTTGACCAGCCTGGGTATGGTGAAAAATGGTGTGCTTCCGGTATGATGGGCGAGGGCCAACGAAGCAGTCCCCCTGAGTGAAGTGCCAGGACACCTAAGGAGGATCCTGGAGGGTTCTGACCAGGCGATGCACGGGCTCACGGTGCTTAGGACACCCATACGTATGTCGAGGAAGATATATATGTATGTTGACGAAATGATTATTGTAATATGTTCCTAGATCTCGTTGGCTGACCAGCTTTCCCAACGGAGAGTCCAGAGTGGTACTGTTTTTGTGAAACAAGGGATTGAATGGAAATTTTGAATTATGAAATCTGTGATCATATCTGTTTTGTCAATGGATTATTTTTATATTAAAGTTTTAAAGAGGAGTGTGTGCGTATCTGTTTTCTAAAGCTAAAGTTAAGAAAGGCATTTCAATTATGGGTGGGTGAGTACTTGTATGGTTCCACCGATTCCAGTGGTAGGGTGGTGGCTAACCCATGGACCGGATGGGGTTAGGCTGAAATCAGTGGAGTTTTTATAATCAAACTAAAAAATCTTAGGATTACGCTAGGATTCGAGTAGCTAGTTAATTCCCGGATAAAATTCTCAATTGAGTGGATCAACGGCTATGCCTGATCTTGATTAGGAAAAAAGCATTGAATTTACTCAAATGATCAAATTATATCAATGATAGTTTCCTTCTATCTGGTTTATTCAGGTGAAGGATAGTTTAGAACTGATCTCGTTAGAAAAAATCGTTAAGAAAATTCAAAAAGATGGAATCATCCCCGCTTTTCGGGCATGGGAAATTTTCTCGGTTTCAGTTTTCGGAGTGACCACCAGCCTAGTCTTGTGCCCGGATATTCGTGGGCGAGGCCTCGAGTGAGAAACCTTGCCCCGCGCATGAGGAGGCTGCTCTGCTATCAGCTACCGAGAATCCGGTGCGCGGAGGGGGCAGAACGATCTCACAGTTGGTATCAGAGCTTTGTTAAAAACTAATAAGGATAAACAAATTCTTATCAGAAATTGATAATAATACCACACATTGAAATAATATTTAACAATAAAAAATATAACAAATATATATACAATGTCTTATCTTTTTATAAATGTAAAATTTTTATATGTTTAATTATACAACTAATATTTATGTATAGTACATTTATAATTTTTTTTGAAGATACTTATATTCTAGCAACTATTAAACACAAATATAATAAATTTTAACAAATGGAGGATTTTAAAAAATATAGATATAAGAAGATTTTGATAAAACCTTGCAAATAGGATTTCTAGCTCGCAAGTCGTCTGACTTTTGAAGAGGAGAGGCAAGGGAGAGGCAACAAGAGGGAGGCAAGGGAGGCACAAGGGGAAAGCGAGGGGAGGCGGCAACAAGGAGGGGAGAGGGAGGCATGGGGAGGCATAAGGGGAGAGGGAGGGGAGGGTCGACATCAATAGACAGGGGAGAGGGAGGTGGTGGGTGTGGCACAAGGGGAGAGGGAGGGGAGAGGGAGAGGAGAGCTGGCCTTGCACAATCAATATCTAAG
The DNA here is from genome assembly GCF_041138505.1 of Cibotium barometz. Classification (NCBI taxonomy): domain Eukaryota; kingdom Viridiplantae; phylum Streptophyta; class Polypodiopsida; order Cyatheales; family Cibotiaceae; genus Cibotium; species Cibotium barometz. The sequence continues at coordinate 48,364,041 of NC_141068.1, forward strand.
GTAAGGCTTAGCTTTGTGGTTGGGTAGCATTGTCTCCCAAGAAGTCATAATTTAAAGAGATCTTTCACTTGTGTTCGAGGTTAGAAATTATTCTCATAAAGCAATTTCATGATTGTTACACCAACATGCACTCTACTATGGAGTAGATTTTTCTATTCGAATTTTTTGTTGCATCCACACCAACCACATATAGTTTAGTATAAAAAAATATGTAGGCTATCTTGTACCATTGATTAATCTGCTCAAAAGACCTTAGGCTAAGGGTCCAGATTTTTCCTTGTTAACATTTATGTATTAGGCTCATGCATTAGCCAAGTGCTACCTAGACATGCCAATAGCCATGAGAATGCATGAGAAGATCCCATTACGTGCTGGGTGCTACCTAAGCATGCCAGTAGCTACCGACATACCTCGGTAGCTATTGACATGAACCGGGAGCTCCCAATGAACGCCCGCTGCTACCTAAGTATGCCGGTAGTAGCTATTGGCATGCACCGGGAGAACCCAATGCATGCTGGGATGCACCGAGAGCAAACAATGCATGTTGGGTGGTGGTACCTAGGCATGTCAGTAGCTTCCAAAGCATGCCACGTGATACCTAGGGATGCAGGTATCTATCCATATGTACCATGAGCTCCAATGCATTTCGGGTGCTACCTAAGCATACTGGTACCCACCACCGGCGTGCACCAGGAGCTCCCAATGCATTCCAGATGCTAACTAAGTATGCCAATAGCTACTAGCATGCACTCAGAGCTCCCAATGCATGTCGATAACTATCGACATGAACTAGGAGCTACCTAGGCATGTCAGGTGCTACACCTAAGCATGGTTGTAGCTATCGGCATGCACCAAGAGCTTCCAATCCATATCGGTAGCTACTAGCATGTACTTGGAGCTACCTAGGCATGCTGGTAGCTACCTACATGCACCAAGAGCTCCCAATGCATGCTGGGTGCTACCTAAGTATGCCGGTAGCTACTCATAGGGCGTTGGGAGCACCCAATGCATGCCGGGTACCTAAGTATGTTAGTATAACTACCGGCATGCACCAAGAGCTCCCAATGCATGCCGATAACCACCGGCATACACTAGGAGCTATCTAGGCACATTGGGTGTTACCTAAGCATGCCCGTAGCTTTGGCATGCACCGGGAGCTTCCAATGAATACCGATAGCTATCGGCATGTACTAGGAGCAGCCTAGGCATGCCGATAGCTACCGACATGCACCGGGATCACCACCCAATGCATGATGAGTGCTACCTAAGTATGCCGGTAGCTATTAACATGCAGCGGGAGTACCTAATGCATGTCGGGTGTGCTACCTAGGCATGGCGATAGCTTGCTATGCACGCCGATAGCTACTGGCATGCACCGGGAGCTTCCAGCCGAGTGGTACATAAGTATGCACCGGGAGTACCCAATTCATGCTGAGTGCTACATACATATGCCGACCTGGCATGCATCAGGAGTACCCAATGCTCCAACGCATACTGGTAACTACCTACATGCAGTGGGAGCTCCCAATGCATGCGGGTGCTACCTAAGTATGCCAATAGCTATCGGTATGTACTAGGAGCACTCATGGGTGCTACCTATGCATTCCAATAGCTTCCAATGCATGCAGGTAACTATCGACATACCAAAAGCTCCCAAAGCATGCCGGGTGCTACCTAAGTATGCTAGTAGTAGCTACTTTTACTAACATGCACCCGGAGCACTTATTCATGCATGCTGGGTGCTATCTAGGCATGTTGGGACCTCCCACCAATGCATGCCAGGTGCTACCTAAGTATGCCGATAGCTATTGACATATGCACTCGAGCACCCAATGCATGTCGAGTGCTACCCAATGCATATGCTGGTAGCTACCGTCATGCACCGGGAGCACCCAATGCATGCCGAGTGATACCTAAGTATGCCAGTAGCTACCCACATGCACGGGAGCACCCAATGCATGCTGGGTGCTACCTAAGTATGCCAATAGCTATCCGCATGTACCGAGAGCACCGAATGCATGCCAGGTGATACCTAAGCATACAGGTAGAGACACATTGGAAGCAGCACATTTAAACTCCATTGAGGCTATTACAATGGCTGAGAAATACTTTCCAACAAGTATTTTAACCATTCAATTGCATTTGCTAGTTCATGTGGTTGATGAAGTTGTTGTGACTGGGGTTGTCCATAGCTGATGGATGTTTTTCTTGGAGAGATTTATGAAGACAATTAAAGGATTTGTTCATCAAAGTAATAAGATTCATTGATCTCACATCAAGGTAATCTACCCATCATTTGACTGAATTTCTAACTTGATTCTTGGTGATTTCGGTTAAGGGAAAACTACTCTAATTCAACGATAATCTATTCTTTGTGTCAAGATTTGGAATTGGTCATAAGGTTTTTGCTTGATTCAAATTCGAGAGATGGGTAAGTAATTTACTGGCGCCATTCTCAGCGTCGTGCTCTAACCAAAATTTAATCGGTTTACTTCTAACTTTGATTCCTAAGGACTTTCTTATCACAGAAAAATTAACGAAACTTCTTATCGTAAGAAAAATTCTAACTTTATAAGTTTCTTTCCTTCCTAAACCACAATAGAATTAAAAAAATAGTTCTATACGAGAATATCAGGATTTTTATAAAAATATTCTTCGTTCACTAATCCAATTTTGGGTATGTATCAATTTGTTGATTTAACCATATATAAATATCTTAAAATATTCTTCCACCAAGTTAATCATCAATATTAGTAAACCCTAATTTTTTATAAGAATTATGGTGAAATTTCCTCTTTTATCATCAAAATTAATTTAGACCTTTTTCTACTTAAATACCAAAAAATTCTCTTTTTAAATTAAATAAAAATATCCATTATTTTCAATATGCCAAAAATTCCTCTTTTTGCATTTAAAGGATTGAATCTCGAATGTCATGGGAATTCCTCTTTTAACATTTAAAAATTCTTATGCATAAAATAAATTTATGGTCAAAATCATTCTTTTTGCGTAAAATTTCTAAATCTACAATATGGTAGGATTCCTCTTTTAGTATTATTCATAAAAATAAGATATGTATTTTTTTCTGAAAAATTTTGCCATAGCTTCGCTGCTATAACTGATAATTCTCAAATTTCCTAAAAGAGTAAAAGCTTGTAATGAAAATATGATAGAAGTTCTTCTTTTAAGCTAAAATTTAAACTATGTATTTAAATCATAATTTTAACCATAATTATAAACATAAATATGCTTTTTCCACTGATTAAGCTAATGTAGACATTCCTCTTTTCCCAATCTACTAGGAGAATCCTTTTCTCATTTCGAATAAATTAAAGTAATTTTTATCTACTCATAAATAATCTAAAAAGAAATTACTGGCACAAAATCATGAAAATATCATTTTCTTAATCTCTAGCTCATCAAGCCTAGAGTTTAGTTTTGAAATAAGAGATTATCATTGAGAAACATTCTTTTGCTAAAGAATTAGCCATAAAGAAGACTATTCTTTTTGAGAGAGAGATTTACTTAAAGAAAGAATTACAAATAAATTAATTCTAATTAAACATTAAGAATCTTAGGGAAAGCTTGATTTGAATTAAGCTAAAGAATTAGCCATAAAGAAGACTATTCTTTTTGAGAGATTTACTTAAAGAAAGAATTACAAATAAATTAATTCTAATTAAACATTAAGAATCTTAGGGAAAGCTTGATTTGAATTAAAACAATCATTTTGAAAGCTTCTCAAGCTTGAGAGGGATTGAGAAGAAGAAAGTCATTGAGAAAATTGAAAAAAACCATAAAAATCAATCATATCTCTAAGATTGGCTTGATTCTTTCCTTAGTAGTGAAGCCCCCAACCAATCAATTGGTTACCATGAGGAGAAGAGCAACTTCAAGAGTTGTTGAAGAGAGAGAGAAGCTCCAAGGTCCCCAAAAGAAGAGAAAAATACATGAATAATAGAAAATATGATTATTTTAATATAATACTGGCCTGGTATAGCTCAAGAATGAGAATACAAATGAATGAGGGTCTATTTATAGGTGAGGGAGGCCACTAACCAAGTCCAACTGGGTTCTAGAGCTTTCCAACTTCAATTTGACTCAATTTGGACAAGATTTGGACCAATTTGGCTCCCTTTTTTATCTAGTTTGTTCCAGGAGAGAGAAAAATATCACATTGTTTGGATTAAAAAACTCAAGTAAACATGAAGAAAAAGGCACCTCCTTGATGTGGCATTCCCTCCTTCCTGAGGTATCAAAAATGTATCATTTCTTCTAAATATCTCATTTTTTTACTAATAAACCTTGTACTCAGTTAACTCTTCATCTTATGTGAGCATTTACTCATTTTTGGGGTATTTTCCTTTATTCTTTGGATCTATCTCATCCCAATACTTGGATTAATCCTATTGGCCCATTGGAACCTTAATTGGAATTTATTTTGAACTTCTGTTTCAGGGAATTATATTTTAGATATTAGGAGAATTTTTATATCCAAAAATATCTCAATATTGAATTACCTCTCTCTAGAATTTTTCTTCTCTCTAGGCAAAAACAAGGAAAACAATATTTTCTTGCATTCTGAAATAGGGAATGGCTACAGGGGATTGAGGTAAAAGCTTATTCATTATTCAGGCTGAGAAGGAATCTTACACCCTTACCCACTTTTTTAACTCTTCTCCTTCGGCCAGTTCTGGGGAATAGTCGCATCCAGTTGATTTCTTCCCTTGTCTTCTAGTTGACCTTGAGCGGTGTGATCTTCCCAGGTTGTACACTAATGGTCCGGATGGTGGTTTGATTGGTAGTAGAATCAAGGCTACTTGCTCGGTATGGATAGTCTTTGATAAAATGATCAATCCCACATTTAGTAGTACAGGTGAGCACTGGCATGTCATTGGGCGAAACCGCCACTTGTTGTGGTTGATGTGTATGACTCATATTCTTGTTTGGGCAATCGGCTACTCGATGTGGCCCTCCACAGCCAAAGCATTGTTGCAGTCCCCTTCTCGAATTCGAGTTCATGTCCTTGGCCTTCCATTGTATCGTGGTTTGAAACACGGGTACTGGCGTGTTATATAGGACATGGTATTCCGGCGTAACCTCAGTCGTATCCTTGTAATACTCTTCGCTAAGTTCTATTTCCCACACCATATTGACATCTTATGATGGCTCTTCAATCAGCACACCTGATTGATCTTAACCTATGGTGGTTGTGGTGGTAGAACTGGTGGCGGCAAGGGTGAAGCGTCTTGCACCCGGAACATTCCCCTAGGCAAGTAAGAAGAGCTGGTTGTCCTACCATAGTGGTGATCTGTACAAGTGGTGCTGGTAAAGCCAATGGGGTTCTAAGTATTGGTAGTTGTGTAACATTTTGAAACCTTGGATATTTACACATTGAAGTGTCATGATTTCCTAATTTTACACAGTGAGCACAATAGAGTAATGGCCTCGCTCTTAACTTTGGACACTCAATGGTGGTGTGATTTAATCTACACATAGAGCACCACACCAATTCCCTGCAGGGGTAAAGGTTATTATGCCCATGCCCAGATGTTTCTCTTCCCTCCTTGACTTTCAATTTCTCTAGTATGGCATTACTGAGCTCATCCACTGTCATGTTTCCGACTTGCTTGCTTCGGGTTCCAATTTCTTGGTGGTTCGAGACATGCGAAGTTGTAGTTGTTGCTGAAGATGTTTTAACATCTTCTGGTTGTGGAAATTCCAACATATTGTCTTTATATTCGATTGCCAATTTGCAGTATGCATCAAGAGCAGCAGGTCAGGCTAATACCAAGTAATCATGCATTTTAAGGTCTCTAACCCCCCTCCGAAAAGAAGGCAACAACTGATCACATCAATTAACCTTTCCCTAAGTATATATCTTGAATTTAAGTGCTTCAGATGAGAAACATAGTCCCTCACATGGACTCTTCTTCCTTTTGTTTAATATTATGTAATTGTGCCCATAGGGATCCATCTGTCTCACCAGTACGAGCAAAACTAGGCACAAAAGCATTCTTTAGCCTTGTGAAGTTAACCTTATCCTCAGGCTTAAGATTTCGGAACCATTGATGAGCTTTTCCTTCCAAGGTCAGTGAGAAGGCATGTAACATTGTCACATCATTGATCGACCTGTAGGTTTCGCATGTGGATTCAAAAATCTCTATATATGTTGGATAGGATCCCCGTTTCCCAGAGAACTTTTGAAATGATATGTGGTTTCATCTGGGAAGGTCAGGGTTCTAGAGTAGTACCTAGTTCTCTGACCATCCCTCTCTACCACCATATTCAGCAAATCCGCCCTTGTGGCTACATTAAGGTCCATGATTGGATCTCTCCTAAGTACTTGGGAAATTGCTCCCCCCCTTCCTAGGCTATGTCCCCTATCTATATTGACTCTTCTAATAGGTATTTCGGGTCCATGGGATGGAGCCGCGGTCTCTTGGAATGACCCCCCATTCGCCTCTGTAGTACGTCTTTGCAGAATCAGGAGTTCCATGTCTTGTAGAAACGCAGGACTATTGATGATCTGCTCAATATCCTTTTGGGTGTAGAGTCGGTCCTCTACTTCAACTACCCTACCAGCCAGGTTACCCTCTTCTTCTATGGTGGCTGTAAATCCTTCCTCTGTTCTGGATTCCTCATTTATGGGTTCCAAGTTTGGAATTTCTCCCTCGCTTCTACCCATAGCTATTTCTGGTTCCTTTCCTCGTGCTGAAGTGGGTTAAGACTTCCCGTTTCCTTCTTCTCAGCTCTTGTCCTACGAGTGTCGAGCTCTTGTTTCCTTAAGCTCAATTCTCGTAGTTGTCGTTTCGCCTCATTCTGTTTGAGGTATAACTTAAATTACTTCCTTGGTAGTTGGGGAATAATATTTGACCCATCCTAGCCACACTTTCCATGTCTCATCTTATTCGAGGGGTGCCGGTATTCGACAACCTAGAATTTGACAATTGGAATAGCACTTCTTGTCGTGGATCGAGTCCAGCGTTGGTTGACGGACCCATGCCAGCAGACTGCGCTTCTTCCTCATGGCTAGTTTGGAGACCAAAAAATCCCCGGGCGATATCAATGATACCACTAGACCTCGTTGGGGAGGGTGGTTTCTCCTCTTCCCCAAACCCAGCGTATTTTAGCCCTTCTTCAATGGACTCTTCACTACTACTAGCTTTAGCGGTGGTCAGTTTTCTTAAGACACTCAGGTGTGTGGGAATGTCTTGATCCCACACTTCTTTGGCAGGAAGATCATGGGTGATTCGATGCACTATTCCTTTATCTAGCTATATGACTTTCGGGTTCGGTCGGATCAGTTGGTTAGTTAAGACTTTGACTCGTTAGATCAATTCTCCCGTTAGATGATTTTCCTGGTGGAATCACCCGTGCCTTCTTCCAGGTGAGAGAAGTTTTTTCGAGTTTGGTTTCGTAGGAACCACTGGGCTAGTCTCTTGTCCGGACATCTGTGGTGGGTGAGGCCCCAAGTGTGGATCCCTACCCCACGCGAGAGGCTGACGCTGCTTTCGCTGCCAGTGCTCTTGAAGGGGGAATCACACAGGGGACTAGGGTCTCACAAAGGGTGAGACACGAGTCACAATCGAAGACGAATCTAAAGAAGATACAATTAATACTGGATCCACCCAATCGAAGGATGAAGGGGGTCAAGAGATCAATCATAGAGGATCAGATCAAGGGAAGCAAGAAGAGTAACCGACAACTCCTAAGGGGGTCGGTGAATATCCCAATGCCGACGAAGAAATAAGAAAGCTTAAAGATGCCAAGACCTTAGTTGAAGAATTTCAATGGCTTCATGATGCCAAGTTAAGGGCCAGCAGAATAAGGGATACAGTTTACCCACCACGAAACGAGGCAAACCGGAATAAGATATTGGATGTGCCAACCCTAGTTCTAGAAGGAACAGAAGAGGAGTCTCAAGCAGACACAATGTCTAGAATGTTTAAAGAAAATGGGTTAGGGGAATCCATCCATTCTTTCCCTGTGGTAGAATACGAGACACCTACATGGGAAAAGTCCTCTCTCTACAAGGAACCTAGAGATATAGGGAGTCTCGCAAAGCGGCTGTGCTATACACACCTGTCCAAATGCCATTGGGACAACTGTTACGCAATTCACCAACCTTATAGACAGACGTAAAAGAATGGGTAGAGGGCGGTCTAAGGCAAGCCGATAATATAGATGAGACTCTGCCACCCCTGGCAGAAAGAACCTTGAAGCATACAAGGGAAACTTGAGTCATTAATACCAGTTAACCAACTAGGGCGCTACTATGAAAGCGACGACACAAACACTACCATCCTCCTGATTCATCATAATGGATACCAGGCATTGGCTATCTTGGAAGGTGGGGCGGGGGTTAGCATCATTACCAAATGTTGCTGGGAAAACTGGAGGAAACCTGATCTCAAAAAAGCAGATTTAATCGGGTTAAAATGGCTGATGGAACATCTTCAAGACCCATTGGGCTCTTAGAAAATGTTAAATTCAAAATTTTTACGTTTAGCTCTATTGTCATACATTTGTGGTGATGGGCTTTCTACATGAAGTGGATACATATGACATAATATTGGGGAGACCCTTCATGAGGGAATCCAAATTGGTGCATGATTAGACCTTGGATCACATGTATGTACGTACATGTATGTACGTAGGGATTCACAAATCTTGAAGATTGATCTGAGAGCATGGAAAGAACACCCCATGGAAGGGCAGTTGTTTGGTAACGATTCGGTCACAACGGAATGAACCATGTCCATACAGATATGCCAACCCATAGAGGGGGAATCCAAGGATAAGGAGGAAACAAAAATGTATGTGTCACTACCTCCTCTGGACTTCAGTGAAAACTGGATGTATGTGTTGGCTACCATTGATGTAATACAGCCCAGAGGAACCTAGCATTTGGAATCTAGAACCGTCCCTATGACCTCTATCTGCATGGTTAATTGGCAGACCATGGATGAGGAATCAAGAGGGGAAACATCAAGTACAAAAGGTACTATGGCACGAAGCTGTACAAAAGGTACTATGGCACGAAGCTATACTAGTGCTCAATGCCTCAAACGATGGTGGCGGAGACAGAAACAATATATAGCCCGAAGAAATGCCCTGTTATACGAAGCAGACCTATGGACACCTAGTGGCTGAGATACCTTGAGGCTATTAAGGTACACGATGAATTCTCAAAGGATTGGAGCGTGGAGTTGAGTAAGATATCGTTAGAGGGGAGGCATAAAGAGAAATTCGTCCTTCAAGTGCCAGACACACCCAAGTTTACAAAAGCAAGATGTTGAAAATGCAATAAAGCCCTAGGAGAGGTAGAACGTGAGGCGAAAAAGATCATGGCTAAAGCCAAAAGTGACAATGAGGACAAGCTAGATTTGCTTTCTGTGTGACACCCGACCATTTCAAGAACTACACTGTTGAACAAATGGAGGGTGGTCCAACTGACAGCTACTAGCGTGAAAGAGGATGGGTTGTTCGTATCATACGATGGCCCAATAGAAGTTAAGGAGGTGGATATTGCAAGACCGGGGGAAGAAGCTCAGCCCATATACATTGCTAAATATTTGACTTCGGCTCTAAAGAGGAAGAGCTCATTGCTCTCCTTAAGGAATTTAAAGATTGTTTCGCCTAGAATTATAAGGAGATGAAAGGGGTACCACCTGAGGTGATATAGCATACGATTCTAATCATGGAAGGTTCAAGACCCCAACTAGGCAGAAACCATACTAGATAAATCCCAAGTATGCGATCAAGACCAACTAGGCAGAAACCATACTAGATAAATCCTAAGTATGCGAAAATATAAAAGGAGGAACTTGATAAGCTTATTGTTGCGGATTTCATCTATGAAATCGAACATACGGATTGGTTGTCACCAATCGTGATAGTGCCTAAAAAGAATGGAAAACTTAGGGTATGTGTTGATCTTAATGCAACCATTGGGAAAGATCATTACCCATTACCTTATACAAAACAACACGTTTTGGAAAGAATGGCTGGAGAGAAGCGTACTTCTTGGATGGTTTCTCCGGCTATAATCAGGTGTCCATAGCACCAGAGGATCAACATAAGACAGCTTTCAACACAATGTGGGAGACATATGCAGACAAGGTTATGTTGTTCGGCCTCACAAACGCCCCGACCTTTCAATGGCGGTTGATGTGCATAGCCTTCAAGGACTACTTACAAAAGTGGTTGGAGGTATTCATTGACGATCTATGTGCACACTCTCGATGGGTAGACCATCTGACTTGCTTAAGGAAAGTGTTCGAGCGATGTCGATTATATCGTATATCGCTGAACCCATTGAAATGTCAGTTTTGGGTCAAGCATGGTGTGATATTGGGACACATTGTCTCAAAGAATGGTATATCCACTGACGATAGTAAGGTCAAACTAATATTAGAGCACTACCTACCAATTACAAAGGAGTGCAAAGGTTAATGGGTAATGTGGGATATTATCGACGCTTCATAATTTTTTATGCTGAGATAGCCAAACCTTTATACAAGCTTCTCATTGTCTTTGAGTGGACTCAAGAGTGTCAGGAAGCATATGATCATCTAAAGCAAGCATTGGCTAAGCGCACCAATTCTATGACCCCCTAATTGGGATCTCGTATTTCACGTGCATATTGATGCATCAAATTACGCAATTGGTTACATATTAGCCCAGCTTGATGAGTTCAAATTGGACTGTCCAATTTGCTTCGCTAGTCATCAGTTGAACGATGCAAAGGTGAATTACACCACCACAGAAAGAGAAGGATTGGCCATGGTTTATCACGGCATCAAGAATTATCGACATTACCTCTTGGCCAATAAATTGATTATTTTCATGGACCATCAAGCCTTACTATACCTAGTAAACCTTGCACCATGGGGAGAATCACACGATGGTTGATATTGTTGTTGGAATTTGACTTTACAGTCACGGTGAGAAAGGGAACACAGCATGTGATGTCAAGAATTCCAAATGGGAAGCCAGCAACTAGTGTTGATGATGATCTTCCTGATGCTTGTTTATTTAAGTTAGACATGGTACCCAAATGGAGTGAAGAAATCTCGGAGTATCTAGCTTATGGGTTTTGGTTGTTTGCTTGAGAATAACGAAAAAAACAAGAGAGAAAATTTTGATCTTATGCACTCCAACGTGAAACTGTAAAAAATGGTTTCACGCCAAAAAGGTCTGACGTGAAATTGTAAAAAATGGTTTCACGCCGTAAAAGGGGCCGACGTGAAACTGCAGAAAATGGTTTCATGCTGTGAAAAGGTGTGATGTGAAACTACAAAAAATGGTTTCACGCCGTGAAAAAGTCCAAAACAATTCACGTCTTGAAACGGTAATTTTCACATAGCCACTCATGCAGTTCCACGTGGCTTCCTTTCATTTAGGTAGCCGCCCTGTTCGATGGCTCCGTTATAAAATCGAATTCTCTTTCTTCTTTTGTCATTTCATCGTTTGTTGCAATTATCGATCTTCTGCATTCGATTGCGTGCACATCTCCGAGCTCCCATTACGATCTTCTCGACCATTCCCTTCAAGGTGGGAGCTTGACTCTTATTTTCTTTTCTTTTCTTTTTGTTGTTTTTGTTGTTGTTTGCAAGGAATCATAGGCATCAATTATATTGCAAAAATCATCGTTTCTCTCTCATTCTCACGAACGCATCGCAAGAAAAATCATACAAGTATAAAAATGCTATACGTAGATTCACGAACACCGAATCTTAGTTACACGATAGTTATGACCCCTTTTGTTATGGGTCTACGCTATCATGACTTAAACCATTTCACAAGTCTGCATTTTCACGGCCCAACCATTTCACGACCCTACCCATTTCATGGGTCTGCGTTTTCACGGCCCACCAACCATTTCACGGCCAACCGTTTCACGACCCAACCATTTCACGACCAACCATTTCACGACCTAACCATTTCATGGCCTACCATTTCACGGCCTACCCATTTCACGTGTCTGCATTTTCACAGCCCAACCATTTCACAGCCTACCATTTCATGGCCTACCCATTTCACGGGTCTACGTTTTCACAGCCCACCATTTCACGACATACCATCTCATAGGTCTGCATTTTCACGGCCCACCAACCATTTCATGGCCCAACCGTTTCACGACCCTACCCATTTCACGAGTCTGCATTTTCATGGCCCAACCATTTCACGGGTCTGCGTTTTCACGGCCCAACCATTTCATGGCCCACCATTTCACAGCGTACCCATTTCACGGGTCTACATTTTCACGGCCCACCATTTAACGACCTAACCATTTCACGGCCTACCCATTTCACGAGTCTACATTTTCATGGCCCAACCATTTCACAACCCAACCATTTCATGGCCCAACCATTTCACAACCCAACCATTTCATGACCTAACCGTTTAACGCCCAACCGTTTCACAACCTAACCATTTCACGACCAACCATTTCACAGGTCTGCACTTTCACACGGGTCAACCCTCTTCGCACACCCTGCTTATTCATGCCATATGCTGATACTAACATATAATTACTTCTACACTAACGAACTCTCTAACCTATTCCCCATTAAAAATATTTATATATAAACATATGTATATACCCAAAAAAAATTGTATCAAGCCCCACCAGTCATGAGACTGATCCCTTGTGATTGACTGTATGAGAAGCAAGATAAGAATAACTTCCAAGCATGGAAGTTTAGAATGACCAATTTCCTTATGGGAAAGGATATGGGAGTTCATCCATAGGTGATGAAAAAGAAGAAGAAATTAGGGAAGAAAGTCCCACCCCTTAGCAAGTGCAAGCATATAAAGCATGGCAAAAAAGAGCCAAAAATGTGTTGTATTGGTTATTTGTTAGTTTGACAGATTCTATGATTATGTATATACAGGATACATAAACGCCTAAGGAGGCTTGGGACACCTTGGTGAAGATGTAAAGTATAAACACCCAAGCTCGAAAGATCTAGCTAAAGCAAGAGCTACACAATGTGACCAAAGGAAAACTGAGTGTAATTGATTACTGAGTGAAGGGCTTATAGTAGATGCCCTTGCTTCTATTGGATCACCAGTAGTAGATGATGATGATATGGTGTCCATGACCTGGAATAGTCTTAGAAAAAGGAATACAAGCAGTTTCAGACCTCCATTGGAGCTTGAGAGAACTTTCCTAATTTTTATGAACTTATTGCTCTTCTCATCTGTAAGGAGACGGATCTTGGGGAAGGTTCATCCTCTAAAAATTCAAATGACCAAGCCTTCTACTATTAATCCATTTTTAGGTTTAACAAGATCTACTGCCATTATCTTACATCAAGGAGTCAAGGTAGACACACCAAAAGGTCGTACATTCAAGATATGAAGCAATGGCTGGTTTCTCTCATTTAGGAGTGATTAATCCCAAGAGTTAAAAAAAATCATAAATATGTTGTTTGGAGTCCATTTCCATCATGTAAGAGGTCGAAATTAGTGTTCTTGAGTGTTTTGAGAGCATCTACATGCATCAAAATACCTAATTACATCAATTTTTTCATTAATTGGAGAAATTTCACTCTCTTTTGCTTATTTTTGCATAAAGAGAAGAGACTAAAATTAAGAGCCTAATTAATATCTAATTATGGACTAATTCATACATTAGTTGATGCACAAAAGCTTAGAAATTTCATGCCCTATCTAATGATGTGAATTAATTAGTGATTAGTGGTTAATTAGAGCTCTTAATTAGTCTACAAGAGGGAAAAGATTAGTGAAAGAGTTAATCTTTGATTAATTATTAATCATATTTTTATACAACTCATTAGTGCCTAATGAGTATTCAATGTAAAGATGCCAATGAGTGTCCACTTGTCCATTTTGGGGGTCATTTATGAAGGGTGTAAGGTAGTGTCATAAAAGTGTTGACTTTTTATATTCCAACCTACCTTTTTGGGAAATGCCCATATCTCTCCAATATTAAATTAAAAAAATATTCCCTCTACACAAAAAAAACCTGAATTTCCTTCTACACTCCAAAAAAATAAAAAATAAAAAAACGCTTCATAGCGTGAAATAATCTCTATTTTCACGGCACCCTCCATTTCACGGCGTGAGATAGGTTTGTGAAATTTTTTTTAGAAATGTTTCACAACATGAGATAGCCTCCATTTCATGGCGTGATAGATCCGTGAAGTTTTGTTTTTAAAGAGTAAAAAACAACCCTTTTTGGGAAGCTTGTATCTCCTAAAAATAGCCCTGTTTTGGAGGCTCGTATCTCCTAACCCGTGAGGCCGATGAACATGTTCTAGTGCTCATCATAAGGCCTTAATCAAGCTCTTTGAAATTGGTCTTAAGCATCCAAGGACAATCATTTTGGCCTAGCCTCAAAATTGGACCCAGAAATCAAGGCAGAAATCAGGCTTAGAAGCACTAAAAATCGACCAAAAAGACCGCGTACCATATTCGGGCTACCTTTTTAATGTCTAAACAACGAAATCACAAAAAAAGTTAGACAAATAAAGTTGTAGTAATCTAAAAATACTACAACTCTCTCATACATCGTTTTTCCAAATTCCTTTTAGAACCATTAAAAAATGGGCTATGAAAATGAAAAAATCTTTCTTGAAAAAAATTTCATCTTCACAAAGTGATGGTGGAAAAGAGGTTTTGAGACCTCCTCTTTCATCTGGGATGCTACTAGCATGCACTTTTTTTTGGAAAAGTTCATCCTAAAAGGATGTTCACATGCACTTTTGAGACATCTTCCATCTAAGACACCAGTGGCACACTCTTCTTTTGAAAAAAATATAAGGTTCACGTGCGCTTAGCGTCTAAGCAAATTAAGGCAAACGAACCCTCGTTTGACCCAGAGAAAGGTGGGCTAGGCCTCCTAAGGCTGTAATGGAATGTAAGCCTAAAAAGAAAAAAAAACCACGTGTGCGCTTACTCATTAAGGAGAAATTGGCAATGTCAAAGATATGGCAATAATAGAGGGATTACGTGGGCCCACACCCAAACTGAACCCAATGGCTTGAGATCCATGCCTCACATACATCTCCCAATACCAATTTACATGCCAAAAATAAGCATGTCATCGGGTTTTACATCCCCTGACACTCAATCCCTCTAGGACTTGGTCCCTTGCCTAATACTACCACAAGTCCTAAACCTTTAAAAGTTCTAGGTACTAACCCTTTGCAACCCCTAAATGTCCAAACCTTGGACATATTGACTAATCTAGTAAGGGTGGTTGCCCAAGGACTAAATGAGGTCCTAAAAGCAAAGAGTACCTGCACACGGCCTCAGTGACTCATCCCAAAACATGGTTGTAGAGAGTTCCAAATCATTGGCAACAACGATGGAACGACCGATCATGTTTAATTCATGAAAATGTTTGAGCAGAGATGTGAGAGTCAGTTTCTGCCTTTTCAGTGAGGTATGAAGCCTTGTTTCATCAAATATCAACAAGCTGCTTTACATGTTGTTGCTTCTTCTTCTTCACCTTCTATGGAAGATTCAAAGAGTTCTTTAGCAATGGAGCACCTTAAGATGAGCAAGTTTATCAGGGCTTTGGATCCCCCCCTGCATGGAAAAGTTCTTAGCAAAGATCCCACTAATTTTAAAGAGGCTCTTCGTATTGCTTTGAAGAAGGAGGCCACTCTTCATATTGAGTCCACATTCCAATCTTCTTCGAGTATGCTGACCCCACCACGAATAGAGATAGCCTCAACATCTCAGGTATAAGCTCCATCCTTGGATCATAACATTGCACAACTTATGGCAGAATTTGCTGATTTGAAGTTACACTTAGTCAATGCAAGTTGAGGATAAACCTAGGGATAAAAGTAGTGTCACATGCTATGAATGTCAAGAGAAGGGGCACTATCGCACTGAGTGTCCAAAATTGAGGAAAAGAGAGGATAAAAGTTTAGCACTTTTAGAGGAAACATGCTCAGAAGAAGAAAAGGAAACATTGATGCCATTAATGGCAAAAAGGGGGTCGTAAAACTAGGAGCCAAGAAGAAGAAGAACAAGAAGATAAATTTGAAGAAGAGGAGAAAAATAAGAAGAAGAAGAAGAAGTCGTCTAGGAGAAAAATTAGACAATCTGACTTTTCTCTTGGATAAGGATCTCTTAGTTATGACCTCTTAACAGATCTTAGGGAGAAAACGGCACAAATCACATTTGGACAGCTTTTGGCACTCTCTCCAAAGCTCAGAAAGGAATGGGGTAAGCTGGCTAGCACAAGGGAATCTAAGAAAAAGAAGAACAGGGATAATGGGACTCCTATGGCTCAAAAGGTGGATATTGATGTAGGAGATGATGTGCATGATTGATGTCATCATTGAGGGGCAAACAATTTCTAATGCATACATTGATGGAGGTACGTCAATCAATGTTATGAGTGAAAAAACAATGAAAGATACCGATTTAAAGTTGTCTTCTACTAACTCTCCCTATTGCATCAAACTTGTTGATAATACTAGGGTGAAAACCTTAGGAATTGTCAGGAATTTGGGAGTGGATGTATGTGGTATTTCTGTGCCTACAACTTTCCAGGTCATTCCTACAAAGCCTAATGCTAGGGCTTACCCATTGATATTAGGTAGGCCATGGCTTCGCCTAGTGAAGGCAATTCAAAAGTGGGAGACAGGTGATCTTATTCTACAAGGTGAGAATAAGAAGGTCCACTACAACATCAAGAGTCATCGCAAGAAAGTGGTAAGAGGTGAACCTTCAACTTTCGAAAGTTCAGAGTCAGAGTCATGCGATGAAGAGGAAACAAGTGGTAGCTCCGAGGATTCCATCTCAGAAGGGGAGGTGGAGGGAGTTGCATTTGGTCTTTTCCTGGGAAGGGATCGAGGGGATGCTGAAGACAATGGAGCCTTGGAAGGGGAAGCTTCTTCAACCATGTTCAAGAAAGAAGATGTGGACCTCACTAGTCTTCACCACAACAAAATGAGCTTCTTCTTGATGAGTCCATAGCAAGTACTGAAAGGGAGAATTACTTAAAAATGTTGGATGGATTTCCTAACCTTTTTGCAAACAGCTATTCACAAGTACGCCAAGTTACCCTAGTAGAGCACAAGATTGATCTCAAGCCCCAAAGTAAGCCAGTGGTATAGCGGCTAAGGCATTTGGGAGTAGTGCAAGCGGAGGTGCTTAAGAATGAGGTAACTAGCTTGCTTGAAGCTGGATTTATTTTTCCAGAAGAGAATTCAGAGTGGATTTTCCCAGTTGTAGTCACTCCCAAAAAGGGTGGAAAATGGCGTGTGTGTGGACTTTCGCCCTCTGAATGCATGCACAAAGAGGGATTATTATCCTCTATCCTTTTAGGAGGATGAGATTTTGGATCAAGTTGCAGGTCATGAGTTGTATTCAGTGTGTGATGGATACTCTGGATACTTTCAAATCCAGATTTGTGAAGAAGATCAAAGGAAAACCTCATTTATCACCCCTTGGGGAGTGTATGCCTATAGGGTAATGCCATTTGGCTTGACCAATGCACCAGCAACTTTTCAACGCTTCATGAGTCAGGTATTTACACCTTACTTGGGAAAGTTTATAAGGGTCTTTTTGGATGATTTTTGCATTTATTCAAGTCGTATGGATCACTTGGAAAAGTTGAGGTTGGCCTTGCAAAGTATTGATGATGCAAAAGGGTGTCTTAATCCTAGAAAATGCCACTTGGCACGAAGGAAGGTGGTTCTCTTGGGACATGTTATCTCAGAATAAGGCATAAAGATGGATCCTGAGAAGGTGCAGGCAATTGTGGCCCTCCCACCACCTACCAATGTAAGGGAGGTAAGGAGGATTTTGGGTAAAACAAAGTATTACCAATGCTTTGTTGACATGTTCTTTGAGAAGATGTATCCTATAAATCTGTTGACAACAAAGAAGAATATTTCTTTCCAATGGGGGCCCGATCAAATTCAATCTTTTTGTTTGCTCAAGGAATGCATGAGTCAAAGTCCAATTGTGCAGCCTCCTAGGTGGGGGGAGGACTTTTATGTGAACCCAAGTGTCTCATCACATTCAGTGGGTGCTATACTCTTGCAAAAGGGAGAGCAAGGGCATATGCAACTAGTGTATTATGCAAGCCGACAACTCACTGATGCCGAGGAGAGGTATGGTGAAATGGAGAAAGGTGGTTTGTCTCTTGTTTGTTGCAGAGTAAAGAAGTTCAAGTCATACTTGTTACCTTGCCCTTTTTTCTTCCTCACATCTCAACCTTCTTTGCAATTCTTGGTCCGCAAACCCAATCCTGCATGAGGGAAGTTTGCAAAGTGGATTTGTGAGCTTCAAGAATTCTCTTTCACTTTTATCAGAAAACACCACTAGGGCCTCTCTTGCAGATTTGCTTACAAGGAAGGAAGAGGAAGAAGGAACAGGAATAAAGGAAGAAGTATATGAAGATTTGGAGACACCACCAAACTGCATTCACTATGCATTTTGATGGAGCCTTTAGCCCTTCCAGGCAATGTGGGGCTGGGGGGATAGTTTTATTTGATCCAAAAGGAAAAGAGGTATGGGCCAAGGGTAGGGAATTTCCAAAGGCTATATCAAATAATGTGGCTGAGTACAATGCATTAATTTGGAGATTAGAAGATTGCATAAAAGATAGAATTAAAGAGGTAGAGATTAAAGGAGATTCGCAATTGGTCATCCAAAAAATGAAAGGAGAATATAAGGCAAGGAGTCCTAATCTCCATAAAAGGGCAATGGAGTTAAAAGAAGCTTTTGAGTTTTGTAAATTTGTGCATGTTAACAGGAAGGATAATCAAAAGGCTGATGAATTGGCTACTAAAACCTTGGCTTCTTTCAAAGTAGCTACTCTTGCATTAATGGATACAGGTTGGCCTGAGCTCCATGGCGGCCTGAGCTCCAAGATGTTCAACACTATTTAGATACAGGATACTTCCCTCCTAGATTGAATCCTCAACAAAAGTAAAGGCTTACCAGGAAAGCTCATCCTTACACAATTCTAGGGGATGTTCTTTACAAGCAAGGTAAGGATAAGATTCTTAGGAGAGTAGTGAGCCTGGAAGAATATAAAAGGATTATGGAATTATGTCATGAATGTTCAGGTCACTTTGCCTCAACCAGCACAACTCGGAGAATCCTTAACACAGGGTATTATTGGCCTCAACTCAGCAAAGATGTCTATGAGTGGTGCAAAAACTGTGAAGTATGCTAGGCATATGGGCATAGGCAATTGGTTCCCAGACCTTTAAACCCTATCCTAGCATATGGTCCATTTGAAAGATGGGGATTAGATTTTGTGGGCCCACTTCCTCGTTCCTCACATGGGAAGTATTACATATTGGTGGCCACAGATTATGCAACAAGGTGGGCAGAAGCAAATGCCTCGTTCCTCACACGGGAAGTATTACATATTGGTGGCCACAGATTATGCAACAAGGTGGGCAGAAGCAAAGGCCATGGTCAATAATAAAGCAGTGGCTGTGGCATCCTTTCTCATGGAATACATATGTGCCCAATTTGGGTGTCCATTAGAAATCCTTACGGATGGGGGGAGGTCTTTCAGGAATGACTTGATTAAAGCTTTGGTGCAGAAATTAAAAATAAAGCATGCTATGTCAACTCCCTATTATCCCCAATGTAATAGTTAGTAGAAAAAACTAATGGACTGCTTTGTGGATCTTTGTCTAAGCTAGTGGATACTATGAAGAGAAAGTGGGATGTGCATTTGCCAGAGGTCATATGGGTCTATAGGACAACTCACAAACTCTCTCTTGGTTTCACACCTTTTCAGTTAGTTTATGGAATGGAGGCTATTTGCCAATAGAATTGGAAATCACAAGCCTTCGCACATCTTTTGCACGCTTTAATAATGAAGAAGAAACACATGCCCAACGCCTAGTACAACTGGAGACCTTGGATAAGAGGTGACTTTTCAGGCACTTCAAAATTTGGAGGCTGCACAACAATTGCGCAAGGCAAGGCATGACACTCTCACGAAGAAGAAGAAGAAGCCTGAACTCAAGCAAGGAAGCTTAGTCATGAGGTATGATGGGCGTGTGGAGAAACACCTAGATAAGAAGCTTCTTCGACGCTAAGAAGGCCCCTTCAGGATAAAGCAAAAGTTCAAAAATAACACCTATCTTCTAGAGGATGCAAATGGCCAGGAGGTTCCTGGACGTGCCAATGAGTATTGGCTAAAGATATTTTACCCTAGAGCACCGTGGCCAGTAGATCCCCAAGACAAGCATGGAGGATCTGCTAGGGGGGGAAGATGTGACATGAAAAATTGATATCTTTCATTTTTAATTTTGTGGATATTTTGATGATTTCTCAATGGTAATAAGGTGGAAGCTTGTCCAAGAAGATTGTGGCGCCCACAATAATGGAATAATGGCGTGTTGATACAACGGCTTGGAGGCTACCCAGATAATAGGATTCTATCTTCAAATATAATGGTTTTACTTGATTTAGGGTGCACACATTGTAAATGCCACAAGTATGCTTGATAAATACTTTGGTATGGTAGATAGGCTAGTGATGTGGAAAATAAAAGTGGGCCTTCATGCTCACATGGATTTTAATTGTATTACCATAAGGCTACAAGTTGGGGAGTGTGGAAGGCATATGGAGGAGTGTGTGTAGGTGCATAATTGGGAAAGATTCTTCTAGAATGCCTACATGGAAGAGGAGAATTTTGCCATGTGTTAGTGGGATCTCCGCCTACATGCCACTTAGACTTGGCTATTATCTCATCACACTTTCAAAGTCAAAAAGTCTTCAATTTAATATAATCAATAGAAGACTTAACCTAAGAGGACAATTGATGGTGACATCTACCCTTATGTCACTGAAGGGTTGAAGATTTTTATGTTGTAATTTGTAACAATGGAAGAGAGGGTGATTCTCCACCTATAAAAGGAGCCCTCCTCTCCCTTTCAAATCAAGGAATGAGCCTCCTCAATTGAGCATTTTTGTGTCATTGCCATTCTCTTATCTTCAAACCCTTATTCAAACACTCTCTTTACATGTGAATGTCTCATTTAGCATTATCTCCTCATGCTTAACCCAATTTTGGACCTCTTTGATGATTCATGAATAAGTGGGATAAGGAGTTATTATCTTGGCGGGCCTGTGACTTCTCAAGGTAGCCCTTGCCTTATTGCCGCCCTTACCACCAATGGTTTTAGCGGTAATGAGCATGTGGAAAGACTTTGGGGACCATAGGTAAATCTTTACGATTGTCCACTGAGCAATGTTAACCCTTACCCTCTAGCTTGAATCATGAAGGAGATGAGAGGCAAGAGGCTATGTGAAAATTGAGGTTTCATGCAAAGAGAGGAAAGTGTAGTTTTTGTGGTCCAATACCCAAATTTCAATCGGTAATTACTCATCACTCGGGTATTGGTTTCTAAAATTGATCATATGGCTAGGAATCTCTTTATATTCTCTTTCCACTCATATAACTAATTTCTTAATCCTTTACTTCATTGATGATCAAAATTTCTCCCAAAGTTGCTAACTTTTAGGCAAATTTTGGCAGTTTTATAGTCTTGTAGTAAAATGCTCATAACTTTTCGCTCGGTTGCCCGTTTTTGAAAGTTTTTATATAAAAGCTCTCTTCAAGCTCTATGCACCTATATAATCCTCTTTTGCACAGTCTATATGGATTTAAAACTGTAATTCTCTGTGTATCTCTATTTTTATAGATTTTTGGCCATTATTTCTTCTTAATAATCATTAATTCCTCCTGATCTCTTATCAAAAGGTAAATCCCATGTGTCTTATCCTCTTGTAAGTGATTGCTATATTCTTTTACTTTAAGAGGTTCCGTCCAAATCGCCCAATTCGGACGGATAAACCTTACCAACATTCCCCGTATGTTTCCATTCACATAATCCTGAGTCGGAAGATTTTCTTCCAACAAAGCATTGCCCTCTTGCTTGGAGCTGCCAAACTGGCAGAAATTCTTGCTTCTCCTGAGCCTTTCATATTTCTTCCCCATGAATTATGATCTCACCTTTGATGTGTTTATCTTTATCTTAACCTAGGGAGAGAAAGGGAGGTGAGGAGGCTATGAGGTTTCATACAAGTGTGTTTTGATTCTAAGAAGTGAGGACCAAAGTAGTGTCACACTACAACTGTCCTTGCCTCAAATAGAAACAATCCAAAGGGTAGAAACTACTCAAGAAGCAGTTAACCAAACACTTCAGTGTTTCTATTGTCGTGGACCACACAGTTTGGAATACCTCCAGGCCCATAGTCACTAACACTTTGCAACCCATATGTGAACGATGTGGCATCGATCACATATTCTAAGATTTCCCAAGGTGAGTTGCTTTAATGCAACCTCTCTTGCAGAGTACAACTCTGCAACCTCTCTTGCAGAGTACAACTCTTAACATCTTGAGTGTGCAAAACAGGCAATTGTCCATGGTACCCTTGAATGTGCTTACACGCTTGTTGCAGGACAAGGCACGAGAAATAGTAAAAAAGAATGCAAAAGAACACAATTCGAAATGGTTTGAAGAGCATATATTCAAATAGAAAAAAGAGGATGCAAAACCTTATAAACCCAAAAAAAAACAAGGGCCAACAAACTATCGAAACCAAGGTTGAAATAAAGGATAAGGGAAAGGAGCCTGTGGGAGGACCTAACCTCAAATTTAAAGATCCAAAAACTACACATGATGTGAATGCATCCACCTCAAAGGCTATCCTTGAAATCACAAAACCCACATGTGACACATCATACAAAAGCATGAAATAAAGTTCATTCTCGTCATGGGAAAACATAATGAAAACCTGGTGATCCAAGGAAAGTCAGTAGATGAAACAAGTTCTAGTACATCACTTAGTGAGGACAAAACAAGTTTTGACTTGTCACTCAGTGCACCTCACAGCCCAATCAAGAAACTAGAACCCGCCCAACCACCCCAAATTAAAAATCATGATCACATGATATATGGCAAGCTCAGGATAGCATGCTTAGCATTGTTGAGAGTGTCAAACAAGATCACCGATTGTGATTGAACCTCATAATGTCAAACCTAAAAAAGCAACCAAAATACAAAAACTAGAGGAGTATTGCTTCTCCTTTCAAGAGGAAGACGTAGTGTCTACAACACAGAAATGAACTCATCAAGCCAAGAAGAGTTATCTGAGGAAGATTGCACGAATGATGCAATTGAAAAAGTAGGTGAATCTCTTAAGAAATTTAAGCAATCTCTCAAATCCTCATTTGGAGGAGTGCTCTTGTTTTGTGGTGAAGGCTAGTGTAGCTTCATCCCTTGCATCTTTAAAGGCTAACCACACGAGTTGTACTAAGATCTCAAGAGCTACATAGAACAGGACTATAAGGATTACAAAGTTTCCAAACATACCTCAGTTAAAGTGTTCAGTGGACCCAAGGTACCATTGTACACATTGGGCACAGTTGAAAAAAAATGAGAGCCAAGATGAGGATGAAAGTGTTCATGGGAATATGAAACCAAAATGAGATCTGAACCTGAAATAAAAACTAAAACTTTCATGGTTCTGCTTGAGGATTGTATAATGGTATGGTTAGATTTCCCTGTGGGGGAGAAATAAGGTTAAGCACAAACACGCATTGATTAGCCCTCAAGCAAGCCATAATCTCATGACAATAGACACTTGGGTATCATTAGCCCATCCCTAAAGGAAATTCTCTTGTGAAAGGTGCTAATGGAGAAACCATTGAAGTTCCAGGTTACTTTCTCTATGCTACTCAAACAATCGATTTCCATGCAACCTCAGATTCCCTTGAATATGATGCCATCCTTGGGGTAAGTGACTCGTGGTATTCAATTGATGAATCCATGCAAACAATCACCTTGAACACTCCTACAGGCATTGTGAAATTGCTTCTAACAAGAGGAAGAGACCTTGGAGGAGCTAGAATTCCTAACATATCTTACTCAAAATATCCCAAGAGTTATGGTTGGATTTGAACTTTACAATAAAATCAACACAATCCAATCATAGCTCTATCCACAAAGAGAAAACAATCTCATAACCCTCGAGTTATGGGATTTGTTAGGTTAACCAACACTAAAAGCTCATCTAGAGAAAATTCCATTCACAAAAGACATGAACATGCCATGTTTGGGGTACTTTGAACAAAAAATGTACATAGAATCTAACCCCCGCACTTGCAAGTATTTTGTGGTTGAGTATGTGTTGGAAGCAGATTTGATCTTGGGGCATAAATGGACTATTGCTGCCCAAGCACCACTATGCTTTGCTAGCAATAGGGTCATCATGAGATGGTCAACATCACAAAGTTGATAATACCATACTACAAGAAAGCGGCCCCAACACTGAAGGATCTATATGATGCTGAGTGCAAAAAAGTAACAAGCCTCTTCCTTGAAAGTATCTCTAGTCAAAGACCTACCATCTACATCACTGACCAACTCCGACAAAATATCTACCCCTTCAACTCCATCCTCACTAACAAAGTTCAATGCCAAAATCTCGCAGTCAATAGTAGCTACTCTTGAAGAAGTCCCCAAAGAGAAACCAAAAAGAACTTAAAGGAAAAGCCTCAACCTTAAAAACTCCTCATTGACCAACCTCACCAAGGGAGAAAGCTACATGCTCAAAAACCTCAACATCAACAACCACCACCACTCCATATAAGAGACTCAAGCCTCATTGTCAACAATTCCCACAAGTCTCAAACCTGCAACCTCAGCATGCCAACCAATGTGAAGAAGGATAATAAATCTTCCACTTCATCCCAAAAAGAACCCTCCACAACGAAAAGCCTCAACCTTGAAAACGTCTCATTGACTAACCTCACCAAGGGAGAAAGCTACATGCTCAAAAACCTTAGCATCAGCAACCACCACCACTCCATAAGAGACTCAAGCCTCATTGTCAACAACGCCCACAAGTCTCAAACCTACAACCTCAGCATGCCAACCAATGTGAAGAAGGATAATAAATCTTCCACTTCATCCCAAAAAGAACCCTCCACAACGATAGCCAAAATCAAGGTATCCTCATGGTATCAAAATGTGGGTGGAAAAGCAACTACTTGTAGCTCAAGGCTACTATGAAGGTGCCAATACAATTTGGGCGCCTCAATAATCAAGGCTTCTTCCTCAATGCAAAACTCAAAAGTTAAAGAAGAATAAAATTACTCCGTGTAACATTGTCGCACAAAAGCTTATGCAAGTTCCTCAAAGAACTCCAGCCACTCAACAAGTGTGGGTACCAAAAAGATTACTGCAAGCTCAAGGGTACTACCAAGGTAATACCAAAGCGTGGATTCCCAAGTGCATCAAGAAGTCACCTAAGCTTGCACAACGAAAGAAACCTCAGCACCAAAAGTATCAGCCCACCACCAAAAGTATCAGCCCACCACCAATTCATAATGTTCATCAAAGATGGGTGCCTGTGGTGGTCGTGCTTCAAGAAAAAGGATATTATGATGGAAATCCCATCATATGGTTGCTCGGATCAAGCAAAGAAATCCTCACCAAACCAACTTCAATTCCAAGAACTTCACCTAAAGTTCGACAAGAATGGAGGCCCAAGAAACACCAAGCAAGCCACTCAACCCCTCTCATGCATACAACACATATACAAGAGCTTGTGTGTTCAATCAACACCAATGGTAATCAACCAAAAGCTATACCTACTGCCTTGACAACACTTGAGCCATAAATTCAAGAATCAATCCCCACATCTGCAAACGGAGACTTATGATTGCATCAAGGAAAAACTCACAATGCTCTTTTCACCCCTCTGGATGAGAAGCATGAGTGCAGCCATCTACGCCGTAGACA
Source organism: Cibotium barometz (assembly GCF_041138505.1). Classification (NCBI taxonomy): domain Eukaryota; kingdom Viridiplantae; phylum Streptophyta; class Polypodiopsida; order Cyatheales; family Cibotiaceae; genus Cibotium; species Cibotium barometz. The sequence continues at coordinate 48,389,825 of NC_141068.1, forward strand.
TAAGAACCTATTCTCTCAAAAAGGAGAGTAGCCACAAGAACTTGTTTCTCGTAAGGTGGTAACAAAAAAAAAAGAGACAAAAAGATAAAAACACAAGGGAGTCATACAAATGGCCTACCTAAAATGGTAGAATATCACAAGAAACTCCCAACGATCTTCAAAATAGCCAATACATTTTTGTTAAGCTTATAGTTTACTATTCTTTTGGCTAAGTTAATGTAGCAACTGCTCCATGAGTACATACCCATACTCATCCACCACCACGGAGGAAATTGGCACCAAAGCCTCATCATCAAAACTTTCCAGGTACATCTCTAGATGGGGAGCCCATGGTGGACGAAAGCCTAGTTAATGGTACAACCCATCGCCTAGAATTTTTCGTCAAATTACAAACCTCTCCAAACAAAAACTAAAGTCTTCACAACACATTGATCTCTATTCCTTCATGACGATGTCTATGATAAACTTGCCAGTCGGTCGCCGCCGTAATTCTTTCATGCCTCACCAATAAGTAGTTACTTCAACAACAGCAATAGAGAAATAAGAGTCTATATGGCTCATTTCATGTACTTCATGTATATCTACTTCATAGAACACTTAAATATACATAAAAGCATAAAAAGCACATGGGAAGAAGTATGTAGGAACAGGTCCTCAACAACCTTTGACAAGAATCCTGCCATAGAAAGGGACATCATCGAAGGCCAAATTCTTCAAGAGATGAATGTCGCTTCAATGAATCAAATGAGGAACTAAGAATCACAATCTCATTCTGATGATTTTTTCTACATTCCTTCGGATCCTTCTAACACAAGACAGTGAGTCATTCCCGCTTTCCAGTACAATCTCATTCTGATGATTTTTTCTACATTCCTTTGGATCCTTCTAACACAAGACAGTGAGTCATTCCCGCTTTCTAGTCATTCTCGCTTTCCAGTCAGTGATGAATTTGGCGGCTTTTCCAGTGGAATGAAATATCACTCCACACTGATCTAACCAAGCATGGTTTTCTTAAAAGGATCCTTCCTTATCTTCTCCCCCATTATTAACATCTCTTAGATTCTCCACTAACACCAATAACATGTAACTCTTCTTGTGATTTGCCAAAAACAAATTAAGCAAAAAGTATATCCCAAAAAAATATAGCATGCTCACAAAAATATAAAAACACAATCACTCGCAAAAATCCCCACCTTGTTAGGAATTCCCTCTAATTATTAAACTTTTCATTTACTAACTAGCCTTTCTTATTCCTTCGAAAGGTAGAATGACCATTGAACGTCATCACTAATCTTTTCATTTACTAACTAGCCTTTCTTATTCCTTCAAGATGTACAACGACCATTGAACTTCACTCAACATCAAAACCCACCAACAAAGCTTGTCAGTTCTCCCCACACAAAGGTCTTCAATGCGATCACGAGGACGCAATCGGTATCAAGAAGGGGGGAATGTCAACCCATTTCTAGGGTCAACAAGATCTACTACCATTATCTTACATCAAGGATTCAAGGTAGACACACCAAAAGGTCATACATTCAAGATATGAAGCAACGGTGTCCAAATATACAACTTGGATGGGAGCTCGTAAATGGTCCGATGGAATACTTCAAGAGCGTGTGGTAGCAAGTTACGATGAAGTACCAAGTGATGTAATTCATGGATATATTATGAGAGTAGTCATTGTAATGGCATTAGGTCCCTTATGAGCCTGAAGTGCTCGGCTTGTGTGTGAACACTTATGACCATGTATATAAGTGAAAATATGTCATAATATAAAAAACTCTCCCACTGTGCAATTGAGTGTGTCTCTTACTAATCTCTCTCTAATGCATGCTAGTGACTGTGTGAGTCCCAGGGGATTCACTCTTAGAAAACTTATGACATCACATGAGTGTACAAGGGGTTTTTTTTCAAATGAGGAATAAGCTTATAAGGTAGGGGGAAGGCCATGTATTTAGGTGAATACTAAATCTTAAATGATATTGAGGCCATATCACATTAGGGTTATGTGAAACCAAAGAGAAGAGTGTGAAACACTTGAAGGTTTTTCACTGTAGGTTTGGGGCAGTATGTGAGAGGTGGCCAAAGCTCAAAAAAAAAGGAGTGTAGAAAAGTATAATAAATAAATAATGATGTGTAATGAATCCTAGGTGGTAGGAACAACATGGCAGTGATGAGGATAAGAGCATGTGCTAAAAGACCAAAATAGAAGGCACATAGGTGAAGGAGGAAGACACCACATAGGTGAAGGAGGAAGACACCACAAAGGTTCCAGAGAAGGCTGCGAGGTGTGGCGATGGAGAAAAAGGGGTTTTTGGGATGATTTACGGGATGGACAGGGAGAAGAGATAGAGAAAAAACAAGAATCATAGGAGTGAGTGAAGTGGGAAAAAAACAAGAAGCATAGGAGTGAGTGAAGTGGGAAAAGTGAGAAGAGATAGAGAAAAAGGGGTTTTTGGGATGATTTACGGGATGGACAGGGAGAAGAGATAGAGAAAAAACAAGAAGCATAGGAGTGAGTGAAGTGGGAAAAGTACCTACAATGAAGCAAGCTAGCTGTGCAGACAAAAGATCTTCTTGTTTTTTAGGGGAGAAAAAGTGATGTTCAGAGCAATCAAAGTGAATTTGGGTAAATCAAAGCAAAGAAGACGCTAAGACCTAGAGAATCAATCAAAGTGAATTTGGGTAAATCAAAGCAAAGAAGACGCTAAGACCTAGAGAATCAATCAAGAGAGATGTTCTCAATGGTTTCTGTGAGGTGTCTCTATTAGAGACATGATTTAATCCAAAAGCATGTTCAATTATTGCTATTGTAAGCTAGTTGTGTGCTAAGTTGAGTCTAAGGAGGACCTATAGTCTGTGATAGTAGTAAACTCACTGTAGCTTGAATAGTAGCTAGAGTCTACAAGTGGAGAATCCCCAAGTTTTTCAGTGTATGTTTTCTGATATGTTTGAACCCATTTTCTCAGGGGTGTTGAGACAGTCTTTCTTTGCTTTGTGAAGAGAACAATGAGTTTGAAGATTGTATCTGTGTCATGGTCAATGAGAATTTATGTTTTGGAGCTTGGCTCTGATATGTTTGAACCCATTTTCTCAGGGGTGTTGAGACAGTCTTTCTTTGCTTTGTGAAGAGAACAATGAGTTTGAAGATTGTATCTGTGTCATGGTCAATGAGAATTTATGTTTTGGAGCTTGGCTTGAGTTTTTTTGTTTGATTTTGTTGAGATAGAGCACGTGTGAAGAAGTGTGTAATGATTTAGGAGGTTTGAGCTACTTCATGATTGAAACCATCTTTTGCTGTTGAGAATATGCTACCAGAAAGGGTTAGAAGAGTGTACAGGTAGTCGTGTGTCTAGGGTTTTAGTAGATGAAGTAAAAGCATCCTTTTGATCATTTTAGGTACAAGTGAAGCTATTTTGAGTCGAGTCTAAAAGATTGTAGTCTTACAGAAGTTAGATGGGTTGTGGGAAAACTGGTCATTTTGGAGTAGTTGTGACTTGATAGTGATCAATTGTATGTCTAAAGGGTCATATTTTGGTTTGGTTTGTGTGTTTAGGGTTTAGAGGTCTTGGAAGACTCAGAACTAAGAAAGTTTGCTTCAGTTAAGTTAGTCGTGTCACAACAATCAACAATCAGAGGTCAGATCAGTCAATAGTAGTCAGTTGTTGACAAACAAAGTGTCTTTGGAGTCATTTATTCATGAAAATAGGGTAGTCTAAGGGCTAGGAGGATATGACGGACATAAAAGAGACAGTTTTTGATATAGATGGGGATTTTGAGTCGGTTGGTTCTGTCTCCACCAAGAGAAGAATTGATAATAGTTCAGACCAGTGAGATCACTGCTGTCAGAGAGCTGAAGGCTTAGCAAATCATAAGGGGATGCATAGAGTGGTTCTCGGGTTGAGAGATTGATGCCAACTGGATCAGGAGGACAATAAGGGAGCAAGGAGGACAAATATTAGGGTTAAATTCTGGCGTCAGTCATTTGAGGTCATTTTTTATCAATTTTTTTGTCAACATGGGATCAGAAGGGTGTTCGCCAAGAGTTTGGTAAGCCTCCGGGGTAGTAGCTATAGGGTTAGATAATGCAAGAGGATTGAAGAAGATACAAGAAGACTCATTTTGGACTGGAAACATAAAGAGGATTTTGGAGACTATTTTGGTCATTTATAAGTTGAAGTGAATTCTGGTCAGTAGAAGGATGCTAATGAGTGCTATGGAGTTCTGAAGCAAGTTTTTAAAGTGTTTTGATATTGGTAGATAGTTTCTATCATGGGGTCATCAGCTAGTGTCTGTTTTTAGTAACAGTCAGCATCTGATCTATCTGGGGCAGCCGGGAGAGATTTAGGCTAGCTTCTTGTCAGCTGGGGTCAGCTAAAGATTTTGGATTAATGATCTAAAGTCTTGGAGGTTTGGTTTGACCATGGAGGACAGTTGGAAGTAACAGCCCAGGTGGATTGAAGGTGTAGTGGTGACCATTTGTGTCAGCCAGAGGACAAGCGATAGAGTCTGAGCTAGGATCCTAGTATCCCCAAGTTTTGATCCTCTTACATATTCATCTTGTGTGTCTGTTGGTTGTTGTTATACATGCCACCATCACCCAACCACCACACAATGCATACCCTCCCAATGTGTGGGATCTCACATTACAAGGAAACTTCCATCACCAGCTTGATACACCCTTCAAAATCAACACATGGATCACCTATTTTCCCAGTGGAAAATCAACCAACACCATAGAAGGTGCTAGCACTTTGTTGATCCGAGGGACTACCCACAGCCCAAGTGGCGCATGGCCTATCTCCTCAGTTATCATCACCAAATGTTGTGAGAAGGCATTGCCACACCCCCAGAAGGTAGAACCCTAGGTACATGCAAATCAAAAGAAGGTGGTCATGGTGCAAAGGGCTCCACCCATCTACAATTTCCCATATATTGATGGGCCCACATCACTCCCCACCATAGAGATACAACTCCGAATGAGAAAATTTAATGACCTCTCCTACACCAAGATCCCCCACCCCACTATAGTAGCCACATGATGTCAATTCTTCCAACTCATCACGCACCTCCTCATCCTTGAGGAGGTGCCATGGAACCAATGGGGACAAGCAAAGAATGGCTGATCTTTAACCTCAATGAAGGCCCCAACTTTTGCCAATAAATAGGTCTTTATGGCATGGTCAAATACTTCCACAAACATAGATTGGTCACTTTTTAAGATTTTTTAAATATTGGGTTCTGGAAACCCTTTGACAACATCATGCATCGAGCCGCACAATGGTCAAACAAAGTCTATGTCTGATGTGTTATACGTGCCTTCTATCACAAAGAGCTTGGCCTCAGTTGGTCAAATGGTGGAACAGGGATTACAGGTTCGCTTCAACGAGCATGGTTGCTTCGTTAAGGACTTTAAACATGGATGTAGAGTCATTGCTAAAGGAAAGAAAGAAGGCAGATTGTTTAAGCTGGATGCTGGAATTCCTGAGCTAAAATCAGCCATGTTCTCAAAGAGCAGGAATGTGGTACAGGACATTGATATGTGGCATAAGAGGATTGGACATGTCAATATACAGAGATTAAAGAACATGCAAACAAGAGGCATTGTCAGTGGATTGCCTCGGTTCAAATATGATGGACATATGCATGTTTGTGAAGCTTGTCAGTTTGGAAAGCAGGCAAGGTTGAGGTTTCCTAGAGAAGGAAATATGAGTAGCAGGCCACTTTTTTATAGATGATTTCAGCAGGATGACATGGATATACTTTCTGAGAGAGAAGAGTGAAGTGTTGGAAAAGTTCATGGATTTCAAAGCTTTTGCAGAAAAGCAATATGGCTGTTGGATTAAATGTTTGAGAACAGATGGAGGTGGTGAATACACCTCAAAAGCTTTTGAGCATTTCTTGAGGAAGCATGGAATAAGAAGACAGTTGACTTGCAGGTATACACCTCAGCAGAATGGTGTGGCTGAGAGAAAGAATAGAGTCATATGTGAAGTGGCAAGGGCGATGCTTAATGAAAAGAGCATGCCAGATTACTATTGGGCAGAAGCATGTGCTACTGCAGTGTATATACTGAACAAAACACCTACAGCAGCCATTCATGGAAGCACGCCAGAGATGCGGCTTACAGGTTACAGGCCAGACATTGGACATCTCAAAGTTTTTGGATGCATAGCTTATGTACATGTGCCTGATGAAAGAAGAAGGAAGTTGGATCCTAAGGCAGAGAAATGTGTATTTGTTGGATATGCACAGGATCGAAAGGCATACAAATGTTATAATCCACAAACTAGACAAGTGGTCATCTCACGAGATGTGGTGTTTGATGAGCTTGCTAGTTGGTACAAAGCAAAAGATGAAGGTGTCATTGAGTCACTTGAGGCTGATGTGCATGTGAACTTGCCACCACAAGCAAGTTCTAGTTCTACTACTATGTCTGGGCCAGCAGCAGAAGCTGAGAGTAGCTGTGTACATCCATGGTCAGGACGTTTGAGGCATGAGAGTGTGAGCACTGGGAGTAGTGCTATGGATAAAGGAAAGAAGAAGGTCGAAGGAATTGGAATCACAGGTTATGAGTCATCTAGTTCAGAGAGTTTGGATGAGGAGCTTGGCATACCTGTTTTACGCACACCTGGTGCTAGGCAGGACAGATATGTGCCACCACATGCTAGAGTTACAGGTGTACAGAGTGACCCGCAGGCATTGCGGAGATCCCAGAGAGTCAGATATCCAGTTGACAGATTGACATATCGAGATTTTACTATGCACTATGCATACATGACATCTATGGTGAAGCATGTGGAACCTACATGCTATACAGAGGCTATTGGAGAGCATGTATGGGAGAAAGCAATGGATGTTGAGATGGACGCATTGGTCCATAATGATACATGGGATTTGGTTGCATTACCAAAGGACAAGAATGTTATTGGATGTAAATGGGTTTACAAAGTGAAGTGCAAATCTGATGGTTCTATTGAGAGACATAAAGCAAGATTGGTAGCAAAGGGTTATGCACAGACCCAAGGGTTGGACTATGATGAAACCTTTAGTCCAGTGGCTAAGATGGGCACAGTAAGAGCAGTCATTGCTATGGCTATAGCTAATGGGAAATGCATCAAATGGATGTCAAAAATGCATTTCTGAATGGAGAACTACAAGAGGAAGTGTATATGGCACAGCCAGAAGGGTATGTACACCCAAAATATCCCACTCACGTATGCAGATTGAAAAAGGCTTTATATGGTTTGAAGCAAGCACCTTGTGCTTGGAGTGATAAGATGAGCAGATATCTTATCTCACTTGGTTTTCAGACTTCTACAGCAGATTCTTCACTCTATGTGAAGAAGACACAGCATGGGATTGTTTTACTCGTCATCTATGTGGATGACTTGATTATCATAGGTGATCATAGTGCAGATGTGATGCATGTCAAGAAAGCTTTGAGTGGGCAATTTGACATGAAAGATCTTGGTGAGTTGAGATACTTCCTTGGAATTGAAGTGGTGAAAGATCATGCAGGTACATGGTTAGTACAGCGCCAATATGCATTGGATATGTTGGCAAAGTATGGCATGACAGGGTGTAAGCCTATGAGTACACCTTTGGAGCAAAATGTGAAGTTGCGGGCTGATTATGGCGAGGAATTGGATGATCCATCAATGTACAGGAAGATGGTTGGTAGTCTCATATACATGACTATCACACGCCCGGATTTGAGTTATGTTGTGGGGCTAGTCAGCCAGTTTATGCAGAGCCCCAGGAAACCACATTTGGATGCAGTGAGACGCATCATGAGATATGTGAAGACCACTGCACATTATGGTCTATTTTATGAGAGTTGTAAAAGCTTGGACATACATGGCTACACAGATGCTGATTGGGCAGGTAGCGCATATGACAGGAGGTCTACTAGTGGATATGCTTTTACACTTGGAAGTGCCGTGGTGAGTTGGAGTAGCAAGAAGCAACCTACAGTTGCTTTATCCAGTACAGAGGCTGAGTACAGGGGTGCAGCCATTGCTACTTGTGAGGCTATATGGTTAAAGAGTCTCTTGATAGATTTATGTGAGCCTATTGATGGCAAAGTTGTCATTCATTGTGACAACATGAGCAGTATACAGTTGGCAAAGAATCCAGTGTTTCATGCGAGGACCAAACACATAGAGGTCCATTATCACTTTGTCAGAGAAAAGGTGCTGGATGGTACAGTTGATCTTCAGTATGTGAAGACTGATGAGCAGGTGGCAGACATCTTTACAAAGCCACTTAGCAGGGAGAAGTTTGAGTACTTCCAGACTATGTTGGGAGTACATGGGATGAGCTTGAGGGGGAGTGTTGAGAGTCTTGATATCCCAAGCTCATCTACATCTTCATCGCGGCAGTACATCATGAGCTTGAGAGGGGCTGTTGAGATTCAAGCTCGATGTTAGTGTAAGCCAGCTATGCTATGTGCTGGTAGATTAGGTAGGAACATGTGTGAGACATAAATGACCGCGTGTCCAGCTGGTCATAGTGTGTGGACATTAGCTAGGGTTAGTAGAGTGTGGACACAACTCATTGTGTGTTGTGTAGATTTTGGATTAGGGCATTATGCTTTGTGTGAGAGTGGAGATGGCTTCCCTCTATGGTTAGGGTTTGCAATATACATTAGGGTTTGTTCCTGTGTGTGTGTCTCCTCTCCCTCTACCGTTCTTTCAACAAATCATTCCCCTTGCAATAGAATACTTGTGAGCTCCCCTTATTCTCTGTTCTTTCTTGCTTTTGATGGCTGTATGCTAGATAGGTTGTTTGTAGGTTTTTCTCTTACATTAGCTTCTTCTTCTTCCCCCACCTTTTATAAGAGAGAACCATCATAAAGGCTATCTCTCTTTACCTCCATCTAGGCATCATAGAGAGATCTACATTCACCCCATTGGTAAAGGAGTATTCTGATGTGACAACATAGATGAGCTACCATATCCATATCAGTAAGTTGTAATTGTAGCTCAAAGGCAAGGACTAAGGACACATGATTTGACAAGGCTAAGGTAAGCTCTTGACTTGAACAAAATGTTATAGACACCCATCCAAGTTGTAGATTTGGACATTGTTGTTTCATATCTTAATCACATACATCCTTTTAGTGTGTGTGTTTACTCTTTGATGATGCAGAATATTATTGGAGCAATTGTTAGTCCCAAAATGGCCAACCATCATGAGTGGCCAAGAATTTAACAATAGCTAGAATATAAATATAGTAGCTCTTGAGGTATGGATAATGTGAGTTTGGGTGGTTCACATTTGGTCCACAAGTTGAAGGGGTTTTAGTGGTGGTGTCTGGTTAAATTCATCCCCTTTTTGGGATTGCTTTCCAAATATAAGTTTTCAAGCAAGTATATGTAGAATTTTATGATTAACTTTTCATTGACCAGTTTCTCTTTAGCTCTTGATTCTATTGGTTTAGATGAGGAAGAGTTTATTTCACAATTATCATCCATCATGTTTTCATCTAAATGGTTTTCTTCTTTTTACAATATTGATCAAAAGAGTGTAGATTTGAGACTATGATTAAGTTGTGCAAAGTGCTTTTCTCTTTAATGAGGAAACATTGCTTCATTTGTGTGTAATTGATTTTATCCCTATCCTTGTTTCATGAGTTCAAGGTTTTCAAGTGAAAAATGTAATCCCTTATAGTTTTCTCCAGTTTTTACTCTATCATGTAGAGTTTTATGGTTGCATTGTCCACCTAAGGCCTTTCTTCAAGTATCCATACATGAAGGCTTTTTTTATTGTTCTTAAGTTTTCCTTAATCCATGGCCTCAAATGATAAACCATCGCATGGCCTTGTGAAATGTATTAAAACCAAGATTCATGAACATATGACCAAGATTCAAGAAACATGAGAAATTTATGGAATTATCAAGAAAGTAGAGTAAATCCATATACACATGTAGCAAAGGAAGATATGTGCATAGGCCTAAGTGATTTAACCTCTCACCAGAGGATAGCTATTAAGCTAGCCATGAGCCCTAGACACCATGGAAGTCCATCTCCAAGAAAGGAGCCAAGGTACATGTAATGTCCAAGATATGAAAATTGACAAAAGGTTCCTACAATGAACCCAAGGCCCTATTTATAGTAGCCTTGCCCATGGCCCATTCTTTACATATTTTCGGACCTTAGTCTTGCCACATTACAACCATCCCTTCCCAAAGATTTTGTCTTCAAAATCATATAATATATCTACAAGTCATCATACCTCAAATGAATTCAATGGGAAGTGGTGAAGGCCCAAATATGCTCTCCAAATGTAAGAAAGTCCACAAGTCTTCATCTTCAATGCATATGTGTGGGACTGTTATGGGTAGCCCTTGTTGTAGATGAAATCCCTTTAAAAATTCTTCATGAAAACTCCATGGATAGGCTGCAAATGATGCATACACTTAGCTAATCATGTCCCGCATCATCATATCCTTCCATTGCGATAGCTAATGAATCTTGTTAGGGTAGAGCATCAACCCCAAAAATGGACCTAACCAAAACTGTCCAAAAATTACAACATGCATGCTCTCCAAAGTATTGCCCATTTTCTCCATGCAAATTATGCCACTTGGTCAAGCAATATCTTCCTCAAGTAGGCCATGTTGTTGCACATACTCCAAAGATTTCCAAGTAGCCTCATCATCCATGGGAAATTGCTTCCACTTGACAAGGAATGCTTCAATGTTCCTATTCATCAACTCCCTTATCCTGTTATCCACAATCCTTTCTGGATCATATATAATCTCCCCTTCTTCATCCATGGGTGGTAGCTCTTCAATTTCTTGTGGAATAGTGCCCAAAAATCTCTTAAGATTGGACACATGAAACACATCATGAATTCTTGTAGAAGAAGGAAAATCAAGCTTGTAAGCCAAGTCACCCACCTTCTTGACTACCATGTATGGGCCATAATATCTATGAGCCAATTTTGGATTGGAAGATCCCTTGAGGATGTTATGAAGGCTCTTAGGAAGCTTCAATAGCACATAGTCACCTTCTTCAAACTCCATCTTTTGTCTATGCTTATCCGCACTTGCCTTCATGACATTTTGAGCCTTCTTCATATTGTCCTTGCAAAGTTGAAGAAGCTGTATTATCCTTTCCAACTCTTCCTTGGCCAAAGGATTAACCATTTTTTCCTCATGAAAGGAAATAGATGACACATTTACTTGATACCCATAGAGAGCCTCAAAATGTGACATGCATGTACTCAAGTGCTTGCTTAAATTGTAACAAAATTCAGCAAGATAAAGCCACTCGTCCCAAGGTGTTTGCATATCATGAGACAATAATGTCTCAAATACACTTCAAGCCATTTGTTTTTGCACTCCATTTGCCCATCCGTTTAAGGGTGATAGATTGTAGATGGAGTGATTTGGGTTCCCAATCTCTCATATAATGTCCTCCAAAAAGTACCCATGAACTTGGTATCCCTATCACAAACTATGTTAACTGGCAAGCCATGTATCTTGAATAGATGCTCCATGAATTACTTGTTGGCAATGTGAGAAGCCCCATTAGTAATCTTTGAAGAAATGAAATGGGTTGATTTTGTGAGTCTATCCACAAATATTTGATCCCATCCATGCTTTATCTTTGGTAGACTCGTAATGAAGTCCATAGAAATGTGAGTCCATTTCCCATTCAGAATTAGCAAAGGACGAAGCGATCCACTTGGAAGTTGATGTATATCCGTATTCTTTTGGCAATACACACATTCCAACACAAACTTCTTAACATCTCTCCACACATGCCTTTCCAAAATAGAAGCTCTTGCTCACTTTGTCAAAAGCTTTAAGCACACCAAGATGGCCCGAAAGTGGTGAAGAATGCATCTCATATATCACCTTGGAAATGTAAGATGAGGTAGGAACCAAGTACACCTTATCCTTGTACCATAAGATACCATTATGAAGTTTATAATAATGAGTGAATTCTCCATCATCTCCTTGCAGTAATTTCCTATAAATATGGGCAGCACCTTCATTTATAAGATATTCATATTGAATCCCTTTGATCCATTCACTATATACTTCCATAATTGAAGTCATAGTGCAAGCCCACATTCTTGACAATGCATCCGCCCCGCAACCACATTTTTCTTCTCGGGGGTGTAGGATATCTCAAAATCATATCCTTGAAGAGTAGCCAACCATCTCTTTTATTTGGGAGAAAGATTAGGTTGGGAAAGGAAAAATTTCAACACCCTATGATCACTTCCCACCTTGAAATGTGCACCATAAAGATAGTGATGCCATTTCTTAATTACATGAAGCATTGCCAACATTTCTTGCTCATAAACATGCAACCCCATCTCCTTCTCGGAAAGCTTTCTACTCTCAAATACAATGACACCATGCTCTTGATATAAAACTACCCCAAGCCCTTTTCCACTTGCATCCGCTCTCACATAAAATGTCTTTGAACAAACAAGAATAGGAGCTAATGTGAGCAAGGTTTTGGGATCATTAAAGCTCTTATCGGCAATTTAGCATCCCAAAAGAAATATTCCTTCTTGAGTAAATCAATTAGAGGTGCCACAATAGTTGCATAATGCTCCATGAATCTTTTATAGAGAAAGAAGACAATCCCAAAAATCCTCTCAATTGTGTTGTATTGTTAGGGGTTGGCCATTCCTCCCTGATGCATGCTACTTTCTTTTGATTAGCCCTAATGCCTTTCTCTCCCACCAAGTGTCTAAGATATTCCACTTCATTAACCATAAATACACATTTACTCTCCTTCGCATAAAGCTTGTGCTTCCTCATCTCCTCAAACACTTGTTTCACATGAGATAAGTAATCTTCCTTGCCCTTGCTATAAATCAAGATGTCATCAAAGAATACCAACACAAACTTGAATAGGAAGGGAGCCAATATCCTATTCATGAAATCTTGGAAAGTGGCCGAGGCATTTGTAAGGCCAAAGGGCATAATGATAAAGCGGAACAATCCCCTTTCGGTCGTCTCCTAAATGTTGTCTTCTCCTCATCCCTCTCCTTCATTCTTATTTGATGGTAACCCGATCTTAAATCAATCTTGGTAAAGAACTTTACACCCTTGAGCTCATCAAGAAGATCATCAATGTGAGGAATTGGGTACTCTTGATAGTGACTTTTTTCAAGGCACGATAATCAATGCACATATGAAAGGACCCATCCTTCTTCTTCACCCCAATAGAACGGGTGATGCAAATGGAGATTGTGAGGGTTGGATAAGACCCATGGTAAGCAATTCTTATACTTGCTTTGCCACTTCCTCTCTTTCCACCTTGGACAAATGGTAATGAGGCTTGTTCACAACCTTTACATTTGGTCAAGCACAATAGCATGGTCAATCTTCCTCTTGGGTGTGGCAAACTCTTTAGCACTTGAAAAATATCCTCATACTCTTTGCGAACAGTCACCATATCTTTGTCCATGTGTTGTTCCATCAATACTATCCATCCTCTCTTTAAAAATATACAACACATAGATAGTGCCAAGAGTCTTGAGATCCTTCTTGAGCCTCTTTGGATTAATCAAAGAGAGCCCTTTTGATGCATTTCCAGCCAATAGCACTTGATGTCCACCATGTGAAAAGCTCATAACGTCTTGTTGAAGGTTCATGTTGTGGAAGTCACCAAGATAAGCTAACCAATCACACCCCATAATCACATCAATGGGACCCATGTCCATGACCACCAAATCACCTTTCCAAGTGTATGAAGAAGACAATGTCACTTGTGTAGAAGGGCAAACCAAGGTGGCTTTCTCATTTTCCCCATTTGCCACTTGCACTTGGAAGGTTATGGGTAGCTCCGTTGGTGATAACTTGAGAGAGTTGATGGGTTTAGAGTTAATGAAGCTATGTGTACTCCCGGAATCCACCAAAATGTGTGCAACTCTCCCATTTATGGTTCCCACTAATCTCAAAGTATTTGGGCTCTTGCAATCCACCAAAAGCTCTTGAGAAATAGAGAATACAAGCTGCACTTTCTGCACTTTTGGATGTATCAACACTCAAAATGCTTACTTGGCTCTCCCCACACCGGGGTGTCAAAAGCAAACTCATCGTCTTCTTGGATGAAAGAGTGATCCTCCAAAGTATCATCATGTGCCTCTTCAATGTAATCCTCGTTTTCCATTACCTCATGAGATTTCTTTGAATCATCCTCTTCATCCATAAGAATCATAGTGGCCGTCATCTTCTTTTACTTGCATACATGCTCGGGTGACCACTTTTCTTTGCATTTAAAGCACAACCCTTTACTCCTCAACTCTTCAATCTTGGGATCATCTATCCTTTGTGTCTTCTTAAAGGGCTGAAAAGTCTTCTTGACAAAACCATTGCCTTTCTTAGCATCATTTAAAACTCCGCCTTTGGGCTGTCCACCTCCAAATAATGATGAAAACCTAGAGGTAAGAGTGGGTGTTGTGGAAGGAAGGCTTTTTCCAACATTAAAAGAAGTAATGGATGGTTTTTGAGAGGGTATAATGGGCTGAGATTCTCTATACTTTGGCTCATAGAGCTCCACCAACCTCATAGTCTCTTTAATGGTGCTAGGTCTTTGTGCCAATACATCTACCTTGATGTAGAATGTAGACCATGCACAAACTTCTTCATCTTTATGACTTCATTGATTCCATCCACAAACTTCTTCATCTTTATGACTTCATTGATTCCATCCACAAACATAGAGAGCTTCATAAACTTTTTGATGTACTCTCTAACCAGTGTGCCCTTTTGTGAGAGTTCATACCATTCTTCATGGTATCGGCCAAGAACTAAGGGTGAAACAAATGCCAAATTCATCTCTCTCTTCAATTCTTCCCAAGTATGAGGCATATTCCCTTCTTTGACCACATGTCTCCACCATTGGTGGGCATAATCTTCCAAGTGTAAGGATGCAAACTGCACTTTGTCCTGCTCATTCTTTGGATATATCTAAAAATATGTCTCCATTTTGCTCATCCATTCCTCCAATTCATATAAGGTTGATCCTTCACCCTTGAACTTGAGGATTGAGACCTTATCCCTAGCATTCTTGGAAGTGGTAGATGGTGCATTCTCATGAGATGATTATAATTGTGCAAAATCCTTGTACTCCCTCTTGATGAAGTTAGGCATTTCTATCCATCTATCATGATCTTCTCTTTGCCTTTCAATAAACGACATGTACTTCCAACCTTGCTCAACCACATACAACTCTTCTTCAAGCATTGAAGGTTGATTTTCCTTGGAATGCAATGATGCTCTTTTGGATTCTCGAAGGCTCGATTCCAAATGCTTTGACAAGAAGTATGTTGCTTCTCATATGGTTGAGAGTGACCCGCTTGGAAAGATGAAGACTTTATTTTCCTCATAAGAGGTCTTCTAGCCTCAGCCTCAACCATGAATCAACTCGTAGCATTCCTTGTAAGATCTTCATGGTAAACCTTTGTAGAGGCTTCTTGTATGTTGCTTACCCTTGTCTCCTTGGTTACCATGCTTACCCTTGTCTCCTTGGTTACCATGATAACCATTGTCTTGCGTACGTTGACCCATTGGTTGGGTTAACTTCTCTTCCACCAATCCAATCCAAGTAGCCATGGTGTCAAATTTAGCATTCATCCCTATCAACAATTGCACAAGGGTATCATTTGAGATGGCATGTGAGGGTTGGAGGGCATGCTTATGGGCACTTCAAACATTCACTTCTTCCTCAACTTCCCTTGAGGGCTGCCCAAAAGTTTCCTTCGGACACCCTCCATATTACCAAGTTCCACCATTTTTTCGCCTTCTACATCCTCCGAGCTCAAGGCATTCTTCCTTAGTCTCCCTTTAGGCTTGGGTGCCATGGAAATTCACTGTTTTTAGCAAATTGGGTGTAATTTTGGGTAGGGATCTCGGAATGGAAAGATTTAATACTTCACAGAAATCTTATGAGATACCTTATCCAACTATGCAAGGACCCAATCAAGATGAAATGCCTAGATATTCTTTGTTTTAGGATTCTCATACCTATAGGCTGAAAATGAAAATTAGGCTATAGAATACTCGTATCTCATCGGATTTGGATGAAAATTGGCGTGTAGGCTTGTGATAATGAGTACTAGCTATGTTTAAGAGGGTTTGACCAAAGTCAAAGTATAGGTACGCTCTATTTTGACTTTTTGGTCAAAGTAAAGCGCCTAGGTTTGACTACTCAAATGAAGTCATAATGGAGAGGTTAAGGGCGTATTGTCTAGGTCTAAAGAAGTAGTTTGAGCTTATATAGGCACCTAAACTTCAGTCCTAATGTGATCAGACTGAATTGGAGTTTAGTGCTTATGTAGAAATTCCCCCAAAAGTGGCTCTATTTCGATCAATTTGCACTCCCACTTGCAAAGCATTGCCTCCTCCTCTCTCCAAGGTATAATGTCCACCCAAACAACTCCAATGATCAAGTGTATGGAATCAATTACCCCATGGATCATAATTTTGAGAAAATTTTTCCATAATCTCTTTTGTTTTATGGACGAAATCTCAATATCCAATCAAGTAAAATAACATTCTTACAATAGCTTTTGTAATTGCCAACTCCTTTTAAGCATCAAGGCATCATTGATCCATATGGCAACATGCATTTGGCATCATTAATACTTGCAAAACCCATTGATTTGCAACTGCATTCCAATCCTTTTGCAACTGCATTCCAATCCTTTTGCATGCATAACACTTGATTTGATGAAGTATGTCCATGAAGCGCTTTTGCTTGCCAATCTCCCAGCAGCCAAGCCTTCTCACCCTCTTACCAAGGTTTGAATTCCGATGGCAAGAGTTGAGGCCAGGCCTTCTCTCCTTGTACCTAATCCCCCTCCTTGCCACTTTTCCAAAAGCACTCACAACAAGGAGAGTTCATGCCATGCTCCCCCTTGGCCTCTCCCACCAATGCCAAGGGTACCCTCTCAACATGCTAGATTCTAGTGCTTATTTGAAATGAACTTGTACAATTGATTGAGAATCTAGCAATGTAAAGAGAGTAGAGTGTTTGAGGGCTTACAATTCGAAGCATGTACTCATGCCCATGTACATTACAACCTTAGCATGTATTCTATTAGGGAAAATTTGGACTCAAATTAGGCCCTTTAAGGATTTGTACACATTCTCTCTCTATAAAAATGGGCTCATGGTAAATTTTTTCAAATTAACTCAAAAGTCAGTGGAGTTTAGACCTTTGGAGTCTACTCTTTGAGACCTTTCTAATGATATATAGCATGATGGGCAATTTTGCATATTCAAGAAGTCCCCAAATTTAGTGATGATGTGGCATGTAACGTACCACATCATCACTAAATTTGGGGACTTCTTGAATATGAAAAATTGCCCATCATGCTATATATCATTGGAAAGGTCTCAAAGAGTAGATTCCAAATGTCCAAACTCCGCTCACTTTTGAGTTGATTTACAAAAATTTCACCATGACCCCATTTTTGTAGAGAGGGAATGTGTATAAATCCTTAAAAGGGCCCAATTTGTGTCTAAATTTTTCCTAAGATGCTTGCATTAAGCTCCTTCTTCATCAAAATCCTTTGCTCCAAAGCTTGCAATAGTCAACCAATCCAAAGAGAAGAAAAACAATGCCCTTACCAATGCATGAACAATGCAAGAGGCATCAAAAGTTGCATACTCTTCTCTAGCTCAGTCTCCAAATGTTGATCCCATTTACATGTATAAGGAAAAACTGATTGGAGAATTATATGGAAATTATAGAGAAAAAGTAATGGATCAAGGGAATGGAAGCTATATGCATGGAAGTGATGAGAATCCCATGATATGCAAGAATTTGCCCTAAACCTTGTTTCTTCCCAAAACCCTAAAAATTATGATCATTATTGTAGATCATTGATATGAGAGGGTAGAATAGTGATAGGAAAAGAGAATTAACCCCCTGGATCACAAAAGATTTGAAAGGAAACCCTAATTTTCAAGAAAGCCCCAAATCACTCAAAGAGGCAAAGAAACCCTAAATCCAAGTTGATATCCAACATCAAGCATATGTATAGGGAGAGGAAAGCATGAGAAAGTAGATTATGATAGTAATTTTTGGATTAAATGGATTGAAACCCTAATTTCTTGTGGATTCCAAGATATGCAAAATAGGGGGAAATTGAAAGCATTAATGATGAAAAGAAAAGCTTGCTTACACTTTGTAAAAGTTTGCCAGCATTGTAATCATTGTAATGGTGTGATATTTTTGACCTCCAAGCTCTAACGTAAGTGCGCGACCGTCAGCAGCCTCACGGGCAAAAAAACGTGACTTTTATCCAAGAAAAGGTTCTCCTTGAAGCTCACAAGATGGCTAATATAATGGGAGAAGAGATGGGAAGGATTTTGGCTTATGCAAAGGGTTCCATGGCCATCAAGTATCAAGAAAAAGAGTGAAGGAAAGAGAAACATTTTGGATTAAGAAACTAATCAAGATTAGCACAAGGTTTTCTCCAATTTTGGTCCCAGTCCCAAATTTGATCCCAAAGTTTAAAATTTGGTCCAAAACCCATACAACACCCTTAGAAATTGATCAATTGAGGTAAAATTTTCCATATCCACCCCATCAACATCAAGAAAATCCAAGAAAATACAAACAAAATAACATGCAAAAATCAAGAAAATTATCAAAATCACATGTAAATTGCTATTTTCTTGCAAATTTCTTACCCAAATGCATAAGAAAGCTCCCCAAAATCAAAATCAAAGCTCTGATACCAATTGAAATGAATTAAAACCAAGATTCATGAACATATGGCCAAGATTCAAGAAACATGAGAAATTTATGGAATTATCAAGACAGTAGAGTAAATCCATATACACATGTAGCAAAGGAAGATATGTGCATAGGCCTAAGTGATTTAACCTCTCATCATGAGGATGTCTATCAAGCTAGCCATGAGCCTTAGACCATGGAAGGCCATCTCCAGGAAAGGAGCCAAGGTATATGTAATGTCCAAGATATAAAAATTGACAAAAGGTTCCTACAATGAACCCATGCCCATGGCCCATTATTTACATATTTTTGGACCTTAGTCTTGCCACATTACACTTTGCGCACTAAGCATAGAGCCGATGCATTTACCAATTGTTGGTAGGGTAATTTAGATTTCCAAAAGTTCCACATATCTTGCATAGATTGAACAGTGTCAATGGTTCCATCATATTTCCCCACCATTAGCTTGGAAATCTCTAAGGCCATGAGTCGAGATGATTTGCTTGGGCCATGTGCAACTCTTTTGTGATTTAGAGTACCATTAATGCCTTGTGCAACCCTTCCTAGGTTATGCATAGTATGGCTAAGGTTTGGGCATCTAGGGAGTATTATTGGATATTGACTGTGCTAGCATTTACAACAGTTTAGGACTCAGGGTTGTACTATGTAGAGGACCAACAATCATTGGGGGAATTGGAGTTACCAATTAAAACTTGATGGCATAATCGGATGCATAAAGTGGGCCCAATGCGCAATAGAAGTGGCTAGAATCTGTACTTGAGACATGGACCTCAAGGGTTGGTATATTGTCATCCCCTTGCATTTATCATTTTTACGGATGTGAAAGATTGATTTTCATACACGTGAAAAAATCATTTTGTATAGTTTTCTATTTTTATTTTATAAATGTAAAAATTGAGTTTTTAGAAAAATGAAATTGTTTTTTGGGCCCAATTTTTCATGGTGTGAATAACTTAGTCAATGCGAAATTTTTTTGGTCGAAACTTTAAAAAGTGTTGGATATGATCCATCACATGAACACATAAACTTCCCCTTGGTAGAGCTCAAACTCAAAGGTCATTAAGGTATTAGTATTGGCCCTTTTCACTCTTGTAACAAGGTCATAAAGCAACCATAATGAACATGTCTACATCCACCTTCATTGGAGATATTCTTGGAGACAAGAGGTGGAGATAATCAAGGAGTTAATGTAGGAGGGGATTATGGAACAAGATTAGTACCTAATCACTACTTAATCTCATGTACCTAGAGCCTATTTAAGAGGCATCGAACTAATGGAATCATGCATCTCTATTTTCTATTATTTGCAGTGTTATTATGATTAATGTTAATTGCTATTATCAACCTCCTTAAAAAACAAAAAGTTGGTCAACATGAAAAACTAAGTCAACGTGAAAAAGTTTTTTTGGCCCTGGTTTTTCACGGCATGAATAACTAGGCACATTAACATGAAAAGTTGTTAGTCAACATGTGAAAAACTAAATTACCACTAAAAAGAACTATGTTTTCTTTACATGCCTAGTTTTTTTTTTACATAACGGAAGCCTCACCCTCATTGGTCCTTATGGAATATTCCCTAGAATCTCAAAGAGGTTAAAAGGCCCAAAAGTGAGTCCAAGTTTTCCCTAATGCAGAGCTTCCGTGTGTTACATTGGTATCAGAGCATCAGGCTCAGCAAAGCTAAACGCTAATTCAGTCCCATATGATGGTGTATAGGTCCAAGGTACAAGAAAGTACATAGATACAAAGCCCAAGGCAAGGAACACAGAATCGGGAGGAAGAGCTCCCAGGAGGTTTGTTGGTGGTGTTCTACAAAGCCAGAGGGGATGGCAGTCCTGTGAGCCAGATAGGTTCTTGGGGCAACGGTCCCAAGGGAGGATTATCCTCCAAGGGCTGATGTGAGAGTGCCAGACTCATTTCTCAAGAATGAAGACCAAGACAGTGTTCAGAGTCAGGTCAAGAATGGATTAGAGACTCGAGGGAACAGATGCATAGATTTTATTTAGAGTCGGAGTGGTTTTGGAGCCGAGTTTCAAAGAAAAAGGTTACCAGGGATGGATGGATGACAGAGGGACTTCGGGAAAAGATTGGGATGATAACAGTCATCCAAGGAACAAGTTGGAATCCTTTTATCAAGTTTAGCAGAGGGGGATGTCATGTGCATGACATGCTCATGTACATTCTCAGGGGGCTAATGCAGAAGGGGTAGCCGAAAAAAGACCATTAGAGCTAGGACTTGGAGCACAAGATACAGAAGTGGCTAGTGTGGACTTGAGGAGCAAGACTTGGAGGACTTAGAGGGCTCAGTCGGCTGCAAGAAAAGTGGAGTCGGCTGTACCAGAAGAGGTCGACTGCAGCAAGCACTTCAGTCCATGGAGAGGCGCAACCCACCGACCAGTGTTTTATGGAATTCAAGCCAAGTCGGCTGGTCCAAGCAGTCGCCCAGCTCCTCCAAAGTTCAAGAAGACTATATAAGGCATTGAGTGCTCATTGGTAAAGTCATTCACTCCCATAAGGGGTGGGTCCTTAGAGTAGGACAGATTTTGGTGTTTACCACCTTTTATGCAAGGCAGCCTATGGCTATAGATTAGGTATCTTTTTGTACCATATGAATATACTGAATTTCCAGCATTTCTCTCTCTCTCTACTCTCCCTTCTGTCTGTGTTTTTGCATCAACATGTTCTCAGTGGTGTTTAGGGCTGAAAGAAGACCCCTCAGAGCTTCCGCGTGTTACATTGGTATCAGAGCATCAGGCTCAGCAGGGCTAAATGATGATTCAGTCCCATATGATGGTGTACAGGTCCAAGGTGGTACAGGAAAGTACATGGATACGAAGCCCAAGGCAAGGAACACAGAATCGGGAAGAGCTCCCAGGAGATTTGTTGGTGGTGTTTCACAAAGCTAGAGGGGATGACAGTCCTGTGAGCCAAATAGATTCTCGGGCAACGGTCCCAAGGAAAGGATTATCCTCCAAGGGGTGATGTGAGAGTGCCAGACTCATTTCTCAGGAATGAAGACCAAGACAGTGTTCAAAGTCAGGGCAAGAATGGATTGGGGGGGACTGGAGGGAACAGATGCATAGATTTTATTCAGAGTCGGAGTGGTTTTGGAGACCGGGCCGAGTGTCAAAGAAAAGGGTTGCCATGGATGGATGGATGATAGAGGGACTTCGGGAAAAGATTGGGATGATGATAGTCATCCAATGAACAAGTTGGAATCTCATCATCAAGTTTACCAGAGGGGGATGTCATGTGTATGACATGCTCATGTACATTCTCAGGGCTAATCCAGAAGGGGCAACCAAAAAAAGACCATTAGAGCTGGGACTTGGAGCACAAGATACAGAAGTGGCTAGTGTGGACTTGAGGAGCAAGACTTGGAGGACTTAGAGGGCTCAGTCGGCTCTGCAAGAAAAGTGGAGTCGGCTGTACCAAAAGAGGTCGGCTGCACAGCAGGCGCTTCAATCCATGGAGAGGTGCAGCCCGACCAGCGTTTTATGGAATTCAAGCCAAGTCGGCTGGTCCGACAACAGCAGTCGGCCAGCTCCTCCAATGTTCAAGAAGACTATATAAGGCATTGAGTGCTCATTGGTAGATTCATTCACTCCCATAAGGGGTGGGTCCTTAGGGTCCTTAGAGTAGGATAGATTTTGGTGTTTACCACCTTTTATGCAAGGCAGCCTATGGCTGTAGATTAGGTATCTTTTTGTACCATATGAATATACAGAATTTCTAGCAGTTCTCTCTCTCTCTCTCTACTCTCCCTTCTGTCTGCGTTTTTGCATCAGCATGTTCTCAGTGGTGTTTAGGGCTGAAAGAAGACCCCCAGAGCTTTCGCATGTTACACACATAATCCACATCGAACATTACTTTAATTTGAGCCTCCTCTCTCCACCCAAGAAGAGGGCCATCCCCAACAGATCTTCAAGGTGACCGATTATTATTCTTTTAGCAACTTGTAGGTCTAATATTTGCTAGAGGAACAGATTGGAGACCATATGTGAAGATCAACACCAATAATTCTAGCTTAGCCAATTTGGCTTTGGCATGACGCTGAATGTTATGTATACATAACCCAATCTCGCTTTGGCATGAAGTTGAATATACCCAGCTCCCCAAAACTTTTTAGGTTGGCAAACCTTGTCCCAAGTAGCCCAGTGTAGGGGTTTCTAATGTATTATATTCCTCCATAGGAAGGCTTTCACAAGGGAGAGGATCTTTAACAAATGACACTTCTTGAAATCAAAAAAAGGACAATAGATTTACACATAGGAGAGCAAGATGTAGTTTATAATAGTAATCCTAGCATGTGAAAGGGGAGAAGCACAAAACTCCATTTTTAAACTTTGAGTGTAATACTCTCTATCACCAAATCAATAAGTTGTTTATTAGATACATTCACTCCCATGGGACAAACCAAATGCCTAAACACTTTCCCTTTCTTAGCAATATGACAACCCCATCTGTCAAGCTCAATAAGGCTAGTAATCTTTGAATTGAGAAGATTACATCTATACCCATAAGCTGTAACAAAGATCCAAAAATAGTTAGAGCCTTTTTAACATTCTCATGATCCACCTGTAAAAAAATGGAGTCACCAGTAGGATCACAAGCTAAATAAGATCTCAAACTAATGATTTCCGTTTGTGAGGCGCTAGATTCAGAACCAAGACGAGGTAGTGAGAGTAGCAACAACAAATAACATAGGAGCAAGGAGACAACCCTATCTAATAGACCTTTTAAGAGTTAATTCAAGAGTGAACTTCCCTACCACTTAACCAGGCTAGACTTAGCCCCAAAGCTTAAGACATAAATGTTTCAGGATATCTATTGACCAAAGCCCATCTTAGATAGGACCCTACTTAAAAAGAACTAGTGTATCCTTTCTAGATCTGCAATTGAACCATTATGCATTATCTATTTTTGATTGGTATTGATAGCCAATTCTTTTCCTAAAACAAGACTGAGTAGATACTATCAATAATTGATCTACCCTTTATAAAGCCATGTTAATTGTTGGTAATTGAGTTATTATGCACTAAAGGGGTGATCCTGATAGCTATTATATTGCTGTATTTTTGTAGATGATAGGAAGCATGGTAATAAGTCTAGCATGAAACCACATGAGTAAAGAAAATTACCCCACATTAATATGAAGGAAGGATAAAAATATATTATAAAACTCGCATTTGACCATCTTGCGATAGTCTAAGAAAATGACACCAAAAGAGAGTGTTATAAAATGTAGTGGCATTGTGCAGAAGAAAGAGATAGAGAATGAGAATGAGTAACGACCATTTTAAGCAATAAACACAATCACTTAACTTATCTCAAGTCTCTTTATGTATCCAAACTAATTCACCTTTATGTCTAATTATACGTGAGTACATCTTAATTAACACACACTCATTATAAGTTTTCTTCATTTCTATCCATCTTAGATTAACATTATCATTAGTACAAGATTAATTAATGATTAAGTATATGTTTATTATAAGTCGCTAAACTTTGCATGCTTAAGAGCACATGTATATTAATACCCCTTTGAAACTTTGCATGCTTTTATGTTTTCACTTTGCATGCTTAAGAAGCACATGCATATCAATACCCCACTTTTAAACTTTGCATGCTTTTATGTTTTCATGTAGAACTAAAAAAGAAGATAGAATGAACCAATGAAGAGAGAAGTGGTGATACCAACAAAGATGAGTAGAGTCCAATAAGCCCCTCTTGTTTATTTTTAATTTATATTTAAAACCCCTCAACACTGCTGAGTGAAAGAGTTGTGTAAGTCATATCCATTGCAATCTCTGGTTAAATATAATGGTTATTATACAATTTATTGCAATGTTTTGATAAAATGTGAATTGCAAGAATCTAATAACAAAGGTTGTAGCAATGCTTACTTTAAGACTTTAAATTGTATTCACAACCTCCCCATCCTAGCTCACACATTAACACACTACCTTTTAGAATTCATTGCACCTTCTCACAATGGTCTTCCCTCTACATAATGATTTGCATAAAAAGACAATTTAAAATACATCATTTGTGCACATTAGAGGTGTAAGAAAGTGTGTATTATAGATACAAACATCTCTCTTTATATTTAATAAAGAGTGCTCTTCTCTACCAACACCTACACTATAGATCAAATATTTGCTAGAGGCAAAGCACAAACCAGGATCTCGTATTACACATTTATGGCAAAATGATAGATTTGAAGGTTTTCGACCCCCAAATTCTTGAAGTTGCTATCGTTCCTGCTTTTTACATATTTCCCCCAATTGAAAGGCCTATATCTGGGGGGATGCTGGTCATTTGTCAGCTCAGGAACAGGAGCCACATTCACCCAATGAGCAGGGTTGAAGAAAAGAGGGAATGAGTACCTGTCAGTGTTCTCATTGACCACAACTCTATGCTCCACACTTTGGTACTTATCATTGCTATATACCTGTTGCCACAAAACATGTGTCATGCATGGACAACGCACACGAATGCAGTCGCAAACCATGAGCCATGTATGAGCATCACACATACAAGCAAACCAGACTAACATCATATCCCCCACATCAGAAATACAAAAGCAAACTAGACTAATACTTACCTGTATCATATCCCCCACATTGATGACTGGAGCTGTTGGATCAGGCTTGACACCTATCCATTCCCCATCTTTCCTTCTCACCTCCAACCCTCCAACTTCATCCTGTAAGAGGACTGTTAGAGCTCCCACATCCTTGTGCCTGCTCACACCCAAGGCCAGCTCAGGAGCAGGACAAACTGGATAATGGTTCAGGCGAAAAAGACTCGTCCCGGAGGACGCGAATTGCTCGTGGAAATGGTGCTTTGGAAGCCCCAGGCTTTGAGATATCAGCTCAAGGAGAGAAAAAGCAAGCTTCTCAGCAGCAGATATGTAGTCTTCACAAACCTTCCTGAATCAAAGCGATTTGAGGCAACTCAGGTTTAGATGCATAGCTACCAACAAGGATTAGGATACCTTAAATTAGATTTGCAAAGAGATAGGGTATACCTTAGATTGGGCATCCTGGAAGGCCACTGATTTACCATGATGTGGGTATGGTGGTCATCCCCATGGAAGTCTGCGGGGAGCTGGTGGGATCCTGCGGTAGCGATGTCGAAGACCTCCTTCCAGTCGCGGACGTTCTTGGTGAGCTCTCCATCGTTGTAGCCCAGGGCGTTATCAGAGGTCCTCTTCACCTCCAGCTTCTCCTGCAGTGGCAGATTAAGGAAGGCCTTCGCCCCTTCCTTCAGATTGTGAATGACGGCCTCCGGGATCCCATGGTTGATCACCTGGAAGAAGCCCCACTCCTCGCAGGCCCGCCCCACCTCGGCTACCAGAGCTTCCATGGTCGCTGCATTCACAGACGGCACCTGCTGCAGCACAGCTAAATCGATGACAGGGATGTGATCTGCGCAGTGCAAATAGGAATTGTAGCGGCGAGAAGGCCTGTGCTCCGGCGGCACAACGAAAGTGTCGTCGACTGTAGGGTTAGGGAAAGGGTTGGAATTTGCATAAGCTGGTGCTTCGTCTTCTTGGTGCACAGAGAGCTTGAGATGGTTGAGGGGTTCGACAAGGTGTGCCGAAGCAGGAGGAGATTCTACGCCCATTGTTGCCGCCGACAGAAAGGAAGCAAAGCAAGCAACGGGGCAGGATCAGGTGATTTTGAAGGCAGGTCCTAATACTTTTGGCTCCTTGAAGACCAAGTAGTGTCCAGGTTCATGCACCTAGAATCTTCAACTCTAGGTCCAGGAAAAGACGGGTTCGCTTTATCCTGGCGCTTCTGTAACTTCCGAAAAATTCGCCTCTCCTTGAGAGATCACTAGTGGCTCACGTACAAGGGGATATGATATTAGCTAGGAAATTGGAATGGAAGCCTCTAGGTGACTCCTAAGAGCACCCAAAAAAAAAAGAGCATGCAAAAATGATTTTTGTTAGTTTTCACCCCATCTAAAAACTAGACCTTTCTTAAGCAACATTGTCAAAGGAAGTGTTATCAATGAGAAATTACAAACAAACTTCCTATTAAAACCAGCCAAACCAAGAAAATATCTAACTTCTTTAACACATATTGGAGTAGGCCAAGTCTCAATGACTCTGACCTTTTTTGGATCAACTTTGATACCTTCACTTAAAACAATGTGGCCTAAGTACTCAATTTCATCTTGGAAAAAGAGACTTTTATCTGGATTAGCATAAAGTTTATTTTCTTTAAGAAGATTAAGCGCACTAAGGCAAGATGCTCTTCATGTTCGGCAGCATGATTCTTACTAAAGACAAGCAAATCATCAAATAAAACAATGACACAATTCTGATGGTCAAGAAATATACAATTCATCATGCGTGCAAAAGTAGCAGGTGCATTGGTTATACCGAAAGGCATAACCAAAAATTCATATTGACCAATTTGAGTACGAAAAGCAGTTTTATAAATGTCACAACTAGTCATTCGAACTTGATGATATCCAGATTTCAAATCAATTTTACTAAAGACAGATGCATCTTTAAGCTTGTCTAGAAAATCATCAACACAAGGGATGGGATATCTATTCTTAACTGTGACCTGATTGAGAGCTCTATAATCAATACACATGTGGTAAGTCTTATTTTTCTTTTCAACAAGAGGAACACGTGCACCAAAAGGAGAACTACTAGGTCGAATAAGTTTCTTGTCTAATAATTATCTAATTTGGCGTTCTATTTCTTTTTGTTGAAGATGATTTGTACGATAAGGAACTCTATGAGGTAGCTTGCTACCCGGAATAATCTCTATAGTATGGTCTTCACGACATGAAAGAGGTAAGGTAGGAGGTAAATCATCTACAAAACAATCATGAAACTTAGCCATAAATACTTGTTAAGAAGGAGTGAGATTATTTTCATACACTTGCACTTCATTAACTAAAATCATGTATGCACGTGATTGCTTCCAAAGTTCACGTTTAGCTTGGGTATGGGATAATAATGGATACATCTCAAGAGAACGATCACCAACTAATTGCATGAGAGTACCATTATGTGTGAAATCCATAGTATGCATAGAATAATCAATATGTGGATTGAATTCATGTCTAAATGGCATACCAAGTATGATGTCACTAGAATGCAAAGGTGCAATGAGAGTTTTGTTTTTGTTTATAAGGTCCAATTTGTATCTCAAGGTCATGTACTTCATGAGTTCCCATGTAGCGTGTGCCTTGAAGTGCAGATTTAACCTTATAACACAAAGGATGAGTCTTCATATGTAACCTACAAACTGCTTTTTTAGAAATAAAATCATGTGTACTACCATCATCATGCAAAATAGTGATATCATTTCCATTAATAGATCCTTTCATGTTGAGATATCGAGCTCATCTAGTGAGGCGATGGACACTGATCCGCCTGGGGGATAAGCCCCACACTACACCACTGGCATGGTTGGTGAGATCATGGGTGATATGCAGCCAATGGGATGACAGGCTGTGTGACAGCAATTCTAGAGACTGGCATAGTTATAGCACCAGCTCATTTAGTTGGGTTCACACTATAGAGAACCCTAGTATGTATTTGGTTGAGTACCTTTTCATATTTGTGTGTACTCTTATCTTTGTATATGCTGTGTTGAGTGTTGTGTGAAGAAGAAGAAGATTTTCAGCCTCTCACCTTGTGTGTTCTCTTTTAGGGTTTTGTGAGTGTGTGTGTGCTTTTTACAAGAGCTCAAGCTCTTTTCTCCCCTGCATCTTTTCATTTCATACGAAAGCAAAGAGTGAGGAGTGATTGA
This sequence comes from Cibotium barometz, assembly GCF_041138505.1. Taxonomy (NCBI): domain Eukaryota; kingdom Viridiplantae; phylum Streptophyta; class Polypodiopsida; order Cyatheales; family Cibotiaceae; genus Cibotium; species Cibotium barometz. The sequence goes on from NC_141068.1 coordinate 48,418,360, forward strand.
AGTACCTACCGATTCGCTTTGCGTACCACTTCTTCATTGTTGAGTTGTTCTTTCTTCATCCAATCCAGAGCCGTATCACTATCACCATCGTAGTATGTGTCATCTTCAATATTGTGAAGTTGTGCCACTTCTTGAGTAGGATGAAAGATACACTTGTCGGCTCGATGTCCCACTTGATGACACTTAAAGCAAGTAGGCATATTATTGCCTTGACGAGGTTGGGTAGGACGAGGAGTGGGTGCATTACTATTGTGACTAGAATTGGGTTTGGGGTGTACATTGCTTAGATTGGTAGTATTAAAATTGTTCTTTACATTTGAATTGGAAAAAGCGCGTGCATTGCTACTACCATTACCAAAATTACCATTATTATCATTCCATGGACGCCGTTATTGTGATGAAGGAGATTGATAAAATTGAGGGTGTCGAAAAGAAGATCTGAAACCTTAATTCCCCACATGAAAGAAGATTGTTGATTGGGTGGAGAAGCATATTGAACACTGCGAGGTAATTGATGAGGCAAACCTTTCTTACGCTCAGAATCATGAGCAAGAGAGATTGTGTCATCAAGAGAAGTTGGCTTGTACATGTTCACAGCCTCTTGAATAGTTGTCTCAAGACTATCTTCATACTTTTGTTGGAGTGACTATTCAAGAACACCCGTGAGCATACGAAGCATAAGAAGTGATTTCCAAAATCTCTCCATGTATTGAGAAATAGTATCATGATCTATCATGCATAGAAGATTCCATGCTCGAGGAGTATTAAGGTGGAATTGTGGAGGAAGAAAAGCATATTTGAATTTATCTTGGAATTGATTCCAAGTGAGAGGCTTGGTAGGACCCATGGGAAGTGCGTTCCACCCCACAAAGAAGCTCGATCACTCAAATGATTAGTAGTACACTTTATTTTATCTTCCTCCTCGGAGAATCGTTCACCCGACAAAACAATCATCAAATTGAGTCAACCAAGAGAGAACTAGACAAGCATCTTTTTTACGTCAAATTTGGAGAACGGGAATGCGACGGTTGATCTTGGAGTCCTTGTGAGTTCATTGTTGCGAGTCAAAAATGGATTTGAGAATCTTGCTCAAGCGATCATCTTCGAGAGGCATGACATCAGGAGATTCTTCATGAACACGCTAGCATTTGCGTTGTTCTTCAAGTTGCATCTCGAGTAGAAGAATGTACTCCTCCAAAGTAGGAGTTGCATCTTCGGGAGGCATGACATCAGGAGATTCTTCATGAATGCGCTAGCATTTGCGTTGTTCTTCAAGTTGCATCTTGAGTAGAAGAATGTACTCCTCCAAAGTAGGAGTAGGAAGAGGTGACACATTTGAAATGGTTGGTGGTTGAGTGCCATCATCAGAATCAATGGCTGAAGATGCTTGGTAGAAATCGGGATGTAGAGGAAACAAGGATTGGAAAAAATATACCCCTTCAAAAGATATATATATATATTTTATTAGTGTTGAAAAAGGGAAATGCACTGGGTATAAAGGGTAGAAGAGAGTACTCTTTGCTTATGTCTCTTAGGAGACACCCACATTAGAGATTGTGAGAAGGTGACGTCGTCAGTGCGCTTGATCTGCCCCGGTGATGTTGTCGTCCGTCACTTGTCTTGTCGGTACTTGTTGCTAGTGTTGTTGCTGGTGCTTGTTGCCGGTGTCGGCTGTACTAGATGCCCCTTATGCTCACCTGTGTGCTGGCGGTCGATAGTCGGTGTGTTCGTTGGTGGTCGGTACGTGTTAGGCGGTGAGCCAGTGGCCGGTGCATTGTCAACTGTAGAGCAGTGTGCACTGTAGACAGGAGACTCTGACAACTGGTGTCACCCTAGGGTTTCTTGCCGACATCTCTCACCTTCACGCAAAGGACAACAGTCTTGGGCCGCGTCTGAGTGCCCAATACACAACTTTTTTTCTCTGACAAGAAACGTACGACGGCACAATTCTCTGTGATCCCTAGCTCTCTGGCTCTGATACCAATATTGGAAGCTCATAGTTGGCCCTCTATAAAAATCAACTTGAAAGAAATACTCAAGCTCAAAATAGGAGAAAGCTATGCACACGACACAAGAATGGGTTAAATATCCCCCACCATGAGAGTGGCTCACGTCCTCTTCATGGTGTATTTAAACATATTTCCTTGTACAAAAGCAAGAGCCAAAAATACATGTAGCCAAAAATATGGATCTCCACATTGGGCTTGCATAAGCCTAAATAAAAAAATATGAACATTATAAGGTTCACTCATGAAATAGAACTAATGTATATCAAAATGTTGCACACTAATGTGCACACAAAATGTCACTGCCACTGTCGAATAAATAATCGCCACATGCCATGCATCAATAAATTTCCATCGAAGTAAACCCAATGGATCCATGCATATCCCGCATACTAACCCTTTCACTGATCCGCATTGGCATTCACAATATAAGCTCAAAATATGTGACAAGTTAGAGGTGATCAGACTCGCTTGCACATAAAATAAATATCCATCAAATAAATCCATAAATCCAAATAGTGCGAATAATTCCAACAGTGAGGACATGATTAGGCCATTGAGCCTCTTCAATGGGGTGGTCATTATACTTCACTAAACTTGTTGTTGGTCTAAAATAATGTCAAGTTTGATGATCTCAGAATCTACGTATTGAATAATATAGGGTCATCATAGACTGGATATCTAGGAAGAATGCCTCAAAATGGTCTCAATAGACTAATGTGAAAAGAATTATGAATACGCCAATGTGATGGAATATCCAAATGGAGAAAGTATTGTAAGATTCCTCCCCATCCCCTCAAGATGTTCAGTATCTTCCCCCTGTAATCAATTCCCTCTTCAGAATAATAAAAGATCTTGTTTCTACCTGTTTTGAGAGAGAAAATGTTCTAGAGAGAGATAATTCAGATTTTAGATATTTTTGGATGGAAAAATATCTCGTCTTATTAAAATAAATTCCCCCGAAACAGAAGTTCAAAAAGATTTTCAGAAGGTGCATTAGAAATAAATTATAATCTGTTCAAAAGGCCTTATCCTAAGGGTCCAGATTTTTTGAAAATTTTAAATTAAGGTTCTGAGGGGCCAATCAGATTCATCCAAATGTATGGAGGAGGAGATAAATTGAAGAAATAAAAAAAATCCCCCCAAAAATGAGTAAATACTCACATAAGATAAAGAGTGGACTAAGGACCAAAGGAAATACTAAAAAAATAGATTTTTGACACCTCAAGAGTGGGGATTCTCCCTCATGAAGGAGGCACCTATTTCACATGTGTGGTGGAGTTTTAAATTCTCAAATATTGAGATATTTCATCTCTCCTCTCTCCTAATTCAAGTCTAGTTCCGAAAAGTAAGCTAAACTGACCCAAAAATGGTCAAAAATTGACCAAACTGATCTGAAAAATTCTAGAATCAGTTTGCTTGGTTAGAAACTCACTTTTTCCTCAAATAGAAGCCTCCCCCTTTGTAGAAGCTTAATAGTGTTTTATGCACTGTTACTCTACTCCACCCCAGAGCCAAAAATAGTGAATTTATTTTGACCTTTTCTTCTTCAAAAGAATTGGTGGCCACTCTTGTTGCAAACAAGAGTAGATCCCTCAAACCATCAAGCCAAAGGAAAGCTCACAGAAATTCAAGTAAGCTAGAAATCTTATTTTTTCTTTATTCCTTTTAATGGTTTTCTAATTTTTGTTTTCTTTAAACTGAAAAAATGATATTATGCCTTGTTGGAAAGGCTTTCCCCCTCTCTTCATTCTTAAATTTAGACTTTCTTTATCCTAGATAAGTAATCAAATTATTAAACTTATCCTAGATAAGTAATCAAATTATTAAACTTATCCTAGATAAGTAATCAAATTACTTATTCTAGATAAGTAATCAAATTATTAGAATTAAACTTTTCATATTGTTTCTCTTTTAAAAGTGGAATTTGATTAGTTTAGAATGCTTTAAACCATTTGGGATAATTTTTAAGTAACTTGAGGATAGAAAAATTTGAAAAATGGTCAGCCATACAAAGGAGGTTATGGAAAAATTTTCTTAAATTTTGTGAAATAAGTTTTATCTTTTATTATTCAAAAAGAGTAATCCCCACCATTTGTGTATTCTAAAAGTGTTATTTTCATTCTAGACATTAAAAAAATGCATAGTAGAAATATTTTTATTATAAAAGTGTTATTTCTATTAAAATTTAAATTCTATGCATAGAAAGATGCATATTGGTTATGTTTTTATTATAAAAGAGTGATTTTCATTAGATTTAAATTCTATGCATAGAAAGATGCATATTGGATATATTTTTTTATTATAAAAGTGTGACTTTCATTAGAATTAAATTCTATGCATAGAAAGATGCATATTGGAAGTAATTTTTTTATTATAAAAGTGTTACTTTCACCAATATTGATTTTTATGCATAAATAGATGCATAAAAGAATTTTTTTATTATAAAAGTGTTACTTTCATCAAAATTGATTTTTATGCATAAATAGATGCATAAAAGAATTTTTTTATTATAAAAGTTTTACTTTCACCAATATTGATTTTTATGCATAAATAGATGCATAAAAGAATTTTTTTATTATAAAAGTGTTACTTTCATCAAAATTGATTTTTATGCATAAATAGATACATAAAAGAATTTTTTATTATAAAAGTGTTACTTTCACCAATATTGATTTTTATGCATAAATAGATGCATAAAAGATTTTTATTATTATAAAAGTGTTACTTTCATCAAAATTGATTTTTATGCATAAATAGATGCATAAAAGAATTTTTTTATTATAAAAGTGTTACTTTCACCGATATTGATTTTTATGCATAAATAGATGCATAAAAGAATTTTTTTTAAATAAAAGTGTTACTTTCACCAATATTGATTTTTATGCATAAATAGATGCATAAAAGAATTTTTTTTATTATAAAAGTGTTACTTTCATGAAATTTGATTTTTATGCATAAAAGAAATTCTTTATTATAAAAGTGTTACTTTCATCAAAATTGATTTTTATGCATAAATAGATGCATAAAAGGATTTTCTTTTATATAAAAGTGTTATTCCTATAGAAGTTGGATTTTATGCATAAATAGATGCATACATAATTTTTATATCAAAATAAGAGTTCTCTTTAATTCTATGTTTAAATCCCATGAATATTGGTAAATGAATAAGTAAACACTGTGTGAGAGAAAATTCTACTGTTTCATATTCTCTAGGATGGTAATGAGAAAACTCAGAAAAACTATCGAAGTCGGAATTTTAGGTAAATGATTAATTTATTCCTCATAGGAATTCGTGATTAGTTTTGAATTCAGTTAAGCAAATACTCAATGAATGAAATTCAGTAAAGTAGTAATTGAAATATTACCCCTCGAGAAAGATAGTTCATGAGAACCTTTCCAGACTCAAACCCTGAATCAAACTATGACCAAGACTTAACTCCTTCGTCAGTTTCAAGAAAAGACGATGTGACCAGTTTAGGAAAATTTCACTCAAATCACCCACCGAATCTGAAATCAAGCTAAGACCCTTGATTCTGATCTGAGGATCAAGGTTACAAAATTCGGGAAATTCTATTGGAATTTTACACCTGTGATCTAAAAGTATTAGGATACGGATTTAAGATGTATTCAAAAGAAAATCAAAACTAAAAACTTACATAGAAACCCTGTTTTCTTAAAGGACTGTCTTACGCCAGAATGCTGGAGGCAGCATTTGGTATATGTGTTTTTCTAAGGGAAGTTCAGTTGCAACAGCTAGCGGGGAGTGTTCAAAGGATGGCTCACCAGCCTGGGTATGGTGAAAAATGGTGTGCTTCTGGTACGATGGGCGAGGGCCGACAAAGCGGTCCCTGAGTGAAGTGCCAGGACACCTAAGGAGGATCCTGGAGGGTTCTGACCAGGCGATGCACGGGCTCGCAGTGCTTAGGACACCCATGCATATGTCGTGGAAGATATATATATGTATGATGACGAGAAAATTATTGTAATCTGTTACTGGATCTCGTTGCTAACCTGCTGGTCTCAACGGAGAGTCCAGAGTGATACTGTTTTGTGAGAAACAAGGATTGAATGGAAATTTTGAGTTATGACATCTGTAACCAATAATTGTTTATCCATGGATTGTTTTTAAAAGTTAAAGTTTAAAGAGGAGTGTGTGCGTATCTGTATTCTTTAAAAAAATTTAAGAAAGGCATTCAATTATGGGTGGGTGAGTACTTGTCTGGTTCTACTAGTTCCAGTGGTTGGGTGGTGGCTAACCCATGGGCCGGATGGGGTTAGGCTGGAATCAATAGAGTTTTAATAATAAAATTGATTAATAGGAATACACTTAGAACTCGAGTAGTTAAATAAAAGCCTGAAGACTTCTCTAATGAATAGATCAACGGCTATGCCTAATTCAATTAGGAAAAAAGCGTTGATCCCTCCAAGTTAAGTCTGTGATATTTTCCCTTCTATCTGGTTTATTCAGATGAAGGTTAGTTCAGTATCTTGACCTCGTTTTAGAAAAATTCGTTAAGAAAATAAATGGTGGAATCGTCCCCGTTTTTCGGGCATGGGAAATTTTCCCGATTTCGGTTTTCGGAATGACCACCAGCTTAGTCTTGTGCCCGGACATTCGAGGGCGAGGCCCTGAGTGGGAAACCCTGCCCCGCGCAAGAGGGAGCTACTTCCGTTTGCCAGCTACTACCAGGAATCCGATGTGCGGAGGGGGCAGTTAGGATCCCACAAGTATAGTCATTAATCTTCATGAGAATCTTAAATGGGAGGAGCTAATTTAATTTCTAGGTGTTTCTCTATGCTTTTTAATCTTCTCTTTTCTATGCAAAGCCAAACATAATCACCGAGAGAACACACACACACACACACACACACACACACACACAATAATGTATAAGACACACACAAAGATGGAAGGATGAAATCTTCTTCTCCTTGTTGCTCTCAAAAGAGATCTATAGAAGATAAGTGAAAACCAACATAAGTACTAGAGTACTATGTAATAATGTGAACATGTTAAGTAGGCGAGCTGGCAAGATAAGTATGCCATAACTTGGTTGAACTAGGTAGGTGTAGTTTGGCTATACAATCACTGGAAAAAATCCATCATGTCAACAACTACCAAACACATCAATGATGTAAAAGTGGAACAGTCACCCAGGCATGTCATGAGTGTCAGCTCGTGTTAAGCTTAACATCTCAACACTCCCCTTTTCATTTAACTCCATCTCCACCAAGACTCCAAGCACAGTGTGGAATTTGCCAAGCTTCTTTGCTCCCAAGGCCTTGGTGACAATGTCCGCTACTTGGTCCTGTGTGTGCTGACATACATGAGATCACGTCTCCTACCAAGACCTTCTCTCTGATGAAGTGATAATGGAACTCTTTGTGTTGGCCCGCGTATGCTGGGTTCCTAGACAATTGTATGCTACTAAGGTTATCACAATAGATGACAATGTGCATGTCCCCCATGCAGCCCCAAATCTCTAAGTAGCTTACATAACCAAGCTACCTCACATGCTACCCATGTACTTTACCTCACATGCTACCCATGTACTTTACCTCGATACTCCTCGACAAGGCAACTATCAACGGGCTGCTTCTTGCTGCTTTTGCATATCTCTAAACCACTCAGCATGATTGGTCATGTGGTTAGAGGCGTTAGAATCCACATACCATATATCTTGAGATCCTGACACATTCCTTATTATGGAACTAAGCATGTGCTGCATCACAAACAGCTGCTCACTTCTATCAACACCTCCATGTTTACTAGATGATGCATAGTTGCCTTGCTGCAACTTCCCACTTTTAATATCATTATGCTTTTTATAGCACTCCTTCGCCATGTGTCCTGGATTGCCACAGTAATAGCACTCTATGCTATTTGCATTTTGATTTCTTTTCCAACCACCTCGGTCTCTTTGGCTCCCCCTGCCTCTAGACTCGCCTCTTCCACCTATGTATCATTGTTGTTGTGAATCATTGCACTGTTGTTGTCTAGAATTCTGATTTCCTTGTCGGCTCACTACCTTGGCCTTGAACCTCTGCCTCTTCCTGAATTAGAGTAGAAGGCCTGTTCCAATGTGTTCTTGCTTTGTGTGAAGAAGAATCCTCACCTAAAGCCTTTTCTTCTATGATCAGCATAAATATCAAGTCCCGACAGTTTTGGGAATATTCTCCCTAACTACAATGGAGGTCTTGAATGGCATGTACTCATCTTCCACTGATACATTGAGAGACCCAAGGGATTCAACAATGCCCTTGATCTTCAAGGCATATTCATTGATGGACATGCTTTTCCCATTCTCATCCAATCACATCATTTTCCATCTCATCACATCTTTCCTCATTTATCCTCATCAGATCTCATCCACTCGCATCTACCCATCTCCACATCTCATCACATCACATTCAATCACACCATTTTCCATCTCATCACATCCAATCACACCATTTTCCATCTCATCACATCTTTCCTCATTTATCCTCATCAAATCTCATCCACTCCACATCTCATCACATCACATTCATTCACATCTCATCCATTCATAATAACTACTCCGATCCATATCACATCCATTTCACTTCACATCACATTCATTCACATCTATCCCCATTCACATCACATCCACTTATATCCATCACATTCATTCTTATCACCATCCCATCACATACATAACATCACATCATATCTCATTCATACACATCTCATCTCATTCATCCACATCCATCCAATTGTTCACATGTACGACTACCCACATCTATTCATACATTCATATCTATCACTTCACATCCACATATATTCATGTCACATCACATCTCTTTACATCACTTCACGTTCTTTCACATACACATCCACATCACATTATTTCACATACACATCCACATCACATTCTTTCACATACACCTACATCCATTCTTTCACATACATCCACATCTATTCTTTCACATACATCCACATCCATTCTTCACATACATAACCACATCCATTATTTCACCTACACATTCACATCTATTCTTCACTTATACATTCACATCCATTTTCATCACATATCATCCACTCATATCCCATATCATTCATTTACATCCTGATTCACATGACATCACATCTCATCCATTCATTCACATCTATCTGATTCACATCACATCTCATCACATCTATTCACCTCACATCTCATCACCTCTATTCACATCACATCCATCCATCCATTCATTCACACCTATCTGATTCTCATCACATCTTATCACATCTATTCACCTCACATCTCATCACCTCTATTCACATCACATCCATCCATCCATTCATTCACACCTATCTCATTCTCATCACATCTCATTACATCTATTCACACCTATCTCATTCTCATCACATCTCATTACATCTATTCACCTCACATCTCATCACCTCTATTCACATCACATCCATTCATTCACACCTCTATTCACATCACATCCATTCATTCACACCTATCTGATTCTCTCATCACATCTCATTACATCTATTCACCTCACATCTCATCACCTCTATTCACATCATATCCATCCATTCATTCACACCTACATGATTCTCATCACATCTCATTACATCTATTCACCTCACATCTCATTACCTCTATTCACATCACATCCATCCATCCATTCATTCACACCTATCTGATTCTCATCACATCTCATTACATCTATTCACCTCACATCTCATCAACCTCTATTCACATCACATCCATCCATCCATTCATTCACACCTATCTGATTCTCATCACATCTCATTACATCTATTCACCTCACATCTCATCACCTCTATTCACATCACATCTATCCATCCATTCATTCACACTTATCTACATCTCATTACATCTATTCATAGAATTTAAGAGAATTCTAATTTTGATATAAAGATTCTTTACGCATCTATTTATGCATAAAAATCAACTTCGTTGGGAATAACACTTTTATAAAAATCCTTTTATGCATCTATTTATGCATAAAAATCAACTTTAATGAGAATAACACTTCTATAAAAATCCTTTTATGCATCTATTTATGCATAAAAATCAACTTTAATGAGAATAACACTTTTGAAATAAAAATAAATCCTCATCACATCTCATTACATCTATTCATAGAATTTAAGAGAATTCTAATTTTGATATAAAGATTCTTTACGCATCTATTTATGCATAAAAATCAACTTCAGTGGGAATAACACTTTTATAAAAATCCTTTTATGTATCTATTTATGCATAAAAATCAACTTTAATGAGAATAACACTTTTGAAATAAAAATAAATCCTTTATGTATCTTTCTATGCATAAAATCAATTTTAATGAGAATAACACTTTTAAAATGAAAATAAATCCTTTATGCATCTTTCTATGCATAAAATCAATTTTAATGAGAATAACACTTTTAAAATAAAATTAAATCCTTTATGCATCTTTCTATTCATAAAATCAATTTTAATGAGAATAACACTTTTGAAATAAAATTAAATCCTTTATGCATCTTTCTATGCATAAAATCAATTTTAATGAGAATATCACTTTTGAAATAAAAATAAATCCTTTATGCATCTTTCTATGCATAGAAATTAAATTCAATGAAAATAACACTTTTATAATAAAAAAAATTTATTATGCATCTTTCTATGCATAGAAATTAAATTCAATGAAAATAACACTTTTATAATAAAAATTTCCATTATGCATCTTTCTATGCATAGAAATTAATTTTAATAATTAATATCAGTGATATCCATGCATATTCATAGGTGAATATGTACATGGAGTAAATTAGAATATTTCTTTTAGAATGCACAAACGGTGGGAATTACTCTTTTGGAATAACATAAAAATAAACTTTCTTTTCCAAAAAATTCTATAAAATTTTGCCATAACCTCCTTTGTATGGCTGACCATTTCTCATTTTTATCATTCTATTTTTGACTTAAATTAACCTCAATTAGATGTATAGTACTCTAATCTACACAATTTTTAATTTCCAAGAGAATAAACAAAAAGAAAAGTTTAATTAATCTTTTTGTTAATCATTCTAGGATAAAGAAAGGCTAGAATGTAAAGAAGAGAAGGGGGTGGCCTTTTCATCAAGGCATAGATTAGAATTTACTTTAATCAACTATAAAACAAGAAAAGCAAGAAAACCATAGATTTAAAATTAAAAAGTAAGAAAAATTTAGCTTACATGGAGTTGTAAGCTTTCCTTTGGCTTGAGGGATTGAGGGTTCTACTCTTGTTTGAAGCAAGAGTGGCCACCAATTACTTTGTAGAGGATTAAGCCAAAAATAATTGAATTATCAAGAAAATTCAATGTAAATGGCTCTAGGTAGGAGTAGAGTAACAATGCATAAACACCATTAACCTTTTACAAAGGGGGAGGATTCTATTTATAGGAAAAAGTGAGTCTCTAACCAAGCAAACTGATTCTAGAATTTTCCAGATCAGTTTGTCAATTTTTGACCATTTTTGGGTCAGTTTAGCTTACTTTTTGGATCTAGTTGAAACAGGAGAGAGGAGAGATGAAAATATCTCATTATTTTTTAGTTTAAAACTCCTCCACACATGTGAAATAGGCACCTCCTTCATGAGGGGAGATCCTCACACTGAGGTGTCAAGAATGCATCATTTCCTCTAAATATCTCTTTATTTTTTACTAATAAACCTTGTCTTTAGTCAACTCTTCATCTTATGTGAGCATTTACTCATTTTTGGGGGCTTTTCTTTTATTCTTCAATTTATCTCCTCCCTACATTTGGATTAATCTTATTGGTCCCCATAGGAACCTTAATTGGACCATAATCTAAAAATTTCTGAAAATCTAGACCCTTAGGCTAAGGTCCTTTTTACCTATTTTCAATTAATTCCAATTGCACATTGGAAAGTTCTTTTTGAATTTTTGTTTCAGCGAAAACCATTTTAGACACTAGGAGGATTTTTATATCCAAAAATATCTTAATTTTAAATTACCTCCCTCTAGACATTTTCTCTATCTATGCCAAAACAGAGTAAAACGGGATCTTTCTTTTTTGAGAGGGGAATAATTATAAGATCAGAAGGGGAGGTTCTTACACCTGCACACCTTAAAAGCTGGAGGAAGGAATCTTACAGAGAGAGAGAGAGAGAGAGAGAGAGAGAGAGAGAGAGAGAGAGAGGTTGCCATGCATAGACTAATGTGAGAGGCAAAGGGAGCCGAGAGAGAGTCAAGAGGGGGCTTTTGTATGTAAACATGGAGAGGGATAGGGTATCATGGGGGAGAGAGAGAGAGAGAGAGGCAGAGGGAGCTGAGAGAGAGTCAAGAGAGGGCTTTTGTACGCAAACATGGAGAGGGAGAGAGAAAGGGAGAGGGTATCATGGGAGAGAGCGAGAGGATATCATGGGGAGAGAGAGGGAGAGGGGCATGTGTTCACCATGCAACCTCTCCTCTTTTTTTAAAAAAAATTACATTCATTATCCCCTCCATCACATTAGCATCATGACACGAATCTACCAAATCTTGTGTGTCAAAGGTCTAAAACCTTAAAGAACCTAAGGTCCAACAATTTATTTTTTGAATATGTTGATTAATTAATAGCAAAAGCAAACATTGGGTGTTATATGATTAACTTAGCTTCATTTTCCCCCAAAAAAACAACTCCAATATAATATAGGCATGCATTTAGGGTATGCGATTAGAACGCATGAGCAACTGGAGAGATGATGGGTCGTGGGTGTCCTAGGTGAGTTAAGTAGCACGTGCGATTGTATACACCAATACAGCGTTATAGGTGGCCAACATGCATCTCATGCATGTAGGCGGGCAAGGCAATGAGAGCCAAAGGATGGCCGATGCCTAGGAGCAGTTCGATGATTCTGGAGATGGTGGATGGGGGGATTGGGAGCTGGACAATGAAATGAAGAGGATCCGTGAGGAGGTAGATGGCAATAGAGAGGCGAAGAAGGTGTAACTTGATTGGATTTCTTCGAGATTTTACACCCCCAAGCACAACAAGGCTATTCTATTGTGCCCATGGAGACCTCCAAGCAAGGTGGAATTAGGGAGGTGGTTACAAGAGGAACTATTCCATGAGAAGGTGGTATCGAAGGTTTACTATTTGGGGAAAGGTTTCTTGAATGTTTTATTTGTGAAGGGACAGACCGTTGTCTATCAATTTGCAAGAACTCCGCTATTTATGGGGAAAAATCTTGTGCATGCTACATTTAAACAAAGGTAGGAAAATGGGAATAATACTTTATTAGAGCCGTAATCAGCTAGTGAAATGAGGGAAGAGGAAAATCGACAGTATTGGGTAAGCAGCAACTTACGGGCAGAAGGAACCAATATGTGGACTAGTTTGTTCGATGCTTACATATCAGTTTGAAGCCATTAGTGTGTGAAAGCCTTATTTAACATCCTGCCATTGGACCCTGCATATGATGTAAACAGGAGCCTTCGTGAGGTCTGCCCAATGTGGGTTGAAATTCAGGGGCTTCCACCCTAGTTGAGGCCGGCTTTGGGGGACTTGACTAGATCAATAGGTTCTGTGCTATTTGTCGCGAGGGATGAGGACAATGGATGACACTTGAACAAAGTCTTTGTTACTTGGAATACTGTGTTAGAGACGCATAAAGTATTGGAAGTGGAGCTAGGGGAAGTTGGGGAAGATGGAGCTAAAACTAAAATTTGGAGTTTTACAAGGGCCAGAGACTATGGCTTATAAAAAAAATGTGGAGACGGGTGGGGAGGGGAGGGAGGAAGAGGAATTGGGTGGGGGGAGTAAAGTTGGGACCAGCGATAAACCTAGCGATAAAGAAGGGAAGGGGAAGGGGAAGATGGTATCGGAGGAAAGGGGGGCTGAGGAGCAAGGTTGGACTAAGGTAAGGGATAGAGAAAAAGGGGGATGTAGTCTTAGGCAAATTAAAGGGGAGCATTGGGTGGCAAATTCTTGGATGGGTCGGGACCTTCCCTTTATTCTAATCATTTTAGCCCGTTAGGAGTAGATGATAGTGAAACATCTTCCATGGTAAGATTCAATCAGCAAGTTGAGACTGCACGAAGGGATATTCAACAAGGGGTCAGGGAGAAGGGCTGGCTAGGGAAGAGGAGGATGAAGTGGATATGGTACCGGCTACTATTCCTTAATGAATAGGAGATGTAAAGTGAGGGGTGTACTTGGAATGTGAAGAAATTAAGGGACAAGAAGAAGAACTCAGCCTTTTGGGGGCTAGTGAAGGCTTGGAGGATGTTAGTGATGGTGGTTTAGGAACATAATTTGTTTGGTCTGAAGTGTTGGAGAAAAGGTAGGTTTTTAAATTGGATGGTTTTATATGGGGGAGTGAATTCAGGCTTTCGTGGTGTTTTGACTATTGTTAAGGACTTAAAGCCTAGTATTGTAGCTAATCATCCCAATGGTATAATCCTGGTAGTTGAAATCCAAGTGGACAAGGAGTGTGGATATGTAGCCACCAAGGGTGCCCACACCGGAGAAGGACTAGCTAGGGAAGAGGAGGATGAAGTGTATATGGTACCGGCTACTACTATTCCTTAATGAATAGGAGATGTAAAGTGAGGGGTGTACTTGGAATGTGAAGAAATTAAGGGACAAGAAGAAGAACTCAGCCTTTTGGGGGCTAGTGAAGGCTTGGAGGATGTCAGTGATGGTGGTTTAGGAACATAATTTGTTTGGTCTGAAGTGTTGGAGAAAAGGTAGGTTTTTTAATTGGATGGTTTTGTATGGGGGAGTGAATTTAGGCTTTTGTGGTGTTTTGACTATTGTTAAGGACTTAAAACCTAGTATTGTAGCTAATCATCCCAATGGTATAATCTTGGTAGTTGAAATCCAAGTGGACAAGGAGAGGGTGTGGATATGTAGCCACCAAGGGTGCCCACACCGCTACATTGCAAAATAGTGTTGCACGGTAGCAGTGTCACACCGTAACACTATAACACCACTACAGTGGGTCAACCAAGAGGAACCATTTAGAAGTAGCGGTGCATGCACTGGCATTGACACTCTAACAGGAATCTCCCTGAGATAGGAGATTTTACCAAAGGCCACCGCTCCGATGCCATCATCTCTACCTCAGGCATATATGGTCCCTCGACTCACCTTGAAGGACATCCTTTATCCTTCATCCCTCACCCATTATTGGACATCCTTCATGCCACTCTGTAGCCTGTGTTTGGTAGATATGTGTTGTCCTTTTCATTGTGACCTCTGCTAAGTGTGCACGGTACAATGAAGGACTTGTATTAGTGTTCTTGGAGCAGTGCAAGTGTTCTTGTTCCTCTTGCAATCTTGTCTCTTGATTTGCATCACGCTATGTAATGTCTACTATGTCACACTATGACATACTGTCCACATAAGAGCCACCACTTAGTGTACCGGGCAACCAACTTGCTACATGTACACTAAAATTTGGCATGCCCGGTGGGACTCTCGAAACTTGGAGTCCTGTTAGCTCACCCTTATCTATGTCTCCTCTTTGTATGCCCAATACATGCTCCCGTGGTAGTCCAATCAGCCCAGCCATAGTCGAAAGAGGTTCAACTACGTACCACCTAGGGACCCTCTTCCACCTCTTCCTATGGCAGCCAACCTTGGTAATCCCACCCTTGGTAAACAATGCCAGAGACTAGGCCAACCTTCCTGGTCTAGCCAATCCTCCTGGCGGCGCCGAACGTCTTTTCACGGTGCTGGGCCAAGTCAATGTCAAGCTTCCAACCTTTAAAGGATCATCACTGTGAGGATGTGGATGACCACATCCGACGATTCATCTCCATTTGTAAGAGTCAAGGCCTTGAGCAGGAAGATGCCTTCTTATTACTCTTTTCTCCCACTCTACAAGGCTCTATAGATAAGTGATTCAGTCAATTTCCAACCAACCACTTTGTAGACTAGACCACTCTGAAGAAAACCTTCCTCCGCGCCTTCCATCTTGGTAACTATGAGGACTGTATTCTCCAAGAGCAAGGGAAGCTACAATTGTGCTACTAGGGGAGAGGGTGTCGGAATTGACCCAGGTCCACCCAACATAAGACTTAAGAGAGTTAGCCCTGTTATATGCACATTATGTGTACATATACTAGGAGGCTAGCCCACATTAGGCGAGCATGGGAGCATGTGAACAAGCTCTAGTGGAACATGGGTTAGGACTAACATTAAGGGTTAAGGTTAGGGTCAGGCATCCAAGGGTCACACATGGGAAATGGAGAGTCAAGAGTCACTGGAGGGCGCTCCTATATAATAGGGGCATGGGGTGGCACACTCGAGGGAGGCTTAGGCTATGGTCTCTTGATGTTATCTTGAGGCTAGGTTATGTTATGTTCTCTTGTGTAGAGGATCAGATGCATAAAGGAATTTTTTTTATTATAAAAGTGTTATTCTTATTAAAATTGATTCTATGCATAGAAAGATGCATAAAGGAATTTTTTTTATTACAAAAGTGTTATTCCCATTAAAGTTTATTTTTATGCATAGAAAGATGCATAAAGGAATTTGTTTATTATAAAAGCGTTATTCTTATAAAAATTAAATTTTATGCATAAATAGATGCATAAAGAAATTCTTTTTATTTTAAAAGTGTTATTCCTATTAAATTTTATTTTATGCATGAATAGATGCATAAAAGGATTTTTTTTAAGTGTTATTCCCATTGAAGTTGATTTTTATGCATAAATAGATGCATAAAAAAATTATATCAAAATTAGAATTCTCCTAAATTCTATGTTTAAATTCTATGAGTATTTGATAAATGAGTAATTAGATACTCTAAGAGAGAAAATTCTATCGTTTTATATTCACACGGATTGTAAAAAGAAAATTCATGAAATCTTTCGAGATCGAAATAAGCCTCATGCATGAGGCTTATGCATATGGCTAATGTATAAGTCTCGTCCATGAGGTTTATGCACTAGCCTTATGCATGAGGCTTATGCATATAGCTGATACATAAGCTTTATGCACTAGCCTCGTGCATGAGGCTAAGGCATATGGCCACCTCTTGAGAGAAGCATAGCTCTCAAAAGGCTATCCATAGAGGGGAGAAAAAATAACAAACCCTAATCTTAAAAACCCTAAAATCTACAAACCCTATCACATGTAAAAGCATAAGAGAGGAAACATAAAAGAGAGAGATCTCTTACCTTCTAAGGTTTGTATGTGTGGATAACCTACAAAATCAAACCAAATAAAGAAAAAAAAGTATTAGTAACCCTAATCTGAATCCTAAAAGAAAGCATATACAAAACCCTAATCTTAATAGAAATCTTAATGAAAGATTCTACATAACATAGAAAACTTATTGAATCTTTTTTTTTCCTTCTCATTGAAGCTTAACCTTAACCCTAGCTTCTACATAATAGATAGCTTTGATGGAGAGTTCTCCATCAAAGCTATCTATTATGTAGAAGCTAGGGTTAGGGTTAAGCTTCAATGAGAAGGAAAAAATAAGAAAAGAAAATCTTAAAAGAGAGGAAAGAGGAGAGAAATACTCACAAGAAAGCTTTCATGGAAAGCTTGTTTGCATAGGAGATAAAGGAAAAGATAAGACATACCTTGATTGAGTTTAAGGAGGATACGTAAGAGAGGTAGAAGTGATCTATTAAACATAAACCTACAAAAAAACCCAAGGTATTAAGGTTAGGACATTCGAATGATAAAATCGACACGGTGGTAAAAGAAGCATGAGTATTTTTTCCAAGCCATGTTGTTGAGCAGCATTTTGTTTTTTATAGTGTAGCAGCATTTTCACTGCTGATTAGCAAAAAGCACTGCTGATTAGCAAAAAGCACTGCTCAGCAATGCAAAAGCACTGCTAAGTAGCATTAAAATCCCCAACATTCCCCCTTCTAAAATGTTGATGGAACGCTACTGCTAAAAAACGTTGCAGTGCCCCCAATGTGTTATAGTAATTACAACTCATATGCATAAGCTTTACAATGTATCCAATACCAAATCTTTCACCCAAGGCTTAAGGAAATTTATGAAAGCCATCCATATGATTCATAGCATATATTCCATACACCATTATGCATGTAATTCCCAAATTCACCAAAATGCAATCAATCTTGCCCATGTGGAGCCATTATTGCCAAAAGAGTCACCAATTTGATGTAGACTCAAATGCAAAGCATCATAGGCATGTATGGAGCCCTTAATGAATGCATCAAGAAACACCATGGAAGCTCCATAATGGTGATTCTTTGATCAAAAGGGATCAAGAATGTGCAAATATGGTGAAAGGTCAAGCTTATTGCCAATGGGAATACCAATTTCTTGATTTCTTGGTTCAAAACAATGAGAAAACATGAAATCTCAGCCCATAGGCAATCAAGCACTCACCATTTGTGTCCAATACTTGAAAAAGGGAAGAAAACACTTGATATAAGCCTTTTGAGAGCCCCATAAAAAATTGCTAAAAAGCACCATATCACCTCCTTTTCTTCCAATTTGTGTTGTAGATGTGAAAACTTTTAACCCTGACCTCAAAAAATTGTTGCCATCTCCTTGTGATGTTTCGAACAAAAGATGAACACCATAACAAGCTTGGAGATACTAAAAAGGCTCACAAAGAGGTTAAAAAAGGGTAGACAAGAGCTCGTATAGAATGATTCTCTCCCATGGAACCTAGGGTTTATAGAAAATAGGCTCTCAAAGATGCATTAAAATTATAGAAATTAGGGAAAATTGCAAAAAAGTGAATTCAAACTTGTAAGTATGGTTAGTATTTCCTGAAAATGGCCTAGAAACTCCCAAAATGGATTTCTCAAGAATTTTGTGCCAAGATTAGGAAATTTGTAAAAATTAATTTTCAGATTAGTGACGAATCAAAAACTTAATGATAAATGGATTTAAAAAAAACTAGGCTCTAATCCCAATGAAAGAAAGTAGCTAGTCTCATTAATCTAGATTAGCCTAGGAAACAAGGATTAACAAAGGTTTTAGGAAAGAAAGAGTGATTTCTCATTATCATGTGATTATCAAAGGTAGCTTCCAATTATGGCCTATGTTAAAATATATACATGACCACCCTTTTCACACTATGATTGCCAATGAATGGCTAGGCCTCAGATTTGGATGTGATTTGAATGATTAGTGATGAAGCACATGTATGTATGAGTGTTTGAGTTGATTGGTTGCTATACTCAGTGTATGAGTGTTTGAGTTGATTGGTTGCTATACTCAGTGAACATTGTGCATAGCAAGATGAGTGATAGAATATCTCTACATATTCATGCCCACTAAAAAAATTATCTGGTTTTCACGTGGGGGTCGATCCCATCAAGGATCTATCAGAAAACATATCTTTCATCTTTACTTATGCTAACAACTCTCACTAACAACTCTACTTACACTAACAACTCTCACTAACTTCATCTTGCACCACATAACTACTAACGTTTATTTATCATAATTTTCTCCATCTAATTCACGTGTGGAAAACCACCCTAGTTTTTCACGTCTAAAAAATTACTAGCTTTGCATCTATTCTTAACTTCATTCCTTCATAGACAATCAATTTAAGTAACACAACTTTATAAAATGAGAACCATTTTTGGCGTGAATATCTCCTAATATTCACGACTGTGAAAAACCAGTCTAGTTTTTCACATTTAAAAAAATAGTTTAGAACTAACATGTTTTCTACTAATTACCTATTCTCAAAGCTAACTGGATCCTCCTAACAATTTCTCAATGTCAATAATTAACATTTTTAGGCATAAACATCTTAGATATATTCATGGCTATGAAAAACTAGACTGGATTTCCACGTCACCAAAAGTTCTCACAAATGGTTTTGAGAGACTTATTCCATAGTCCACATGCATCTCTGAGCCCTTCTAACTTGTATTTACTACTACTAACAATTGCTAACCTTTTTTCAGAGTGAATATCCCTAGATATTCACAATTATGAAAAACTTGAGTGGTTTTCCATGCCTACTAAAAACCAATCCACTCAGGTGCACTAACATCTATAAATAACATTAACACAGGAAAAAAAATCAAGGCATACAAGGCAGTAAGAGGGGTCCCCTACTAGTGAGGGCTCACATAATTGATTTCTAATGTCATAGGATGTCTCCTCTTGTGAAGGAGTACAAGGATTCAAATTATGCATCCTTGGAACCAAGGCTTCTACAGGAACGGACACTACCCCAACAAAGAAGAAGGGTAGGAAGAAAGTTGCTTGGGCTCAAAAGATCACCCACCTTAGCCCCTACATGAGGAATATCACAAGAACAATTATGGGAGGTGCTAACACCTAACAATAGGAAATTATCCTTCCAATACCACGCCTCAGAATGCCTACTACTTTTAGAGACCTCAAAAGTAAAAATAAAGTTTTAGGCTATTGGATTGGATCCGTACATAGAGAGAGTAGTTGCCAAAGATAATCAATGCCCCACTCTTTGTAGAGTTTATAAAGACTTATGAAAAGAGAGCCAAAACTGTGGAGGAAACTATGGCTAGCATCATAAGGAGGGTAATGATTAGGAAGTAGATATCTGATAGGCAATGTAGCTACCCCCAGTGGGCTACTCGCACCCACTGCATAGAGAAGAAGGATTTTTCCTTTAGCACCATGCTGAAGGAAAAAGCATTCAACAATAATAACAGGTTAGAATACACAAATAAAAAAGAAAGAGCAGATGAATTGACTAGAAGAGCGGTGTCATTGATTATGTAGATCAAACCAATGGACATGTACAACATGATTGACCTCCACAAACTGCAAACGATTCATATGCGCTTGACAGATGATTGGGCATACTACTTACAAGGGCCTCCACAAACTACAAAAGGTTCATATGAACCTAAAAGGATGACTGGGCATACTGCGTACACAACAAGGAGATCTACACCTATCCACCACAACATCAGAAAAAGTTAGTCAACTTGTACCTACTCACCATAGTACACTCCTCCCCACACAAAAAGAAATCCTAATAACAGAGCCAGTAAAAGTAAACTAAGAGGATATCATGTGGAGGAAGTAGAGGAACCAAAGACATACATATTAACACTACAAAGGATATTTTGGCATGTATGGATTAAAAAGAAGAGGAAGGAGCCAAGAATGAAGAAGACACCAATTAAAATATGCCCTCGAGAGCAATCATGTACTTGACTAAACAAATCTCAAAAAAAAATCCTACATTTGTGGATTTGCAAGATCTGTGGAAGCATCCACGTTCTCCCATGGTGTGCCTCAAGGATTCAATCAAGAAATGATGGAAGATTTGGAAAGACAATACCTAAAAAACCTCTTTTATAAGGTAGTGAAATCAACTTACAAACTACATGACTATGACTAGCCTCCACCATAGCTAATTCTTTGCAAATTTGTGGAACTAAAACTCAACAACAAATGGGGGAAAGAGAGGACTTGCACGAGCAGTCAAACCTATACAACTGTCTTCATCTTAATGGAAAAGGGTTGTTTTGTACCTTTGTTCCCCGACCACCTCAAAAAGCATTGCACTGCTATGACCAAAGTTTATGGGCCAAGTATGAAAATTCTTAGGGTATTTTAGCTTGTACAACAAAGTTTCTTGCCCCTATGAGATGGTTATATGTCAACTCAAGATGAAATAAGGGATATCAGAGTGTATCTTCAATAATAAGGGGGTCAAGCAAGGTAAAGGATCTTTAATACTATGGGTATGAATCTCATCAACCTTGTGTATGAAGATAATGTACACTTGTATTGAAGAAAGCTTGTGTATGAAGATAATATGCACTTTGTATTAAATTGACCTTGTGTATGAAGATAATGTGCACTTTGTATTTAAATCAAACAAGACTTCCTAGAGATGATGTAATTTGTTATGGAGCAAACATGTAAACAAAGTGGGTTGTAAATCAAAGCGGGGAAAAAAAGACAATATTCAGAAAACAATCTAAGCCTAAAGAGCATCCATTTATGAAGACAATGTGCACTTTGTATTTAAATCAAATAGTACTTCCTAGAGATGATGTATGTTAAATCTGTTATGGAGCAAACATGTAAACAAAGTGGGTTATAAATCAACACAATATTTTCAAAAGCCTAAAGAGCATCCATTTATCAGCTTCCTAAGAGATGATAGATTAAAATAGTTGAAGAAATTAAATACGTAGGTATAAGTTGCATAAATTCTTGCCACGCAAGATTGAACCAGATAAGTGCATATATCATGTGGAGAGATTTTCCTATGAAATCTTGAATCTTTGCTTTGTTTGTAGTGGTGTTCACACAAATCTCATCGCACTCCATATTGCACTATCTTTGGGTTAATAATGGAGAGAAAATAACACACAAGAATAGACTACAATCATTTTAACTTACATTTTTTAGAATGAGAAATGTGCACTTCTTGTTTTGCCTACTCTACGTGGGCATCAGAAATCTATCCCCACAAGCTTCGCAGGGATTTCTCTATCGAACATGCCTAGTATCCCAGCAACATGGAGTGGCTTTGTGTATTTTCTATATGACCATCAGGACCATTCATTCAGTCATGAACCCAATAAAGTCCTCTCTCTCTCTCTCTCTCTCTCTCTCTCTCTCTCTCTCTCTCTCTCTCTCTCTCTCTCTCTCTCTCTCTCTCTCTCTCTCTCTCTCTCTCTCTCTCACCCCACATCCTTTTTTTTTTTTTAATAATTAGCCTTAGACCCAAGATCCTCCATTTTTCACCGCCCATAGGTGTCCAACCGTCCGTGGGTGCATTTTATCTACCGTACAAGATTTTTGAACCCACAACTTCCTAGTCATAAGCAAACACCTTCACCACTTGGGCTATCACTCATTGGCCCCTCTCTCCACATCTTTTTCCCTAAATATTTATAAACTAAGACGAAAAAGAGCATCCTGAGGGTTGTTAGATTGCTCTTGGTAGAGAGTAGAGAAGTCAATGGGTGAGAGCTTGCACAGTCATAAGAGCGTTTGAAGCGCTCCGATTCCATGTTAAGGTACCAAACAGGTGGAGCTGATCGTAGCTATTGGGATATGGAGAAGAGATGAGAGTTAGACTATGTGTTACAAACACCTCGAGTTTGGGCTCAAGTCTCAAGCTCCTTTCAGTTGGTTGCTTCATTGGTACACATGTACTCGACCATGTACATGTTGTCAGAAAAGACGAGAGCTTGGTGAAAAACTCAAGAGAGTTGTTATTTGTCTTGGATTACAAGCTTTTATAGAATCCTTTTTGTCAAGGAAAAAGCACAACTCATGAAAGAGCTAGTGTTGTTGTCAAGAATTAGGCCTATCTTCTTGAGAATTGTTACTGCATAAATATTTTGAAAGCATTGTTAAGGTAAGTTTATTGGCATTGTTATATTGAGATAGGTGCCCGTATCATGCTAGATTATGCATAATTTTAAATGAATGTCTATGCATATAAACTCAAATGTCTTTAATGGTGGCAAGAGCTTACACTTCATGACATAAATATGAGTTTATGTGTGCTTGAAAGTAAGTATATATGTACTCATGTATGTAATGGATGTATGTATGTATATCAACCTTGCATCTTAGTTTTCCAAGAAGCATCTTTATCTTAGTGTATTTTTCTCTCCGTCTTCCACATCTCTTTCTCCATCTCTCTCATCTATCTTTTAAGTTGATAATATCTATATGTTAGCATCTTTGGGCATTTAAGATAGCAAGAGGAACGTCAATGAACTTCAAGCCTTTAACAACATAAGTACACTATTCCATGTTATGGAGTGTGCTCTGAAAAAAAAAACATTCTCTACACTTTTAACATTGAAAGTGATTTTTTAAACAAGGAAGGGCACGCTCCCATATGTTTATAAACTTAAAGAGAGAATTGTGCCACCTCCTCATACCGTATGTTGGAAATTTGGGCCCCTCTCTATCACACACACACATTCTCTCTCACATGGTGATGTATAGGAAAGCAAGTATATAGAAAGAAAGAAAGAGAAAAATGTGTTGATTTGATAGAGCTTGCTTATTTCATTATTTCTTGAGAATTCTTGAGATACATTGATTGTGTATGACTACAAGATGAAGGTGAAGGTGGTTATGACCTTTCACATGAACATTATTACATGTGTACCTTTTCATATCCACACCCGTTACGCCTTCTTATATCACTCACACTTTATTCATTTACAAGTTAGCTTAGACCATTACATTTGATACGTCAACTAGGAAAATTTTGATATTAACTAGATTATCACACTATCTTTAGCACCCTCCTTAATGAAAACTTTGCTAACCCATGTCTACACCCCTGCAGGAGGTCACACTATGCCATGCTCGTTAGCTTCAGTGCATTTGTCTTCCACCTCTACATGCTCGTTAGAAAGGCTACACTGATGATCTTATCACAAATCATCAAAAGTAATCCATCAATGCCACATAAGGTGGTATGAGTAGAGTTCCTTCAATGACAAGACATGCTTCCATCATGGAGGCCTGATATTCTCTTGGCCATTAGATCGTCGGTATTGACTGAGATGGGCATTGCCATTAGTTTATCATGGCTAGTTTACCTCATATATAGGGTCTAGTGAAAGATCATGGGCTATGCCAAGAGGGATTCTAATGACAAGGCAATGGCTTGCTAAGCATAAGCTATGGTGGATGCAAGATGATAATAATCATGGTGTTAAGCTCAAAGTAATTAACACCATGATAATAATCATGGTGTTAAGCATGCGTTAAGCTCAAAGTAATTAACCTAATCACATGAATAGAAGAAGCATAGAATTATCAAAAACTCGATCATTCTTCCATTGATGAGGGGCCTCTTACATAGGCACAAGCTCTACATCAACAAGTACATAATCAATGATATCACCTAACCCATGTGTTTGGTCAACTCTTCTTGCTAGAATATAGGCATGAGAATCTCTTTTATGCCCGCTTGAGGAACTCACTTCTTCCTAGATAATCTTTCTAGTTGAACATCCATAAAACCATACTCTTCTAATGCTAAATATATCAAATATCCCAAATACAATAAATGTCCCAAATACCATCCCATGTCTAAAGTCAAGCTTCCTAATGTGCCAAATAAATTTGATCTAGTGAGTGTGGGTATGGCCATGGTTCCAACACCCCCCCTGTGGGTCAATTATGACCAGTAAAACAAATAAGAACAAAGTGGCCAAGTCTTAAAAGGCTCATTCTGCATCAACAAAATTTGCCTCCATATTGGAGGCACTCTAAGGTGAGTCTTCAGAGACAATGTTGTCTTCATTGGCTTTGGCTTTTATGATGCACTTATCTTCCAAGTGTCTTAGTTTTCCGCAATATTTGCATTGCATCTTGGGCTTATTGTTGTACCCACAATGTTTCATTACATGACCGGTTTTACCACAATGAGTGCACCTAGTGCTTTTACCACATTTGTTGTTGTTGATCAAGTAAGCTCCTTCTTCAAGACCGTGGTTCTCTTGCTTTTTCTTGAATTCTTCAAATCAAGCAACTTTAATGGCTTCCAAGGTAGGTTTTGGAAAATTTTGCAAGGTTGAAACAGGGTGACCAAGTTGATCAAGTAAGCTCCTTCTTCAAGACCGTGGTTCTCTTGCTTTTTCTTTATAGAAGCCTTTTTGTCAAGGAAAAATCACAACTCATGAAAGAGCTAGTGTTGTTGGCAAGAATTAGGCCTATCTTCTTGAGAAGTGTTACTGCATAAATATTTTGAAAGCATTGTTAAGGTAAGTTTATTGGCTTACAGTATGCATATCTATCCTTCATGTTGGGAATCCTACATGCAGGCAGAGGCACACACGTAGCCATACATAGCCAACCTGCTCTCAGTGGTATTTAGACGGAGTATTGCATGACTTCGAACTCGATCACACACTTTATTGATCGAGACAGGTGCATGGAGTGGACAGGCACGAGAGACGAGGTTATGCAAGCTGTGTGGACTACAGAGTGTAGAATCAGAGGAGCACATGATTATGACATGCCCAGCATATGCACACATACGGGCTGACTTTGATATCCCTTTACAGGGGCCACTTCACCAGTTTCTGACCACTACTCCTATATCGAAGTTAGGGGCTCTCATCACCCGTATGTTACGCGTTCGGGAGAACCACGCTGCATAGATCGTTCTTTCACCGTAGCTACCCTTTCCTACCATGGGGGAGGAGACTCATTGTATATCTGTAAAGGTCCCATGGGTCATAATTTGGCCTTCCGTGGACGATAATAAACTACTCTACTCTACTCTACTCTCTCTCTCTCTCTCTCTCTCTCTCTCTCTCTCTCTCTCTCTCTCTCTCTCTCTCTCTCTCTCTCTCTCTCTCCCCTCACATCCCTTTTTTAAAAAAATAATTAGCCTTAGACCCAAGATCCTCCATTTTTCATCGCCCATAGGTGTCCAACCGTCCGTGGGTGCATTTTATCTACCGTATGAGGTTTTTGAACCCGCAACCTCCTAGTCATAAGCAAACACCTTCACCACTTGGGCTATCACTCATTGGCCCCTCTCTCCACATCTTTTTCCCTAAATATTTCTAAACTAAGCCTAAAAAGAGCATCCTGGAGGTTGTTAGATTGCTCTTGGTAGAGAGTAGTCAATGGGTGCACAGGCATATTATTTGAAGCGCTCTGATTCCATGTTAAGGTACGAAACAGGTGGAGGTGATCGTAGCTATTGGGATATGGAGAAGAGATGAGAGTTAGACTGTGTGTTGCAAACACCTTGAGTTTGGGCTCAAGTCTCAAGCTCCTTTCACTGGTCGCTTTATTGGTACATGTACCCAACCATGTACTTGTTTTGTCAGAAAAGACAAGAGCTTGGTGAAAAACTCAAGAGAGTTGTTATCTGTCTTGGATTACATGCTTTTAAAGAATCCTTTTTGTCAAGGAAAAAGCACAACTCATGAAAGAGCTAGTGTTGTTGTGGCAAGAATTAGGCCTATCTTCTTGAGAATTGTTACTGCATAAATATTTTGAAAGCATTGTTAAGGTAAGTTTATTGGCATTGTTATATTGAGATAGGTGCCCGTATCATGCTAGATTATGCATAATTATCAATGAATGGCTATGCATATAAACTCAAATTTCTTTAATGGTGACAAGAGCTTACACTTCATGACATAAATATGAGTTTATGTGTGCTTGAAGGTAAGTATATATGCACTCATGTATGTAATGGATGTATGTATGTATATCAACCTTGCATCTTAGTTTTCCAAGAAGCATCTTTATCTTACTGTATTTCTCTCTCCCTCTTCCACATCTCTTTCTACCTCTCTCTCATCTATCTTTTAAGTTGATAATATATATATATATATTAGCATAATTATCAATGAATGGCTATGCATATAAACTCAAATGTCTTTAATGGTGACAAGAGCTTACACTTCATGACATAAATATGAGTTTATGTGTGCTTGAGGGTAAGTATATATGCACTCATGTATGTAATGGATGTATGTATGTATATCAACCTTGCATCTTAGTTTTCCAAGAAGCATCTTTATCTTACTGTATTTCTCTCTCCCTCTTCCACATCTCTTTCTACCTCTCTCTCATCTATCTTTTAAGTTGATAATATATATATATTAGCATCTTTGGGCATTTAAGATAGCAAGAGGAACGTCATTGACAATAACTTCAAGCCTTTAACAACATAAGTACACTATTCCATGTTATGGAGTGTGCTATGAAAAAAAAAACATTCTCTACACTTTTAACATTGAAAGTGATTTTTTAAACAGGGAAGGGCACGCTCCCATATGTTTATAAACTTAAAGAGAGAATTGTGCCACCTCCTCATACCTTATGTTGGAAATTTGGGCCTCTCTCTATCACACACACACATTCTCTCTCACATGGTGATGTATAGAAAAGCAAGTATATAGAAAGAAAGAAAGAGAAAAATGTGTTGATTTGATAAAGCTTGCTTATTTCATTATTTCTTGAGAATTCTTGAGTTACATTGATTGTGTATGACTACAAGATGAAGGTGAAGGTGGTTATGACCTTTCACATGAACATTATTGCATGTGTACCTTTTCATATCCACACCCGTTACGCCTCCTTATATCACTCACACTTTATTCATTTACAAGTGAGCTTAGACCATTACATTTGTGTGCGCTTTTGCCGCACAGGTCGTAGCTGGGGACTTGCCGGACACCGTATGCGAGCCACGAATGGCTGCAAGCATACAACCAGGGAAGGAAGCTCAAACAGAATGCCAAAGGGTGTGTCACTCACCGCTCAACCGCTGCCTTGAAGGATTCCCGCGTCGCAGCCGTGAAGAAGGAGCCGCCGTCGCCGCTCTACCGCCTCTCCGCCGCCGTGCCGCTACACAGTGCTCGATCGCTCTCTCACTCTCTCTCTCTCTCACACACACACGCAGGAGAAGGAAACCAAAGAGATAAGGCAAGAGCACTCTTGTATTCACAACACATGAGAATGAGGATTTTAGGGTTACATTTGACTCTTATAGGTGACTTGGCCGTTCACACTTGGGCGCCCATACATGGCCGGTCGATCCTAACCCTAACCCTGCTGATATTCAAGGTGCGCCTCTCATCGGCGATCACCCAATCCCTTTATCCTTAACATATGGTGCCGACAAGCCCGGCCCATGACTCAGAATATTTAAATTAATGACGTAAAACATAATACGTCTCAATGTCCGCCATGGGTTAACATGCCCCCCTTCCTGATGTAGATTCCGTCCTCGGAAGCTATGGTATGGTAAGCTCGAGAGGGTTGTTGTTGTTGACCGTCTGCAAAACAGGGAAGTAGAGTGAAAGTATGCTGGAATTCAAAAGATATAAAGTGTATAAATTCAAGCATGTTAGACCACAATGGATGTTGTTATGAGAACTTAGTTTAAGGGTCACATGAATGAGCTAGTGTAGCAAATTAACAGGAGTTTAAAATTATTGAAAGTAAATCAAGAGTAAGCAAGGTGTCAAAGGTTAATCAAGGTTTATAACTGGCCTAAGTCAAGGAAAATAACCAAGCTTAATAAATAAACACATGACCATACTGTGTCTACTCTAAGAACAAGTTAATACCACAAGCCTAGGGAAACAAGAAACATCAGAGTTACAGGAGCTTTTTGCCTTTTTTTTTTTTTTGTTTGGCACGTGACAACTTTTACACACAATGGCGACCTTCCTAAGGCAAAACTAACATCGATCCTGGTACCATGTTTAACACAAGGCATTATCCAGGAATCTATTAGCTCACTTTAGGCAAGGCTACCCCCTACCAACCAAGGCATCGGTCTGGAGTAGAATACTCCTCGCCTACCAAGTATCAATAAGGCGATAGGCCAACACTAAAGCACATCATAGACTTGTATTGCCATTTATTGTAGGCTTTTTTTTTTTAAATTTATTTCTTTTGATCTTCACTCCTGAACTATAATTTGTCTTGCATCCTTTCGACAAAGGGGTAATAGCTATGTCCTAGAGGTCAACACACACATGGCCAGGTGTCAAACATTAAGATGGTTTTACCCTAGACCTAAGACAATCGTATTCCAAGGTTAACTAAAGACGTCATGCCGTCTAGGAATATTTTCAATAAAGTTAAGCTCATTAATGATTTACACTAGCATGCAAGCAACTTCAAAAACTAAGTAGTACATTGACAATTTCCATGTGGTCATGCATTATAGTTTATGCAATTGATTGAACAGTAAAAACGAAAGAGAGTGGGTATGGAAGAATTACACCTGTAATTGGAGATCTCCTTGATTTGACGAGACAGCTTGCAATTTGATGTAGATATATTTTGATGAACGTTGCGGCAGTCTCTGGACTTGGAAGCAAACCCACCTCAAACTGTTTAACCTGTACAATCAACTAACAAGCACTATACCTCGAGAGGCACATCAGTGTGAAAATTTCAAGACTTGTTTAAGGAATCTGAACTAGAAAAAACTTGAAAACGCTAACCTACCTACCAGTCACCACACTACTACTGAGGATACGGTAAGAGGATGTTGTAGAGTCCTGGCTCTAGCCCTAAGGCTAAGCCTCTATCCGCATCATCCAAATAAATAAAATCAACCTCAGTAGTGCCATGAGTTTCATCCGTCCATTCATCATTGTCAGATATTTCCTTTTCATTTTCCCATCCACATAGACTCATCAAGAATGTAACCATGCGAGGATAGTCATCTTGTGGAAAAGGAAAGCATTGGGCTATCGGGGATATGTCCTCTACGGAGTAGGGGTTAGTCATGGTCAATAGGCGAATTAGCCATTCTAATTCCTCAACATTTTCTTCGCTGGCTAGTACATCTATATGATCCCATTCAGTTTCAATTACAGGATAGCACATGTGGAATATCTGAGAAAGGTATAGATGATACCTCTCACCAAAGGTAGGAGTGGGTGAAGTGTATGATGATCGGGCATCTGCCATATCTGCAACACAGATATAGCATCAGTAGGTTTATGACAGGTCAATCTAGTTCTTGATTGTATACGGATATTTCGCTAGTTTTTGTGCTCTTGCTCTTTTTACTATTTTTTGTTTTTCTTTTCTTTGTTTTTTTTTTAAATAAAATAAAATAAAATGTATGAAGCTATATATATACATCCCCTTGAATTTGGCAATTACATGGTCAGGGGAGAAGGTTAAGGAGGAAGCATTAGAATGTCGAGCGTGAGTACATGCTCCCCCTTTCCTTGGGTAGGTCATATTATTTGCAATGATGTTGCAGCCTCTTGGAACCAATTTGTCCAGCGGGTCATAGGTTGTGATGTGGGCAGATAGCTTTTTATGACCCTTGTGGCCACATCCAATTGTAGAGATGGTAGTGTACGCTCCCATTGACGAATGGAGGAAATGGTTTCCGATGATACTATTACAAGGGGAGACGTAGACTCATCGATTTTTTGTTGGGTGTTGACAAGAGTAGGTGTAGAGCATGTAGAAACTTCTATATGAGTGTGTGCCTGGCATGAGGAGCTAGAAGCTTCATGTGGCTCCCCCCTTTCTGAGCTAGGTGGTAATGATCGATATCGTTTGGGAATCCAAACTAACTCTGGAAGAAGTGGTGCGGAGCACTCTATTACCTTTCCCTTACCACGATCTTGAATTGTCGTTGGGGTGGCAACAATTGGTTTGCAAGGTTTCACAGGTGATGTAGAGGGATTCAGCTTATGTTTAGGGACCCAAATCTGGTCATTCCCCTCGTAGTACCCTTGGGCTACTAATAAATTTTTAGGGATCCATCGCGATGTTACATTGCCCTTTCTCGGGTGGGTAGCTGCTTTCCTTTTACGAGGCTTCTTGGTGGCTGAACGAGATTGAGCAGGGGAAGTAGCTATTAATGAAGCCTTTGGGACCCACTTGTATGCACTCCTTGGCATAGTAAGCGAAGCTTTAGGGACCACCTTGCCTGTTTCCACTCTTGGCGTTGAAGCGTTAGAGGGGTGGCCTACAATCGAAGATGGTTTTGCCACTGGACTTTGTGATTTTTCATTATCTAGCATTTGAATGGATGACTTAGGTGCGGGATTTTGAGCAATCAGACCTAGTGTTGGTTCTTGCGTTGTGACTCGTCTAGTTGCCCAATCGATATTGCATTTGGTGGCCATCATCCATTTGCGCCCTAAGTTTACAGTCCCTTCCATGGTACCCGCAGGCATAACCAAAAAGCTTTGAATTATGGTTCCCTTGTCATAAGCAACCGGAGTGTGCAGAATTCCTGAGACAGGGGTTTTCTTCTTGTTGATTCCTTGAACTTGGATAGAACTCTTGGATAAGGGTGGTTTTCCCAGTTGACACCACACGCCATATGATAGCAAATTGTGTTGAGCTCCTGTATCCAATAATGCATTATACAGCACCTCCCCGTAAGGACTCTGTAACTCAATTGGGTATCTTAGAGGTGGGTCAGATTCCAGTGCATCCTCCTCTGCTTCCTCGAAAAATACTTGCGTAATTCCCAAGTTGGCTTCTCGTTGTCTCCTAGCACGCTGTTGACGTTCTTTGGCTTCGACTCTTGCTTGTATCTTTTTAAGCTCAGCTTGTTCTTTGGCTGCCTTCTTTTGATGGATTGCATGTAACTCCTCTTGGCTCAGGGAGTCATAGTACCTTTTGAATTTGCTCCCATTAAGGAATCCAATGGTTTCAACTCCGTCGAGAGTCTCCACTCTGATGGTACCTTGCGGGGTAATTTCACATACTCTATATGGTCCCTTACCAGCATATTTGAGCTTCTTCTTTTCGTTTCGCACTCCATACATCAGGACTTTATCCCCAACCTTGATGTCCTTGTCCTTTAGATGGCGATCAAACCATTTTTTCCTTCTATCCTTCTCCACAAGGGCATTGTATACAGCCAATTGTCTTTCTTCATTTAGCCGCTCAAGGATATACAGACGCTCTGCTAAGGGATTACCATCCCAACCCTCTTGAGTAGCAACACGAAGACTTGGAATGACAAATTTCCACGGCATGACTGCTTCTTGGCCATATACCATTTTGAATGGTGTACAATTAATAGCCACTTTGTACGCAGTACGATAAGCCCATAAAGCTGTCGTAAGCTTTAGATCCCAATCCGTGCGGTGAGTTTCAATTGTCTTTGTCAAAACAGAGATTAAAGTCTTGTTGGTACTCTCAGCTTGGCCATTCGCTTGCGGATAGTAAGGAGTAGATTTATGATGGGATATCATGAAATTTGTTGTGAGCTCCTTAATCACTTCATTTATAAAATGCGTACCATTGTCGCTCACAAGTTCAAAAGGACAACCGAAGCGTGTGATTATATTTTCAAAGAGGAACTTGGCTGTTGTCCTCGCATCTGCCTTACGTGTTGCTTTCGCTTCAGCCCATTTGGTCATATAGTCAGTGGCCACAATAATATAGCGAGATTGTGTGTTTCGGGCCGCTGGACTAATTGGACCTACAAAGTCTAAACCCCACTTTTCAAATGGTTGGTTTACTTTGATTGGATGAAGGGGCATCTGATCTTTCCTCTGGGGTTTCTTGTATCGTTGGCATTCATCGCAACCCTTCACAAAGAGTGATGCATCTTGGAACATAGTGGGCCACCAATACCCTGATTGTAAGATCTTTCGCGCAGTTAAGTCTCCTGAGAAGTGACCACCGGCTACGCCCATATGTGCCTCTTGTAAAATGTATAGATACTCATCCTCTCGGGCACAACGCCTAAGAACGTCATCCTTTCCTCTTTTATAAAGAGTCCCAGCTATCAGGCAATAGGGTTCGCATTCTTTGATTAGCTTTCGAGCTAGATCTTTACGAAGTTCCTTGGGTGGAAAGCCATTAACCAAAAAGTTAACAATCTTCTCACTCCATTCAGGCATTGTCTCCACCATGAACAGGGAAGTGTCAGGTAAGTCATCATCAACCCCTGTAGGAGCCTCACCATTGGGTATGCGAGACAAATGATCAGCCATAACATGTTTCTTGCCAGGTCTCACAACAACCGTGAAATCAAACTCAAGAAGAATCAATAGCCATCGTGTGATTCTTCCTGTGGAGCATGGTTTGTTTACCAGATACAACAATGCTTGATGATCCACATAGAAAACAAACTTGGTGGCAAGGAGGTAATAACGAAATTTCCTTACTGCATATATCATTGCCAACCCTTCTCGCTCCGTAGTGGTGTAGTTCATCTCAGCATCGTTCAACTGGCGACTGGCAAAGCTAATGGGGTAGTCTAGCTTGTGTTCTCCAGGTTGAGTTAACACACACCCAATAGCAAAGTTTGATGCATCAATATGCACATGGAAGAGTAAATCCCAGTTAGGCATTCTCAAGATTGGAGCACTCGCCAAGGCTTTCTTTAATAGCTCATAGGCACGGTCACATTCCTCGGTCCAAATAAACTCAATGAGAAGCTTATACAATGGTCGAGCTATCTCGGCGAAGAAGAGAATAAACCTTCGATAATAACCAACGTGGCCCATAAAGCGTTGGACTCCCTTGTAGTTGGTGGGTGGTGGCAGTTCCAGAATGACCTTGATTTTACTCTCGTCCGTAGAAATCCCATTTTTGGACACTATATGCCCTAAGATAACTCCGTGTTTAACCCAGAATTGGCATTTGAAAGGATTCAAGGAGATGCGATATAATCTACACCTTTCAAATATTTTTCGTAAACACATTAAGTGCTCGTCCCAAGAGGAATGAACACAAAGATCATCTAAGAAAGCTTCACAGAAGTCCCTTAGATATTCCTTAAAGGCCGTGTTTATCAATCGTTGGAATGTTGCAGGTGCATTGGTCAAGCCAAAAGCCATGACGCGAAAGGCAAACACTCCAAACTCCGTGATAAATGCTGTTTTAGCTTGGTCCTTGACTGCAATTGTGATCTGATTGTAACCCGAGTACCCATCTAAAAAGCTATATGCCTCCTTGCCTGCCACTCTTTCAAGCACATGTTCAGAATATGGCAAGGGGTAATGATCCCTTCTGGTGGCTGCATTAACCTTTTTGAGATCAACGCACACTCTGAGTTTCCCATTTTTCTTTGGCACGATGACTATCGGAGAAACCCATTCTGAGTGCTCAATTGGGTATATGAATCCACATTTTACCAGCTTTTCAATTTCCTCTTGTACAATCTTTGCGTACTTAGGATTCATTGGGTAGGGACGTTGCTGGACTGGTTTAGCGGTGCTAATCATTGGAATCGTGTGTTGCACCACCGAGGGTGGAACACCCTTCATATCATGATATGTCCAAGCAAATATGTCCTTGAATTCTTTAAGAAGCTTCGTAAGTGCAGCTTCTTCCGCCTTGGTGAGGTCTTGAGCAATAAAAACTGGTTTAGACTCCTCACCCGGATCTGCTAAGTCTATCTCCTTAACTACCGCAGGGCCATCGTAGACACCGCTACTCCCATTGGTAGGCGTTCGTTGGGCTTTTGTGTAGACCATTTTACGTTCCCCTGTGGTGAATGATTTGAAATGCTCGGGTGCGGGGTGTAAGTCTACTGGTTCTTGTTGTGCCCGGTTTTTTTCTTTTAATTCCGCCTCTTTTTGTTGTTGAGCCAACTCTTGGTTTTGTCGCCTTCTTGCAGTACGACTTAGTTTTGGCTTCTCTTCGATTTCTAATTGGGCGACGTCATGAGGTTGCGGAATACACCACATGACACTTTGGAGGTATTGTCCCCAATTATCCGCTATCTTCCGATGAGCATCAATGGCTCCTACATAACTAAGCCATTCTGCAGTGGATCTTTCCTTGTTTATTGCAGTGCGTACATTGGCTCGATAGCGTTGACGCTTATGTCTCGTTTTCTTCTTACCAAGTTTCTGATTTTTGTTTTTATCAGATTCGGACTCACTTGGTCGATCTTCACTTTCGGATGAACTGCAGGAGGTCACCGTCCTAGGCCCTGAGCACATTGCTTCCACATTTGGGTGAATATTTGATTCATCCCTCCCATCAGGCTCAGAGTCAGTTTCTTCTTGAGATTCATACTCAGAGTTGCATTGGTCTGAGTCTTCACTACTGTCAGTGTCAGTGGAGTTCGCCACTTTCTTGCCATCAGGAGTCAAGTGCATAACACCTATCATGTTTATTGGCACTAACGGTGGCATATCTTGCCCCTCAGGTGTTACCCAACTTGTGCCTCTATTTCCCCATGTGTCTATGGTTGCCGCTAGGTGTACCCAATCCACGTTATCCGACTCAGTCATACCCGGTAGGACATCCATATAAGGAGAATCTTTCCCATCATCAGTCTCTTTTTTGCATGTATAGCAATACCTTAATGGGGCGGAGTGAATAGTGGTATCCGATCGATTATCAATGATAACCTTGCTTCCTAAAGGATGTGCACGACCATTCTCAAGATCAACTCGAATGACAGAGTCCTGGAATTGTAGGTAGACATGGTTTTTCGACCAGTCATGTACCATTTGTGCTTCCCTCATGAAAGGACGTCCTAAGATCATTTGATATGACATAGGATGCTTGGAGAAATCCATTACAATGAAGGTATGTTTTACCTTGTATCCCAGGACCTTGATCTTGAGGTCCCTTAACATTCCAATAGGTTTAGCTATGGTTCCGTTTGCCATCTTAACCACTATGTTTGTGACTTCGAGGTGAGGCCTTCCCATAGATTTCCAACAGTTTTTAGTCACAATGCTCACTCCAGCACCACCATCAAGGATTCCCTTTAGAGTTAATCCCTTGGTAGTAATGGGGAGGGTGGCATTAGATTCGTCACCTTCAAAGTACTGTCCCAACTTGTTCACAGGTATTTCCACGACCGAATCTTCATCAAAGTTGGGTTGTAGATCCCAATGCTCCCCTTCACCTTGAAGCGTGTCGGGTCTATCCATATTTGCAAATTGTGGTAGCCCCGCCTTTAGTTCTCCATTGAGAAATGCCCGAAGAGCTAAGAATAGCTCAGGATCTCCGTATAATTTGGATATGATCGTGGTTCTGATCTCAGAGGACATGAAATCCATTAGCTTAGATACATTCAACGGTACTTTTCGAGACATCGCCCCTTGACTAGGGACTGGTGAAGATGGAATCACTTCCTCTTCGATGGGGTCAGGCATTCCCTCACTAAACATTCTTTCAAGCAAAAAGGGTGTTTGCCCACTTCCTGATGTTCTATCCTCACTTTCTTCTCGAATGATACTCGGTATAGCTAACGGTTTATGGTTCCTGTGAGGTTGAACTTGCGTAGGAAACACTGTGTCTGGAATTTTGATTTTTCTCGGGTTTGGCTCCAGTTCTCTTTGTGTTTCTTCCACCAAACCCCTTAAGTGTTGCACTTGTTCAATCTCCTCAACTGGGTTTGGGTAAGTTCCAATCTTTTTCTTGAGGGTTTTTGGCCCACGTGGCTTGTCTTGGGGAGTCTCAGTCAGTTTGGGTGGTCGAGAGGGCATAAACTGACTTGGTTGTGGGGCCGAGGAAGTTTCCTTCTGTTTCCCCTTATTTATGTACTCACTTGATTCTCCTTCGTTGAGCTCCCGAGTGGGTTCCTCCCTTAAGGTAGTGGCTTTGGTCCCCATGGTTTCTATTGAATCAGAATCGTCTTCAGGATCATTCATATACACGGGGTCGTCTCCTGTCCCTATGTTGGTCTTTGAACTGGGCTTGGAGCTCGTGGCATTAAGCGATCTCTTTCGTCGTGTTTTCTTTTTCTTTGCCTGAGCGATTGATGCAGTATCCCTCTCTTCAAGAATGTAGTTTTGATTTTGAAGCATTGACCGTGTAACTACATTCACGGGTACAATGGGTGTGGTTCCTCGTGCTTGGTTGGTGACCTCAACCAAATTCAATGGCGTAATCTTGGGTGCATTAGGATTATGTGGACATTGAGCGATCAAATGATCTATGCCACAACGATTACATGTAAGTACCGACATTCCTGATGTGCTCCCTTGATTTGGTTGCATCTGAGTAGCGATCTTCTGTAGCCTATTAGGGCACTCCGCTATACGATGCGGTCCACCACACTCGTAACATTGAAGAGGTGGTCTCCTTGCTAAGGTATTAAGGTTTTGCCCTCTTGTGGCGAGAGCAGCCGCTTGATATACAGGCTTAACTTGCCCGAAATGATCCTCCATGTAGTACTGGGGAATCATTTCAAACGTATCAATCCCGTATGGAGCAGTGGGGTCTATCTCCTCTTCATAATCCCCACACGCACTATGTGACTCACAACCCATCTGGTTTATTGGGGTAATCCTTGGATGTGGAGGTTGTGGTCCTAACACTGGCGGTGGTAACGGCACAGACTGGACTACATTCGGATTCCTTGGAACTATGTGCTGTGACGGTTGCTCGATAGGTTGTGCAGGCATTAGCGCGGGTACTTGAGGTGTGTTTGACCAAGCTAGTGGTGCCTGATTTGCCAACATTCGCTTAAGTGTTAGGCAATCTTTAGATTGATGGCCATACTTACCACATGCATTGCAATTCCCATTGAACTTGACTCTGAATGTGGGACATTCACTCGTGCTATGTGGTCCTAAGCACACCGAACACCATTGTTGCTCTCTTCTTGGGTACATATGGCTATTCTGAGGAGCTCGATTACCCCTAAAGTATTCTTGGAGAGCCTTAGTAAGGTCGGTCACAGACATTTCAGATATCTTGGGCTCCTTGGCAATAGGTTTTACCGTCATTGGCTCGTGCCCAGATACTTGCGAACTAACGGATTTTGTTTCCGAAGACACCTTTTTACCTGCAATCATCAAGTTGTCTTCTAACTGGATTGCATTGGCAGTGACTGCTTCCCACGTTGTAAGACCTCTAATGACTAGGCCATTGTAAATGTCCTCGTGGCGCAATCCTCGGATGAATCTATCGAGGAGTTGGTTGTTATTGAAGCGTTCATCGGGAGTGCAACGAGAATTTAGATGCTTCAATCGACTTATAAAGTCTCTCACTGACTCCCCTTCCTCGCGTTCAGCTTTTTGGAGTTGAGATGCTACTCCCCAAAGCACACCCTCACGTATGTATTCTTTCAAGAACAATCTCTTGAGAGTGGGGTAGTGAGTGCGCTCTTCAACCCTTAAGGTTCGATACCAATCTCCGGCCTTCCCACTCAAGGTTAAGCCTAGGGCTTTACACTTATGCAGCTCATTGTGCTCTTCTAAGGAATCACACACGTGTTCAAAGACTTCAATGTGCTTCCTAACATCCTCGTTACCACTGAAGTTTTGAGTGAGCTTAGCCACTTGTACTGCCTTGCTTCTAGGTTCTCTCTCAGGCATGCCCCGCATGTTTTCCGCAATGGATCGTCCGATCGTCTGAGCAAACGCTGCGAGATCACCTAAGTGAGCAGGCATAGTTGGTGGAGGCACTTCTGGGATAGCCTGGCTGATATGAGTTGTCGTTGGTCTGAGTAAGTTGGCAAATGACGTAGGATATGATATGTGACTAGGCCTAGCTCCCCTTGGATAATGGTTATGATAAGGCGGTCGTGGAGCATACGCCATTGGCATACTAAGAGGCGTAGGAGCTACCTGAACATGAGTAGCGATAGGTACATAGGGTCGATAGGCACTGGCACGCACTGTTGTAGGTACTGTTCCACTAGGTAGTGGTGTCGTACTAACTACAGCGGTAACAGGTGCACTTTCAGCTATGCTCATCATTGGGGTAGGCATTGCGGATTCCCTAATGGAAAGTTGAGCCAA
The DNA here is from genome assembly GCF_041138505.1 of Cibotium barometz. Lineage (NCBI taxonomy): Eukaryota > Viridiplantae > Streptophyta > Polypodiopsida > Cyatheales > Cibotiaceae > Cibotium > Cibotium barometz. The sequence continues at coordinate 48,457,468 of NC_141068.1, forward strand.
GGTTGGAAAGCTAAAGTTACTGCTCGTGGGCTCAACCTGCCTTGAGACTCCAGGCGAAACAACATACGAAGGGTCTATGGGACTCACCGAGGGAGTCTCCAATTGTGATAGGGTTGGTTGTTTGGCCTTGCCCGTATCCAAAAACCTCATAGGGCCAGTGGAAACTAGGTTCACTCCCCTATTTTGCCTCTCAATTTGGATAATTCTATGAATCACCTCACATATCATGTGTTGTTGCTCCTCTAGATTAGTGGCGCTAGATGTAGATCGTAGGACTTCTAACCAACCTACATGGTATGTGTAACCTGTGTATAGGTCAGTTAGAGTCTCTGTGTGTAGATCATATTCCCAATTTTCATTGAGAAATATCCCATCTAGACTTGGTGTGCCAAATGGTTCTCTTGAAGTGGACGCAATGTCACTTCTTATGGAGTGGCTTCTAGGGACCTCTACTTTAGGAAGAGCATCGGAATGTGGTAGCTCAGTAGGGCCCTCATTAAACGAGGTAGGTAGAATATCCACATGGACACTCTTTGGGAGGGTAGGGTCCACATAAGATGTGAATGGCGAATCTACTACCCCTCCTTCCTCATTTACTTCGCTTGTCGCATGTTCAGAGCGTGTAGCTCTACTAAAGGTCTCTATTAGACGACTAAACATGCTAGATCCGGGTTGTGGGGCCCACACTGGCATGTTTTGGCTTGTCTCCTCAGGGTTCTTGGTAGGGTGTCCTTCCATGGCTTCTGAGTCAGAGGACGAGTCACTATCCACTATTCGTGGATCTTGGGTTGCACTCCCTTGGGTTCCAGCCGAAGGCCAAGATGCCAACGTGGAGGGATGGTGTGAGCCTGTGTAAACTGAAACGCTTTCTAGTGGCTCAAACTCCAGCACCCGACCAGAGCGTAGATGCATGTGACGTGGGTACCCTACGTGCGTTGGTAACTACCCTTGAAACTCACACAAGTGGTTTCTTAGGTGTTTCGCACCCCCTCTTTACTTGTTTTTAGATTGTTTTTAACCCGTTTTTGACTCGTTTTTGACCCCCTTACTCACGGTCGAACTTGGACTAGGGCGTGTGATAGCTCGAAACGAGCGTATCGTTCAAAGGGTCCTAGTGTGCTTTACAGCACCGTGTTCGCCTATCTAGAGCTCTTGTAGTCCTCAAAATAGTCCGTTTCCTTTGGGGGGAAGGGGCAAAAGCCTATTTGCTTGTGGAGGAAAGGGTGAGGGCTTTATCCCACATGCTCACTTTACTCCTTGGGGAGTGGGCTACATATAGGGCACGACTTCCCATAAGCTCTCACTTGAGAGAAAGCTATGGAGGCTCACTCTCCTATATATATATATCAAAAGACCGAGACCGAGACCGAGACCGAGGCCGGGGTCGTGGGTCAATTGGGGTTCTTTCTTTTCAAAAAATTTTTCTCCAATTAGAAAATCTTTCCTCTCTTCCTCTCCACACGTTTGGTTCTTTCTTTAAAAATAAATTTTAATTTTTTTGTTTTTTATTTTTTGTATTTTTTTTAATTTTATTTTCTATTTTTTTTTTTTCTGAGATAAGTTCTCTAGGGTTTCTAGCCTTGGCCGCGGCGCAGTTCGCACACACAGCACAGATCTGGGGATTCAGAAACCCCCTCACACGCAGAAAACCAGATAACCGATCGTGCGCCCACACGCGGGGCGGAAAATTAACAAAAGAAACAGAAATGCAGAAGACAAATTGCAGAAACAGAGATTGCAACCACTGAAACACCTCAACAGCAAACACACAGTCGCTTTCCTACAGTGTAGATTAAACTTCACGCAGCAGCCGAGCTGCAAACTGGAGCTTGGTGCAGGGCAACTCCCCGGCAGCGGCGCCAAAAATGTGCGCTTTTGCCGCACAGGTCGTAGCTGGGGACTTGCCGGACACCGTATGCGAGCCACGAATGGCTGCAAGCATACAACCAGGGAAGGAAGCTCAAACAGAATGCCAAAGGGTGTGTCACTCACCGCTCAACCGCTGCCTTGAAGGATTCCCGCGTCGCAGCCGTGAAGAAGGAGCCGCCGTCGCCGCTCTACCGCCTCTCCGCCGCCGTGCCGCTACACAGTGCTCGATCGCTCTCTCACTCTCTCTCTCTCTCACACACACACGCAGGAGAAGGAAACCAAAGAGATAAGGCAAGAGCACTCTTGTATTCACAACACATGAGAATGAGGATTTTAGGGTTACATTTGACTCTTATAGGTGACTTGGCCGTTCACACTTGGGCGCCCATACATGGCCGGCCGATCCTAACCCTAACCCTGCTGATATTCAAGGTGCGCCTCTCATCGGCGATCACCCAATCCCTTTATCCTTAACATATGGTGCCGACAAGCCCGGCCCATGACTCAGAATATTTAAATTAATGACGTAAAACATAATACGTCTCAATGTCCGCCATGGGTTAACAATTTGATACGTCAACTAGGAAACTTTTGATATTAACTAGATTATCACACTATCTTTAGCACCCTCCTTAATGAAAACTTTGCAAACTTATATCTACACCCCCAAACACTCAGGGTCCTCTCAAGATTAGAGGAGACTTCATATTCTCATTTGAGCAGATGTTCAATGTCGAGGAGGTCTCTCTCCTCATGTGTGCGCCTTTGGTACCCTTATCTTTGCAAGCCTTTGGTCATTGATCTTGCTTGATCCTTAGTCTTGAGACCCTCTTAGGAGATTCTTGTCTTTGCATTTTTCTTGAGTGTTAACACATTCACATTGTTATATGCACAACTAGATGGTTTGTCTTTACCTTGAAAATCTCTTGAAGATTTGCACTTGACAATGCTAGGTGGTCACTACCTTCTCAGCAAAAATTGTTTTGAGGGTTATGGTGCTTGCTCATGACAATGAGCTTATTGAGGTATTTGCATTGCATTTGGGACCTAACAGTCCATTGAAGCAATGTATGGACAATGTAGGTAGGCTTGATCATGGTCAGCCCAGTCAGCACAGAGCAGACGCACTTTGCTAGAGATTTCCCTTAGGATAGGGGTCGTAAGAGAGGGAACAAGTGCACCTCTCAAGAAACATAGACTAAGGCTCCGTCTTAGCTAGCGTTCTACTCTACGAGTGGCCAATCATCTCTCATGGTGGCTACCCTCCTGGTGAGAATGATGGGACATAGGATCATGCATCACCCACACATGATGTACATGCTTTTAAAGTTTGAAGGTGGATCGTAAAGTATCCTAAGACAATTACACCACAACAAGAGATTGTTAAGAATAAGCATTATATATATTATGTGAGAAGCCCACCCACTCAAATTTCTAGTTGCGGGAAATCCTATAATTGTTTTTGTGCCCTTCTAGTTGTAAGTCCTTTGCATATAGTAGTTTACCTTACTCCCCATTCTCTTACACTACTTGAAGTGCAATATGGAAACAATCCCACTAGCAAACTAATAATGATACAATTAATTAAGTCCAATGTAGGTGACAAACATCCTCTTTGATGGATTATTTGGGAGTCGAAGGATGCAGTGTACAATTAATTAAGTCCAATGTAGGTGACAAACATCCTCTATGATGGACTCATCCCTATGATGGATTATTTGCAAAGTTGAAGGATTCAGTGTACAATTAATTAAGTCCAATCAATATAGGTGACAAACAGCCTCTATGATGGATTCATCACTATGACGGATATTCTACAAAAGAAGGAAAAGATTTCTAGGATTCAAATGTGATGTGGAAACAATCCCACTAGAAAACTAAGAATGAATTCTTTCGAAATTAATTTCAGACAAACAACCTCTAAGATAGGTTCATCACTATGATGGATATTCTACAGTAGAAGGAAGAGCTTTCTAGGATTAAAAAAGAGGTTATGGAAAAATAGAGAAGAAAAGAGAGGATAAATTGTGTATACCGATGGGGGTGGAAGAAGCCCCATTTTGTAGATGCTTGCAATATTGAAAGATATGACTATAAGGAGAGGCCCCTCCTTAATTTCAAGGATGTCTCCTCATGTTACACACATCAAGCCTTCCTATTTAAGAGCGGAGTACTAAGAGGTACCAAGATTTATGTTAGGGATGACATTAATCCTTTGCATGTAGACCAAAGGAACCTTGGAATGGTGTAGGTACATGAGGCAAGTAGAATATGGAAATGGGCCACTTACCGCAATAATAGAGTCATCTTCATAGAATTACACCCTAAATAGGGGCGTAGGATCTATGAGACCGCATCAAATGCCGAAGCAACCACCTAGAACATAAATAATACTTTGTGGTCAAATCAATTGGGTATGCGAAGACTTTCTCGAGGAGAGATTTTTCTTTACACAAGAACACACTAGAGCTCGCAGGATTTGCCATAAACCACTGGCTATAGCCGGGTGGGAGTTAGTGCTCTATTTAGACCACACCTTTTCAACATTGTCATGGGTGATTAGAGATATAACGAGGCTAAGTACATGTGGTCTATTTAGACCACATGTAGCTCTATTTAGACCATACCTTTTCAACATTGTCATGGGTGATTAGAGATATAATGAGGCTAAGTACATGTGGATGAGAATTTCTTCTAAAAGTGGTCGACATTGCAAAATGTGACTTTCCACCACAGTATGATAAGTTTGAGGACATGTTACTTTCACCTCATTTTCTTGGTATCTCCAATTTCAGTCTATCTCACTACGCTTGGAGCTACACATGGGCTCATTACATTTAAAGGCATGGCTAGATGGCCCTCTTCAAGCAGTCTCATCTACTTCCAACATGGTGGAGGCTCACAACCATGATTTCATTATCCCCCCCTCAAGCCTGAAACTTGAAGGCTGCAATGGGCATCAAAGCCATTTTAGTCTTCAAGTGAAAGCTACCACTAAAAAAAGCTTGCACAAGTAAAGGCCATAAAAGCAAATTCTCCTTAATAGATGCCTTGAAATGATGGCCAAGATAGTGAAGGAATAGCACGGATGGAAGCATAAACAGTAAACATATGACAGAGTGCAAAGGAGATAGAGAGAGTTGGACAATATCACCTTTTATAACAGAAGTGAAGCTTTACAATGGCGATGGCCAGCAACTCGATGTTGAAATATATGCGAGTGAATAATGGGAAACTCCTTATATAGTGCATGAGAAACTCCTTATATAGTGAATAATGGGAAACTCCTTATATAGTGAATAATGGGAAACTCCTTATATAGTGCATGAGTGATCTGGCTGACTGCTCACAAGACAAATAAATAGGAGAAATACAATAAAATACCTAGATAAATGGTAAAGCCCCATAGCACTGCGATGCACAATTCTAACACCCCCTCTGCAGCTCATAGTGTGCAAGAGTTGGAAGAAGATAAGTCAATGAAGATGCAATCATGGACCCTCCAGCATCGCGAATACTGGAATCACCTCGGAGAGAGCATCCACCAACATGTTTCCTCGAAACAAGATGCCACCACAAGGAACTTTGCTTGGCCACAAATTCCCAAACAAGTGTGCAACGAACTCCAAAAATAGATGATGAGCTGCTAGACACACCGTGCCCATAATCCCCAACAATGGTGGATGGAACACATCACGTCCCAAAAGCCTCGAACAATGAACTTGGAACAGATCCAATTCATAATCTCTATTGTACCAAAGATAACCATGTCTTGCCAAATGTCTAATGCTTGGAACTCCGAATCACAGTCCCCATGCATCAGTAGTAGGTGGAGCTGTAATCAACCCCCTCTCCCGCCCCCAAAAGCCTCTTCTGGTTGGAAGCACATGGGGGGGAACTACATGTGTACTAGAGAAGCACACCATCTGGGGTCTCCTGAGCCGGAAGTGCCTTGGGAGCCCTAGAAGTGGTACTAGAATTTGCATCACTATCATGTGTCGTGTCTTTGCATTTTCCTTGAGATAAAGCCTTGCCCTTGGTCATGTACTTCTTCTTGGACAAAAAATACTTGGACAGATGTCCTCTTTTCCCGCAAGAGAGACAACGACTCCGACCTTTCTTCTGAACTGAGGAAAGTGCCTGGTAAAAACTGTTGACACCTTCAACTTACCCTGTGAGATGAGAACGGAATCCTCCTCCAAAAGTAGGGAGCTAAGATCATCAAAATCCAACTCAGTTGATGTGACCTAGCACCGTAAAGATCGAGAAATAACATCATAGTCCGGAGGAAGCTTGGTGAGGATAAGAGCAGTCAACTGAGAAGAGGATAAAGCAGCACCCATAGACGGTAACTAGTCATGGATTACCTTGGCCTTAATGAGAAAAGACTGCATCAAATTTTTCTCTAGAAATAACAAGCGTAGAGCTGCCCCTGCAAGGTAACTGCCGTCATCGATGAATCTCGTGCAAAGAGATCCTCTGATTTTGACCATACCTGATGAGCACTGGTGAGAGTTTGCACTACTGGTGAGACCTCCTCGGTTATGGTCCGCACAAGCACAGAATGCGCCTTCGAGTCCTGATTCTCTCAGTCTTGTAATTCCATAGCAAACTCATGCTCGTGATCTTGAGTCCACCGCCTAGAGTTTTGACGACACTCAGGCTTCCTTTCAGTGCCCTGAACAATGTCCCACAAACCCTTGTGGATGAACCAAAACCGCATCTGAAGCTTCCAATGAGCGTAGTCGGGTCCTTTCAACTTGTCATCCTTGTTCGTATACGGGGGAGCCATATCCATAGCAACATAGAACAAATCTCAGCTCTCAAACACTTCTCTCAAGTGCTTTCCAACGAAGTGAGTCACCAAGAACAATCATCCCCCTCTCAAATCTGAGAGAGAAAGAGGCTAGACAGCAACAAAACAATCCAAGATCCATTGGGAACCTCCTACCGGAAGGGCAGGGGCTTGTGGAGGAAGAAGACAATGTAGGGCCACTTGTCTGGCAGCACCAAATGCAAAGAACTCACCAAAAAATAGATGCCGGTGCAGAAAACACAGCCATAACTACACCTTTTGCCTCTGTAGAAGAAAATGCAGCCAAGGGAACTGGCCAGCTTGCCTCTGTGTAGGAGAAAACGCGGCCACCAAAACTGGGCTACTGCACAGCAAACTCTGGCGGCTCGTTGGACTTGAAAACGCTGCAGTGTTGGGGAAACGCAACCACTATTGTCACAGATCTGCAGTCGGGAGAGATGTGGAGAAAAACACACATCAAAGGGAGGGAAAGGTGCGCAGATTTGCAGAGTTTGGAGTAGCCTAGACCTAAGCATATGATACCATGAAAGAGATAGCACAGGCGAAAGCATAAACAATAAACATATGAGAGAGTGCAAAGGAGATAGAGAGAGCTGGACAAGTCACCTTTTATAACAGTAGTGAAGCTTTACAATGGCAATGGCCAGCAATTGGATGTTGAAATATGTGCAAGTGAATTGGATAAAGGAGTGAATTATGGGGAACTCCTTATATAGTGCCTGAGTGAGCTAGCCAACTGCCTCTAAACAACCACCTCGCTGGACCTGAAAACGCAGCACTGTTGGGGAAACGCAACCACTATTGTCACAAATCTGCAGTCGGGAGAGATGTGGAGAAAAACACACATCAAAAGGAGGGAAAGGTGCGCAGATTTGCAGAGTTTGGAGTAGCCTAGACCTAAGCGTATGATACCATGAAGGAGATAGCACAGGCGAAAGTATAAACAATAAACATATGAGAGAGTGCAAAGGAGATAGAGTTGGACATGATCACCTTTTATAACAGCAATGAAGCTTCACAATGGCAATGGCCAGCAATTGGATGTTGAAATATGTGCAAGTGAATTGGATGAAGGAGTGAATAATGGGGAACTCCTTATATAGTGCATGAGTGAGCTGGCCAACTGCCTCTAGGGCTAGCCGACTGCTCATCACAGGATAAATAAAATACCCAGATAAATGGTAAAGCCCCAGATTACTGAGATGCACAATTCTAACAGATAGCACCTAGGCCTTCAATTTTGAAAATTTTGAACGGTAGGGTAGGGTTGCAAATTCTACCCCCCCCCCCCCCCCCCAAGCCCCCAATGTGGTGCCTCCCATACCTCAATCATAGAGTCACAACCATTGATTACAAAGGCCCCCAACCAGAGCAACAACAACACCAACCAAACCCAACACAACTTACATGCACACATGATCCTTCAACCCCACACATACATGGTGTGCCAGTACTGTGATCCCTTCTTAGAGTTAGATGCACTAGATCTTAAGAGGCCTCATTCCTCCACCCGACAACTGCAGCAGCAGATCCAAGATATCCATCAACAACTTCCAGGATATCCTTTGACAACATGGTGAGCTCCCATCACATAGGGGATATGTGGGATATGTTACGACTGCTAGCACGCACTCTATTCTAGAGAAGGATGGTATCATTGTATGGACATGTAGCATCACATTGATAATAGCTCATGTAACTAGTTTCATACTCATTTTTTCCATGATTCATGTTTCTTCATGGATACATTGTACTACCTTTTTCGTCTCAATAACCCCTCTCTCTCTCTCTCTCTCTCTCTCTCTCTCTCTCTCTTTGGATCTTTCGAAGACATCATTAGTGTGCGAGCACGATCCCTTGTGAGCCACACCCCCCAAATCTCTATGGGCTCACCCCTCTACCCATCAAGTGCAAATCAATACTATCCTTCAATGACATAAAAATGATGTGGCTGTTTTGCCCTCTCTTATCATATCATTGTATGACAACATTGTCATCGAGTACCATTACATAAATACATTAGATTACGTAGCTGGTTTCATACACTTTTATTTTTCTATGGTTCGATATTCATCATGGATAGATTGTACTACCTTATTTGGTCTCAAAGACCATCTCGGCCTTTTGAAGACAATCTGTCTCTCTTGAGACTCAAAACAAAGAACCTAAATTTTTCATAGACTTGTGTTATGAAGGGTTCATTTTTTGATGCATCGCTTGATGGCCATCTTCAACTAGGAAACACATGAAGAGTGTAATCTTTTTTCTACTTAGCATCGAAATATTATCACGTGTGCCCTCCTTACACATATCAATGGAATCTCTCCTTGATTTTAAAGATAAGCATATTAGCTTTATATGAAGTTGAAGGGGTGGGAGGTTGTTGTTCTAGTTTTACTTTTTTGATAAGCATATTAGCTTTATATGAAGTTGAAGGGGTGGGAGGTTGCTGTTCTAGTTTTACTTTTTTTTTTTTGTGGGCAACTCATAGACGACTGATATATCTAGTTTTGTTTAAGCCTTCCATGTGCGTTTGCTGCTTACTTCTAAGGTAAAGAAAGGTAGTGCAAGCTATGTTAAAAATTATTTGTAGTCTTATGTGTAATTTGTGGTGATCTTGCGCTAGTTTAGTATTCATCATGGATACATTGTACTACATTTTTAGTCTCCTAGACCCGTGGGTGTTTTGAAGAGACTATAATCTCTCCCTCTCTCTCTCTCTCTCTCTCTCTCACACACACACACACACACTCTCATTCCAGGGATGCCTTCATGAAAAGAAACCTTCTTCTGTTTTTGCTCTGGACAAGGTGTAATGTCCAATTCAGATTACAAAACATACTAAGTATGTTCATTCACCGAAAAAAGTAATATTTTCTACCAGAATTGTTCTTATTAATTTTTCAACCAAAAAGAAGCCAACTATTTCTTTTACAATCCTGAGCATCCAAAGGTGACAGGTTCCTTCGCATGGAATGAGCTTTGCATGCCAACACTTTCTTTTACAATCCTGAGCATCCATATTCACTCCGTAATCTACAACCTATGATTTCACTGGTGACAAGTTCCTTGGTATGGAATGAGCTTTGCAGGCCAGTTCTTACCATGTTGCCAGTTTGGATAGCCACATCAGTCTGGCAGAGCTGCATTTCATGCACGTCTGCCACTCTTCTCTCTTACATATGAACCTGGAACACTGATTCGAGATTGCATTTGTTGACATCACAAAGAAGCTGGTGTCTGATAATTTTGCTACTCTAGATTCAATTATCCTTTCTGCAGAATCCATTGAGATGCACTGGACTGGATAATGTTATGCCTCACTGAGTAATGAATAACAAAGGCTTTTTCAATGGACAGTTGTAGAAGATAATACCAGTTAAAAATGGAATCCGACACAGCAGAGAACATCGAATTCATCAATTCACCTTGTTGGCAAAGAACAGATACGGCACAGCCAATTGCAAGAGGTGGCTCAAAGTTCTTTCTTCATAAGGACTTAACATCAGTATCCAGCCAAGAGGCCTAATGTAATGATCTGTGTCTCTGCACAATCGTACAAAAGAGAGTAGCACTTCAGCAGGAAGACAAGGCAGACATGCCTAAATAGGAATGTTGCTTAAGCCATCAACCAGGTAGACTTAAAGATCTCAAGGATCCCCACTGAAACTGCATGAATATTCGAACGGTCAGAAACTGCCAAATGACTGTAGGTTGATAACTGCAACATGCTAAGCATCTCAAGACCCTCCACCTAAGGCCATTTGAATCCGCTCTCGAAGGTCTGCAACCACCTGCACCCTCCACCAAGGCACCGGATGTCGCGAATCGATCAGCATGCTAGAGCTAAATCTTCATATGTGGAAACAAAAACTAAAGCAACAAAAACCAAACTGTTGTTCACCCCTTCAGAAGCTTTAGCCCATTTATTGACTTTATCTGCAGCAGCCTTCAAATGTGAAAAGCTGCCAGAGCTCAAATTGGATGAGTAAACAGAACTTCCCGAGGCTTCTGCAACCCACAAGCAGTTCCTTTCATCCCGGCGTCGCTTTATGAGATTGCAATAGCCAAGCTTCAGCCAGACAAAATGATACCAATGTGAACGACTCTACAAACCAGTATTTAGCTGTGGCAAAACCCAAATGCATGAGGCAGGTATACTTACAATGCAACCTTCAAGGGACCTCTCTACAGGCAAAAATGCATCACTTGAGGTTGATAAATCTATCGCAAGAAGAGACGTGATCTCTTCAGAATCATTAGAAAACTCTTCTTCCATGGAGCCATCAGAAGCAAATAACCATTGTCTTTGGTGCAGGCCACATGCATAAGGTTTTCCCACGTGCACCACCAAGACTGCTACATCAAATTCGCTGGGGAAATGAAGTGGAAAAATGAGGCTCATCTTGCCATGATGCATCATCAGCTCTAACACGACATCAGTATGTTTTTTTTTTTTAAGGGGGGGTCTATATTGGCTTACCTGCTAAAGGGAATTGTCCCTAATGATGAAATTCCAAGTGCCTGACGAGGAGAAAAGGAAGAAAATCTGTAAAACCAAAACTCCACGTGAGCATGAAAGCACTGCTATAGCATCAGGGGTTTACTCAAAGGGTAACTATATCAAGCAAGGGTATCAAAAATAGGGAATTTCTTTTGCCTCTGAATGCACGTGATATGCAAGGTTTCAAAATAGAGAACCCCCTCGAGGCTCTACTTCACATAGTTCCAGCAATATCAAAATACTAAATGCCAAGGACAACTATTCAGAGTTTTTTCTTAAATCCAGAAAAGAGACTTATATTAAGTAAAATAAAATCATACAAAGGGAGATCATGGATTTTCTAGAGATGCACAGATAAAATGCAGCAGATATGCGCAGACAGAATGCCCCCGATTGGTTGAGATCTCCCTACCTTTTGGCTTGAGATCTCCCTTTGTATGATTTTATATTACTTAATAGAAGCCTGTTTTCTGGGGAGGGAAGGGGCGGGGAGGGTGAGGGCGAGGGCGAGGGCGAGAGAACGCAACAGATTTATGCGAGTGGAAACATGGTATTTTCTTATCCTCCATTCCTATGGGGCTTTTTTATGTAAGCATAGTGCCCCCAATTACTATTGGATTCGAACCAATGACTTTCGCTGTATGAAAGCGATACTCTATATCTCAGGGGGGTGCACTACTAAAAAACCCTATGTATCACGTGCGTTCAAGGGGTATTTAAAAAACCCTAGACCGGTGAATTTCTCATGAATAGAATAATCCCTTTTTCTTTATAGACTTGCGTGTTTTTTTTCCAAATCAATTAATAAAAACCTTTTGTAAATGTATTTTTGTAAATTTACCTTAAAATTTTGAATTAAAAAACCGCTTCGTTTGAACTCACGTAGTACACCTACATATTTTTAGGTGAACCCCCCAAGTACTCTATCCCCTGGGTTAAGTTAGGTAGGATCACTCCTCAATCTGCCCAAGAGCTGGGATATAGATACCCAGATCCTCTGTGCTCCTTCACCCTCCATAAGTAATGATACGCTCTGCCTTGGATGGAGCTGAGCATCTAGGACAAGAGAGGTCCACACCAAAAATAGATCTCCGCTGGTTGGTAGACAACCACCGTGTAGAAACAACCAGAAGAAATAGGATACTTGGCTCCTCACGTAAGTGTCATAGTTTCTCCCAAAATCTCCTGTGAATGGGTGTTGCAATGTCATACACCTCCTAGTGAGGCCTAAGAGTGGGAACTCTTTGGGTCTGTCCAAGCATGAGCAACCTGGCATTACGTAGTGTAGCTGAAGCAAGGTACGCTCCTCATGGGGTTACTCACATCAGTCCATTCCCACTCACCAGGGTCCGAATGTAGATATCTGATAAGCCATCCACCATATAGCCATAGGCACTATGAAGCATGAGTAACCATCACTGGCAAAGGGTCAGTATACCAACGCTTCCGAGAGCGACCCACTACACTCACTTGACAGATCACAAAGCCATGTGTGATCACCTATACATCACATCTCTCCATCAGCCATCCAAACTGAATGGAATAGAAGCCAACAGCCTCTTCCTCCTCCGTTTTGGGAATCCCATCACTTGGGACACGCTTGTCCAAGAAAAAACCCCCAACCACAAGTGGTGATACTCATCTAAGATTCTACCAGTGATCCAGTGGTATAGCTGATTAATCTATGCAATCCATTGACTCCCTCTAAGATGTCTCTCTTAGATCAGCTGGAAGACTTCAAAAATTCTTCCAATCAAGCATTGTCGTTGCACATCTCTCCCAGCCTAGCCACTGCATATATCTTGTTGCACCCAAAGGTTTGCCAAAATATCCGCATACTAGTCCAAGCCCGGATGATGAAGAAAAACGGGTGAGGATGAGGGGTGGTAATCTATGTCAAGAATGTCCTTCACTTTCTCAATGTTGATCTTGTCGACATTCAACTGGCACGGCTCGATGGGATTGCCTCGCTGCTCAAGTAGACGGAGGTTGCAATGGCAAAAGACCAAGCGTTCTGGCTGAGCAGTGGACAATCTGTTCCTCTTCTTTGTATGAAAGAGGGCCCCATGTGCTCCAGTTCCTCTCACAATGACCGGAGCTACAATCCTATGAGAGAATCCGCAATACAAGGCGTTTCTGTCATGAAGAGGACACAACTTTGTAAGTTACCAAGTAGTATTTAGAAACTTTAGATAGCCTACTTCGGAACTTCCGCTTCAATGTTCACAAAGTAGTGAAGTACTTACCAGAGTAGGAGTGTGTGTTCCATATTTCTCCCACTAGGAGACTAGCCGAGGCTCTCTCTCAAAGTTTTGCAGTTTCTCTCCCAAAAGGAAAACTCCCATTGTGAAACACTAGAAGCTCATCCTCAAGTTGCCTCAAGAGTGCAAGGTCACCTCCTGTCCATCTCTGGATGTACTCCTGCCAATCCTCTTCCAACTCCTCATTGTTTTACTTCTCCTCATTCCGCCAAAGAGGCTGTAGTATATGGGCAACCGCATGGATTGGTCTATGAAACCAATCCCGTCTACGGTTCCAAACCTCTCTGATGTCCTGGACCCTATCAAAGTCAATTATACGAAGCAATGAGCACCACATGGCACCATGTACGAAATAAATTGAACAAAGCAAGCAACAAATCTATACCTCACAGCAGGTAGCACGGTGTTGTGGTCAAGTGCCTCTCCAATGCCGTCCATGAACTCGTATAAGAGTCCAAGGGTGTTGCCCTCCATATCTAGTATGCAGAGAACACTATAAATGGGCTGAGTTGCCTTCACAAGTGCCTTGGCTTCATCTCACCAACTCTCTCGCATGACTGTGCGCGCAAAAGCCAATGCCTTGGGTTGCTCCCAATCCTCCCATGCCATCCACTCATGTGACACAACTGTGCGCAGTAGTCCCAGTTGGACTCTCACTAGCCTCTCAACCACAATAAACATGTAAGCAAACCTGGTCTTTGAGGGCTTCAACAGCTCCAAATCACTATGGGCACGATACATGGCAAGGACCTTTGGTCTATTGGTGACAAACTTTACCAAGCTCCGAGATGTGTTGAAGATGTCGGAAATCCACCCCACCTTGGTGACATCCTCTATCAAGAGGTCCAAGCTATGGGCTGCACATGGTGTCCACACAATCTGTGGGAACTAATCCTCCAACATTATGCCCATAGACACACAATTTGATCCATTGTCTGTGATCACTTGTACTACATTTTGAGGGCCAATCTCTAAAGACTGGCACAAATGCTTCATCTCGGAGAAAGGGCAAAGACACTGACGCGCGACAGTGATACAAATTCTAGTACCACTTCTAGGGCCCCAAGGGCACTTCCGGCTTAGGAGGACCGAGATGGTGTACTTCTCTAGTACACATGCCGTTTCCCCCATGTGCTTCCAACCAGAGGAGGCTTGTGGGCGGGAGAGGGGGCTGATTACAGCTCTACTTACTGGTGCATGGGAACCGTGATTCGGAGTTCCAAGCATTAGACATCTAGCAAGACATGGTTATCTTTTGGGTAGCAGAGATTATAAACTAGATCTGTTCTGAGTTCATTGTTCGAGGTTTTTGGGACGTGGTGTGTTTTCCCCCATGTGCTTTCAACCATAGGAGGCTTGTGGGCGGGAGAGGGGGCTGATTACAGCTCTACTTACTGGTGCATAGGAACCGTGATTCGGAGTTCCAAGCATTAGACATCTAGCAAGACATGGTTATCTTTTGGGTAGTAGAGATTATAAACTAGATCTGTTCTGAGTTCATTGTTCGAGGTTTTTGGGACGTGATGTGTTTTCCATCCACTATTGGGGATTATGGGCGCAATGTATCCAGCAACTCATTATCTATTCTTGGAGTTCACTGCACACTTGTGTGGGAATTCGTGACCAACAAGCAAAGTTTCTTGCTATTCGTGGTGGCATTTTGTTTCAAGGAAACAAGTTGGTGGGTGCTCCCTCCGAGGTGATTCCAGTATTCGCGGTGCTGGAGGGTCCATGGTTGCATCTTCATTGGCTTATCTTCTTCCGACTCCTACACACTATGAGCTGTAGAGGGGGTGTTAGAATTTATGCATCTCTGTGTTTTTGGGGTTGTACTATTTATTTGGTATTTTATATATTTTTCCTTCATTTATGTGGTCATGGAGCAGTCAGCCAGCCAGCTCTAGGAGCAGCCGACTAGTTCCCAAGTCACTATATAAGGAGTTCCCCCATTTCTCACTATTTCATCCAATCCCTTGCACAAGTTTAACATTCTCTTGCTGGCCAATTGCCATTGTAAAGCTTCAAGTTAATATAAAAGGTGATCTTGTCCACAAGCTCTCTCTACTCTCTCTCGTCTTGTTTATGCTTCCGCTTGTGCATTCTCCAACACCTTTCCCATTTGCATCACATCAACAGCATTTGACATATCAGTCTGCTGTATCAAGAGGCATTGAGAAAGAAAGCATGTGTCTACTTAGTTCCATTGTAGCATGCTTCTATATTGGGTACGTCAGCCCTTGCTGGTGGCTGTGAAGAGAGAGCTATCAAGAGTGGGAAGAGGAGCTCAAGGAGGCCGCTTGGGCAGAGACAATGGAAGAAGAAAGTGTGGTGGCCAAAGAGGAGGACGCAAAAGCCTGCCCGGTTCCTTGGATTTACAGAAGAGCAAAGGTTGCAGCACACTACATGAGCCTTCACTGTTTTCATGAGATCGTGTTGGCTGCTGCAGTGTTTTCCAGACGACAACACCACCTCTTGGGTGTGTTTCCATGTCTACAATTATGCAGTGTTTTCCAGATGACACCACCTCTTGGGTGTGTTTCCGTGTCTACATGTATGCAGCTTTCCATTCATGTGTATAAGGTTTTGCTAGTTGTAAAGGATATGCATTAATTCCAAAGTCAAGCATTGTTGTATGAGAAGGTTGTAGGAACCACTGAGTGTGCAGTGCAGTAGGTTAGGAGCCAAGGGGGCGGAGGGTTAGACCCACCTTTGGTGCATTAGGGAGAAGATGACTTGGTAGCATGAGTACTCAAGTCTGTCTCCACCCTTCTCATGCGTATATGATTGATAATTGTTATCTTTGTAATTGGGTTAGTGAATACCAAGGTGGAAATACGAGTGCGGTGTTTCCAGTTTCTTCACCAAGATGGTGAAGTCTTATCTATAGCAGGGTCAAATGGCCGCTGCATCGAGTTGGCATTTGGATTATTATTTTATTTTTTTATTTTTTTTTGGAAAAACGATCCTTCTATTAGTTAATGAGAAAACGCCATAAGGCTACAAAGCTCACCTCACAAGGAGGGATAATAAACACAGTGAACACCGGAGCTCCACCCCCGTGGCTGGCCGCTCTCTGGGCGGGGGCAACCTAGTAGTACATGCTGGAGGTGAGAAGAGCCAAACTGGAGGCCTGTAGTGCCAAGTGACATCCTCGCCCCTCGTGATGAGGAAAGGGCCAGGCTGCCAAGTGCGGAGGAACGCCTTGCGGCGACCTCTCATGCGATCCGAGTCGCCCTGAAGTTTCCCCCAGTGTCCTCTCAAGGTGTGAATGATGTCCACCCAGAGGGCCTGTATGACCTCCGCCGGTGGAGTCGCCTGGCGGTCTATGGCCTCCCTGCATCGGGCTCTCCATATGTGCCAAGCCGTCATGCTGCTGATCATCTCCCATCTGTGCCCGTCCCCCTCCTGGGAGACTGCCGAAGAGAAGTATGGCGTCGGAACCACCGCCATCACCCTGTCAGAGACCTGGATGGTCACACTGCCAGGGACGTCCTCGTATCCAAGGGCCGGGCCGCTGTCCGTGGCCCAAGCCACCGCACCCCACGTCGCCATCATCTCACCTGGCGAGCCTGCAAAAACCATCCTAAGAGCGCGCTACCAGACCTGTTGTGCCTGTGGGCAATCCCATAAGCAGTGCCGCTGCGACTCCTGTGCATGGCCGCACCGAGGGCAGGACGCTGGGTGTCTGCCAAAAGCTAGCCAAGCCCCCACAGCCAGTCCTCTATGCGCTGTAAGCCAGAGAAAAAGCATCACCTTCCGGGGCCGGAAGCTGGCCCAAAGGCGCTGCCAGAAGTCCCTAAGGAAGGCATGGGAGAGCCCCTGTCGCCGCCAATGCTCGGCCGCCGCCGGGGTGCCCGCTGTCCTGTGCCTCTGGATCCGCCGCCCCAACCTCGCTGTGTACTGAAAAAAGGGGGTGCCTGGGCTGGTAGGGGCCGAGTATGGATCTCGCCAAAGCCACTCGCTTGGATCCCACTGAAGGCAAATAAGAGGCCTGCTGTCCCAAGCCCATAATCTCCAAGAATAGTCCTCCCCTATCGAGGCCGCTGAGGGGTCTACATGCCACTGTCTCTGATGAAAGCCGACCACCCGCACCCTCTGAAAGATACAACCCTGGAACTCATCCAAAACTAGTCGGGTCCTCTGAAGCAGGCCTCCCTCTCCCACCTCGAAGATGAGTGGGGCGACTCTCTCTGCTGAGCCGCAGACCGCTAGAAGGATCTCATGCCGAGTAAAGACGCCCATCCACTGTGGAGGTGGAGGGTCCTGTACTGGAGTCCGCCACTCCCGGGGGATGGCCGCCTCAATGTCCTGCCTCATCAACTCTCTGCCCCTCATCCCGCTGAGTCTCCTCTCCTGAGCCTCTAGAGGCAGCTGCTGAAAACATATCCAGTCGTCTAGGGACTGGGCTGGGCCGGAGCTCAAAGGGCCCCACGACACGTGAGATCGCGATCCAACCATATGACCACTGGGAAGTCGGATCAAGGGGTTCCAGATCAATGGCTGCCTCAGGCGCTCCTTGTCGGTGCCCGGGGGAGTCTGGAAGATTGACACCATCAGATTCTCCCAGGCCCTCAGAAGGCTAGCTGCAAAACGCTCCTCGAAGCCAAGGCCCACTCCTCTGGATCGCTGCTCTGTAAAGATCCACCTGATGCTGGGGGTCCAGGGGCCGCTAAGAGAAGGAGTGCGGCTGAGAATCCTGGCAACAAGAAACTCCTTCCACGGCTCAGCGCCGCCTGGTAGGAGGCCACGAACCACCAACTTGCCAAGCAAAGCTCGGCTCTGACAAATAGGATCAACTATGCCCAGGCCGCCTCTCTCCCTCGGCTGGGTGATCACAGCCCATGCCACCTTGGCCCTGGCGGGCCGCCCGTCGCCACCGGACCAAAGAAAGTTCCTGATGAGCCTTTGCACCTGGCCAATACACGCCCGCGAGAAGGCCCAGCAAGAAGTGATGTACCACATGGTAGCAAGCAGGACCTGGTTGGCCACAACCACTCGGCCAGCCAGAGATAAACGAGCGGTACTCCAACACAAAAGCTTCTTCCGAATGCTCAGAAGAAGGGGGGCTATCTGCTGCTCCGGAGATATGTCAATGCCCACATAGCATCCCAAATAGCGCACTGTAGTGCCGGGGGGCAGCCACTGAAACCCATCAACTGGCCTCCAAGCCGGGGGGGGGGGGGGGGGGGGGTGGGGGGGGCACAGAACTGACCCACAACCCACACGACTTGTGCCAGTTGATCAAAGCGCCTGAAGCTCTGCAAAACCTGTCCATGGCTGAGGCGAAGCGGCGGAGGTTCTCCTCCCCTACCTGAAGATAGACAGCAGTGTCATCCGCAAACTCCGAGTCTAGGAGCTCCTCCGAGGTGCGGATGGGGAGCTGGAGGCCCCGCAAACCTGTATCCTGTGCCGTCAAGAAAGTGCTCATGGCCTCCGCCACAAAAAGAAAAAGAAAGGGCGCCAAGGGGCACCCCTGCCGCACCGAGCGCGAGAGCTGGAACCTCTCTCCGCGCACTCCCTGTATCAGCACCTGGCTATGGGCCGATGTGTAGAGTGCAGAGACCCCACGGATCCACTGAGGGGGGAAGCCCATCCTCTCCATAGTGCCTTCCAAGAAGGCCCAGTCCACCCGATCATATGCCTTCTCGAAGTCGAGAAGGAGCACTGCCAGATCCTCCTGCCGAAATCTAGCCAAAGCCGTAGCCTCCCAGAAAGAGAAGATGTTATCCAGGATGCTCCTATCCTGGATGAAGCCTGTCTGCGTGGAGTGGATGATGTCCGGAAGGTGAGGCTGAAGCCGCCTGCTGATCGCCTTAGCTAGGACCTTGTAGGCCGTGCCTAGCAAGGTGATCGGTCTCCACTGTCTAATCTCCAGTCTGTCTCCTCCCTCTTTGGGGATCAGGTGAATCAACCCCTCTGCCATGCTGTCCGGCATGTCTCCTAACTCCATGATCTCCTGGAATGCCAATCTGAAGCCCCTATGCAAGAGACCCCAGTACCTCTGGAAGAAAGCCACTAAGAGACCGTCCTCACCAGGGCATTTGCCCCGAGGAAGTGCCTGAAGAGCCTCCTCCAGTTCCGTATCCGAGAAGGGGGAGAGAAGGGAGTGCTGCAAATGGGCCGGCACAACCGGTCTCGTGAAGCTCC
Organism: Cibotium barometz; assembly: GCF_041138505.1. Classification (NCBI taxonomy): domain Eukaryota; kingdom Viridiplantae; phylum Streptophyta; class Polypodiopsida; order Cyatheales; family Cibotiaceae; genus Cibotium; species Cibotium barometz. The sequence continues at coordinate 48,477,065 of NC_141068.1, forward strand.
AGACTGCCTCCCGAGCCTCTCTCACCCTGTCATCTGCTGGCTCAGCAGAGAGCAGATCCCTGTAAAAATCTGTGGCGATCGCCCGAACCCTGGGGGGATCCACCACCACCTGGCCATCAGCCTGCCGAAGACGCCTGAGACCCTCTCGTCTGAAGCGGGGCCCTGTCGCCTCAAAGAAGTCTCGAGTCACTCTGTCTCCAGCCTGTGTCCAAAAAGAAGCCCGAGCATGGAATCCATTTGGATTATTATTTGGTCCATTCACCTATGGAAGTAGGACAAGGGTGTGTGAATTATCCAATACGCCTCTGGGATTGTAAAAGGGCCATGGTGCCATGAAAATGTATAAAAGGAGAGTCCCCTCTCATTTGAATCAATCAATATCATTTTCCTTTGTTTATTCGTGTACAGGTCACTGATGAGTATCATGACTCGTGGTAACACATCCACACTAGCTATCAACTAAGGAAGGTGTCTCTGGAACGGCAGGGACTTCCAGAACCTGTTCAAAGGCTGACCCTATGGAAGCCAAAATTCCAAACGGGTTCTCAAGACTTTGTGAGGTTGCCTCTGCTGAACTTGGAAGAAGCCCCTTCCAAGCAGCGGGCATCAGCAATGTGCAAGGCAAGTTCTGTGTGGGAGCTGCCGCCAGGATCAAGTCTCTAGCCTGAGAGCGGGAAGGATGAGACCCAAAAACATTTCCAATGAGTGTGGTCTTGACTTCTTTATCAAAATCTGCTTGTAAGGTCGTAAGCTCATCTTCAGAGAAGAAATTGTTCTCCCAGCCAGTGGGGGTGGAGGATGATTGGCTTGGGCAGAAGCCATAATGCGAATCAAAGGGAGGGCAGCCGACTTGAACACAGTAAAACTTTTTCCATATGCTGACAGGAGAGGCAGGAGGAGGGGCTTATCTGTGCAGGAGAGGGGAGAAGAAGGTAAGAGGCATAGAAGAAGGTGGACAAACAAAGAGGGGGACGAGGTGAATGGCGGGCAGGAAGGAAATGGGCAGATAAAATGGGAATGGCGGACAAAAGGAAATGCAGGTAAAGGGGTGAATGGGGGCAGGAGGGAAATGTGCAGAAAAGAGGGGGAATGATGGGCAGAAGGAGGGACATACGGGGAGCTCACCTTGTGTATTCGTATATCTTGTTTACAGTGTAATTTTAAGCATGCTAACATGTCAATTACAACATTGAATTCAGGAATCCTACACTGCTTGAGGGAGAAGCTGCCATTTTGTAGACTTTGTTGCACGAAGCTGCAGCGCACCTCTATTCCTGCTGTGATGACTAGGCTTCCCAAACACAGGATATAAATCAGAAACACAATAGACTGCACCCTCCTTCAAACTCTCTACCTGCACAACATCAGAGTCAGGAGACCTGTTGCATCAAGATTTTAACATACAAAATGCAATACACACTATAATTGAATGGCTTGCCTGCTCCTCTGGGACTTGCCAAACGGTCACAATCCCTCCCTTTATGCTTCTGCTGTGTTGTTGACAACCAACAGTACCCTCTCCATCCCCAGAAAACCTCAGACCCATTACACTTACTTTCATGAAAGGTGTCACCTCTCTAACATCAAGATGAACCTCCCCTAAAGCCTTGCGAATGTTTTTTTCCACCAATGCTTGCCTTGCTGCCTGAAAGGAGCATTGGACAGATGACTTAAGCTTCAGACAAAGCATTAAACTAACAACCAAAGAGGAGTGAACATGCACATCATTTTAATTAAAATTTGCGATATCCAGCCAAAAACTCATCTTGGATCTAAAAAGGCTTCCCATTCTAATTGAAGAAAAATCACTTTTTTTTAAAAGCTATTAACCTCTCTTTTAGCCTGGTACGCAGCGAAGGCAGCATGCTGTGCAGCAGTCATATCAGCCATCAACAACTCAGGTTCTGCTGAATTTTCAAGAATCCTAAACAGTTTTGCTCCTTCCTCCATATCCTTTTCTGGGAGTAGTGTAGTATCTTCCTTTTCCATTCTCATGACTGCCTCCTCTGCAATCTGGCTCCTCCTAGAGTGGCCATACAAGATGTGTTCAGATTAAATCAGACCATTCACCTTCTCTAACATTGCTAGCAATTTTTAAAAATATGTACGAGTGCCTTCACATGTGGCAGTTTTAGGACATAAACCACCTATCATGATAACCACGCATAGCCAGCTCTTCAGCTTTAGCAGACCTTGTAATCGATCTGCAATCTGGAAGCCTGGTTACAAATGCAAAATCAAAAGTGAACTCCAGGTGTACTCTAGTTAAAATTTGAGACTACGTGAAGAATGTTTTCGGAATGAAGAGATTCAATACACCTTTCATGATACAGAACAGGGTAGATCCGATTGATGCCTATGATTGTCCTTGGAACAAGCCCACCATCATGTTTGATGCAATGGAATGCCATAGGCATTGGCATACCCTTGCCTACAAAAGCACAAATATGCAATATCAGATCTTAGAAAACTTGCCTTTTTCCATTCAACGAGGTATTCTACATTACAATTGGGCCAGAAGAGTGACCCAAAACCCTCCACCCTTGAACCAGGCTTTGAACATAGGTCTGCATATCAACAGCCTGGGTTATTACCACTCAGTCTGGATTCTTTGAAGAGTTTTGCACTTGACCCTAAAAACTAGAGCTAGCAAACCTTAAAAGATGCCACTTTTAGTCTAAATTGTGGAAAGCTATGTCACAGGAAAAGCACGAAGTAGGCCCAGAAGTTCATAATCGTCCATAAGTTACTTACAAAATCCCAGTTTGTCCATCCAGTGAGCTCTATAAGTCCCGTTAATATGCAGTGCAAGCTTCACAGCTTGAGATGCCTGCCACAATAGGTTTTAAATTAGTGCACAAATCTTGAGCAAAATGTATGCAAAGTGCAAAAGAGCAACCCACAAGTTGGATTGAATCCCCACCTCTAAGGGGGGCATGGGTGTGATACATCCAATCAATGCTGCCCCACAAACCTGGTTGGAAAATCTGGTCAGTTTGTGATCAAACTAGAGCTTACGCAGCTATAATAGCTGATATATTATTACTAATTAGTCCAGCTTTGCATACCCTTAATTTCTGTCCAACGAAGATCTTGCCAGCCAGCAACTGACGAGCTAAAGGTGGATCCAATTCTCCATTTAACGAGTACCTGGCCAAAAAAGAGTTTTTCATAACAGCTTGATTAGATCAAATTCTGGTAAAAGAAAGGCTGACGAGCCATGACGAGCCATATACCATCCATCTGTAACTTCAATCTGGACTGCCAGGGGACCTCCGCATTTCATGACGTCCTCAGACTGCTCAGTTAAGCATCTCTCCAATGGATTGGATTGACGAGTGTGATCACCTGTGCTGACTGATGCAACACAAAGAACCATCATCCTGCCTGCTGTCGCATCCCCTTCAGTGATTTTCTTAAGTGCGGAACGATGGGCACAATTGACCTCCCTTTCATACCTGAAGAAGTATTGAAAGTTTTAGACAATACATTAAAAAAAGATTGGTCAACAACCAGACAAACCTTGAAGGTGTCTGCCTCACCTGTATCTCAGTTCGTCAAAAACTGTCTGGATAGTTAAAAGTTTATTGGCCACCTTGGTGGGATAGCTTCTTTCAAAAGAGGCAAGTTTCCACACAATCCATCTAAAATGATTGCACACCCACCTGCAGAAGCATCAAGAATATATTTTCAAGTTTATTTTACTCAACACTTCCTTAAGAGAAGACTGTTACAAAAGGAAAGATAACAAGTGCAAACTTATCACCAATCTATAGGTCAACTGAAGCGGACTTCTCGTGCATATGAGCAGCAAGATGCAAATATAATTATGAGCATGTGAGGAGTGAGAACCATGGGTATTTTCTTCTCCTCCACTCCTACGGGGCTTTCATGCATTATAGTGCCCCCGATTGGTTGAGATCTCCCTACCTTTTGGTTTGAGATCTCCGTTTGTATCATTTTATATTACTTCATAGAAGTCTCTTTTCTGGAAACTAAAAAAGAATGTGCAAAGGACACCACGCAGGAGCGCCCCCCCCCCCCCCCCCCCCCCCCCCCCCCCTCCGCCCTGCCCCCTCCCAAAACAAAACAAAAAAACGGGGTAATTTATATTCAAAAGAGAGTTTACAAAGCTCGATAAGCACTCCGTGATTTCTCACCCAGGTACCAGATTTTTCTAAGACAATTCAAACAGCTCAATGACAATGTCAATTCTGAAGACCTTTCTATCTCCCTAGATCACAACTAGAACGTGCCAAGTATAGGCACTACCTACTTAACAAGAAGCCTATGTTGACATTCATGGTACCAAGAGGGGGCCGCGGTGGGGGGGCGGGGGAGGGGGGAGAGAGAGAGAGAGAGAGAGAGAGAGAGAGAGAGAGAGAGAGAGAGAGAGAGAATGTATTGCACGACTCAATGATTGTTGATTGATATATTAGCCTTCACCAAGTACATTGCTTTTATAGCCTAAATACTCTCACATTGAATGCATACTTATCCATCTCCCAAGAGTGGGTTCACACATTCACAAAAACACACACACACACACACTCATAAGGAGTGTTCGCACACATACATATGGCTCCAAATCCCAACAAACCTCCTTCGGAGCGAGAGTGGGTGTTGTCTGAGAAACCCATGGTGATTTGGGCTCAAGACTGCAATCATGTGGTAATACAAAAGAACACTATGATGTCAACACCTGCAACTCATGTTAGGCCTGATATGAGACCTTGACCACACATGGCAGCCTACACCAATTACCCCCATTATTACCCCCCCCCCCCCTTCCCTTCTTGCTCTAAGCAAGGAGTATAAAGAGAATCATGGAGCCTTTTATAACAAGGCGTTACTAAAGGAAAACACACAAGAATTATTTAACTCAAATTTTGGGTGACTTCATCGACACAAAACCCTTGGCTCACACATATGTCAAAGGTTGAGCTTTTGCACAAAAGACTTGGTCGCATAAGTATCTCTCGATTGAAGGAGATAGCGTGCAAAGGTTTGGTAAAGGGATTGTCAACACTCAAAGGACAATCATTGGCATGAGAGAGAGAGAGAAAGAAAGAAAGAAAGAAAGTTATATTAATGTCTACAGAAGACCCCAAGGACCCATGAGACCAAAAGTAATACAATGGTACCATGGATATACTGAGCCTTGGAAAACTGAAAGAAAAAGTAAAATGAAAACATCTGATAGTACATGTGATCAACAGATGATCCTGTGTAGAGTGAGATATGTTGTGATCAACTAATGACGATACCCACCTCAGCTAGAACCGATCTGATGGTGGAGTGAATGCCAGGCCTCTGTGATGGGAGCGTGTCATGTCTGCGGAGAACCGCATGAATCTGTCTATGTGTGGGAGGGACCCGATGCTCTGGGTCGGGGGGATGTCTAGCTCGCAGAATGGATTTGAGTTCTCTCACTAAGAACTCCTCTGGGGTGTGGAGCTAGAGCGTGGGTACGGGTGGTGGGGCTCTGATGTCATAGCAAAGGAATTGTTGTGGGCAGTGGATTCCGATTTGGATGAGTGTACCACAAAGAAATCAGTGATGTTTTTCTGTGAGTTGTCCTGTCGGAGTCAGGGCTGTCTCTCAGCATGCTGCCTCAACACTACATCCCTGTGTCATCTGAGCTCCATCAAGTACATGCCCAAGCACATGTAATCTTCAAACTATATCACCTGTGTGAGTGGTCGAATCCCTCTCGAAAGAGGCAGTGGAATCTCCCTCGTATCTCATAGTAAGGCAGGCAACTGAACATATAATGGGCCTCATCCTCTACTGCTCCTGTGGTGCATACAATGCATGTCCTCTCCTCCCTCTAGGATATCCTCAACTCTGCCAATCTCTACTCTGAAGGCAGTGGAAGGATACCCTGAACTAGCTGATCGTGATACGCATAGCATGTAACATGTGTATCTGTATGTATCCCGGATCTCAAAGAATCCATCCTTGGAGAGTCTCAAGAAGTGATCTCTATAGAGGGGCCTGAGCAAGGGGTGGGTGGGGAAAGGGGGCACAGACCCTAGCGGAGAGGGAGGCGGGCCAGCATATTGCCAGCAGTACTGGCCGCCAGTGGCGAACAGAGAGGGCGGCTACGCACAGAGGCGCGAAGCGAACAGGAACAGCAAAGTGAAGCAAGCGGCGAACAGTGCAGCAAACAGTTGCGCGCGGCGACAGTAGAGTGATTAACAGAGAACTGGGGCGGCGAGGGCGGAGGCAAACTGGGGCGGCGAGGACAGGTGAGGGATGTCAAGAGAGAGGAGCAGCGAACAGCGACAGTAGCGAACAGAGAGCAGCGGGGAGAAGGCGGCGGTGAGCAAGGGCGGCCCAGGGAGAAGGCGGCGGCGACAGTAGCGAACAGAGGAGAGGGCGGCGAACAGAGAGCAGCGGGGAGAAGGCAACGGTGAGCAAGGGCGGCCCAAAGAGAGAGTGCAAGCTCAATGACCTATATGAGCCGGAGAGAGAAGGTGCGTGTCTAATGTGTGCAATAGGCTAGAAGCAAGAGCAGAGAGAGAAAGAAAGAAAGAAAGAAAGATATATTAACGTCTACGAGAGGCCAAAGTCGGCCTATGAGAGAGAGAGAGAGAGAGAGAGAGAGAGAGAGAGAGAGAGAGACATCAAACAATGAACATCTTATTATGTAGCATGAGGCTTTACAATGGCAATATCAGCCAACAAATGGTGTAGAACAACGTACCTATGAATGAATAATCTGAGTTAGAAGTGAGAAAGGAAGAACCTTTTATATAGGGAAGGGTGAAGCTAGCCGACTGCCCCTATGGAGTTGGCCGACATCAGTAAATAACCCCCACGACTTGCATAAATGTGAAAATACATATATGCCTAATAAAAAGGTCCGGTCCCACATAGTGAGATGCACAAATTCTAACATAGCCTCTCTATGCTCCTCTAGTGATCCTTTCCTAGGCCTGGCCCACAAAAGGCTGCACCATACATAGCTGCTGGTCGTACTAGGGTATCAAAGAGCCAACACTTAGTGCGAGGTTCTTGGAAATGTGCCTAGAAACACAGTCTCTCCATTCAGGCTAGGGAGGCATGCCCCCTCACAAGTCGGTCAGTGGCAGTTGTGGTCATGCAAAATAAAGGGCCTATAAAAGTGACTCCTAGGTACACATACTTCTGCACAATCTCCACTGGGGCATCTCTATATATGACAGAAAATCGTGAGGCAACTGCATAAGATGTGTTGAAGACCATAACCTTGGTTTTGACCAACTAGAAGCTACAACTAGCTCTCTGTAACTAAGAGAGAGAAAGAGAGAGAGAGAGACTGAAAGAGAGAATTTTGTCTCTGCCACTTGGAATCTAAAACTACAAGAGAGACTACGACATAATTTTTAGGTTTGTGTGCACTATATAATAGCAAGAGAAGGGGTTGTTTAAATAATGTTCTGAAGCCTAAAGCCGAAGCCCGCGTAGTACCAACCATAGTTGTGAAGCCTTCATGATAACGTGTCAATTTGGTGGGCAAAGCCTTCATGATAACGTGTCAATTTGGCGGGAGTTAGAGGATTGAGCTGAATTTGGGCAAGCAACACCTTCAAAGTACAGCTGGAATCTTGCAACTTCATCCGGGGGCAAGCATGCACATATGGTCTCACGAGTTTCCCATGCTTTTTATGTGTAGGTTGCAACGTGTGCTTGAGCCTTGAGTGACTTTAGTGTTATAACAAAGGTGTAAAACACCTTTGTTAAATGTTGGAAGCATAACGACGCCGTATCCAGTTCAAACGACACACGTATCCACTAAAAAAACAAGCGCCAAAATGTCACACGAAACGTGGCAGAAACGTTTTAGCGTTTCCAAGTTTACGAAACGTTTCTAATGTCAAAACGTGTTTCCTTCACTCCAACAAACGTTTCGACATTTCCTTTCCATCCACAACTGTTTCATGACGTTTCTCGCTTCTGTGTTTCAAACTTCTCTCTTGCCAATGCTTTGGTGAAGATACCTACAATCTAATCTTCAATCTTCAATGCTTTGGTGAAGATACCTACAATCTAATCTTCAATCTTCACAAATCTTAGATCAACTTGATCTTGTAGCACTTTTTCTCTGATAAAGTGATAATGTACCTCAATGTGTTTAGTAGTACGAGCATGAAATGCTAGATTCTTCGCCAATTGAATGGAACTCATATATATAGATACTGGCTCTTTCAAGGTTATCTCCAAGTTTGCTAAGAGTTCTATCCATGCAACTTCACATGCTACTTGTACTGAAGCTCTATATTCTACTTCTCTAGTACTCAAGGCTATTGTGAGTTGTTTCTTTGATGTCCAAGAAACAAAGCCATTCCCAATTAAGCAACACATGCATGTGGTGCATCTTCTTATTGATAGATCACCTACCTAATTTGCATCACAAAATGTATGAAGTTTAAACTCATTTTCACACCAATAGTGAAGTCCATGATTCACCGTGCCTTTGACATATCTCAAGATTCTCCTCTCAACATCCATGTGGGGTTTCCTTGGGCCTTGCATAAACCAGCTTACTACTCTAACAGCATGAGCAATATCTAGCCTATTAATTATGAGATAAATGAGTTTTCCCACAAGTTTGTCTTTTTTCTTTTCCAGCAAAAAGATCCTTCAATTAGTTTTTAAAAAAAACAACCACAAAGGGCTAAGTACAGCCACAAAGGGCTAAATACAATCTCGCCACATATAAGGACGGGAGATAAGTGATCATAAGGCGAAGAGATGCTTCTCCTCCGGCTGGCCACTCTATGAGGAGAAGGCTATCTCATACAAGGGGAGGGGGGGAAAAACAACCACACAAGTGGTCTGTAATGCCAAATGGGGTCACTGCCTCTATTTGTGAAGAAAGGGCCAAGCCTCCATAGTCTCAAGAAGGCTTCCCGCCACTTCCGCATGAGGTCAGAATCTCCCTACATCTCCACAACTGACCGCGGAGAGTGTGAATGATGTCAAGCTATATGCTCTTGATGGTCTCAATCGGCAGAGTGTGCGTACCCTCGATGGCCTTGCTATGGGGACCTTTTGGAAAGCCAGGCAGGTGACAGTTGATTACTTGCAGAAGGAGGTGGTTTCTCCAGGCTTTGTGGTTCCGGATTCAGAGGGGGTGGTGACAGGTTTCAGAAGGCCTTGCGTGGTCTTCAGCAAGTTTTCGGACTTGTTTTTGCACCGTAACAGGTGTTGATCCTTGTGAGCAGTGTGATGCTCTTTGACTCAGAAGCAGAATGGTTCATTGATCTAGTTGGTGGACACCAGATTGGACGGAAGCTTCTTGATGAGGCAGTTGAGCTCATGGTTGCGGATGACTCTTTGGGAGGCAGGATTGCGTTTCTTGTGGTTTCCGCGGCATGCGAAGGATCATGGACTCTTTTACACAGGAGGGGGATTGATTGATGGAGTCCGACTCCACGGTTGGAGTGACTCAATTTGGGAGGAGATTCGAACACGAGGAGATCTACTTCACGCCCAGGAGCAGTTTTACGTAGCAGTAAGAGGCAATCATCTTTTGCCTTGTCGCGCAGACAGAGGCAGAGTACCGGGCTGTTTGTGATGCTGCTTGTGAGGTGGTGAGGATGCAGAGGTTGCATTGCAAGATTGGGCTTCCACTGGAGGAACCCATGGTCATCCAGAGGCACTTTGTTCGTGAACAGATTGTTGCTGATGACATCTTGCTAGAGTTCTGTTTGACGAAGGACGGTACGGTGGACCTATTTACGAAGTCGCTATCTCAGGATTTGCTCAGGCGGCACCCCAGCTTCCTGTGGTTGGTTTCATAGCCAAGAGCTGAGAGGGGGTGTTAGAAGTCATCTCTTATCTATTTTTATACACCAAGGCCTTTGTTGTGGGTGTGCCCGCCCTTATGAGGTGTTTTCTCATTTTTCCCCACTCTCCGTATTTTTCCCCATTTTTTTCCTATTTTTCTGTGGCATGGGAGGCAGTCTAGTAGTGGCAGGAGGACCTTGAACCTCACCGACTGCATCTGTGGAGATTTTGGAAGTGGTCGACTGCACTGCATGAGTCGTGGGACTTCTCTGATGCTGGCCGACCCACTCTGCTGGCTGGCCGACTGTGATTTTTCAGTCGTGGAGGCTTTTGTGTCCAGTCGGCTGCCCTACAGCAGGCCGACTGCTGATGGGGGACCATATAAAAAGGCCCCCAGCCCCTTGTCATTTTTGTATCATTCCTCGGGATCTTCTTGTGTATATAGAGCAGAGTTACACGTCTCTCTCTCTCTCTCTCTCTCTCTCTCTCTCTCTCTCTCTCTCTCTCTCTCTCTCTCTCTCTCTCTCGAGTGGAGATATGGGAACCCTCAGTAGATCACCACAGCCGAGCTGGTAGCACTGATGGATGGAGACATATGGAGAGGCCCTTGGTTTCTATGATTTCCCGGATGATTAGGGCCAAGGCCTCCGTACCACATGATATTATCCGTGCAGAGATGGTTGCCCCCCCATTGGTAGTAGAGGCACTCACTCGATCAGTCTCCTTTATACATAGCACTTGGGCTCTCCCTAGAGACAGATATGCTCGCTTAGCCCTGGAGTCTTCACGACAGTTGGCATCACAGGGAGACGGATCATGTTGGTATGCACAGATGACAGCTTGGTTCCAGTTGCATGGCTTTAGTATGGAAAGGCTACCTCCATTTCAGTACTCCCTGGATGCACCCTCCCTCTCTCTCACACGGGCAGAGATTACCAGACTTATCAGGCAGGACCTGATTCAGCTGGACACTAGGAGGACATGGATACAGCCGACACAGGAGCTTGGTACGAAGATGGCTTTCTATAGAGATCATCTTCTCCAGCTCACGCAGGATGGGTTTGTGATTAGACCCAGCTACATGGATACTCATCTTTCTCATGGGGTACGGTGTGCTATTGGTCAGATGCGCACATCCTCACACCAGCTAGAGATTGAGACTGGCAAATTTTAGAGGAGTACCAGCTGAGGCCAGGATTTGTCAGCTGTGCCAGATGGAGCCAGAGACAGAGTTACATTACATATGTCACTGTCCAGTATATTATGAGATACGAGGCCGTTTTCACTGCCTGTTTAGAGAGGGTTTCGGACCACTTTCTAGAGTCATGAGATACCAGGATCAGAGATGCCTCGGATTATACTTGCTGGAGCTTCGTAGACATAGAGAGGGTCTCTTGAGAGGGAGGGGATCAGAGAGGGAGAGACACCTACAGAGGCAGATTACAGACTTCTTTCGACCAGAGATTGAGCAGTCAGGCCAGCAGCATTGCAGCTAGCCCCAGAGTATAGCCGCACTAGAGGTACACTGATTGATCGGGCTATAGAGCTGGGGCGGTCTAGGCGCCCCAAGATGAGAGGCCCATCTCGACACCGGCGGAGACTACAACAGAGGATCAGGACCATACTAGCACGGCATGGGAGATGTCCAGTCAGAGTACTCACCATGGAGGACATTGAGGATATCCGCCATCGACCGATGAGAGACTTCTTTGGATAGTGATGTGTATGATGCTTACCTTTGTTGCTGGAGTTTTCCTCCCATATGTTATCCATTAGGAGCTCCTAGTACCGTACTTTTCCTCATAGTTATTTCAGTTTCAGTTAGTTGTTTTTAGCTTTTCTTACACAGACATTGTATCAGATCCACCAATTGTTGTAACCTTTTTGGTCTCAGTTAATATATCATTTCATCTCTCTCTCTCACTAATTGTTGTAACCTTTTTGGTCTCAGTTAATATATCATTCCATCTCTCTCTCTCTCTCTCTCTCTCTCTCTCTCTCTCTCTCTCTCTCTCTCTCTCTCTCTCTCTCTCTCTCTCTCTCTCTCTCTCTCTCTCTCTCTCTCTCGTGCTGTGATTTTCTGCACTGCGTTTTGCTCTTGTGTTCCCAGATCTCGTCATCATCTCCGTTGCGTATTCTGACAGATTCGTGGAGTCTCAAGACTTTATTCAGCATCTCACAACCAGGTTCTCATTTAGGGAGCTTGAGGTGACAGATTCCCCCTTTCTCGCTCGGTTCAACAAGCTGTCCTCTGGAACCGTACCTCTTTTTATTTGTTGCTGAGGCCATGAGTAGTTTTCTCTCGGCCCAGGAGACTGGACTTCAAGGATTGCGCCTTCCCCTCAGCACGCAGGAGGAGCTGTTGGACTGAGAGTTTGCAGATGACACATCAGCCTTCCTTACTGAAGATGCTGGGAATCTCTAGTGATTCGCAGAGGCGATGAAGATTTTCTGTCGTGCATTAGGAGCACAGATCAACTGGCACAAGTTGTGTGGTTTTTGGGTAGGCTCAGCACCCACCCTGACTTGGCGACCAATTGAGGCTTTCTAATGGATCCCGAGGGGCACTCCAGTCCGATACCTCGGTTGCCACGTTGGCATTGATCTCTCTCCCGAGCACCAACTCGCTCCGCTTCTTCTGAGTATTCGGAAGAAGCTTCTATACTGGAGCTTGACAAGGCTATCCCTAGCAGGCAGAGTGGTGGTGACGAACTAGGTATTGCTTGCCACCACATGGTACATCACCTCGTGCAGGACTTACGAGGAGGATGGGGGAGGCCTTGCCCTTCAAGTCTCCCACCATCGTATTGCAGTAGTACTAGTCACAACCCCATCTGTAGGTGTCTGGCGTCTAGACTCATGCCAGCAATGGGAGATTTGCAGTAGCATAGCAGCTTGACACATCTGGTGTGCTAGATGTGTATAGCTCAAGGATGAAAATACAAAGGAATGAGGGTCTTTTTATAGGTGAGGGAGGTCACTAACCAAGTCCATTGGGTTCTAGAGCTTTCCAGCTTCAGTTTGACCCAATTTGGACAAGATTTGGATCAATTTGGCTCCCTTTTTTTAATCCAGGAGAGAGGAGAGAGAAAAATATCACATTTTTTTGAATTAAAAAAACCCAAGTAATGATGAAGAAAAAGGCGCCTACTTGATGGGACTCCCTCTCCTTATTACCAAGGTGTCAAAAATTCATCATTTCTTCTAAATATCTTAATTTTTTTTCTAATATACCTTAAATTTTAACTAATAAACCTTGTACACAGTCAACAAGCCTGAGGACCTGGGAGAGAGAGTGCTGAAAGCTTGTAAACTCCATTCTCCACTCCGCCTTCCCAAACCACTTGGCCTGTTGATTTGTCCCAGAGAGCAACAAAATGCTCATCAAACTCCACCGGTATGCCAGTATTGCAAACCTGATGTACTGACAACATATGAAAACCAAGTGACGGAACATACAACACCTGGGAGGAATGCTTCCCCCCTCTGCCATCAGGAACTATCTCCATCCTGCCCTCACTGTGAACTGGGATAGTGGATGTATCCCCAATAAGAATGTGACCAGAAAGCCTGCAGACATCCTGTAAACCGGAACGGGAACGAGTCATGGAAGCACCACTATCTAGAATCCACTCCCGAGTATCCGTTGCGGAGAATCCTCCAATCTCCTCCCTGCCTGAAGAAAATGAAACAGCGGTGTCCACCACCTCCAGGTGCACAAAAGCCGGAGTCTTCATGATTGCTGCCGAGGAATCTTCACCCTTCTCGGTCTTCCGCTTGGGACACTGCCTCCAATAGTGGCCTTTCTCGCCACAATCATTACAGGTCCTCTCTACCTTTAGTTTCTCGCGGTCAGAAACGGACTTCTTCTCAGAAGACTTCTCCGACGAAGCCTTCCCTTTGCCCGTGTTACGGCCTTTCGACCGTTGGCCAGTTAAGGCCTCCGAACCTCCACCCTGAGGAGGGTTCGTGAATTGTTCCTCCTGGTCCAAGACCATGGGCACAAGCTCCTCCCACGTGATAGTGCTGAGCCTACCACTGGTAATCAACGACGAGTAAAATGCTGAGTACTGAGAGGGCAAGTGTGACAGCAACGTTATGGCCATGTCCTCTGACGATATCTCCTTCCCAGCCTGAAGAACTTCAGGCTGAAGAGCCTGCAGCTTGTTAATATGCTCCCGCATCGTCGACGACTTTGCAGGGCTCATAACCCGCATCTGTACTTCCAAGGAAATCCTCTTCATGGGCGATACCCTGTTGTAAAGAGAAGCCAAATGCTGCCATATACCTCTGGCCAGCGTCATATGCTTTACATGATTGATTACCTGTGGTGTGCATTTGAGAAAGATAAACGAACGGACCTTGGCATTGACACGATCCCACATCTGTGTCTGAGCCTCCCGGTCCTTTCGGATCGACGGTAACTCCCCTTCCTCTACTTCCGGCCGTGGAACCCCAACAACGACGAAATCTGCGAGGTCCTAAGACTCCAGAACAGATTCCATCATAACCTTCCATATGCCGTAGTTGTTCCCGTCCAACTGACGGTCCAGTGGGAACGTGGGGAGTGTCGGGATCTTCACATGCCTCTCGGCCATCTCAAACAGATCTGCCATTGCGGGGATGTACTCTGAAAAGGGTGGGTGGGTTTCCCGAATAGTCCCGTACGGTCCACCAATCAGCAACACAGCAGTCCCCCTCTTGCTCACACAAATCCCAAGAACTATCTAGAGCCTAGGCTCTGATACCATGTTAGAATACGCAGCGGAGATGATGACCAGATCTGGGAACACGAGCAAAACGCAGTGCAGAAAATCACACACGAGAGAGAGAGAGAGAGAGAGAGAGAGAGAGAGGCGTGTAACTCTGCTCTATATACACAAGAAGATCCCGAGGAATGATACAAAAAATGACAAGGGGCTGGGGGCCTTTTTATATGGTCCCCCATCAGCAGTCGGCCTGCTGTAGGGCAGCCAACTGGACACACAAACCTCCACGACTGAAAAATCACAGTCGGCCAGCAATAGAGTGGGTCAGCCAGCATCAGAGAAGTCCCACGACTCATGTAGTCGTGGGACACAAAAACTTCCACGACTGAAAAATCACAATCGGCCAGCAGCAGAGTGGGTCGGCCACTTCCAAAATCTCCACAGATGCAGTCGGCCACTTCCAAAATCTCCACAGATGAAGTCGGCCAGGTTCAAGGTCCTCCTGCTACTACTAGACTGCCTCCCATGCCACAGAAAAATAGGGAAAAAATGGAGAAAAATACGGAGAGTGGGGAAAAATGAGAGAACACCTCGTAAGGGCAGGCACACCCACAACAAAGGCCCTAGTGTATAAAAATAGACAGGAGATGACTTCTAACAGAATCCACTCCATGGGGAATCCCATCCGGCTCATAGTGCCCTCCAAAAAGCTCCAATCCACCTTGTCATAAGCTTTCTCAAAGTCTAGGAGTAGCACAATGAGGTCTTGCTGCCGCATCCTGGCCAAAGCTATCGCCTCCCAAAAGGTAAAGATGATGTCCAAAATACTCTGATCCTGAACAAAACCAATCTGAGTGTCATGAGTCAAGTCACGGAGGGAAGGCTGAAGTCGCCTGTTGATGGCCTTGGCAAAAATCTTGTAGGCCGTCCCTAGAAGGGTGATGGGTCTCCACTGCCGGATCTCCAATCTATCACCGCCCTCCTTGGGAATCAAATGTATCAAGCCCTCTGTGAGCCTCTCTGGCATGGCATCTGTGAGCATAATCTCATTGAAGACAACGGGAAGGCCACCTTCCATGAGGTCACAATGGCGAAGAAAGAAAGAAACAAGAAGCCCATCCGCCCCCAAGCATTTGCCCCCTAGGTAATGCCTTCACCGCCTCCGCCAGCTCCTCTGCAATGAAAGGGGTCAATAAGAAAGATCGAAGGGGTATAAGAAAGATCGAAGGGAGGGGGGAGCCACCTCTCTCGTGTGCCTCCAGACTCTCTCGCGTGCATCCATCACCTGGGGGGATAATGGGGCACCAGTGAGAAGAGTGAAGAAATCCGTGGCGATGGCTCTTGTTAGAAGTCATCTCCTGTCTAGATTTATACACCAGGGCCTTTGTTGTGGGTGTGCCCGCCCTTATGAGCTGTTTTATCATTTTTCCCCACTCTCCGTATTTTTCCCTATTTTTTTCCATTTTTCTGTGGCTTGGGAGGAAGCCCATGTGCTGGCCGACTGCTGAACTCGTCCACGACTGCATCTGGGAGGTGGCCGACTGCTATTGATCTGGCCGACTAAAGATGTGTCTGGTCGTGGAGTTCTCAGGACCAGTCGGCCTGCTATAGGCAGCCGATTGCACATGTGGGGGCATATAAATAGGCCCCCAGCCCCCACACGTGTATCATATTCGGGATCTTCTTGTGTATATCAAAGCAGAGTTACACGCCTACTTCTCTCTCTCTCTTGTGCTGTTTTTCTGTATGCGTTTTTGCTCTCGTGTTCCCAGATCTGGTCATCATCTCCGCTGCGTACTCTGACATGGTATCAAAGCCCTAGGCTCTAGATAGGTCTTGGGATTTGTGTGAGCAAGAGGGGGACTGTTTTGTGGCTGATTGGTGGACTGTTTTGGACTGTTCGGGAAGAGGAGAAGCAAGAGGAAGGCGGGCTGATTTGCTGGACAACCACTTGCAGGTATCAGTTCTTCTTTGTTCCCACCCACCCACCCTTTTCAGAGTACATCCCCGCAATGGCAGATCTGTTACAGATGGCCGAGAGACATGTGAAGATCCCGACACTCCCCACGTTCCCGGTGGACCGTCAGTTGGACGGGAGCAACTACGGCATATGGAAGGTTATGATGGAATCTGTTCTAGAGTCTTACGACCTCGCTGATTTCGTCGTTGTTGGAGTTCCACGGCCGGAAGTAGAGGAAGGGGAGTTACCGTCAACCCGAAAGGACCGGGAGGCCCAGACACAGATGTGGGATCGTGTTAACACCAGGGTCCGTTCGTTTATTTTCCTCAACTGCACACCACAGGTAATCAATCATGTAAAGCATATGACGCTGGCCAGAGGTATATGGTAGCATTTGGCCTCACTTTACAACAGGGTATCGCCCATGAAGAGGATCTCCTTGGAAGTACAGATGCGGGTTATGAACCCTGCAAAGTCGTCGACGATGCGGGAGCATATTAACAAGTTGCAGGCTCTTCAGCATGAAGTTCTTCAAGCTGGGAAGGAGATATCGTCAGAGGACATGGCCATAACGTTGTTGTCGCACTTGCCCTCTTCGTACTCAGCATTTTACTCTTCTTTGATTACCAGTGGCAGGCTCAGCACCATCACGTGGGAGGAGCTTGTGCCCATGGTCCTAGACCAGGAGGAACGATTCACGAACCCTCCTCAGGGTGGAGGTTCGGAGGCCTTAACTGGCCAACGGTCGAAAGGCCGTAACTCGGGCAAAGGGAAGGCTTCATCGGAGAAGTCTTCTGAGAAGAAGTCCGACGCTGACCGCCGTGAGAAACTGAAGGCAGAGAGGACCTGTAATGATTGTGACGAGAAAGGCCACTATTGGAGGCAGTGTCCCAAGCGGAAGACCAAGAAGGGTGAAGATTCCTCAGCAACAATCATGAAGACTCCGGCTTTTGTGCACCTGGAGGTGATGGACACCGATGTTTCATTTTCTTCAGGCAGGGAGGAGATTGAAGGACTCTCCGCAACGGATACTCGGGAGTGGATTCTCGATAGTGGTGCTTCCAGGCACATGACTCCTTCCCGTTCCGGTTTACAGGATCTCTGCAAGCTTTCTGGTCATATTCTTACTGGGGATACGTCCACTATCCCAGTTCACAGTGAGAGCAAGATGGAGATAGTTCCCGATGGCAGAGGGGGGAAGCATTCCTCCTAGGTGTTGTATGTTCCGACACTTGGTTTTCATCTGTTGTCAGTGCATCAGGTTTGCAAGACTGGCGTACGGGTGGAGTTTGATGAGCATTTTGTTGCTCTCCCGAGACAAAGCAACAGGCCAAGTGGTTTGGGAAGGTGGAGTGGAGAATGGAGTTTACAAGCTTTCAGCACTCTCTCTCCCAGGTCCTCAAGGTTGTGATGAGTGGCAGACTGGCAATGGCCACTCAAGTGTGGATACGCTGCAGGTACAGGCTTTCCGAGACCAGATGGTGGATAGCTTACCAGTAGATGGCAGCAGTTGGCAAGAACTTTCCAGTACTGATGTTGGTGGTTCTTGTGTTCGTCAGTCAGAGGAAACTGAACAGGTAACTTATTCTCTGATGTCTCATCGTGTTCGGGACAAAGAACCTCCAGTAGATGAGGATGTTCTTTCCACGGGGACCTTTTAGAAAGCCAGGCAGGTGGAAGGTGCTTACTTGCAGAAGGAGGTGGTTTCTCCAAGCTTTGTGGTTCCGGATTCAAAGGGGGTTGACAGGTTTCAGAAGGCCTTGCGTGGTCTTCAGGAGGTTTCCAGGACTTGTTTGTGCACCGTAACAGGTGTTGATCCTTGTGAGCAATGTGATGCCTCTTTGACTCAGAAGCAAAATGGTTCATTGATCTGGTTGATGGACACCAGATTGGACGGGAGCTTCCTGATGAGGCAGTTGAGCTCATGGTTGCAAATGTGTCTATGGGAGGCAAGATTGCGTTTCCTGTGGTTTCTGCGGCATGCGAAGGATCATGGACTCTTTTACACAGGAGGGGGATTGCTGGATGGAGTCCGACTCCACGGTTGGAGTGACTCGGTTTGGGGAGGAGATCCGGACACGAGGGGATCTACTTCAGGCCCAGGAGCAGTTAGAGACAATCATCTTTTGCCTTGTTGAGAACAGAGGCAGAGTACCGGGCTATTTGTGATGCTGTTTGTGAGGTGGTGAAGATGCAGAGGTTTACATAGCAGGTTTGGGCTTCCACTGGAGGAACCCATGGTCATCCAGAGGCACTTTGTTCGTGAACAGATCGTTACTGATGACATCTTGCTAGAGTTCTGTTCAACAGAGGACAATACGGTGGACCTCTTCACGAAGTCACTATCTCAGGATTTGCTCAGGCGGCACCCCAGCTCCCAATGGTTGGTTACACAGCCAGGAGCTGAGAGGGGGTGTTAGAAGTCATCTCCTGTCTAGATTTATACACCAGGGCCTTTGTTGTGGGTGTGCCCGCCCTTATGAGGTGTTTTATCATTTTTCCCCACTCTTCGTATTTTTCCCTATATTTTTTCCCATTTTTCTGTGGCTTGGGAGGCAGCCCATGTGCTGGCCGACTGCTGAACTGGTCCACGACTGCATCTGGGAGGTGGCCGACTGTTGTTGATCTGGCCGACTGAAGATGTGTCTCGTCGTGGAGTTCTCAGGGCCAATCGGCCTGCTGTAGGCAGCCGACTGCACATGTGGGGGCATATAAATAGGCTCCCAGCCCCCATACCACACGTGTATCATATTCGGGATCTTCTTGTGTATATCAGAGCAGAGTTACACGCCTACTTCTCTCTCTCTCTTGTGCAGTTTTTCTGGATGCGTTTTTGCTCTTGTGTTCCCAGATCTCGTCATCATCTCCGCTGCGTATTCTGACAGCTCTCACCTGTGGGGGATCAAAAACAATAGCTCCATCCTGGCCACGTAGCCTACGAATAGTCTCTCCTCCTATGTGGGCCAGCTATCTCAAAGAAGTCTCCAGTAACTTTGTCACCGGCCTGAGTCCAGAATGAAGCCCAGGCCGAAGGATGGAGACCAAAAAGTATGACTTCCTGGTAGAGTCTTCCCGCAATGGCGGGTACACCCCTCAGTAAGATGATACTCATGGAGGAAAGAATGTCAATAGATCCCCCCACCATAGCTCGGTGTAGCTCTCCCCTAAGGACGCCTCGTCTCTGAATGCACTGAGGCCCCCCTAAGCCCTAAATGTTCCATGAGACAATCCTCGTATCAATCTCTGTGTGAGACGGAACTACCGGAACTACCCTCCACTCGAAGAGTCTTGGGCACGGGCTTAAACGGGGAACAGTCACAATCTGTCCTGGAGCGGAGTCGCGCCAAGTGGGCGTGGATCCTGCCCTCCATGTATTGCCACTCTGCCTGAGCGCGAGAGTATGCATACTCCGTGCTCCATCAATCACAATGGAGGTATCCGTAAGAAGGGGGGAGAGGTACTCCAAGAGAGGTATGCATGAACACAAAAAGCAGCACCTCCAAGCCGGAGGTCACCATCTCCTCTCCCTGGTCTCTATGGGCTGATCCACCAAGCTCCATCTTGGCCAAAGGCCATAGGTGAGTAAGAACATCGGTGATCCTGAGATCCTGCAGATGATGCGATAGCTCAACTCCCTGATCCTGAATGGTAGCGGCCACTCTGTCTTGAGGGCTACACTCAAAGAGAAAGAGAAGATCATCGCGCCATTCTCTAAGTGTTTGATGTTTCAGATGAACAGCAGCCAGACGTGGTAGACGAAGCAGAAGTTATTGAGCCTGAGCAGATCCTTCTTCATCGATGGAAGCATGGTTCCGGTCGACGGATACGTCAGTTCTATACGAAATTCCGAGATCGAGGCACTCACGAAGCCGTATGGCTCGACAAGGAGTTCTCCCACGAGTACCCCTAGTTGTTGGCGGACTACTTGGAAGCCATGAACCTACCGCCAAGCTAATCAGGAGGGAATGTCACATGCACTCTGCACTCAGTGCATGGTGACAAGATGGCTCATCATCAGCAGTGCAGCAGTTGTGCAGTATTAGAACCCAGTAGGATGATAATTGTCGTATGCCGTGACCCCATTGTACATCCTCTGTCCAGGATACAGGCACGAGCTACGTAGGTCATTCCTCAACCTTAGCGAGTCAGTCAGTCAATCAAGTCCCTTAACCCACTTGGAGAGAATCATTCATGCAGTGAATATTTGGGATTTGTCCTCAAGTCATTACTTCGGACCAAGGTGGAAAGATACGTAGTGTACGGCACGCTATCAGTACATACAGAACGTACTTCTGTACGGAACAAATTTTAAGGTGCGTAAACAGTACGTACCATTTATAAACAGTCCTAGAAACCTGAATATTTTGTAGACATAGCAACCAAAATACTTAAAATAAAGACTGAACCTCATTACTTAAAGTTTAAATCAATTATCAGTTACCAAGCCCATTACACAATACCTCATGTTAACAGTCATAGTGATATAAGCAAGAACCATGAAAGTCATAGATGATAAAAGAGAGTACAAATATCATGTCTACAGCACATGTCCTGGCCCACAAGTGCAAAAAGCAAAACAATGAAACACTACAGTTGTCTAGACTCTAGAGTCTAGACGCAAGAGTCTCAAATCTCATCATCAGATGAAGATGATGAGTCTTCTGAAGAGAGCATGCCTCCATCATTGATACCATTGCCCTCTTCATCAAACTCTGGCTCAGCAGTAACAAGCTCCAATGCATCCTCGTCATGTGCCTCGAGAATCTAAGTGTGAATGAGTTCGACAGCCTCATTTGCACGCCTCTGCTGGGTGCGACGAACTGAAAGCTTTTCCCTGCGAATGCTCTCTCGTCTCGCAGAGCCTGGATCTGGAGCTGCCTGGCGTAGAGGAATGCTGAGAGATCGTGCACGTGAGCGGGTCACACAACGATCCACGCTCTCAAGCTCTCTATGTAAAGCTCTCAAAATCTCATCTTGCTCATCTCTAATCTGCCGATCCACAAGCTCCAGGCTGGGTTCATCTACCAATTTGAGTAGTGTTGGATCAACCTGTTTAAACATGCCACAAATTGCATATTGGATATTCATTGAACTAGAAAAAAAATTCTACTTCTAAGTTCTTCTTGAGTCCAAATTCAAATTTATACCTGCTTCGGTGACCCCAAAGCATGGTAGCTTCGCACGAGCCTCATGTTAGCTCTGCAATACACCAACTTCTCTAATTGAGAAGTACTAAGGCGATTCCGAATCTTAGTGTGTATAAGAGAGTATGAGCTCCAGTTCCGCTCACATGCTCCAGCCGAGCAATCCTGTGCAAAAATGAGTGCAATGCGAGCAAATTTGTAAATCTTTTAATGCTAAAACATCAAGCTTCACTTCCGAAGACTATACTTTAGAGATTAATTACAAGTTACCTGAGATAGAACACGAAGAGCAACTCGTGAAAGGTTTAGAAGACCAACCCTTCCATAAGAGTGCCACCATGTCAAAGGGAATTTCATGGCTTCCTTCCTCAATGACACAAGTCTCGCAAATGAAGCACCAATACCACTCATGTAAGTGGTGAACTCTCTATCGATCTGAAGTTGCTCCTCCTCTGAGAACATCCTTCCAACATACTCCGATTGCTTCATGCTCAAAGCAGTATTATTCCATAGCTCTGGCGACCTGTAGAGAGGATGGAGCATGGCAGCCATCGCATGGATGGGACGGCTCATGAATGTCCATCGTTTGTCTACAATGTCCAAGATCTCACCTCGGCTGAAAATGAGAGATTGAAAATACATGTCTTAGGTTATAGTGCTAAGTGTACACATGTCAGTCCTGACATGTCATGAGAATCGAGAATCGAGAAGTCATAAAAATCAAAGAAAGAGGAAGAAATTAGAACTATTGCTTACCGTTGAGCAGTCATCATGGAGCACTGAGCAACATGGTCTTTCATTTGCATAAACAAATGAAAGACCAGTGCCAAAGTTGAGCCCTCCATGTCTGTAAGTCGGAGAAGGACATACACCGGCTTAAGTGCAACTGAAAGGCTATGAACTTGCTGCCAAAAATCATCATCCAGGATCCGCCTCTGCAAGTACTTTGTACGCTCATCCTCTGAATGATGCATCTGTCGCCACCTTGGATCCACAACTGTTGATGATAGTGAATCTCTTATCCTGTAGAGCCTATCCAAGACCAAGAATATGTAGGCAAACCTGGTCTTGGAGGGTCTCACCATATCCAAAGGGCTATGGCTCCGAAAGATGGCAAGAGCCTGATGCTTCTTGCGGAAGAAGGTGGTGATCTTTACAGCATCTGCAACAATGGGCTGCACCCAAACAAGCTTCCCAATGTCTTCCATAAGTAAATCAAGACAATGGGCAGCACATGGAGTCCACACTATATGTGGAAACTCTGTCTCGACCATTTGACTCATTGCCTTGCAGTTAGAGGCGTTGTCGGTCACCACCTGCACAACATTGTCCTCCCCAACCTCAAGGATAGCCTGTCGAATGTGGCCATAAATGAACTCCCCTGTGATCCTGTCTCTTGCTCTCCCTGCATGCACGGCACGCAAGAAATAGGTGCCCAAGCAAGATGACACAAGGATATTGATTATGTGCCTCTTGCGAATGTCTACCCACCCATCTGAAATAATAGTGCATCCAAACTCCTGCGAACCTGCTTTCACAAGAGTGAGCGCCTTGTCTATCAAGGCCTTCTGCTCATCCAACATGGATGTACGCATCTTCATATACTCAAGATATGTCCACGTCTCAGTAGGCCCTACCTGCGCAATTGCTTTCACCATTCTTTTCCATTGGTCTGTCCTTAACACATTGAAGGATATATTACACTCAATAAGAGTACGACAAATCTCCATTTTTGCCACCCTTTGCCGCTCCTTTACCCAAGCTTGTGATGAGATACAAGAACGCAGAGTGGATTGCTTTGATGCCTCCCCTGTACCTCTCGCATCTTGTGGCAGGAGGTCCTCATCATCAGCAATACGTGCCCTCTTCCTGCCTGTGGTGGATTGGACTGAAGCCGAAAGACTTTCACCCTCATCTAGTGTACCTGAACTTGTAACATCTCCAATAAAAGCATCATGGAGAGCATCTTGCGTACTTTCACCACCTCTAACACTGCTTGCACCACCCATTGCAAGACAATTCTCCGCAATCAATTGGTCCCTCACAGCTTGTGGTATTTTATCACATGGACCACATTGATTGGTGCACCCGATACTTGTCATGTGCTTGATGACGCGAGTTATGGTGCTAGTGTACTGCTCCCCGCAATACTTGCATGCCCATAGCCGAGTACCTAACCCTTGCTGAGAAGGGGTGTTAACAACCCTCAGGACATTGGTGTGGATTGCCCAGTTCGGGTTAGTCTTGCGCGGCATGATGAAGTCTGGGCGGGGGAGAGAGCGAAGAAATTTACTCTGCAAAGTTTTGCAGGTACACACGGGGGACACGATTTTGCAAGTACACACAAAATGCCCAAATTTTGGTCGCTTATCTACAATCACATGATCGCCACACACGCGCCTCGCCACACGCCACACATTTTTTATTTTTTTAAATGTTTCCGTACGGATCCGTACAGTACGGTACCGTACCGTACGACTGTACCGTACTATACGGATCCATACGTACGTACGGCAACAACCTTGCTTCGGACAGTCACCTTGTGATATTCCATTTCCTTAGATGGACAGGACTTTGGCATATTTGGACTACACGGAATGGGTTCATCTTTGATTCCTTGTCTAGAATACATGGGCACATTCTACGTATCCGCAGTTTGTTGCTTTGGCAGTTTTCTTCTCCTCTCTCAGCTCAGCTACTGGATGCAGATGTTATTTCGTTATGGTCTACGGCGGCTCGGCTGGCTCATCTTTGATGCTTTTATCTGGGATGCTTATTTGGCTAGGAGGCTTTCTTATTAGTGTACAGGTTTGCATGGTCATGATCCTTTAGAGGATCTTTTGTGGGGGTTTTTTTGGGGCCATAGGTTCTGTGTGAGCCATGTGGCTGATGTACATTTTACATATAATATAAAACACCATTTCACGAAAAAAAGAATCATTCATGCATGTAGAGTCAGTAGAAGCCTTAGGGTTTGCATCAGAAAGCACTTTGCATCCTGCATAATATGCATTCATATGCCTGTGCATCATTTAGAACATCCCAGAAGCCTTAGGGAATTTACTAGGATTTATCTGGTATTTTTTCCATATTTTATAGTATTTATTTAGCATTTATTGTCATTTATAAATATAAACTTTATTAAATGACCAGCCAACTTGACGAACCTCTAGTTAGTATAAATAGGCTTGCATAGGGCTTAGTTTCTCATTCAGTCTTCAGTGTGCTAAGAGCTTTCCTCCTCAGCCCTAGGAGTTCCCTTGCCTTCAACACTAGACTAGTCTCATCCAGCCCTTGGAGTGCTTGAGTTTGCTTCAGCCTACCTTGGTTCTCCAACGCATGCATCTTCAGCAGCCCTACAGCCATAAGCGCATCAGATCAGCCCCTGAATCAGCAAGAAGACCTGCATTTTCTGCATGTGAACCAGCTGCCTACAGTTAGCCTGCGTTTACAGATCTGCAGCCTTACACATCTGCGTTTCTGTCCAGCAGCAGCCTTACACATCTGCGTTTCTGTCCAGCAGCAGCACAGCCCTGCGTTTCAGTCCTACAGCCTGCGTTTTCAGTCTTGCATCAGTTCTACAGCAGTACCCCGCCTTCGGTGCATCATCCATACATGCAACAGTCATCTGGTGAAGGTAACACAGCATTCATAAGCATTTACAGCATTCTAACATAGCTTAGAACAGTCCACCATCTCCTTTTCTCAGCCTCAGGTGTGCAGCCCTTCCTCATGCCCTTGGGAAGAGTGCATAGGCTCGAGATCAGGTCATCGAGGTGTTTCTACAGCCGTGTACAGTTGAGCCGATCTCCAATCCTCCGAGATCTTGCGTTTGGCTTATCTACAGTCCACAGTCATTCTCTCTAAAGAAATAAAGCAAATACTATCTTATTATCGGGATAGGGGGCCCTTCAGTGGGTAATTCGAGACCCAATCTGGTGTACAGTTCTCATATCTCTCTCTCATATCTCTTTAAAGTTTGAAGTATTAAAGTGGATTGCTAAACTCACGAAACTCAGGATATAGAAGACGGTGTGAGCATTTGTGTGACAGGATCTTCCAATACAAAGACTTCCGCTACATATCACACTCACACACAGACGTGGGATCGTGTCAACACCACGGTCCGTTCGTTTATCTTTCTCAACTGCACACTGCAGGTAATCAATCATGTAAAGCATATGACGCTGGCCAGAGGTATATGGCAGCATTTGGCTTCTCTTTACAACAGGGTATCGCCCATGAAGAGGATTTTCTTGGAAGTACAGATGCAGGTTATGAGCCCTGCAAAGTCGTCGACGATGCGGGAGCATATTAACAAGCTGCAGGCTCTTCAACAGGAGGTTCTTCAGGCTGGGAAGGAGATATCATCAGAGGGCATGGCCATAACGTTGCTGTCACATTTGCCCTCTCAGTACTCAGCATTTTACTCGTCTTTGATTACCAGTGGCAGGCTCAGCACCATCACGTGGAAGGAGCTTGTGCCCATGGTCTTGGACCAGGAGGAACGATTCACGAACCCTCCTCAGGGTGGAGGTTCGGAGGCCTAAACTGGCCAACGGTCGAAAGGCCGTAACACGGGCAAAGGGAAGGCTTCAACTAAGAAGTCTTCTGAGAAGAAGTCCGTTATTGACCGCGAGAAACTAAAGGCAGAGAGGACCTGTAATGATAGTGGCGAGAACGGCCAGTATTGGAGGCAATGTCCCAAGCGGAAGACTGAGAAGGGTGAAGATTTCTCAGTAGCAATCATGAAGACTCCGGCTTTTGTGCACCTGGAGGTGATGGACACCGATGTTTCATTTTCTTCAGGCAGGGAGGAGATTGGAGGATTCTCCACAACGGATACTCTCGAGAGTGGATTCTATACAATGGTGCTTCCAGGCACATGACTCCTTCCCGTTCAAATTTACAAGATCTCTGCAAGTATTCTGGTCACATTCTTACTGGGGATACATCCACTATCCCAGTTCACAGTGAGGGCAGGATGGAGATAGTTCCCGATGGCAGAGGGGGGAAGCATTCCTCCCAGGTGTTGTATGTTCCGTCACTTGGTTTTCATCTGTTGTCAGCGCATCAGGTTTGCAAGACTGCCGTACGGGTGGAGTTTGATGAGCATTTTGTTGCTCTCCAGGACAAAGCAACAAGTTCATCAATCAGAGGAAACTAAACAGGTAACTTATGCTCTGATGTCTCGTAGTATTCAGGACAAAGAATCTCCTGTAGATGAGGATGTTCTTTCCACGGGGACCTCTCGGAAAGCCAAGCAGGTGGCAGTTGATTACTTGCAGAAGGAGGTGCATACTCCAAGCTTTGTGTTCCAGATTCAGAGGGGGTAGTTGATAGGTTTCCGAAGGCCTTGCGTGGTCTTCTGCAGGTTTCCAGGACTTGTTTTTGCACCATAACAGGTGTGATACCTCTTTGACTCAGAAGCAGAATGGTTCATTGATCTGGTTGATGGACACCAGATTGGACGGGAGCTTCTTGATGAGGCAGTTGAGCTCATGGTTGCGGATGACTCTTTGGGAGGCAGGATTGCATTTCCAGTGGTTTCTGCAGCATGCGAAGGATCATGGACTCTTGTACACAGGAGGGGGATTGATTGGAGTCCGACTCCAAGGTTGGAGTGACTCAGTTTGGGAAGGAGATCTGGACACCAAGAGATCTACTTCATGCCCAGGAGCAGTTTTTTGGAGCAATACGAGGCAATCGTCGTTTGCCTTGTCAACAACAGAGGCAGAGTACCGGGCTGCTTGTGATGCTGCTTGTGAGGTGGTGAGGATGCAAAGGTTGCATTGCAGGTTTGGGCTTCCACTGGAGGAACCCATGGTCATCTCGAGGCACTTTGTTCGTGAACAGATCGTTGCTGATGACATCTTGCTAGAGTTATGTTCGACGGAGGACAGTACGGTGGACCTCTTCACGAAGTCGCTATCTCAGGATTTGCTCAGGCGGCACCCCAGCTCCCTGTGGTCGATTTCATCTCCTGTCTATTTTTATACACCACGGCCTCTGTTGTGGGTGTGCCCACCCTTATTAGGTGTTTTCTCATTTTTCCCCACTCTCCGTATTTTTCCCCTGTTTTTTCCCATTTTTCTGTGGCTTGGGAGGCAGCCCTGAGATGGCAGGAGGACCCAGTTGCTGGCCGACTGCATCAGCATGTTTATGTTCTCATTTTGGAGCTGGCCGACTGGACTGGACAGGTCGTGGACCTTTTGTGCTGGCCGACTGCTGTTTGCAGGTCGTGGGTGTCCTGTCGGCTGCCCTACAGCAGGCCGACTGCTGTTGGGGGGCCATATAAAATGGGCCCAGCCCCCTTGTCAGTATTGTACCAATTCCGGGATTCTTTTGTGTATATAGAGCAGAGTTACACGCCTCTATCTCTCTCTCTCTTGTGCTGTGATTTTCTGCATTGCGTTTTGCTCTTGTGTTCCCAGATTTGGTCATCATCTCCACTGCGTATTCTGACAAACTAGACTTATGAATCTGAGAGTCCATGATCTATTCCTCCATTGCCCTACCTCAAGCATGAGCTTATACTAGAAGTATAAAAAGAAATTTTCCACCAGCAAAGATAAAAATATGTCCGGCTATAAGACCTGCAGAAAAACAACACGTCACCATGCAGGGCAAGTCAGAATGCAGGTCTCTGTTAGCTCGTAGCAGATGGCTTCACTCCAATCTATGTCGAAAAGTGTTTGTTGTCATGCTTAGTTTGGCAATGAAGATGGTGAACAAGCAAGATTTCCACAGCCTCTATTTTAAAATACCAAAATTTGGACCATTTGCAATAGCCAAATTTGAGGTGCACCAGGCACTGCTAGCTTTTTTCCCAGAAGCAAGAATTCCACTCCATCAAGGAGAAGAGAACACCTTTTCTCACAAAGAAGAGGGGCTTTGGATTGCAAAAATACAACCCTTACAAAGTTATTCCTCCCTCTTCTTTGCTTCCATCTATTTTAATCTAGATACAGACAGGAGACACGATTCACTAAAAATGGGTAGTCACTCACTTGTCCGATTTAAATACCCCTAAGAGTTACAACATTGGGAGCTTACTCCTTTGTGGCAAGTTGTGAATTGGCCCCAGCCTCAAGAAGCATCTGCCTGAACTTATCTGAACCAATCGATTCCAAGCCATGTACACTGGTGCTAAATTTGTAATTCTTTGCAGTTTCTGCAGTCATAGTTTGCACTTCTCTTGCAAGAAGTCCCACCTGCAGTAATAAAAACAACACAAGTCATACAAATTTGTGTGAGTGCAGATGCTGTAGATATGGCATACGGCACAAAAAAATCCATACTTCTTGATCTTGATGAGGCTGCTGCTTGAAAAATTTCTTGAGGGAGCTCCTCTGCTTTCCTTTTTGATGCAAAGGATACATTTTCACAAGTTGAGAAAAGTCGTGTTTAGACAACTGGATAGGACCTTCCATGGATTTAGAGGTTGTTACAGGTGGCATTGCCATTCTACAAAGGAAATGCAGCCAATCAGGATTTTTCAACCTGCTCAACAGCAGCATTGATCTCTGAAACAACCACATAACTACTTACTGCAGTCGTCGAGGAGCCTTGAAAGATGTTACAAACTTTCTTGGCATAAGACCTTTTTTATTTAGAGTAGGAAGGCTTGCCTCTTGCATTGCACAGGTATGCATTTCTTTCAGGTCTTTGCTAGGAGGAAACTCTTGGGCACTAACCCCCTTGAAACGATCTATGTCTAGATTTTGAAAAGCCGATCTACACGTGCCAAGGCTGGTGTTTATTGATCTCTCTCCTAGAAGCACCTTGGCTCGCTGTATAGAGCCATTTGAAACCTTGATAAGATGTCCCCCTGCTGTCTCAAACAGCCTTTGGCTAGCATGTTCTCCTCCATCTACCATGTGCACAGGTGCTGAAATTACTGTATTCTCCAACTCCCCTGTAATAAGATCTCTCGCACGCTTCATAGCACTGCTGGAAACTGAAACAGATTGTCCCTTTCCTGTCATAAACCTGATTGGTGGAGAAGATGGAGGTTCTTCTACAGGGAAATAAAAACTTTCCTGTCCTAAAAGCTTTGTTGCCTGCTTCACTGCAGAGCTGGACACTGAAACAGATTGCCCTCTAGCAGTCTGGAACATGCTTAAACTTGGAGCTTGGTCAGGGCCTCTGCACCTTGAGAAACCATAATCCAATGTTGCATTACCCACCCCACCTTTACTAACTTGGTTTCGACCCATATCTGAGTCAGAGCTTTTTTTATCGACAAACAAAGCCATTGCTCGGTTCATCCCCGAGTTGGATATAGAAACTGCCTTTCCCGTGGCAGTCTGAAACAAGCATGCAGGCACACCTGCACTGTGCGGTCGAACACTTCCTACCACTACATCATCCAAGTGCTGTCTTGCTAGACCACCAGAGAGGCCTCTGCTTGTAATGGCAGCATTTGAAAGGCCACCATCACTTGGAGCACTTAACTCTCTTTCATCATTTTTAAACAAGCCAGTATCATCAAACCCTAACAAAGTCTTTGCCTTCTGCATTGCTGAGGAAGAAATTTCTATTGGTTTCATTGATGCAGTCTGAAAGAGAGGCCGTACATCCTCTGCACAAAAGGGATGGAAGTTACTTTAAAAATGCCGCCATTTAAGGGGATGAAATAAAGTGCATGCACAGCTAAGTGAATGAAATAAAGTGCATGCACAATTGAGCAACCCATACTTTGTTTTGAAGAAGGCACTTCAAAGTGTCTTCGACGTTTTAGTGCAGCAGTGCTGCCATTGCAAAGTTCAGAGTTCACTGTCAGGATCCCTCGTTTCTGTGGACTGAGACCTTTCAAAACCCTTCCAGAGTCGTTCTCAGGTTGCGATCTCAAACCCTGCAAAAAATGCACTGTCACGCATTGAGGAACATCATCTGCACTGTCATGTGTGTAGGACATGCTGAAAAGCAAGCCTGAATCATCTGAGCTGACTATGTGAACCAAACGCTAGCGTGTGTAGAAGCTTCAAGACTGTCAAAACATAAGAAAATAAGAAAAACAGATTCAAGACTCACCACAAGCTTTGGTTGCAAGTTTTCTTTTGCAGAGGAAATACACTTCCTCCTCTCAAATGTTCCATCAATTGGGGGAGGAGACCGAGGCAGTTCAGAGCCTGAAGTTACACAAAACCATTAGTCATAATTCGAGCAAACAAAAAGAAAAAATCAAAAATTATACAGGTGAAGAGGAGCTTAGGTTAAGCATTAGAGATTTTTCTTCGAGCAGTATCATTGTGATACCAATTCTACAGTTTAAATTTTCTTTTTCAAGGCCATAGTGACGTGGACTGAAGAGACCACACCAAACAAACTTGTTTGCAGGAGCTTCTCCTCCATTGAAGCACATTAATCCCTTAGCTTTTGTCTCACCCAGTTAAATTGTTTGCTATTGTGTATTTGTGTTTGTGCGTGGTGTGTGTGTCCCCCTCTTAGATTGCAATACAGAGATGCACTTGCTACAATGAAGCTTGCAATGAGCATAGAGATACATTTTCTAGAGATGAAATGTGGGGTTTCTCAGACAACATGAACACAGGACGAGTGTCTAAATAAACCATGGCAGGAGTATTTTTCAGGTTAAGATTGTAAAGGAGAGACTTACCTGTGACCTCCTCTCGGATGAGGGACTCGACACTAGCACTCCACATCCGAAACGCATCGCTCTTGGCTTGTGGCGATGCTGTGGTGGCGTTGAGATGGCCATTCGACACAAGGGTCCATTCACTGGGACCTTGGTCATAGATGATACGCCAGACAGGGACTTGCTCGGACATGATGACCTCTTCCTGTTCTTCTACTGCTACATGCTCTTCTTCATCTGTCTCAAAACCCTAGCGTTTTGCTCTCGATACTCCACCTTTGTGCTCTTCAAACCCTAGCTTTTACTCTCCTCTGCGCTAAAACAGGTTGAATCCATTTCGTTGCATACACGCTGAGTTCCACTCCAACACGTGGAGCAAGAAAAAGGAATTCCAAACGCTTCAGTGAATTGCTAAGCGCGGGAAGACGTTTCAAGCCTACATTTTCTTCTTATATCTGAAAAGAAGAATGCATGCCTATATTATTTTTTTATTTTTTTGTTTAACATAACATAGTTATATTTATAAGATAAGAACAGCCATCACTAAAAAGCAGGTTACAAATTTGGTCCCACCTGTCCTCCTCCCAAACAAAAGATGAATGTTCCTAACATATATAATAACCCAATTGTATAGCAAAGAGTCAGTAGTGTAACCCTTGGGAGTCTGCTCTTCCATATAGGCATCTTTAGTCCATATCTTCACATCAGGTCTCATGCCAATAGGATTCTCAATCAGGCCCATAAATGTATAAACCTACTGCTTCTCCTTCAAATACCATCTTCTAGTTTTAGGTCCAAACTTTGGATACCTTGTCTTCAGGTCTTTCCCAGTGTAACCTTGCCACGTGCCAAAATTTGTTAGGTTACCCTAGTATGTACGAAGCAACTCAACCTATCTCAGCTTGTAAGGCATGAACTACCTCGGCAAAAGAATTATCATTCGTTTTATTTACATAATGTACAGACCAACATTGGTGCACGCATCTATACATCAGCTCTATCACATTTAGCCCCTGACTTATTTTTGAAACACCAACCAGTTCTTGGAGTTCCAAATCTCTCATAGGCAGCAATATCTAATAAGACTAAATACTAGATTAATAGCTCCCCAAGTCCCTTTTACCCATATGCAAGATAGTACCCATTTATCAATCCTACCCCAAATCCCCCTAATAGCAGGGCAACCCCAAAAGGCATGTCTGCCCTCTTCAATTGTTGTTCTACATCTAGGACAAGTTCCAGATGTAAAGTTGCTCTGTAATAGTTTGTATCCAATGGAAAGAGCCCACATACACACCCTCCACATAAAAGTCTGAGCCTTCACAAGAACATCCAACTCCCATAGTAGTTTCCATCTCTTCATCCAAGTGTTAAGGTTCCACCTTACTCTCCAGATTTTGTTGCAATAATATAGCACATTAACCTCACTCTTGCTCATCTCTTCATACAAGGCTCTAGTAGTCACCCTATCCAACTTAACTCCATTGAACTAAGACCGATCTTTCAGCCAACAAGCCTCATTGAAGGCAATGGTACCGCGCATGTGTAGGTCTGCTGAGTAGAACCCTCTTCTTCTTGATGAGTACCATGCGGTTGTGGATGCGGTTGTGGACTCACTGAATCTTCACAACCACCTCTCTGCAACCCCTTGGCCACCTGCTTGGCTATGTCGATATACTCATCCCTCCTAGATGCTCACGATGCTCACTCAATTGATCCACAATGTTATCACCTTCTGGCCTAAGAAGTTGATGTGCAGTCCCGGGCGAGTTGGCCAAGCTAGCCACCACAACTGTAGCAAGAACAGCCACCACCACGAGTGTTGCCTCCAATTTGTCGAGTAACTATTTAGACTGTATGGTCTACCTTCTGATATTGTGAGCAATTCGGGACTCTAAGTTCACGGCTCATTTTTTACATGAAGTTTTCAAGAAATTGGAAACTACTTTGAGTATGAGTTCCTATGATCACCTGCAATCTGATGGGGCAAACAGAGCGTGTGAATCAGATTGTAGAGGATATGCTTTGTGCATATGTCTTTGGAAAACCATCGAGTTGGAAAAAATATCTTCCAATGATGGAATTTGCCTATAACAATTCTAAGCATACGGCTACTGGTTATAGTCTGTCCATGCTTATGTATGGGTATCAACCACCCAAGGCACTTGTTGATGTCGGTCTTAAGGACATTGAGCTTAATGCATTGAGGGATTTCTTGTGTGATATTGACAAAATGCTAACCCAAGCTCAGGATTCTTTCAGGTGTTGAAGATAGAGCACGGTTTTATGTTGATACACGAGACGCTCACCTCGGTCTTTTGAGCTAGGAGCGTTGGTTTATTTGAAAGTTCCTAAAGATTCTCAGACTTTGTCAACATGAAAGTGCTCAAAATTATCTCCTAGATATTGTGGTCCATCCTGAGTTATACGTCGCATTGGCATGGTTGCGTATAAGCTAAAACTACCTCCACATGTCAGAGTTCATCCAGTCTTTCATGTCAGTAGACTGAAAGAGAAGCTGGGAGGAAAGGATAACACAGTTACTCCTCAAGAACTCGTTGAAGCTGAAGATTTATCCTATGTTCCACACATGAACCTGAAAAGGTACTTGAATTCAGGGAAAGAAAACTTCGTAGTTGTTTAATCCCCGAGGTTAAAATTAAGTGGAAAGACAGGGAAAATGAGGATTCGACTTGTGAGTCATTTGAGAACATTTAGTGCAGGTTTCCTTCTTTTCATTGCAAGAGTGCAATGTTTTAAGCGAGGGGAAGTATGTTGTGTGCATATACTAGGAGGTTAGCCCACCCTAGGCATGTGAGCATGGGAACATGCTCTAGTGGAGCAAGGGTTAGGTCTAACCTTGGGTTGAGGTTAGGGTCAGGCAACCAAGGGTCACACATGGAAATGGAGAGTCAAGAGTCACTTGAGGGCCCTCCTATATAATAGGGGCATGGGGCACTCTCATGGGGTGTTCTCTTGTGTAGAGCATTGTATCTACTCTCTTGCCATTTCATGCTAGAGTTATGTGCTGCTGGATTGAAGTCATACCTCTTGGTGAATGGGACACCAAGGTTAGGTATGTGGTACTTCTTTATATTGATGTGTGCACCCTTGGGCTCGAGGGTGGTTGGGTGGATGAGTATATGCCTGGTTTATGCATGTTTATGCATAGTGATTAGCTACAGTGGAGTCTTGCAAAGGGGATGGTGGTGGCTGGAGGCGAGGCGGGGAAGAGGGCTAGTTGTAAGAAGTGGAGAGGGGGGATTGTAGCAGGTTGAGTCGTGAGGGGTGGATTTTGGTTGAGTTGTCAGAGTGGGTGAGGTGGTGGATTCGTTGAGAGAGAGGGGAGTGGGAGGGGCGAGTCAATAGGTTGGTGGAATTGAGGAGGCGAGTGGGTTGAGCGAGGCTAGTGGGGGTTGGTGGAGTTGACAAAAGGGGTTGAAATGAGTTAACAAGGGAGGTGTGGTCGCACGACTCGGACGCTGCAGTCATTGGGGGGGGCCTATTGAACAAGCTAGTCGAGAGAGGGCGAGGGATGGGCTATCACACACGATCGAGTCGAGATGGGGGAAAGTTAGCCAAGTCAAGAGGGGGAGGATGGGGGGGATGGGCTGTTGAGATGAGTCGACCAAGGGGGGGAAGTAATCTGAGTTGATAGAGGGGGGGTTGGGGGAATGGGCGATCGGATGAGTCGACCAAGGGGGGGGATTGAGAGTCGAGAGAGAGTGGGCTGGCGGAGGAGTGGAGAAGGGGGGTGTGGGACGAGTGTGAGGGGGGGCTGTTGGCAGACGAGTGGAGAAGGGAGGTGTGGGATGAGTGGGAGGGGGGTTGACGCATGAGCCAGGGGGTGGTGTTTCTCAGGAGAGTGCGAGGGGGGTTGTCGGACACTCCGAGTCGAGAAAGGGGGGTTGGGAATTGTCTGATTCAAGAGGGGGGTGGGGTTGTCCAAGTCGACAAGTGAGGTGGGGGTTTGGCCGAGTTGAGAGGAGGGTTTGGGGTGAGTTGAGAGGGACGGCGGACGAGTCATGAGGGGGTGCGTGGGCTTGTCTGAGTCGACAAGGGGGTGGGGGTTTAGGTGAGTTGAGGAGGAGGATGGGCTGACGAACGAGTCGTGAGGAGAGAGGAAAAAATTAAGGGAAGAGGCATGGAGGGGAGAGAGAGATTGGCTGTCACGACGAGGAGAGAGAGAGGGGAGGAGTTTGGGGGAGTCGTCGAAGAGAGAGATGGGGAAAAAATAAAAGGATGAGTCATGAGTGATGAGAGAGAGGAAAATTTAAGGAAAGAGGCGTGGAGGAGCGAGAGAGACTGGTCGAGTCGTGATGAGAGAGAGAGAGAGAGAGAGAGAGAGAGAGAGAGAGAGGGAAGGAGTTTGGGTGAGTCGTCAAAGGGAGAGAGGGGTAAAAAGGTAAAAGGATGAGTCGTGGAGAAGCGAGGCATGACAAGTGAGAGAGAGGTGGAGACGGATGAGGTGAGAGAGAGAGAGAGAGAGAGAGAGAGAGAGAGAGAGAGAGAGGACCCCAAGAAGACGGCAATTGGAGACAGTGTATTAACCCAGGTGGCGTGCATACTGTTAGTAGCTAACGCCCGTTGGATGTCAATGGAGAGAGGTAAATAAGAACAAAACACACCCTGCAGAGCATGTCGGTAAACATACCCAAGCATGTAGCACAGTGGGGGGGAGTTGGGTATTTCAACTTTTCTTGTTTTCTTTTCTTTTTTTCCTTTTTTTCAGGAAGGGGATTAGACTATGGTGAATAAAAGGCACTAGGGAAGGCCTCTGGCCGATGAGCCTTAATCCTCGAGCTGTTGATCAGTGGGAGAAGGAGGCCGTCCAAAGTGCAGAGTTGCACAACTCGGAGGAAGAATTTGGTGGATGAGGAATGGTCCTTCCCAAATAGGGACGAGCTTCTTGGCCCATTTCAGATAACGAGCTTGGTACAGCAGGACTGGTTGGCCTTCCTGGAACTGGGGCTTCCCGAGATGGCGATCATGCCATGCCTTCCTTTTGTTTTGTTCCACCTCCAAAGCCTAGTTTTTCAATGTCCGGGTTTCATTCAGGATGGTCAAATGGAACACTGAAGCAATGTGGGTAGTGTCATCCTGGCAGGATGTCCCTACCCGATATACGATCCTTAGTTAAATTCAAAGAGCAAAATGGCCTCTAGTCGTGGACTAGCTAAAAGGGATTGTGGCGTGTCGTGGCTTTGAAGGCGGTCTTGTAAGCCCACAAGGTGCCGAGGAAGGCCACCAACCAGTGATTAGGGTGTTGATGGCACATCTTGGGGAGTAAGTTACATAACACTTTGTTGGTGCTTTCCACATGCCCATTGGCCCGAGAGGGTAATAAGCACATGACTTGCAGTGGAAGATGTTATAGCTACTCAGTAAGGTGGTGATGACTTCATTGACGAAGTGGGAGCCTTGTCACATTGGTGACTTCCAAGGGGCAACCAAAGCGGACAAGGATGTGCTCGTATAAGAACCGAGCCACCATGTTGGCCATTGTAAATCCAATTCTAGGATTAACAAGAGCTACCGCCATTATCTTACATCAAGGAGTCACGGTAAATATACCAAAGGGTCATAAATTCAAGATATGAAACAATGGTGTCCAAAGCTACAACTTGAACGGGCGCCCGTAATGGTGTGACGGAATATTTATGGTGATTTCCACTTCAAGAGCGTGTGGTAGCAAGATAGGATGAAGTCCTAAGTGATGTACTTCATGGATATATTATGAGAGTGGTCATTGTAATAGCATTAGGTCTCTTATGAGCCTAAAGTGCCCGGTCGGCCATAGTTTAAGTGAGTGTGAACACTTATGGCCATGTATATAAGCGAATTTCTCTCATAATACAATATACTCTCCCATTGTGCAATTGAGTCTTGCTCTTGCTAATCTCTCTCCCTAATGCATGCTGAGTGTGTGTGAGTGAAGTAAGGTGAGAGGAGGGACGAGGACCCGTAGTGCAATGCGGCGATGTGACAATGCTCGCGGGAGACACGGCAGAATTGCTTCTCAAGGAGTTGTATAGCTTGGAGATCTCAAGGGTTACGAGCTCGGCTATTGGAAAGATCCTCACGATTGCGGCTCACCAGGTAATCTCTTTTTGGATGTGTTTCAAGGAGGGTAAGGGTGAGCCATAACATTTTTTGGCGCCGCTGCCAGGGAGCCATCCCTTGGCTTTTTCCATCGTTTTTCTCTAATATACGCATAACCCATTGCCCATTATCTTGATTAGTGGTTTCCCATGAAAAAGATATGGAGTTGATGGTGATTTGTAGGAGATTTGGTAGAGAATAGCTCTCTTTTTTGTTTTTTGTGAAAAGAATGCTTTTTGCTTAATTTTTAGATTAATTTGTTGTTTTTTTGCCTTTTCATGTTCTTAGGACTTGCACATAGTTTGTATTAGGCTTAGTTTGCATCCATTGCGTCAAACAATGCAATAGAATGCAATTTTTAGTAAATGTTAGCTCTCTTTAGTTTGAACATTTGTCTCACAAAATACAACTCTTAACATCTTAAGTGTACAAAATCGGCAATTGTCCACGGTACCCTTGAATGTGCTTACACGCTTACACGAGAAACAGTCAAAAGAAAAGCACAAGACAATACCTCAACATGGGTAGAAGAACATGCTTTAAAACAGAACCCAAAAGAGAAAACAAAACCTTCTAAACCCAAGAAAGATAAAGGACAACAAACTGTTGAAACCAAGGTCGAATTAAAAGACAGGGAAAAGAGTCTGTAAAGGACATAAACCTAAAAAGGGACATAAACACGAAAGAGCCAAAAGCTATACATGATGCAAGAAGCATCCACATCAAAGACCACCACACAAACCTCAACACCCATATGTGTGACACATAATACAAAAACCCAAAAAAAAAAATTCGATCTCGTCACATGGGTAAACATAGTGAAAAACTGACAAACAAAAGAAAGTCAGAGAATGAAACAAGTTCTAGTACATCACTAAGTGATGATGAAGCAAGTTCTTACTCTTCACTCAGTGCACCACATAGACCAATCAAGAGACTAGAACCCACCCAACCACCCCAAATGGATAATAATGATCACATGACATGTATGGAACGCAAAAAGCAAGCTCAGAAGAGCATGCTTAGCTTGGTTGAATGTCTTACAGGGTCACCGGTTGTGATTGAGCCTCATAATGCCAATCCTAAAAAACAGCAACCACCAAGATACAAAGCCTAGAGGAGTACCGCTTTCCCTTTCAAGAGGAAGACATACTCTCTACAGAAGAGTCATTTAAAACAGATTGTACGAACTATAGGCTTGAGAAAGCACGTGAGGAATTCGATAATTCCCTTACAAGATTAAAACAGTCTCTCAAAGCCTCGTTCAGAGGAATGCTCTTCTCTCATAATCTTGTGCATCTTCTCATGCATAAAATGAAAATTGATGAAAATAACTCTTTTGAACTAAAAATAGATTTCTTTATGCATCTTTCTATGCATAAAATCAAAATTGATGAGAATAACACTTTTGGATTAAAATAAATTCTTTATGCATCTTTCCATGCATAAATCCAATTTAGTAGGAATTACACTTTTAGAATAAAAGAATTTCTCTTATGCATCTAATTTATGCATAAAATCATTTATGATGAAAATCACACTTTTAGTATAAAAAATATATCTTTTATGCATATGTTTATGCATACAAATCATTTATGATGAAAATCACTCTTTAATATAAAAAAATTTCTTTTATGCATCTAATTTATGCATAAAATCATTTATGATGAAAATCACACTTTTAATATAAAAAAATATCTTTTATGCATACAAATCATTTATGATGAAAATCACTCTTTTAATATAAAAGAATTTCTTTTATGCATAAAATCATTTATGATAAAAATCACACTTTTAATATAAAAATATATCTTTTATGCATATGTTTATGCATACAAATCATTTATGATGAAAATCACTCTTTTAATATAAAAGAATTTCTTTTATGCATCTAATTTATGCATAAAATCATTTATGATGAGAATCACACTTTTAATATAAAAAAATATCTTTTATGCAAATGTTTATGCATACAAATCATTTATGATGAAAATCACTCTTTTAATATAAAAAATTTCTTTTATGCATCTAATTTATGCATAAAATTATTTATGATGAAAATCACTCTTTTGAATTAAAAATAAAATTCTTTATGCATCTTTCTATGCATAAAATAAAAATTGATAAAAATAACACTTTTTGGATTAATTTAAATTCTTTATGCATCTATCCATGCATAAATCCAATTTAGTAGGAATTACACTTTTAGAATAAAAAAGTAAAACTTATTTTTACACAATTTTAGAAAATTTCGCCATAACCTCCTTTGTATGGCTGACCATTTTTCAATTTTAAACTTTCTAAAATCAACTAGAATTTCACCAAGAGTATTTAATTCATTCTAATGTAAGCAATTTCTACTTATTTAAGAGAAACATTATGAAAAACTTAATTTTATCCATTAATCATTCATCTAGGATAAAGAATGGTTGGATTTACTAAAGAAGAGAGGGGAATGCCTTTTTTTTTCAATGAGGCATAACATCATTTTCATTTTAGAGAAGACAAAAATCATAAAAACCATTAAAATTAAGCATAAATGGAAATTTATGTATTTCAATTAACTTCAATAGCATTAAAAAGCCATTCCAATTAAGCTTCTCAAGCTTGAGAGGGGTTGAGAAGAAAGAAACATTGAGAAATTATAGAAAACATCAAAATTCACCCTTACCCTTACAAATTGCTTAATTCTTTGATCATGATAGAGGCCTCCAACCAATCAATTGGTTTGGTGTGTTGATGGAGCCACCAATGGAGATTGAAGAAAGAGGGAAGCTCCAATTTCTTCAATTTGGAGAGAATTTTAGAGAATAGTAAAAATTATCATTATTTCAGCATAATTTTGGGATAGTATAATTCTCCTATTTTTTTTACAAAGGACTCAGGTTCTATTTATAGGAGAGGGAGGCTCTAACCAAGACCAACTGATTTCTAGAATTTTCGAGATTCAGTTTGGTTGAATTTGGATTAGATTTGGACCTAGTTTGGTTCCTTTTTGATTCGGTTTGATCCAAGAGAGAGGAGATATAAAAATATCACATTATTTTTTATTTTAAAACTCATTCAAGCATGTGAAGTAGGCGCCTCCTTGAAGGGACTCCCCTTCCTTACACATGTGTCAAAATGGAATCATTATACCCAAAATATCTCATTTTTTTAGTAATACTCATAGTTTTTTACTAATAACCCTTATACATAATCAACTCTTCATCTTATGCGAGCATTTACTCATTTTTGGGTACTTTCTTTTACAAATTGGATTTATCTCCTCCCCACACATGGATTGATCTTATTGGCCCATAGGAACCTTAATTTAAAATTTTGAAAAAAATCTTGACCCTCTGGATAATGCCTCTTGAACAGATTATACTTGATTTCTAATGCACCTTCTGAAAATCTTTTTGAACTGTTTCGGGGGAACTTATTTTAATAAGAGATATTTTTTCATCCAAAAATATTTAAAAACTAAATTACCACTCTCTAGAAGATTTTCTCTCTCTAGGCTAAAACTGGTAGAAACAAGATCTTTTATATTTCTGAAGAGGGATTTAACATCCTGAGAGGCTGGGGAGGAATCTTACACCCTCACTCGGGGCCTCGCCCACGGATATCTAGACAAAAGACTAATCCCTTGGTTCTTCTAAAACCGAACCCGGAAAAAACTTCCCTCGCTCAGAAAGCATGGGCGATTCCTCCAGGATATTTTTACTCTAACGTAGTCAGGGTCATTACTGACCAAACTGATCCGACCGAACCTGTGAGTCACTTGGTCAGATCAAGGAAGAAACTTGCACCTGGATCATAGAAACCAATGCTTTTTTCCCCATCGAGAGTCACAGCCGTTGATTCTTTTTCCATAGAATATTTACTATCTAGGATTTACTTCATCTATCGTACCATAATAAAATTGAGTCTCATTTTACGGATCTACCAGCCTAACCCCATCCAATCCCATGGGTTAGCCAACCGCCCAACCACTGTAGTGATGGGATCCAATTAGGAATTTGGTTAGATTTTGTCCCAGGTACCAGCAGCGAAAAGAGTTCCCAGGCCCCCTAGCCAGATATTCATGCAAATTTAACGCCAGTCACACCACTTACACACCCAATATGAAATTGCCTTTTTCATAGATTCAGTTATCTTTAAAACAATCATTTAATGAAACCATAGTATCACTGATCATAATCCTCCAAAATATCCGTTTGAATCCTAATTTCCAATCATTCCTTCATCGGTGTATCTATGGCATCATTGGCAAACCAGAACGCTCACCACCTGTCCTTCAGGGGTCTTTTCGATAGTTCCTAGTTCAACCGGCAATATATTCACATATCAAAAATGGAATCTCCGTTGAAGATCAGCAAGATCAACTAATGGATCCATATAAAAGAGCCATGGACTCTTCCGTTGAGGACCAGCAAGGTCAATCAACGAGATCCATGCCCAAATTCAGAAAACAACTCTTACTTCTTGTTCCAATATCTTCCCCGACGCACGTGTGGGTATCTTCGAAGACCCAGAGCCCCTGAGCACCGTATGGTCAGCACCCTCTAGGATCCTTCGCAGGTCACCTAGCGCTTCACTCATAGGCCGCTTCCTTGGTCCCTCATCCACTGTACCGGAAGCTCACCATTTAAATCGAACCGAGGCTGGTTAAGACCTCGGCCGACCTTGCTACACGAGACGTCCTCCGTTGACTCTTCGTCAGCTGTTGCAACTTTATCAGTTAGGTCTCCCACGAACTCATTCTAAAGACGGTCAAAATGCTTTCCCAGCATTATTGACATAAAATAGTCATTTAAAAACAGGTCATAATACAGTTTCTATAATGAACTCTCGTCTTTCACATTGTTCCACATCTATCCACATTACTTAATCCATATCCAATTCATATGTATTCCTATTCTTATCCAATCATATCATTTTTCATCTCATCTCATCTTTCCTCATTTATCCTCATCACATCTCATCCACTCGCATCTACCCATATTCACATCCCATCACACCTCATTCATTTACATCCCATATCATTCATTCACATCTATCTCCATTTATCCTCATCACATCTATCTCCATTTATCCCATATCATTCATTCACATCTATCTCCATTTATCCTCATCATATCTCATCCACTCGCATCTACCCATATTCACATCCCATCACACCTCATTCATTTACATCCCATATCATTCATTCACATCTATCTCCATTTATATCACATTCATTTCACATCTCATCTCATTCATTCTTGTCCCGATTCACATCACATCACATCTCATCCATTCACATCCCATATCATTCATTTACATCCGATTCACATGACATCACATCTCATTCATTCACATCTTGATTCACATCACATTACATCTCATCCATTCACTCACATCGACATCACATCCTTTCTCATACACATCCACATCCATTCTTTCACATACACATCCACATCCATTCATCCACATACATCCACATACATCCACATACATATCCATATCCATTCA
The DNA here is from genome assembly GCF_041138505.1 of Cibotium barometz. NCBI lineage: Eukaryota > Viridiplantae > Streptophyta > Polypodiopsida > Cyatheales > Cibotiaceae > Cibotium > Cibotium barometz. The sequence goes on from NC_141068.1 coordinate 48,519,857, forward strand.
CATACACATCCATTCTTCCACATACACATACATATCCACATCCATTCTTCCTCATACACATCCACATTCATTCTTCCACATACACATCCACATCTATTCTTCCACATACACATCCACATCCATTCTTCCACATACACATCCACAGTCATTCTTCCATATACACATCCACATTCATTCTTCCACGTACAGATCCACATCCATTCTTCCACATACACATCCACGTCCATTCTTCCACATACACATCCACATTCATTCTTGCACATTCCATATACACATCCACATTCATTCTTCCACATGCACATCCACATCCATTTTCATTACATCACATCTTATCATATCCTATTTTCATCTTATCACATCCTATTCAATGCTATTCCCATTTAATAGCTTTTTCTAGGTTGATCCCAATAATGGGACTTTTTTTAAATTTCTACTAATTGCTTGGCCTAATTAAAGGTTCTTTTTCTCGACGATTAGTTCCATATTCATTCTCAATTTATCAAATGAATTATATTCAATATTCCTCTTTTGGAATAGAAGAATTCGTGGGATTTATAGAAATTAATTCTACCCATATTTCCACTTTTGATAAGTAATCAAAAAATTTGAATTATACTAAAATTTCCTCTTCTTCCCATTTAATTTCTTGGATCTCAAATACCATGGGAATTCCTCTTTTTGCATTTAATTAATTGCATTCCAATGTCATGGTATTCCTCTTTTATTCATAAAGTAATCTCATCTAAAATAAAATACCCATAAATTCAATATGCTAGGAATTTCTCTTTTCCCATCTCAATGATGGAATTCCAAATGTCATAGGAATTCCTCTTTTAACATTTAAATATTTCTCATAGATAAAACAATTTTATCTAAATTTTACCTTTGAATTTAATTAAAATACTCATTAATTTCAATATGCTAGGAATTTCTCTTTTCCCATCTCAATGATGGAATTTCAAATGTCATAGGAATTCCTCTTTTAACATTAAAATAAATTACTAGAAATTTCTCTTTTTGCTAACAACTATTTATGCATAAACATTAAAATCAATTTATCCATAGTTATGATGAGAATTAATCAATTAACCTAGGATGATTAATCCTAGAATATGGTAGGAAGTCCTCTTTTCATAATATAAATGAAAATGATTTATGTGTTTATTTTTCAAAAATTTTACCATAGCTCCGCTCTGCTAGTACTGATAATTCTCAATAAAATTTGAAAGAATAAAGTTTAGTATTATTCATGTGACTAGAATAACCACTAATTGGATCATTAACCAATTATGGATTGATTCTTAATTTTACCATAAATTAAATAGCATAAAAGTATTAAAAGCCATTATTTTGGCCTCCAATTAGACAAGCATAGAATTTACTTTTAGATTAGAGAAATGCTTCATGAGAAGCTTCGTTTGAATTGAGAATAGGTCATAGGAATGACCATTCTTTGGGAGAGAGAGAGAAATTCATATTTTTTTACAAATTTTTTTACAAAGGGCTAAGGATCTATTTGGTGAGGGAGGCCTCTAACCAAGTCCAACTAGTTTCTAGAATTTTCTAGGTTTAGTTTGGGTGAATTTGGACAAGATTTGGACCTAGTTTGGCTCCCTTTTGATTTGGTTTGATCTAGGAGAGATAAAAAAATATCACAATATTTTTGAGTTTAAAACTCCACCACACAAGTGAAATAGGCGCCTCCTTGAAGAGACCCCTTCTCCTTACCAAGGTGTCAAAATTGAATCATTATACCCAAAATATCTCATTTTTTTAGTAATACTCATAGTTTTTTACTAATAAACCTTGTCCTTAGTCAACTCTTCATCTTATGTGAGCATTTACTGATTTTTGGGGGTTTTTCTTTCATAAATTGGATTTATCTCCTCCCCACACTTGGATTGATCCTATTGGCCCATAGGAACCTTAATTGGACCATAATCCAAAAATTTCTAAAAATCTAGACCCCTAGGCTAAGGTCCTTTATACTTATTTTCAATTAATTCCAAATGCACATTGGAAAGTTCTTTTTGAATTTCTGTTTCAGGGGAAACTAATTTAGACACTAGGAGGATTTTTATATCCAAAAATATCTCAATTTTGTATTACCTCTCTCTAGACATTTTCTCTCTCTAGGTGAAACAGGGTAAAACAGAATCTTTCTTTTATTTCAAAGAGGGGAATAATTACAAGATCAGAAGGGGAGGTTCTTACACCTGTACACCTCAAAAGCTGGAGGGAGGAATCTTACACATATCCATTCTTCACATATACATTCACATCCATTTTCACATACACATTCACATCCCATATCATTCATTTACATCCCGATTCCCATGACATCACATCTCATTATTTCACATCCCGTTTCACATCTCATCCATTCATTCATTCATATCTATCCTGATTCACATGTCATCACATCTCATTCATTCACATCCTGATTCACATCACATTACATCTCATCCATTCATTCACATCTATCTGATTCACATCACATTACATCTCATCCATTCATTCACATCTATCTGATTCACATCGCATCTCATCACATCTATTCACATCACATATCATCACATCTATTCACATCTAATCTCATTTCTATGCAAGTCTTCAGTTTGATTTTCTTTTGAATACAAGGAGTATTTCTTGAATCAGTATCCCCAAAACTTCTTGATCAGAATTCTGAATTTCATACCAGAATTCCTCGAATTCTATAACTTTGATCCACAGATCAATTCGAAGGGTCTCAAACTTAGTTTCAGATTTGGCGGGAGTTTTGAGTGTATTTTTCTAAACTGGTCACACCTTCTTTCCTCGAAACTGATGAAAGTTTGATTCAAGGTTTGAGTCGAATAAGATTTTTCCTAATCTATCTTTCTCGAAAAGGTTTGATAATTCAGTTACTATTCTATTGAATTTCTTTCTTTAAATATTCACTTAATTAATTTCTAAATTAGTTACGAATTCCAATGAGGAATAGAATAATCATTTATCTGAATATTTTGATCTCGATAGATTTCTTGAATTCTCTTTTTACAATCCGTGTGAATATAAAATGATAGAAATTTCTCTCTTAGAGTATTTAATTATTCATTTATCAAATACTCATAGAATTTAAACATAGAATTTAAGAGAATTCTAATTTTGATATAAAAATTCTAATTTAAGTCTTAACTAACTAAACTAATCTCACCAAACCCATAAGTTCCCATAGTCAGATCAAGGAAAAGACTTGTACTTGGATCATAGAGACCAACGCTTTTTTCCTCATTAAGAGGCACAACCGTTGATTCTTTTCCATAAAATAATTTTTATCCGGGATTTACTTCATCTATCGTACCATAACAGAATTGAGTCTCATATTAGGGATCCATCAGTCATCCAGTCCCATGGGTTAGCCAACCACTGTAATGATGGGATCCATTTAAGAAATTGGTTAGGTTTTTTCCCGGGTACCACGGAAAAGAGTTCCCAGGTCCCCTAGCCGGATATTCATGCAAACTTAAAACTAGTCACACCACTTACACACCCAATATGAAATTGCCTTTTTCACAGATTCAGCTATCTTTAAAACAATCTTTTAATGGAACTATAGTATCACTGATCATAATCCTCCAAAATATCTAGGTGAATCCTAATTTCCAATTTTTCCTTCATCGGTGTACCTATGGCATCATTGGTAACCAGAACGCTCACCGCTTGTTCACTCAGGGGCCTTTTCGATAGTTCCCAGCTCATAGTACCCGGCAATATATTCACTTATAAAAATCAAAATGAAATCTCTATTGAAGATCAGCAAGATAACCCAACAGATCCATATAAAAGAGCCATGGACTCATCCATTTTGAGGACCAGTAAGGTTAATCAACCAGATCCATGCCCGAATTCAGAAAACAACTCTTACTTCTTTTTCCAATAGCTTCCACGACGTACGTGTGGGTATCTTCGACGACCCAGAGCCCGAGCACCATATGGTCAGCACCCTCTAGGATCCTTCGTAGGTCACCTAGGGCTTCACTCATAGGCCGCTTCCTTGGTCCCTCATCCACCATACCGGAAGCTTACCATTTAAATCGAATCGAGGCTGGTCAAGACCTCGGGCCGACCTTGCTACGTGCAAGACGTCCCCCATTGACTCTCCGTCAGCTGTTGCAACTTTATCAGTTACGTCTCCACGACCTCATTCACAAGACGGTCAAAATGCTTCCCCAACATTTTTGACATAAAACAGTCATTTAAAAACAGGTCATAAATACAGTTTCTATAACAAACTCTCATCTTTCTACATTGTTCCATATCAATCCTCATTTATTTCATATGTATTCCCATTCTCATCATATCATTTTCCATCTCATCACATCTTTTCTCATTTATCCGCATCAGATCTCATCCACTTGCATCTACCCATATCCACATCTCATCACATCATATTCATTCACATCACATATCACTTCTATTCCACATGACATCACATCTCATTCATTCACATCCTGATTCACATCACATCACATCTATTCACGTCCATCACATTCATTTACATCACATCCATTTACATCCATCACATCACATTCATTCATATCGATCACATTCATTCACTCATATCCACCACATTCATTCTCATAACCATCCCATCTCATACATTCTATCCACATTATATCACATCACTTCTATCCATATCATATCTCATTCATACACATCTCATCTCATTCATCCACATCCATCCAATCGTTCACATGTACGACTACTCACATCTATCCATACATTCATATCTATCACTTCACATTCACATATATTCATGTCACATCACATCACATTCTTTCACATACACATCCACATCCATTCTTTCACATACATCCACATCCATTCTTTCACATACTCATTCACATCCATTCTTCACATATACCTTCACATCCATTCTTCACATACACATTCACATCCATTTTCACATACACATTCACATCCCATATCATTCATTTACATCCCGATTCCCATGACATCACATCTCATTCATTCAAATCCCGTTTCACCTCACATTACTTCTCATCTATTCATTCATTCATATCTATCCTGATTCACATGTCATCACATCTCATTCATTCACATCCCGATTCACATCACATTACATCTCATCCATTTATTCACATCTATCTGATTCACATCGCATCTCATCACATCTATTCACATCACATATCATCACATCTATTCACATCACATCTCATTTCTATGCAAGTTTTTAGTTTGATTTTCTTTTGAATACAAGGAGTATTTCTTGAATCAATATCCCCAAAACGTCTTGATCCGAATTCTGAATTTCATACTAGAATTCCTCGAATTCTATAACTTTGATCCATAGATCAATTTGAAGGGTCTCGAACTTAGTTTCAGATTTGGGGGGAGTTTTGAGTGTGTTTTTCTAAACTCGTCACACCTTCTTTCCTCGAAACTGACGAAAGAGTTTGGTCTTGGTTATAGTCTAATTCAAGGTTCGAGTCAGATAAGATTTTTCTTGATCTATCTTTCTCGAAAAGGTTTGATAATTCAGTTACTATTTTACTGAATTTTTTTCTTTGAATATTCACTTAACTGATTTCTAAATTAGTTAACGAATTCCAATGAGGAATAGATTATTCATTTATGTGAATATTTTGATCTCGATAGATTTCTTGAATTCTCTGGTTACAATCCGTGTGAATATAAAACGATAGAAATTTCTCTCTTAGATTATTTAATTATTCATTTATCAAATACTCAAATAATTTAAACATAGAACTTAAGAGAATTCTAATTTTGATATAAAAATTCTTTATGCATCTATTTATACATAAAAAATCAACTTCAGTGGTGGGAATAACACTTTTATAAAAAAAATCCTTTTATGCATCTATTTATGCATAAAATCAAATTTAATAGGAATAACCTTTTTAAAATAAAAGTATCTTTCTATGCATAAATATCAAATTTAATAAGAATAACACTTTTGTAATAAAAAATTTCCTTTATGCATCATTCTATGCATAAAATCAAATTTAATAAGAATAACACTTTTGTAATATAAAAAATTTCATTATGCATCTTTCTATGCATAGAAAATAAATTTAATAAGAATAACACTTTTTTAATAAAAAAAAATTTCCTGTATTCATCTTTCTATGCATAGAAATCAAATTTAATAAGAATAACACTTTTGTAATAAAAATATTCCTTTATGCATCTTTCTATGCATAAAAATCAAATTTAATAAGAATAACACTTTTGTAATAAAAAAATTTCTTTATGCATCTTTCTATGCATAAAATCAAATTTAATAAGAATAACACTTTTTTAAATAAAAAAATTCCATTATGCATCTTTCTATACATAGAAATCAAATTAATAAGAATAACAATTTTGTAATTAAAAAAATTCCTTTATGCATCTTTCTATGCATAGAAATCAAATTTAATAAGAATAACACTTTTGTAATAAAATAAAATTTCTTTATGCATCTTTTTATGCATAGAAATCAAATTTAATAAGAATAACACTTTTATAATAAAAAAATTCCATTATGCATCTTTCTATGCATAGAAATCAAATTTAATAAGAATTATACTTTTGTAATAAAAAAATTCCTTTATGCATCTTTCTATGCATAAAAATCAAATTCAATAAGAATAACACTTTTGTAATTAAAAAATTTTCCATTATGCATCTTTCTATGCATAGAAATCAAATTTAATAAGAATAACACTTTTGTAATGAAAAAATTCCTTTATGCATCGTTCTATGCATAAAATCAAATTTAATAAGAATAATACTTTTTTAATCAAAAAATTTCCATTATGCATCTTTCTATGCATAGAAATCAAATTTAATAAGAATAACACTGTTGTAATAAAAAAATTCCTTTATGCATCTTTCTATGCATAGAAATCAAATTTAATAAGAATAACACTTTTATAATTGAAAAAATTCCTTTATGCATCTTTCTATGCATATAAATAAAATTTAATAAGAATAATACTTTTATAATTAAAAATGGGGCCTATCCCCCAGGTGGGTCATCAGTTTTCCACATCTAGCATGAAAAATTGGGTTCCTGATACTGCTAATGTTGTCACAGAAAATGACAACTTATCTATCCAACACTGATAGACCCAAATCTGCAAGTAGCTTTCTCAACCAAGCTACCTCACATGCTGCCATAGCAGCACCTCTATACTCGGCCTCTGTACTGGATAGAGCAACCGTAGGCTGCTTCTTGCTACTCCAAGTCACAGCAGCACTCCCCAAAGAAAACATGAAGCCACTAGTAGATCTTCTATCTGAGATACTACCAGCCCAATCAGCATCTGTGTACCCATGTACACATATCTCTGTCCTAGTTTCATAAAATAGTCCACAATGCAAAGTAGACCTCACATACCTCAGTATGCGTCTCAATGCATCCAAATGCGGCTTTCGAGGAACCTGCATAAACTGACTCACCAACCCAACAGCATAGCTCAAATCTGGCCTGGTGATCGTCATGTAGATCAAGCTTCCTACTATGCACCTATACATAGTAGGATCCACCAAAATCTCTCCTAAATCTGCACTCAACTTGCCATTCTGATCCAATGGCATTGAGATAGGCTTACAGCCTGTCATACCATACTTGGACAACATGTCCAAGCCATACTGTCTCTGCAGTAATCCAATACCATGTGGTGACCTAATCACCTCAATGCCCAAGAAATATCTGAGCTCCCCCAGATCCTTCATCTCAAACTTCTGTCTAAGCAAGATCTTTACATCAAAGATCCCTACATCATGGTCCCCCGTAATGATCAGGTCATCTACATAGATGACAACAAGCGCAACCCCTCTATCACTGTCTCACATATAGTAAGAAATCTGCATTGGCTACATGAAAGCCAATAGTGACAGGATATTCAAAAATCTTGTCAGACCATGCTCTTGGTGCTTGTTTTAAGCTATACAAGGCTTTCTTCAACCTGTAAACATGCTCGAGGTGACTCACATCCTCATAACCAGGTGGCTGCAACATATACAACTCTTCTTGCAAATCCCCATGCAAGAATGCATTCTTTACATCCATCTGATGTAAAGACCATTGCTTTGACGCAGCCACTGCTATCACAACTCTCACTGTTGCCATCTTGGCAACTGGGCTAAAAGTTTCCTCATAATCAATGCCATATGTCTGTGCATATCCTTTGGCTACCAATCTACCCTTGTACTTGCTTATTCTTCCATCACTGTTATGTTTTACTTTGTACACCCACTTGCATCCAATGGCTTTCTTGCCTTCAGGCAATTGCACTAAATCCCAAGTCTCATTTCCATATAGTGCATCCATCTCCTCATCCATAGCTTTCTCCCAACACACATTTCCAACAGCCTCATCAATGCATGTGGGCTCTACAACCTGTACACCTTTTGCCATGTATGCATAGTGATGTGCCACATAACCATCATAGGTAAACCTCTGCTGCACAGGATTCTTCACTCTCCCAGATCTTCGCAGCTTTGCATTCATGGATTCCATAGCTTTCTTTTCACCAGGTGTTCTCATAGCTGGTATCCCAAGATCCTCATCAAGGCTCATCTCTAAGCCACTAGACTCTCCATCAACATGAGACCTGTAGAAATGTCAGGCATACTGAGGGGCTCAACCACTTTCTCTTTGCCTTTATGTGATGTACTAATCACATTTGCAGGACTGGTATTATGATGCAGCATGCCACTCCATGGTCTATCAACTCTGAACCACTAGATGAGGACTCTCTTGGTCCACTCAAAGCCTGTGATTGCTAAGTTGCACTCTGTGCAACCACATTTCCACTCACATAAGCCCCAACAGCTTCTTTTTCAGCAGCATACCAGCTGATCATCTCATAAAAAACAACATCCCTGCTTACCCTCAACTCACGTGTAGCAGGGTTATAACACCTGTATCCCTTTGCTCAAGGGAATACCCAATAAACACACATTTTTTCAGCTTTTGGATCCAGCTTAGTTCTCAGTTCATCTGGCACATGCACATATGCAATGCATCCAAAGACTTTCAGATGAGACAAATCAGGTTTTCTGCCAGTAAACCTCTCCTATGGAGTTACATCATGTATGGCTGCAGTTGGAGTCCTGTTCAAGATGTAAACTGATGTAGAAACAGCCTCAGCCCAATAGCTATGCGGCATATTCTTCTCTCCCATCAATGCTCACGCAATCTCAGCAATGTGCCTGTTTTCTACTCAGCAACTCCATTTTGCTGCGGAGTGTATCTGCATCTAAACTGTCTCTGAATACCATTCTTCTGCAAAAATTCAGAGAACTCATTGGAGAAGTATTCTCCCCCTCCATCTGACCTTAGTCACTTTACATGTTTCCCTGTTTGCTTTTCAACCATAACTCTGAAATTATGAAAATGAGTGAACACCTCACTCTTCTCCTTCATGAAGTATACCCATACTTTCCTTGTATGGTCATTAATAAATGTCACAAAATACGTGCAGCCTCCCATAGACATGGTCTGCGTAGGGCCCCATACATCTGAATGCACAACATCTAGTGCATTTCTGTCACGTGGAAATACATGCTTTGTTTGCTTTCCAAATTGGCATGCTTCACACTGCATACCTTCAACTTTAAACTTTGGCAGCCCTGTCACAATTCCTTTAGTCTGCATAGACTTCATTCTCTGCACATTCACATGTCTAATTATTTTATGCCAAATGTCTGTGTCAGCAACAATTCCTGAACCATTTGCAAACATCGCAGCACTCACTTCAGGCATGCTTACATTCAATGTAAACATTTTGCCCACTCTGTTGCCTTTTGCAACCAACCTGCACTTGTCTTTAAAGTCTTCAACATAACAACTATCAGGGTTAAACTGAACCTGCAAACCCTGCTCAATCATCTGGCCAACTGAAACCAGATTCTTTGTTATGTTCGGAACATGAAGTACATCTGCAAGGTACTTCTCTTTGCTATCCTGCATAGACAATGGCACATCTCCCCAACATGGGCAATTGGATGAGCAGTGTCATCCCCTGTTTCCACAAAACCTGATCTTTCAAGGTTTTTCATCACCTTGAACCATTGCCCATGACATGTCATATGGTTTGAAGCACCTGAATCAACGTACCATACATCATCTTTATGTGCTGCTTCAACATTTTCAGACATGGCATTAACGACATGCTGCATAATAAACAACCTTTCATTATCCTCATTGTTTCTGCTCGAGGATACATAGTTGTTTTGCAGTAATTTTCCATTTTGCATGTCAGCCTGCTTCTTATAACAATCTGCATGCACATGTCCAAGCTTACCACAATAAAAGCATCCACGTGTATCATTATACCACCTTTGCCAATTTCCACGACCTCTTTGACTCCCCCTGCCTCTAAATTGGCCTCTTCCACTTGCGTGTTGTTGTTGTTGTGAATTCTGGGACTATTGTTGTTACTGCTGCTAGCTATAATTCTGATTATCTGTTCGGCCACCTCCTTGGCCGTGTCCATGGCCTTCTCTACCTCGTCCTCTTCTTGAACTTGTGTAGAAGGACTGTTGCTCTAAATTATTTTTGTTTTGTGAAGACTGTTAGTCTTCACCCAACCACGTAGACAGACTTTCACCTTATCATCATCATCTACTGAAACACCAATAGATGCAAGGGATTCCACAATATCCTTGATCTTCAATGCATAGTCATTCACAGACATACTCTTTTTCTCCACAGTATGAAGTTCATTCTTCAACTGTATCTTTCGTGCCTTGGTATTCGTTTCATAGAGTTTTACCAAGGTGTCCCATGCCTCCTTGGGGGACTTGGCATCCTGTATGTGCCCAATCATGGTGTCTTGTATATTGATAGAGAGCCAATACATAACTTTTCTGGCTCCTTGGTTCCAATCCTTGAACTCTTTCACATCTGCAGCAGTCGGATTGATCTCCGGTGCCTCTTCATGCTCACCTTCTATGTAGTCCCAGTAACCCTTTCCCAGCAGGAAATTTGTCAACCTGAACCTCCAAGCATGGAAGTTGTTCTTGTCAAGCTTCTCAGCAACAATGTGGTTTATGCCATCATTTGACATCTTGCCAGACACATAGATTTACCAAAAACAACACTCTGGTCTGTCCTGCACAAACTGCTGTATTTTTTGCAGAGTGGTACTGTACTACACTCAAATGTCACAACCAGTGACCTCAATGTGCATACATATACCCAATGGCAACTGTTTTACCTCCTTGCAGCACACAAAATGTCTGCACAACCAATTTGTCTTCCTGCAGTTCTTAAAACAAAGTTTTGCATAGAATCGATGACTTGCCCGACAGTGCTCGAAATCGACTGCTTTCCGAAAAACGGAGATCCTAACGTGCCCAAAACGCGTTTTTGGCTTTGAAAATTCCCTCCGATAGGACAATATAGTTGCCCTATAGCTTTACTCTCGGGAAGAAAGCTCCTCAATCAGAGATCGTTTGTCGGTGCCTCCCGTAGAGCTCCCGACAAGGGTGTAGTCACCAACACAAATAAGGAAGAGTAGATGAAGCTCTTACCCTCGTACCGCTTCTTGTGCTTCTCTTGCTTGCAGCTCAGCCCTTAGCATGAACCAGGCTCTGATACCATGAAAAGATGCAGGGGAGAAGAGAGCTTGAGCTTTTGCAACAACAAGCACACACACACTTACAAAACCCTAAAAAAGAACACACAAGGTGAGAGGCTGAAAATCTTCTTCTTCTTCACACAACACTCAACACACCATATACAAAGATAAGAGTACACACCATATGAAAAGGTACTCAACCAAATACATACTAGAATTCTCTATAGTGTGAACCCAACTAAATCAGCTGGCGCTATAACTATGCCAGTCTCTAGAATGGCTGTCACATAGCCTGTCATCCCACTGGCCACATATCACCCATGATCTCACCAACCATGCCCATGGTGTAAGTGTGGGGCCTATCCCCCAGGCGGGTCATCAGTGTCCACTGCCTCACTAGATGAACTTGATATCTCAACAGATTCCTCCCTCCAACTTTTGAGGTGTGCAGGTGTAAGAACCTCCCCTTCTGATCTTATAGTTATTCCCCTCTCTGAAATAAAAGAAAGATTACCCTATTTTGGCATGAAGAGAGAAAATGTCTAGAGGGAGGTAATTCAAAATTGAGATATTTTTGAAATTAAAAATCCTCCTAGTGTCTAAAATGGTTTCCTCTGAAACAGAAATTCAAAAAGAACTTTCCAATGTGCAATTGGAATTAATTGAAAATAGGTATAAAGGACCTTAGCCTAAGGGTCCAGATTTTCAGAAATTTTTAGATTATGGTCCAATTAAGGTTCCTATGGACCAATAAGATTAATCCAAATGTAGGGAGAAGATAAATTGAAGAATAAAAGAAAACCCCCCCCAAAAATGAGAATGCTCACATAAGATGAAGAGTGGACTAAGAACCAAAGAAAACAATTAAAAAACTGAATTTTGACACCTCAGTGTGGGGATCTCCCCTCATGAAGTAGGCGCCTTTTTCTCATCATTATTCCCAATTCTTAATCAATAAAATGAGATATTTTCATCTCTGCTCTCTCCTATTTCAAAACTAGATCCAAAAAGTAAGATGAACTGACCCAAAAATGGTCAAAAATTGACCAAACTGATCTCGAAAATTCTAGAATCAGTTTGCTTGGTTAGAGGCTCACTTTTTCCTATAAATAGAAGCCTCCCCCTTTGTAAAAGCTTAATAGTGTTTATGCACTGTTACTCTACTCCTGCCTTGAGCCATCTACATTGAATTTTTTAATAATTCAATTGTTTTTGGCCTAATCCTCTCCAAAGTGAATTGGTGGCCACTCTTGCTTCAAACAAGAGTAGAACCCTCAATCCCTCAAGCCAAAGGAGAGCTTACAAGCTCCACGTAAGTTAATTTTCTTACTTTTTTACTGAAAAATCTATGGTTTTCTTAATTTTTATGTTTTACAAATGTTGAATTAAATTCAAATGCTATGCCTTTGATAAAAAGGCCACCTCCTTCTCCTCTTTACATTCCAACCTTTCTCAATCCTAGAAAGATTAACTAAGGGATTAATTAAACTCTTCTTATTGTTTACTCTCTTGAATTTAAAAAATTATGTCGATTAGAGTTCTATTAATCTAATTTGGGTTAATTTAAGTTAAATAAAGAATGATAAAAATGAGAAATGGTCAGCCATACAAAGGAGGTTATTTTTCCAGAATTTTATGGAAAAGAAAGTTTATTTTTATGTTATTCCAAAAGAGTAATTCCCACCAGTTTTGCATCTAAAAGAAATATTCTAATTACTCCATATACAGATTCACCCTATGAATATGCATGGATATCACTGATATTAATTATTAAATTTGATTTCTATGCATAGAAAGATGCATAAAGGATTTTTTTTAATTACATAATTGTTATTCTTATTAAATTTGATTTCTATGCATAGAAAGATGCATAACATGACATTACATCTCATTCGTTCACATCCCGATGCACATCACATCACATCTATTCACGTCCATCACATTCATTTATGTCACATCTATTTACATCCATCACATCACATTCATTCATATCCATCACATTCATTCAATATCCACCACATTCATTCTCATAACCATCCCATCTCATACATTCTATACACATTATATCACATCACTTCTATCCACATCATATCTCATTCATACACATCTCATCTCATCCATCCCGATCCATCCAATCGTTCACATGTACGACTACTCACATCTATCCATACTTTCATATCTATCACTTCACATCCACATATATTCATGTCACATCACATCTCTTTACATCACATCACATTCTTTCACATACACATCCACATCCATTCTTTCACATACATGCACATCCATTCTTTCACATACTCATTCACATCCCTTCTTCATATACACATTCACATCCATTCTTTACATACACATTCACATCCATTTTCACACACATTCACATCCATTCTTCACATACACATCCATATCCATTCTTCATATACACATTCACATCAATTCATTCACATCCCGTTTCACATCACATTACATCTTATCCATTCATTCATTCACATCTATCCTGATTCACATGTCATCACATCTCATTCATTCACATCCCGATTCACATCACATTACATCTTATTCATTCATTCACATCTATCTGATTCACATCGCATCTCATCACATCTATTCACATCACATCTCATTTCTATGCAAGTTTTCAATTTGATTTTCTTTTGAATACAAGGAGTATTTCTTGAATCAGTATCCCCAAAACTTCTTGATCGAAATTCTGAATTTTATACCGAAATTCCTCCATTTCTATAACTTTGATCCATATATCAATTCGAAGGGTCTCAAACTTAGTTTTAGATTTGGTGAGAGTTTTAAGTGTATTTTTCTAAAACTGGTCACACCTTCTTTACTCGAAGCTGACGAAAGAGTTTGGTCTTGGTCATAGTCTGATTCAAGGTTCGAGTCGATAAGATTTTTCCTGATCTATCTTTCTCGAAAAGGTTTGATAATTTAGTTACTATTTTACTGAATTTATTTCTTTAAATATACTCTTAACTGATTGCTAAATTAGTTACGAATTCCAATGAGGAATAGATTAAACATTTATCTGAATATTTTGATCTCGATAGATTTCCTAAATTCTCTTTTTATAATCCGTGTGAATATAAAATGATAGAAATTTCTCTCTTAGAGTATATAATTATTTATTTATCAAATACTCATAGAAGTTAAACATAGAATTTAAGAGAATTCTAATTTTGATATAAAAATTCTTTATGCATCTATTTATGTATAAAAATCAACTTCAGTGGGAATAACACTTTTATAAAAAAATCTTTTTATGCATCTATTTATGCATAAAATCAAATTTAATAGGAATAACTTTTTTAAAATAAAAAGAATTTCTTTATGCATCTATTTATACATAAAAATTAATTTTTATAAGAATAACGCTTTTATAATTAAAATATTTCCTTTATGCATCTTTCTATGCATAAAAATCAAATTTAATAAGAATAACACTTTTGTAATAAAAAAAATTTCTTTATGCATAAAAATCAAATATAATAGGAATAACACTTTTGTAATAAAAAATTTCTATGCATAAAAATCAAATTTAATAGAATAACACTTTTGTAATAAAAAAATTCCTTTATGCATCTTTCTATGCATAAAATCAAATTTAATAAGAATAAAAAAATTCCTTTATGCATCTTTCTATGCATAAAATCAAATTTAATAAGAATAACACTTTTGTAATAAAAAAATTCCATTATGCATCTTTCTATGCATAGAAATCAAATTTAATAAGAATAACACTTTTGTAATAAAAAAAATTTCTTTATGTATCTTTATATGCATAGAATCAAATTTAATAAGAATAACACTTTTATAATTAAAAAAATCCATTATGCATCTTTCTTTGCATAGAAATCAAATTTAATAAGAATAATACTTTTGTAATAAAAAAATTCCATTATGCATCTTTCTATGCATAGAAATCAAATTTAATAAGAATAACACTTTTGTAATAAGAAAATTCCTTTATGCATAATCAAATTTCATAAGAATAACACTTTTGTAATTAAAAAAAACTCCTTTATGCATCTTTCTATGTATAAAAATCAAATTTAATAAGAATAACACTTTTTGTAATAAAAATTTTTCTTTATGTATTTTTTATGCATAAAATCAAATTTAATAAGAATAACACTTTTGTAATTAAAAAAATTCCTTTATGCATCTTTCGATGCATAGAAATTAAATTTAATGAGAATAATACTTTTGTAATTTAAAAAAATTCCTTTATGCATCTTTCTATGCATAGAAATCAAATTTAATAAGAAGAACACTTTTGTAATTAAAAAATTTCCTTTATGCATCTTTCTATGCATAGAAATCAAGTTTAATAAGAATAACACTTTTAGAATAAAAAAAATTTCCATTATACATCTTTCTATGCATAGAAATCAAATTTAATAAGAATAACACTTTTGTAATAAAAAAATTCCTTTATGCATCTTTCTATGCATAAAAATCAAATTTATCAAGAATAACACTTTTGTAATTAAAAAAATTCCATTATGCATCTTTCTATGCATAGAAATCAAATTTAATAAGAATAACACTTTTGAATAAAAAAATTCTTTTATGCATATTTCTATGCATAAATTCAAATTTAATAAGAATAACACTTTTGTAATAAAAAAATTTCATTATGCATCTTGCTATGCATAGAAATCAAATGTAATAAGAATAACACTTTTGTAATTAAAAAATTTTCTTTAGGCATCTTTCTATGCATAGAAATCAAATTTAATAAGAATAACACTTTTAAATAAAAAAATTCCATTATGCATCTTTTTATGCATAGAAATCAAATTTAATAAGAATAACACCTTTGTAATAAAAAAATTCCTTTATGCATCTTTCTATGCGTAGAAATCAAATTTAATAACTAATATCAGTGATATCCATGCATATTAATAGGTGAGGATGTATATGGAGTAATTAGAATATTTCTTTTAGATGCAAAACTGGTGGGAATTACTCTTTTGGAATAATATAAAAACAAACTTTCTTTTCCATAAAATTTTGAAAAAATTTACCATAACCTCCTCTGTATGGCTGACCATTTCTCATTTTTATCATTCTTTATTTAACTTAAATTAACCCAAATTAGATTTATAGAACTCTAATCTACATAATTTTCTAAATTCAAGAGAGTAAACAATAAGAAGAGTTTAATTAATCCCTTAGTTAATCTTTCTAGGATTGAGAAATGTTGGAATGTAAAGAGGAGAAGGGGGTGGCCTTTTTATCAAAGGCATAGCATTTGAATTTAATTCAACATTTGCAAAACATAAAAATTAAGAAAACCATAGATTTTTCATTAAACAAGTAAAAAAATTAGCTTACATGGAGCTTGTAAGCTCTCCTTTGGCTTGAGGGATTGAGGGTTCTACTCTTGTTTGAAGCAAGAGTGGCCACCAATTCACTTTGGAGAGGATTAGGCCAAAAACAATTGAATTATTAAAAAATTCAATGTAGATGGCTCGGGGTAGGAGTAGAGTAACAGTGCATAAACACTATTAAGCTTTTACAAAGGGGGAGGCTTTTATTTATAGGAAAAAGTGAGCCTCTAACCAAGCAAATGGATTCTAGAAGTTTTGAGATCAGTTTGGTCAATTTTTGACCATTTTTGGGTCAGTTCAGCTTACTTTTTGGATCTAGTTTTGAAATAGGAGAGATGAAAATATCTCATTTTATTGATTAAGAAATGGGGGTAATGATGATGAGAAAAAGGCGCTTACAAAATTGAAGCTGAAAAATTTCCATGACATTTGGAATTTAATCATTTAAATGTAAAAAGAGGGATTGTAAGCATATTCCAAAAAAATGGATATTTGTATTTAATTAAATGAAGAATTTTTATGGTATTTTAAGTAGAGAAAGGTTTAAATTAAATTTTGGTGACAAAAGAGGAATTTTCACCATAATTCCACCTAGAAACTTAGGGTTGATAATTAAATTGGTAGAAAGAATATTCTTAGATATTTTAGGTGGATAAATCACCAAATTGATATTTATCCAAAATTAGATTAATGGAAGAAGAGTATTTTATAAAAACACGATATTCTCATATAGAACCATTTCTTAATCTATCATGGTTAGAAAGGAATGAAATTCATAAAGTTGGAATTTTCCTTACGGTTAGAAGTTCAATAGATTTTTATCTAAAGAAAATCCATAGGAATCAAAGTTAGAAGTAAACCGAATAATTTTGGTTGGACCACAACTATGAGAGGGGCGGCCAGTAAACTACTTGCCCATCTCTCGAATCTTAATCAAGCAAAAACCTCATGACCAACTCCAATTCTTGACACAAAGAATAGACTACATTTGAATTAGCATAGTTTTCCCTTAATCGAAATCACCAAGAATCTAGTTGGAAATTCAGTCAAATGATGGGTAGATTACCCTGATGAGAGATCAATGATTCTCATTAAGAAAATCTGGATTAAAGAAAAAGGATTTTATGGAACCAATCTCGAACCGGGAATTCTACTTGCATAGAACCTCTGTTTTCTTTTAAAGGACTGTTTTACGCCAGAATATGTGATTAACTAAGGAGAGACTCATTTGCAACAGTTGGCGGGGAGTCGTCGAGGGACGTCGCTCGCACTGGCAAAGCCTGCCGAGGTCTTATGAGTGACCAACCTTGGTATGGTTAAAATGGTGTGCTTCCAATGGTGTGCGAGGACTGAAAGCGGTCCCTAAGTGAAGTGCTAGGACACCTAAGTAGGATCCTAGAGGGTTCTGACCAGGTGATGCTGCACGGGCTCGCGATTGCTAGGACACCCGTACGTACGCACGTTGAGGAAGATACGGATGAATTAAAAATAATGACTTTTGTGAATTGAATTTTGATATTGGATCTCGTTGGTTGACCAGTTGGTCTTCAACGGAGAGTTCGGATGATATATTTTGTAAAACAATGGACTCAATATTTTGGAGGATTATGATCAGTAATACTATGATTTCATTGAATTTTTTTTTAAAGACAGCCGAATCTATTAAAATGGCAATTTATATTGGGTGTGTAAGTGGTATGACTATGATTTCATTGAAAGATTATTTTAAAGACATTCAAATCTATTAAAATGGCAATTCATATTGGGTGTGTAAGTGGTATGACTACCTTGAATTTTGCATGAAGTGTCGGCTAGGGTGCCCGGGAACCCTTTTCCTCGGTACCCGGGCAAAACATAACCAAATTTTTATAAAGGAATCCCACCAATATAGTGGTTGGGTGGTTGGCTAACCCATGGATCGAGGGATTCCTGCGATACAAATAGTTACGATTAAGTTACGATACAAATAGTTATGATTAAGTTACGTTAGTTAGATTAAGTCTTAGAAGACCCTTGTTCTATGGGAGGGAATCAACGGTTGTGCCTCGCTAAAGGAGGAAAAAAGTGGTGATTCTATGAACCAAGTGCAAGTCTATTCTTTGATCTGACCATGTGACTTTTGGGTTCGATCGGATCAGTTTGGTTAGTTTTAAGACTTTGACTCGTTAGATCAATTCTCCCGTTAGATGATTTTCCTGGTGGAATCGCCCGTGCTTTCTGGGCGAGGGAAGTTTTTTCGGGTTCGATTTCGGAGAAACCACCGGGCTAGTCTCTTGTCCGGATTTCCATGGGTGAGGCCCCGAGTGTGGATCCCTGCCTTGTGTGAGAGGCTGACACTGCTTCCGCCCCAGCGCCCTCGGAGGGGGCATCACAGAGGGGGCGGGGGTCTCACAGCTGGTATCAGAGCTTTGTTGAAAGCTAATAAGGAAAATGAATTCTTATCAAAAATTTATAATAAAAACTCAAAAAGAGCATTTACGTATTGTATTTTCATTCCTTACGCTTCATTAATGAAGATTTTTAATCAAAGAATTTGGTTTTATGGATGGAAGTTCCACTCTTATCTGGTATTCCCAATCTCACCCAGTCATAAGATATGACTGATATCGCCTTCGAGCATATCATCTCTTCCGCTACAACTCGAACGAGCCAAGCCAGACTCGCAAGCCATTTCGAGGATTTATATTTCCCAGGCCCACTGGAGAGACGACAGCACAAGTGGTTTGCAGGGCAGTATCTCCACACCTCTTGCGACTAGCACGTGATGCTGAGGGAAAATATCTCGTTGGCCATGATTTTGATGAGGCTAAAAGTGATTCATGGTGTCATTTTATATCACCCTACACCTCGAGATTTCAGACTTTCCTACCATATCTACAAACTTCTTAGCCACTTTATTCCAAAGGAGAAGATAGTAGCTCCCTCGGCAGTAAGGGAATGTTTGTATCAGGGCATGTCTGTAGCCCAGTATCACCGTCATGCATTTCCTGAGGAGGTTTTGACTTTCTGGAGCCGAGATGCTCTATGTACATATTGTAACCTTTATATAAATAAAGAAATGTTTTGTGGAAAAATTCCCTGTTGTATAAGTGATTGTTCATTATATGACAAATTGATGAAGCAAAATATGCTACTCGGACATATGTCATAGATCTCCAATAAGATCTTTTATCTTGTTTAAGAAATTATTTTCTGAACCTCTTAAGTCTTAGGATCTCGTCGTTGATGAAATCAAAATAAAAATTTAATAATATATCATTTTTGGCAGAATTATGAGGCGAGCAACGAATCGTTGGCCGTCAGCCAGATCCTCTCGCTGATGAGGAAGAGCTTGACCCTGACGTTCGCAAGGCTCTTCATAGAACTCAGCTAGGACCCTTCAAAGGTGAAGGGGAGAACTTAGGCGAGGCTATGGTTGGAGAAGTGGGTTGAGGCCATGGAGGAATATTTTGATGTCACCGGATACAACGAGAGGAGCAAAATGGCTCTTGCTAGGCTGAAGATTGTGGAAACAGCTAGGGTGGCATGGAGAAACCATTGCGACACCAACCATCTGGATAGGAATACCCAGTCCTAGAATGATCTCAAAGCCTATCTAAGAAAGAGATTTTGTTTCCCGGATTTTTAGAAACCAAGATGAATGAATTCTTAGAGCTAAACCAAGGGAGCAAAACTATTGAAGAATATCACCAGGCATTTGCTCTTCTCCTCAAGTACTCACCACCACTAGACGAAGAGCAACTTATGGCCAGGTTCATTTGAGGAATGAATGAACCTTTAGACACCCTGGTCAAGAATGCCAAGCCAATTTCCATGGTTGAAGCTGTAAGAATGGCGAAGGACTTCGCCAAAGCCTTCATCGTTAGTTAAAGTCCCACCAAAGCTAGTTCCCTCATCCTTCAAAGAGATTCCAGACACCGAGAAGTTCTTCCAACCTTCCGCCTCCAAAGAGACACCAAGGTCCCAACCAGAATCTGGAGTCAGGAAGTTTCAGGAATGAAGGAAGACCTTTTCCTCAAAGCTCTTTCTCGGAACTCTGGCTCTTTCAAGAATACAGAGGGAAGAGCTTCGAAGTGAGAACAGGAGCTTCGGATGTCAGGGGTTTGGGCACCAGCTCAAGGATTGCCCATCGCCTTCTGTGGGCCAAGGAAGTCAGGGTCCCAGAGTTCAAAGTCGGACTCCTTCGTATCAGTCTCCCCCCACACCAAATTCAGGGCAACCCTAGAAAAGTGCCAGCTCAGCCTGCAGCCTCCATGCAAAGCAGTCTCCGAACTCCCTCCTAGAATTGGGAAAACCAAAGAGAGAGAGTTCCACCTCAGACTACAGCAGCTAGAGCCGTTCACTATAGTTGAGGAAGTGGAGGAAGAAAAAGGATAGATCTATGCCGTAACTAAGCATCAGGGAAATAATCATTAATTTTCAGTCCTCTAGACTCCAGCATAGTACCAGGGTAAGCAATTCAATATTTTGATTGATTCAGGCAGTACTCATTCTTTTATTTCCCCAGGATGTCTGCGTAAGTTAGTCCTAAATCAAAAATCAGGGAAACCTATGCAAGTGGAATTGGCCAATGGAAAGATTCTTTTCACACACCTTGAGATAGACCTTATTCAGTTTAATCTAGATGGGAACGTGTAACAGAGTGCCAATTCAGAGTCCTACCCTTGGGAATCTATGATGGAATCCTTGGAATGGATTGGCTCCATAAGAATTAGGCTTACATTCATTGTCACAATGGAACCATCTCTTTCCTTGACCTTCACGGGAATAAAGTTCAAGGAACTGGAATTTCCGGATCCCCAGTGCTGCAATTAGTCAAGGCTTCTAAATTATTAAAAGGGCTTAGAAAGAGGCAAGCTATTTATGTTGTTAAGATGAATCCGGTAGATATAAAATGCAAGGCTAAAGAATCAAAGTGGTTAAGTGAGTATGCAGATGTGTTCCCAGAAGAGCTGACTGAGATGTCTCCATCTCGCGAAGTAGATCATGAGATCGAGTTAACCCCTAGAGCTCAGCGAGTAGCCCAGCATGCATACAAAATACCAGTCTCTGAAGCCATAGAACTTTAGGAGCAGTTAAGACAACTGTTAGAGCAGGGATTCGTCAGACCCAGTGTCTCACCTTAGGGTACGCCCGTTCTCTTTCAAAAAAAGAAAGATGGAACGTTAAGACTCTGTATATTAACTACAAAGGACTGAATCAATTAACAATTAAAAATAAGTATCCTATCCTGAGTATTGATGAACTTCTGGATCGGTTAAGTAGGACCTAAATGTTCACAAAGATAGATCTCAAATCGGGGTACTGCCAGATCAGAATCAAGGAACAGGACATCTCGAGAAGACAGCATTCAATACTCGCTATGGGCATTATGAGTTCACAATCATGCCATTTGGATTAACTAATGCCCCGGCAACGTTTAATCATCTTATGCAGGATATTCTCAGAGAATACTTGGATGATTTTGTTCTTGTCTTCTTTGATGATATCTTGGTATACTCAAAGAATGCTGCAGATCATGAAGATCATGTGAAAAAGGTCCTAGAAATCCTAAGGAAGCACCGACTCTTTGCAAAAAAAGAGCAAGTGTCCTTTTTCTGTTGACCAGGTGGAATACTTAGGATTTATAGTGTCTAAAGATGGGATTTCTCCTGACCTCGCAAAGATCCAAACAGTCGTAGATTGGCCGGAACCCAAGACGGTAAAGGAAGTCAGAGGATTCCTAGGATTAACCGGATGGTATAGAATCTTTATACCCAGGTATGCTCAGATAGCATTCCCTTTAACTAACCTTCTCAAGAAGAGTACCCTATTTCAGTGGTCTGCTATGTGTCAGAGTGCCTTTGATAAGCTGAAGACAGCCTTAGAGTAACCAACCCTATCCTTAAATTGCCAGATTTTACCAAACCTTTTGAAGTAGTTATTGATGCCAGTGGGTTTGCCTTAGACGGTGCTCTTATGCAGGAAGGTCATGCAGTGGCCTATGAATCCAGAAAGCTCAGAACACATGAGAGAAATTATGCCGTCCATGACTTAGAGTTACTCTTAGTAGTTTATGCTCTGAAGTTGTGGAGACATTATCTTTTGGGATAGAGGTTCACCTTGATGAGACAGATCATCAAAGTCTGAAGTGGATCTTCACCCAAAGTGATCTCAACATGCGTCAAAGGAGATGGATGCAGACCCTACAAGAATTTGATTTTGAGATTATCGACCAGGGAAAGAAAATGTGGTGACAGATACGCTCATCAGAAAAGCCTCCTTGCTTGCAATTACAGTGGTATCAAATCCATTAATCAGTGAAGCAAGGGAGAGAATCATGCAGGACAAATTCTTTGCCCCTATTGCTACCCTTCTGATGCAGGAAAGCAAGACTCTTCAAGAAATGAGTCGAGTTCTTGGGTACAAATTGGATGAAGGATGCATGTATAATCGGCTATGCATTCCCAATGAAAAGGGAATAAAGGGAAGGATTCTGAGAGAAGCCCATGATAGCCTGATAGCTGGACATCCAGGGTTTATAAAAACCTATATGTTTGTGAAGAAAAGTTTCTTTTGGCCTCAAAAAGGATGTACTTAATCATGTGCAACAATGCTTAATGTGTCAGAGAGTCAAGGCAGAGAGAGTCAAGATGCCAGGGAAACTGCAGCCTATAGACATTCCACAGATGAAGTGGGAATGTATCAGTATGGACTTTGTCACACTGGATTACCTTCAGTACAATCAGGTTACAACTCCATTTTTTTGGTAGTTGACAGACTAACCAAAGTTACCCATCTGATTCCAGTGAAAGAAACACACATTGCAGTGGATGTTGCCGGAGTTTTTCTTAAAGAGATCTTCAGATTGCATGGCTTACCCAGGAGGATAGTAAGTGACAGAGATCCCAAGTTCACATCAAAATTCTGGACTGCATTCTTTAAAGCAGTGGGAACTTTCTTGGATTACGCCGAAACAGATGGCTAGACTGAAAGAGTGAATCAGGTAATAGAAAATATTCTTCGGTCATGCTGGCAGGGAACCCAAGAAGTGGTTAAGCCATTTGCATCTGGTTGAATTTGCTTACAATGCTTCTTTTCATCGAAGCATTGGGATGAGCCCTTTCAACGCTCTATATGGACAAGATTGCATTATGTCATTGACTTGGTCCAACCCATTAATCAGAGTCAAAATGTCTAAACAAATGCTTGATGACATGGACCAGCAAATGCAATCAATCTGTAAAAATATTAAGGCAACCCAAGATAGGCAAAAGCAGTATGTAGATAAAAAGTGATGAGAGAGAGAGTTTGAAGAATCTGATATGGTCTTCATTCGAGTACGACCAAAAAGAAGTTCCTTATCTTTAGGGAAGTATAAGAAGCCCTCTCCTAGATACTGTGGACCGTATGTTGTTATAAAGAAAGTAGATGATCTAGCTTATAAACTTCTTCTGCCTCCCCATCTCAAGGTACATAATGTATTCCATGTCAGTTTGCTATGTACCCAACCCAAGTCACGTGCTTGATGATGAACAATTGATTTCTCCAACTCAAGGCCAGTGGTACTCTAGCCTGAAGAAATCCTTGACGTTCGGAAGAAGATTCTCAGGAGCAGAGTCCTCAGAGAATTTTTAGTCAAGTGGAAGTTCTTCCCTCTAGAAAACGCCACCTGGGAGAAAGAAGAAGAGATGGAAAAAGATTACCCCCACTTTGCAAGATGAGAACATCTCGCGTTTTCAAGTGAGAGAGGATGTAAGATTCCTTCTCAGCCTAAATAAGAATTAAGCTTTTACCTCAATCCCTTGTAATCGTTCCCTATTTTTTCTGAATACAAGAAAATATTGTTTTTCCTTGTTTTTGCCTAGAGAGAAGAAAACTTATAGAGAGAGGTAATTCAATATTGAGATATTTTTAGATATAAAAAATTTTCTAATATCTAAAATATATTTTCCTGAAATAGAAGTTCAAAATAAATTCTCCAATGTGCATTAGGAATCAATTAAAAGTGATATAAGGGTCTAGATTTTCAGAAATTTCTGGATTATGGTCCAATTAAGGTTCCTATGGGCCAATAGGATTAATCCAAGTGTTGGGATGAGATAAATCCAATGAATAAAAGAAAATACCCAAAAATGAGTAAATGCTCACATAAGATGAAGAGTTGACTGAGTACAAGGTTTATTAGCTAATAATTAAGAGATATTACTAAAAAAATGAGATATTTTAGAGAAATGATGAATTTTTGACACCTTGGTAAGGAGAGGGGGACCTTTGAGGTAGGCGCCAACTTCACATGTGTGGAAGGGTTTTTAATTCAAAAAAAATTGTGATATTTTTATCTCTCCTCTCTCCTGGATCAAACTGGATCAAAAGGGGACCCAAACTGGTCCAAATCTTGTCCAAATTGAGTCAAACTAAAGCTAGAAAATTCTAGAACCCAGTTGGACTCAGTTAGTAGCCTCCCTCACCTATAAATAGACCCTCATTCTTTTGTATTCTCATCTGTGAGCTATACCATGCCAGTATTACATTAAAATAATCATATTTTCTATTATTCCTTAAAAATCCTCTACTTTTGGGGAGCTTGGAGCTTCTCTCTCTCTTCAACAGCTCTTGGAGCTCTCTTCTCCACTTGCTAAACCAATTGATTGGTTGAGGGCTTCACTTCTAGAAAAAGAAGCAAGCTAATCCTTGAGGTAAGAATAATTTTTATGGTTTTTTGTTAATATTCTCAAATGACTTCTCTTCTCAACCCCTCTCAAGCTTGAGAAGTTTTCTAATTAGTTGGTTTAAATTCAAATCAAGCTTTCCCTAAGAATTTTAATGTGTAATCAAGAAAAATTTAATCTTTATGCTTAATTAGAATGCTTTCTTATGTATATCTCTCTCTCAAAAAGAATAGTCATTCCTATGGCTAATTCTTTAGCAAAAGAATGCTTCTCATTGATAAATTCTTATTTCAAAACCAAACTCTAAGCTTGTTAAGCTAGAGAATAAGAAAATGGTATTTTTATGCTTTTATGTTAACAAAATAATGGTTAATTCTTTTAGATTATTTATAAGTAGTTAAAAACTACTTTAATTGATTCTAAATGAGAAAGAGATAATCCTATCAATTTGGGAAAAGAGAAATAATGAAAATAGCTTAATCTAGTAGAATAATCATAATTAAGGTTATGATTATGGTTAAAAATATGATTTAAATTCATAGTTTAGATTTAACTTTAAGAATAGATCTTCTATCATATTTGCATTACAATGTTTTATTCTTTTAAGAAAAAAATTAAAGATTATCAGTAATAGCAGCGAAGCTATGGTAAAATTTTTAGAAAATAATACATATCTTATTTTTATGCATAATGCTAAAAGAGGACTTCCTACCATATTCTAGGATTGGATATCCCATGTAAAAAGAATGATTTTCATCATATTCATGGAAAATATTTTTTTAGTATTTATGCATAAATATTTAATTAAAAGAAAATATAAATTTTTGGTAAATTTGTTTTTATGCAAAAAGAGAAATTCCCATGATAATTGAGATCCAAGTAATTAAATAGTAAAAGAGGATTTTTTGGCATATTTAAAATAATAGATATTTTTATTTAATTAAAAAAAAGAAATTTTAGATAAATTTATTTTATACATAAGAAATTTTTAAATGATAAAAGAGGAATTTCCATGACATTTGGAATTCAATCATTTAAATGCAAAAAGATGAATTTTAAGCATATTTGTATTTAATTAAAAGAAGAATTTTTATGGTATTTTAAGTAGAGAAAGGTTTAAATTAAATTTTGGTGACAAAAGAGAAATTTTCACCATAATTCCACCTAGAAACTTAGGGTTGATAATTAAATTGGTAGAAAGAATATTCTTAGATATTTTAGGTGGATAAATCACCAAATTGATATTTACCCAAAATTAGATTAATAGAAGAAGAGTATTTTTATAAAAACCCGATATTCTCATATAGAACCATTTCTTAATTTATTATGGTTAGGAAGGAATGAAATTCATAAAGTTGGAATTTTCCTTATGGTTAGAAGTTCAGTAGATTTTTATCTGAAGAAAATCCTTACGAATCAAAGTTAGAAGTAAACCGAATAATTTTGGTTAGACCACGACTATGAGAGGGGCGGCCAGTAAACTACTTGCCCATCTCTTGAATCTGAATCAAGCAAAAACCCCGTGTGACCAATTCCAATTCTTGACACAAAGAATAGACTACCGTTGAATTAGCATAGTTTTTCCTTAACCGAAATCACCAAGAATCTAGTTGGAAGTTCAGTCGAATGACGGGTAGATTACCCTGATAACAGATCAATGATTCTCATTAAAAAAATCTGGATTAAGGGAAAAAGGTTTTGTGGAACCAATCTTGAACCGGGAATTCTACTTGCATAGAACCTTTGTTTTCTTTTCAAGGACTGTTTTATGCCAGAATGCTGGAGGAAGCATTTGGTATGTGATTAACTAAGGAGAGACTCGTTTTGCAACAGCTGGTGGGGAGTCATTGAGGGACGTTGCTCTGCGGCAAAGCCTGTCGAGGTCTTGACTAGCCTCGGTATGGTTAAAATGGTGCGCTTCCACTACGATAGGCAAGGAGCGACGAAGCGGTCCCTGAGTGAAGTGCTAGGACACCCAAGTAGGATCCCAGAGGGTTCTGACTAGGTGATGCACGGGCTCACGGTTGCTAGGACACCCATGCGTACGTCGAGGAAGATACGGATGAACTAAAAAGAATGACTTTTGTGAACTGAATTTTGATATTGGATCTCGTTGGTTGACCAGTTGGTCTTCAACGGAGAGTCCAGATGATATATTTTGTAAAACAATGGACTCAATATTTTGGAGGATTATGATCAGTAATACTATGATTTCATTGAAAGATTGTTTAAGACAGTCGAATCTATTAAAATGGCAATTCATATTGGGTGTGTAAGTGGTATGACTACCTTGAATTTTGCTTGAAGCACTGGCTAGGGGGCCTAGGAACTCTTTTCCTCGATACTTGGGCAAAATATAACCAAATTTTTATAAAGGAATCCCACCAATATAGTGGTTGGATGGTTGGCTAACCCATAGGCTGGATCTGGGGATTCCTGCAATACAAATAGTTACGCGATTAAGTTACGTTAGTTAGATTAAGTCATAGAAGACCCTTGTTCTGGTGGGAGGGAATCAACGGTTGTGCCTCGCTTAAAAGAGGAAAAAAGCGGTGATTCTATGGACCAAGTGCAAGTCTTTTCTTTGATATGACCATGTGACTTTCACGTTCGATCGGATCAATTTGGTTAGTTAAGACTTTGACTCGTTAGATCAATTCTCCTGTTAGATGATTTTCCTGGTGGAATTGCTCGTGCTTTCCAAGTGAGGGAAGTTTTTCCGGGTTCGGTTTCGGAGGAACCGCTGGGCTAGTCTCTTGTCCGGATATCTGTGGGTGAGGCCCCAAGTGTGGATCCCTGCCTCGCACGAGAGACTGACGTTGATTCTGCCGCTAGTGCCCTCAGAGGGAGCATTGCCAGGGGGCGGGGGTCTCACAAACAAGCGTCAGCTTTTGGTGAAGAGCCGACTCTTCTAAATCATAGCTCGCCAACTCTAGTCATGATGGTGTTTTACACAGGTGCGTTAGTCCTCTCATGAAGTGCCTCACCTGGTTGAAGATGCCCACTCCAGCCCTAGTGGTGGTCACTATCTTGGCCACATCTTAGTGGGGGACACTAAGAGAGTTAATAATGGGAGAGATGAGAGAGAAGGATCTGGAGGAACGTAGACTTAGTCATTAGAACAAGATGGTGATTCTCAGTTCCTCATTTGATTCATTGAAATGACATTCATCGTTTGAAGTAATTGGCTTGTGATGATGTCCCTTTGTGCAGTATGATTTTTATTAAATGTTGTTGAGTAGGACCTGATCCTGTCTTCTTCTGCCCATGTGCTTTTTATGTTTTTATGCATAATTAAGTGCTCTTAGAAGCAAATTTTTATGAAGTACAAGAATTGAGTCATATAGACTCTTATTGAACTGCTCTGTGTTGAAGTAGCCACTTGTTGGTGAGGATTGAAAGAATTACGTTGACTTGCGAGGCTAATAAAGATATCTTCACTAAGGATTGAAGATCATTGATTTGTGAAGATGGTGGTGTCATTTGGAGAGGTTTGTAATTTAAAAGAAAATTCCAGGTGATGGGTTGTACCATTGACCAGGCTTTCGCCCACCATGGCCCTCCATCCAGAGATGTACCTGGAAGTTGTTTGATGGTGAGGCTTTGGTGAAAATGTTCTCCAGTGCATGAGTATGGGTATTTACTCATGGAGCAGCTGCTACATTAATTTAGCCAAAAGAATAGTAAGCAATAAGCTAACAAATATATAATGGCTATTTGGAAAAGGTTAATGCGTGAGATGTCTTAATCCGTGAGATGAGGCTTAAATTGTGAAAGTGCACGTTCTTAAGCCGTGAGATGGAACTCCGTGAATTGTAATTCCATGAGATGGAATTCCTTAAATTTACAGATTTTGACCTCTTTTTTTTAAAAAAAATTAAAGGTCATCTATGTCATGATTTGCAAGCAACAGCTTCTTATGCGCTCATTTCTTACTTCTAGAGGGGTGACAAGAGCATTGTTATTCTATTCTTGATGTGCTCTTAAGTCTCCGTATTGCTTCTTGAATTTGCTGAAATAATATCGAGGCAGTAGGGAAGATTGCTGATTGTTTGCTTGAACAGACCAGAGTTTGCTTGAATTTGTTGCTGAAATAATATCGAGGCAGTAGGGAAGATTGCTGATTGTTTGCTTGAACAGACCAGCTCTTGTGTTGGTGCTGAATGCACGAGAGTGGTTGAGTGATTTGCTTGTTGTTTCTTGGGCCTCCTTTCTTATCAAACTTTAGGTGAAGTTGTTGGGGTTGAAGTCGGTGGTGAGGTTTTCTTCACATTGTTCGACCCCGGCAACCACATGATGGAATTACCATCATAGTATCCTTGTTGTTGAAGTACATGCACAAGCACCCATCTTTGACGAACACTGTAACTTGGTGGCCGATGTGCTTGGTGTTGAGGCCTTCTTCTTTGAGCAAGCTTAGGGGACTTTGTTATGCGCTTGGGGACCCAAGCTTTGGTATTTCTTTGGTAGTACCCTTGTGCTTGCAGTAGTGTTTTTGGTACCCACACTTGTTGCATTGGTGGAGTTCTTTAAGGAACTTGCATGGGCTTTTGTGGGGGACGGTGTTGTGGAGTACTTTTCTTTTTCCTTGGCTTTCAAGTGATGCATTGAGAAAGAGGTTTGACTGTCGAGGCACCCAAATTTGATTGGCACCTTCATAGTATCCTTAAGCTACAAGTAGCTGCTTCTCCACCCAGATTTTGATACTATTAAGATACCTTGATTGTGGTTGTCATGGTGGAGTTTTTGTTTGGGTTGATGTGGAAGATTTGGGGCCCTCCTTGACTTTGGTTGGTGCCAAGGCTGCGGGTTTAAGACTCATGGACATTGTTAATGATGATGAGGTTAGAGTCTCTTGTGTGGAGTGGCTCTGTCGATGAGACGAGGCCTTTGAGCATGTGGTTGTCTCCTTTGGTGAGTTTGTCAATGAAGATGCATAAGCTCCGGGGTCTTTCCTTTGAGTTCCTTGTTAGAGATAGATGGTTTGGCTATGGGAACTTCTTCAAGAATAGATGTTGATTGCAAGGTTTTGGCATTGAACTTCATACATGAGGATGGGGTTGAAGGAGTAGAGGCTTTATCAGAGTTGGTTGTTGATGCGGATGGTAGGTCATTGTGTAGAGGGGCTTTTGTGGAAGAGGCTTGTATCCTTTTGCGTTCAGCATCATACATATCCATTAAAGTTGGATCCTCTTCGTGGCAGTATGTTATTGTCAACTTTTTGTCATTGACCATCATGATGGCTCTATCGCTAACAAAGCACAATGGTGCTTGGGCGCAGCAACAGTCCATTTATGCCCCGAGATTAAATTTGCTTCCAACACATACTCAAATCACAAAATACTTGCAAGTGAGGGGGTTAGTTTCAATATACATTGTATGTTAAAAGTACCCCAGACATGGCATGTTCAAGTCTTATGTAAAGGTAATCCTTTCAGGATGTGCCGTGAGTGTTGGTTGACCTAAAAAATCCTATAGCTTGAGGGTCATGAGATCGTGTTCTCGTGTTGGATAAAGTTGTGCTTGAGTTATGGTGATTTTATTTGCAATTTCCAATCCAACCAAAATCCTAGGGATCTTTTCAGTAAGATATGTTGGAAGTTCTAACTTGCAAGGTTTCTTCCTCCCGTATAGCAATTGTACATTGCCTACACAGGAGTGTTCAAGGTGGCTATTTGCATGGATTCATCTAGTGAATACAACGATTCACTTATCCAAGGTCCACCAAAGACGACATCATACTTAAGGGATTCTAGGGTAACATGGAATGTAAATTCCATATCGCCTCATCGATTGTTTGAGTAGTGTATCTAAAAGAACCTGAAACTTCAATATTTTGTCCATTAGCTCCTCTTGCAAGACTATTGCTTATAGGGATGAGTTTAGGTTGTCCCAATGACACCCGAGTGTCTATTGTCACACGATGTTATGACTAGCTCGAGAGCTAATCAATGCACGTTTGCATTGAACATCATTGCCTGTAGGGAAATCCAACCATACCATGATAGAATCTTCCAAAGGAAGCATGGATGTTTCAGTTTCCGATCCCATTTCTGTTTCATATTCCCATTCACTTTCATCCTCTGTTTGGGTCTCAACTTTTCAAGAGTACCCAATGCGTACACTAGCATACTTGGCCCTCTGACAATTCTTAATGAGGGCTGTTTGGAAACTTGTGAATCCTCATAGTCCTATTTTATGTAGTCCATTATGTCCTTGTATAACTCAGGTTGAGCTATTAAAGGTGCAAGTGCCATGGTGGATGTGGAAATGGATGTGTGGATGTGGATGTATGGTTGTGGATGTGTGGATATGGATGTATGTATGTGGATGTGGATGTACGAATGTGAATGTGGATGTGGAAATGGATGTGTGGATGTGGATGTATGGATGTGGATGTGTGGATATGGATGTATGTATGTGGATGTGGATGTACGAATGTGAATGTGGATGTGGAAATGGATGTGTGGATGTGTGGATGTGTGAACATACATGTGGATGTGGATATATGAATGTGAATGTGGATGTGGATGTATGAATGTGGATGTGGATGTATGAATGTGGATGTGGATATGGATGCATGAATGTGGATGTGAAAATGGATGTATGGATGTAGATGTGAATGTGGATGTGGATGTGAAAATGGATGTAGATGTGGATGTGGATGTATGAATGTGAATGGGGATGTGGATGTATGAATGTGGATGTGGATATGAATGAATGAATGTGGATTTGGATGTATGAATGTGGATGTTGATATAAGATGTGAATGAATGAGATGTAATGAGAAATGGATGTGATGAGACGTGATGTAATTTAAGAAAGATAGGAATGGATGTTATGTGAAGTGAAAGAATCTGATGTGATGGGATAGAAAATGATGTATCTGGTTAAGAATGGATACGCATATGATTTAGAATTGGGTTAAGTAATATGGATTGATGTGGAACAATCTGGAAAGATGAGAGTTCATTATAGAAACTGTAATTGTGAACTGTTTATAAACTGTTTGTAAATGATTGTTTTATGTCAAGAATGTTGGGGAAGCATTTTGATTGTCTTGAGAATGTGGTCGTGGAGACCTACCTGATAAAGTTGCAACTGCTGTGACGGAGAGTCAATGGAGGACGTCTCGCGTAGCAAGGTCGGCCGAGGTCTTGACCAGCCTCAGTTCGATTTAAATGGTGAGCTTCCGGTGTACGGTGGATGAGGGACCAAGGAAGCGGCCTATGAGTGAAGCACTAGGTGACCTGCGAAGGTTCCTAGAGGGTGCTGACCATACGGTGCTCGGGCTCTGGGTCGTCGAAGATACCCACATGTGCGTCGTGGAAGATATTGGAACAAGGAGTAAGAGTTATTTTCTGAAACCGGGCATGGATCTAGTTGATTGACCTTGCTGGTCCTCAACGGATGAGTCCATGGCTCTTTTATATGGATCTGTTGGTTGATCTTCCTGATCTTCCACAGAGATTCCATTTTGTTATGTGAATATATTGCCGGTTACTATGAGCTAGGAACTATCGAAAAGGCCCCTGAGTGAACAGGTGGTGAGCATTCTGGTTGCCAATGATGCCATAAGTACACCGATGAATGAATGATTGGACATATGGATTCAACCTGAGATTTTAAGGATTGTGATCAGTGACATAATGGTTACATTAAAGGATTGTTTTAAAGTTAGCTGATGCTGAGAAAAAAGCAATTTCATATTGGGTGTGTAAGTGGTGTGACTAGTTTTATGTTTGCATGAACTTCCGGCTAGGGGGCCTGGGAACTCTTTTCCCTGGTACTACCCGGGATAAAACCTAACCAAATTCTAAATTGGATCCCATCACTACAGTGGTTGGGCAGTTGGCTAACCCATGGGACTGGACGGGGCTAGGCTGGACTGATGGATCCATAAATTGAGACTCAATTTCTATTATAGTACATTAGATGAAGTAAATCCCGGATAGTAATTGTTCTATGGAAAAAGGAATCAACAGCTGTGCCTCTCGATGGGGAAAAAAGCGTTGATCTCTATGATCCAAGTGCAAGTTTCTTCCTTGATCTGACCAAGTGGCTGTAGGTTTTGGTTAGATCAGTTTGGTCAGTAAATGACCCTGACTACGTTAGAGTAAAATTTTATCCTGGAGGAATCGCCTGTGCTTTCCGGGCAAGGGAAGTTTTTCTAAGTTCGATTTTGGAAGAACCGAGGAATTAGTCACCTGTCCGGATATCCGTGGGTGAGGCCCCGAGTGTAGGACCCTATCCCGCGCAAGATGTGCTACTTCTGCTGCTAGCACCCAGAATCCGTTGCGCCATGGGGACGAGGATCTACAGAGGGATCCTGCCCCGCACAAGGAGTGCTACTTCCACTGCTAGCACCCTCGAATCCGTTGCGTGGAGGGGGCAGGGATCTTTCAGCTGGTATCAGAGTGAATTGACTAAAGTGGATCAACTAAAAAGCCAAAAATGTCAAAAAATTGTGAAGTAACAGTAAAAGGTTATAATTGTGTGATAAAATTCATACAAATTGATATTCAGAATGAAGATTCATAAAATTGAAAGTGGGTCTTCAGATGAAGTATCGCAATTGTATGGAAATCCTTGACTTGCTTGAGGCCTAGACATGATGGTATTTACCTTATAATTCCAAGGACCGTGACTACCTGTATATACCGAGGGTATAACTGCAGCTCTTTACTGGCAGTATATACGAGTAAATCGAAGACCTTGAAATTATAAGCAAAAATGCTATCCAGATGATGAATTCGAATGTGGTTGATATGATTTTAAAATTCTGGTGGAGAACTGATGAGTTGAATTGGATTCTGATTGAAAAATGATGATTCTTGAATTTTGGTTGAAAAGCGATAAGCTGAGCAAAACCACAATGAGGATGAATGGGACGAGTCCCTGTGGTGATGTTCGTAACTAGAATGACGATAAGGACTTCAGCAAATCACTACGAGATTAGTGGATTGTGCTGACAGATTGCTACTGTTAACACTTAACCTAGTGGATCCAGTTAAGGGATGACAAATTAAAAACCTGCATAATTGAAACTTCCATGGAGGAATGTTTAGATGGAATTTTCGGTCTGATGGACCATTATTGTGTTAAGAATATGAATGATATGTTCTGAATGAATTGTTATCTGATAATGAGTTCTATATAAGGGATCATTATCCCATGATTCTGTGGAGAGCTGACCAAGTCTAAAGAACCCCAGAATCAGTTGGATCTAAAGTCGGATTTGAATTGTAAATAAAAGGACTTAACAAGAATTTTCGTATTGATAGGATCATGGATCGAGGTTGTCGTGGTAGGAATGATAACCCCCAACTCGATGAGGAAGAGCTCGACTTGGATGTTCGTAAAACTGTTCATAGATCGCAGCCTGGACCTTTCAAGGGTGAAGGGGAAAACTTGGGCGAGACTGTGGAGAAGTGGATCGAAGCAAACAATGGAAGAGTACTTCGATATCACCGGGTACAATGAGAAGAGCAAAATGGCTCTTGCAAGGCTGAAGATAGTAGAAACAGCCAGAGTAGTATGGAGAAACCACTGCGAGGCAAACCGTGTGGATCGAAACACTCAGACATGGAATGATCTCAAAATTTACCCAAGGAAGAGATTCTGTCCTCCTGGCTTTTTGGAAACAAAGAATAACGTTAACCCAGGGGAGTTAACCCAGGGGAGCAGAACTATTGAAGTATATCACCAAGCGTTCACTCTCCTCTCCTC
Source organism: Cibotium barometz (assembly GCF_041138505.1). Classification (NCBI taxonomy): domain Eukaryota; kingdom Viridiplantae; phylum Streptophyta; class Polypodiopsida; order Cyatheales; family Cibotiaceae; genus Cibotium; species Cibotium barometz. The sequence continues at coordinate 48,555,185 of NC_141068.1, forward strand.
AAATACTCGCCACCACTGGATGTAGAACAGCTGATGGCAAGGTTCATTCGGGGACTGAACGAACCTCTGAATATCCTAGTGAAGAATGCCAAGCCAGTTTCCATGGCTGAAGCAGTACGGATGGCGAAGGATTTCACCAAGGCCTTTGATGTCAAGGTCCCGCCGAAGCTACCTTTCAAAAGGTTTTTAGCTCTAGAAGGTGATTCCAACCTTCCACTGTCCAACACCTTTTGGAACAAGGTTTTCAGAGCGAGAAAATCAGGGATCAAGATTCAAGACTCCAGCTCCTTCCTTGCAGAGTAATCAGGTTTCTTTCCGCCAAAATCAGAGAAATCCCAGAGGTAGTAGACCGTTTAACCAACCCGTAGTTTTAATCCAAACTAATGCAAGACCTTCGCCTCAGAATAGGGGAAGTCAAGGAGAGATGTTCCCAAATCGGCCGTCCACTTCCAAGGCAATAACGCTGGAAGTGATTGAAAAAGAAGAAGAGGATGAAAGAGATCATACTCCACCTACGAGGTGAGGACATCTCACGTTTTTTAAGTGGGGTAGGATGTAAGATTCCTCCCTTCAGCTTTTGAGGTGTACAGGTGTAAGAACCTCCCCTTCTGATCTTGTAATTATTCCCCTCTTTGAAATAAAAGAAAGATTTTGTTTTACCCTGTTTCACCTAGAGAGAGAAAATATGTAGAGAGAGGTAATCCAAAATTGAGATATTTTTGGATATAAAAATCCTCCTAGTGTCTAAATTAGTTTTCCTTGAAACAGAAATTCAAAAAGAACTTTCCAATGTGCATTTGAAATTAATTGAAAAAATAAGTATAAAGGACCTTAGCCTAGGGGTCTAGATTTTTAGAAATTTTTGGATTATGGTCCAATTAAGGTTCCTATGGGCCAATAGGATCAATCCAGGTGTGGGAAGGAGATAAATCCAATTTATAAAATAAAACTCCCCAAAAATGAGTAAATTCTCACATAAGATGAAGAGTTGACTAAGGACAAGGTTTATTAGTAAAAAACTATGAGTATTACTAAAAAAATGAGATATTTTGGGTATAATGATTCAATTTTGACACCTTGGTAAGGAGAAGGGGGCTCTTCAAGGAGGCACCTATTTCACTTATGTGGTGGAGTTTTAAACTCAAAAATATTGTGATATTTGTTATCTCTCCTCTCTCCTAGATCAAACCAAATCCAAATTCTTGTCCAAATTCAGCCCAACTGAACCTGGAAAATTCTAGAAACTAGTTGGACTTGGTTAGAGGCCGAAACTTAACATACATGACATGCTTTAATGTTGGCCAATATGTAACGAATTGGAAATGTTGCTTGATATAAGGACATATCCCTTTGAATGGGTCTTACAAAGAAGTGTACATGTTTCTTTTATAAAGGACATATCCCATAAAGGTTTGTATTGGCAATTATGGCATGAAGGAAGTGCATGGTGGGGAACTTACAGGAAGTAGTGCATGATGTAACTAAAACCCTTCAATATATTATGCATTTTGGCCTTGATAGTGCTATGTTATGAAGAGTGTGTGTATAGATTTGATGGAGGGTGTAAGCTTCAAATCTCTAGTTTAGAAGCTATTGGTTGGGCTTTCTACAATAGATCTTGGAATTGACATGTGGGTTACAGAGATGTTGGCAAAAGCTCACACATTATGTAGATTGCCAAAAAAGTTTTTTCTTTTTTTTTAAATAAATTTATTTTTTACTTTTATGGTTTACAATTTTCAGTTTATGGTTTGCGATTTTCAATTTCACCACAACTACTCGAAAAAGGGGTGGTCAGGGTTTTTTGGATTTTTCCAAGATTATGTTTTTTAGTTGGGGACCTAAAGCCTGCATGAATTAAATGTGGCCAGCTAAAAGACTTACAACTTGTGATCCAAAGTATAGGTGGATTAAGCTAGGTTAATCTACATAATTAGCACTATTGCAAAAATACATAAAACTTGCAAAACATAAAAATTACTCTCTAGTTTGCAAATCCTATCCCAAATCGTTGTTTCTAACTCAATTTCTCTGTGTAAGGAGTCAAATTAGGGTAAGCCCTATGTCTCGAAACTAATTTTAAGGTTTATTTAACCTAATTAATTAAATTTACACCCCAATTTACTATTTTTTATTTACAAATTTGAAAAAATAAGTATAACAGTGGATAACAAAAAGTTTAAAACTACATGAAATTTAAGGTTTAGAGTGTTAAAAGAAGTCAAAATCAAGGGGTTTTAAATAGTAACCTGAGAGAAAAACAGAAATACAATCAAAATTGAAGAAATAATGTAAGATTCCTCCCCAGCCCCTCAAGATGTCTAGTTTCTTCCCCTGTAATCAATCCCCTTTTCAGAATAATAAAAGATCTTGTTTCTACTCTCCACCTTGGGGTGTGTGAGACTCACCCGTCCCAACGTCATGTTGTGTACGATTTTGCGGTTCATGGTTTAATTTGTGTTTGTTCTACCTGTTTTGGCCTAGAGAGAGAGAAAATGTTCTAGAGAGAGGTAACTCAATTTTTAGATATCTTTGGATGGAAAATTAAACTAAATTCCCCCAAAACAAAAGTTTAAAAAGAATTTCCTAAGGTGCATTAGAAATAAATTATAATCTCCTCAAAAGACCTTAGCCTAAGGGTCCAGATTTTTTTAAAATTTTGGATTAAGGTTCTGAGGGACCAATCAGATTAATCCAAATGTAGGGAGGAGATAAATTGAAGAAATAAAGAAAACCCCCCCAAAAATGAGTAAATACTCACATAAGATGAAGAGTGGACTAAGGACCAAAGAAAATAGTTAAAAAACTGATTTTTGACACCTCAGAGTGGGGATTCCCCCTCATGAAGGAGACACCTTTTTTCTCATCATTGCTTTCCATTTTAAATCAATAAAATGAGATATTTCATCTCTCCTCTCTCCTATTTCAAGTCTAGTTCCAAAAAATTAGCTGAACTGACCCAAAAATGGTTAAAAATTGACCAAACTAATGTGGAAAATTCTAGAATCAGTTTGCTTGGTTTGAGGCTCACTTTTTCCTATAAATAGAAGCCTCCCCCTTTGTGAAAGCTTACAATAGTGTTTATGCACTGTTACTCTACTCCTCCCCAGAGCCAAAAACATTGAATTCACTTGATAATTCAATTGTTTTTGACTAAATCCTCTACAAAGAATTGGTGGCCACTCTTGATCCAAACAAGAGTAGAACCCTCAATCCCTCAAGCCAAAGGAAAGCTCACAAAACTCCATGTAAGTTAAAAATGTTACTTTTTTTAATTCTAATCTATGGTTTTCTAATTTCTTTGCTTTTTTAGTTGATTAATGTGAATATGGATGTTATGCCTTGATGAAAAGGCTACCTCCTTCTCTTCCTTAAGAATTCAGCCTTTCTTTATCCTAGATTGAGTAATAAATAAATTGATTTAAACTTTTCTTATTGTTTTCTCACTTAAAAGTGAAAATTGAATAGATTAGAGTGCTTTACTTCAAATTGTGATTAATTTTAAATTGATATTAAAATATAAAAATTGAGAAATGGTCAGCCATATAAAGGAGGTTATGGCAAAATTTTCTTAAATTTTGTGGAAAATAAAGTTTATCTTTATGTATTCTAAAAGAGTAATCCCCACCATTTGTGCATTCTAAAAGAAATATTTTTATATACTCCATGTACATATTCATCTATGAATATGTACATGTTCATCTATGAATATGCATGGATATCATTGATATAATTATTGAAATTAATTTCTATCCATAGAAGATGCATATTGGAAGTTTTTTTAATTATAAAAGCGTTAATTTCATTAGATTTAAATTCTATGCATAGAACGATGCATATTAGAATTTTTTTTTAAATATGAAAGTGTTATTTTCATTAGATTTAAATTCTATACATATAGAAAGATGCATATTGGAAATTTTTTTATTATAAAAGTGTTATTTTCATTAAATTTAAATTATATGCATAGAAAGATGCATATTGGAAATTATTTTTATAATAAAGGTGTTATTTTTATGAGATTTATATTCTATCCATAGAAAGATGCATATTAGAAAATTTTTTGCTATAAAAGTGTTATTTTTATTGAATTTAATTTCTATGCATGGAAAGATGCATAATAATTTTTTTATTATTAAAGTATTATTTTCATTAGATTTAAATTCTATGCATAGAAAGATGCATATTGAAAATTTTTTTATTATAAAAGTTTTATTTTCATTAGATTTAAATTCTATGCATAGAAAGATGCATATTAAATTTTTTTTTATTATAAAAGTTTTATTTTCATTGAATTCAATTTCTATGTACGGAAAGATGCATAATAGAAATTATTTGATTATAAAAGTGTTATTTTCATCAGATTTAAATTCTATGCATAGAAAGATGCATATTGGAAATTTTATTATTATAAAAGTGTTATTTTCATTAGATTTAAATTCTATGCATAGAAAGATGTATATTGGAATTTTTTTAAATTATAAAAGTGTTATTTTCATTAGATTTAAATTCTGTGCATAGAAAGATGCATATTGGAAATTGTATTTTGATTATAAAAGTATTATTTTCATTAGATTTAAATTCTATGCATAGAAAGATGCATATTGAAATTTTTTAATTATAAAAGTGTTATTTTCATTAGATTTAAATACTATGCATAGAAAGATGCATATTGGAAATTTTTTTAATAAAAGTGTTATTTTCATTGAATTAAATTTCTATGCATGGAAAGATGCATAATAGAATTATTTTAATTGAAAAAGTGTTATTTTCATTGAATTAAATTTCTATGCATGGAAAGATGCATAATAGATTTTTTTAATTGAAAAAGTGTTATTTTTTATTAGATTTAAATTCTATGCATAGAAAGATGCATATTGGAAATGTTTTTATTATAAAAGTGTTATTTTCATTAGATTTAATTTCTATGCATGGAAAGATGCATAATGGAAAAAATTTATTATAAAAGTGTTATTTTTATTTAATGTAATTTCTTTACATAAAAAGGTGCATAAAGAAATTCTTTTTATTTTTAAAAGAGTTATTCGTATTAAATTGATTTTATGCATAAATAGATGCATAAAAGGATTTTTCTTTTATATAAAAGTGTTATTTCCATTGAAGGTGGATTTTATGCATAAATAGATGCATAATAAATGCTTATATCAAAATTAGATTTCTCTTTAATTCTATGTTTATTTTCCATGAATATTTGATAAGTGAATAAGTAAATACTCTGAGAGAGGAATTTCTATCGTTTTATATTCACTCGGATTGTAAAGAGAAAATTCAGGAAATCTATCGAAGTTGAGATATTCAGATAAATGATTAATATATTCCTCATCATAATTCAAGATTAATTTAGAATTCAGTTAAGTGAATATTCAATGAATAAAATTCAGTAAAATAATACTTGAAATATCACCCCCTTTTTGAGAAAGATAGTTCAGGAAGAACCTTATCAGACTCGAACCTTGGATTAGACTATGATGAAGACCAAACTCTTTCGTCAGTTCGAGGAAAGAAGATGTGACCAGTTCAGGAAAATATACTCAAATCTCCCACCAAATCTGAAACTAAGTTAAGACCCTTTGAATTGATCTGAGGATCAAGGTTACAGAATTCGAGGAATTCTGTTTTGAAATTCAGTATTACGATTATGAAGTTTTGGGGATACTGATTTAAGATATACTCATTGTATTCAAAAGAAAATCAAACTGAAAACTTGCATAGAAACCCTATTTTCTTAAAGGACTGTCTTACGCCAAAATGTTGGAGGGAGCATTTGGTATATGTGTTTTTCTAAGGGAAGTTCCGTTGCAATAGCTGGCGGGGAGTGTTCAAAGGATAGCTCACGCGGCAAAGCCTGCTCAGGTCTTGACCAGCCTTGGTATGGTTAAAATGGTGCACTTCCGGTACGATGGACGAGGGCCGACGAAGCGGTCCCTGATTAGTGAAGTGCTAGGACACCTAAGGAGGATCTTGGAGGGTTCTGACCAGGCGATGCATGGGCTCGCAGTGTCGAGGACACCCATGCGTATGTCATGGAAGATATTGTATGATGGACCAATGATTATTGATTTGTAAACTGTTACTGGATCTCGTTGTGCTGACTAGCTGGTCCCAACAACGGAGAGTCCAGAGTGATACTGCTTTTTTTGAGAAACAAGGATTGGATGGAAATTTTGAGTTATGACATCTATAACCATTAATTGTTTGTCAATGGATTGTTTTATAAGTTAAGTTTTAAAGAGGAGTATGTGCGTATCTGTATTTGAAAGCAAAAGTTAAGAAAGGCATTCAATTATGGGTGGGTGAGTAATTGTATGGTTCTACCAATTCCAGTGGTTGGCCCATGGGCCGGATGGGGTAGGTTGGAATCAGTAGAGTTTTAATAATGAAATTGATTAATAGGAATACGATTAGAACTCGAGTAGTTAAATAAAAACCTGAAGACTTCTCAAATGAATAGATCGACTGTGCCTGATTCAGTTAGGAAAAAAGCGTTGATTTCTTCAAGTTAAGTCTGTAATAGTTTTCCTTCTATCTGGTTTAATCAAGTGAAGGTTAGTTTAGTCTCTTGACCCTGTTAGAAAATTCGTTAAGGAAAATAAAAAGGTGGAATCGTCCCTGTTTTTCGGGCAAGGAAAATTTTCCCGGTTTCGGTTTCGGAATAACCACTAGTTTAGTCTCGTGTCCGGACATTCGAGGGCGAGGCCCCGAGTGGGAAACCCTGCCCCGCACAAGAGGAAGCTACTTTCGCTCTGCTAGCGACCGAGAATCTAGTGCACGAAGGGGGCAGTGGGATCTTACAGCCAGTTGGTATGAGACCGCTATTGTAAACTTATGAAACATAAGTAGAAATTGCCTAAAATTTTAAAGTAAATCTACGAAAAAAATGTTTTCACTTGCTAAGATTATGTTTGAAATGAATTCATAAATTGAAAACTCATAAATTGAATTGGATTTTTAGATGGATACTCCAAATCTGTTTAGCATTCCTGGACTTTCCCAGAGTCAGGATATGATCGCCTTTGCCTTTGAAAATCTCATCAACTCTGCTACAACCTGAGAAAGCAGAGTGAGGCTCGTTCGTCACTTTGAGGATCTATACTTCCTTGATCCAGTAGATCTATGCTTCCTTGATCCAGTAGATCTATACTTCCTTGATCTAGTAGAGCGACGTCAGCATATGTGGTTCTCTGGAGGGTGATGTATTAACGTCAATACCAATCAGTTTCAAAGAATCAGACAGAATATCTCTCCTCAAATATTCTCCACTTTTGGATGAAGAGCAGCTGGCCAGATTTATTCGAGGAATGAACGAGCCATTAGACACTTTTGGATGAAGAGCAGCTGATGGCCAGATTTATTCGAGAATGAATGAGCCATTAGACACTTTAGTGAAAAATGCCAAACCAATCTCAATGGCGGAAGCTGTTAGAATGGCAAAGGACTTTGCCAAGGCATTGTTGTCAAGGTCCCGCCAAAGCCTGCACCCTCAAACTTTAAAAGGTTCCAAACCCTAGGAAGTGCTTCAAACTTTAAAAGGTTCCAAACCCCGGGAAGTGTTTCAAACTTTCCACCCCCAAAGAGGTAGCAAAGCCCCAATCAGAATCAAGATGCTGGTAGATTCAGAAGTGAAGGAAGACCCTTCCCTCAGAACACTTTCTCAAGAGCCCCACCTTTTTCAAGGACTCAGAGGGATGAGCTTAGAAGTGAGAACAGATGTTTTGGATGTCAAGGTTTTGGTCACCAGCTTAAAGACTGCCCGACTCCTGCTATGTCAAGAGGACAGGGAAGCCAAGGACCTAGAATGCAGAGACCAACCCCTTCCTATCAGTCAGGGTCCGCCGTCTTGTCAAAATCAGGGCAATCCCAGGAGGAATCCAACTCAGCCATCTACCTCTGTACAGAGTAATCTCAGAACTCACTCCCAGAACTGGGGTAACCAAAGAGAAAGAGTTCTGCCCCAATCTGCAGCAGCAGCCAGAGCAGTTACAATAGCAGAAGTAGTGGAAGAGGAAAGAGGCCAGATTTATGCCGCAATTGAAAACCAAGGGCCAAATCGTTAATTCTCTGTCATCCATACTCTAGCTGAGTATAAGGGTGAGTCATTCAAACTATTGATTGATTCAGGCAGTACTCATTCAAACTTTTGATTGATTTAGGCAGTACTCATTCATTTATTTCCCCTGGATGCTTGCGTAAGCTAGTCTTAGATCAGAAACCAGGGAAACCTATGCAAGTTGAATTGGCCAGTGGGAAGATCCTTTTCACTTACCATGAGACAGATCGTATTTAGTTTAATCTAGATGGGAATACAACTGACTCTCAGTTTAGAGTCTTACCTTTGGGAGTTTTCGACGGGATCCTTGGAATGGATTGGCTCCACAAAAATCAAGCCGACATTCAGTGTCATAATGGAACCATTTCCTTCCGTGACCTTCACGGAAACAAAGTTCAAGGAACCGGAATTTTAGGATCCCCAGTTCTACAATTAGTAAAAGCTTCTAAATTACTGAAAGGACTTAGAAAGAAGCAGCTCATTTATGTTGTCAAAATGAATACAGTAGACACAAAGTTAAAAGCTAAAGAACCAGAATGGTTGAGTATGATGATTTATTCCCAGCAGAGCTAACAGAGATGCCTCCAATTCGGGAAGTAGATCATGTGATAGAATTGACCCCCGGAGCTCAGCTAGTAGCCTAGCACACGTACAGAATGCCAGTCCCTGAAGCCATTGAACTCAAGGAATAGCTTAGGCAGCTGTTAGAACAAGGGTTTGTAAGACCCACTATTTCACCTTGGGGAGCGCCAGTTCTCTTTCAGAAAAAGAAAGATGGAACGCTAAGACTCTGTGTGGATTACAGAGGTCTCAATCAGCTGACAGTTAAGAATAAGTATCCTATCCCCAGAATTGATGAGCTTCTAGACAGGCTAAGGGGAGCCCAGATCTTCACAAAAATAGATCTCAAATCAGGGTATTACCAGATCAGGATTAATGAAGAGCAAGATATCCCGAAGAAGACAGCCATCAATACTCGATATGGGCACTATGAATTTACTGTCATGCCGTTTGGATTGACAAATGCCCTAGCTACATTCAATTGCCTAATGCAAGACATTCTCAAAGAATACTTGGATGATTTTGTTCTTGTTTTCTTTGATGATATTCTGATTTACTCAAAGAATGCAGCTGACCATGAAGCTCACGTCCGAAAAGTTCTTGAGATTTTAAGGAAGCACCAACTCTTTGCAAAAAAGAGCAAATGCACTTTCTCTGTCGAGACCATGTTGAATACTTGGGCTTCTTGGTATCCAAAGATAGAATTTCTCCAGATTCTACAAAAGTCTAAGTAGTCATAGAACCAAAGACATTGAAAGAAGTCAGAGGATTCTTGGAATTAACTGGTTGGTATAGAATTTTTATACCTAAGTATGCTCTCATAACTTCCCCCCTGACTAATCTTCTCAAAAAGAATATCCCGTTCCAATGGTTAGAGTGTTTTTGATAAGTTGAAGACTGCCTTGGTAACCAATCCCGTTCTGAAATTGCCAGATTTCTCTCTACCCTTTGAGGTAGTAACTGATGCCAGTGGTTTTGCCCTGGGAGGTGCACTCATACAAGAAGGTCATGCAGTGGCCTATGAATCCCGAAAACTTAGAAGACGCATGAGAGAAATTATGCTGTCCACGACCTGGAGTTACTTTCAGTAGTATATGCCCTGAAGTTGTTGGAGACATTACCTATTGGGTCAAAGATTCACTTTGATGACAGATCATCAGAGCTTAAAGTGTATCTTCACTCAAAAGGATCTCAACATGCGCCAAAGAAGGTGGATGCAGACCTTGCAGGAATTTGATTTTGAAATCAAGTACCGCCCAGGCAAAGAAAATGTGGTAGCAGATACCCTCAGCATAAAAGCCTCCTTGCAATCATAGTGGTGTCAAATCCATTGATTAATGAAGCAAGAGAGAAGATCATGTAGGATAGATTCTTTGGCCTTATTGCTACCCTACTTATGTAGGAAAGCAAAACTCCTCAGGAGTTGAACCGAGTTCAAGGGTATAGCCTGGATGATGGAATTATGTATTACAATAGCAGGCTATGCATTCCCAAATGATGAGGGAACCCATGACAGCCTTATTGCAGGACATCCAGGTTTTATCAAGACCTACATGTCTGTAAAGAAAAGCTTCTTTTGGCCTAGACTAAAAAAGGATGTACTTAATCATGTACGTCAATGCCTGATTTGTCAGAAAGTCAAAGCAGAGAGAGTAAAAATGCTTGGGAAGTTACATCCATTAGACATTCCCCAGATGAAGTGGGAATGTATCAGTATGGATTTTATTACTGGACTACCTTTAGTACAATCAGGTATCTTCGTGGTAGTTGATAGACTAACCAAAGTTGCCTATCTGATTCTAGTAAAAGAAACCTATACTGCAGTGGATGTGGCAAAAGTGTTCCTCAAGGAAATCTTCAGATTGCATGGCCTACCCAGGAGAATAGTAAGTGATCGAGATCCCAAGTTCACGTCAAGATTCTGGACTGCATTTTTCGAAGAAGTAGGAACTTTCTTGGATCTCAGCATAGCTTACCACCCCCGAGACCGATGGTCAAACAGAAAGGGTGAACTAAGTAATCGAAGATATACTTTGGTCATGCTGTGGTAGGAACCCAAGAAGTGGCTAAGCTATCTGCACCTAGTCGAGTTCGCCTACAATGCCTCTTATCACCAAAGCATCGGGATGAGCCCTTTCAAAGCTCTGTATGGACAAGACTGCCTACCTAACACCATTAACTTGGTCCGACCCATTGATTAGGGTCAAGATGTCCAGACAGATGCTTGACGACATGGAGCAGCAGATGCAGTCAATCCGCAAAGATTTAAGAGCTGCCCAGGATAGACAGAAGCAGTATGTAGATAAGAAGTTAGACAAAAAATTGAAAAAAGCAGATATGGTCTTCATTCGAGTACGCCCCAAAAGAAGTTCTCTATCTCTTGGGAAGTATAAGAAGTTATCCCCCAGATACTGTGGGCCATATCTGATTACAAAGAAAGTAGGTGACTTAGCCTATGAACTTCTTCTGCCTCCTCATCTCAAAGTACATAATGTATTTCATGTCAGCCTACTTAAAAAGTATGTACCGAGCCCGAATCATGTGCTAAATGATGAACTCTTAACTTCTTCAACCCAAGGGTTGATGGAACTCCAACCTGAAGAAATCCTTGATGTTCGAGAGAAGGTTCTCAAGAACAGAATTCTCAGAGAATTATTAATCAAATGGAAGTTCTATCCTTTTGAAGACGCCACCTGGGAGAAAGAAATCGAATTGATACGGGATTACCCCCAGTTTACGAGATGAGGACATCTCGCGTTTTTCAAGTGGGAGAGAATGTAAGATTTCTCCCCAGCCCCTCAAGATGTCCAGTGTCTTCCCCTCTAATCAATCCCCTTTTCAGAATAATAAAAGATCTTGTTTCTACCTGTTTTGGCCTAGAGAGAGAAAATGTTCCAGAGAGAGATAACTTAGTTTTTAGATATCTTTGGATGGAAAAATATCCTTTCTTATTAAACTAAATTTCCTAAGGTGCATTAGAAATAAATTATAATCTGCTCAAAAGACCTTAGGCTAAGGGTCCATATTTTCTGAAAATTTTGGATTAAGGTTCTGAGGGACCAATCAGATTAATCCAAATGTAGGGAGGAGATAACTTGAAGAAATAAAGAACCCCCCCCAAAAATGAGTAAATACTCACATAAGATGAAGATTGGACTAAGGACCAAAGAAAATAGTTTAAAAATTGATTTTTGACACCTCAGAGTGGGGATTCTCCCTCATGAAGGAGGTGCATTTTTTCTCATCATTGCTTTTCATTTAAAATCAATAAAATGAGATATTTCATCTCTCCTCTCTCCTATTTCAAGTCTAGCTCCAAAAAGTAAGCTGAACTGCTTTTTTAGTTGATTAATGTGAATATGGATGTTATGCCTTGATGAAAAGGCTACCCCCTTCTGTTCCTTAAGAATTCAGCCTTTCTTTATCCTATATTAAGTAATAAATAAATTGATTTAAACTTTTCTTATTGTTTTCTCACTTAAAAGTGAAAATTGAATAGATTAGAGTGCTTTACTTCAAATTGTGATTAATTTTAAATTGATATTAGAATGTAAAAATTGAGAAATGGTCAGCCATACAAAGGAGATTATGGCAAAATTTTCTTAAATTTTGTGGAAAATAAAGTTTATCTTTATGTTATTCTAAAAGAGTAATCCCCACCGTTTTTGCATTCTAAAAGAAATATTTTTATCTACTCCATGTACATATTCATCTATGAATATGCATGGATATCATTGATATAATTATTAAAATTAATTTCTATGCATAGAAAGATGCATATTAGATTTTTTTTATTATAAAAGCATTTTTATTAGATTTAAATTTTATGCATAGAAAGATGCATATTGAAATTTTTTTATTATAAAAGTGTTATTTTTATTAGATTTAAATTCTATGCATAGAAAGATGCATATTGAAATTTTTTTTATTAAAGTGTTATTTTCATTGAATTCAATTTCTATGCATGGAAAGATGCATAATAGAAATTTTTTTATTATTAAAGTGTTATTTTCATTAGATTTAAATTCTATGCATAGAAAGATGCATATTGGAAATTGTTTTATTATAAAAGTGTTATTTTCATTAGATTTAAATTCTATGCATGGAAAGATGCATATTAGAATTTTTTTAATTATAAAAGTGTTATTTTCATTGAATTCAATTTCTATGCATGGAAAGATGCATAATAGAAATTTTTAATTATAAAAGTGTTATTTTCATTAGATTTAAATTCTATGCATAGAAAGATGTATATTGGAAATTTTTTTATTATAAAAGTGTTATTTTCATTAGATTTAAATTCTATTAATAGAAAGATGCATATTGGAAATTTTTTTATTATAAAAGTGTTATTTTCATTGAATTCAATTTCTATGCATGGAAAGATGCATAATAGATTTTTTTATTATAAAAGTGTTATTTTCATTAGATTTAAATTCTATGCATAGAAAGATGCATATTGGAATTTGTTTTATTATAAAAGTGTTATTTTCATTAGATTTAAATTCTATGCATAGAAAGATGCATATTGGAATTTTTTTTAAATTGTAAAAGTGTTATTTTCATTAGATTTAAATTCTATGCATAGAAAGATGCATATTGTAAATTATTTTTTATTATAAAAGTGTTATTTTCATTAGATTTAAATTCTATGCATAGAAAGATGCATATTGGAAATTTTTTTATTATAAAGGTGTTATTTTCCTTGAATTAAATTTCTATGCATGGAAAGATGCATAATAGAAATTGTTTTATTATAAAAGTGTTATTTTCATTAGATTTAAATTCTATGCATAGAAAGATGCATATTGGAAATGTTTTTATTATAGAAGTGTTATTTTCATTAGATTTAATTTCTATGCATGGAAAGATGCATAATGGAAAAAATTTATTATAAAAGTGTTATTTTCATTGAATGTAATTTCTATGCATAAAAAGGTGCATAAAGAAATTCTTTTTATTTTAAAAAGAGTTATTCCTATTAAATTGATTTTATGCATAAATAGATACATAAAAGGAATTTTCTTTTATATAAAAGTGTTATTTCCATTGAAGTTGGATTTTATGCATAAATAGATGCATAAAGAATGCTTATATCAAAATCAAATTTCTCTTTAATTCTATGTTTAATTTCCATGAATATTTGATAAAGTGAATAAGTAAATACTCTGAGAGGAATTTCTATCGTTTTATATCACTCGGATTATAAAGAGAAAATTCAAGAAATCTATCGAAGTCGAGATATTCAGATAAATGATTATATATTCCTCATCAAAATTCGAGATTAATTTAGAATTTAGTTAAGTGAATATTCAATGAATAAAATTCAGTAAAATAATAACTGAAATATCACCCCATTTTTTAGAAAGATAGTTCAGGAAGAACCTTATGAGACTCGAACCTTATAAGTGAATATTCAATAATAAAATTCAGTAAAATAATAACTAAAATATCACCCCATTTTTTAGAAAGATAGTTCAGGAAGAACCTTATGAGACTCGAACCCTGGATTAGACTATGACGAAGACCAAACTCTTTCGTCAGTTCGAGGAAAGAAGATGTGACCAGTTCAGGAAAATACACTCAAATCTCCCACCAAATTTGAAACTAAGTTAAGACCCTTTGAATTGATTTGAGGATCAAGGTTACAGAATTCGAGGAATTCTGTTTTGAAATTCAGCATTACAATTATGAAGTTTTGGGGATACTGATTTAAGATATACTCATTGTATTCAAAAGAAAATCAAACTGAAAACTTGCATAGAAACCTTGTTTTCTTAAAGGACTGCCTTACGCCAGAATGCTGGAGGGAGCATTTGGTATATGTGTTTTTCTAAGGGAAGTTCCGTTGTTGCAACAGCTGGCAGGGAGTGTTCAAAGGACAGCTCATGCGGCAAAGCCTGCTCAGGTCTTGACCAGCCTTGGTATGGTTAAAATGGTGCACTTCTGGTACGATGGACGAGGGCTGACGAAGCGGTCCCTGAGTGAAGTGCCAGGACACCTAAGGAGGATCCTGGAGGGTTCTGACCAGGCAATGCACGGGCTCGCGGTGTCGAGGACACCCATGCATATGTCGTGGAAGATATTGTATGATGGACAAATGATTATTGTAAACTGTTACTGGATCTCGTTGTTGCTGGAGCAGCTGGTCCCAACGGAGAGTCCAAAGTGATACTGTTTTTTTTTAGAAGCAAGGATTGTATGGAAATTTTGAGTTATGACATCTGTAACCATTAATTGTTTGTCAATGGATTGTTTTATAAGTTAAGTTTTAAAGAGGAGTGTGTGCGTATCTGTATTCGAAAGCAAAAGTTAAGAAAGGCATTCAATTATGGGTGGGTGAGTAATTGTATGGTTCTACCAATTCCAGTGGTTGGTGGGTGGTGGCTAACCCATGGGCTGGATGGGGGCTGGAATCAGTAGAGTTTTAATAATGAAATTGATTAATAGGAATACGATTAGAACTCAAGTAGTTAAATAAAAACCTGAAGACTTCTCAAATGAATAGATCAATGGCGGCTGTGCCTGATTCAGTTAGAAAAAAAGCATTGATTTCTTCAAGTTAAGTGTGTAATTGTTTTCCTTCTATCTGGTTTAATCAGGTGAAGTTTAGTTTAGTCTCTTGACCCCGTTAGAAAATTCGTTAAGGAAATCAAAAAGGTGGAATCGTCCCCGTTTTTCGGGCAAGGGAAATTTTCCCGGTTTCGGTTTTGGAATAACCACCAGTTTAGTCTCGTGTTCGGACATTCGAGGGCGAGGCCCCAAGTGGGAAACCCTGCCCTGCGGCGCAAGAGGAAGCTACTTAAGCTGTTGCTAGCAACTGGGAATCCGATGCGCGGAGGGGGCAGTGGGATCTTACAAATAACTAGAAAAACACAATGAAATTATCGATTTTTAAAGCTTTCTTCTACTCTACTTAAGAAAAAAAATAGAAAGTTGAACCAAATGCAAGCATTCAATCGCTATGAGGCTAAGCGGTGGGCCTTTTTCCCTAGCAGTAGTGCCACTTATGGGGGCTCCTTGTGCCACAAGGAATCGGCTACACTCACAATGTCGTGTTGGGGACTCTGCTCCTTTGTTCGTTAAGAGCACACATAAGCTCGAATCAACAACTATTATACTATAGCTAGCTCACATAAACGAGGTCACGGTGTGTCACATTCACCTCGAATTTCTTGCATTTGAGATTCTCATAGGAAGCTTGGTTCTAAAGAGCACTCAGGAGACGAATCCGTCATTCTCGCCTCGACACGCTCCTCATAGCTTGATCCTCTCACTCACTCACTCACACAACAATATGCGAGCACACAAGAGCTCAAGCACAAGAAGCAAGGATGCAAGAGAGTAAAGAAGGGCACACTAGATAATACATAAGAGAATCCATGGTGAGAGTGGTATGGCGACCTATAAGTCTATTTCTATACTATTATTTCTATACGGTAGGATCAGAATGGAAAATTGATATGCAAACACAAGTGAGATTTTGGAGAATGCCACTATGTATAGGAAGATAGTGGGCAGCTTCATTTACATGACGATATGACGATCACTGGGCAAGACATGAACTACACAGTTAGATTAGAGAGCCAATTTATGTTGGTTCCTCTAAAGCCACATTTGGATAGTGTGAGGAGGTGCACAATACGCTATGTGAGGCCCACAATGGATTATGGTATCTTCTATAAGGCTGGTATATAGCTACAAGTGTATGGATACATTGATGCAACATCGGCTGGTAGCATCTTGGATAGAAGATCTACTAGTGGGTTTATGTTTTCCTTTAGGCGTGGTGTTGTTACAATGAAAAAACCAGGTTATGTAGAAATAGGTGATGATACTGTGCATCCCATTGCGCATGTTGGTAAAGTGCCATTGTCTATGTAGGATGGCAAAATGAAATACTTGTCTGATGTTCTTCATGTTTCCAATATTAAAAAGAACCTAGTTTTTGTTGGACAGATGGTTGAGCAGGTTTAATCCTTAAGGATCTTTTGTGGAAACTTCAAAAATAAGTGTCGCTTGGTTATAAAGGGTAACAGGAATGGCAGGATGTTTACTTTGGATGTGAACATGCTTGAGATAAAGGCAGCCATGTTTGCACATGGAACATGTGTCATTGCAGATATTAACATATGGCTTAAGTGCATTGGCCATGTGAATGTATAGTGAGACTGAAGCCTATGCAGCCCAAAATATTGTTGCAGGTTTGCCTGAGATTGAAGCCTATGCAGCCCAAAGTTTAAGGTTGATGATATGCATAAGGTATGTGAAGCATGCCAACTTGGTAAGCCGGCCAAACATGCTTTTCCACATGAAAAGCATCAATGCAAGGCCATTGGATGTCATACATTTAGATGTATGGGGACCGACCAAGACTGCAACAATTGCAGGTTGCAGGTACTATTTTACATTCATTGATGACCACACTAGGAAAGTGTGGGCTTATTTCATGAAGGAGAAAAGTGAGGTATTTGCTCACTGTCAGAGATTTAAAGCCGTGATCGAGAAGGAAAAAGGCATGCAAATAAAATGCCTAAGATCAGATGGTGGGGGATAATATTTCTTTAATAAGTTTAGCGATTTCTTGAGAAAGCAATCAAGAGGCAATTTACAAGCAGGTACACTCACTGCAACTGTTCATGGGTGAATAGAAGTTTACAGGCATAAGACCGGATGTGTCTCACTTGAAAGTGTTTTGGTGTATTGCATATGTACATGTTCTTGATGAAGTGAGAACAAAGTTGGATCCAAAGGCATAGAAATGTATCTTTATTGGTTATGCTATGGAGCAAAAAGGTTATAGATGCTATAACCCTACCGCTCGTGAGATGCGAGAGTAAGCAGAGATGTTGTCTTTGATGAGATGAGTAGCTAGTATATGCGCACCAGTAGTGAAGGGAATAGAAGTTGCAGATGTAAGAAGTGCTGATGTTGCACCACATGTAGAGCACCAATCACAGGTGTTGAGTGGACCTGAGGAGTCCTCGAGCAATGGATCCAATGTTAGCCCATGGTCACAGGCAGGTTGAGAAATGATAGGTACACATGTATCACGGAAAGGGAAGGAAAAGGTAGATCAACCTTTTATGCCTGATCTGTCAGCAGGTCACTCATATGTGGATGGTCTCTAGTGGCTGTGAGCATAGCCATGATGAGGAGCTTGGGATTTCGTTTGTGTGGTTACTCCTTGTGTAAGGAGAACCAAGGCTGTTTTGAGGACACCTGGCATTGATCTAGGTGTATGCAGGCCTACGAGGGTTAGATACCCTGTTGATAGGTTGAGATATGATGGATATACAACCCATCATTATGCTTACATGGTAAAAGCAATACATGAGATTGAGCCCACTTGCTTTGAGTAGGCAATTGGAAATAAGAAATGGAAAGATGCCATGGATGAGGAGATGGCAGCATTGGACGCAAATGCAACATGGGAGTTAGTGCCTTTGCCTAAGGCAAAGAAGGCAATTGGATGTAAGTGGGCTTGACTTTATACACCCACTTACATCCAATTGCAGAGGAAGTATGGCTTGGACATGTTGTCCAAGTACGGTAGGACACGCTATAAGCCTATTTCAGTGCCATTTTAGTTTGATCTACATGACCAGAGCTATGCTATTGAACTTGTGAGTCAATTTATGTAGGCCCCTAGGAAGCTACACTTGGATGCGGCTAGATGGATCCTTAAGTACATAAAGTCCACGGTTGATTATGGACTATTCTATGAGGCCGGTACAGAGATATAGTTGCATGGGTACACAGATGCTGTTTGGGCTGGTAGTATTGCAGACAGGAGATCTACCAATGGTTTTATGTTCTCATTTGGGAGTGTTGTTGTTGTGAGTTGGAGCAGTTAGAAGCAGCCACAACAGTTTCCTTGTCGAGTACAGAGGCAGAGTATAGGGGTGCTGCTATGGTAGCTTGTGAGGTAGCTTAGTTTCAGAAGCTACATGGTAACATGGGAGAGCTCATGGATAGGGAAGCTGTCATATATTGTGACAACATGAGCCGCATTCAGTTGGCCAATAACCCAATATATCATGCTATAACAAAGCACATTGAGGTGCATTATCACTTTGTGAGGGAGAAGGTTCTAGCAGGAGATGTAGATTTGGTATATGTCAGCACACAGAGGATCAGGTGACTGACATCTTCATGAAGGCATTGGGCATAGAGAAGCTCCACAGGTTTAGAAGCTTACTTGGAGTGCGGTGTGGGGAGTTGAGCTCGAGGGGGAGTGTGAAAATATTGAGCTCAACTAGTGCTACGATGGACATTGATGACCCGCCTAGGTGATAGCTTCCGCATCTACACCACTGGCATGGTTGGTGAGATTATCGGTGATATGTGGCCAATGGGATGATAGGCTGTATGACAGCAATTTTGGATTACTAGAGACTGGCATAGTTATAGCACCAGCTCATTTAGTCGGGTTCACATTATGGACTGACCCTTGTATGTTGTAGTAGTTGAGTACTAACCCATATGGTATGTACTCTTATCTTTATGTTATGTTGGTTGAGTAGAGAAGAAGAAGATAGAAGAAAATTCAGCTATCCATCTCTCTCTTGTTTCTTGCACTCTCTTTTGTGTGTGTGTTTGCTTGCTAGGGTTTGAAGCTCTCCCTCTCCCCCACATTCTCTTTAACTTTGCCCTTTCTCTTTCTTTCTCCCTATCTCTTCCCCCCACTTTATCGTCGCGTACCCTTCTAAAACATAATCCATCAAACTCCCTTCACTTTTCACCATCAAATGCAGAGGTGCTTTGCTAAAATCCCTTCACTTGCCATCGTCAAACACACAAGTGCTATGTTGAACTCCCTTAACTTGCCATTGTCAATAAATGTCATGCTACTGCTGTTAACAACAAAGAGGTTAGTGCGATGGTTTTTTTTTAGTATTATAAATTTTATAGATACAACACAAGACCCAAAAAAAGTGGCAAACTACCCTCCGATGGGCCAGTGGCTTCTAGAGTAGTTTTCCCCTTTTTTGGTCTTGTGTTGTATGGATAATACACAAATGGACAAGCCACACTGGCCTGGTTTTATCTTTGTGATAGTAGGCATCATGGTGTGGGGTGTAGCAAGTGTCTCATACTAGCAATTAGAAGAATGCCGCTCCAAAAAAAGGGGCACTTTGCCCCTCTTGGTATAGGGAGAAAGAGTGGCCGCCAATAAAACATATTGGCTTGACAGTATCAACCCTCCAAAAAAGGGGCAAAGTGCCCTCTAGATTTTGAAGGGCACTTGCCCCTTTTTTTGGAGGGTAAATCTACAAGGTAAATCACATGATGTTAGAAGAGGTCAAAATGCACCCAGCTTATATCTAACTATTGTATTTAGTGCCATACCAAGCACACTTCAAGCTTCACTTAGAAGATTGCTTGCCAAAAGCATCAACAACCTCGTGAGATGGTAGATCTTTTTTTTTTTCAAGAATGATATTGTTACTAGGGCGCAATGAGTTATGTCCAAGGATGTAAAAGCTTAAAGGTAGTCAATAGTTGGTATAGCATGGGTGCGTGAGAAGAAAGAAGTTAAGTTGGACCAAGAAGCTACATGGCTCATTGTTGATGGGTTGCTAAAGAAAGCACTAAAGGTGATTGTAAGATTCCTCCCCAGCCCCTCAAGATGTCCAGTTTCTTCCCCTGTAATCAATCCCCTTTTCAAAATAATAAAAGATCTTGTTTCTACCTATTTTGGCCTAGAGAGAGAAAATATTCTAGAGAGAGATAACTCAATTTTTAGATATCTTTGGATGGAAAAATATCCTTTCTTATTAAACTAAATTCCCCTGAAATAGAAATTCAAAAAGAACTTTCCAATGTGCAATTGAAATTAATTTAAAATAGGTAAAAAGGACCTTATCCTGAGGGTCCAGATTTTTTGAAAATTTTGGATTAAGGTTCCTATGGACCAATAAGATTAATCCAAATTTAGGGAGGAGATAAATTGAAGAATAAAATAAAATCCCCCAAAAATGAGTAAATACTCACATAAGATGAAGAGTTGACTAAGGACAAGGTTTATTAGTTAAAAAAGAAGAGATATTTAGAGGAAATGATGCATTTTTGACACCTCAGTGTGGGAAATTTCCCTCATGAAGGAGGCACATATTTCACATGTGTGGATGAGTTTTAAACTCACAAATAATGAGATATTTTCATCTCTCCTCTCTCTTGTTTCAACTAGATCCAAAAAGTAAGCTAAACTGACCTAAAAATGGTCAAAAAGTGACCAAACTGATTTGGAAAATTCTAGAATTAGTTTGCTTGGTTAGAGGCTCACTTTTTTCTATAAATAGAAGCCTTCCCCTTTGTAAAAGCTTAATGGTGTTTATGCACTGTTACTCTGCTTCTGTCGTCCTGAGCCATTTAACATTGAATTTCTTGATAATTCAATTGTTTTTTGGCCTAATCCTCTCCAAGTGAATTTGGTGGCCACTCTTGCTGCAAACAAGAGTAGAACCCTCAATCCCTCAAGCCAAAGGAAAGCTTACAAGCTCTATGTAAGCTTAATTCTTACTTATTTGTGAATTTCTAAATCTATGGTTTTCTCAAATTTTATGCTTTGTAAATGTTGAATTAAAATCTGATGTTATGCCTTGATGGAAAGGCCACCCCCTTCTCTTCTTTACAACTCAGCCCTTCTCAATCCTAGAAAAATTAATTAAAAGATTGATTAAACTCTTTTCATTATTTACTCTCTTGATTTTTGGAAAATGGAGTAGATTAGAGATATTAGAGTTCAAATTGGATTAATTCAAGCCATAAATTGAATGATAAAATTGAGAAATGGTCAGCCATACAAAGGAGGTTATGGCAAAATTTTCTTAAATTTTATGGAACTAAAGTTTATCATTAGGTTATTCTAAAAGAGCAATTCCCTCCGTTTGTGCATTCTAAAAGATTTATTTTTATATCAAAAGTTCTATTCTCATTAAAATTGAATTTATGCATAGGAAGGATGCATAAAAGATTTATTTTTATTTCAAAAGTGTCATTCTCATTAAAATTGAATTTATGCATAGGAAGATGCATAAAAGATTTATTTTTATTTCAAAAGTGTCATTCTCATTAAAATTGAATTTATGCATAGGAAGATGCATAAAAGATTTATTTTTATTTCAAAAGTATCATTCTCATTAAAATTGAGTTTATGCATAGGAAGATGCATAAAAGATTTATTTTTATTTCAAAAGAGTTATTCTCATTAAAATTGAATTTATGCATAAGAAGATGCATAAAGGATTTAATTTTATTTCAAAAGTGTTATTTTCCTTAAAATTAAATTATGCATACATAGATGCGTAAAGAATCTTTATATCAAAAATTAGAATCCTCTTAAATTCTATGTTTAAATTCTGTGAATAGAAGTGATGAGAATATGAGGCGAATAGATGTGATGAGATAAGATGTGAATCAGATGATGATTGAATGGATGGATGTGATGTGAATAGAGATGATAAGAATGTGAATGTGAATTAGATAGATGCGAATGGATGGATGGATGTGATGTGAATATAGAAGTGATGAGAATATGAGGTGAATAGATGTGATGAGATGTGATGGGAATTAGATAGATGAGAAGAATGGATGGATGGATGTGGTGTGAATAGAGGTGATGAGAATATGAGGTGAATAGATGTGATGAGATAAGATGTGAATCAGATAGATGATGATTGGATGGATGGATGTGATGTGAATTAGATAGATGTGAATGAATGGATGATTGGATGGATGGATGTGATGTGAATTAGATAGATGTGAATGAATGGATGGATGGATATGATGTGAATAGAGGTGATGAGATGAGAGGTAAATAGATGTGATGAGATGTGATGTGAATTAGATAGATGTGAATGGATGGATGGATGTGATGTGAATAGAGGTGATGAGATGTGAGGTGAATAGATGTGAGATGTGATGTGAATCAGATAGATGGGAATGAATGAATGGATGGATGTGATGTGAATAGAGATGATAAGAATGTAAGGTGAATAGATGTGATGAGATGTGATGTGAATCAGATAGATGGGAATGAATGGAGATGATAAGAATGTAAGGTGAATAGATGTGATGAGATGTGATGTGAATCAGATAGATGGGAATGAATGGATGGATGGATGTGATGTGAATAGAGGTGATGAGATGTGATGTGAATCAGATAGATGGGAATGAATGGATGGATGGATGTGAGGTGAATAGATGTGATGAGATGTGATGTGAATCAGATAAATGTGAATGAATGGATGAGATGTGATGTCATGTGAATCAGAATGTAAATGATATGAGATGTGAGTGAATGTGAATCAGAATGTAAATGAATGATATGAGATGTGAGTGAATGTGTATGTGAAGAATGGATGTGAATGAGTATGTGAAAGAATGGATAAGGATGTGTATGTGAAGAATGGATGTGAATGTGTATGAGAAGAATGGATGTGAATGAGTATGTGAAAGAATGGATGTGGATGTATGTGAAAGAATGGATATAGATGTGTATGTGAAAGAATGTGATGTGATGTAAAGAGATGAGATGTGACATGAATATATGTGGATGTGAAGTGATAGATATGAATGTATGGATAGATGCGAGTAGTTGTACATGTGAACGATTGGATGGATGTGGATGAATGAGATGAGATGTATATGAATGAGATATGATGTGGATAAAAGTGATGTGATATAATGGTGATGATGAGAATGAATGTGATGGATATGACTGAAAGTGAATGTGATGGATATGAATGAAAGTGAATGTGATGGATATGAATGAATGTGATGGATGGGATGTGAATTGGGATAAATTTGAATGAATGTGATGGATGGTATGTGAATTGGGATAAATTTGAATGAATGTGATGGATGGTATGTGAATTGGGATAAATGTGAAGAATGAATGAGATGTGCGGTAAAATGAATGAGATGTGATGTGAGTGAATGTGATGTGGTCTGAATGGATGAGATGTGAGTGAATGTGATGTGGTCTGAATGGATGAGATGTGAGTGAATGGTGATGTGGTCTGAATGGTGATGAGAATGAATGTGATGGATATGACTGAAAGTGAATGTGATGGATATGAATGAAAGTGAATGTGATGGATATGAATGAATGTGATGGATGGGATGTGAATTGGGATAAATGTGAATGAATGTGATGGATGGGATGTGAATTGGGATAAATGTGAATGAATGAGATGTGCGGTAAAATGAATGAGATGTGATGTGAGTGAATGTGATGTGGTCTGAATGGATGAGATGTGAGTGAATGTGATGTGGTCTGAATGGATGAGATGCGAGTGAATGTGATGTGATGAGATGTGGATATGGGTAGATGCGAGTGGATGAGATCTGATGAGGATAAATTGAGGAAAGATGTGATGAGATGAAAATGATTTTGATTGGATGAGAATAGGAATACTTATGAAATGGTTGTGGAATTAATTAATGTGGTTTGATGTGGAGCAATGTGGAAAGATGAGAGTTCGTTATAGAAATTATATTTTGACCCCACGCAAGAAGTGCTACTTCTGCTGCTAGCACCCCTGAATTCATTGCGCGGTGGGGACAGGGATCTTACAGTGATACATGGGCTCAAGGAAATTTATAAATTGATGGCATACAAAAATGAAATTCTAGCCCATGTAATTAACAATCTACCACAACCACCAGATGACTTTATGCACTTGAACTTGTCAAGGATCCTTTTTCTCACTTCTTCTTATAGTAATCTATCCAAAGAAGATGGAACCTAAAAATGCACAAGGTTATTTGCAAGATAGTAAAAAATTAGAAGACTTGGAGAGCCCGGGTAGTGTCTAAACACAAAGTCATCAATGACCACGTAAAAAGCACACTAGAGAAGCATTACAGGGTTAATTAAAGATAAGGATAAGGAGTTTACAAACTGAACACTAGGTGTGAAACTAGATGATCTCTAGGATGGGAAGGCTTGAGAAAGAGTATAATGGGAATCACTAGTAAATTATTACAAGTGGAAATCTTTGCATGCCAGAACACTTGTCCAATCCCATAGGTCTAGCCTTCCATTCACCCACCACTGAACCTATAGAGCTGGTGTGAACTCACGTACCTATAATTGAAAATTACCACTTTACTCCCACACACCAATTAAAAATAAGTAAAAAATAAGTTCACACATGCACTAATTTTAAAAGAAAACATACAACATGTAATCCTTTTCTAACATGCATATACATTTATATACATACATACACACAAAAAAAGGGATCTGTTGATTGATACTCTTGCTTTACTACTCGTGTGTTGGTGCCACAATCATGTGTCAGAGCTTTACGCACAGTCTAATATACTGTTACTCAAGTTTGCGAAGCTTCACAAAAAGGGAACCAAGGTTTTAACCCTGTACTTCTTGCTATCCACCACAAGACGATTCTATTTATGCACAAAGGGATATGTTGAACCCCTCAAACTTCAATGCTCCTCATGCGAGAAGAAGCCAATACATTGAAGGATTCCACATAAGATTTGATTAGTGATGATGATGAGGAATTAGTTTTGAAGAGGTGGCCAGCCTTGCAAACCTACTGATGATGAATGGTGAATCAGCTTAAACAAACAACAACAAATTTGTGGTTTCACTTTTGTGCGATGATAATGATATGCAACCCTTATTACGGTGGAAAAGAAATATCAATCCATTGCCTAACTCTTCAAGTATTTTGGTGGGGGCATTTAGCACTAATCTATGTAGTATTTGCAGCCAAAGCCTTGATATAAATATATACAAAAAAAGAGGTGTTCAATAGAGCACTTTTTTTTTGTGAAGCTCTATGTGTAAGAGGATTGGCATGCCCTGATCTACAGGATCAAGGCTGAGTTTCTTCACCCCACCTATGGACTATTAGGTTTATTTCTATGTTCAATCATGGCATAACTTCCACTAAGTTTCCCTGTTAGACATGCACATAGACAATGTGGGAAGAATTTTTAACAAGTAATTGTTGGTCTCAACCATCAAAATCTCTTATAGAGCCAATATACTTTATCTCTGCATTCAAATCAAGAAACTATGGAAGACGACTACCTTTTTTCTTTTTGTGAAGCTCAAGGGGCTCCTACTACACCCCTTGAGCGTTAGCAGTAGTATTGATGCTCAAGGGGCTCAGTAAAGCCCTTTTTTTGTGAAGCTGAGCCCCTTGAGCTTCACATAAAAAGGTCTTTGTTGAGCCCCTTGAGCATCAGCACAAGAGTGATGTTCCTAGATATTGATCCATGTTATTACCCTCTCATTGTTTTTTGATACATGACTGGCACACATATGACTCGATCACGGCTTCCTTTGGATAAGATAAGATAATGTTATCACTTGATTGGCTGATTATGTTAGAAAGTCCAAGTAATCCTTGATTAACTCAAACACACCATGGTTTTTACAAAAATCCCAACTATGATTAGTGCTAATGCTCAAGGGGATCAACAGAGCCCTTTTTGCTACAGAGAAGGTAAGTCTAATAGGGTAAACAAACCTCTAGTCTGACCACCACAGCAGGCATCATCTCCTCTAGTTTGCAATACAATTACGATGTAAATCCCTCAACGTAATATACCCTTACTCGAGTTTGTTAAGCTACACAAAAAGCGACAAGGGTTTAACCTTGTACTTAACAAAAAAAGGGCTTAGTTGAGTCCTTCGAACATAAGTGCTAGTGCTGATTCTTAAGGGGCCTAGCAGAGCCCTTTTTTAATCTATAGAGGGTAAGTCCAATAGAGCAAACAAACCTCTAGTTTGCCAACAAGCCAGTACTGGATCCTCTAGTCTGTAGCATGTTGTGCATCCTTACCTATGAATTTTCAAAGCTTACTGTGAAGAGACCTAAAGTATTATTTCTAAAATCATCAAAATTAAAAGGAAGGGAGGGTTCACATGAATATCATAAAAATCTTAGAAAATAATAAACATGGGTCTTCAACTACATGATGTGCTTTAATGTTAGAAGAGAGCACCAAGAGGTACACAACAAGATTGCTAGGAAAGGGTCTCAATGTGTATGCATATCCATATATATAATAAGCACAAAATTATTTATTCATATATATTTAACCAACACAATAAGTTAGTCATCTAATTACACATAAAAATATAATATTAGATTGTACATTGCATTAAATTGTAGTTACCATCATTATTTCTAAAAATAACTTAATAATGATTATAAGGATTTGAAGTACTAAAAAATATTTTGAAATCATTAGTCGACTGTCTCAACCAAAAGTAATGGAGGTAGAGGTAATCATTCGATGATTTACAGATGATGTATCAACTACCTTGTCTCCTCAAAGCATACCTCTCAAGTAGGAAAAACTTCTTGTAAGTCATTAATACATGGAAAAGTTTCATAAGCCATTATATGGCATGGATAGCTTCAATGCTACGATAGATATTGAAAGTGAGGCATCACTTGACATGAATGTGGATATTGAAGGTAATCTTCATTATATAATTGACTCAAGATTCTCATTGACATATATTGTGTGCCTTAAAAGGGCCCCAGTTGTCAAAATTATGGGGAGTATGCACAACGGAACTAATAGTTGATGGCAAGACAGAGCAACATATATGAGAGAGGGAGAAAGAACACAAGATGTATAGAAAGCTTCTATATTACCTTCTATTTTATCCACTCTAAAGTTTGCTTAACCTTCACCTTCAAGTGTTGTGTTAATTGTGTTCCAAAAAAGTGAGGCCTCCTACCCTTTATATATAGGGTTCACCAAGGGCTAGGGTTGGGCCAACCTTAGATCCCTTTTTCACCGACATGCCCACTTTATTTGGGGTGTGTTCACACCTACATGACCTCTTTCTCTCACTCTTTCACTTGTACATCATATATTGTAAGTATACCCACACTTTCCTTGTGTGGTCGTCAATAAATGTCACATAATACCTGCAGCCTCCCATAGACATGGTCTTCGTAGGACCCATACATCTGAATGCACAACATCTAGTGCATTTCTGCTCACATTTCTATCACATGGAAATATATACTTTGTTTGCTTTCCAGATTGGCATGCTTCACATATTTTTTGCATACCTTCAACTTTAAACTTTGGCAGCCCTGTCACAATTCCTTTAGTCTACATTGCAGCACTCACTTCAGGCATGTTTACATTTAACGTAAACATTCTGCCCACTCTGTTGCCTTTTGCAACCAACCTGCACTTGTCTCTTCAACATAACAACCATCATGGTTAAACTGAACCTACAAACCCTGCTCAATCATTTGGCCAACTACCAGATTCTTTGTTATGTTTGGAACATGAAGTACATCTGCAAGGTACTTCACTTTGCCATTGTGCATAGACAATGGCACATCTCCAACATGGGAAATTGGATGAGCAGTGTCATCCCTTGTTTCCACAAAACCTGGTCTTTTAAGGTTTTTCATCTCCTTGAACCACTCCACATGACATGTCATGTGGTTCGAAGCACCTGAATCAACGTACCATACATCATCTTTATGTACTGCTTCAACATTTTCAGACATGGCATTAACTGTTGGATATATCACCCAAATCCATTCAATGGTTGAAAGGGGCTATATAACCTTGACTTCTTTACTCAAGCCACATCCTCAAAAGGGCGCCTACATCAAAAATAGCCTAGAGGGAATATTGCTCATTTGTGGCATACCCACATGGGGGAGATGGCATACCCACATGGGGGAGATGGCCTCTTATGCTTGTAAGACATCATAGGTGATGTCATGTGGTCATGTACTACTTGCCTATATAAGAGGCTTTTGCTAATGAAGAAGTAACTCGTGTATTTCCATGATAATGCCCAAGCTATGTCTCATTAGTATCTCCTAATCCACTCTTAATCATGGTACTAATCATGACCTAACCATGACTATAACCATGTTTGATCCTCCTTAGTTCTGTTAATCCACTCCCAATACCAACATTTGGTATCAGAGCCACGTTAATACAACCTCATCCCTCTCATTTGCCTCATCATTAGTGTTTAATTAGCTTAATCATAAGCTTATCCCTTCCTATTTCATAGCCTGAAATATAGGGCTGCCTTGGAGCATCCACAGCTCATAGTCGTCTCCACGAACTCGTACGGGATTCAAGCTGTGCATTCTCAACATCATAAAGAAGCTGCAGCTCGGTGGAATTAGGCGGATTTTGCGCAGAGACGCCAGCATTGCAGACGAAACCGGCGCCAATTTTTTTGGGGGAAATCAGTCCACCGATTGAACCAGTGCAAGATTCACTAATTCGCCTTGGCTTGGGGGGTTTTCAATAGCTGCAAACACGCCTGTGCAGTCAGTTTCTTGAATGGTTTAGTGGTTTGGTGGCTTCAGGTCTGACATAATCTCAGAAAGCTCATTTGGTAACAGTTAAAGCATGAATGATTAACTCACTTAATCACTAGTAATTAGTGCTTAATCTGGCCTCAAGTCATTGCTATTGAAGGTGCTAAAGGCATTTGGTGTTTAGACTTAGGCTTCTATCTCATTCAAGTACTCCAAGTGACCCAATTTTTGGAAGTTGTTTTGAAAGCATTATCACATTGGTCACCATATACTTGATGATATTACTATATTGTGATGATGATATTGTTTACATCATTTTTTGAATCACAATGACTGAACCATCTGATGCTGAATCATCAAATATTCAACATTTGAGGCCTAAGAAGAAAAGCAGAAAGCCAAGGAGACGGGTAAGAAACAATGTCTACAACTCAAGAGCAAACAATGTTTTAGGAGGGCATGATTGGTCTGAATTTTTCATAAATAACCTCCATCTATTTGGTGAAGGTATCTAATCTTGTAAAAGCATTAGACACTGCCCTTGAGGGATACTCAAGTGGTAAGACCTTGCTTTATCATCATGTCTACATCCTCATTTCATGTTGATAAGTTTAATGGGATAGGCTTTCATACCTGGCAAGTTAGAGTAAGATTTATTCTCATGAAGAAAGGTCTGTGGGGAGTTGCTAGTGGAAAGGAGAAAAAACCTACCACTAGAGATGGTGAACAAGGATGGTTACCTAGGGATGAGAAAGCTTTTGCCATAATTGCATTAGGTCTAAGTGACAACTACATACATCATATCTCTAATGCAAACAACTCAGCTGAAGCATGGGAAATCTTAGAGAAATTATTTGGGGCAAAAGGGAAGCATTCCAAGATAGGGCTGAAAATCCAATTCTTTAAACTTGAAAAGAAAGCTTCTGAGTCTTTACCTACTCATCTTAATTATATGAAAAGCCTAATGTCACAACTTGCAACAATAGGAGCACCAATAGATGAGGAAGATGCCATTGCAGTTTTATTGAAAAGCATGCCTTATGATGAATATGGGCACTTAGTGTCAACTCTCATGAATCTTCCGGATCCTACTTTAGAGGCCATTGAAGCTGCACTCCTTGAGGAGTACAAGAAGAAGCAAGAGAATATAGGGATAATGGAAGGGGCATACTTCTCCAACAACAAGTCACACTTCAAGAAGAAGAACTTCATCGACACAAAAGGAAAGAAGAAGACTTGTGGATTCTGCGGCAAGGACAATCATATTGAAGAAAATTGTTTCTTCAAACAAAAGGCACAAAAGGCATTTCTCGCAAGTCAAGACAAAGAAGAGCTGCAAGAAGAGGCCTCCGAAGAGGCCAATTTTATCGAAGAAGATTGGGCCTTTTGAGTAAAATCAAGGGATAGCCCATACCATGTTTAAAAACCTCTCCATCCTAAACATAACTATCTCATTGTAAGCTTTACTATGGTATTCTAGCATCATCCATCATTGCTAGCATTGTAAACCTAACTGGAGTAAGACCTACGGGCACCAGCATGGTCATCATAACTAGTTCTTGTATGTTGTAACTAGAACCTAGAATTGCCATCATAAAGGTAGCATTGTCATGGATTTGGTTGAAGGAGGGTTTGTTGGATATATCACCCAAATCCATTCAATGGTTGAAAGGGGCTATATAACCTTGACTTCTTTACTCAAGCCACATCCTCAAAAGGGCGCCTACATCAAAAATAGCCTAGAGGGAATATTGCTCATTTATGGCATACCCACATGGGGGAGATGGCATACCCACATGGGGGAGATGGCCTCTTATGCTTGTAAGACATCATAGGTGATGTCATGTGGTCATGTACTACTTGCCTATATAAGAGGCTTTTGCTAATGAAGAAGTAACTCGTGTATTTCCATGATAATGCCCAAGCTATGTCTCATTAGTATCTCCTAATCCACTCTTAATCATGGTACTAATCATGACCTAACCATGACTATAACCATGTTTGATCCTCCTTAGTTCTGTTAATCCACTCCCAATACCAACATTAACGACATGCTGCATAACAAACAACCTTTCATTATCCTCATTGTTTCTGCTCGAGGATGCATAGTTGTTTTGCTGCAATTTTCCATTTTGCATGTCAACCTGCTTCTTATAACAATCTGCTTGCACATGTCCAGGCTTACCACAATAAAAGCATCCACGTGTATCATTATACTGCCTTTGCCAATTTCCACAACCTCTTTGACTCCCCCTGCCTTTGAATTGGCCTCTTCCACCTGCATGTTGTTGTTGTTGTGAATTCTGGGACTGTTGTTGTTGCTGCTGGTGGTGGCCATAATTCTGATTACCTGCTCGGCTACCTCCTTGGCCGTGTCCATGGCCTCCTCTACCTTGTCCTCTTCCTAAACTTGTGTAGAAGGCCTGTTGCTCTGAACTGTTTTTGTTTTGTGAAGAGTGCTGGTCTTCACCCAAGCTCTTCTCTTCTATAATCAACATAGACACCAAATCTGTGAAATTGGGAATGTTTTCTCGAGTCTGAATAGACGTTTTGAACGCCTTGTATTGTGGTCGTAGACCACGTAGACAGACTTTCACCTTATCATCATCATCTACTGAAACGCCAATAGATGCAAGGGATTCCACAATACCCTTGATCTTCAATGCATAGTCAACACAAACATACTCTTTTTCTCCACAGTATGAAGTTCATTCTTCAACTGTATCTTTCGTGCCTTGGTATTTGTTTCATAGAGTTTTACTAAGGTGTCCCATGCCTCCTTGGGGGACTTGGCATCCTGTATGTGCCCAATCATGGTGTCCTATATATATACTGATAGAGAGCCAATACATAACTTTTCTGGCTCTTTGGTTCCAATCCTTGAACTCTTTCACATCTACAGTAGTCGGATTGATCTCCGGTGCCTCTTCATGCTCACCTTCTATGTAGTCCGAGTAACCCTTTCCCATCAGGAAATTTGTCAACCTGAACCTCCAAGCATGGAAGTTGTTCTTGTCAAGCTTCTCTCAGCAACAATCTGGTTTATGCCATCATGTGACATCTTGCCAGACACACAAATTTACCAGAAACAGCACTCTGGTTTGTCCTGCACAAACTACTATATTTTTTGCAGCGGTACTGTACTACACTCAAATGTCACAACCAGTGACCTCAATGTGCATACATACACCCAATGGCAACTGTTGACCTCCTTGCAGCACACACAATGTCTGCATAACCAATCTGTCTTCCTACAGTTCTTAAAACAGAGTTTTGCATAGAATCGATGACTTACCCGAGCCGCAGTGCTCGAAATCGCCTGCTTACTGAAAAACGGAGGTCCTAACATGCTCGAAATGCGTTTTCCACCTGAAAAGTCCAATAGGACAATATAGTTGCCCTATAGCTTTACTCCCATGAAGAAAGCTCCTCAATCAGAGCCTCCTGTAGAGCTCCTGATAAGGGTGTAGTCGCCAGCACAAATAGGGAAGAGTAGATGAAGCTCTTACCCTCGTACCGCTTCCTGTGCTTCTCTTACTTGTAGCTCAGCCCTTAGCATGAACCAGGCTCTGATACCATGAAAAGATGCAGGGGAGAAGAGAGCTTGAGCTCTTGCAAGCACACACACACTCACAAAAACCTAAAAGAGAACACACAAGGTGAGAGGTTGAAAATCTTCTTCTTCTTCACACAACACTCAACACACCATATACAAAGATAAGAGTACACACAATATGAAAAGGTACTCAACCAAATACATACTAGGGTTCTTTGGTAGTGTGAACTCAACTAAATGAGCTGGTACTATAACTATGCCAGTCTCTAGAATGGCTGTCACATAGCCTGTCATCCCATTGGCTGCATATCACCCATGATCTTACCAACCATGCCAGTGGTGTAAGTGTGGGGCCTATCCCCCAGGTGGGTCATCAGTGTCCACCGCCTCACTAGATGAGCTGGATATCTCAACAAAGGTTGTCTCCAATAGTTTCCCTGACCTCAAGTGCATGAGAATATGATTCAATAGGCTAAATCACTACTCTAATCGTTACACTTGGTTTTTTGTGGAACTGACTCTTCTCATCATGAATTGGTAGATCTCCGTAAAATAGTAGACTACAATTCATGTCATAAACTAGCAGTCTATGTTTCATGCCGAGAACTATTTTTGTTTCACGCTTTGAAATTTCAGTTTAGAATTGCATTAATCTAAGTCATGGGAGATTCCTATAGTGCAAATATGGTCCTCTCTTAACTCTGGTCTACCAATCCTTAATCCGTGAAATAGAAGACTACAATTCACGTCATGAAGTAGCAGTTTATGTTTCACGTCATGAACTAGAATATGGTTCATGCCATGAAGTATTTCCTTGGTCTTTCACGAGATAAGATTTTATGTTTCTTTGTATCAGATGTGTCACGACGATAAGGTGCCCTAACTTTAGTAAGGTAATCCTGAAATTTTTGGTACTGATGGCAAATAGTGTTTCATGTCATGAATTGTGTTTCATGCCGTGAACCGCATTCCTGCACGTTCACGTGTTTAACAAACGAGTCAACAAGATGACGTTTTGATTGAATTAGAGTGTGATTTCCCTGAACCCAAAAGATCCAAAAAGGTTGTGCCTAGCAATTGGAATGCAATGTAAGTCACCAACACAACTAATGGCTCCTTTTTTTATAATTTGCATGATTTTTTGGGAAAAATAGAACAAAGTGTGTCACCACTACTAGCTCATGGTCAGGAAATTGGTGACGAAAACAACAAAATTAAAAGAAATTTCTAGTGTAGCTTTACTCTAGGAAATACCAAAGTACTCACCTCCAAACACATAATTTTTCTCAACTCCTTTAACTTCTTCTCTTCCACACAAACCTTATCTACACAATTTTTCACAATGCACCTTCAAAATGCAAAGGCAATAGTGAATCTTGCATAATGGGAGCTCAAGCTCTAAGAGGATGGAAGAAACAATGGTTGTTTCCCTAGCAGCAGTAGCGACGCCAAAAATGTTGAGCTATAGCTGCACCTCCCAAGAGTTCCTCCACACACCCATAGTTGGAAGAAGCAATAAATAACAACTATGGTTGGGTACTTACCAATGCTTCAAGCTCACGTCCCTTGAGGCTCTCCAAGCTCACTTTTGGAAGCTCCACTCCTCCAATCTCCACCTCCACACTATTACCACAGAGTCACTCACACCATTATGCAAGGTAATCTTCCTCTCACTCTCCCACACACATGCATAGAAGAGGAACATGCACTAGAGTACGCACTCTCTCTCACACACACAAGACAAGGCAAGAGCTCTCATAGAAGAAAGGGGGATTGGGTGTTTCCATTATGAGAAAATTCCTTTTATACAATTGGCCCTTATTCATACTTGGGTGCCCAAAACTTACTAGCTAAAGCCTTGGCTGGGCAGTATCTCATAATGTACAACCTTTATAGTGCCTTTACATAACACTTATTAATGTCCTCAAATGGAGAAGCATATTTGTTAATCCAAAATGGGATTAGCACTCTTCCCCATTCTCATCAGAATCCAAGTCTACAACTCCCAATGGAAGTGATGGCTTTTTATGGTTTGCATGAGGCATACTGGACGAAGATCTTGGAGGGCTCTCAAGGTTGATTATTGTACTATTAGCATCCCTACCTTGTGTACCATCACGAGTCTTTAATCATTAGAACACGGGATCCAAGAACAAGCAAGTTGGCAACATGACAGTTGAGGAACTCAGTACTGCCATTTTGGAAAAGTTGAAAGTCAAGATGGGAGGGAAGCATCAGGAAATGCCCATCTATGAGGTCCTTATCCCCACCGCGCAACGAATTCAGGGGTGCTAGCAGTGGAAGTAGCACTTCTTGCTGCATGGGGCAGGGCCCCACACTCGGGGCCTCGTCCACGGATATCCGGACAAGAGACTAATCCATCGGTTCTTCCAAAACCAAACCCGGAAAAACTTCCCTTACCCGGAAAGCACGGGCGATTCCTCCAGGATAACTTTTCTCTAACGTAGTCAAAAGCCTTAACTAACTGAATTGATTTGACCGAGCTCGTAAGTCCCATAGTCAGATCAGGGAAAAGATTGTACTTGGATCATAGAGACCAACGCTTTTTTCCTCATTGAGAGGCACAGCCGTTGATTCTTTTCCATAGAACAATTTTTGTCCGGGATTTACTTCATCTATCGAACCAGACCAGAATTGAGTCTCAATTTAGGTATCCATCAGTCCAGTCTAACCCCATCCAGCCCCATGGGTTAGCCAACTGCCCAACCACTGTAGTGATGGGATCCAATTAAGAATTTGGTTAGGTTGTCCCGGGTACCAGGGAAAAGAGTTCCCAGGCCCCCTAGCCGGATATTCATGCAAATTTAAAACTAGTCACACCACTTACACACCCAATATGAAATTGCCTTTTTCACGGATTCAACATTCTTTAAAATAATCATTTAATGAAACCATAGTGTCACTGATCATAATCCTCTAATTATCCAGTTGAATCCTTATTTCCAAACATTCCTTCATCGGTGTACCTATGGCATCATTGGCAACCAGAACGCTCACCCCTTGTCCACTCAGGGGGGGTCCTTTTCGATAGTTCCTAGCTCATAGTAACCGGCAAGTATTCACTTTAACAAAAATGGAGTCTCTGTTGAAGATTAGCAAGACAGAGCCATGGACTCATCTGTTGAGGACCAGCAAGGTCAATCAACCAGATCCATGCCCGAATTTAGAAAACAACTCTTACTCCTTGTTCCAATATCTTCCCTGACGTACGTGTGGGTATCTTCGGTGACCCAGAGCCCGAGCACTGTATGGTCAACACCCTCTAGGATCCTTCGCAGGTCACCTAGCACTTCACTCATAGGCCACTTCCTTGGTCCCTCATCCACTTGTACCGGAATCTCACCATTTAAATCAATGGGTCAAGACCTCGGCCGACCTTGTTACGCGAGACGTCCTCCGTTGACTCTCCGTCTCAGCAGTTGCAACTTTACCTCATTCACAAGATGGTCAAAATGCTTCCCCAACATTCTTGACATAAAACAGTCATTTAAAAACATATTTCACATACAGTCATTCTTGACATAAAACAGTCATTTAAAAACATATTTCACATACAAATACAGTTCCAACAATATTTCCATCTTTTCTCATCACTCCACATCTTTTCAAATTAGTCCCCATCTTTTCTCATTTTCCCACAATTTTTTTTCTTCATCGATCCCTATCACATCACATCATTCCCACATCAAATCACATCCAATCGCATCATCTACACATCAATCCACATCTTCCATACATCCATCCACATCAATCCACATCATCCATATATCTGTCCACATCAATCCACATTATCCACACATCCATCCACATCTTCCATACATCCATCCACATCAATCTACACGTCAATCCACATCATCCATACATCCATCCACATCAATCTACACGTCAATCCACATCATCCATACATCCATCCACATCAATCCACATTATCCACACATCAATCCACATTATCTACACATCAACCCACATCATCCATACATCCATTCACGTCAATCCACATTACCCACACATCAATCCACATCAATCCACATTATCCACACATCAACCCACATCAATCCACATTATCCACACATCAACCCACATCAATCCACATTCATTTCATAAGTATTCCTATTCTCATCTAATCACATCTTTTTCTATCTCATCACTTATTTCTTGATTTATCCGCATTAGATCTCATCCACTTGCATCTACCCATACATCTCATCACTTTACATACATTAACATCTATCCAATTTACATCGCATCTTACCACATCCATTTCACATCACATCTCATTCATTCACATCCCGATTCACATGCTAACATATTCATTCACGTCTCTTATCGTTCATTCATATCCCAATTCACATCACATCACATCCATTCACATCCCTTATCATTCATTCACATCTCGATTCACATGCTATCACATCCATTCACATCCTATATCATTCATTCATATCCAGATTCACATGCTAACACATTCATTCACATCCCTTATCGTTCATTCACATCTCGATTCACATCACATCCATTCACATCCCTTATCATTCATTCACATTGCGATTCACATGCTATCACATTCATTCACATCCTATATCATTCATTCACATCCGGATTCACATGCTAACACATTCATTCACATCCAATATCATTCATTTACATCCCGATTCACATGACATCACATCTCATCTATTCATTCACATTTATCCGATTCACATCACATCATATCCATTCACATCCCTTATCATTCATTCACATTTATTTGATTCACATCACATCTCATCACATCTATTTACCTCTCATTCTCATCACTTCTATTCTCATCACATCCATTCTCTATTCATTCTCATCTATCTGATTCATATCACATCTTATCACATCTACTTATAGAATGTAAGAGAATTCTTATTTTTGATATAAAGATTCTTTACGCATCTATTTATGTATAAGAACAACTTCAGTGGGAAATAACACTTTTATAAAAATCTGTTTATGCATCTATTTATGCATAAATTCAATTTTAAGGAGAATAACACTTTCAAAATAAAAATAAATCTTTTATGCATAAATTCAATTTTAATGAGAATAACTCTTTTGAAATAAAAATAAATTTCTTTATGCATCTTTCTATGCATAAAATCAAAATTGATGAGAATAACTCTTTTGAAATAAAAATAAATTTCTTTATGCATCTTTCTATGCATAAAATCAAAATTGATGAGAATAACTCTTTTGAAATAAAAATAAATTTCTTTATGCATCTTTCTATGCATAAAATCAAAATTGATGAGAATAACTCTTTTGAAATAAAAATATGCATAAAATCAAAATTAATGAGAGTAACTCTTTTGAAATAAAAATAAATTTCTTTATGCATCTTTGTATGCATAAAATCAAAATTAATGAGAGTAACTCTTTTGAAATAAAAATAAATTTCTTTATGCATCTTTCTATGCATAAAATCAAAATTTGATGAAAGTAACGCTTTTATAATAAAAAAATTCTTTTATGCATCTATTTATGCATAAATTCAATTTTAATGAAAGTAACACTTTTACAATAAAAAAATTCTTTTATGCATCTATTTATGCGTAAAAATCAATTTTGCTGAAAGTAACACTTTTATAATAAAAATATTCCCAATATGCATCTTTCTATGCATAGAAATTAATTCTAATGAAAATAACACTTTTATAATAAAAATATTTCTAATATGCATTTTTCTATGCATAGAATAAAAATAACACTTTTAGAATACACAAGCGGTGGGGGATTACTCTTTTTGAATAATAAAAAGATAAAACTTACTTCACTAAATTTAAGAAAAATGTGCCATAATCTCCTTTGTATGGCTGACCATTTTTTAAAATTTTCACTCTAAAATTTACTAGAAATTATCCAAGATGATTTAAATCATTCTAATCTAATCAATTTTCACTTTATTAAGAGTAAACAGTATGAAAAGTTTAATTCCATCAATTTGATTACACATCTAGGATAAAGAAAGGCTGAATTCAATAATGAAGAGAAGGGGGAAAGCCTTTCCAGCAAGGCATAACATCCATTTTCATTTTAAAGAAAGCAAAAATAAAAAAACCATAAAATAAAATAAGAAAAAGTAGAATTTCTAACTTACTAGGAGTTTTGTGAGCTTTCCTTTGGCTTGATGGTTTGAGGGATCTACTCTTGTTTGCAACAAGAGTGGCCACCAATTCTTTTGAAGAGGAAATGGTAAAAAACAAATGAATTATCAATGAATTCACTATTTTTGGCTCTGGGGAGGAGTAGAATAACAGTGCATAAAACACTATTAACCATTTACAAAGGGGGAGGCTTCATTTATAGGAAAAATTGAGCCTCTAACCAAGCAAACTGATTCTAGAATTTTCCAAATCAGTTTGGTCAATTTTTGACCATTTTTAGGTCAATTTAGCTTACTTTTTGGATCTAGTTGAAGCAAGAGAGAGGAGAGATGAAAATATCTCATTATTTGTGAGTTTAAAACTCAACCACACATGTGAAATAGGTGCCTCCTTCATGAGGGGAATTCCCCACACTGAGGTGTCAAAAATGCATCATTTCTTCTAAATATCTCTTCTTTTTTAACTAATAACCTTGTCCTTAGTCAACTCTTCATCTTATGTGAGCATTTAATCATTTTTGGGGGATTTTATTTTATTCTTCCATTTATCTCCTCCCTACATTTGGATTAATCTAATTGGTCCACATAGGAACCTTAATTCAAAAATTTCAGAAAATCTGGACCCTTAGGCTAAGGTCCTTTTTACCTGAGTTCAATTTATTCCAATTGCACATTGGAAATTTCTTTTTGAATATTTGTTTCAGGGGAAAATATTTTAGACATTAGGAGGATTTTTATATCAAAAAATATCTCAATTTTGAATTACCTCCCTCTAGACATTTTCTCTCTGTAGGCCAAAACAGGATCTTTCTTTTATTTCAGAGAGGAGAATAATTATGAGATCAGAAGGGAACTTCTTACACCTGCACACCTCAAAAGCCGGAGGGAGGAATCTTACACCATCTCTATCCCCAGAGAGAATTGATTTGGTGCTCAATCTGTAGACAAAATCATATGAGCACCAAATCCTCTCACCTAAGGCTAAGGCAGTTACTTTATTGTGCTCACTGCCAAAGACTAGGGAACCATGACATTGCCATGTGCAGATTTTTGAGGATCCAGCCTTTAGCACAATTGCCAGCACCCACTAGCCTTACCACATCACCACCGATGCAAACCAATGTGGCTTTTGGGTAGCCGAATATGTCCTACTTACCAAGAGGGATGTTTAGAATGCATGACATGTCACCATTGTAAGAGAGAGAAGTCATGCATGAAGTATAAGTTAATAATGACTAATATGAGGAACCAATGGGATCACACTAGAGTATCATGTCTTATAAATTAGCATGCCAGTACTAGTGTTTCAAACCATGGTATAGTGCAAGGAAAAATACATAAACTTGACTATGAGAAGGGGACCCATATAGTGTTTTCATTCTAATGGACCTCATCGAGTAGCGGGGTGCCCTCTAAAAAATGTGATTAATGCTAGCTAAACTCAGCCAATAGCAGCGTAGACCAATGCCATGCAACTCTTTAATGTGTTAAGTGTGGTGTTTATCATCTGATCAAGGACTGCTCATATCACACCAATGGCTCTACTTCTTCTTCTAACCATGCCACCATCAGGACTATAAGTGCGTAGCTTTGAAATATTGTGCCACTGAATGTCTTGACACGCGCATAAGCAAAACAAGTGGACAAAGGGGGAAGAACCCTATAGGTATACCAACCTCTAGGGAGAAAGAGAAGAATGAAAAAGGTAGGCAAGGGTGATACCATGGTCATAATTCAAGATGGATCCAAGGAAGATACCATTGACACCGGATCCACCCAATCAAAGGAAGGATATGACCAAGTGCCGAAATTGGATGAGCAATAAAAGAGAGACCAGCAACCCCCAAGGGTGTTGGAGAATATCCAAATG
This sequence comes from Cibotium barometz, assembly GCF_041138505.1. Taxonomy (NCBI): domain Eukaryota; kingdom Viridiplantae; phylum Streptophyta; class Polypodiopsida; order Cyatheales; family Cibotiaceae; genus Cibotium; species Cibotium barometz. The sequence continues at coordinate 48,595,697 of NC_141068.1, forward strand.
TTGAAGAGGAAGAAAGCTTGAGGTAGTTAAGGCCCTTTGAGGAGTGTCAATGCAACCATGAAGCCAAGTTGAGGGCTAACAAGGTTGCTAGGGATACAATGTACTCATGAAATGAGCTGTTAAAGAAAGGAAGTTGGATGTGCCTACTCCAATTCCAGAGGGTTTTGAAGAAGAAGGAACTCATAGTGACTTGATGGCAATAATGTTTGAGGAGGCAGATCAGGAATTGTTAATCCATTCATTCCCTAGGATTGAATATGAGACAAACACGTGAAAGGAGCCCTCACTTGCCAGAGAACCTAGAGACATAGGTAGTCTCTCAAAAATACTATCTACAACCATCAAAAGCCCGCTACTAGGACCATTTCTACGCAACACACCGACATTTCTACTAGGACCATTTCTACGCTACTAGGACCATTTCTACTAGGACCATTTCTACGCTACTAGGACCATTTCTACGCAACACACCGACATTATGGGCAAATGTCAAGGATTGAGTAGAAGGAAGAATGAAGCTAATGACCACTACAGAGGAGAACCAGTCACCTTTGGCAGAGAAAAACCTAGTGCTGCCTGAGGAAGGGAGAACACCTAGATTCATCAAAATACCTGTCAACAATTTGGGGAGGTATTATGAGAGTGATGATACAAACACTACATATCCAATCCACCACAATGGTGGTTTCCAAAGCATTGCTATCTTGGGGTGGGTGTGAGCATTATCACCAAGCGATGCTGGGAGAACTGGGGAAAAACAGAGTTAGAAAGAGTGGACTTAATCGTTTGAGATGGTAGATGGAACATCCTCAAGACCAATGGGGCTATTGAAAAACGTTAGGCTTAAGGTCTTTTCATTCCGTTACTATCATACATTTGTTGTAATCAACTTTCTACATTATCTTGGCAGACCCTTCATGAGGGAAGCCAAGGTGGTGCATGATTGGGTGTTAGACCAAGTGTATATTTGAAAGGATTCGTAAATTCTAAAAATTGATCTCCATACATGGAAGGCACATCCCATGGAAGGGCCATTGTTTGGGAATGATTTGGTCACCACCCACTAAACAAACCACATCCTTATAAGTTTGCCAACAACCAGTTAAAAAACACTCATGGGAAGAAGAGGAAGAGAATGAGATGTATGCATCACTTCCACCTCTGGACTTGCATGGTAGATGTGCTAACCAGAGAAGAGGAAACAAAGGATGAAGGCTCAAGCACAGAAGTGCTTGGACCGTATGATTGCAATAGCACCCAACACCTCAAGAAATGGCGAAAACAAAAGAGGTATATCGCTTGACGCAATGCCCTATTGCAAAGTAAACCCACGGACCCCAGTGGCTTAGATATCTAGAGATCACTAAGCTACACGATGAGTTTTCTAAGAACTAGGGTGACTCGAGTTGAGTAAGATAACCTTGGAAGAAAAATAGGAGGAGAAAACTAAGATTCAAGAGAAAATTACGATTCAAGAGCCTGATACGCTAAACTCACTAAGGCAGGACGAAGGAAAAGAGACAAGGCTATAGTTGAAGCCGAGCAAGAGGTAAGGAAAGCAAGGGCTTGGACAAAAGATGATGAGGACAACAAGCCAGAACTGCTCTCAGTGCTGCTAGACCATTTCAAAACCTACACCATTGATGAACAAAAGGTGTTCCACCAATTGATGGCCAAAAGAGTAAAGGAAAATGGCCAATCCACATCTTATGATGGGCCAACAGAAGTTAAGGAGGTAGACATTGCAGAGCCCAAGGGAGAATTCCAAACTTGTCTACATTGCAACAACTTAACAGAGGCTAAAGAAGAAGAACTCATTGCTTTCCTAAAAGAGTTCAAGGATTGTTTTGCTTAGAAATATACGGAAATGAAGGGTGTGCCACCCGAGGTGGTTCAACACACTATCCTGATCATGGAAGGATCAAGGCCATCTAGACAAAATCCATACTAGATGAATCCATACTAGATGAATCCTAAATATGCGGCTGTTAATCCCATTTGGATTAACACCATGATCCTCAATTGAGGACATTAATAAGTGTTATGTAAAGGCACTATAAAGGTTGTACATTATGAGACATTGGCCACCCAAGTCCTAGTTAGTAAGTTTTGGGTGCCCAAGTGTGAATAAGGGCCAATTGTATAAAAGGTATTTTTTCATAATGAAAAGAAACAATCCCCTTTGTGCTATTGAGAGCTCTTCCTTTGTACTTGTTGTGAGAGAGTGAGAAGTGAGAGCATTCTAGCATTGTGCCTCTCTCATGCTTGTGTGTTTATGCTTGTATGAGAGAGTGAGAGAGAGTGTGATTGGCCGTGATCGTGTGAGCAACTCCACGGTGATAGTGAGGAGGTGGAGCTTGGAGTTTGGAGCATATATGCAAGCTTGAAGGCTTCAAGAGACACAAGCTCGAAGCATTGGTAAGTAACCCACGACGGTTGTGTTTCATTTCTCATCCATTAGGTGAATGTGTAGAGTTCCCTCTTGGAGGTGTGGTTTAGCATAACATTTTTGGCACTGCCGGAAACACCTTTGTTTCTTCCATACTCTTTGAGTTTCAGCTCCCATTGCATAGTATTCATTGTTGCCTTTGCATTTTGGTAATGCATTTGGTAATGAATTGTGTGGAAAATGGAAGGATAAGGTGGTTGTGGTTGAGAAAAAAAAATTATAGTTTTGATGCTGTGACTATTGTGGAAAGTAGTTTAGGAAAGGATTCATTGGTTATTCTTGATAAGTTTGATGTTAGCACCACAAAAAATAATTTGTGTGTTATTTTCTTCTTTTTTCAAAACTTCAACAAAATCAAAAACATAAGGGACCATTGATTGAGCTAGGAACTTGCATTCTATTTCCTAGCATTGGCACAATCTAATTTTCATCAATTGGATAAGTATTATGCACCCAAGACTACAAATTACCGACGCGGAAAACTTCACGTGAAAGTGCAGGAAGTTTTTCACGACGTGAACCATTTTCTTGCAATTTCACGTCATGAGTCACTCACGAAATCAGCGTCGGAATATTAGCTGGAAATCACGGGATTACATTCCAAAAATAGAAACCCTTATCCTAACAATTGGATCATGTGAAAGTAGACTTTCATGACGTGAACCATTTTCAAAGTAGTTCATGACGTGAAACACCTTCGAAGTAGTTCACGACGTGACACTTTTTGTTTTCACGATGTGAACTTAATCTTGCTGTTTCACGAGAAGACCAAAACCAATGAATTGATAAAACTAAGGCTGTGAGGTTCGGATTAAGAAGGAATTTAATCTTAAGGAGAGATTGGATCACATGAAAGTGCAGTGGACTTTCACGACATGAAACACCTAAATTTGAGTAGTTTACGATGTGGAACACTTTTGAAGTAGTTCACGGCGTGAAACACTTTTGTTTCACGATGTGAACCATTTGTTCTGCAGTTTCACGATGTGAGCTAAGTCCTGCTATTTCATGGTGTGAAATATTCTCTGTTAATTCATGCCTCTTGAACACAGCGATAGAACAAGGAATTGAATCAATTGGGTTGGATACTATCTTATCAAATCATACATACATGCACTTAAGATCTGGAAAACTCATCAGAGACGATCTCACGCTTGACGATAGTGCATCAAATCATCCAGGAACTTCCTATCAAAGAAGTGTGGGAATCGGGATAGTCTGCTATAGGTAGAGGCGATGGGGATATTCCGAACTTGGAACCCATCAATGAGGAGCCCAAAATGGAGGAAGGGGTTACAACCAGAGAGAAGAAGAGGGTAACATAGCCAACTTGGCTGTAGAAGTTGAGGACCGGCTCTATACCAAGAAGGACATAGAGCTAACGATCAATCACCCTACACTCCTACAAGATATGGAGCTCTTAATTACACAAAGACGCATAGAAGCTACTATTGGGAAATCCCACTAGGATACCACAATCAAAAAAGTCCATGAACCTGAGATACCAAGAAGAGCCAATACGGGTAGGGGACGAGGTCTAGGAAGGGGGGGGGGCAATTCCCCAGAGACCTAGAAACGATCCAGCCATGGACCTTAATGGAGCCACAAGGACAGACTTGTTAAATATTACTGCTGAGATGGATAGAGGGATGGTCAGCGAGTTGGGTTTTACTTTAGAACCTGGACCTTCCCAGATGAAGCGCCGTGTCATCTCAAAACTTGTCCAAAAATTCTCTGGGGATGGAGATCCTATCCAGCATGCAGAGATTTTTGGATCTACATGTGAAACTTGCAGACCAACCAGTGACGTGACCATGATACATGCTTTTTTGCTGACCTTAGAAGGAAAAGCTCATCAGTGGTTTAGAACCCTTAAGCCTGAGGACAAGGTTAACTTCACCAGGCTAAAAAATATTTTTGAGCCCAGCTTTCCACGTAGTGGTGATAGGTGGAGCCCTATGGCCAACTACATAACATCAAACAAAAGGAAGATGAGTCTATGAGAGACTATGTTTCTCGCCTGAAACACTTGAATTCAAGATGCAAAATGCATTGAGAGACTATGTTTCTCGCCTGAAACACTTGAATTCAAGATGCAAAATGCGGGAAGAAAGATTGACAGATGATCAATTGTTGCCTTGTTTCAGGAGAGGGGTTAGGGACCATAAAATGCATGATTACTTAGTACTAGCCCAGCTAGCTACCCTTGATGCATGTTGCAAATTGGCAATCGAATACGAAGATAACATGTTAGAATTGCCACAACATGAGGATGTTAGAACATCGGCAGCAACCATGACTTTGCGTGTCTCGAGTCATCAAGAAATTGGAACTCAAAGCAAACAAGTCGGACACTGTAGATGAGCTTAGCAATGCTATATTGGAGAAATTAAAGGTAAGGGAAGGAAGAGAGATGTCGGCACAAGGGCATAGTCACCTTTACCACCCTGAAGGGAACTGGTGTGGTGCTCCATGTGCAGACTAAACCATACCACCACTGAATGTCCACAGTTAAGGGCAAGACCATTACTGTATTGTGCACATTGTATAAAATTGGGAAATCATGACACATCATCATGTAGATTTCCAAGGTTTCAAAATATAGCACAAATGTAAACAAATAGAGCTCCACTGGCTTTGTTGGAACCACCTATGCAAACCATTGCCACTGCTATACAACCCAACCTTTCTTACTTACCTAAGGGGATGTTTCGGGTACAAGATGCTTTGCCCTTGCCATCACCAATTCTACCGCCACAACCACCACAGGCCAAGATCAATCAAGTAGTGATTGAAGAGTCATTGGAAGATATTGAACTGGTACGAGAACTAGAATTTAGTGGGGAATACTACGAGGATATGGGTGATGTCATGCAAGAGTATTATGTCCTACAAAATAACAATCCAGTACTTGTGTTTCAAACCATGATACAGTGGATGCCAAGGCCTTAGTTGAAAAATACCAACAAATTTATAAAGCTGAGTAAGGGATGGATGTACCACCCCGCAATAGGGCCTTGAACCTACCCACCCCAAATTTACTATCCGAGTAAGGGATACCATCTATCCACTGGATGTACCACCCTGCAATAGGGCCGTGAACCCACCCACCCCAATTCTTGAAGAAACTGAAGCAGACTCCCAAACAAACACAATGGCTGTTTGAGGAAAATGATTTGGGGGGATCCATTCATTCTTTCCCCGTGGAAGAATACGAGACACCTCGATGGGAAGAACACTCTATATTTAAGGAGCCCAGGGATATAGGAAGCCTAGCGGTGTTATCCACGGCTGTCTAGATGCCCTTGGGTCAGTTATTACGCAATTCACCCACCCTATGGACATATGTAAAAGAATGGGTCGAAGGAGGTCTAAGGCTAGTGGAGAATATGGATGAGGCTCTGCCACCCTTGGTAGAAAGACCTTTGAGGCATGCAAAGGAAACACGAGTGGTTAAGATACCAGTTAACCAATTGGGACGCCACTATTTTTAAATGACTATTTTATGTCAAGAATGCTAGAGAAGCATTTTGACCGTCTTGTGAATGAGGTCGTGGAGACCTAATCTGATAAAGTTACAATAGCTGACGGAGAGTCATTGGAGGATGTCTCGCATAGCAAGGTCGGCCGAGGTCTTGACTAGCCTCGGTTCGATTAAAATGGTGAGCTTCCGGTACGGTGGACGAGGGACCAAGGACGCGGCCTATGAGTGAAGCGTTAGGTCACCTCGTGCGAAGGATCCTAGAGGGTGCTGACCATACGGTGCTCGAGCTCTGGGTCACCGACGATACCCACACGTGCGTCGTGGAGGATATTGGAACAAGGAGTAAGAGTTGTTTTCTGAATTCGGGCATGGATCTGGTTGATTGCCCTTGTTGGTCCTCAACGGATAAGTCCATGGTTCTTTATATGGATCTGTTGGTTGATCTTGCAACGAAGATTCCATTTTGATATGTGAATATTGCCGAGTACTATGAACTAGGAACCATCGAAAAGACCCCTGAAGTGGATAGGTGCTGGGATAGGTGCTGGTTGCCAATGATGCCATAGGTACACTGAGGAAGGAATGATTGGAAATTAGAATTCAACCAAAAATTTTTGGAGGATTATGATCAGTGACTATGATTTCATTAAATGATTGTTTTAAAGACAGCCGAATCTATGAAAAAAGAAATTTCATATTGGGTGTGTAAGTGGGTGTGTAAGTGGTGTGAGTAGTTTTAAGTTTGCATGAATATCCGGCTAGGGGGCCTTTGGAACTCTTTTCCATGGTATACCCGGGACAAAACCTAACCAAATTCCTAATTGGATCCCATCACTACAGTGGGGTTGGGCGGTTGGCTAACCCATGGGATTGGATGGGGTTAGGCTGGACTAATGTATCAGACTCAATTCTGTTATGGTATGCTAGATGAAGTAAATCCCGAACAAAAATTGTTTTATGGAAAAGAATCGGCTATGCCTCTCAATGAGGAAAAAAGAATCAATGGCTGTGCCTCTCAATGAGGAAAAAAGCGTTGGTCTCTATGATCCAAGTGCAATCTTTCCCTGATCTGACTATGGGACTTACGTTCAGTCAGATCAGTTCAGTTAGTTAAGGCTTTTGACTATGTTCGGTCAGATCAGTTCAGTTAGATAAGGCTTTTGACTACGTTCGGTCAGATCAGTTCAGTTAGTTAAGGCTTTTGACTACGTTAGTTAAGGCTTTTGACTACGTTAGAGAAAAATTTATCCTGGAGGAATCGCTCGAGCTTTCCGGGCAAGGAAAGTTTTTTCGGGTTTTGGTAAACAGAAGTTCAAAAAGATTTTCAGAAGGTACATTAGAAATAAATTATAATTTGTTCAAAAGGCCTTATCCTAAGGGTCCATATTTTTTGAAAAATTTTAATTAAGGTTATGAGGGGCCAATCGGATTCATCCAGATGTATGGAGGAGATAAATTGAAGAAATAAAAAAAATCCCCCCAAAAATGAGTAAATACTCACATAAGATGAAGAGTGGACTAAGGACCAAAGGAAATACTAAAAAAATGAATTTTTGACACCTCAAGAGTGGGGATTCCCCCTCATGAAGGAAGCACCTATTTCACATGTGTGGTGGAGTTTTAAATTCTCAAATATTGAGATATTTTATCTCTCCTCTCTCCTAATTCAAGTCTAGTTCCAAAAAGTAAGCTACTGACCCAAAAATGGTCAAAAATTGACCAAACTGATCTGAAAAATTCTAGAATCAGTTTGCTTGGTTAGAAGCTTACTTTTTCCTATAAATAGAAGCCTCTCCCTTTGTAGATGCTTAATAGTGTTTTATGCACTGTTACTCTACTCCACCCCCCACCAGAGAAGCCAAAAACAGTGAATTTATTGATAATTCATTAGTTTTTGACCATTCCGTCTTCAAAAGAATTTGTGGCCACTCTTGTTGCAAAAAAGAGTAGATCCCTCAAACCATCAAGCCAAAGGAAAGCTCACAGAAATTCAAGTAAGCTAGAAAAACTACTTTTTCTTTATTCCTTTTAATGGTTTTCTAATTTTTGTTTTCTTTAAACTGAAAAATGATGTTATGCATTGTTGGAAAGGCTTTCCCCCTCTCTTCATTCTTAAATTCAGCCTTTCTTTATCCTAGATAAGCAATCAAATTATTAGAATTAAACTTTTCATATTGTTTCTCTTTTAAAAGTGGAATTTGATTAGTTTAGAATGCTTTAAACCATTTGGGATAATTTCTAAGTAACTTGAGGATAGAAAAAACTGAAAAATGGTCAGCCATACAAAGGAGGTTATGGCAAAATTTTCTTTAATTTTGTGAAATATTTTTTTATCTTTTATTATTCAAAAAGAGTAATCCCCACCGTTTGTGTATTCTAAAAGTGTTATTTTCATTCTAGGCATAGAAAAATGCATATTAAAAATATTTTTATTATAAAAGTATTATTTCCATTAGAATTAATTTCTATGCATAGAAAGATGCATATTCAAGAATGTTTTTTTATTCTAAAAGTGTTACTTTCATCAAAATTGATTTTTATGCATAAAGAGATGCATAAAAGAATTTTTTTATTATAAAAGTGTTACTGTCATCAAAATTGATTTTTATGCATAAATAGATGCCTAAAAGATTTTTTTAATTATAAAAGTGTTACTTTCATCAAAATTGATTTTTATGCATAAATAGATACATAAAAGAAAATTTTTAAATTACAAACGTGTTACTTTCATCAAAATTGATTTTTATGCATAAATAGATGCATAAAAGGATTTTCTTTTATATAAAAGTGTTTTTTCCATAGAAGTTGGATTTTATGCATAAATAGATGCATATAGAATTTTTATATCAAAATAAGAGTTCTCTTTAATCCTATGTCAAATCCCATGAATATTGGTAAATGAATAAGTAAATACTCTGTGAGAGAAAATTCTACCGTTTCATATTCTCTAGGATAGTAATGAGAAAATTTAGAAAAACTATCGAAGTCAAAATTTTAGATAAATGATTAATTTATTCCTCATAAGAATTCATAATTAGTTTTAAATTCAGTTAAGCAAATATACTCAATGAATGAAATTCAGTAAAGTAGTAATTGAAACATTACACTTCGAGAAAGATAGTTCAGAAGAACCTTTCCAGACTCAAATTTTGAATCAGACTATGACCAAGACATAACTCCTTCGTCTCAGTAAGACGATGTGACCACCAGTTCAGAAAAATTCACTCAAATCACCCACCGAATCTGAAATCAAGTTAAGACCCTTGATTATGATTTGAGGATCAAGGTTACAGAATTCAGGAAATTATGTTGGAATTTTAGACCTGTGATCTAGAAGTATTGGGATACGGATTTAAGATATACCCATTATATTCAAAAGAAAATCAAAACTGAAAACTTGCATAGAAACCATCTTTTCTTAAAGGAATGTCTTATGCCAGAATGCTGGAGGGAGTATTTGGTATATGTGTTTTTCTAAGGGAAGTTCGGTTGCAACAGTTGGTGGGTGCTCATGCGGCAAAAACCTGCCCAGGTCTTGACTAGCCTTGGTATGGTGAAAAATGGTGTGCTTCTAGTACGATGGGTGAGGGCCGAGACGAAGCGGTCTCTGAGTGAAGTGCCACTAGGACACCTAAGGAGGATCTTGGAGGGTTCTGCCTAGGCGATGCACGGGCTCGCGCTTTAGGACACCCATGCGTATGTTGTGGAAGATATATATGTATGATGATGAAAAATTATTGTAATCTGTTACTGGATCTCGTTGACCAGCTAAAAAATTATTGTAATCTGTTACTGGATCTCGTTGACCTGTTTTTGAGAAATAAGGAACTGGATGAAAATTTTGAGTTATGATATTTGTAACCAATAATTGTTTATCAATGGATTGTTTTATAAGTTAAAGTTTAAAGAGGAGTTTGTGCGTATCTGTATTCTAAAGCAAAAGTTAAGAAAGGCATTCAATTATGGGTGGGTGAGTGCTTGTCTGGTTCTACAAACTCGAGTGGTTGGGCGGTGGCTATAACTTGGGCCGGATAGACTGGAATCAGTAGAGTTTTAATAATAAAATTGATTAATAGGAATACGCTTAGAACTCGAATAGTTAAATAATAACCTACAGACTTCTCAAATGAATATATCAATTCTGTGCTTGATTCAATTAGGAAAAAAGCGTTGATTCCTTCAGATAAGTCTGTAATAGTTTTCCCTCTATCTGGTTTAATCAGATGAAGGTTAGTTTAGTATCTTGACCTTGTTAGAAAAATTCGTTAAGAAATTCAAAATGGTGGAATCGTCTCCATTTTTCGGGCATAGGAAATTTTCTCGGTTTTGATTTTCGGAATGACCACCGGCTTAGTCTCGTGCCAACCCTACCCCGCGCATGAGGGAGCTGCTTCCGCTTTGCCAGCTACCAGGAATCCGATGTGCGGAGGGGGAGTGGGATCTCATAGTTGGTATCAAAGCCCTATTGGAAATTTACATAACAACAACAGAAATTACTTAATATTTTAAAGTAAATCTAGGAAATAATGCTTTCACTTGTTAATATTATGTTGAATGAACTTTAAAAATTGAAAACTCATAAATTGAATTGGAAATTTATAGATGGATACCCCGAATCTATCTGGCATTACTGAACTCTCCCAGAGTCAGGATATGATAACGTTTGCATTCGAGCACCTCATCAACTCTGCTACAACCCGAGTAAGTAGAGTGAGACTCGCACGTCATTTTGAGAGTCTTTACTTTCCTGATCCTATTGAGCGACGTCGGTATATGTGGTTCTTTGGAGGATGATGTATTAATGTCAGTAGCAGTTAGCGTCAGAGGCTCAGACAAAATATTTCCTTAGCCATGATTCTGATAAGGCTAGGGCTTGTTCAGCATCATGTACAACTCTTTGCCAAGAACTTTAGAATTTCATGCCGAGTTTTTAGGCTTCTTAGCCGCTTTATCCCTAGAAGTAGAATTATAGCACCTCTTTCTGTAATGAATTGTGTGTACCATGGTATGTCTCCTTCGCAGTTTTGCTTCTTTATGCGTACACGATTGAGGCAGTGATTTTGGGAGCTGTGATGCTCGATGTATATATCAAAAACTTTTGATAATAAACAATGTTTTGCAAAAAAAATTCCAAATTGTTTTCATGATTGTGAATATGGTTAATAAAATTATCAGAGTAAATCTTGTTTTATGAAGTATGATGAAATAATTATCTATTTAAAGAATAAATCGTAAAAATTAAATAATCATAAATATATTGTCAAAGTTAAAATGATGAAAATCTCGTTTTGTCAGAATCATGAGGCGCGCAGCCCGTGCAAGGCAACTGGATCCTCTAACCGATGGCGAAGAGTTAGATCCGGATGTTCGAAAAGCCCTACATAGATCCCAACCTAGTCCCTTCAAGGGTGAAGGGGAGTAGTTAGGTGAAGTAGTGGAGAAGTGGATTGAGGCTATGGAAGAATACTTTGATGTAACTGGCTACAATGAGAGAAGCAAGATGGCTCCCGCCAGGTTAAAGATTGTGGAAACGGCCAAGGTCGCTTGGAGGAATCACTGCGAGACTAACCGTCTCGATCGGAATACCCAGACACCAGGACCTATCTTAAAGCTTACCTCAGAAAGAGGTTTTGTCCTCCGGGCTTTTTTGAAACTAAAATGAATGAGTTCTTGGAACTAAAGCAGGATAGCCGGACAATTGAAGAGTACCATCAAGCTTTTGCCCTTCTCCTCAAATATTCCTTGCACAGTTCGATGAAGAGCAGTTGATGGCCAGATTCATTCGAGGAATGAATGAGCCATTGGACACCTTAGTGAAGAATGCCAAACCTGTCTCAATGGCTGAAGTTGTAAGAATGGCAAAGGACTTTGCCAAAGCCTTTGTTGTTAAGGTCCCGCCAAAACTTGCACCCTCTAACTTTAAAAGATTCCAAACCCGGGGAAGTACTTCAAACTTTCCTCCCTCAAAGAGGCAGCAAGGCCCAAATCAAAATTAGGATACTAGGAGATTCAGAAGTGAAGGAAGACCCTTCCCCCACAGAACACTTTCTGAGGAGCCCCACCACTTTCAAGGATTCAGAGGGATGAGCTCAGAAGTGAGAACCAGTTTTTTGGATGTCAGGGTTTTGGTCACCAGCTTTCTCTACCGACCATGTTGAATACTTGGGCTTTTTGGTATCCAAAGATGGAATTTCTCTAGATTCCGCTAAAGTCCAAGAAGTCATAGATTGGCCTGAACCAAAAACAGTGAAAGAAGTCAGGGGATTCTTGGGATTGACTGGTTGGTATAGAATTCTTGGGATTGACTAGTTTTGGTATAGAATTTTTATACCAAAGTATGCTCTCATAGCTTCCCCCTGACTAATCTTCTCAAGAAGAATATTCCGTTTCAATGGTCTACCAGGTGCCAGAGTGCTTTTGATAAGTTGAAGACCGCCTTGGTAACCAATCCTGTTCTGAAGCTGCCGGATTTCTCTCTACCCTTTGAGGTAGTAAACTGATGCCAGTGATTGTGCCCTAGGAGGTGCACTCATGTAGGAAGGTCATGCAGTGGCCTATGCTCCCGAAAACTCAGAACGCATGAGAGAAATTATGCTGTCCACACGACCTGGAACTACTTTCAATAGTGTATGCCATGAAGTTGTGGAGACATTACCTACTGGGTCAAAGATTCACTTTGATGTGACAGATCATCAGAGCTTAAAGTGGATCTTCACTCAGAACGATCTCAACATGCGCCAAAGAAGGTGGATGCAGACCCTGCAAGAATTTGATTTTGAAATCAAGTACCGCACGCCCAGGCAAAGAAAATGTGCTACCAGATGTCCTCAGTAGAAAAGCCTCCTTGCTTGCAATTAACGTAGTGTTAAATCCTTTGATTATTGAAGCAAGAGAGAAGATCATGTAGGATAGATTCTTTGCCCCTATTTGCTACCCTACTTATGCACAGGAAAGAAAAACTCCACACAGGAGTTCAACCGAGTTCAAGGGTACAGCTTGGATGATGGAATTATGTATTATAAGTGCAGGCTATGCATTCCCAATGATGAGGGAACTAAGGGTAAAATTCTGAATGAAGCCCATGATAGCCTTATTGCAGAACATCCAGGTTTCATCAAAACCTACATGTCTGTGAAGAAAAGCTTCTTTTGGCCTGGACTAAAAAAGGATGTACTTAATCGTGTCAATAGGTGGGTGGCCGGTAGGAGATGCTTAACGCTTAGGCGTGGGCAGATTGTTTCCCGGCTGATGTGCAAGTACGACAGTAAGGAGGCTGACCAGGTGGAAGACTGCGGTTCCGACGAGAAGCTGGGCAGCCATAAGGATCAACGGATTATAAGGGATGGAGAAGCTTAGCCTGCCCCCCCCTAACATGATTCGCTTAACAATACGGCTAGCTTGCTCGGGCTCGTCGGAATAATAATCGAGTTCGCCGGCGACCTGGACAAACTCAACTTCCCTAACGAGAACGCACGCTGCTATCATGGCCAGGCATGCGGGGAGAAGGAAGCTCCACTCATGTACGTTAATGTCTGACATGTCAGAAAGTCAAGGCCGAGAGAGTAAAAATGCCTGGGAAGTTACATCCATTAGACATCCCCCAGATGAAGTGGAAATGCATCAGTATGGATTTTATTACTGGATTACCTTCAGTGCAATCAGGTTACAACTCCATCTTCGTGGTAGTTGATAAACTAACCAAAGTTGCCCATCTGATTCCAGTAAAAGAAACCTACATTGCGGTGGATGTGGCCAGAGTGTTCCTCAAGGAAATATTTAGATTGCATGGCCTACCTAGGAGAATAGTAAGTGATCAAAACCCCAAATTCACGTCAAGATTCTGGACTATTACATTTTTCGAAGCAGTAGGAACTTTCTTGGATCTTAGCACAGCTTACCACCCCGAGACCGACGGTCAAACAGAAAGGGTAAACCAAGTAATCAAAGATATACTTTGGTCATGCTGTGGTGGCAGGGAACCTAAGAAGTGGCTAAGTTATCTGCACCTAGTCGAGTTCGCCTACAATGCTTCTTATCACCAAAGTATTGGGATGAGCCCTTTCAAAGCTCTGTATGGGCAAGATTGCTTAACTCCATTAACTTGGTCTGACCCATTGATTAGGGTCGAGATGTCTAGACGACAGATGCTTGTGACGACATGGAGCAGCAGATGCAGTCAATTCGCAAAACGATATAAAAGCTGCCCAGGATAGATAGAAACAGTATGCAGATAAGAAGAGGTTAGACAAAAAATTCGAAGAAGCAGATATGGTCTTCATTCGAGTACGCCCCAAAAGAAGTTCTCTATCTCTTGGGAAGTACAAGAAGTTATCCCCCATATATTGTGGGCCATATCTGGCTACAAAGAAAATAGGTGACTTAGCCTACGAGCTTCTTCTGCCTCCTCGTCTCAAAGTACATAATGTATTTCATGTCAGCCTTCTTAAAAAGTATCTACCAAGCTCGAATCATGTGCTTGATGATGAAATCTTAACTTCTTCAACCCAAGGGCAGATAGAACTCCAACCTGAAGAAATCCTTGATATTCGAGAAAAGGTTCTCAGGAATAGAATTCTGAGAGAATTATTGGTTAAATGGAAGTTCTATCCTTTTGAAGATGCCACCTGGGAGAAAGAAGCCGAACTATTACGGGATTACCCCCAGTTTGTGAGATGAGGACATCTCGCGTTTTTCAAGTGGGAGAGAATGTAAGATTCCTCCCCAGCCCCTCAAGATGTCTAGTATCTTCCCTCTGTAATCAATTCCCTCTTCAGAATAATCTCTTCAAAATAATAGAAGATCTTGTTTCTACCTATTTTGGCTTACAGAGAGGTTATTCAGATTTTAGATATTTTTGGATGGAAAAATATCTCTTCTTATTAAAATAAATTCCCCTGAAACAGAAGTTCAAACAGATTTTCAGAAGGTGCATTAGAAATAAATTATAATATGTTCAAAAGGCCTTATCTTAAGGGTCCAGATTTTTAAAAAATTTTAAATTAAGGTTCTGAGGGGCCAATCAGATTCATCCAAATGTATGGAGGAGATAAATTGAAGAAATAAAGAAAATCCTCCAAAAAATGAGTAAATACTCACATAAGACGAAGAGTGGACTAAGGACCAAAGGAAATACTAAAAAAATGAATTTTTGACACCTCAAGAGTGGGGATTACCCCTCATGAAGGAGGTGCCTATTTCACATGTGTGGTGGAGTTTTAAATTCTCAAATATTGAGATATTTCATCTCTCCTCTCTCCTAATTCAACTCTAATTCTCAAATATTGAGATATTTCATCTCTCCTAATTCAAGTCTAATTCAAAAAGTAAGCTAAACTGACCCAAAAATGGTCAAAAATTTACCAAACTGATCTCGAAAATTTTAGAATCAGTTTGCTTGGTTAGAAGATCACTTTTTCCTATAAATAGAAGCCTCCCCCTTTGTAGAAGCTTAATAGTGTTTTAGGCACTGTTACTCTACTCCACCCCAGAGCCAAAAACAGTGAATTTATTGATAATTCATTAGTTTTTGATCTTTCCCTCTTCAAAAGAATTGGTGGCCACTCTTGTTGCAAACAAGAGTAGATCCCTCAAACCATCAAGCCAAAGGAAAGCTCATAGAAATTCAAGTAAGCTAGAAATCCTACTTTTTCTTTATATCTTTTTTAATGGTTTTCTAATTTTTATTTTCTTTAAAATGAAAAAATGATATTATGCCTTGTCAGAAAGGCTTTCCCTCTCTCTTCATTCTTAAATTCAGCCTTTCTTTATCCTAGATAAGTAATTAAATTATGAGAATTAAACTTTTAATATTGTTTCTCTTTTAAAAGTGGAATTTGATTAGTTTAGAATGCTTTAAACCATTTGGGATAATTTTTAAGTAACTTGAGGATAGAAAAAATTGAAAAATGGTCAGCCATACAAAGGAGGTTATGGCAAATTTTTTTAAATTTTGTGAAATAAGTTTTATCTTTTATTATTCAAAAAGAGTAATCCCCACCGTTTGTGTATTCTAAAAGTGTTATTTTCATTCTAGGCATAGAAAAATGCATATTAAAAATATTTTTATTATAAAAGTGTTATTTCCATTAGAATTAATTTCTATGCATAGAAAGATGCATATTGGAGAATTTTTTTTAATTATAAAAGTGTTACTTTTATCAAAATTGATTTTTATGCAAAAATAGATGCATAAAAGAATTTTTTAATTATAAAAGTGTTACTTTCATCAAAATTGATTTTTATGCATAAAAGAATTTTTTTATTATAAAAGTGTTACTTTCATCAAAATTGATTTTTATGCATAAATAGATGCATAAAAGAATTTTTTTAAATAAAAATGTTACTTTTATCAAAATTGATTTTTATGCATAAATAGATGCATAAAAGATTTTTTTAATTATAAAAGTGTTACTTTCATCAAAATTGATTTTTATGCAGCATAAATAGATGCATAAAAGGATTTTCTTTTATATAAAAGTGTTATTTCCATAGAAGTTGGATTTTATGCATACAGAATTTTTATATCAAAATAAGAGTTCTCTTTAATCCTATGTTTAAATCCCATGAATATTGGTAAATGAATAAGTAAATACTCTGTGAGAGACAATTCTACCGTTTCATATTCTCTAGGATAGTAATGAGAAAATTTAGAAAAACTATCGAAGTTGGAATTTTAGATAAATGATTAATTTATTCCTCATAGGAATTCATGATTAGTTTTAAATTCAGTTAAGCAAAATACTCAATGAATGAAATTCAATAAAATAGTAATTGAAATATTACCCTTCGAGAAAGATAGTTCAAGAGAACCTTTCCAGACTCAAACCCTGAATCAGACTATGACCAAGACATAACTCCTTCGTCAGTTTCAAGAAAAGATGATGTGACTAGTTCAGAAAATTCTATTGGAATTTTAGACCTGTGATCTAGAAGTATTGGGATACGGATTAAAGATATACCCATTGTATTCAAAAGAAAATCAAAACCGAAAACTTGCATAGAAACCCTGTTTTCTTAAAGGAATGTCTTACGCCAGAATGCTGGAGGGAGCATTTGGTATATGTGTTTTTCTAAGGGAAGTTCAGTTGCAACAGCTAGCGGGGGAGTGTTCAAAGGACGACTCATGTGGGAAAAACCTGCCCAGGTCTTGACCAGCCTTGGTATGGTGAAAAATGGTGTGCTTCTGGTACGATGGGCGAGGGCTGACGAAGCGGTCCCTGAGTGAAGTGCCAGGACACCTAAGGAGGATCCTGAAGGATTCTGACCAGGCGATGCACAGACTCGCAGTGCTTAGGACACCCATGCGTATGTCGTGGAAGATATATATGTATGATGATCAAAAATTATTGTAATCTGTTACTGGATCTCGTTGCTGACCAACTGGTCTCTCGACAGAGTCCAGAGTTCAGTTGCAACAGCTAGCAGGGGAGTGTTCAAAGGACGGCTCATGTGGCAAAAACTTGCCCAGGTCTTGACCAGCCTTGGTATGGTGAAAAATGGTGTGCTTCTGGTACGATGGACGAGGGCCGACGAAGCGGTCCCTGAGTGAAGTGCCAGGACACCTAAGGAGGATCCTGAAGGGTTCTGACCAGGCGATGCACAGGCTCGCAGTGCTTAGGACACCCGTACATATGTCGTGGAAGATATATATGTATGATGACCAAAAATTATTGTAATCTGTTACTGGATCTCGTTGTTGCTGACCAACTGGTCTCTCGACAGAGTCCAGAGTGATACCTGTTTTTGAGAAACAAGGAACTGGATGGAAATTTTGAGTTATGATATCTGTAACCAATAATTGTTTGTCAATGGATTGTTTTATAAGTTTAAGTTTAAAGAGGAGTGTGTGCGTATTTGTATTCTAAAGCAAAAGTTAAGAAAGGCATTCAATTATGGGTGGGTGAGTACTTGTCTGGTTCTACAAATTCTAGTGGTTGGGCGCGTGGTGGTTAACCCATAGGCTGGAATTAGTAGAGTTTTATAGTTAAATAATAACCTGAAGACTTCTCAAATGAATAGATCAACGGCTGTGCCTGATTCAATTAGGAAAAAAGCGTTGATTCCTTCAAGATAAGTCTGTAATAGTTTTCCTTCTATCTAGTTTAATCAGATGAAGGTTAGTTCAGTATCTTGACCTCGTTAGAAAAATTCGTTAAGAAATTCAAAATGGTGGAATTGTCCCCATTTTTTGAGCATGGGAAATTTTCCCGGTTTCGATTTTCGGAATGACCACCACCTTAGTCTCGTGCCCAGACATTTGAGGGCGGTGAGGCCCCGAGTGGGAAACCCTGCCCTGCGCATGAGAGAGCTGCTTCCGCTGCCAGCTACCGAGAATCCGGTGTGCGGAGGGGGTGGTGGGATCTCACAGTATGTGTTGATCTTAAGAAAGTAAATGCAGCCACTCGAAGGGACCATTACCCATTGCCGTATACGAACATGTCCTGGAAAGAGGTGCTGGAAGGGAAGCATACAACTTCTTGGATGGGTTTTCGGGGTACAATCAGGTGTCCATAGCATCAGAAGACCAACATAAATACCATGTGGGGAACATTCACTTACAAGGTCATGCCATTCGGTCTTATAAATTCCCCGGCAACCTTTCAAAGATTGACGTGCACCACTTTTGCAAAAGTGGTTGGAAGTGTTTATTGATAATCTATGTGCACATTCTCAATGGGAAGATCATTTGAACTGTTTGAGAAAGGTGTTTGAACATTGTCGATAATATCGGATATCACTAAACCCTTTGAAGTGCTAGTTTTGGGTCAAACATCGTGTGATACTAGGACACATAGTCTCAAAAAATGGCATATCCACTGATGATAGCAAGGTCAAGTTGATCTTGGACTACCACCAGAGAAGGATTGGCCATGGTCTACACAGTCGAGAAATACCGATATTATCTCTTGGCTAACAAATTCATATTTTTTGTGGACCATCAAGCTTTGCTATATCTGGTGAATAAACCTTGCACCATGGGAAGAATCACATATTGGCCTACTATTGTTGTTGGAATTTGACTTTAATGGCTTACTGTCACGATAAGGAAGGGAAAAAAACATGTGTTGGCCGACCACCTGTCCAGAGTTCCAAATGGAGAACCAGCAACAACTGGTGTAGACGATGACCTCCCTGATGTTTGTCTATTCAAATTGGATATGATACCGGAGTGGAGCAAAGAGACTTGAGAGTATTTGGCTTATGGCTTCCCTAAGAACATACCCTTAAATAAGGATAAGATGCCAGAAGGCTTATCAAGCTTACAGCACCATATCAATTGATTACCGGTGAGTTGTATAGACTGGGCAAAGACAATGTGCTCAGATGATGCATACGAGAAGATGAATTTGTGTGACCATACTGGAAGAGTCTCATTTTGGGATAGCAAGGCGGGCATTTTTCCAAACAAATTATAGCCCAGAAGGTGCTCCAAGCTGGACTCTAGTGGCCCACGTTATTCCGGGATGCCAATGAGTTCGCCAAAAGATGCAAGGAATGCCAACGTTTCGCGATCCTGCAAAAAAGAGACAAGATGCCACTAACCCCCATCATTATCAGGCAACCATTTGAGAAATGGGGAATAGATTTTGTGGGGCCTATAAGTCCGGCGGCTCATCCATCATAGGCCCGCTACATAATCATAAGTGGGCGAAGGCCAGAACTTCAAAGAAAGCGGATGCACAAACAACTACAAAATTTGTATATGAGCAAATCATATCACGATTCGGATGCCCATTGGAATTGGTGAGTGATCGCGGCTCACATTTCATTAATGAGGTGATTAATCTATTGCTTGCAAGATTCTTGGTAACCCATTGTAAATCGTCACCATACTACCCTCAAGCAAATGGTCAGGAAGAAAGTACCAATAAGAAGCAAGTCAAATAGATTGGGAGCGTAAGCTTACAACAGCTCTTTGGGCCTACTGCACATCCTATAAGGTGGCAATAGGATATACTCCTTTCCGTCTAGCTTATGGTGTTGAAGCGGTTATGCCCATGGAGTATTTAGTCCCCGGCTTAAGAATTGCTATACAAGAATGTCTAGTTGAAAATGCATTAGCTGAAAGGCTAATTGACTTGGTTGGAAAAATTGGATGAAACCTGGTTGATAGCATCACACGGACTCATGGTTGAAAAGTTGCACACAAAACATTGGTTTGATAGAAACCTCAAGCAAAAAAAGGTTAAAAACAGGGGACCTTGTCCTCATGTATGGTGTGGGAAGTGCTAGGAAAAAGAATCTAAAATACCGCGGTCTGGGACCATTCCGCGTATCAAAAATCACACCTCAAGGGTCTGTCCAAATAGAGACAATTGACGGCATCCAAATGGAGGGCTATATCAATGGGAGTAAACTAAAAAAATACTTTGGACCATTAACCCAGGAGATGCTCTTCCAAGAACACCTCTTAAAAAAACAGAAACAATTAGCAAAAGAAAAGATCCAGCAAGCGCAAGACGAGGCTAAAGCTAGGCAAGCAAAAACTAAAATGCAGAAGGACCTGATTCATGTCAATATGGCATCCATAACCCTTGTGGACGAAGAGGATCTAAACATTGAGCCAGCAAGACTTAAGTTGGGACTCACAACAAATAAGGGCATTGCAACAAGTGTTGCATTGATAGATACGGGATCGAGCCATAATTTAATCTCATATGATACTTGGATAAGCCAAGCCTGGAACACACGGATGTAAAAGTTCGTAGTGTGCACTTAACAACCACAAAGGCCGTTGGGTATTTAAATGTTAACATTTCCATCAGTAATAATCCCTTGGTTGGAAAGGTGTTTGTAATTCCTGCAGGTACAATGGAAGAGGAAATAATCTTAGGACGATCTTGGATCTGTGCCAACAAGTGCAATATCCAATAGGAAGACAGAACAACATTGCTAACCATCGGTACAAAATTATTGTCCATACCATTATGGACCTTGGTAAATCAGGGCAAACAAATTGCTACAGAAGCGGTACTTCAGAAACCAGAATCTACACCCATCGTGTTCAAATTGCCTACACAAAGCCCAACATACAAGAGTACATACAAATGGGTACCCAATATTCACCCAAAGGGTCAACCTAAGAGGAAGGAACCAATGAATGATGAACATTCTCATAAGAGAACCCAGTTCAAAAGTCAACCATTGACACCACCTACAAAGTGGCAGAAAGTCAAGAACTTGCATAAGCCTCATGACTGCTGTCAACAGTGGATCCGAAAGGACCTACTGCGAGCACAAGGCTACTATCAAGGTAATACAACAACAATATGGTTACCTAAAAGAAAATCGATGACAAATGCCACAATAGGTTTGGATGAATATACAAAAGAAGGTAAGAGCTTTCAGCATCAACTCCCCAAAGGACAAACCCCCCACCTGCACTTGTGTTGAGAAGAAAGCAAATTCAGCAACCTGAGTTGAGAATGACTCAAGCAACAACAATACCCACAGTAAATAAATAATTGAACAATATATGTGAAGGAAAAAACAAGGGTGTCCCTAGTATAAGTAATACACAACTAGACATCGCAACAAAAATATTTAATTGGGTGGAAGGAACACTAAAAATCTCCCAATTAGAATTAAAAAATTTTCATCAAACAATGCCTAAAAATACCAGAGAAAAACTTTGATTTCCATGCTAAAATTAAAAGAAAAAAATCAATGCATCATGTGCATGCGGGTGTGTTTGAGTACAAAAATTTGATTTTATAAACTTCACATGAAACAGCAGAAAAATACATGACGTGAAGTACCCAAAATGTTTTCACGATGTGAACTATTTTTTATGTTTCACGCTGTGAAGAACCCCAAACTGTTTCACGACGTGAACCATTTTAGTGTTTCACGCCGTGAAAAAGTACAAGAAGTTTACGCTGTGAAAAGGTAAAAATACAAAACCAATCACAAACTGACACGTGGATTGATCATTTAACGTAGCCGCCCTGTTCGATGGCTACGCTATAAAAGCAATTGTTCTCTTAATTTCGTCACTTTCACTTGTGATTACGCGCTCTTTCATCGATTCCTTGTGCACTTTCCACTCTTTGCTCCCGGACATCGTCTTCGTGACTTCTCAAGGTGGGAGCTATACCCTTCCTTTCCTTCTTTTTTGATCCTTTGTTTTCGTTGTTGTTTCTTTTGAATGCATAAAGTTTTTGGGATGGGTATTTAAAGTATATCTCTTTTGATTGCTGATTCATGGACTGATAAAAAAATGAAAATGTAAAATGCAAATCTGCCTTCCACGAAAAAATTGCATGAAAACATAAGGTATAGAAAACAAATAAAAACAAGCTTCATTGTCATGCAAATATGTAAAAATATGAACTTCACGGGGAAACTTCACGTTCCCAAGTCTGCAACTTCATGGGAGTACTTCACGCCCTAGACCTTCACGGGAGTACTTCACGTTCCCAAGTTTGCAACTTTATGGGGGAGCTTCACGTCCCCAAGTCTGTAACTTCATGGAGACCTTCACGAGAGACCTTCACGGGAGAACTTCACGTCCCCAAGTCTGCAACTTCACGAGAGAACTTCATGTCCCAAAACTTCACGGGAGAACTTCATGTCCTCGAGTTTGCAACTTCATGGAATCTTTTCACACCTTCAAATTCACACATTTTACTATATGGGAAGGCCATCACGAATCTTTCACTAACATACTAACATAAAAAAAGGGGGCGGGGTGGCTTCCACCAGTCATTCGATTGACAATATATGCTTGTTACAGATGTCTATGTCAGAATCTGAGTCCTGGGAGCAACCACCTCCAACAGAAGAAGCCAGCAGTGCCACAGGGTCTTAGAGTGCCAGCAAGTTGAGGAGCAACTTCTTGGGCCCTTATGTCCAGTCCTTTTAGGAAAACTCATCAAAAGACAGGTCATTACACCACATGGGAAAATTACTCTGTAGTGTGCCACAGTAAGGAATGCCTCCATCTGTTGGAAGATGCAGAAGTAAAGGATAAGCTGGAAAAAGCCAGCCTCGGTAGAATGGCTACAGTGTTATCCAGAGGGATCTACACAGACCTTTGCACAGAATATCTCCGTACATATGACAAGCAGACAAAGAGAGGAAAAATTACAAAGGCAGATGGTACCACGGAAGAACTACTCATAACAAAAGACCTTATCAGAGACGCCTTACAGCTCCGTGCTGCGGGCGGCAGTTTAGGGCCCACATACACACAATAGATACAATGTCCATCAAGGAGATGCTAAAGAGAGATTCTTATAACTCCAATGGGGTAGAGTACGAGAACATCAAGGATGAAGCCCCAGATTCTTTTATGCATCTATTTATGCATAAAAATCAATTTTGAGGAAAGTAACACTTTTATAATAAAAAATTCTTTTATGCATCTATTTATGCATAAAAATTTATTTTGATAAAAGTAACACTTTTATAATTAAAGAAAAAAATTCTTTTATGCATAAAAATCCATTTTGATGAAAGTAACACTTTTATTAAAAAAATTCTTTAATGCATCTATTTATGCATTAAAATCAATTTTGAAAGTAACACTTGTATAATAAAAAATTCTTTTATGCATCTATTTATGCATAAAAATCCATTTTGAAAGTAACACTTTTATAATAAAAAATTCTTTTATGCATCTATTTATGCATAAAAATCAATTTTGATGAAAGTAACACTTTTAGAATTTTTTTTCTCTAATATGCATCTTTCTATGCATAGAAATTAATTCTAATGGAAATAACACTTTTATAAAAATATTTCTAATATGCATTTTTCTATGCATAGAATGAAAATAACACTTTTAGAATACACAAACGGTGGGGATTACTCTTTTTGAATAATAAAAGATAAAACTTATTTCACAAAATTTAAGAAAATTTTGCCATAACCTCCTTTGTATGTGGCTGACCATTTTTCAATTTTTTTTCATTTCTCAAGTTACTTAGAAATTATCCCAAATGGTTTAAAGTATTCAAAACTAATCAAATTCCACTTTTTAAAGAGAAACAATATGAAAAGTTTAAATCTAAGAATTTGATTACATATCTAGGATAAAGAAAGGCTGAATTCAAGAATGAAGAGAGGGGGAAAACCTTTCCAACAAGGCATAGCATCATTTTTAATTTTAAAGAAAATAAAAATTAGAAAACCATTAAATGGAATAAAGAAAATAAAAATTAGAAAACCATTAAATGGAATAAAGAAAAAGTAAGATTTCTAGCTTACATGAATTTTTGTGAGCTTTCCTTTGGGCTTTCCTTTGGCTTGATGGTTTGAGGGATCTACTCTTGTTTGCAACAAGAGTGGCCACCAATTCTTTTGAAGAGAAAATGGTCAAAAACTAATGAATTATCAACAAATTCACTGTTTTTAGCTCTGGGGAGGAGTAGAGTAACAGTGCATAAAACACTATTAACTTCTGCAAAGGGGGAGGCTTCTATTTATAGGAAAAAGTGAGCTTCTAACCAAGCAAAGTGATTCTAGAATTTTCTAGATCAGTTTGGTCAAATTTTGATCGTTTTTGGGTATGTTTAGTTCACTTTTTGGATCCAATTTTGAATTAGGAGAGAGGAGAGATGAAATATCTAATTTTATTGATTTAAAATTCAAAAGCAATGATGGAAAAAAGGTGCCTACTTCATGAGGCGGAATCCCCACCTGAGGTGTCAAAAATTCATTTTTTTAGTATTTCCTTTGGTCCTTAGTCCATTCTTCATCTTATGTGAGTATTTACTCATTTTTGGGGGAGATTTTCTTTATTTCTTCAATTCACCTCCTCCCTACATTTGGATTAATCTTATTGGTCCATAGGAACCTTAATTTAAAATTTTTAGAAAATCTGGACCCTTTTAGGATAAGGCCTTTTGAACAGATTATAATTTATTTCTAATGCACCTTTTGAAATTCTTTTTGAACTTCTATTTTGAGGGAATTTATTTTAATAAGATGAGATAGTTTTTCATCCAAAAATATTTAAAAACTGAATCATCTCTCTCTAGAAGATTTTCTCTCTCTAGGGCAAAACAAGTAGAAACAAGATCTTTTATATTTTTGAAGAGGGATTTGATTATAGGGGAAGATACTGGACTTCTTGAGAGGCTGGGGAGGAATCTTACACATTATTTTTAACTAATAAATCTAGTACTTAGTCAAATCTTCATCTTATGTGGACATTTACTCATTTTTGGGTATTTTCTTTTATTCTTTGGATTTATCTTATCCCAACACTTGGATTAATCTTATTGGTCCATAGGAACCTTAATCCAAAATTTTTAAAAAATCTTGACCCTTAGCCTAAGATCTTCTAAATCATTTTTAATTAATTCCAATTGCACCTTAGAAAATCTATTTTGATTTTCTGTTTCAAGGAAACATTTTTTTGATATTTGTAGAATTTATTTATCCAATAATATCCCAATATTGATTTACCACTCTCTAAAAAATTTTATCTCACTAGGCCAAACAAGGAAAAATAATATTTTCTTGTATTTAGAAATATAGAATGATTACAAGGAATTGAAGTAGAGGCTTATTTATTATTCATACTGAGGAGGAATCTTACAAAGACCTTTAGGAGATCTCACTCTCATACATTAAAATACGAAAAGGGACGCAGACCCAACACTGGTCATGGGGATATTAAGCGGTGATATCATTCTTACTACTAACCCAATTGACATATTATTTTTTAAGTTACACCCCATAGTGCTCAACCTTTGTAGTTGGTATTGAGTGTTACAACAGTCTATCATTTTGGATGATAGTGTCGACAAACTCAACTTGTTCATGCTAGATGACATGCCATTCACACCAGCCAACTATGAGGTTGTTTCTAGGAGCTACTAGTGGATTATTAGCCATGGGTGGGTTGAAGTTTATGACACACATCAATATCTAAATCTTTTTGAATCAACCTTGTATCATCCCCTAGGTATCATAAAACTCTATAAAAAGATACATAAACATCTGGAGGCCATGCTTACTAATGTTAATTATCATTTTGATCAAGAACATATTGCATATCCCACTATTGCCCTAGAAGAAATCTTTGACCTTCATGACTTTATGAAAACTGTGAAACCCCCTCAGCCCCCACCCAATTCAAAGGAAGGTCAGGAAGATACCCCATGATCCGCAACATCTATAACTTATCCCGTGGTTACTTCTCTTTTGAGTAAACTCCTAAATCCCTTTTGTAATGTCTCTCCTACTAACAAAACTGAGGTTGATTGTATATTCTCACTTTTCTCTTTAACCCTTGTTGAATTCCCAACTAACCCTCTTGATCGCATGGAGTTTCCCACAACTAATCTATCTCCTGGTGGTAGCTCAATGAAGTACGTAATCTATTGCCTCATGGATGATTTACACTAGATGATTTACAAGAATTTACTAATGAAAATGTCATTGAATCTTTATCAGCCCCCCACAGAATACGAGAGCCTCATCTGAGCAGGCAATCCCCTCATCAAGCCCAAATTAATGTTCAAAGTACTAATGCAGAAGATTACACCCTTTGAGCCAATGAGAAGAATCTTGCTAGAAACCTACTCGACCATGGAATCCATGTGGCAACCATATGTGCCATATTCTCTATGAGCCCCAATGCCCAACTTAGCGGAGCTGCTACCAATGGGAGGCGAAGGCACTTTGTGGGAAAATGTGGCAAAAGCACACCAAACTAGAAAACCCACACTTGGCGGCGGCTGACGTGCTAGAAATCTAGATTGTCACATTTATGATCAGTCATTGTTTCTGTAAGTGGCACAAGTAGCATCTAGTACACACACGGGGTAGATACACAGCAATAGTTATAGATGATACCAACCCCCGCTTAGTGGACTTTGGAATAGAGCTTGATTGGAGAAAGGAGTGTCTCACGGTGCTAGAGAGAACAACCTTTTTAGTACCAGTGCTCCCTACTAAAACAAAGATGATACCAACCCCCGCTTAGTGGACTTTGGAATAGAGCTTGATTGGAGAAAAGAGTGTCTCACAGTGCTAGAGAGAACAACCTTTTTAGTACCAGTGCTCCCTACTAAAACAAAGAGTAGATCCTCTATGTAAGATTCCTCCCCAACCCCTCAAGATGTCCAGTATCTTCCCCCTGTAATCAATTCTCTCTTCAGAATAATAAAAGATCTTGTTTTTACCTATTTTGGCTTAGAGAGAGAAAATATTCTAGAGAGAGATTTTTCAGATTTTAGATATTTTTGGATGGAAAAATATCTCTTCTTATTAAAATGAATTCCCCCGAAACAGAAGTTCAAAAAGATTTTCAGAACGTGCATTAGAAATAAATTATAATCTGTTCAAAAGGCCTTATCCTAAGGGTCTAGATTTTCTGAAAAATTTTAAATTAAGGTTATGAAGGGCCAATCAGATTCATCCAAATGTATGGAGGAGATAAATTGAAGAAATAAAGAAAATCCTCCCAAAAATGAGTAAATACTCACATAAGATGAAGAGTGGACTAAGGACCAAAGGAAATACTAAAAAAATGAAATTTTGACACCTCAAGAGTGGGGATTTCCCCTCATGAAGGAGGTGCCTACTTCACATGTGTGGTGGAGTTTTAAATTCTCAAATATTGAGATATTTCATCTCTCCTCTCTCCTAATTCAAGTCTAGTTCCAAAAAGTAAGCTAAACTGACCCAAAAATGGTCAAAAATTGACCAAACTAATCTGGAAAATTCTAGAATCACTTTGCTTGGTTAGAAGCTCACTTTTTCCTATAAATAGAAGCCTCCCCTTTGTAGAAGCTTAATAGTGTTTTATGCACTGTTACTCTACTCCACCCTAGAGCCAAAAATAGTGAATTTTTCGATAATTCATTAGTTTTTGACCTTTCCCTCTTCTAAAGAATTGGTGGCTACTCTTGTTGCAAACAAGAGTAGATCCCTCAAACCATCAAGCCAAAGGAAAGCTCACAAAAAATTCAAGTAAGCTAGAAATCTTACTTTTTCTTTATTCCTTTTAATGATTTTCTAATTTTTATTTTCTTTAAAATGAAAAAATGATGTCATGCCTTGTTGGAAAGGCTTTCCCCCTCTCTTCATTCTTAAATTCAGCCTTCTTTATCCTAGACAAGTAATCAAATTGTTAGAATTAATCTTTTCATATTGTTTCTCTTTTAAAAGTGGAATTTGATTAGTTTAGAATGCTTTCAACCATTTGGGATAATTTTTAAGTAACTTGAGGATATAAAAAATTGAAAAATGGTTAGCCATACAAAGGAGGTTATGGGAAAAAATTATCTTAAATTTTGTGAAATAAGTTTTATCTTTTATTATTCAAAAAGAGTAATCCCCACCATTTGTGTATTCTAAAAGTGTTATTTTCATTCTAGGCATAGAAAAATGCATAGTAGAAATATTTTCATTATAAAAGTGCGATTTTCATTAGATTTAAATTCTATGCATAAAAAGATGCATATTGGATCTTTGCTTATTATAAAAGTGTGATTTTCATTAGAATTAAATTCTATGCATAGAAAGATGCATATTGGAAATAATTTTTTTATTATAAAAGTGTTACTTTCACCAATATTGATTCTTATGCAGAAAATGATGCATAAAATGATTCTTATGCATAAAATGATGCATAAAAGAATTTTTTATTATTATAAAAGTGTTACTTTCATCAATATTGATTCTTATGCATAAAATGATGCATAAAAGAAATGTTTTTATTATAAAAGTGTTACTTTCATCAAAACTAATTTTTTTGCATAAATAGATGCATAAAAGAATTTTTTTTAAATTATAAAAGTGTTACTTTCACCAATATTGACTCTTATGCATAAAATGATGCATAAAAGATTTTGTTTTAAATTCTAAAAGTGTTACTTTCATCAAAATTTATTTTTATGTATAAATAGATGCAAAAAAGAATTTTTTTATTATAAAAGTGTCACTTTCATCAATTCATGCATAAAAGAATTTTTTTATTATAAAAGTGTTATTTTCATCAAAATTGATTTTTTTACATAAATAGATGCATAAAAGGATTTTCTTTTATATAAAAGTGTTATTTCCATAGAAGTTGGATTTTATGCATAAATAGATGCATACAAAATTTTTATATCAAAATAAGAGTTCTCTTTAATCCTTTGTTTAAATCCCATGAATATATTAAATGAATAAGTAAATACTCTGTGAGAGAAAATTCTACCGTTTCATATTCTCTAGGATAGTAATGAGAAAATTCAGAAAAAATATGGAAGACGAAATTTTAGATAAATGATTAATTTATTCCTCATAGGAATTCATGATTAGTTTAAAATTCAGTTAAGCAAAATACTCAATGAATGAAATTCAGTAAAGTAGTAATTGAAATATTACCCTTCGAGAAAGTTTAGGAGAACCTTTCCAGACTCAAACCCTGAATCAGACTTTAACCAAGTCATAACTCCTTCGTCAGTTTCAAGAAAAGACGATGTGACCGATTCAGAAAAATTCACTCAAATCACCCCACCGAATCTGAAATCAAGTTAAGACCTTTGATTCTGATCTGAGAATCAAGGTTACAGAATTCAAGAAATTCTATTGGAATTTTAGACCTATGATCTAGAAGTATTGGGATACGGATTTAAGATATATCCATTATATTCAAAAGAAAATCCAAATTGAAAACTTGCATAGAAACCCTATTTTCTTAAAGGATTGTCTTATGCCAGAATGCTGGAGGGATCATTGGTATATGTGTTTTTCTAAGGGAAGTTCGGTTGCAACGGCTGGTGGGGAGTGTGCAAAGGACGGCTCATGCAGCAAAAACCTGCCCAGGTCTTGACCAGCCTTGGTATGGTGAAAAATGGTATGCTTCCGGTACGATGGGTGAGGGTCAATGAAGCGGTTCCTAAGTGAAGTGCCAGGACACCTAAGGAGGAGGATCCTGGAGGGTTCTGACTAGGTGATGCACGGGCTTGCAATGCTTAGGACAACCATGTGCATATGTCATGGTGTGAGGAAGATATATATGTATGATGACGAGAAAAGTATTGTAATCTGTTACTGGATCTCGTTGTGCTGACCTGCTAGTGTCAACGGAGAGTCCAGAGTGATACTATTTTGTGAGAAACAAGGATTGAATGGAAATTTTGAGATAACCAATAATTGTTTATTAATGAATTGTTTTTAAAAGTTAAAGTTTAAAGAGGAGTGTGTGCGTATCTGTATTCTAAAGCAAAAGTTAATAAAGGCATTCAATTATGGGTGGATGAGTACTTGTCTGGTTCTACTAATTCCAGTGTGGTTGGGCGGTGGCTAAACCCATGGGCCGGATAGGTTGGAATCAGTAGAGTTTTAATAATAAAATTGAATAATAGGAATACGCTTAGAACTCGAGTAGTTAAATAAAAGCCTGAAGACTTCTCTAATGAATAGATCAACATTTGTGCTTGATTCAATTAGGAAAAAAGCATTCTAGGCATAGAAAAATGCATAGTAAAAATATTTTTGATTATAAAAGTGTGATTTTTATTAGATTTAAATTCTATGCATAGAAAGATGCATATTGGATATTTTTTTTAAAAAAAAGTATGATTTTCATTGGAATTTAATTCAATGCATAGAAAGATGCATATTGGAAATAAATTTTTTTATTATAAAAGTGTTACTTTCAACAATATTGATTCTTATGCATAAAATGTTGCATAAAAGAATTTTATTATTATTATAAAAGTGTTACTTTCATCAATATTGATTCTTATGCATAAAAGAAATTTTTTTATTTTAAAAGTGTTACTTTCATTAAAATTAATTTTTTGCATAAATAGATGCATAAAAGAATTCTTTTAATTATAAAAGTGTTACTTTCACCAATATTGATTCTTATGCATAAAATGATGCATAAAAGATTTTTTTAAAATTATAAAAGTGTTACTTTCATCAAAATTGATTTTATGGATAAATAGATGCATAAAAGAATTTTTTTATTATAAAAGTGTTACTTTCATCAATATTGAGATTCATGCATAAAATGATGCATAAAAGAATTTTTTTATTATAAAAGTGTTACTTTCATCAAAATTGATTTTTTTAACATAAATAGATGCATAAAAGGATTTTCTTTTATATAAAAGAATTTTCTTTTATATAAAAGTGTTATTTCCATAGAAGTTGGATTTTATGTATAAATAGATGCATACAAAATTTTTATATCAAAATAGGAGTTCTCTTTAATCCTATGTTTAAATCCCATGAATATTGGTAAATGAATAGGTAAATACTTTGTGAGATAAAATTCTACCATTTCATATTCTCTAGGATAGTAACGAGAACATTCAGAAAAACTATCAAAATTAGAATTTTAGATAAATAATTAATTTATTCCTCATAAGAATTTATGATAAGTTTTAAATTCAGTTAAGCAAAATACTCAATGATTGAAATTCAGTAAAGTAGTAATTGAAATATTACCCTTCGAGAAAGATAGTTCAGGAGAGCCTTTCCAGACTCAAACCCTGAATCAGACTATGACCAAGACATAACTCCTTCGTTAGTTTTAAGAAAAGACGATTTTTAAGAAAAGACGATGTGACCAGTTCACAAAAATTCACTTAAATCACCCTTCGAATCTAAAATCAAGTTAAGACCCTTGATTTTGATCTGAGGATCAAGGTTACAGAATTCAGGAAATTCTGTTGGAATTTTAGACCTGTGATCTAGAAGTATTGGGATACGGATTTAAGATATACCCATTGTATTCAAAAGAAAATCAAAACTGAAAACTTGCATAGAAACCCTGTTTTCTTAAAGGATTGTCTTATGCCAGAATGCTGGAGGGACCATTGGTATATGTGTTTTTCTAAGGGAAGTTCGGTTGCAATGGCTGGCGGGGAGTGTTCAAAGGACGGCTCACGTGGCAAAAACCTACCCAGGTCTTGACCAGCCTGGGTATGGTGAAAAATGGTGTGCTTTCGGTACGATGGGCGAGGGCCGACGAAGCGGTCCCTGAGTGAAGTGCCACCCTAGGACACCTAAGGATTATCCTGGAGGGTTCTGACCAGGTGATACACGGGCTCGCGGTGCTTAAGACACCCATGCGTATGTCGTGGAAGATATATATGTATGATGACGAGAAAATTATTGTAATCTGTTTTACTGGATCTCGTTGCTCACCTGCTGGTCTCAACGGAGAGTCCAGAGTGATACTGTTTTGTGAGAAACAAGGATTGAATGGAAATTTTGAGTTATGACATCTGTAACCAATAATTGTTTATCAATGGATTGTTTTTAAAAGTTAAAGTTTAAAGAGGAGTGTGTGCATATCTGTATTCTAAAGCAAAAGTTAAGAAAGGCATTCAATTATGGGTGGGTGAGTACTTGTCTGGTTCTACTAATTCCAGTGGTTGGGTGGTTTAAGATTCCTCCCTTGCCCCTCAAGATGTCTAGTATCTTCCCCTGTAATCAAATCCCTTGCCCCTCAAGATGTCTAGTATCTTCCCCTGTAATCAAATCCCTCTTCAGAAATATAAAAGATCTTGTTTCTAGCTGTTTTTACTTAGAGAGAGAAAATGTTCTAGAGAGAGATTATTCGCATTTTAGATATTTTTGGATGGAAAAATATCTCTTCTTATTAAAATAAATTCCCCCAAAACAGAAGTTCAAAAAGATTTTTAGAAGGTGCATTTGAAATCAATTATAATCTGTTCAAAAGGCCTTATCCTAGGGGTCAGATTTTCAAAAAAGTTTAAATTAAGGTTCTGAGGGGCCAATCAGATTCATCCAAATGTAGGGAGGAGATAAATAGAAGAAATAAAGAAAATCCCCCCAAAAATGAGTAAATACTCACATAAGATGAATAGTGGACTAAGGACTAAAGGAAATACTAAAAAAATGAATTTTTGACACCTCAGAGTGGGGATTCCCCCTCATGAAGGAGGCACCTATTTCACATGTGTGCAGGTGGAGTTTTAAATTCTCAAATATTGAGTTATTTTATCTCTCCTCTCTCCTAATTCAAGTCTAGTTTCAGAAAATAAGCTAAACTGACCCAAAAATGGTCAAAAATTGACCAAACTGATCTGGAAAATTCTAGAATTAGTTTGCTTGGTTTGAAGCTCACTTTTTTCTATAAATAGAAGCCTCCCCCTTTGTAGAAACTTAATAGTGTTTTATGCATTGTTACTCTACTCCTTCCCAGAGCCAAAAACTGTGAATTTATTGATAATTCATTAGTTTTTGACCATTTCCTCAAGAGTAGATCCCTTAAACCATCAAGCCAAAGGAAAGCTCTCAGAAATTCAGGTAAGCTAGAAATCTTACTTTTTCTTTATTCTTTTTTAATGGTTTTCTAAATTTTTTTCTTTGAAATGTAAAATGATGCTATGCTTGTTGGAAAGGCTTTCCCCCTGTCTCATTCTTAAATTCAGCCTTTCTTTATCCTAGATAAGTAATCTAATTGTTGGAATTAAACTTTTCATATTATTTATCTTTTAAAAGTGGAATTTGATTAGTTTAGAATGCTTTAAACCATTTGGAGATAATTTTTGAGTGACTTAAGGATAGGAAAAATTGAAAATGGTCAGCCATACAAAGGAGGTTATGGCAAAATTTTCTTAAATTTTGTGAAATAAATTTTATCTTTTATTATTCAAAAAGAGTAATCCCCACCGTTTGTGTATTCTAAAAGTGTTATTTTGATTCTAGGCATAGAAAAATGCATAGTAGAAATATTTTTTATTATAAAAGTGTTATTTCCACTAAAATTAATTTCTATTCATAGAAAGATGCATATTGGATATATTTTTTTATTTATAAAAGTGTTACTTTCATCAATATTGATTTTTATGCATAAATAGATGCATAAAAGAATTTTTATTATTATAAAAGTGTTACTTTCATCAATATTGATTTTTATGCATAAATAGATGCATAAAAGAATTTTTTATTATTATAAAAGTGTTACTTTCATCAATATTGATTTTTATGCATAAATAGATGCATAAAAGAATTTTTTTATTATAAAAGTGTTACTTTCATCAATATTTATTTTTATGCATAAATAGATGCATAAAAGAAATTTTTTATGCATGAATAGATGCATAAAAGAATTTTTTTAATTATAAAAGTGTTACTTTAATCAATATTGATTTTTAATCATAAATAGATGCATAAAAGATTTTTTTATTATAAAAGTGTTACTTTTACCAATATTGATTTTTATGCATAAATAGATGCATAAAAGAACTTTTTATTATTATAAAAGTGTTACTTTCATCAATATTGATTTTTATGCATAAATAGATGCATAAAAGAAATTTTTTTAATTATAAAAGTGTTACTTTCATCAATATTGATTTGCATAAATAGATGCATAAAATATTTTTTTTAAATTATAAAAGTGTTATTTTCATCAATATTTAAGTGTTACTTTCACCAATATTGATTTTTATGCATAAATAGATGCATAAAAGTATTTTTTTAATAAAAGTGTTACTTTCATCAAAATGGATTTTTATGCATAAAAAGATGCATAAAAGAATTTTTTAATTATAAAAGTGTTAGTTTCATCAAAATTGATTTTTATGCATAAATAGATGCATAAAAGGATTTTCTTTTATATAAAAGTGTTATTTCCATAGGAGTTGGATTTTATGCATAAATAGATGCATACATAACTTTTTTATATATCAAAATGAGAGTTCTCTTTAATCATTGTTTAAATCCCATGAATATTGGTAAATGAATAAGTAAATACTGTGTGAAGGAAAATTCTACTGTTTCATATTCTCTGGGATGGTAATGAGAAAATTCAGAAGATCTATCGAAGTCAGAATTTTAGATAAATGATTAATTTATTCCTCATAGGAATACGTGTTTAGTTTTGAATTCAGTTAAGCAAAATACTCAATGAATGAAATTTAGTAAAAGTAGTAATTGAAATATTACCCTTGGAGAAAGATAGTTTAGGGAGAACCTTTCCACACTCGAACCCTGAATCAGACTATGTCCATGACTTAATCTCCTTCGTCAGTTTCAAGAAAAGATGATGTGACCAGTTCAAGAAAATTCAATCAAATCACCCACCGAATCTGAAATTAAATTGAGACCTTTGATTTTGATCTCAAGATCAAGATTACAGAATTCGAGGAATTCTGCTTGAAAATCCAGACCTGTGATCTAGAAGTCTTTGGATACGGAATTAAGATATACTTATTGTATTCAAAAAGAAAATCAAAACTGAAAAACTTGCATAGAAACCCTGTTTTCTTAAAGGATTGTCTTACACCAGAATGCTGGAGGGAGCATTTGGTATATGTGTTTTTCTAAGGAAAGTTCGGTTGCAACAGCTGGCGGCTCGTAGCAAAAACCTGCCTAGGTCTTGACCAGCTTGGGTATGGTGAAAATTGGTGTGCTTCTGGTACGATGGGCGAGGGCCGACGAAGCGGTCCCTGAGTGAAGTACCAGGACACCTAAGGAGGATCCTGGAGGGTTGTGACCAGGCGATGCACGGGCTCGCGGTGCTTAGGACACCCATGCATATGTCATGGAAGATATATATATGTATGATGACTAGAAAATTATTATAATCTGTTACTGGATCTCGTTGCTGACCTGCTGGTCTCAACGGAGAGTCCAGAGTGATACTGTTTTGTGAGAAACAAGGATTTAATGGAAATTTTGAGTTATGACATCTGTAACCAATAATTGTGTCAATGGATTGTTTTAAATATTAAAGTTTAAAGAGGAGTGTGTGCATATCTGTATTCTAAAGCAAAAGTTAAGAAAGGCATTCAATTATGGGTGGGTGAGTACTTGTTTGGTTCTACCAATTCCAGTGGTTACCCATGGGCCGGATAGGCTAGAATCAGAAGAGTTTTAATAATAAAATTGATCAATAGGAATATGCTTAGAGCTCGAGTAGTTAATTAAAAGCCTGAAGACTTCTCTGATGAATAGATCAACAGTTGTGCCTGAAAAAAGCGTTGATTCCTTCAAGTTAAGTATGTAATAATTTCCCTTCTATCTGATTTAATCAGATGAAGGTTAGTTCAGTATCTTGACCTCGTTAGAGAAATTCGTTAAGAAAAAAAAATGGTGGAATCATCCCCGTTTTTTGGGCAAGGAAAATTTTCTCGATTTCGGTTTTCGAAATGACCACCAGCTTAGTCTCGTGCCCGGACATTCAAGGGCAAGGCCTTGAGTGAGAAACCCTGCCCCACACAAGAGGAAGCTACTTCCACTGCTACCATCCACGAATCCGGGTGCGCGCAGTGGGATCTCACAAGCGGTGGCTAACCCATGGGTCGGATAGGCTGGAATCAGTAGAGTTTTAATAGTAAAATTGATTAATAGGAATACGCTTAGAACTCGAGTAGTTAAATGAAAGCCTGAAGACTTCTCTAATGAATAGATCAACAGCTGTGCCTGATTCAATTAGGAAAAAAGCATTGATTCCTTCAAGATAAGTCTGTAATAGTTTTCCTTCTATCTGGTTTAATCAGATGAAGGTATCTTGACCTCGTTAGAAAAATTCGTTAAGAAATTCAAAATGGTGGAATCGTCCCCGTTTTTCGGGCATGGGAAATTTCCCCGGTTCGGTTTTCGGAATGACCACCAGCTTAATCTCGTGCCCAAACATTCGAGGGTGAGGCGAGGCCCCGAGTGGGAAACCCTGCCGCGCGCATGAGGGAGTTGCTTCCGCTCTGCCAGCTACTTGGAATCCGGTGTGCGGAGGGGGCAGTGGGATCTCACACTCTATATATGCCAATCAAAATGCATCTCACTCCTTTACAGTTCCACAAGGCGAAGTGATAGGATTCCCATGTTTTCTATAACTTTTCTCAATTCTAGCCATCAACATTTTAGGAAATTACCAGTCAAAGAAATCAGATGATGATGTGGATAAGAGCATGGCGTAGGATACCAGATCCTGACATAGTGGCTGCCCCATCAGATTTTTGAAGTTGATCATAGATCTAATTGATCAACTAAAGGAAAGGTATGATGGATGTGAGGCAAAGCAGTTATGCTTCGACATGAACAGAGTCATGAATGATACTTTATTATTATTACCTTAGGTGTCTGCCAGGTTTTATGCATGTCACATTTGAAGACATGGTAGACATCAGGTTCTGGACATCACACTTAACATTCTAATAAAGAACCCTTAAAAATCTTCAATCATGCCACGACTTCTATTGACATGAGTTCGGTGACCAAGTCTTTCGACCTAGGTAAAGGTTCTGAGGACATAACCTAAATCAGGTAGGGTGGGATGTTAATCCCATTTTGGATTAACAAAGATGCTCCTCCATTTGAGGACATCAATAAGTGTTTGTAAAAGGCACTATAAAGTGTTTGCATTATGAGATACTAGCCAACCAAGGCTTTAATTAGTAAGTTTTGGGCACCCAATTATGGATAAGGGCCAGTTGTATAAAAGGTATTTTCTCATAATGGAAACACACAATCCCCCTTTGTGCTATGAGAAATCTTGCCTTATCTTGTGTGTGTGTGT
The DNA here is from genome assembly GCF_041138505.1 of Cibotium barometz. Taxonomy (NCBI): domain Eukaryota; kingdom Viridiplantae; phylum Streptophyta; class Polypodiopsida; order Cyatheales; family Cibotiaceae; genus Cibotium; species Cibotium barometz. The sequence continues at coordinate 48,633,080 of NC_141068.1, forward strand.
GTGAGAGAGAGAGAGAGTGTACTCTAGTACTGTTACTTTTCTAATCATCCATCATTAGGCTAAGGATAATCATTTCCCAAGAGAAAAGAACAAAGATGCCTATTGGGGAAGGCTATGATAGCTTGTTAGTACTTAACAAATGATCACGGTATACATTTTTCCATGGTAGTCAATTCCCAAGGACAAGAAATGCCAGAGGAAAGATGCTTTCAATTTAAGATGTCCACCAAGGGACCTTCCTCTGAAGTGGATCAATCTTGTGAAATTCCCAAGGAAAAGAAATGCTAGAGGAAAGATGCTTTCTATTTAAGATGTCCACCAAGGGACCTTCCTCTGGAGAGATGGAAGTGCAGACTTGAACCTCTCATGGGTTATGTTTGATCACACTAATAGAGTCCTACAATGGAACACAATGACATGCCATGCTTATGATCCTAGGTATATATTAAGTCTTGGATGTGTATGAGGGAGGACTTATTGATTGGGACACTAATCTTTTAAAACCCAATTTGATTTATAGTGTAATGACTATTGCAACCTGCAAAATGAAAGAGGAGGATGAAACTAGCTAGACACTATTTTGGAACATGCGAAATAATACAATGAGGGAATGTGGCTTTTGTAATGCTAATAAAATGAGAGAATGTGGCTTTACTAATGCTAATTTTTATGGGTTTAGCTACTGAGGCTTGGGTCAAATGCAGAGCCATAAGGGTAGTGTATAATGGGGACCCTGAGCAACCCATGGAAGAATAAGAAAGGTCTTGTCTCTTTCATTGGAAATAAAGTCTACACTAGCATACTACATAACATATCAAGAAAACACTACAACAAGGTGGTCAATGCTAAACCTCTTCATTTGGTTTCCACTCCACATGTGTACTTATTTGAGCTCATGAAAGTGCTCCACATGAACATCATCATCCACTTGCACTGACATTGTGTGAATCATGGAGAACTTGCCAGACAAAGGAGGATGCATTGGCACAAAGTAGAGTAATAAGGAATTGGTGGAGGGGAGGATCTACTAAAGAGCCAAAACGTGTCAGCTCTAGACAGTTGGTTTTCTTGGTGGGAACTGAGAATAGCACATTGGGAAAATATCATGTCCGCAGTAATATATATCTTGCCCCATTACTCTTTGGTGGGAAGTGAGAATAGCACATTGGGGAAATTTCATATCCGTGGTAATATATATCTTGCCATTATTCCTTGATCTTTGAGCTTATTGTGAGTATATTTTAGTTTTTTGTCTTAACATGTCTTACGTTCATGTAGGTGGAAAAATGTCCATGATAAGATGCTTGCACTTCTAGAACAAATTTGGCAAATAGTATGCATGGAAGCTGGCTTGTAAGGGAGGGGTACAAGATAAAGATCACATTGTATAACGCATGCATCTTGGATATGGCCAATGCTTTACTATAGAGTGAAAAGTAGCATGCTTATATGATTGGTTATAAATCTTGGAGGCATTCATCCAAAGAGCATCATCTAGAAAAACACCAACCCACCACAAGTTAGCTGTATTATTCAAGATGCAGTAGGAGGGGCCCCAATGTGTGAGGGGCAAGCAAAGGTACATGGAGATAGAGAACCATTCAAAAAAAACTTAGATCATCAAATGTTGAGATAGAAAAGAGTAGCTCACATAGACCTGGCTATGTGATGGAGATAGGACCATCCACAAAGGGGTCGATCGAGGAACATTAGCTCAAAATTTGAGGCTACCATAGGTCATGGGCTGCAAGGTGGTGTTCACAATATGTGTGTGAATGAACAAGCATTAAGTAGGAACTTTTGGGCAATATGTAGGACCCACCTAAACTCCAAAGTCAAGTTCTTTGGATTTATTGTTGATGGAAATGTAAAATGCAAGCGTTGTATTCAGGGCTCAACATGTGGAGTTGTTGCTTCTTGTTTTCGGTCTAAGAGGAGACATCGAGGTCCTATTGCTTTATTATAAGAAATGGCACATCCTCCAAGCTCGCTATAGAGTAGAAAATTTTAATTGATAACGGAAATATATTTATGTTCATTAATTTTGGAAAAAGTATACAAATAAATAAACTAAAAGTCTTTTTCATATAAATTTTAAGGTAAAATTGTGCAGAAATAAAGGGAAGACCCCTAGGTGCATGTGCACCTAGGGGTGTGTGCACATTACCTATAAGTGTTAGTGCACACACTTGTAGGTAAATTAGAAAAAAAAGAGAAATGATAAAAAAAATTTAAGAAAAGAAAAATAAATAATTAAATCAAGTGTAAATGATTAATTACAATATTAGAGCGTCTAAATTGAAGAGTTCCTCCTTGTTTGGTAAAATAAATTAATATGCATACCCATGTGTTTGTGTATGCATATTAATTAATTTAGTTGGACTAAGGGTGATTTTTATAAGGTTTAGAAAAACCATGGTTTAGGAAAAATGAAGGTTTAGGAAAAACCAAGGTGGATTGGGTTAGTAGGTTTATCTACCCATGGTAATTGTTGGTGGTTTATGGTAAATGATTTATACAAAACTAGATTCATGCATCTTCTATTAGTTCACTTTAGATAAAGCACATGCATATTAGTCTAAGGTTTAATTTAGCCCCTAATTTCTATGGTGTGCATGAGTTGCATGATGGTAGGTATGGCAAGACATTAACTCTAGAGGACTACCCTTCCCTCAAGAGAAATCCATTGGTTTTTTCTTGATACTTGTGGGTTCATTTTATTTCTTTTTGTGCAAAGTACTTCTCCTATACTACTACGGTTCCTTTCTAGCCATTATACAACCTCTTGTGTCAGTACAATCCCCTTTCTAGCCATTAAATCTCTTCAAAGTACCAAAACCTTGTCATTTTTAGTACTACAAGTACCTAAGGAGAAGGAAACAATGTGTGGACTTCCAAGGTACTATACATATCTCCTTCACCAAATTTTGCATCTCCATCAAGTCAAATTCAGGATTTAAGGCCAAAAATATGTGGACTTCTAGGATACTATACAAGTCTCCTTCACCAAAGTTTGCGTCTCTAATCAAGTCAAATCTTAGGGCCAAAATGGTACACCTCATCTTTATCATGTCTAACATTTTCTTACTTTTGATTGGTCCAATTTGAATTAATTTAAATTAGACGCTTTCTATATATATAAATATATAATCAAGGTCAAAGGTTTTCATATGATTGTATGCCTAGTTTTAATTAATTCAATCAAATAAGTACCATGTAAATTCTAAAGCTTGAAATAGACCTTAAATATAGGATTAATTTAATCCTTTGAGAGAGGAATATTCTTTGATTTTTTCCTTAGGAAAAAGAGTATTATTGAAGCTTGAAATAGACCTTAAATATAGGATTAATTTAATCCTTTGAGAGGAATATTCTCTAATTTTTCCTTAGGAAAAATAGTATTACTTGACCTTAGTAGTTTTCTTAGGTTTAATTATTTAAATTAACCTTAAACATCTAGTATAAGGATAAAGCTTAATAAGTAGAGAAGTTAATCTCTAGAATTTATAAGGGTGAACCTTAGGCAAGATGGATAAGTCTTGGTTTTAGAAATTAATTAAGGTTAAATCTATTTAATATATAAGCATAATTGTGTATATCATGTGGATACATACAAATGTGCATATGGTGCACATAAATGTGTACAAATGACCCCCTTTCAAATAAAAATTGGTTGAAAGGATATTAATCAAGTGCAAAATTAAATTTATAAATAAGATTTATTTTAGGTGAAGCCCTAAGTCTAGAGAGAAAAATTTTGGGTTAGGGTTTTAGAGAGAGAATGATTTTAGGTAGATATTCAAGGTCTTAGATCAATTAAAACTATTTAGTGGAATGCTTAGAGTTCTTTTTGAACCTTAATGCAAAAAATCTAAAAAAAGAAGAATTCTTCAAGTAGAATTCTAGAGAGAGAAGAAGAGAATTTCAAAAGAGAAAGTGAAATGACCCCTTAAGCAAGTAGGATTAAGTATAGGAGTAAATTATCATCCTATGATTATCTCAAGGTAATCTAGTTAGCCTAAAAAATGACGAGATTGAGTTCAAATCTTAAGGTAATCTACGGGCACAAAAAACTGCGAGCTTCCTGCGAGCAAGCTTTTCTTTGAAAATTTATGAGCTTTTTCACAACTCTAGCATACAAGACATACAAAAAAATGGATTGGTTATATCCAAATTTACGATGGCTGGATTCCATTACACAAAAGCAAGACCATTATATTGGTTTGAATATATCTCCAAAACATATGGTACTTAAGATTACAAAACACTTCAATTAATGAGCACCAAAAACCCTAATCCCAGTTGGTCAATCATATATATATCGTGTGTGTAACAAGGCTTTGTTGATATGTCAAGCTTAATATGAGCTGACACTCATGAGGCACCTACATGACTGTTTGCCATTTATATCACTAGCAGGTTTGGTAGCTGGCACCGACATATCTTTGCCAGAGATTTTATAGCTGGACTACACCGACTAGTCCACATCTACCCACTCCTCGTAGCATGTTCACATTATGGACCGCTTGTATATACTCTATTATGTGTGTTAGTCACTTTATCTTCTTCGTAGACCTCTTTTATTGTGTGAAGAAGAAGAAGAATTTTCAACCTCTCACCTTGTGTGCTCCCTTCTAGGGTTTGTGTGAGTGTGTGTGTGCTTGTAAGAGCTCAAGCCCTCTTCTCCCCTACATCTTTTCATGGTATCAGAGCATAGTTCATGCTAAGGGTTGAGCGGCAAGAAAGAGAAGCCCAGGAAGCGGTACGAGTATAAGAGTTTCATCTACTCTTCCCTCTTTGTGTTGGCTACTACACCCTTGTTGGGAGCTCTTCGGGAGGCACCAGCAAACGAAATCCAATTGAGGAGCTTTCTTCTCAGGATGAGAACTACAAGGCAGCTATATTATCCATTGGACAACATTTATCGGGCCGAAAATGCATTTTGGGCGCATCTGGACCTCTGTTTTCAGTCGCGCAGGCGTTCACCAGTACTGCGGGTAAGTTTTGATTCTCTGCAGAACTCTCTTTTTGGAAATGCAGGAAGGGCGATTGGTTGTGTAGACATTGTGTATACTGCAAAGAGGTCTCAAAGTTGCAATTGGGTGTATGTATGCAAATTGAGGTCATTGGTTGTGACAGTTTGGGTGCAGTATAGTACCGTTTTGCAGAGAATACAACAGTTTGGTGTAGGTCAAACAAGAATGTTGTTTTTTTGTAAAATTGTGTTGCAGACAAGATGTCAAATGATGGAATAAACCAAATTGTTGCAGAGAAGCTTGACAAGAACAACTTCCATACTTGGAGATTTAGATTGACCAATTTCTTGATGAGAAAAGGTTACTGGGACTACATTGAAGGTGAACATGAGGAGGCACCAGAGATACTGGAGATTAATCCAATTTCTGCAGATGTAAAAGAGTTCAAGGATTGGAATCAAGGAGCAAGGAAAGTCATGTATTGGCTTTCTATCAGCATACATGACACTATGATTGGGCATATACAGGATGCCAAGTCACCTAAGGAGGCATGGGACACCTTGGTGAAGCATGAAACCAACACCAAGGCACAAAAAATTCAGTTGAAGAATGAGCTTCATACTGTGGAAAAGAAGAATATGTCTGTGAATGATTATGCTTTGAAGATCAAGGGCATTGTGGTGGAAACCCTTGCATCAATTGGTGTTTCTGTTGATGATGATGATAAGGTGGAAGTGTATCTGCGTGGTCTCGGGCCACAATACAAGGTGTTCAAGACATCTATTCAGACTCGGGAGAACATTCCCAACTTCACAGATTTGGTGTCAATGTTGATCATTGAAGAGAATAACTTGGGTGAAGATCAACAGTCTTCACAAAATAGAAACAGTTCAGAGCAGTAGGCCTTCTACACAAGTGCAGGTAGAGGACGAGGTAGAGGTCGTGGCCCCATAGGTAATTAGAATTATGGTGGTCAGTAGCAGCAATAGTCCCAAGATTTGCAACAACGACACATAGGTGGAAGAGGCCAGTTTAGAGACAAGGGGAGCCAATGAGGTTATGGTAATTGGGGCAAAGGCAGCATAATGACACATGAGGATGTTTTTACTATGGTAAGCCTAGGCATGTGTAGGTAGATTGCTATAAGAAGCAGAGTGACATGCGAAATGGAAAAGTGCAGCAAATTAATTATGCATCCTTTAGTAGAAATAATGAGGATAATGAGAGGTTGTTTGTTATGCAACATGTGGTTAATGCTGTGTTTGGAAATGATGTAGTAGCATGTAAGAATGACGTATGGTATGTTGATTCAGGTGCAGGATGATGTAAGGTATGTTAATTCAGGTGCTTCAAACCACATGACAAGTCATGGTGAGTGGTTCAAGGAAATGAAGAGTCTTGAAAGATGTTAGATCCCCCTCTGGGGTTCCGACGGCGCGAAAGCAGCATCGGCCTCTCGCATGGGGTGGGGGTCCACACTCGAGGCCTCGCCCGTGGATGTCCGAATGGATGTCCGAATGAAAGACTAGCCCGGGCGGTTCCTCTGAAACCAAACCCGAAAAAACTCTCCTTGCTCAAAAGGCACGGGCGATTTCGCCATGGGAAAATCTTCTAACGGGGGAATTACTCTAACGAGTCAAAGTCTTAACTAGTTAAACTGATCTGACTGAACCTAAAGTCACATGGTCAGATCAAGAAGAGACTTGCACTTAGTCCATGGAATCACCGCTTTTTTCCTCCTTTAACGAGGCACAGCCGCCCGCTGATCCCCTCCCACAGAACAAGGTCTTCTTGGAACTTAATCTAACTAACGTAACTAATTACATTGTTTCGCAGGAATCCTCCAATCTAGTCTACCCCAACCGGCATAGGTTAGCCAACCACCCGACCACTGTAATGGTGGGATTCCTTTATAAAGACTTGGTTGTGTTTTGCTCGAGTACTGAGGAAAAGAGTTCCCAGGCCTCCTAGCTGGCGATTCATGCAAAATTTAAGGTAGGCATACCACGTACACACCCATATATGAAATTGCCATTTATAACAAATTCGGCTGGCTTTAAAACAATCCTTCAATAGAAATCATAATATTATTGATCATCATCCTCCAAAATTCTGAGTCCATTATATTACAAAATGTGTCCTCTGGACTCTCCATTGACCAGCTGGCCAGCCAACGAGATCCAATATCCAAAATTTGATTCACAAAAATATTTCTCTTTAGTCCATCCGAATCTCCCTCGACGCATGCATGGGTGTCCTAGAAACCCCCGAGCCCATGCATCACCTGGTCATAACCCTCTAGGATCCTCCTTAGGTATCCTAGCACTTCACTCAGGGACCGCTTTATCAGTCCTCGCCCATCGTACCAGAAGCGCACCATTTTAATTGTATCAAGGAGGCTGGTTAAGACCTCAGAAGGCTTTGCCGTGAGAGCGACGTCCCCTCGACGACTCCCCGCCAACTGTTGTTGCAAAGTAAAACACATGCCAAATGCTTCCTCCAGCATTCTAGCGTAAAATAGTCCTTTAAATGAAAAATAGAGGTTCCAATGCAAGTAGAATTTCTAGTTTGAGATTGGTCCCACAAAACCCCTTTTTCTAAAATTCCCAGTTTCATAATGAGAATCCTTGATCTCTCATCAAGGTAATCTACCCATCATTTGATTGATTATCCAACTAGATTCTTGGTGATTTCGGTCAAAGGAAAACTAGTTTAGTTCACTATTCTTTGTATTTGGGAACTGGAATTGGTCCTCATGAAGTTTTTGCTTGATTCAGATCGAGAGATGGACAAGTAGGTTTACTGTCCGTTGTCCTTCTTGTAGTCTAATCATTCAGTTTATTTCTAACAAGTATTTCCTTCAGATAAACATCTATTTTTAGGTAAATACCAATTTAGCGATTTAACCACATAAAATATCCAAAGATATTCTTTCTACCATTTAATTTCTCAACCTTAATTCTCTAGGTAGAATTATGGTAAAATTTCATCTTTTGACACCAAAAATTAATTTAAATCTTTCTTTTCTTAAATATCATAAAAATTTTCTTTTAACTAAATACCAATATCTATTTTTTTTGAATAAGCTTGAAATTCGTCTTTTTCTCATTTAATGAGTGCAATCCAAATATCATGAGAATTCCTCTTTCATCATAAAACAAATCTATCTAAAATTTCTCTTTAAATTGAATAAAAATATTCAATATTCCAAATATACCAAGAATTATCTTTTTCCATTTAAATGATTGAATTCCAAATATGATGGGAGTTCCTCTTTTATCATTTAAATTTTTTTCTATGCATAAGAATAAATTTAACTAAAATTTCTCTTAAAAATTAAATAAAAATATCCATTAATCCTAATATGACAAGAATTTCACTTTTTCAATTTAAATGATTGAATTCCAATTATAATGGAAATTCCTCTTTTATCATTTAAATTTTTCTTATGCGTAGAAATAAATTTAACTAAAATTTCTCTTCAAATTGAAATAAAATGTCCATTAATCCAAATATGACAAGAATTCCATTTTTTCCATTTAAATGATTGAATTCCAATTATGATAGGAATTTCTCTTTTATCATTTAAATTTTTCATGCATAAAAATAAATTATCTAAAATTATTCTTTTAATTTTAAAAAATATCCATTATTCTAGTATTCCAAAATTTCTCTTTCTCCATTAGATAGAATACATGGATCTCCATTATTATGGGAATTCCTCTTTTATCATAAAAATGAAAGTACTACTATTTTTTATCTAATTAACTATTTATGCATAACATTAAAAATTAAATTTCCATGAATATGATGAGAATTATTCATTTAACCTAGGATGACTAATCCTAGAATATGGTAGGAAGTCCTCTATGCATAAAAATGATTTATGTGTTAATTTTCAAAAAATTTACCATAACTCCGCTGCTATTACTGATAATTTTTAATAATTTTGAAAATCATAAGGTTTAGTAATACAATATGATAGAATAACTATCATTTGGACCAATATCCAATTTATGGACTTAATCCCTAAGTTTATCATAATTTAAGTAACATAAAAGCATTAAAAAGCCACTTCTTTGGCTTTTAGCTTGACTAGCATAGAGTTTACTTTTAGAATTAAGAATTGCTCCATGATGAGAAGCATCATTTGAATAGAGAATTGGTCATAGGAATGACCATTCTTTGGGAGAGAGAGAGATATGCTTAAAAAACATTCTAATTAAACATAAATGTAAACCTTCTAATAATTAAGCATAAATGTAAACTTTATGTGATTAATCATTAAAATTCATTAGAGAGCTTCTTTTGCATTAAAAAAACCATTCAATTGAATACTTCTCAAGCTTGACAGGGGTTGAGAAGTGAAAAACATTTAGAAGATTAAGAAAAAAACCATAAAGTCACACCTTACCTCTTATTTTGCTTAATTCTCTATTCTTAGGAGAGGCCCCAACCAATCAATTAGTTAGTATGTTGAGGAAAGCTCCAAGGAAGGTTGAAGAGAGAGAGAAGCTCTAATCTCTCCAAATTGTAGAGATTTTTAGAGGATAATAGAAAATATGCTTATTTTAATATAATATTGGCATGGTCTAGTTCACAGATGAGAATACAAAAGAATGGGGGTCTATTTATAGGTGAGGGAGGCCACTAACTGAGTCCAACTAAGTTCTAGAATTTTCTAGCTTCAGTTTGGCTGAATTTGGAGAAGATTTGGACTAGTTTGGCTCCCTTTTTGATCTAGGAGAGAGGAGAGATAAAAATATCTTAATATTTTTGAGCTCCTTCACATGTGTGAAATAGGTGCCTCCTTGAAGGCTCCCCCTTTTCTTACCAAGGTGTTAAAACTGTATGATTACTCCAAAATATCTCATTTTTTAGTAATATTTCATAATTTTTAAATAATAAACCTAGTACTCAGTCAACTCTTCATCTTATGTGGGCATTTACTCATTTTTGGATATTTTCTTTTATTCATTGAATTTATCTCATCCCAACACTTGGATTAATCTTATTGGTCCATAGGAACCTTAATTGGACCATAATCCAAAAATTTTAAAAAATCTTGACCCTTAGGCTAAGGTCTTTTAAATCATTTTTAATTAATTTCTAATGCACCTTGGAAAATTTATTTTGATTTTTTGTTTCAAGGAAACATATTTTTGATATTAGGAGAATTTGTTTATCCAAAAATATCTTAATATTGAATTACCACTCTCTAGAATTTTTTATCTCTCTAGGCAAAAACAAGGAAAAATAATATTTTCTTATATTCAGAAATAGGGAATGATTATAGGGGATTGAAGTAGAGCCTGTTCATTATTCAGGTTGAGGAGGAATCTTACAAAAGACTAGGTTTTGTCGAAACAGGGGATGACACTGCTCATCCGATTAACCATGTTGGAGATGTGCCATTTTCTATACAGGATGGTAAGGTGAAGTACCTTACAGATGTACTTCATGTTTCGAACATTACAAAGAATCTGGTTTCTATTGGCCAAATGATTGAGTAGGGTTTGTAGGTCCGGTTTAACCCAGATGCCTGCTATGTAGAAGACTTTAAAGATAAGTGCAGGTTGGTTGCAAAAGTCAACAGAGTGGGCATAATGTTTACATTGAATGTAAATATACTTGAAGTGAGTGCTGCAATGTTTGCAAATGGTTCAAGAGTTGTTGTTTGCAGATACAGACATTTGGCATAAGAGAATTGGACATGTAAATGTGCAAAGAATGAAGTATATGCAGACTAAAGAAATTGTTATAGGGCTTCCTAAGTTTAAATTTGAAGGTATGTAGAAAGTTTATGAAGCATGTCAATTTGGAAAGCAAACAAAACATGTATTTTCACATGACATAAATGTGAGCGCAAGAATGTACTAGATGTTGTGTATTCAGATGTATGGGGTCCTGTGAAGACTATGTCTATGGGTGGCTGTGTTGAGAGATGTAATTGTGCTGTTGTGTGTATGTGAGAAAGCACCCTAGAGGTGCAAGATATAGTGGCAAGATAAGAATTCCACATGTAATATTGTATGGTGTGTGAGTGTTGACCAAAAGAGTGGAAAAGGGAGTGCCACATGGAGGATGACGTTGTAAAGTGGGATAAGGCTAGAAAGCCTATATCATTGTATGGTTCACTTGAGATATGCAATAGAGCTATTGTTGAGTGTGCAATCTCTCTCTCTCTCTCTCTCTCTCTCTCTCTCTCTCATAGAGTTCTTAGTGTGGTTTAATCCACCTTAATTATGTTGCTTAATCATTGTCTATCACCATGATCAATCCCATTTTAGGATTGTTAACATGGTACCAGAGCTTGGGTGGGCTCCTATGTATAGTTTTTCTTGGTTATGAGTTCTTTGATTAAGCATTATTTTTGGTTATATGAAAAAAAATATGCACACTCATATTATCATTTGGATTTGCATTTGTGAGGATTTGAGAGAGATTTGGAGCTGCCATTCTCAAGTTTGAGAGGAGATTTGCAACAAGGAGGTTGCATAGAAGCTGCCCAAGAGTTGCAAATGGGAGTTTTGCAACATGGAAATCTTGCTCATCATCATGGAAGCTGAAAATGGAGATTTCAGCAAGTGTGAAGACTATGGAGTCTTCGGTGTCATCAAGGAGAAGCTGCCAAGGAGATTTGTGAAGGTATTTTGGTGTTTTTGCCTCTAATTTGGTATTTGCGTATGGAAGAATGTTCATACTTGAGAAGGGTTGCTATGTGTGGGATTTGTGGATCCCATGGTTCTTTGCATTTGGGCAAAGAGTGTAAGAGGTGCAATGCTTATCTAAGAAGGGACAAGCAGTTATGGGCTTGGAAGAAGTCCATGGTTGAGCACATTGGAAAGGGAAGATGCTCATTGGTATGCTCATCAAGTATGGGCAAATGTTGGGAAAGCAATTGGGGCTTTCAAAAGGTTTGCACCTTGGTTTCTTGAGAGAAACCAAAATGGAAAAGCACCCTTGAATGGATGCATGCATTGAAGGAAAAGCATGCTAATTTGGAAGCCATGAAGGCCATGTCAATGGTCATGGAAGACCTCAACTTGGAGGTCTTGGAGAGGAAAAGTAGCTACAAGAAGTAGCAACACAAAAAAAGAGGAGGCTTTTGAGGCAAAATGTTGCAGGTATAAGGGGCTGCATAATCAGATGACATGAAAAGAAGAGAATCATGTGTAATGTGAGCTCAATAGTGAGTCATGGTAGTAGCCATAATGATGGTTGTGAAAACCTCATGAAGGGGGTTCGTTTGGTTGACGCAAGAAGATGAGGCAAGTGCATAGATAAAAGCTACATTGTGCGAGACGTAGTATGTGGAGCACGATACAACTCAACAACTGGAGCAGAATAAAAATAATTGACAGTGTCTAAAGTAGCCTGCACAGGTTGTGTGATATTCACATCCCAATTCACATGTCATCACATCTCATCCATTCACTCATATCGACGACACATCATTTCACACACACATTCGCATTCATTATTCTACATAGACATCCACATTCGTACATCCACATCATACATCAAATTCCACATCTGCATTCATACATACACATCCATATCCACATCCATACATCCACATTCATACATCCATATCCACATCCACATCCACATCCATACATCCATTTCCACATCCACATCCACACGCATACATCCATTTTCACATCCACATCCACATTCCATATCTACATCTATACATCCACATCCATATCTACATCCATACATCCACATTCACATTTACATCCATACATCCATATCCACATCCACATCCATACATTCACATCTACGTCCATACATCCATATCCACATCCACATCCATACATCCATACATCCATATCCACATCCACATCCATACATTCACATCTACGTCCATACATCCATTTTCACATCCACATTCATACATCCACATCCATATACATACATCCACATCTGCAGCTACATCCATACATCCACATCCACATCCATATTCACATCCATACATCCATATCCACATTCCACATTCATACATCCATATCCACATTCATATTCATACATCCACATCCACATCCACATCCACATCCACATCCACATTCACATCCATACATCCATTTCTACATTCCACATTCATACATCCACATCTACGTCCATTCATCCATTTTCACATCCACATCCACATACATACATCCACATCCGCATCTACATCCATACATCCACATCCACATACATATTCACATTTCACATTCATACATCCATATCCACATTCACATTCATACATCCACATCCACATCTACATTCATATATCCACATCCACATCCATACATCCATTTCTACATTCCACATCTACATCCATACATCCACATCCATTTACATCTATCTGATTCCTATCACATCTTATCACATCTATTTAAAGAATGTAGGAGAATTCTAATTTTTTGATATAAAGATTCTTTACGCATCTAATTAGGCATAACGACAACTTTAGTAAGAATAACACTTTAAAATAATCCTTTTATGCATCTATTTAGGCATAAGTTCAATTTTAAGGAAAATAACACTTTCGAATAAAAAATAAACCTTTTATGCATTTTACTATGCATAAATTCCATTTTAATGAGAATAACACTTTCGAAATAAAAATAAACCTTTTATGCATTTTACTATGCATAAATTCCATTTTAATGAGAATAACACTTTCGAAATAAAAATAAATCTTTTATGCATTTTACTATGCATAAATTTCATTTTAATGAGAATAACACTTTCAAAATAAAAATAAATCTTTTATGCATCTAACTATGCATAAATTTAATTTCAATGAAAATAATACTTTCCAAATAAAAATAAATCTTTGATGCATCTTTCTATGCATAAAATCAATATTGATAAGAATAACTCTTTTGAATTAAAAATAAAATTCTTTATGCATCTTTCTATGCATAAAATCAAAATTGATGAAAATAACTCTTTTGAATTAAAAATAGAATTCTTAATGCATCTTTCTATGCATAAAATCAAAACTGATAAGAATAACTCTTTTGGAATAAAAATAAAATTCTTTATGCATCTATTTATGCATAAAATCAAAATTGATGAGATAACTCTTTTGAAATAAAAATAAAATTCTTTTTGCATCTATTTATGCATAAAATCAAAATTGATGAGAATAACTCTTTTGAATTAAAAATAAAATTCTTTATGCATTTATTTATGCATAAAATCAAAATTGGTGAGAATAACTCTTTTGAATTAAAAATAAAATTCTTTATGCATCTATTTATGCATAAAATCAAAACTGATGAGAATAACCCCTTTCGATTAAAATAAATGCTTTATGCATCTTTCCATGCATAAATCCAATTTAGTGGGAATTACAATTTTAGAATAAAAGAATTTCTCTTATGAATCTAATTTATGCATAAAATCCATTTATTATGAAAATAACACTTTTAATATAAAAAATATCTTTTATGCATATGTTTATGCATACAAATCATTTATGATGAAAATCACTCTTTTAATATAAAAGAATTTCTTTTATGTATCTATTTATGCATAAAAATCATTTATGATAAAAATCACACTTTTAATATAAAAAATCTCTTTTTATGCATACAAATCATTTATGATGACAATCACTCTTTTAATATAAACGAATTTCTTTTATGCATCTATTTATGCATAAAAATCATTTATGAAGAAAATCACACTTTTATAATTAAAATAATAATTTCAATATACTTCCTTCTATGCTTGGAATTTAATTCTAAAGAAAGGAACACTTTTTTAATAAAATATTTTTAGTTACATTTTCTTACTCTTTTTGAATTAAAAAAAGTAAAACTTATTTTTCACAATTTTAGAAAATTTTGCCATAACCTCCTTTGTATGGCTGACCATTTTTCAATTTTTAATTCTCTAAAATTAATTGAAAGTTCACTAAGAGTATTTAAATCATTCTAATGTAAACATTTTCTACTTATCAAAGCAAAACATTATGAAAAACTTTATTTTAGGATAAAGAATGGTTGGATTTACTAAAGAAGAGGGGAATGCCTTTTTTTCAACAATGAGGCATAACATCATATTCAATTTAAAGAAGACAAAAATCATAAAAAAAACCACAAAGTTAAGCATACATGTAAATTTATGTATTTCCTTACTTCCATTCATCAATTAACTTCAATAGCATTAAAAAGCCATTCCAATTAAGCTTCTCAAGCTTGAGAGGGATTGAGAAGAGAGAAACATTGAGAAATTATGGAAAAAGATCAAAATTCACACTTTACCTTACAAATTGCTTGATTCTTTGATCACGGTAGAGGCCCCCAACCAATCAATTGGTTTGGTATGCCACCAATGGAGATTGAAGAAGGAGGGAAGCTCCAATTTCTTCAATTTGGAGAGAATTTTAGAGAATAGTAAAAATTATCAATATTTCAGCATAATTCTGGCATAGTATAATTATGCTATATTTTTTCAAAGGGCTCAGGTTCTATTTATAGGAGAGGGAGGCTCTAACCAGGACCAAGTGATTTCTAGAATTTTTCAGATTCAGTTTGGTTGAATTTGGACTAGATTTGGACCTAGTTTGGTTCCTTTTTGATTCGGTTTGATCCAAGAGAGAGGAGAGATAAAAATATCACATTATTTTTGAGTTTAAAACTCATTCAAGCATGTGAAGTAGGCGCCTCCTTGAAGGGACTCCCCTTCCTTACACATGTGTCAAAATGGAATCATTATACCTAAAATATCTCATTTTTTAGTAATACTCATAGTTTTTTTACTAATAAACCTTGTACATAGTCAACTCTTCATCTTATGTGAGCATTTACTCATTTTTGGGGGGATTTTCTTTATTTCTTCCATTTTTCTCCCACTTATTTGGATGAATCTTATTGACCCATAGGAACCTTAATTTAAAATTTCAAAAAAATCTTGATCCTCAGGATTGAACAGATTATACTTGATTTCTAATGCACCTTGTGTGAAAATCTTTTGAACTTCTATTTCGGGGGAACTTATTGTAACAAGAAGTGATATTTTTTCATCCAAAAATATTTAAAAACTGAATTACCACTCTCTATTTTCTCTCTCTAGGCCAAAGCAACAAGATCTTTTATATTTTTGAAGAGGGATTTGACTACAGGGGAAGATACTGGACATCCTGCCAGGCTGGGGAGGAATCTTACCCCACTTAAAAAACGTGAGATGTCCTCATCTCGCAGGTGGAGTATGATCTCTTTCATCTTCTTCTTCTTCTTCAATCACTTCTAGTGTTACTGCCTTGGAAGTGGACGGCCGATTTGGGAACAAATCTCTTTGACTTCCTCTATTCTGAGGTGGAGGTCTTGCATTACCTTGGATTGAAACTGCAGGTTGGATAGAGAGTCTACCTCTGGGATTTCCCTGATTTTGGCGGATAGAACCTTGATTACTCTGGACGGAAGGGGCTGGTGTCTGGAATCTTGATCCCTAATTTTCCTGCCCTGAAAACCTTGATCCAAAAGGAGTTGGGCAATCCATGCTGCGATGTCCAAACCCTTGACAGTTATAGCATTTCACTCTCTTGTTCAAGGGTGGAACTTCTGAAGTTGAAATCTAGGGGATTGAGTTTCGAAAAAAGGATATTTTTTCCATTCTAGAACTTCCCATATCTTGGGTTTGACCCTGATATCTCTTAGGCGGAGGATGGTTGGAATAAACTTATGGGAATAAAAACCTTTTGAAAGGTGATGGTGCTGGCTTTGGCGGGACTTTGACATCAAAGGCGACGAAATCCTTCGCCATCCAAACTGGTTCGGCCATGGAAGCTGGCTTGGCATTCTTCACCAGGATATTCAAAGGTTAGTTCAGTTCGCGAATGAATGTAAGAAAGCATTATGGGCCCAAGGCCATGGACAACTAGTAAGTAGGTGTGAACTCTTGGGTGGAGTATAAATACCAATGTAAATGGGATTATGGCTCATTCATGATAATGTTATCTATTCCAAGAATCAATGGTGAGCTTCTCCCGTGAGATGCTAAGTGGTGACTCCTTCATGAGCCACTCCCTTGGTGAGGGACTAACCCACCCCTGTTACTTTCTTTCATTGGTATCAGAGCATGGCTTTTGATCCATGATTTTTAATTTTCTTTTCTTCTTCTCATTTCGTGAGATTTCTGCTTCATTTGATTCATGGGGGAAGGGGATATGGCTAAGGTAGAGTTTGTGGTTCAAATCTGAGCACATGGACCTATTTTTTTTTAGAATGAGTGGACCAAATTGGGGAAAATTTCTAATCTTGATTAGCAGTTGTTAATCAAAAACGTTTTTTGTTTGGGAGCTTTCTTGCAAACCCTAACCATGGAATCTCAACATGAGCAAAGGGCATTGAGTCTCTCATGTATCTAGCAATGTTTTATGAAGTATTTCACCTATTTTCCATGAGCAATGGGGCTCCCAATGTGGCTGAAAATCACTACCAAAGCTTCCCACGTTTTTCACCAAAGTGACCCTAATCTTCATCTCCTTCAACAAATTCAAGCATTAAGGCTTCCCGGGTGACATTGGTGAGTTGCTCCATCACTTCCTTACAATTTTGAAGCATTCTTTCAAGCTATGGAGTGAATTAGGGTTTTATTACACATAAAACTCCCATTTTCAGAAATTGGACTTTAATCATGGCCATTCATGCTGCTCTTTATGCATTATGAATGCTTGAATGCTACACATAGCCATTCAATGCTATGCCTTGCATATTGGCATAAGTGAGCATAGCTTTGGGCACATTTGGGGGATTGAATAAAATGTTTTGGGTTGGAAGTCTGCTTTTTGGTGACCGTTTTCCATTGCCGGTTGCACGTTTTTGGTCATAACTCTCTCATACGAACTCCGTTTTTAGAGTTCTAGTACTCAAAACGATCGGCTCGTCGTCCTCTTCGAGACGAGCTATAGGTCTTGAGGTGCAGCATTCAGCAAGTGCTCTCTGTTTTCACTTTTGTACTGGATTTTCTAGTCCCGAGTGGGAACTCGTGCCCAGAACGCGACCCGAGATCACCGCTTTGTGACACTTGGATGTTGTTGATGATGGGATTGTAATGGAGCTATGAAAGGGCATGGTCATGATGCCATTATGATTTGTAAAATGATAAAAGCATGAGTCATGCTTACACATGTAAGTGATCTTACCCTCATCCCATTTGTGAATTCCAATCACATACACTCACCATTGCATTCACTTTCATTTCCTAGTGAATCTAGCAATGTGTGAGGGTACCTTGGCATGGGTTGGAGAGGCCAAGGGGAGCATGTCATGAATCTACCATGCCGTGATTGCCTTGGAAAAGCGGTATGGTGGAGGATTAGGTACATTGGTGGTGAAGACATGGCCTCAACCTTCACCTTGGAGGAAAACTTGGTGAAGGGGTGAGAAGTGCTTGGCCGGGAGATCGGCAAGCATCAACGCGCTTCATCGACATCAAAGCCATACTTGAGCCAAAGCAAAGCAAAGCAAAGCAACAAACCTCTACATCGACTCAAGTTGCATCATGACAAAGGGGTGATGCCATATGGATTTGCATGCAAAAATGCTTTGTGGTTGATGCCTTGCAATGGTCAAAATGCTTTGTGGATTGATACCTTGCAATGGTCAAGTGGTTAATGATGATACAAATGCATGGGTAGATTGAGATTTGCAAGCAAAAGCGGGGAAGTTATGGCAAAATTTTTGCAAAAACTTGCCTAGTTGCAGTCAGGGCAGAACCCTAAATTTTAGGGTTTACAAAGATTATTCCAAATCTGTCCTTGATGATTCTTAATCTACACATCAAGACCTTTCTAACAAGCCGAAGATCTCTGAAATCGGAGAAGTTTGGAGCGGTCAAAGTCAAAGTTTGACTTTCAGCCGGGACAGTTGACTGGTCAAAGGCAATTGACTTTTTTTCAAATCTGTTTTTGGGGATCCTTATTAGTCTCATCGAGAGCTTTCCAACGATACAAAGATCATCAAAATCCGATATCGTTTGGATAGTGAACTAAAAGTTGGGCCTCTATCGCAAACCCTAAAACAGAGAGTACTTGCACACCAGATTTTTCTTGCCCCAGGCATTCAGCTCCAAGATCTTATCATTACGGATCTATCGACCTAAAGAGAAGCAAAATCGGACTTGTCTCCAAAGAGTTTTGGCATATTTGGTGATTTGGTCACATTTTGGAGCAAAACAGTGAGCTAGTTTGCAAGTGGGACCAAATTTCATGCATGGAAATGACTAGAGGGGGACAAAACAAAGGAGTTCGGAGTGAGCAAGATGCTAAGCAACCCGAACCATTAATGGCTAGTGGATCTTCTACAAGAGTTGGGGAGGATTCGACTTCAAATGCCACTAGTGATTCACAGCCATTGGAGACTTCTCAACCCATGGTGGGGACTACTCCGATCACGATGGACATGATGCTTAAAGCCATGGAGAGTATGTTCCAACGGGTTGAAGGTAACCTAGCTAGTCGGCAACAACAGTTTGGTGAGCAACTCATGGAACGCTTTGACAAGCGCCAACACTATCTTGGTGATATGATGCAGACGGGATTTAGAGACTTGGGTAATGCTATCAGTGGGTTGGCTTCTTCCAAGTCTAATCAAGAAGTGGATGACAATGTAATGGATAGTGCACACCATGAGTTCCGACATGAAAGATTGCCGCCTATGCATGAGGTAAACCATGGGAGACAGATGATGTCACACTCGTCTCAAGTGGATAAAGGAAAAAGGCCTATGGGTGATGCTTATCATGAGAAGTCAAATGCCAATGTTCCAAAAGCTACGTCCTTTATGCAGGATGCCAGAAGAAGTTATGAGCACAGAGGGCTAAAGGATGCATGTGATTGGGATTGGGAAGATGAGCAAATGCAAAGACACTTGGGTGAAGGAAGAGGATTTGATGATCCTAGAACACGGCAAAGAGGGCCAAGAATGCAGAATGACATGGATAAGACCGTGAAGGACAAAATCACATTCACAAAGTTCAAGGGAGAGTCAAACTCTATCGAAGACTTTGAAGAATGGGCAAACAAAATGGACCTCTACTTCGAGATCAGCCCGAGAAGTGAAATGTCAAAGGTTTACTTTGCTTCATTGCATTTGGAAGGCTTTGCTCATACTTGGTGGAGAAGGAAGCAATCACATGGTTATGTTATTTCTACTTGGGAAGCATTCAAGAATGACATGGCAGAGGAGTTTACTTCTCGAATGCAAAGGGATAACCACATTGTAGAATGGGACAAGATTGAACAAGTCACAACGGTGAAGGCCTATTCTCAAAAGTTTCTAAAACTTCTATTATACTTGGATGATTTTGATGAGCATTATCTAGTCGTCAAGTATATAAGGGGTTTGAAGACTCCTATTGGTGGTGATGTCAAAGCTCAAGAGCCCGCAACTTTGAAGAAAGCAATGATGCTTGCAGAAATTCATGAGGAAAAATATATGTCAAAGTGGGCTAACAAAGGCAACACCAAGGGAGAAGTGGTTACAAGAACGGATTTGAGTTCTCATGCAAATGCAAATGCAAGGCCTAACCTTCCAAGGTTTCCTACCGTGTATGGTAGAGGGTCTAATAGACTTCCATTTAAACCACCATTTATGTCCAACAAAGCTACATACAATGAGTCCAAGCCAGCAAATGGGGGTTCAAAAAGCAAGGTTATCAAGGAGGACCGTTTGCATGAAATGAGGCTCAAAGGTCTATGTTTCAAATGTGGAGAAAAATGGAACAAGGATCACTTCAAAGTATGCAAATCCAAGGATATGTCCATAAGCTACATTATCACTGAGGACAATGCTAATCATGAGGAGGAGGAATTCCTTGAATGCAATGATGCCTTAGGATGGGGAGATCCTCATGAGGGTGGAGGTTCTCATGATGATGGTTTTGATGAAGAAAATCCCGAGTTTCCTTTTGATCCGGGTGGGAAACTAAAGTTTGCTCATGACAAAATGGATGATGGGATGCCTCTATGCGTGTGGGATGAAGACAATAGTGCACATACTACCTTGTGTACAATCTCTCATGATGCTTATGCGGGAAGTAAGGGTGCCAACACATTGAGATTGAAGATCAAGGTGAATGGGAGAACAGCATATGCACTCATTGATACTGGAAGCACGCATAGTTTTGTCAATAAAAGGTCTTTGAACACTCTCAAAATGCAACCAACTTCTTTACCAAACAAGCACATGGTGCAAGTGGCCAATGGTGATTCAATGAGTTGCAATATGAAGTGTCAAAGTACAGAATTGGAGTTGTCCAAGAACTACTCTTGCAAAGTTGATCTTTTGGTGATTGAGTTGGGACCAATTGACATAGTACTTGGATGTGATTGGATGTCCACTTTGAACTCTTTTACCATGAACTTACAGAAAAGTTTCATGAGTTTTGTGCATCATGGAAGGGTTATTACATTGAATGGAATGCAAGGGTCCAAGCTCTTCATGATCAATGCTACTCAAATGAAGAAAGAGTTCAAGAAAGAGGGCTATGTTTATGTACTACAGCTTTGCAAAGAGGAAGATAATAGCAAAAAGGATTGCATCGAAAATGTGGACATGGTTAAGCTACTCAAGGATTATGAAGATGTGTTTACCATGCCAAAATCAATGCCGCCAAAGAGGAGTGTTGATCATGCTATTGATTTGGAACCAAATGCCAAACCAATCAACAAGCCTCCCTATCGTTTGTCAAAGGTTGAGAAGGAAGAGGTGGCAAAGCAAGTAAAAGAACTCATTGACATGGGATGGGTTGAACCAAGTCAATCTCCTTTTGCTTCTCCGGTGCTACTTGTGAAGAAAAAGGATGGTACTTTTCGCATGTGCATTGATTACCGTGATTTGAATAAGATCACCATCAAAAATCGATTTCCAATACCAAGGGTGGATGATCTTTTGGATGAGTTGAAGGGTGCCACATGCTTTTCAAAAATTGATTTGCGTTCCGGATACCATCAAATAAGGATGAAAAGTGGTGATGAGTTCAAAACAGCATTTCGTACAGAAAGGGGTCTTTACCAATTCATGGTTATGCCGTTTGGATTATGCAATGCACCGGCAACTTTTCAAGCATTGATGAACAAAGTGCTTCAACCTTTCCTCTACAAGTTTGTATTGGTCTTTTTCGACGACATACTTATCTATAGCAAAGATGAGGAAGTGCATTTGAAGCACGTGAAAGAGGTTTTGGAAGTCTTGAGGCAAAACAAGTTGTATGTTAAGGAGACAAAATGTACCTTCATGGCACATGAGGTGGAATATTTGGGTCACATTGTGAGCAAGGATGGCATTTGTGTGGATCCAAAGAAAGTGGAATGTATTAGGAATTGGCCGGTTCCTTCAAACACTACTCAATTGAGGGGATTTTTGGGGTTATCTTCATTCTATAGGCGCTTTATTGCCCACTATGCAGAAATTGCAGCCCCAATGACGGATAAATTGAAGAAGGAAACCTTCTTTTGGGATGCCATTGCCAACAAAAGCTTTGAAGATATGAAGAAGATGCTCACATCAGCACCTATTTTGGTATGTCCAGACTTCACCAAACCTTTCACAATAAGGGCGGATGCAAGTGGAAGAGGGATTGGTGCGGTACTTTACCAAGACCATGGAGTCATTGCTTATGAAAGTAGAAAGCTGAATGACAAAGAAAGAGAACTCCATGTGTATGAGCAAGAGATGATTGCTATACTCCATGCTATCAAGAAATGGCACCATTACTTATATGGGAGTCATTTTTATGTGAGAAGTGATCATAGGGTGCTGAAGTATTTCCTCACACAACCCAATTTGTCTCCTAAGCAAAGAAGGTGGGTAGCAACACTACAAAACTATGATTTTGAAATCACATACACAAAGGGCAAAGAAAATGTGGTTGCCGATTCCTTGTCTCGTATGTGGGCCTGCTCATTGTATGCTATTTCTGAGGTGCATAAAGATTGGATCATGGAGATACAAGAAGAGTACTTGTTTGATGAAGAAACCTCACAAATAGTGCAGAAATTACAGCAAGGTGTATGTGAAGAGTTACCCCATTATGAGCTGAAAAATGGTCTCCTCTACTACAAAGGAAAAGTCTACTTGGTTCCTACTTCATCATTTATCAAGAAGATCATGGAAGAGATGCATTGTACTCCTATGGCTGGTCATTTGGGTGTCTACAAAACCTTTGATGCAATAAGGAAAAGTTTCTTTTGGAAGGGGATGTGGAAGAGCATTCATGCTTATGTAAGTGGGTGCCGGTCATGTCAATTGAACAAGGATCCTACACATAAACCGGGAGGTTTGCTTCAGCCATTGCCCATTCCCGAAGGCAAATGGAGTCATATATCAATGGATTTCATTACTAACCTTCCGCGCACAAAGAAAGGGTGGGACAGCTTGTATGTTGTGGTGGATAGATTGACCAAAGTGGCCCATTTCATTCCTTCCAAGGTCACATATTCAGCCCAAAATGTTGCCAAGCAATTTGTTGATGGGGTTTTCAAGTTGCATGGTATGCCGTCACAAATTGTGAGTGATCGCGATGTCAAATTCATGAGCACTTTTTGGAGAACATTGTTTGAATATATGGGAACCAAGCTTACTCCAAGCACCGCCTATCATCCCGAAACCGATGGTCAAACAGAAAGAGTAAACAAATGGGTGGAAACATATCTACGCCACTATTGTCATGATACTCAAAGCACATGGGATGATTGGTTACCTTTGGCTGAGTTTGCTTACAACTCAACATATCATGTGAGCATTGGCATGTCACCCTTTGAGGCTTTATATGGTTACAAGGTCAATTTGCCTATGTTGGTGGGTACATATGAGACTTCTAACCATAATGCCAAAGAGGAAGCTGAAAGGATGCAAGCTTTGTTGCAACAATGCAAAAGTAATTTGAAGGTTGCACAAGAGAAAATGAGACAATATGCCAATGTTCATCGAAGACCATTGGAATTCAAAGTGGGAGATTGGGTTCTTTTGAGAATACCAAAGTCAAGATATGCGTCTTTGAAGGGAAGCACCAACACCAAGCTAGCTCATCGCTATTATGGTCCTTATCAAGTGATACGAAGAGTTGGGGAGGTTGCATATCAACTCTTACTTCCATCTACAACAAAGATTCATGATGTGTTTCATGTCTCTCACTTGAAAGGATATGTGGGTATGATCGATCAAATGGTTGATGAGTTACCTCCAATGAATGAAGAGGGAATGATTGAATACATTCCAGAAGCTATCTTGGGTACAAGGAAAAAGGTACTTCGCACTCGTACCTTGGTGGAGTATCTTGTTCAATGGAAAGGTTTACCTAAGGAAGAAGCTTCATGGCAACCTATTTCAGCATTGGAGGGATATGAAGCATTGATAGAGCAATATGGGTTGGTGTAAATTCAGCCACATGGAACATTCTTCTCCGAATTTGGGGTATTCATTTGAGGTTTCGAGGACGAAACCATTGGGGAAGGGATGGTTTGTAAGAAAGCATTATGGGCCCAAGGCCATGGACAACTAGTAAGTAGGTGTGAACTCTTGGGTGGAGTATAAATACCAATGTAAATGGGATTATGGCTCATTCATGATAATGTTATCTATTCCAAGAATCAATGGTGAGCTTCTCCCGTGAGATGCTAAGTGGTGACTCCTTCATGAGCCACTCCCTTGGTGAGGGACTAACCCACCCCTGTTACTTTCTTTCAATGAACCTGGCCATCAGTTGTTCTTCATCTAGCAGAGGCGAGTATTTGAGGAGGGCGAATGCTTGGTGAGATGCTTAAATAGTTCTACTTCCCTTGGTTAACTCTAAGAATTCGTTCATCTTTGTTTCTAAAACGCCGGGAGAACAGAACCTCGTCCTTAGGTGAATTTTGAGATCAGTCCAGGTTTGGGTATTTCGGTCGAGATGGTTTGTCTCGCAGTGGTTTTTCCATGCCACTCTAGCTGACTCTACTATCTTTAGCCTTGCAAGAGCCATTTTTCTCTTCTCATTGTACCCAGTGACATCGAAGTATTCTTCCATTGATTCGATCCACTTCTCCACAGCCTCGCCCAAGTTTTCCCCTTCTCCCTTGAAAGGTCCAGGCTGCGAACTATGAAGAGTTTTACGAACATCCAGGTCGAGCTCTTCTTCATCGAGTTGGGGGTTAACATTCCTACCACGACGACCTCGATCCATGTTCCTATCAATACGAAAATTCTTGTTAAGTCTCTTTATTTATGATTCAATCCGATTTTTGATTCAACTGATTTCGGGGTTCTCTAAATAGGTCGGCTTTCCATAGAATCAAGGGATAAAGATACTCATATAGAACGCATTATCAGTTAATAATTCATTCAAAATATTCCATTCATATCTTTAATACAATAATGGTCCATCAGACTGAATTTTTCCATCTACACAGTCCTCCATGGGGATTTCAATTTTTTAGATTTTTAATTTATTATCCCTTAACTTGATCCACTGATCAAAAGTTAACAGTAGTAATCTGCCAGCACAATCCACTAATCTCATAGTGATTTGCTGTAGTCATCATTAACGTTATTCCAGTTATGAACATCATCACTCACAGGGACTAGTCCCATTCATCCTCATTGTGGTTTTGCTCAGTTTATTACATTTCAACTAAATTTCAAGAATCATCATTTTTCAATCAGAATCCAAATCAACTCATCAGTTCACAACCAGAATTTAAAAATCATATCAACTACATTTGAATTCATCATCTGGATAGCATTAATGCTTATAATTTCAAGTCTTAGATTTACTCGTATATACTACCAGTAAAGAGCTGCAGTTATACCCTCGGTATATACAGGTAGTCACGGTTCTTGGAACTATAAGGTAAATACCATCATGTCTAGGCCTCAAGCAAGTCAGGGATTCCATACAATTGCGGTACTTCCATCTAAAGACCCAATTACCAATTTACGAATTTCAATTTGAATATCAAATTGTATGAATTTTATCACACAATTACAACCTTTTAGTGCTTCTTGATAAATTTTTGACATATTTGGCTTCTCGATTGATCCTCATTAGCCAAATAGCTCTGATACCAACTGTGAGATCCCTATCCCCACCGCGCAACAATTTCAGGGGTGCTAGCAGCGGAAGTAGCACTTCTTGTGTGGGGCAGGGTCCCACACTCGGGGGCTCGCCCACGGATATCCGGACAAGAGACTAATCTATCGGTTTTTCCAAAACCGAACCCGGAAAAACTTCCTTTGCCTAGAAAGCACGGGCGATTCCACCAGGATAACTTTTCCCTAACGTAGTCAAAAGCCTTAACTAACTGAGCTAATCTGACCAAACTCGTAAGTCCCATAGTCAGATCAGGGGAAAAGACTGTACTGTACTTGGATCATAGAGACCAACGCTTTTTTCCTCATTGAGAGGCACAGCCGTTGATTCTTTTCCATAGAACAATTTTTGTCCGGGATTTACTTCATTTATCGAACTAAACAGAAATTAAGTCTCGATTTACGGATCCATCAGTCCACCCTAACCCCATCTAGTCCCATGGGTTAGTAGCCAACCGCCCAACCACTGTAGTGATGGGATCGTATTAGGAATTTGGTTAGGTTTTGTCGCGGGTACTAGAGAAAAGTGTTCCCAGGCCCCCTGGCTAGATTTTCAAGCAAATTTAACTCTAGTCACACCACTTACACACCCAATATGAATTTGCCTTTTTCCTAGATTCAAATGTATTTAATTCAGTCATTTAATGAAATCATAGTGTTACTGATCATAAACTTCCAAGTATCCGATTGAATCTTAATTTCCAATCATACCTTCATCGGAGTATCTATGGCATCATTAGCAACCAAAACGCTCACCACCTGTTCACTCAGGGGCCTTTTCTATACTCATAGTACCCGGCAGATAATCACTTATAAAAATCAAGATGGAATCCTCGTTGGAGATCAGCAAGATCAACCAACAGATTCATATAAGAGAGCTATGGACTCATCAGTTGAGGACCAGCAAGGTCAATCAACCAGATCCATACTCGGTTTCAGAAAACAACTCTTACTCCTTGTTCCAATATCTTCCACGACGCACGTGTGGGTATCTTCGGCGACCGAGAGCCCGAGCACCGTATGGTCACCACCCTCTAGGATCCTTTGCAGGTCACCTAGCGCTTCACTCATAGGCCGCATCCTTGGTCCCTCATCCACCGTACCGGAAGCTCACCATTTAAATCGAACCGAGGAGGCTGGTCAAGACCTCGGCCGACCTTGCTACACGAGACGTCCTCCATTGACTCTCCGTCGCTCACAGCAGTTGCAACTTTATCAGTTAGGTCTCCATGACCTTAATCACAAGACGGTCAAAATTCTTCCCCAGCATTCTTGACATAAAAGAGTCATTTACAAACAGGTCATAAATACAGTTTCTATATTGAACTCTCATCTTTCCACATTATCCCTCATCAGTCCACATTACTTATTCCACATTCCATTCATATGTGTACTCGTTCTCATCCAATCACATCATTTTCCATCTCATCACCTCAGATTCATTCACATCACATATCATATATTCACATCCCAATTCACATGTCATCACATCTCATCCATTCACTCATATCGATGACACATCATTTCACATACACATTCGCATTCATTATTCTTCATAGACATCCACATTCGTACATCCACATCATACATCAAATTCCACATCCACATTCATACATACACATCCATATCCATATCCATACATCCACATCCACATTCATACATCCATATGCACATCCACATCTATACATTCATTTCCACATCCACATCCACATGCATACATTCATTTCCACATCCACATTCATACATCCACATCCACATTTCATATCTACATCTATACATCCACATCCATACCCACATCCCTACATCCACATTCACATTCACATCCATACATCCGTATCCACATCCACATCCACATCCATACATCCACACCTACGTCCATACATCCATTTTCACATCCGCATTCATACATCCACATCCACATACATACATCCACATCCGCATCTACATCCACATCCACATCCATATTCACATCCATACATCCATATCCACATTCCACATTCATACATCCATATCCGTATCCACATTCATATTCATACATCCACATCCACATCTACATTCATACATCCACATCCACATCCACATTCACATCCATACATCCATTTCCACATTCCACATTAATACATTCACATCTACGTCCATACATCCATTTTTACATCCACATTCATACATCCACATCCACATCCACATCTACATCCATACATCCACATCCACATCCACATTCACATCCATACATCCATATTCACATTCCACATTCATACATCCACATCCACATTCACATTCATACATCCACATCCACATCTACATTCATACATCCACATCCACATCCACATTCACATCCATACATCCATTTCCACATTTCATATCTACATCCATACATCCACATCCATTTACATCTATCTGATTCCTACCACATCTTATCACATCTATTTATAGAATGTAGGAGAATTCTAATTTTTTGATATAAAGATTCT
The DNA here is from genome assembly GCF_041138505.1 of Cibotium barometz. Lineage (NCBI taxonomy): Eukaryota > Viridiplantae > Streptophyta > Polypodiopsida > Cyatheales > Cibotiaceae > Cibotium > Cibotium barometz. The sequence continues at coordinate 48,661,598 of NC_141068.1, forward strand.
TTACGCATCTAATTAGGCATAAAGACAACTTTAGTAAGAATAACACTTTTAAAAAATCCTTTTATGCATCTATTTAGGCATAAGTTCAATTTTAAGGAAAATAACACTTTCGAATAAAAAATAAACCTTTTATGCATTTTACTATGCATAAATTCCATTTTAATGAGAATAACACTTTCAAAATAAAAAGAAATCTTTTATGCATTTTACTATGCATAAATTCCATTTTAATGAGAATAACACTTTCAAAATAAAAATAAATCTTTTATGCATCTAACTATGCATAAATTTAATTTCAATGAAAATAAAAATAAATCTTTTATGCATCTTTCTATGCATAAAATCAATATTGATAAGAATAACTCTTTTAAATTAAAAATAAAATTCTTTATGCATCTTTCTATGCATAAAATCAAAATTGATGAAAATAACTCTTTTGAATTAAAAATAAAATTCTTTATGCATCTATTTATGCATAAAATCAAAATTGATGAGAATAACTCTTTTAGAATAAAAAAAAATTCTTTATGCATCTATTTATGCATAAAATCAAAATTGATGAGAATAATACTTTTGGATTAAAATAAATTCTTAATGCATCTTTCCATGCATAAATCCAATTTAGTAGGAATCCTTGTTGAAGATCAACCAACAGATCCATATAAGAGAGCTATGGACTCATCAGTTGAGGACCAGCAAGGTCAATCAACCAGATCCATACTCGGTTTCAGAAAACAACTCTTACTCCTTGTTCCAATATCTTCCACGATGCACGTGTGGGTATCTTCGACGACCCAGAGTCCGAGCACCGTATGGTCAGCACCCTCTAGGATCCTTCGCAGGTTACCTAGCGCTTCACCAGAGTCCGAGCACCGTATGGTCAGCACCCTCTAGGATCCTTCGCAGGTTACCTAGCGCTTCACTCATAGGCCGCTTCCTTGGTCCCTCATCCATCGTACCGGAAGCTCACCATTTAAATTGAACCGAGGCGGCTGGTCAAGACCTCGGCCGACCTTGCTACGTGAGACGTCCGCCATTGACTCTCCGTCACTCAGCAGTTGCAACTTTATCAGTTAGGTCTCCACGACCTTAATCACAAGACGGTCAAAATGCTTCCCTAGCATTCTTGACATAAAACAGTCATTTAAAAACAGGTCACAAATACAGTTTCTATATTGAACTCTCGTCTTTCCACATTATCCCTCATCAGTCCACATTACTTATTCCACATTCCATTCATATGTGTACTCATTCTCATCCAATCACATCATTTTCCATCTCATCACCTCAGATTCATTCACATCACATATCGTATATTCACATCCCAATTCACATGTCATCACATCTCATCCATTCACTCATATCGACGACACATCATTTCACATACACATTCGCATTCATTATTCTACATAGACATCCGCATTCGTACATCCACATCATACATCAAATTCCACATCTGCATTCATACATACACATCCATATCCACATCCATACATCCATATCCACATCCATACATCCACATTCATACATCCATATCCACATCCACATCCACATCCATACATCCATTTCCACATCCACATCCACACGCATACATCCATTTTCACATCCACATCCACATTCCATATCTACATCTATACATCCACATCCATATCTACATCCATACATCCACATTCACATTTACATCCATACATCCATATCCACATCCACATCCATACATTCACATCTACGTCCATACATCCATATCCACATCCACATCCATACATCCATACATCCATATCCACATCCACATCCATACATTCACATCTACGTCCATACATTTATTTTCACATCCACATTCATACATCCACATCCATATACATACATCCACATCTGCAGCTACATCCATACATCCACATCCACATCCATATTCACATCCATACATCCATATCCACATTCCACATTCATACATCCATATCCACATTCATATTCATACATCCACATCCACATCCACATCCACATCCACATTCACATCCATACATCCATTTCTACATTCCACATTCATACATCCACATCTACGTCCATTCATCCATTTTCACATCCACATTCATACATCCACATCCACATACATACATCCACATCCGCATCTACATCCATACATCCACATCCACATCCACATACATATCCACATTCCACATTCATACATCCATATCCACATTCACATTCATACATCCACATCCACATCTACATTCATATATCCACATCCATATCCATACATCCATTTCTACATTCCACATCTACATCCATACATCCACATCCATTTACATCTATCTGATTCCTATCACATCTTATCACATCTATTTAAAGAATGTAGGAGAATTCTAATTTTTTGATATAAAGATTCTTTACGCATCTAATTAGGCATAACGACAACTTGAGTAAGAATAACACTTTAAAATAATCCTTTTATGCATCTATTTAGGCATAAGTTCAATTTTAAGGAAAATAACACTTTCGAATAAAAAATAAACCTTTTATGCATTTTACTATGCATAAATTCCATTTTAATGAGAATAACACTTTCGAAATAAAAATAAACCTTTTATGCATTTTACTATGCATAAATTCCATTTTAATGAGAATAACACTTTCGAAATAAAAATAAATCTTTTATGCATTTTACTATGCATAAATTTCATTTTAATGAGAATAACACTTTCAAAATAAAAATAAATCTTTTATGCATCTAACTATGCATAAATTTAATTTCAATGAAAATAATACTTTCCAAATAAAAATAAATCTTTGATGCATCTTTCTATGCATAAAATCAATATTGATAAGAATAACTCTTTTGAATTAAAAATAAAATTCTTTATGCATCTTTCTATGCATAAAATCAAAATTGATGAAAATAACTCTTTTGAATTAAAAATAGAATTCTTAATGCATCTTTCTATGCATAAAATCCAAACTGATAAGAATAACTCTTTTGGAATAAAAATAAAATTCTTTATGCATCTATTTATGCATAAAATCAAAATTGATGAGATAACTCTTTTGAAATAAAAATAAAATTCTTTTTGCATCTATTTATGCATAAAATCAAAATTGATGAGAATAACTCTTTTGAATTAAAAATAAAATTCTTTATGCATTTATTTATGCATAAAATCAAAATTGGTGAGAATAACTCTTTTGAATTAAAAATAAAATTCTTTATGCATCTATTTATGCATAAAATCAAAACTGATGAGAATAACCCCTTTCGATTAAAATAAATGCTTTATGCATCTTTCCATGCATAAATCCAATTTAGTAGGAATTACAATTTTAGAATAAAAGAATTTCTCTTATGAATCTAATTTATGCATAAAATCCATTTATTATGAAAATAACACTTTTAATATAAAAAATTATCTTTTATGCATATGTTTATGCATACAAATCATTTATGATGAAAATCACTCTTTTAATATAAAAGAATTTCTTTTATGTATCTATTTATGCATAAAAATCATTTATGATAAAAATCACACTTTTAATATAAAAAATCTCTTTTTATGCATACAAATCATTTATGATGACAATCACTCTTTTAATATAAACGAATTTCTTTTATGCATCTATTTATGCATAAAAATCATTTATGAAGAAAATCACACTTTTATAATTAAAATAATAATTTCAATATACTTCCTTCTATGCTTGGAATTTAATTCTAAAGAAAGGAACACTTTTTTAATAAAATATTTTTAGTTACATTTTCTTACTCTTTTTGAATTAAAAAAAGTAAAACTTATTTTTCACAATTTTAGAAAATTTTGCCATAACCTCCTTTGTATGGCTGACCATTTTTCAATTTTTAATTCTCTAAAATTAATTGAAAGTTCACTAAGAGTATTTAAATCATTCTAATGTAAACATTTTCTACTTATCAAAGCAAAACATTATGAAAAACTTTATTTTAGGATAAAGAATGGTTGGATTTACTAAAGAAGAGGGGAATGCCTTTTTTTCAACAATGAGGCATAACATCATATTCAATTTAAAGAAGACAAAAATCATAAAAAAAACCACAAAGTTAAGCATACATGTAAATTTATGTATTTCCTTACTTCCATTCATCAATTAACTTCAATCGCATTAAAAAGCCATTCCAATTAAGCTTCTCAAGCTTGAGAGGGATTGAGAAGAGAGAAACATTGAGAAATTATGGAAAAAGATCAAAATTCACACTTTACCTTACAAATTGCTTGATTCTTTGATCACGGTAGAGGCCCCCAACCAATCAATTGGTTTGGTATGCCACCAATGGAGATTGAAGAAGGAGGGAAGCTCCAATTTCTTCAATTTGGAGAGAATTTTAGAGAATAGTAAAAATTATCAATATTTCAGCATAATTCTGGCATAGTATAATTATGCTATATTTTTTCAAAGGGCTCAGGTTCTATTTATAGGAGAGGGAGGCTCTAACCAGGACCAAGTGATTTCTAGAATTTTTCAGATTCAGTTTGGTTGAATTTGGACTAGATTTGGACCTAGTTTGGTTCCTTTTTGATTCGGTTTGATCCAAGAGAGAGGAGAGATAAAAATATCACATTATTTTTGAGTTTAAAACTCATTCAAGCATGTGAAGTAGGCGCCTCCTTGAAGGGACTCCCCTTCCTTACACATGTGTCAAAATGGAATCATTATACCTAAAATATCTCATTTTTTAGTAATACTCATAGTTTTTTTACTAATAAACCTTGTACATAGTCAACTCTTCATCTTATGTGAGCATTTACTCATTTTTGGGGGGATTTTCTTTATTTCTTCCATTTTTCTCCCACTTATTTGGATGAATCTTATTGACCCATAGGAACCTTAATTTAAAATTTCAAAAAAATCTTGACCCTCAGGATTGAACAGATTATACTTGATTTCTAATGCACCTTGTGTGAAAATCTTTTGAACTTCTATTTCGGGGGAACTTATTGTAACAAGAAGTGATATTTTTTCATCCAAAAATATTTAAAAACTGAATTACCACTCTCTAGAAGATTTTCTCTCTCTAGGCCAAAGCAACAAGATCTTTTATATTTTTGAAGAGGGATTTGACTACAGGGGAAGATACTGGACATCCTGCCAGGCTGGGGAGGAATCTTACCCCACTTAAAAAACGTGAGATGTCCTCATCTCGCAGGTGGAGTATGATCTCTTTCATCTTCTTCTTCTTCTTCAATCACTTCTAGTGTTACTGCCTTGGAAGTGGACGGCCGATTTGGGAACAAATCTCTTTGACTTCCTCTATTCTGAGGTGGAGGTCTTGCATTACCTTGGATTGAAACTGCAGGTTGGATAGAGAGTCTACCTCTGGGATTTCCCTGATTTTGGCGGATAGAACCTTGATTACTCTGGACGAAAGGGGCTGGTGTCTGGAATCTTGATCCCTAATTTTCCTACCCTGAAAACCTTGATCCAAAAGGAGTTGGGCAATCCATGCTGCGATGTCCAAACCCTTGATAGTTATAGCATTTCACTCTCTTGTTCAAGGGTGGAACTTTTGAAGTTGAAATCTAGGGGATTGAGTTTCGAAAAAAGGATATTTTTTCCATTCTAGAACTTCCCATATCTTGGGTTTGACCCTGATATCTCTTAGGCGGAGGATGGTTGGAATAAACTTATGGGAATAAAAACCTTTTGAAAGGTGATGGTGCTGGCTTTGGCGGGACTTTGACATCAAAGGCGACGAAATCCTTCGCCATCCAAACTGGTTCGGCCATGGAAGCTGGCTTGGCATTCTTCACCAGGATATTCAAAGGTTAGTTCAGTTCGCGAATGAACCTGGCCATCAGTTGTTCTTCATCTAGCAGAGGCGAGTATTTGAGGAGGGCGAATGCTTGGTGAGATGCTTAAATAGTTCTACTTCCCTTGGTTAACTCTAAGAATTCGTTCATCTTTGTTTCTAAAACGCCGGGAGAATAGAACCTCGTCCTTAGGTGAATTTTGAGATCAGTCCAGGTTTGGGTATTTCGGTCGAGATGGTTTGTCTCGCAGTGGTTTTTCCATGCCACTCTAGCTGACTCTACTATCTTTAGCCTTGCAAGAGCCATTTTTCTCTTCTCATTGTACCCAGTGACATCGAAGTATTCTTCCATTGATTCGATCCACTTCTCCACAGCCTCGCCCAAGTTTTCCCCTTCTCCCTTGAAACGTCCAGGCTGCGAACTATGAAGAGTTTTACGAACATCCAGGTCGAGCTCTTCTTCATCGAGTTGGGGGTTAACATTCCTACCACGACGACCTCGATCCATGTTCCTATCAATACGAAAATTCTTGTTAAGTCTCTTTATTTATGATTCAATCCGATTTTTGATTCAACTGATTTCGGGGTTCTCTAAATAGGTCGGCTTTCCATAGAATCAAGGGATAAAGATACTCATATAGAACGCATTATCAGTTAATAATTCATTCAAAATATTCCATTCATATCTTTAATACAATAATGGTCCATCAGACTGAATTTTTCCATCTACACAGTCCTCCATGGGGATTTCAATTTTTTAGATTTTTAATTTATTATCCCTTAACTTGATCCACTGATCAAAAGTTAACAGTAGTAATCTGCCAGCACAATCCACTAATCTCATAGTGATTTGCTGTAGTCATCATTAACGTTATTCCAGTTATGAACATCATCACTCACAGGGACTAGTCCCATTCATCCTCATTGTGGTTTTGCTCAGTTTATTACATTTCAACTAAATTTCAAGAATCATCATTTTTCAATCAGAATCCAAATCAACTCATCAGTTCACAACCAGAATTTAAAAATCATATCAACTACATTTGAATTCATCATCTGGATAGCATTAATGCTTATAATTTCAAGTCTTAGATTTACTCGTATATACTACCAGTAAAGAGCTGCAGTTATACCCTCGGTATATACAGGTAGTCACGGTTCTTGGAACTATAAGGTAAATACCATCATGTCTAGGCCTCAAGCAAGTCAGGGATTCCATACAATTGCGGTACTTCCATCTAAAGACCCAATTACCAATTTACGAATTTCAATTTGAATATCAAATTGTATGAATTTTATCACACAATTACAACCTTTTAGTGCTTCTTGATAAATTTTTGACATATTTGGCTTCTCGGTTGATCCTCATTAGCCAAATAGCTCTGATACCAACTGTGAGATCCCTATCCCCACCACGCAACAATTTCAGGGGTGCTAGCAGCGGAAGTAGCACTTCTTGTGTGGGGCAGGGTCCCACACTCGGGGGCTCGCCCACGGATATCCGGACAAGAGACTAATCTATCGGTTTTTCCAAAACCGAACCCGGAAAAACTTCCTTTGCCTAGAAAGCACGGGCGATTCCACCAGGATAACTTTTCCCTAACGTAGTCAAAAGCCTTAACTAACTGAGCTAATCTGACCAAACTCGTAAGTCCCATAGTCAGATCAGGGGAAAAGACTGTACTGTACTTGGATCATAGAGACCAACGCTTTTTTCCTCATTGAGAGGCACAGCCGTTGATTCTTTTCCATAGAACAATTTTTGTCCGGGATTTACTTCATTTATCGAACTAAACAGAAATTAAGTCTCGATTTACGGATCCATCAGTCCACCCTAACCCCATCTAGTCCCATGGGTTAGTAGCCAACCGCCCAACCACTGTAGTGATGGGATCGTATTAGGAATTTGGTTAGGTTTTGTCGCGGGTACTAGGGAAAAGTGTTCCCAGGCCCCCTAGCTAGATTTTCAAGCAAATTTAACTCTAGTCACACCACTTACACACCCAATATGAATTTGCCTTTTTCCTAGATTCAAATGTATTTAATTTAGTCATTTAATGAAATCATAGTGTTACTGATCATAAACTTCCAAGTATCCGATTGAATCTTAATTTCCAATCATACCTTCATCGGAGTATCTATGGCATCATTAGCAACCAAAACGCTCACCACCTGTTCACTCAGGGGCCTTTTCTATACTCATAGTACCCGGCAGATAATCACTTATAAAAATCAAGATGGAATCCTCGTTGGAGATCAGCAAGATCAACCAACAGATTCATATAAGAGAGCTATGGACTCATCAGTTGAGGACCAGTAAGGTCAATCAACCAGATCCATACTCGGTTTCAGAAAACAACTCTTACTCCTTGTTCCAATATCTTCCACGACGCACGTGTGGGTATCTTCGGCGACCGAGAGCCCGAGCACCGTATGGTCACCACCCTCTAGGATCCTTTGCAGGTCACCTAGCGCTTCACTCATAGGCCGCGTCCTTGGTCCCTCATCCACCGTACCGGAAGCTCACCATTTAAATCGAACCGAGGAGGCTGGTCAAGACCTCGGCCGACCTTGCTACACGAGACGTCCTCCATTGACTCTCCGTCGCTCACAGCAGTTGCAACTTTATCAGTTAGGTCTCCATGACCTTAATCACAAGACGGTCAAAATTCTTCCCTAGCATTCTTGATATAAAAGAGTCATTTACAAACAGGTCATAAATACAGTTTCTATATTGAACTCTCGTCTTTCCACATTATCCCTCATCAGTCCACATTACTTATTCCACATTCCATTCATATGTGTACTCGTTCTCATCCAATCACATCATTTTCCATCTCATCACCTCAGATTCATTCACATCACATATCATATATTCACATCCCAATTCACATGTCATCACATCTCATCCATTCACTCATATCGATGACACATCATTTCACATACACATTCGCATTCATTATTCTTCATAGACATCCACATTCGTACATCCACATCATACATCAAATTCCACATCCACATTCATACATACACATCCATATCCATATCCATACATCCACATCCACATTCATACATCCATATGCACATCCACATCTATACATTCATTTCCACATCCACATCCACATGCATACATTCATTTCCACATCCACATTCATACATCCACATCCACATTTCATATCTACATCTATACATCCACATCCATACCCACATCCCTACATCCACATTCACATTCACATCCATACATCCATATCCACATCCACATCCACATCCATACATCCACACCTACGTCCATACATCCATTTTCACATTCGCATTCATACATCCACATCCACATACATACATCCACATCCGCATCTACATCCACATCCACATCCATATTCACATCCATACATCCATATCCACATTCCACATTCATACATCCATATCCGTATCCACATTCATATTCATACATCCACATCCACATCTACATTCATACATCCACATCCACATCCACATTCACATCCATACATCCATTTCCACATTCCACATTAATACATTCACATCTACGTCCATACATCCATTTTTACATCCACATTCATACATCCACATCCACATCCACATCTACATCCATACATCCACATCCACATCCACATTCACATCCATACATCCATATTCACATTCCACATTCATACATCCATATCCACATTCACATTGATACATCCACATCCACATCTACATTCATACATCCACATCCACATCCACATTCACATCCATACATCCATTTCCACATTTCATATCTACATCCATACATCCACATCCATTTACATCTATCTGATTCCTACCACATCTTATCACATCTATTTATAGAATGTAGGAGAATTCTAATTTTTTGATATAAAGATTCTTTACGCATCTAATTAGGCATAAAGACAACTTTAGTAAGAATAACACTTTTAAAAAATCCTTTTATGCATCTATTTAGGCATAAGTTCAATTTTAAGGAAAATAACACTTTCGAATAAAAAATAAACCTTTTATGCATTTTACTATGCATAAATTCCATTTTAATGAGAATAACACTTTCAAAATAAAAAGAAATCTTTTATGCATTTTACTATGCATAAATTCCATTTTAATGAGAATAACACTTTCAAAATAAAAATAAATCTTTTATGCATCTAACTATGCATAAATTTAATTTCAATGAAAATAAAAATAAATCTTTTATGCATCTTTCTATGCATAAAATCAATATTGATAAGAATAACTCTTTTAAATTAAAAATAAAATTCTTTATGCATCTTTCTATGCATAAAATCAAAATTGATGAAAATAACTCTTTTGAATTAAAAATAAAATTCTTTATGCATCTATTTATGCATAAAATCAAAATTGATGAGAATAACTCTTTTAGAATAAAAAAAAATTCTTTATGCATCTATTTATGCATAAAATCAAAATTGATGAGAATAATACTTTTGGATTAAAATAAATTCTTAATGCATCTTTCCATGCATAAATCCAATTTAGTAGGAATCCTTGTTGAAGATCAACCAACAGATCCATATAAGAGAGCTATGGACTCATCAGTTGAGGACCAGCAAGGTCAATCAACCAGATCCATACTCGGTTTCAGAAAACAACTCTTACTCCTTGTTCCAATATCTTCCACGATGCACGTGTGGGTATCTTCGACGACCCAGAGTCCGAGCACCGTATGGTCAGCACCCTCTAGGATCCTTCGCAGGTTACCTAGCGCTTCACTCATAGGCCGCTTCTTTGGTCCCTCATCCATCGTACCGGAAGCTCACCATTTAAATTGAACCGAGGCGGCTGGTCAAGACCTCGGCCGACCTTGCTACGCGAGACATCCGCCATTGACTCTCCGTCACTCAGCAGTTGCAACTTTATCAGTTAGGTCTCCACGACCTTAATCACAAGACGGTCAAAATGCTTCCCTAGCATTCTTGACATAAAACAGTCATTTACAAACAGGTCACAAATACAGTTTCTATATTGAACTCTCGTCTTTCCACATTATCCCTCATCAGTCCACATTACTTATTCCACATTCCATTCATATGTGTACTCATTCTCATCCAATCACATCATTTTCCATCTCATCACCTCAGATTCATTCACATCACATATCGTATATTCACATCCCAATTCACATGTCATCACATCTCATCCATTCACTCATATCGACGACACATCATTTCACATACACATTCGCATTCATTATTCTACATAGACATCCGCATTCGTACATCCACATCATACATCAAATTCCACATCTGCATTCATACATACACATCCATATCCACATCCATACATCCACATTCATACATCCATATCCACATCCACATCCACATCCATACATCCATTTCCACATCCACATCCACACGCATACATCCATTTTCACATCCACATCCACATTCCATATCTACATCTATACATCCACATCCATATCTATATCCATACATCCACATTCACATTTACATCCATACATCCATATCCACATCCACATCCATACATTCACATCTACGTCCATACATCCATATCCACATCCACATCCATACATCCATACATCCATATCCACATCCACATCCATACATTCACATCTACGTCCATACATTTATTTTCACATCCACATTCATACATCCACATCCATATACATACATCCACATCTGCTACATCCATACATCCACATCCACATCCATATTCACATCCATACATCCATATCCACATTCCACATTCATACATCCATATCCACATTCATATTCATACATCCACATCCACATCCACATCCACATTCACATCCATACATCCATTTCTACATTCCACATTCATACATCCACATCTACGTCCATTCATCCATTTTCACATCCACATTCATACATCCACATCCACATACATACATCCACATCCGCATCTACATCCATACATCCACATCCACATCCACATACATATCCACATTCCACATTCATACATCCATATCCACATTCACATTCATACATCCACATCCACATCTACATTCATATATCCACATCCACATCCATACATCCATTTCTACATTCCACATCTACATCCATACATCCACATCCATTTACATCTATCTGATTCTTATCACATCTTATCACATCTATTTAAAGAATGTAGGAGAATTCTAATTTTTTGATATAAAGATTCTTTACGCATCTAATTAGGCATAACAACTTTAGTAAGAATAACACTTTAAAATAATCCTTTTATGCATCTATTTAGGCATAAGTTCAATTTTAAGGAAAATAACACTTTCGAATAAAAAATAAACCTTTTATGCATTTTACTATGCATAAATTCCATTTTAATGAGAATAACACTTTCGAAATAAAAATAAACCTTTTATGCATTTTACTATGCATAAATTCCATTTTAATGAGAATAACACTTTCGAAATAAAAATAAATCTTTTATGCATTTTACTATGCATAAATTTCATTTTAATGAGAATAACACTTTCAAAATAAAAATAAATCTTTTATGCATCTAACTATGCATAAATTTAATTTCAATGAAAATAATACTTTCCAAATAAAAATAAATCTTTGATGCATCTTTCTATGCATAAAATCAATATTGATAAGAATAACTCTTTTGAATTAAAAATAAAATTCTTTATGCATCTTTCTATGCATAAAATCAAAATTGATGAAAATAACTCTTTTGAATTAAAAATAGAATTCTTAATGCATCTTTCTATGCATAAAATCAAAACTGATAAGAATAACTCTTTTGGAATAAAAATAAAATTCTTTATGCATCTAGTTATGCATAAAATCAAAATTGATGAGATAACTCTTTTGAAATAAAAATAAAATTCTTTTTGCATCTATTTATGCATAAAATCAAAATTGATGAGAATAACTCTTTTGAATTAAAAATAAAATTCTTTATGCATTTATTTATGCATAAAATCAAAATTGGTGAGAATAACTCTTTTGAATTAAAAATAAAATTCTTTATGCATCTATTTATGCATAAAATCAAAACTGATGAGAATAACACTTTTGGATTAAAATAAATGCTTTATGCATCTTTCCATGCATAAATCCAATTTAGTAGGAATTACAATTTTAGAATAAAAGAATTTCTCTTATGAATCTAATTTATGCATAAAATCCATTTATTATGAAAATAACACTTTTAATATAAAAAATATCTTTTATGCATATGTTTATGCATACAAATCATTTATGATGAAAATCACTCTTTTAATATAAAAGAATTTCTTTTATGTATCTATTTATGCATAAAAATCATTTATGATAAAAATCACACTTTTAATATAAAAAATCTCTTTTATGCATACAAATCATTTATGATGACAATCACTCTTTTAATATAAACGAATTTCTTTTATGCATCTATTTATGCATAAAAATCATTTATGAAGAAAATCACACTTTTATAATTAAAATAATAATTTCAATATACTTCCTTCTATGCTTGGAATTTAATTCTAAAGAAAGGAACACTTTTTTAATAAAATATTTTTAGTTACATTTTCTTACTCTTTTTGAATTAAAAAAAGTAAAACTTATTTTTCACAATTTTAGAAAATTTCGCCATAACCTCCTTTGTATGGCTGACCATTTTTCAATTTTTAATTCTCTAAAATTAATTGAAAGTTCACTAAGAGTATTTAAATCATTCTAATGTAAACATTTTCTACTTATCAAAGCAAAACATTATGAAAAACTTTATTTTAGGATAAAGAATGGTTGGATTTACTAAAGAAGAGGGGAATGCCTTTTTTTCAACAATGAGGCATAACATCATATTCAATTTAAAGAAGACAAAAATCATAAAAAAAACCACAAAGTTAAGCATACATGTAAATTTATGTATTTCCTTACTTCCATTCATCAATTTACTTCAATAGCATTAAAAAGCCATTCCAATTAAGCTTCTCAAGCTTGAGAGGGATTGAGAAGAGAGAAACATTGAGAAATTATGGAAAAAGATCAAAATTCACACTTTACCTTACAAATTGCTTGATTCTTTGATCACGGTAGAGGCCCCCAACCAATCAATTGGTTTGGTATGCCACCAATGGAGATTGAAGAAGGAGGGAAGCTCCAATTTCTTCAATTTGGAGAGAATTTTAGAGAATAGTAAAAATTATCAATATTTCAGCATAATTCTGGCATAGTATAATTATGCTATATTTTTTCAAAGGGCTCAGGTTCTATTTATAGGAGAGGGAGGCTCTAACCAGGACCAAGTGATTTCTAGAATTTTTCAGATTCAGTTTGGTTGAATTTGGACTAGATTTGGACCTAGTTTGGTTCCTTTTTGATTCGGTTTGATCCAAGAGAGAGGAGAGATAAAAATATCACATTATTTTTGAGTTTAAAACTCATTCAAGCATGTGAAGTAGGCGCCTCCTTGAAGGGACTCCCCTTCCTTACACATGTGTCAAAATGGAATCATTATCCCTAAAATATCTCATTTTTTAGTAATACTCATAGTTTTTTTACTAATAAACCTTGTACATAGTCAACTCTTCATCTTATGTGAGCATTTACTCATTTTTGGGGGGATTTTCTTTATTTCTTCCATTTTTCTCCCACTTATTTGGATGAATCTTATTGACCCATAGGAACCTTAATTTAAAATTTTAAAAAAATCTTGCCCCTCAGGATTGAACAGATTATACTTGATTTCTAATGCACCTTGTGTGAAAATCTTTTGAACTTCTATTTCGGGGGAACTTATTGTAACAAGAAGTGATATTTTTTCATCCAAAAATATTTAAAAACTGAATTACCACTCTCTAGAAGATTTTCTCTCTCTAGGCCAAAGCAACAAGATCTTTTATATTTTTGAAGAGGGGTTTGACTACAGGGGAAGATACTGGACATCCTGCCAGGCTGGGGAGGAATCTTACCCCACTTAAAAAACGTGAGATGTCCTCATCTCGCAGGTGGAGTATGATCTCTTTCATCTTCTTCTTCTTCTTCAATCACTTCTAGTGTTACTGCCTTGGAAGTGGACGGCCGATTTGGGAACAAATCTCTTTGACTTCCTCTATTCTGAGGTGGAGGTCTTGCATTACCTTGGATTGAAACTGCAGGTTGGATAGAGAGTCTACCTCTGGGATTTCCCTGATTTTGGCGGATAGAACCTTGATTACTCTGGACGGAAGGGGCTGGTGTCTGGAATCTTGATCCCTAATTTTCCTGCCCTGAAAACCTTGATCCAAAAGGAGTTGGGCAATCCATGTTGCGATGTCCAAACCCTTGACAGTTATAGCATTTCACTCTCTTGTTCAAGGGTGGAACTTCTGAAGTTGAAATCTAGGGGATTGAGTTTCGAAAAAAGGATATTTTTTCCATTCTAGAACTTCCCATATCTTGGGTTTGACCCTGATATCTCTTAGGCGGAGGATGGTTGGAATAAACTTATGGGAATAAAAACCTTTTGAAAGGTGATGGTGCTGGCTTTGGCGGGACTTTGACATCAAAGGCGACGAAATCCTTCGCCATCCAAACTGGTTCGGCCATGGAAGCTGGCTTGGCATTCTTCACCAGGATATTCAAAGGTTAGTTCAGTTCGCGAATGAACTTGGCCATCAGTTGTTCTTCATCTAGCAGAGGCGAGTATTTGAGGAGGGCGAATGCTTGGTGAGATGCTTAAATAGTTCTACTTCCCTTGGTTAACTCTAAGAATTCGTTCATCTTTGTTTCTAAAACGCCGGGAGAACAGAACCTCGTCCTTAGGTGAATTTTGAGATCAGTCCAGGTTTGGGTATTTCGGTCGAGATGGTTTGTCTTGCAGTGGTTTTTCCATGCCACTCTAGCTGACTCTACTATCTTTAGCCTTGCAAGAGCCATTTTTCTCTTCTCATTGTACCCAGTGACATCGAAGTATTCTTCCATTGATTCGATCCACTTCTCCACAGCCTCGCCCAAGTTTTCCCCTTCTCCCTTGAAAGGTCCAGGCTGCGAACTATGAAGAGTTTTACGAACATCCAGGTCGAGCTCTTCTTCATCGAGTTGGGGGTTAACATTCCTACCACGACGACCTCGATCCATGTTCCTATCAATACGAAAATTCTTGTTAAGTCTCTTTATTTATGATTCAATCCGATTTTTGATTCAACTGATTTCGGGGTTCTCTAAATAGGTCCGCTTTCCATAGAATCAAGGGATAAAGATACTCATATAGAACGCATTATCAGTTAATAATTCATTCAAAATATTCCATTCATATCTTTAATACAATAATGGTCCATCAGACTGAATTTTTCCATCTACACAGTCCTCCATGGGGATTTCAATTTTTTAGATTTTTAATTTATTATCCCTTAACTTGATCCACTGATCAAAAGTTAACAGTAGTAATCTGCCAGCACAATCCACTAATCTCATAGTGATTTGCTGTAGTCATCATTAACGTTATTCCAGTTATGAACATCATCACTCACAGGGACTAGTCCCATTCATCCTCATTGTGGTTTTGCTCAGTTTATTACATTTCAACTAAATTTCAAGAATCATCATTTTTCAATCAGAATCCAAATCAACTCATCAGTTCACAACCAGAATTTAAAAATCATATCAACTACATTTGAATTCATCATCTGGATAGCATTAATGCTTATAATTTCAAGTCTTAGATTTACTCGTATATACTACCAGTAAAGAGCTGCAGTTATACCCTCGGTATATACAGGTAGTCACGGTTCTTGGAACTATAAGGTAAATACCATCATGTCTAGGCCTCAAGCAAGTCAGGGATTCCATACAATTGCGGTACTTCCATCTAAAGACCCAATTACCAATTTACGAATTTCAATTTGAATATCAAATTGTATGAATTTTATCACACAATTACAACCTTTTAGTGCTTCTTGATAAATTTTTGACATATTTGGCTTCTCGGTTGATCCTCATTAGCCAAATAGCTCTGATACCAACTGTGAGATCCCTATCCCCACCGCGCAACAATTTCAGGGGTGCTAGCAGCGGAAGTAGCACTTCTTGTGTGGGGCAGGGTCCCACACTCGGGGGCTCGCCCACGGATATCCGGACAAGAGACTAATCTATCGGTTTTTCCAAAACCGAACCCGGAAAAACTTCCTTTGCCTAGAAAGCACGGGCGATTCCACCAGGATAACTTTTCCCTAACGTAGTCAAAAGCCTTAACTAACTGAGCTAATCTGACCAAACTCGTAAGTCCCATAGTCAGATCAGGGGAAAAGACTGTACTGTACTTGGATCATAGAGACCAACGCTTTTTTCCTCATTGAGAGACACAGCCGTTGATTCTTTTCCATAGAACAATTTTTGTCCGGGATTTACTTCATTTATCGAACTAAACAGAAATTAAGTCTCAATTTACGGATCCATCAGTCCACCCTAACCCCATCTAGTCCCATGGGTTAGTAGCCAACCGCCCAACCACTGTAGTGATGGGATCGTATTAGGAATTTGGTTAGGTTTTGTCGCGGGTACTAGGGAAAAGTGTTCCCAGGCCCCCTAGCTAGATTTTCAAGCAAATTTAACTCTAGTCACACCACTTACACACCCAATATGAATTTGCCTTTTTCCTAGATTCAAATGTATTTAATTCAGTCATTTAATGAAATCATAGTGTTACTGATCATAAACTTCCAAGTATCCGATTGAATCTTAATTTCCAATCATACCTTCATCGGAGTATCTATGGCATCATTAGCAACCAAAACGCTCACCACCTGTTCACTCACTTTTCTATACTCATAGTACCCGACAGATAATCACTTATAAAAATCAAGATGGAATCCTCGTTGGAGATCAGCAAGATCAACCAACAGATTCATATAAGAGAGCTATGGACTCATCAGTTGAGGACCAGCAAGGTCAATCAACCAGATCCATACTCGGTTTCAGAAAACAACTCTTACTCCTTGTTCCAATATCTTCCATGACGCACGTGTGGGTATCTTCGGCGACCGAGAGCCCGAGCACCGTATGGTCACCACCCTCTAGGATCCTTTGTAGGTCACCTAGCGCTTCACTCATAGGCCGCGTCCTTGGTCCCTCATCCACCGTACCGGAAGCTCACCATTTAAATCGAACCGAGGAGGCTGGTCAAGACCTCGGCCGACCTTGCTACACGAGACGTCCTCCATTGACTCTCCGTCGCTCACAGCAGTTGCAACTTTATCAGTTAGGTCTCCATGACCTTAATCACAAGACGGTCAAAATTCTTCCCTAGCATTCTTGACATAAAAGAGTCATTTACAAACAGGTCATAAATACAGTTTCTATATTGAACTCTCGTCTTTCCACATTATCCCTCATCAGTCCACATTACTTATTCCACATTCCATTCATATGTGTACTCGTTCTCATCCAATCACATCATTTTCCATCTCATCACCTCAGATTCATTCACATCACATATCATATATTCACATCCCAATTCACATGTCATCACATCTCATCCATTCACTCATATCGATGACACATCATTTCACATACACATTCGCATTCATTATTCTTCATAGACATCCACATTTGTACATCCACATCATACATCAAATTCCACATCCACATTCATACATACACATCCATATCCATATCCATACATTCACATCCACATTCATACATCCATATGCACATCCACATCTATACATTCATTTCCACATCCACATCCACATGCATACATTCATTTCCACATCCACATTCATACATCCACATCCACATTTCATATCTACATCTATACATCCACATCCATACCCACATCCCTACATCCACATTCACATTCACATCCATACATCCATATCCACATCCACATCCACATCCATACATCCACACCTACGTCCATACATCCATTTTCACATCCGCATTCATACATCCACATCCACATACATACATCCACATCCGCATCTACATCCACATCCACATCCATATTCACATCCATACATCCATATCCACATTCCACATTCATACATCCATATCCGTATCCACATTCATATTCATACATCCACATCCACATCTACATTCATACATCCACATCCACATCCACATTCACATCCATACATCCATTTCCACATGCCACATTAATACATTCACATCTACGTCCATACATCCATTTTTACATCCACATTCATACATCCACATCCACATCCACATCCACATCCACATCCACATCTACATCCATACATCCACATCCACATCCACATTCACATCCATACATCCATATTCACATTCCACATTCATACATCCATATCCACATTCACATTCATACATCCACATCCACATCTACATTCATACATCCACATCCACATCCACATTCACATCCATATATCCATTTCCACATTTCATATCTACATCCATACATCCACATCCATTTACATCTATCTGATTCCTACCACATCTTATCACATCTATTTATAGAATGTAGGAGAATTCTAATTTTTTGATATAAAGATTCTTTACGGATCTAATTAGGCATAAAGACAACTTTAGTAAGAATAACACTTTTAAAAAATCCTTTTATGCATATATTTAGGCATAAGTTCAATTTTAAGGAAAATAACACTTTCGAATAAAAAATAAACCTTTTATGCATTTTACTATGCATAAATTCCATTTTAATGAGAATAACACTTTCAAAATAAAAAGAAATCTTTTATGCATTTTACTATGCATAAATTCCATTTTAATGAGAATAACACTTTCAAAATAAAAATAAATCTTTTATGCATCTAACTATGCATAAATTTAATTTCAATGAAAATAAAAATAAATCTTTTATGCATCTTTCTATGCATAAAATCAATATTGATAAGAATAACTCTTTTAAATTAAAAATAAAATTCTTTATGCATCTTTCTATGCATAAAATCAAAATTGATGAAAATAACTCTTTTGAATTAAAAATAAAATTCTTTATGCATCTATTTATGCATAAAATCAAAATTGATGAGAATAACTCTTTTAGAATAAAAAAAAATTCTTTATGCATCTATTTATGCATAAAATCAAAATTGATGAGAATAATACTTTTGGATTAAAATAAATTCTTAATGCATCTTTCCATGCATAAATCCAATTTAGTAGGAATTACACTTTTAGAATAAAAGAATTTCTCTTATGCATCTAATTTATGCATAAAATCCATTTATGATGAAAATCACACTTTTAATATAAAAAAATATCTTTTATGCATATGTTTATGCATACAAATCATTTATGATGAAAATCACTCTTTTAATATAAAAGAATTTCTTTTATGCATCTATTTATGCATAAAAATCATTTATGATGAAAATCACACTTTTAATATAAAAAAATATCTTTTATGCATACAAATCATTTATGTTGAAAATCACTCTTTTAATATAAAAGAATTTCTTTTATGCATCTATTTATGCATAAAAATCATTTATGATGAAAATCACACTTTTATAATCAAAATAACAATTTCAATATACTTCCTTCCATGCATGGAATTTAATTCTAAAGAAAGTAATACTTTTTTAATAAAATATTTTTAGTTACATTTTCTTATACCTAGGATGAAAATTAACACTTTAAGAATACATATACGATGGGAATTACTCTTTTTGAATAGAAAAAAATTAAAACTTATTTTTCACAATTTTAGAAAATTTCACCCTCCTCCTTTGTATGGTTGACCATTTTTGAATTTCTAATTCAAAAAATTAATTGGAAGTTCACCAAGAGTATTTAAATAATTCTAATGTAAACATTTTCTACTTATCAAAGCGAAATATTAAGAAAAACTTGATTTTATCCACCATTAATCATTGATCTAGGGTAAAGAATAGTTGGATTTACTAAAAAGAGAGGGGAATGCCTTTTTTCCAACAATGAGGCATAACATCATATTCAATTTAGAGAAGACAAAAATCATTAAAAAAACCATAAAAATTAAGCATACATGGGAATTTATGTATTTCCTTACTTCCATTCATCAATTAACTTCAATAGCATTAAAAAGCCATTACAATTAAGCTTCTCAAGCTTGAGAGGGGTTGAGAAGAGAGAAACATTGAGAAATTATGAAAAAAGATCAAAATTCACACTTTCCCTTACAAATTGCTTGATTCTTTGATCACAATAGAGGCCCCCAACCAATCAATTGGTTTGGTATGCTGATGGAGCCACCAATGGAGATTGAAGAAGGAGGGAAGCTCCAATTTCTTCAATTTGGAGTTTAGAGAATAGTAATAATTATCAATATTTCAGCATAATTCTGGCATAGTATAATTCTCTTATATTTTTACAAAGGGCTCAGGTTCTATTTATAGGAGAGGGAGGCTCTAACCAAGACCAACTGATTTCTAGAATTTTCTAGATTCAGTTTGGATGAATTTGGACCAGATTTGGACCTAGTTTGGTTTCTTTTTGATTCGGTTTGATCCAAGAGAGAGAAGAGATAAAAATATCACATTATTTTTGAGTTTAAAACTCATTCAAGCATGTGAAGTAGGCGCCTCCTTGAAGGGACTCCCCTTCCTTACACATGTGTCAAAATGGAATCATTATACTTAAAATATCTCATTTTTTTAGTAATACTCATAGTTTTTTACTAATAAACCTTGTACATAGTCAACTCTTCATCTTATGTGAGCATTTACTCATTTTTGGGGGGATTTTCTTTATTTCTTCCATTTTTCTCCTCCACACATTTGGATGAATCTTATTGACCCATAGGAACCTTAATTTAAAATTTCAAAAAAATCTTGACCCTTTAGGATAAGGCCTCTTGAATACATTATACTTGATTTCTAATGCACCTTCTAAAAATCTTTGAACTTCTGTTTCGGGGGAACTTATTTTAATAAGAAGTGATATTTTTCCATCCAAAAATATTTAAAAACTAAATTACCACTCTCTAGAAGATTTTCTCTCTCTAGGCCAAAACTGGTAGAAACAAGATCTTTTATATTTCTGAAGAGGGATTTGACTAAAGGGGAAGATACTGGACATCTTGAGAGACTGGGGAGGAATCTTACATTCTACCCCACTTAAAAAACGCGAGATGTCCTCATCTCGCAGGTGGAGTATAATCTCTTTCATTTTCTTCTTCTTCTTCAATCACTTCCACTGTTATTGACTTGGAAGTGGACGGCCGATTTGGAAACAAATCTCTTTGACTTCCTGTTTTTTGAGGTGGAGGTCTTGCATTACCTTGGATTGAAACTGCAGGTTGGATAGAGGGTCTACCTCTGGGATCTCCCTAATTTTGGTGGATAGAACCCTGATTACTGTGGACGGAAGGGGCTGGTGTCTGGAATCTTGATCCCTGATTTTCTTGCCCTGAAAACCTTGATCCAAAAGGAGTTGGGAAATCCCTGCTGCGATGTCCAAACCCTTGATAGTTATAGCATTTCACTCTCTTGTTCAAGGGTGGAACTTTTGAAGTTGAAATCTAGGGGATTGAGTTTCGAAAAAAGGATATTTTTTCCATTCTGGAACTTCCCATATCTTGGGTTTGACCCTGATATCTCTTAGGCAGAGGAAGGTTGCAATGACCTTCTGGGAATAAAAACCTTTTGAAAGGTGATGGTGCTGGATTTGGCGGGACTTTGACATCAAAGGCCTTGGTGAAATCGTTCGCCATCCGAACTGCTTCGGCCAGGGAAGCTGGCTTGGCATTCTTCACCAGGATATTCAAAGGTTAGTTCAGTCCGCGAATGAACCTGGCCATCAGCTATTCTTTATCCAGCGGAGGCGAGTATTTGAGGAGGAGGGCGAATGATTGGTGATATGCTTCAATAGTTCTACTTCCCTGGGTTAACTCTAAGAATTTGTTCATCTTTGTTTCTAAAAAGTCGGGAGGACAGAACCTCGTCCTTAGGTAAATTTTGAGATCAGTCCATGTTTGGGTATTTCAGTCGAGGTTTCTCCATGCCACTCTAGCTGACTCTACTATCTTTAGCCTTGCAAGAGCCATTTTGCTCTTCTCATTGTACCCCGGTGACATCGAAGTATTCTTCCATTGATTCGATCCGCTTCTCCATAGCCTCGCCCAAGTTTTCCCCTTCTCCCTTGAAAGGTCCAGGCTACGAACTATGAAGAGTTTTACGAACATCCAGGTGGAGCTCTTCTTCATCGAGTTGGGGGTTAACATTTCTACCACGACGACCTCGATCCATGTTCCTATCAATACAAAAATTCTTGTTAAGTCTCTTTATTTATGATTCAATCCGATTTTTGATTCAACTGATTTCGGGGTTCTCTAAATAGGTCGGCTTTCCACAGAATCAAGGGATAAAGATACTCATATAGAATGCATTATCAGTTAATAATTCATTCAAAATATTCCATTCATATCTTTAACACAATAATGGTCAATCAGACTGAATTTTTCCAACTCAACAGTCCTCCATGGGGATTTCAATTTTTCAGATTTTTAATTTATCATCCCTTAACTTGATCCACTGATCAAAAGTTAACAGTAGTAATCTGCCAGCACAATCCACTAATCTCATAGTGATTTGCTGTAGTCATTAACGTTATTCCAGTTATGAACATCATCAGAGGGACTCGTCCCATTCATCCTCATTGTGGTTTTGCTCAGTTTATTACATTTCAACTAAATTTCAAGAATCATCATTTTTCAATCAGAATCCAAATCAACTCATCAGTTCATAACCAAAATTTAAAAATCATATCAACCACATTAGAATCCATACATTAATGCTTATAATTTCGAGTCTTAGATTTAGTCGTATATACTACCAGAGTAAAGAGCTGCACTTATACTCTCGGTATATACGGGTAGTCATGATTCTTGGAACTATAAGGTAAATACCATCATGTCTAGGCCTCAAGCAAGTCAGGGATTCCATACAATTGGGGTACTTCCATCTAAAGACCCAATGACCAATTTACGAATTTCAGTTTGAATATCAAATTGTATGAATTTTATCACACAATTACAACCTTTTAGTGCTTCTTGATACATATTTGGCTTTCTCGGTCGATCCTCATGAGCCAAATAGCTCTGATACCAACTGTGAGATCCCTATCCCCACCGCGCATTAATTTGAGGGGTGCTAGCAGCGGAAGTAGCAGTTCTTGTGTGGGGCAGGGTCCCACACTCGTCGGGGCCTCGCCCACCACGAATATCCGGACAAGAGACTAATCTATCGGTTTTTCTAAAATCGAGCCCCGAAAAACTTCCTTTGCTCGGAAAGCACGGGCGATTCCACCACGATAACGTTTCCCTAACGTAGTTCAAAGCCTTAACTAAGTGAGCTCATCTGACCGAACCCGTAACTCCCATAGTCAGATAAGGAAAAAAGACTGTCCTTGGATCATAGAGACCAACGCTTTTTTCCTCATTGAGAGGCACAGCCGTTGATTCTTTTCCATAGAACAATTTTTGTCCCGGATTTACTTCATCTATCAAACTAAACAGAAATTGAGTCTCGATTTACGGATCCATCAGTCCAGCCTAACCCCATCCAGTCCCATGGGTTAGTCAATCGCCCAACCACTGAAGTGATGGGATCCAATTAGGTTTTTGGTTAGGTTTTGTCTTGGGTACCAGGGAAAAGAGTTCCTAGGCCCCCTAGCCGGATTTTCAAGCAAATTTATCTCCAGTCACACCACTTACACACCCAAAATGAATTTGCCTTTTTCCTAGATTCAAATGTATTTAAATCAGTCATTTAATGAAATCATAGTGTTACTGATCATAAACTTCCAAGTATCCGGTTGAATCTTAATTTCCAATCATTCCTTCATCAGAGTATCTATGGCATCATTGGCAACCAGAACGCTCACATCACTTGTTCACTCAGGGGCCTTTTCTATAGTTCCTAGCTCATAGTATCCGGCAGATAATCACTTATAAAAATCAAGATGGAATCCTCGTTGAAGATCAGCAAGATCAACCAACAGATTCATATAAGAGAGCTATGGACTCATCACTTGAGGACCAGCAAGGTCAATCAACCAGATCCATACTCGATTTCAGAGAAAACAACTCTTACTCCTTGTTCCAATATCTTTCACAAGATGAGCGTGTGGGTATCTTCGGCGACCCAAAACCTGAGCATCATATGGTCCCTCTAGGATCCTTCGCAGGTCACCTAGCACTTCACTCATAGGCCGCTTCCTTGGTCCCTCATCCACTGTACCGGAAGCTCACCATTTAAATCGAACCGAGGCTGGTCAAGACCTCGGCCGACCTTGCTACGCGAGACGTCCTTCATTGACTCTCCGTCACACAGCAGTTGCAAATTTATAAGTTAGGTCTCAACGACCTTAATCACAAGACGGTCAAAATGCTTCCCCAGCATTCTTGACATAAAACAGTCATTTACAAACAGGACACAAATATAGTTTCTATATTGAACTCTCGTCTTTCCACATTATCCCTCATCAGTCCACATTACTTATTCCACATTCCATTCATATGTGTACTCATTCTCATCTAATCACATCATTTTTCATCTCATCACCTCAGCTTCATTCACATCACATATCATATATTCACATCCCAATTCACATGTCATCACATCTCATCCATTCACTCATATCGACGACACATCATTTCACATACACATTCGGATTCATTATTCTACATACACATCCACATTCGTATCCACATCATACATCCAATTCCACATCCACATCCATACATCCACATCTACGTCCATACATCCATTTTCACACCACATTTATACATCCACATACACGTACATACATCCACATCCGCATCTACATCCATACATCCACATCCACATCCATATTCACATCCTTACATCCATATTCACATTCCACATTCATACATCCACATCCACATCCATACATCCGCATCCACATTTATACATCCATATCCACATCCACATCCACATCCACATCCACATCCACATCCACATCCACATCCATACATCCATTATAAAAAATTAAAAACATCCATTTCCACATCCACATTCATACATCCACATCCACATTCCATATCTACATCTATACATCCACATCCATACATCCCCATTGACATTCACATCCATACATCCATATCCACATCCACATCCATACATCCACATCTACGTCCATACATCCATTTTCACACCACGTTTATACATCCACATCCACGTACATACATCCACATCCGCATCTACATCCATACATCCACATCCACATCCATATTCACATCCTTACATCCATATTCACATTCCACATTCATACATCCATATCCACATTTATATTCATACATCCACATGCACATCCACATCTACATTCATACATCCACATCCACATCCACATCCACATTCACACCCATACATCCATTTCCACATTCCACATTCATACATCCACATCTACGTCCATACATCCATTTTCACATCGACATTCATACATCCACATTCACATACATACATCCACATCCGCATCCACATCCACATCCACATCCACATCCACATCCATACATCCATATCCACATTCACATCCATATATCCATATCCACATTCCACATTCATACATCCATATCCACATTCACATTCATACATCCACATCCACATCTACATTCTTACATCCACATCCACATCCATATTCACATCCATACATCCATTTCCACATTCCACAACTACATCCATACATCCACATCCATACCCACATCCATTTACATCTATCTCATTCCTATCACATCTGATCACATCTATTTATAGAATGTAGGAGAATTCTAATTTTTTGATATAAAGATTCTTTACGTATCTAATTAGGCATAAAGACAACTTTAGTAAGAATAACACTTTAAAAAAATCCTTTTATGCATCTTTTTAGGCATAAGTTCAATTTTAAGGAAAATAACACTTTTGAATAACAAATAAACCTTTTATGCATTTTACTATGCATAAATTCCATTTTAATGAGAATAACACTTTCGAATTAAAAATAAACCTTTTATGCATTTTACTATGCATAAATTCCATTTTAATGAGAATAACACTTTCGAATTAAAAATAAATCTTTTATGCATTTTACTATGCATAAATTCCATTTTAATGAGAATAACACTTTCACAATAAAAATAAATCTTTTATGCATTTTACTATGCATAAATTCCATTTTAATGAGAATAACACTTTCAAAATAAAAATAAATCTTTTATGCATCTAACTATGCATAAATTTAATTTCAATGAAAATAATACTTTCCAAATAAAATAAATCTTTTATGCATCTTTCTATGCATAAAATCAATATTGATAAGAATAACTCTTTTAAATTAAAAATAAAATTCTTTACGCATCTTTCTATGCATAAAATCAAAATTGATGAAAATAACTCTTTTGAATTAAAAAAAATTCTTAATGCATCTTTCTATGCATAAAATCAAAATTGAGAAGAATAACTCTTTTAGAATAAAAAAAAGTTCTTTATGCATCTATTTATGCATAAAATCAAAATTGATGAAAATAACTCTTTTAAAATAAAAATAAATTTTTTAATGCATATATTTATGCATAAAATCAAAATTGATGAGAATAACTCTTTTGAATTAAAAATAAAACTCTTTATGCATCTATTTATGAATAAAATCAAAATTGATGAGAATAACTCTTTTGAATTAAAAATAAAATTCTTTATGCATCTATTTATGCATAAAATCAAAATTGATGAGAATAACACTTTTGGATGAAAATAAATTCTTTATGCATCTTTCCATGCATAAATCCTTACACTTTTAGAATAAAAGAATTTCTCTTATGCATCTAATTTATGCATAAAATCCATTTATGATGAAAATCACACTTTTAATATTAAAAAATATCTTTTATGCATATGTTTATGCATACAAATCATTTATGATGAAAATCACTCTTTTAATATAAAAGAATTTTTTTATGCAGCTATTTATGCATAAAAATTATTTATGATAAAAATCACACTTTTAAAATAAAAAATCTCTTTTGTGCATACAAATCATTTATGATGAAAATCACTCTTTTATTAAAAAAGAATTTCTTTTATGCATCTATTTATGAGTAAAAATCATTTATGATGAAAATCACACTTTTATAATCAAAATAATAATTTCAATATACTTCCTTCTTTGCATGGAATTTAATTCTAAAGAAAGTAACACTTTTTTAATAAAATATTTTTAGTTGCATTTTATTATACCTAGGATGAAAATTAACACTTTAAGAATACATATAAGATGGGAATTACTCTTTTTGAATAAAGAAAAGTAGAACTTATTTTTCATAACCTCCTTTGTATGCCTGACCATTTTTTAATTTTTAATTCTCTAAAATTAATTGAAAGTTCACCAAGAGTATTTAAATCATTCTAATGTAAACATTTTCTACTTATCAAAGTAAAACATTATGAAAAACTTGATTTTAGGATAAAGAATGGTTGGATTTACTAAAGAAGAGAGGGGAATGCCTTTTTTTCAACAATGAGGCATAACATCATATTCAATTTAGAGAAGACAAAAATCATAAAAAAAAACCATAAAAATTAAGCATACATGCAAATTTATGTATTTCCTTACTTCCGTTCATCAATTAACTTCAATAGCATTAAAAAGCCATTCCAATTAAGCTTCTCACGCTTGAGAGGGGTTGAGAAGAGAGAAACATTGAGAAATTATGAAAAAAGATCAAAATTCACACTTTACCTTACAAATTGCTTGATTCTTTGATCACGGTAGAGGCCCCCAACCAATCAATTGGTTTGGTATGCTGATGGAGCCACCAATGGAGATTGAAGAAGGAGGGAAGCTCCAATTTCTTCAATTTGGAGAGAATTTTAGAGAATAATAAAAATTATCAATATTTCAGCATAATTCTGGCATAGTATAATTCTCTTATATTTTCACAAAGGGCTCAGGTTCTATTTATAGGAGAGGGAGGCTCTAACCAAGACCAACTGATTTCTAGAATTTTCTAGATTTAGTTTGGTTGAATTTGGACCAGTTTGGTTGAATTTGGACGAGATTTGGACCTAGTTTAGTTCTTTTTTGATTCGGTTTGATCCAAGAGAGAGGAGAGATAAAAATATCACATTATTTTTGAGTTTAAAACTCATTCAAGCATGTGAAGTAGGCGCCTCCTTGAAGGGACTCCCCTTCCTTACACATGTGTCAAAATGGAATCATTATACCCAAAATATCTCATTTTTTTAGTAATACTCATAGTTTTTTACTAATAAACCTTGTACATAGTCAACTCTTCATCTTATGTGAGCATTTACTGATTTTGGGAGGATTTTCTTTATTTCTTCTATTTTTCTCCTCCACACATTTGGATGAATCTTATTGGCCCATAGGAACCTTAATTTAAAATTTCAAAAAAATCTTGACCCTTAGGAGATAAGGCCTCTTGAACAGATTATACTTGATTTCTAATGCACCTTGTGAAAATCTTTTTGAACTTCTATTTCGGGGGAACTTATTGTAATAAGAAGTGATATTTTTCCATCCAAAAATATTTAAAAACTGAATTACCACTCTCTAGAAGATTTTCTCTCTCTAGGCCAAAACTGGTAGAAACAAGATCTTTTATATTTTTGAAGAGGGATTTCACTAAAGGGGAAGATACTGGACATCCTGAGAGACTGGGGAGGAATCTTACATTCTACCCTAGTTAAAAAACGCGAGATGTCCTCATCTCGCAGGTGGAGTATGATCTCTTTCATTTTCTTCTTCTTCTTCAATCACTTCCACTGTTATTGACTTGGAAGTGGACAACCGATTTGGAAACAAATCTCTTTGACTTCCTGTTTTTTGAGGTGGAGGTCTTGCATTACCTTGGATTGAAACTGCAGGTTGGATAGAGGGTCTACCTCTGGGATTTCCCTGATTTTTGTGGATAGAACCCTGATTACGCTGGACGGAAGGGACTGGTGTCTGGAATCTTGATCCCTGATTTTCTTGCCCTGAAAACCTTGATCCAAAAGGAGTTGGGAAATCCGTGCTGTGATGTCCAAACCCTTGATAGTTATAGCATTTCACTCTCTTGTTCAAGGGTGGAACTTTTGAAGTTAAAATCCAGGGGATTGAGTTTCGGAAAAAGGATATTTTTTCCATTCTGGAACTTCCCATATCTTGGGTTTGACCCTGATATCTCTTAGGCGGAGGAAGGTTGGAATGACCTTCTGGGAATAAAAACCTTTTGAAAGGTGATGGTGCTGGATTTGGTGGGACTTTGACATCAAAGGCCTTGGCGAAATCCTTCGCCATCCAAACTGCTTCGGCCATGGAAGCTGGCTTGGCATTCTTCACCAAGATATTCAAAGGTTAGTTCAGTCCCCGAATGAACCTGGCCACCATCAGCCATTCTTTATCGAGCAGAGACAAGTATTTGAGGAGGAGGGCGAATGCTTGGTGATATGCTTCAATAGTTCTACTTCCCTGGGTTAACTCTAAGAATTCATTCATCTTTGTTTCTAAAAAGTCGGGAGGACATAACCTCATCCTTAGGTAAATTTTGAGATCAGTTTATGTTTGGGTGTTTCAGTCGAGATGGTTTGTCTCGCAGTGGTTTCTCCATGCCACTCTAGCTGCTGACTCGACTATCTTTAGCCTTGCAAGAGCCATTTTGCTCCTCATTGTACCCGATGACATTCGAAGAATTCTTCCATTGATTCGATCCACTTCTCCATATCCTCGCCTAAGTTTTCCCCTTCTCCCTTGAAAGGTCCAGGCTACGAACTATGAAGAGTTTTACGAACATCCAGGTGGAGCTCTTCTTCATCGAGTTGGGGGTTAACATTTCTACCACGACGACCTCGATCCATGTTCCTATCAATACAAAAATTCTTGTTAAGTCTCTTTATTTATGATTCAATCCGATTTTTGATTCAACTGATTCCGGGGTTCTCTAAATAGGTCGACTTTCCACAGAATCAAGGGATAAAGATACTCATATAGAATGCATTATCAGTTAATAATTCATTCAAAATATTCCATTCATATCTTTAACACAATAATGGTCCATCAGACTGAATTTTTCCATCTGAACAGTCCTCCATGGGGATTTCAATTTTTCAGATTTTTAATTTATCATCCCTTAACTTGATCCACTGATCAAAAGTTAACAGTAGTAATTTGCCAGCACAATCCACTAATCTCATAGTGATTTGCTGTAGTCATTAACGTTATTCCAGTTATGAACATCATCACAGGGACTCGTCCCATTCATCCTCATTGTGGTTTTGCTCAGTTTATTACATTTCAACTAAATTTCAAGAATCATCATTTTTCAATCAGAATCCAAATCAACTCATCAGTTCATAACCAAAATTTAAAAATCATATCAACCACATTGGAATCCATACATTAATGCTTATAATTTCGAGTCTTAGATTTAGTCGTATATACTACCAGAGTAAAGAGCTGCACTTATACTCTCGGTATATACGGGTAGTCATGATTCTTGGAACTATAAGGTAAATACCATCATGTCTAGGCCTCAAGCAAGTCAGGGATTCCATACAATTGGGGTACTTCCATCTAAAGACCCAATGACCAATTTACGAATTTCAGTTTGAATATCAAATTGTATGAATTTTATCACACAATTACAACCTTTTAGTGCTTCTTGATACATATTTGGCTTTCTCGGTCGATCCTCATGAGCCAAATAGCTCTGATACCAACTGTGAGATCCCTATCCCCACCACGCATTAATTTGAGGGGTGCTAGCAGCGGAAGTAGCAGTTCTTGTGTGGGGCAGGGTCCCACACTCGTCGGGGCCTCGCCCACCACGAATATCCGGACAAGAGACTAATCTATCGGTTTTTCTAAAATCGAGCCCCGAAAAACTTCCTTTGCTCGAAAAGCACGGGCGATTCCACCACGATAACGTTTCCCTAACGTAGTTCAAAGCCTTAACTAAGTGAGCTCATCTGACCGAACCCGTAACTCCCATAGTCAGATAAGGAAAAAAGATTGTCCTTGGATCATAGAGACCAACGCTTTTTTCCTCATTGAGAGGCACAGCCGTTGATTCTTTTCCATAGAACAATTTTTGTCCCGGATTTACTTCATCTATCAAACTAAATAGAAATTGAGTCTTGATTTACGGATCCATCAGTCCAGCCTAACCCCATCCAGTCCCATGGGTTAGTCAATCGCCCAACCACTGTAGTGATGGGATCCAATTAGGTTTTTGGTTAGGTTTTGTCTTGGGTACCAGGGAAAAGAGTTCCTAGGTCCCCTAGCCGGATTTTCAAGCAAATTTATCTCCAGTCACACCACTTACACACCCAAAATGAATTTGCCTTTTTCCTAGATTCAAATGTATTTAAATCAGTCATTTAATGAAATCATAGTGTTACTGATCATAAACTTCCAAGTATCCGGTTGAATCTTAATTTCCAATCATTCCTTCATCAGAGTATCTATGGCATCATTGGCAACCAGAACGCTCACACCACTTGTTCACTCATCAGGGGCCTTTTCTATAGTTCCTAGCTCATAGTATCCGGCAGATAATCACTTATAAAAATCAAGATGGAATCCTCGTTGAAGATCAGCAAGATCAACCAACAGATTCATATAAGAGAGCTATGGACTCATCACTTGAGGACCAACAAGGTCAATCAACCAGATCCATACTCGATTTCAGAGAAAACAACTCTTACTCCTTGTTCCAATATCTTTCACGAGATGAGCGTGTGGGTATCTTCGGCGACCCAAAGCCTGAGCATCATATGGTCCCTCTAGGATCCTTCGCAGGTCACCTAGCACTTCACTCATAGGCCGCTTCCTTGGTCCCTCATCCACTGTACCGGAAGCTCACCATTTAAATCGAACCGAGGCTGGTCAAGACCTCGGCCGGCCTTGCTACGCGAGACGTCCTCCATTGACTCTCCGTCACACAGCAGTTGCAAATTTATAAGTTAGGTCTCAACGACCTTAATCACAAGACGGTCAAAATGCTTCCCCAGCATTCTTGACATAAAACAGTCATTTACAAACAGGTCACAAATATAGTTTCTATATTGAACTCTCGTCTTTCCACATTATCCCTCATCAGTCCACATTACTTATTCATATTCCATTCATATGTGTACTTATTCTCATCTAATCACATCATTTTTCATCTCATCACCTCAGCTTCATTCACATCACATATCATATATTCACATCCCAATTCACATGTCATCACATCTCATCCATTCACTCATATCGACGACACATCATTTCACATACACATTCGGATTCATTATTCTGCATACACATCCACATTCGTATCCACATCATACATCCAATTCCACATCCACATCCATACATCCACATCTACATCCATACATCCATTTTCACACCACATTTATACATCCACATCCACGTACATACATCCACATCCGCATCTACATCCATACATCCACATCCACATCCATATTCACATCCTTACATCCATATTCACATTCCACATTCATACATCCACATCCACATCCATACATCCACATCCACATTTATACATCCATATCCACATCCACATCCACATCCATACATCCATTTCCACATGCATACATCCATTTCCACATCCACATTCATACATCCACATCCACATTCCATATCTACATCTATACATCCACATCCATACATCCCCATTGACATTCACATCCGTACATCCATATCCACATCCACATCCATACATCCACATCTACGTCCATACATCCATTTTCACACCACATTTATACATCCACATCCAGGTACATACATCCACATCCGCATCTACATCCATACATCCACATCCACATCCATATTCACATCCTTACATCCATATTCACATTCCACATTCATACATCCATATCCACATTTATATTCATACATCCACATGCACATCCACATCTACATTCATACATCCACATGCACATCCACATCTACATTCATACATCCACATCCACATCCACATTCACACCCATACATCCATTTCCACATTCCACATTCATACATCCACATCTACGTCCATACATCCATTTTCACATCGACATTCATACATCCACATCCACATACATACATCCACATCCGCATCCGCATCCACATCCATACATCCACATCCACATCCACATCCACATCCACATTCACATCCATACATCCATATCCACATTCCACATTCCACATTCATACATCCATATCCACATTCACATTCATACATCCACATCCACATCTACATTCTTACATCCACATCCACATCCATATTCACATCCATACATCCATTTCCACATTCCACAACTACATCCATACATCCACATCCATACCCACATCCATTTACATCTATCTCATTCCTATCACATCTGATCACATCTATTTATAGAATGTAGGAGAATTCTAATTTTTTGATATAAAGATTCTTTACGTATCTAATTAGGCATAAAGACAACTTTAGTAAGAATAACACTTTAAAAAAATCCTTTTATGCATCTTTTTAGGCATAAGTTCAATTTTAAGGAAAATAACACTTTTGAATAACAAATAAACCTTTTATGCATTTTACTATGCATAAATTCCATTTTAATGAGAATAACACTTTCGAATTAAAAATAAACCTTTTATGCATTTTACTATGCATAAATTCCATTTTAATGAGAATAACACTTTCGAATTAAGAATAAATCTTTTATGCATTTTACTATGCATAAATTCCATTTTAATGAGAATAACACTTTCACAATAAAAATAAATCTTTTATGCATTTTACTATGCATAAATTCCATTTTAATGAGAATAACACTTTCAAAATAAAAATAAATCTTTTATGCATCTAACTATGCATAAATTTAATTTCAATGAAAATAATACTTTCCAAATAAAATAAATCTTTTATGCATCTTTCTATGCATAAAATCAATATTGATAAGAATAACTCTTTTAAATTAAAAATAAAATTCTTTACGCATCTTTCTATGCATAAAATCAAAATTGATGAAAATAACTCTTTTGAATTAAAAAAAATTCTTAATGCATCTTTTTATGCATAAAATCAAAATTGATAAGAATAACTCTTTTAGAATAAAAAAAAGTTCTTTATGCATCTATTTATGCATAAAATCAAAATTGATGAAAATAACTCTTTTGAAATAAAAATAAATTTTTTAATGCATATATTTATGCATAAAATCAAAATTGATGAGAATAACTCTTTTGAATTAAACATAAAACTCTTTATGCATCTATTTATGAATAAAATCAAAATTGATGAGAATAACTCTTTTGAATTAAAAATAAAATTCTTTATGCATCTATTTATGCATAAAATCAAAATTGATGAGAATAACACTTTTGGATGAAAATAAATTCTTTATGCATCTTTCCATGCATAAATCCTTACACTTTTAGAATAAAAGAATTTCTCTTATGCATCTAATTTATGCATAAAATCCATTTATGATGAAAATCACACTTTTAATATTAAAAAATATCTTTTATGCATATGTTTATGCATACAAATCATTTATGATGAAAATCACTCTTTTAATATAAAAGAATTTTTTTATGCAGCTATTTATGCATAAAAATTATTTATGATAAAAATCACACTTTTAATATAAAAAATCTCTTTTGTGCATACAAATCATTTATGATGAAAATCACTCTTTTATTAAAAAAGAATTTCTTTTATGCATCTATTTATGAGTAAAAATCATTTATACGGGTAGTCACGATTCTTGGAACTATAAGGTAAATACCATCATGTCTAGGCCTCAAGCAAGTCAGGGATTCCATACAATTGGGGTACTCCCATCCAAAGATCCAATTACCAATTTACGAATTTCAGTTTGAATATCAAATTGTATGAATTTTATCACACAATTACAACCTTTTAGTGCTTCTTGATAAATTTTTGACATATTTGGCTTTCTCGGTTGATCCTCATGAGCCAAATAGCTCTGATACCAACTGTGAGATCCCTATCCCCACCGT
Organism: Cibotium barometz; assembly: GCF_041138505.1. Lineage (NCBI taxonomy): Eukaryota > Viridiplantae > Streptophyta > Polypodiopsida > Cyatheales > Cibotiaceae > Cibotium > Cibotium barometz. Next base: position 48,697,247 of record NC_141068.1, read on the forward strand.
GCATTAATTTGAGGGGTGCTAGCAGCGGAAGTAGCACTTCTTGTGCGGGGCAGGGTCCCACACTCGTCGGGGCCTCGCCCACGAATATCCGGACAAGAGACTAATCTATCGGTTTTTCCAAAACCGAACCCGGAAAAACTTCCTTTACCCGGAAAGCACGGGCGATTCCACCACGATAACGTTTCCCTAATGTAGTCAAAAGCCTTAACTAACTGAGAGCTCATCTGACCGAACCCGTAACTCCCATAGTCAGATAAGGGAAAAAGACTATACTTGAATCATAGAGACCAACGCTTTTTTTCTCATTGAGAGGCACAGCCGTTGATTCTTTTCCATAGAACAATTTTTGTCCGGGATTTACTTCATCTATCGAACTAAACAGAAATTGAGTCTCGATTTACGGATCCATCAGTCCAGCCTAACCCCATCCAGTCCCATGGGTTAGTCAACCGCCCAACCACTGTAGTGATGGGATCCAATTAGGTTTTTGGTTAGGTTTTGTCTTGGGTACCATGGAAAAGAGTTCCCAGGCCTCGTAACCGGATTTTCAAGCAAATTTAACTCCAGTCACACCACTTACACACCCAATATGAATTTGCCTTTTTCCTAGATTCAAATGTATTTAATTCAGTCATTTAATGAAATCATAGTGTTACTGATCATAAACTTCCAAGTATCCGGTTGAATCTTAATTTCCAATCATTCCTTCATCAGAGTATCTATGGCATCATTGGCAACCAGAACGCTCACACCACTTGTTCACTCAGGGGCCTTTTCTATAGTTCCTAGCTCATAGTATCTGGCAGATAATCACTTATAAAAATCAAGATGGAATCCTCGTTGAAGATCAGCAAGATCAACCAACAGATTCATATAAGAGAGCTATGGACTCATCACTTGAGGACCAGCAAGGTCAATCAACCAGATCCATACTCGGTTTCAGAAAACAACTCTTACTCCTTGTTCCAATATCTTTCACGATGAGCGTGTGGGTATCTTCGGCGACCCAGAGCCTGAGCACCGTATGGTCAGCACCCTCTAGGATCCTTCGCAAGTCACCTAGCACTTCACTCATAGGCCGCTTCCTTGGTCCCTCATCCACTGTACCAGAAGCTCACCATTTAAATCGAACCGAGGCTGGTCAAGACCTCGGCCGACCTTGCTACACGAGACGTCCTCCATTGACTCTCCGTTCACAACAGTTGCAACTTTATAAGTTAGGTCTCCACGACCTTAATCACAAGACGGTCAAAATGCTTCCCCAGCATTCTTGACATAAAACAGTCATTTACAAACAGGTCACAAATATAGTTTCTATATTGAACTCTCGTCTTTCCACATTATCCCTCATCAGTCCACATTACTTATTCCACATTCCATTCATATGTGTACTCATTCTCATCTAATCACATCATTTTTCATCTCATCACCTCAGATTCATTCACATCACATATCATATATTCACATCACAATTCACATGTCATCACATCTCATCCATTCACTCATATTGACGACACATCATTTCACATACACATTCGGATTCATTACTCTATATACACATCCACATTCGTATCCACATCATACATCCAATTCCACATCCGCATTCATACATACACATCCATATCCACATCCATACATCCACATCCACATTTATACATCCATATCCACATCCACATCCACATCCATACATCCATTTCCACATGCATACATCCATTTCTACATCCACATTCATACATCCACATCCACATTCCATATCTACATCTATACATCCACATCCATACATCCCCATTCACATTCACATCCATACATCCATATCCACATCCATACATCCACATCTACGTCCATACATCCATTTTCACACCACATTCATACATCCACATCCACATACATACATCCACATTCGCATCTACATCCATACATCCACATCCACATCCATATTCACATCCTTACATCCATATCCACTTTTTCAACAATGAGGCATAACATCATATTCAATTTAGAGAAGACAAAAATCATAAAAAAAACCATAAAAATTAAGCATACATGTAAATTTATGTATTTCCTTACTTCCATTCATCAATTAACTTCAATAGCATTAAAAAGCCATTCCAATTAAGCTTCTCAAGCTTGAGAGGGTTTGAGAAGAGAGAAACATCGAGAAATTATGGAAAAAGATCAAAATTCACACTTTACCTTACAAATTGCTTGATTCTTTGATCACGGTAGAGGCCCCCAACCAATCAATTGATTTGGTATGCTGATGGAGCCACCAATGGAGATTGAAGAAGGAGGGAAGCTCCAATTTCTTCAATTTGGAGAGAATTTTAGAGAATAGTAAAAATTATCAATATTTCAGTATAATTCTCCTATATTTTTACAAAGGGCTTAGGTTCTATTTATAGGAGAGGGAGGCTCTAACCAAGACCAACTGATTTCTAGAATTTTCTAGATTCAGTTTGGTTGAATTTGGACCAGATTTGGACCTAGTTTGGTTCCTTTTTGATTCGGTTTGATCCAAGAGAGAGGAGAGATAAAAATATCACATTATTTTTTAGTTTAAAACTCATTCAAGCATGTGAAGTAGGCGCCTCCTTGAAGGGACTCCCCTTCCTTACACATGTGTCAAAAAATGGAATCATTATACCCAAAATATCTCATTTTTTTAGTAATACTCATAGTTTTTTACTAATAAACCTTGTACATAGTCAACTCTTCATCTTATGTGAGCATTTACTGATTTTGGGGGGATTTTCTTTATTTCTTCTATTTTTCTCCTCCACACATTTGGATGAATCTTATTGGCCCATAGGAACCTTAATTTAAAATTTCAAAAAAATCTTGACCCTTAGGAGATAAGGCCTCTTGAACAGATTATACTTGATTTCTAATGCACCTTGTGAAAATCTTTTTGAACTTCTATTTCGGGGGAACTTATTGTAATAAGAAGTGATATTTTTCCATCCAAAAATATTTAAAAACTGAATTACCACTCTCTAGAAGATTTTCTCTCTCTAGGCCAAAACTGGTAGAAACAAGATCTTTTATATTTTTGAAGAGGGATTTGACTACAGGGGAAGATACTGGACATCTTGAGAGGCTGGGGAGGAAGCTTACATTCTACTGCACTTAAAAAATGTGAGATGTCCTCATCTCGCAGGTGGAGTATGATCTCTTTCATCTTCTTCTTCTTCTTCAATCACTTCTAGTGTTACTGCCTTGGAAGTGGACGGCTGATTTGGGAACAGTTATAAATGTTGAACGGATTTGGTAGTAGCTGGCAGCACTGACATATCTTCACCAGTGATTCTACAACTGGACTACACTGACTAGTACACATCTACCCACTCATCTTAGCGTGTTCACATTATGGACTGCTTGTATATACTCTATTATGTGTGTTAGTCACTTTATCTTCTTTGTAGACCTCTTTTGTTGTGTGAAGAAGAAGAATTTTCAGCCTCTCAACTTGTGTGTTCTCTTTTAGGGTTTGTGTGAGTGTGTGTGTGCTTGCAAGAGCTCAAGCTCTCTTCTCCCCTACATCTTTTCGAGCTTTTGCTACAAGTCTGTGTGACTTGGCTTTTGCTACTAATACTAAAGGAAGATTAGGGAATGTTGCAAATGCTCAGCAACCAAAAAACCTTATTCTAGCTAGTTATATATGAGGGACCCCAAACAATGAGGGGCGAGAACGAATGAGACAAAGTCCAAGCAAACCCTGTCATTTACAACAAAATGTATATTGCATTTGGCCCATTGTATCTCATATTAAAACGATTGGCAAAATTTTGTATGTGTGTGGGTGTGTGTGTGTGTGTGTGTGTGTGTGTGTGAGAGAGAGAGAGAGAGAGAGAGAAAGAGAGAGAGAGAGAGAGAGAGAGAAATGTAGTTCATATAGGTTACAACATGCAAAACAATGAAGGCAAAAGAACACTCTCAAACACAAAAGCTACATTGCTACATAGTGCTACTCAGAGCTATACTTCTTATCCACAAAAATGAAATGTTATCGGTGATGGTCTCAATTCCGCTGCTCATATCCTGCATCCCCCCATCATTTGTCTAGCCGCCATAGCCTCAGCATACACTGGCAAAGTACTTTAAAAAAAATAAAACAAGTCATCAACAATGCATGGAAGATGCACTAACTTAACTAATATGCACACTGCATGGGAAGAAAAAAAAAGAGATAGAGATGATTTTAAAAACCAAGGCCACATCACATAACAAGGCAAGGCCCAAAAAATGCCAAGAATACATATCCATAGTCAATCACAAATGCCAAAATAAACAAAAGCATTCAAAAGCAAAATAGATAACCCAAATGGTCAACTAAAGTCATAGAGGCATAGTGCATCCAAAGTCATCAGTGCGAAGTCAAAAAGGGAAGGTGCTCACTAGTTGTTGTAAAGGCTCTCCCCAACTAGAGGATCAACCATATCATCACCTGTGCTGCTCTCAGCTAGGGCCAGCACCAATCACCCTCTCTTAACGTGCAAGGATAGCTGACACATAGTCTCTCAGGACCCTCTCGTCACTATCAAGTGCCATGCACATCCGCCCAATAGCAAGGCATGCTCTAAGAACGAGTGTAGTCCCACATCCCAACTCCAAGACTGTGCCTCGAGGTTGGCATAGAAGCTCCAAGTAGCACCCCAAAAAGCGGTGCTCATCTCCAAGGCACCACACAAATTTGAACTGTCTGCGCTCATAGCTTGACTACTAGTAGGCATGTGATGATATGCCAAAGTATCCAAGGGCCTCATATATGGAGACTTTGAAAAAGCGGTGTGCTATCCAGGACATACAGGGGAGGATCCATACCAAGTCAACGCACAACAAAGAGGAGCATTGATGTCAAGCACTGAAAGAAGAGTCATTCATGTTATAAGGTTGTTTGATCAAAACAAGCATTAATCTATATCCCTATAATTTCAAAGATTCATTACAACGGGCAAAGTGACAAACCTTGGTCCTTATGCCGGCAATATCTACATAACCGTACACAAAACCGAGCATAGTCTTTCACTCCTCGGTCCTCTTGTTTTTCTAGTTGGGGTTATAACAGTGAGGGTTGGTGGGTCCTGGGCAGGTGGTCTGGAGTTGGAGGAGGGGTGGGGGTGTGTAGACACATTGAAGGTATTGTAAAGCCAACTACCCATGGATGGTTGGAACTTCTTTTGTGAGTTGTTTAAACATAGAAGAAGCACCCATTGTCACATTGCTCGCTTGTTGTGCTAATCCTAAAAGGGAGCACTTACCACCCTTACTACTCCCCATGGCTTTGCTTGGGCATGTGATGCCAAGTGGAAGTTCTAGAGCCATCCATCCTCCACTATTTTGGAATCCTTGCGGGACCCCATTCGTCTTCTTGGTGTTTCCTTTAGCATGTAATTGTTGTGATTGGAGGAGGAGGCTCATGTGGCAAGGAGATCCAACTTTGTAAAGTGGAAACACCCCATTTTGTGTATGTGTGCGCACGCACGTGCGTGCGTGCGTGCGTGTGTGTGTGTGAGAGAGAGAGAGAGAGAGAGAGAGAGTTGTGCTCGCATTGGCTTTATCGGCCTCACAGTGATTTAAGATTACACTTTTGGATGATTGTAGATGTTATACCTACCTCATCTTTTGCGAATTTAGTGGGCTTATCTTGTTGTCAAATCTTGTTTTGCTAGGTGGGGTTACAAGGGCGAGGGTTGGGGCTTTGGGCAGTATGGAGTTGGTGGGGGGCTAAGGTTGTGTGGACACATTTGAAGCCAACTACCCATGCATGGTTAGAACTTCTTTTGTGAGTGGTCTAAACATCCATTGTCACATTTCCATTGCTTTTTAAACATGTGTTGCAAAGTGCCAATGCTAAAAGGGCTAGGCATCAAAATACCTTGGTACTCCTCGTGTCTTTGTGTGATGCCAATAATCCTGCATTATTTTAGAATCCATCCTGTGCTATTTTAGAATCCATGCCGGTCCCCAATAATCTCATCAACGTCGTGAGGATGGCCATGTTCTCCTGCCTTGCTAATGTGCGCAGCAGCATCGACCCGGAGCTGACCACGGAATTCTCAGTGCCCGCGGGGGGCATGAACGCCAGCCAGCATGCTAGATGGAAACTTCTTCACCTTCAGGGGGGCCCCCACGCGACAGCGGGCACAAGAAATGGGCAATCATAATCAACACAACCTTACATAATGCATAATCAACATAAACACCCATGGCATTTCACTAAGCATTATAATCAACATAATCATAATCATAATTATAATCAATATCATCATAATAAACACAACCTCTGAGATTTTGGTAGCAAGCAACCCAAAAGAGGGGCTGGAAGCGGCGCCCCGGTGGCAGGAAGTTTCCAACCCCCTTTTTTTAAAAGAACCATGGCCATGATGCACAAGAAATGGCCTTCTTGCCATAATCAACACAACCATAGCATAAAAAAAAGTGGGCTGGAAGCGGCCCGTGCTGTCGCGAGACGCTTTCAGCCCCCCTTTTTTAAGAATTGCAAGCCATGATTTACAATAAATGGCCTTCTTGCCATAAGCCCAATTGGTTTAATTTCAAAGCGTGTAGGAGTTAGGCAATATTATGCACTAGAGATCCCTTTCAATGTTTGTACAAACTAGCCATAGTAAGCTCTCAAATATATTGACTGTAGTAGCAGGCATCAAAATTCTGTGGGCTGGAAGCAGCCCGCGTTGGCGCACAGGATGCTTCAAGCCCCCCCTTTTTTTTAAAGAGTTGCAAGCCATGATGCACAAGAACTGGGCTTCTTGCTATAACCAACACAACCATAACATAAAAAAAAAGGGGACTGGAAGCGTGCAGAAGGTGCCTCAAATTGGGAGACTGGGAAAAGAGACTAGAACTCTTGTATGTAGTCATTGTAGACTTCCACCTGAGTGTTTGAAGTAGTGTCCTGCTGTCATATATTATTGTATTCCAAAAGATCAGAAGAATTATACTAGATGTGTAATGCATTTGGGTTACCATGACCATCCATGTGTAGAGGGAATAAGTAGGGAGCACAAGAGAATAATTGAAGATAAAGTGTACTCACATGCAAAGGGGAGTCCACATGCAAGACCTAAACAGGTCGAAGTGAGTGTGGCCCAAGAGCTGGTCCTTGATATTTTGATTAAAGAATGTGAGAGGAAAGAAGGACACTATGGTGAGACAAGGAGCTAAATGACCTACTTAAGGTTGGCACTCCACTGTCGGATAAGAAGAGAGTGCTTTTCATTGGGAGAAGAGCATGGTGAATCATACAAAAAAGTGTATCAAACCACCTTTCCATGAGGAACACAAGGTCTTGTGTAGAAAGTGGAAAAATGTAAGCTTGGATGTTGCAGCAGTAAATTGTAAACATGCTTTACAGCAGTGGTGGAGAAATGGACATGTTGTGGAGGGTGAGTTGCCATTGATGGAAACATGGCTTGCATGGTGGGAAGTGTGTGCAATGCATTGGAGTTCTTGATTTTTGACACAAGAGAAAGATGGTCCTTTCGCTGACCACAAACCTTGCTGAACACAAGAACTAGCATGAGAGCAGCTATTGGTTATAAGAAGCAATTGTCTTTGTATGAGGCTTATGTTGTTGACCTTTCAATGGCTATGTTGTAGAGTGCACACAGTAATGCATACTTGGTGGGTGGTTATACTAGGATTGGATTGAGAGTGCAAGAAATCAAGGAGCGCTTCCTTTCAACAAGGAATGGTGGGGTGTCAACAAGCAAAAGACTATATGACTTGACCCATAGTCGTGCAATGGCAAAGGCTAATCTGGATTGCCCAAAAGTGGAGCAAGAGTAGAAATTTGTGCGATGTAAAAGAACTATCTTGGCATCTCCAGCCAGAGTACGTGACTGTGACAGTTAACAAAAAAGGACCATCTATTCTGACTCCTCAAAAATCCATGTTGCCCCACCATTAGAGAGAAGACACTATCTTGGCATCTCCAGCCAGAGTACGTGACTGTGACAGTTAACAAAAAAGGACCATCTATTCTGACTCCTCAAAAATCCATGTTGCCCCACCATTAGAGAGAAGACACTACTACTGAAAAAACTATAGGGGATAAGACAAACAGAACCTAAGTCTAAAGTTACATACTTTGGATTTCTACAAAATACAAAGTAGCGGTACGGTGCCCTGATTAATCCACAAGGTGGATCACATCAAGGTGGTGTGCTTGTCTCTTGTTTTTGGGGGCAATGTACTTACTCGGGACATGATGGTGCCTTGGGTGTCATTCGGGAGGGATTTGTATGGTTGTGTGCTAATGTGAATACACATTGCTGGTGTCAGGCAAAAATCTGAAAGGTGTTTTGGGATTGTGTACATATGGAATGCATGGCGTGTGGAGAGTTTTGCCCTGAAATGCCTTGGCAGATGTACAAGGTGGACGGTTTGGTTTTGGGCTTGTACAGGTTTGTCCGGAGTGTGGTAGATTGGAGATGGTATCAGCTATTCGGCCGCTTTGTTTGTGTACGCGTCCCAAATAAATGGGCACTCGCAGGCTGTATTCAAAGGTGTATGGAAGCATGGGAAATTAATTATTGAGGGGACCAAGGTTGCCTTGAATATAGTGTGAAAAGGAAGGTTTGAGGGTGGCAGATTCTTCCAGAAAAGCAAACGTCCAAGGTGGCGGGCACGTGAAATAGACGAGGGCTGTGACAACTGGTAAGCTGGCGGGTTCTTCTGGAAGGTAGCCGCCTCTGGCAAGAAAAAGGTAGAGAGGTGTGTTTTGTTGGTGGGGAGAGCAGCCGCCGCCGCAGAGGCATGAGAGAGGTGCTCTTGCTAGGAGGCCACCTTTGAAGCTAGTAGCGCAGGGGCGCAAAGGTGGACGAAGCTGCTGTGGTGCTGGCGGCAACCGGGAGACGCCGAAAGGGCTGGTGGACGGCGTGGCTGACAGCGCAAGAGAAGAGAGACTGGTGGCCAGTTGAGGATCGCCACGAAGAGAGTGAGAAGCTGGTGACTGACTGGGCAAAAGGAGCGAGTGGCTGGGGGTCGCCAGTGGTTAGCGACCAGAGAGCAGTGGCTGGATGCTGACGAAGAGAGAACTGTGGCTGGCGGTGACTGAAGCGTAGAAGGGAGCCGCCTTTGGGATGCGAAGGATGGTTTTGTGAGTTGGCGAGTATAGGAGTGGAGACGTTCCCTTGCTTTGGGTTTTGGATGCCTGGCGGTGGCTGCTAGCGAAGAAGAGGAGAGTTTTTTTGCTGGCTAAGAGTATGGCTAATAGCAACAGCAGACAAGGGGCAAGAGAGGTAGCCGTTTCAGAGAGTGCTGGCGACACACATAGAAGTGATGGGCTGCAGAGAAGTTGAGGGTTGCTGGTGGGGCACCCTCTGAAGAGAGAGAGTGGCCGGGTTCTTTCTGGTGTGGTTGGCGCAGCCACGGACGCTACTGGTGTGGCTGGTCGTTTCGTGTATGGTTGCCGTCACGAGAGAGAGTGCAGTGCAGAGAAGTGTTGATGGGTCGTGTGGTTGAAGAGGCTTGGTCGTCAGATGCAAGGTTGTAATTCCTGAGGTTGTGAGGCCATGGTTGAATTCCCTTGGCAGTAAATCCAAGCCTGAGTGTTTGTAAGGTTGTGTAAGTAAAGGCTTCTGTGTCGGGAGAAGCTTGTATGAAGTGTTGACTGGGAATTTAATTGCTGGGTGTTTACTTGTTTATGGTGCCCCTGTTTTGTGCTGTCTTTATGGTGTGGGTGGTGTGATGAACCGTGAGAGAAGTGTTCCAGCTTGTGGCTTGTGGCTGGTGGTGCCCCCGTTGGTGTTAGTGTTTCCAAGGCTGTTGGAGTGGACAGCTATAGAGGCAGTTGATTCTGTGTCAGAATTTCCGACAGCTTTCTGGTGCCCCCACAGAGGAGAGCTCAGGGATTGTTACAGGTTTTCATGATGTGGTCTTATCCAGAATTTCATGGCAGGAAGGGTGAAGATGTGTTTGACTTCTTGGAGCAAATGGAGTTGGCATGCATTAGCAATCATGTTACAGATGAAGAGCAGGTTTTGAGGTTACTAAAGATTTTATTGAAGGGAGATGCCCGAAGCTGGCTTAAGGATTTTGAAGCACAGGATGCGGCATATGAGTTACATGGTGTTTTGACCTTAGACAAGTTGAAAGAAGGCCTTTTGGAGCATTTTCAGCAAGCGGAGGAGCCTAGTGTGCTTTGGTAGGAGTTGAGCATCTTGAAGCAGGTCCATGGGCAATCACTAGATGATTTTGTGAAGGTATTTACATGTTTGTGGGGTAAGTGGTGTATGACATTGAAGCAGGAAGTTCCTCCTATGTTTATGAAGAAGAGCTTGTTTATTGATGGTTTTCTACCCCATTTGAAGGTTAGGGTTGAGTTGAAGAATCCCAAGTCATTTGATGATGCAGTTAGGGTTGCTAGGGAAAAGGAAGGCAAGATTTTGAAGCAGATGGAGATGGGTATTTATCCGTATGAAGGTGTTATGTCTGCAAGGGATATGCATGTAAATTTGGTTGAGGTGGATAAGAGTTCTATGCAAAGTTTGATTAGACAGGAACCTCAAAGGCCTATACAGGTGCAAAGGGGGATGTTTTATGTGCCTTTTGATTTCTTTCCAAAGTCTTTAAAGCATGTGAAGGTGGATGAAAAGCACGATGAAGAATCTAGGTCAAGGTTTGAGACTTTTGCAGTAGATGAGGAGTTGTTAGTGGATTCTTCTTTGGCTTTGGAGGTCATAGCTATTCATGACAGTGATTTGGAATGCTCTATTGAAGATCATTTGCATTCAGATCTGGATGACATGCATGCACATGGAAGCAAAGAGGATGATGCCTAGGGATTGGCTGATGATAAGATGGAAGAGGAGTTGGATATAGAATGCTTTGAGGATGATTCTTTGCTAGATTCTACAAGGGAGGAGAATGGGGTAGAGACTTGTGATGAAGTGAAGATGGTTTGTGATGAAGTGAAGATGGTTTGTGATGCGGATGTTGCGGATGTGGAGAGCATGGAGGAAGATCCTATTGTTATGGATTTTCTTGGACAGCTTGATGGTGATCTGGTACCTGCAATGAATGGTATGGATGTTTTTCCATTTGATGCATTATGTGCTGGGGAGTCTTTGGACGATGATACTAGGGGGATTGGCAACATTCAAGAAGATATGCATGTAGATTAGGCTGATGAAGAGCATTGTGATTTGAGTATTGTGCTTGGATGATACGTGGGAAATTGCTAGCCTTGATGAACAGGAGCCAGAGATGGACATGGATGCAAACATGGTCGAGAGTGTAACCAAGGCTTCTTTGCGTGTTGCTGAAATGCTAAAGGCAAAGTCCATGGATGATAAGGATTCTGAACCAGTTGAGTTGTATGGTTGTGAAGAGATGCCTATTTTACAAGAGTTGGAAGAGGTGGACACTACTATTGGAAAGGATCTGGATTTCTGTGTGCAGAAAGGTCAAAATGTTGGAACTTGGCCTTCACTGGTATTGATGAATTGGATGCTAAATGTTGCAATGCCACAGGTTTTGAAGACAAGGAGGTTTGTTGTGGGTGAAGTGTTCTCTTATGGTTTATTTGAAGAGCAAAGGCTTGAGGGTGATGCTGCGTGGTCAGAGTCTGTGAATGCTTATCAGATGATGGATGTAAATGATTTTGTGGCACATATGGTTGATGTTTGGTATGTAGTGATGCAGCCATTGTTTTTCACAGATGTTGAGAAATGGGATGGTGAGTTACAGCAATTTCCTTTTGATCCTAGTGGATAGCTATTGGACTTTATCTTTTTGCTGCTGAGCATGAATGCTCTAGCAGATGGGGGGGTTGGCAAAGTATGTCAGGCAAAAATCTGAAAGGTGTTTTGGGCTTGTGTACATATGGAATGCATGGCATGTGGAGAGTTTTGCCCTGAAATGCCTTGGCAGATGTATAGGGTGGACGGTTTGGTTTTGGGCTTGTACAGGTTTGTCCGGAGTGTGGTCCGCTGGAGATGGTATCAGCTGTTCGGTCGCTTTGTTTGTGTACGCGTCCCAAATAAATGGGCACTCGCCGCAGGCTGTATTCAAGGGTGTATGGAAGCATGGGCAATTAATTATTGAGGGGACCAAGGTTGCCTTGAATATAGTGTGAAAAGGAAGGTTTGAGGGTGGCAGATTCTTGCAGAAAAGCAAACGTCCAAGGTGGCAGGCACGTGAAATAGACGAGGGCTGTGACAACTGGCAAGCTGGCGGGTTCTTCTGGAAGGTAGCCGCCTCTGGCAAGAAAACGGTAGAGGGGTGTGTTTTGTTGGTGGTGGGGAGAGCGGCCGCAGAGCAGAGGCATGAGAGAGGTGCTCTTGCTAGGAGGCTGCCTTTGAAGCTGGTAGCGCAGGGGTGCAAAGGTGGACGAAGTGGGTTGCTGTGGTGCTGGCGGCAACCGGGAGATGCCAAAAGGGCTGGTGGACGGCGTGGCTGACAGCGCAAGAGAAGAGAGACTGGTGGCCAGTTGAGGATCGCCACGAAGAGAGTGAGAAGCTGGCGGCTGACTGGGCAAAATGAGCGAGTGGCTGGGGGTCGCCGGTGGTTAGTGACCAGAGAGCAGTGGTGGCGGGGAGCATTGAGGGACAGTGTGGAGTGAAGCTGTGAGTGACAGCTGGATGCTGAGACGAAGAGAGAACTGTGGCTGGCGATGACTGAAGCGTAGAAGGGAGCCGTCGTGACCAGAAGTTAGTGGAAGATGGCCGCCTTTGGGATGCGAAGGATGGTTTTGTGAGCTGGCGAGTACAGGAGTGGAGACGTTCCCTTGCTTTGGGTTTTGGATGCCTGGCAGTGGTGGCTGCTAGCGAAGAAGAGGAGAGTTTTTTTGCTGGCTGAGAGTATGGCTGATAGCAACAGCAGACAAGGGGCAAGAGAGGTAGCCGTTTCAGAGAGTGCTGGCGACACACACAGAAGTGATGGGCTGCAAAGAAGTTGTACTGGTGGTGGCTGGTCGTTTTGTGTATGGTTGCCGTCAGGAAAGAGAGTGCAGTGCAGAGAAGTGTTGATGGGTCGTGTGGTTGAAGAGGCTTGGTCGTCAGACGCAAGGTTGTAATTCCTGAGGTTGTGAGGCCGTGGTTGAATTCCCTTGGCAGTAAATCCAAGCCTGAGTGTTTGTAAGGTTGTGTGAGTAAAGGCTTCTGTGTCAGGAGAAGCTTGTATGAAGTGTTGACTGGGAATTTAATTTCTGGGTGTTTACTTGTTTATGGTGCCCCTGTTTTGTGCTGTCTTTATGGTGTGGGTGGTGTGGTGAACCGTGAGAGAAGTGTTCCAGCTTGTGGCTGGTGGTTCCCCCATTGGTGTTAGTGTTTCCAAGGTTGTTGGAGTGGACAGCTACTATAGAGGCAGTTGATTCCGTGACCGGAATTCCCGAGAGCTGGCATGTGGATACCAAGTGGGTGATTGCACCACCTAGACCTGCTCCAGGTGTTTGGCCAATTGCACAAGGTACAAACCTTACAATGGAGGAGGTGGTTGATCTAGAGAGAGTAGGGTTTCTATTGGAGACAAGTAGAACAATCCTATAGAATCCAACATCAACAATAGGGGCAGGCCTACCACAAATAGTTGCAAGCTCATGTAGACCTAAGTACTGGGATGGTAAGATTGTCCGTTGGCACAAGAGGCTCACTATAGAATGCCAAGCGAATGTATAGAAAGGTCGTTCGATTTTTTCATCTTGCATTGTTCGAGAAGACATTGTCATCAGTAATCAATTGCACATGTTTTATGTGAGCACAAAGGGGTTGCATGTGCCTTGAGTGAATTATGTGGTGAATGTGTTTGAGTACCCAAGCTACTCTTGTCCGAATTTCCAAAAGAGAGAAGCAAAGCATGAGACCTTGCAAACATATGCATTATGTTTTTTGGTAAGTGCTGAATCTTGATGCAGTTGTGCATGAGTTTATGCATCAGCAGGCTTTAACAAAGTGGAGTTGTTTCAAGCATTGTCTGGTTGATGCTACCATGCAAATGTAGCAAAGCCATAAAGCATTGTTGGATGTCCGAATATGCATTCACAAATGCTGGGATGCTATCTATGCGTAGCATTAACTGTTGGAGTTTTATTTTTGGGTTTTTGGTTGGGGTCGCACTTTCTATATCTGTGTGTAAAATATGCTTATATTTGATCTTGTGTTGCTCAAGACTATTTTTGGTAGCCCAATATGTTAAAAATTCATTGTTGGGGATTTCCTGATTTAAGGTTTCTTGTTGTCATCAGACTTTTTTCTTTAGTAGAAGTTAAGATTCACCGTTTGAGTTTCTTGTTGGCGGTCAAGCTTTTTTTTCCTATAAAAATTATGGTTGTGGTTAAACGATCCAACGGTGATATATTCACAAAAAAAATACTACAGGTGTCTTCATGTTCATTATAAATCATTGCCCCTCTACTCGAAACGCGCTCTCGCTCGTGAAATGGCCATCCTCATTATATACATATCCTCCGTGAAGGGCGTAAACATTATCATCATATATATCCATGATCCTACATTGATAACCAAGAGCATGAGATACATCTTTGGCTAAGAGGCATGGCTGGTGTGTATGAACATGTGTTCATACCTAGAACTCACAAAAATGTGTTCTAGGTATGAACATGTGTTCATACCTAGAACTCACAAAAATATGAAATAGATGTGCTTGCAAGAAAGTTAGGGCTTCTCCTTTTCAACCCTCTTCTTGAAATCCAAACAATAACAAGAAGATTCGTTCTTCACATCAGCATGACAAGGTGTCACAAGGAATATCACACTCTAATAGGTTCCACTTCAATTCATCTTTAAGCATATACTCCATAGACATAGCATTTGATATTCTTTTGGCTACCTCTTTAGATATTCCATGTCTCAATTTTACTCTTCTTTGCCACTGGCCAACATCATCTTGAGTATTTTCTTGCATGTGTCAAAATCCTTAGTAATCATTAAGTGTGAGCCAGGGATCCCAAACTTTCCTCTTATAAGCCACTTATAGGCTAAACGAGAAATACAAAAAGGTGCACAATGTGTAGTGATTTATATCCAAGCTACCCAGACGGTGGCCAATGCTTCTGAGAAGTACCAGCCTCTCCATGACAAGTTCCAGAAGATTTTTCTTCGGGATAATCTTCCTCCCCAATTCCCTCCATCTAGATTGGAGGACCATAAGATAGACCTCCTCCTAGGCTTAGATCACCCGAGTAAGTTTCCACACCACCTGTCCTAGGTAAACATCTATACAGCACCTTCAAATTTATCCATTATGTATGCCAATTAAAATAATATTTATTGATAGAGAGTTTGAGAAACAGTGGGCTTAGGATTCACAGTTCATTTATAACTTTCCTTAATTTGAGCACAATAGGTTTGAGACTCTCAAGCAATACAGTTTATGCTCACAATAGTGCACGCATGGAGAGCCATCCTAGATCTAGCCGTAGTCACCACTGTGAGGTTTTTTATGATCCTTATTCTTCTAATTGATATCCAAGACGACTATGTTCATAGCTACACATGAAATTCAATCTTAACATAGGGCCTTCAGACAGTGGTATCATGAACTATTACCATAGGCTACGCTGTCTTCCATCGTATATGCATCCTACTTTGAGGACATGATCAACACCAATTTTTGGAAGATGCTCTACTTTGTACGAAGAACCCTTCACATGATCAAGACAAGGAAGAGACACTACAAAGAATACCTAGGGTAGCATGGATGTTAGCCCTATTGTGAGGTTAACTTAGTATCTCTCCATTACATATAAGACATAGCATAATAAGTTTCATGAAATGGAACTATAAATGTTGTAATTATGAGAAGGAATGGCTATGCCCGCACGACGAGCCTATATAACTATTGTAATCATTGGTTGATCTCTTTTTAAGTTTTGGGGACTCCCAAGTGTGAATAAAGGCTAGTTATATAAATACCAAATTCTCATAATGAAAAGACATAATCCCCCTTTGCCAACTGACTATATTTTTTATCTCCTTGCTCTCTTGTGTTATGTCTATGGTGTGTGTGAGAGAGAGTTGAGAAGAGAGAGTACTTCATTCTTGATGCATGTTTCTTTTGTACTTGTGTTCATGAGTGTCTATGGTGTGTGTGAGAGAGAGTTGAGAAGAGAGAGTACTTCATTCTTGATTCATGTTTCTTTTGTACTTGTGTTCATGAGTGCAAGAGTAGGGATGAGTGAGAGTCTTTGTATGGAGAGAGGAAACCTCTTGGTGATAGCTTGAGGAAGGAGGCAAAGGAGTGGAGCTAGCAACTACTAGTATAGGTTGGAGTCTTCAAGAGATACAAGCTTGGAGAAGACAAGCTCCCCACACAACATCTTAAGGTAAGCATTACCCATTGCATTAGAGAAGGGGTAGTGTAGCCATTAACAATCACTAAGAACCTTGCATCCGTGGATCAAATTGTTGAGCAAGGATTACAAGTAAGGTTCAATGAGTTTTTTTGTTGAGGACTTGAAGAATATATATAAGCTCATCAAAGGAACAAAAGGAAGGAAGACTATTCACTTTGGATGCAAGTATCTCGGAGTTAAAATTAGCCATGTTTTCATACAGCCATGGCATTGTGCAAGACATTCATGTGTGGCATAAGATAATTGGAAATGTGAATATCCAAAAGCTAAAGTCTATGCAAACTAAAGGGATTATTGGTGGTTTACCAAGGTTCAAGTATAATGGAAACAATCATGTATGTGATGCATGTCAATATGGGAAGCAGGAAAGAATTCCATTACCAAAGGATAGTCAAATAAACAAGAGGCCTTTGGAAATCATTCATAGTGATAACTGGGGTTCAGCATAAACCCCATCCATAAATGATTATAGGTATTATGTCACTTTCATTGATGACTAGTAGAATGACATGGATCTATTTCTTGAGGGAAAAAGTGAAATATTTTGAAAGTTCAGAGAGTTCAAAGCATATGTTGAGAAGCAATATGGGCAATGGATCAAATGTTTGATCCAATATGTTTGACAAATGATGGAGGTGAGTTCATCTCACATTCCTTTGATGATTTCTTGAGAGATCATGGGATATGAAGGTAACTTACATGCAGGTACATGTTGAGATATCGAGCTCAACTAGTGCTACAGCGGACATTGATGACCCGCCTGGGTGATAGCTTCCACATCTACACCACTGGCATGGTTGGTGAGATTATGGGTGATATGCGGCCAGTGGGATGACATGATATGTGAGAGCCATTTTAGATTACTAGAGACTATCATAGTTATAGCACTAGCTCATTTAGTCGGGTTCACATTATGGACGGACCCTTGTATGTTGTAGTAGTTGAGTACTAACCCATATAGTGTGTACTCTTATCTTTATGTTGAGTTGGTTGAGTAGAGAAGAAGATAGAATAAAATTCAGCTATCCATCTCTCTCTTGCATCTTGCTCTCTCTTGTGTGTGTGTGTGTGTTTGCTTGCTAGGGTTTGAAGCTCTCCCTCTCCCCCATATTCTCTTTATGGTATCAGAGCCTGATTCGTGTGAGAGCTAAGGAGGCAAGTAAGAAGCAAGAACAAGCAAGGAAGGAAGTGGTACTACGCAGGTAAGAGCACCATCATCTCTTTCCCCTTCTTGGTTTAGGTACAACACCCTCTGAGTAGCCCTGGGAGCTACACATCTCTGATTGAGGAGCTGTCTTCGCAAGAGCAGAGCTACAAGGAAGGTATATTGTCTTATTGGATAATGTTTTTTTCAGCCAGATTTGCATTTCGGACATGTTACGGGGCCCGTTTTGTCACTGCAGGGTATTTTCAACAGGTTTTTGGAAGTTCTGGTAGGGAAATGTTTTTGCTCAAAATCTGGTTATTGCAGTGGAAAGTGCAGATAGGGTTTGCACATGTATTGTTGATACTGGGTGTATATACATATACTCTGGTCACATTTGGTGACACACAGGCTGTGCTGAAGTATCGTTGTGCAGTAGTTACAAGAGATACTACTATATTACAGGTTGCATTACAGAAGTTATCTATTTGTAGGTTATTTGATTGCTGCAGGAAAACATGTCTGACGAAATTCATCAGATTGTTAGTGAGAAGCTGGATAATAATAACTTTCATGTCTAAAAGTTCAGATAAGCAATTTCCTAATGGATAAAGGATTTTGGGATTATGTAGAAGGAGACAATGAGGAGCCTCTAGAGTATCTGAGGAGAATGCCACTCCTGCAGATATAAAGGCATTCAAGAATCAGGGTGCAAACAAAGTCATGTACTGGATTTTAATTAGTGTCACACACACTATGATAGGACACATACATGATGCAAACACTCTATTAGTTACATGGTAGAATCTGGTTCATATGTTCCAGACTAACACAAAGGCAAGGAAGTTGCAGTTAAAGCAAGAGTTGCATAATGTGGAAAAGAAAAGCATGTCCATCAATGAATATGCCTTAAAGATCAAGGGCATTGTTGAATCCCTTGGGTCTATCAATGTATCAGTGGAGGATGATGATTTGGTGAGTGTCTGTCTGAATGGGCTTGGCAAAGAGTACAAGCCATTCAAGACCTCCATTGCAGTTAGGGAGAATATTCCCAACTTTTGAGACTTGATATCTATGCTCATCATAGAAGAAAAGGCTTTAGGTGAGGATTCTTCTTCACAAAGCGAGAACACATCGGAGAACAGGCCTTCTACTCTAATTAAAGTAGAGGCAAAGGTAGAGGCTGTGGTCAAGGCCAAGGTGGTGGCCGACAAGGAAATCAGAATTCTGGACAACAACAGTCCAATGATTAACAGCAGCAGCAATCATACACAGGTGGAAGAGGCAAGTCTAGAGGCAGAGAGGGAGCCAAAGAGGCCGTGGTGGTTGTGGCAAAGAAATCAAAATGCAAATAGCATAGAGTGCTATTACTATGGCAAACCAGGACACATGGCAAAGGACTGCTACAAAAAGCAGAATGACATTAAAAGTGAGAAGTTGCAGTAAGGCAACTATGCATCATCTAGCAAACATGGAGGTGATGACATAAGTGAGCAGTTGTTTGTGATGCAACACATGCTTAGCTCCATAATAGGGGATGTGCCAAGATCTCAAGATATATGGTATGTGGATTCTAGCGCCTCTAACCACATGACCAATCATGCTGAGTGGTTTAGAGATATGTAGAAAATGGAAAAACCAAGTTATATAGAAACATATGATGATACTGCACATCCCATTGTGCATGTTGGTAAAGTGCCATTTGTCTATGTAGGATGGCAAAATGAAGTACTTGGCTGATGTACTTCATGTTGTTCCAAATATTACAAAGAATCTGGTTTCTGTTGGATAGATGGTTGAGCAGGGTCTGCAAGTGAGGTTTAATCCTCAAGGATGTTTTGTGGAAGACTTCAAAAATAAGTATCGCTTGGTTGCAAAGGGTAACAGGAATGGCAGGATGTTTACGTGAACATGCCTAAGATAAAGGCAACCATGTTTGCATATGGAACATGTGTCAACAAATGGCACAAGCGCATTGGTCATGTGAATGTACAGGACTGAAGTCTATGCAGGCCCAAAATATTGTTTAGGTTTGCCAAAGTTTAAGGTTGATGGTATGCATAAGGTATGTGAAGCATGCCAACTTGGTAAGCATGCCAAACATGCTTTCCCACATGAAAAGCATGTCAGTGCAAGGTTATTGGATGTCATACATCAGATGTATGGAGACCGACCAAGACTGTAACAATTGTAGGTTGCAGGTACTATGTTACATTCATTGATGACCACACTAGGAAAGTGTGGGTTTATTTCATCTAGGAGAAAAGTGAGGTGTTTACTCACTTTCAGAGATTTAAAGCCTTGGTCAAGAAGGAAAAGGCGTGCAAATAAAATGCCTAAGATCAGATGGTGGGGGAGAATATTTCTCCAATGAGTTCAGTAATTTTCTCAGAAAGTAGGGAATCAAGAGGCAGTTTACGTGTGCAAGTACACTCCACAAACAGGATGGTGTTGTAGAAAGATAAAACAGGCACATTGCAGAAGTGGCACATGCCTTGAGATTGATGGCTGAAAAGAATATGCCACATTACTTTTAGGCAGTAGTGGCACTGATGTGTACATTATGAACAGGACACTCACTGCAGCTGTTCATGGTATGACTCCTGAACAGAAGTTTACAAGCATAAGACCAGATGTGTCTCACTTGAAAGTGTTTCCAAGGGTGTATTGCATATGTACATGCTCCTAATGAAGTGAGAAAAAAGGTGGATCCAAAGGCAGAGAAATGTATCTTCATTGGTTATGCTATGGAGCAAAAAGGTTATAGATGTTATAACCCTACCACTCGTGAGATGCAAGTAAAAAGAGATGTTGTCTTCGATGAGATGAGTAGCTGGTATGCACCAGTAGTGAAAGCAACAGCAGATATAGATGTAAGAACTGCTGATGTTGCACCACATGTAGAGCAGCACAATCACAGGTGTTGAGTGGACCTGGGGAGTCCTCGAGCAATGGATCCAATGTTAGCCCATGGTCAGTAGCCCATGGTCAGGCAGGTTGAGGATTGATGTAGGTACACATGTATCATGGAAAGGGAAGGAAAAGGTAGATTAACCTTTTGTGCCTGATCTATCAGCAAGTCACTCATATGTGGATGGTGACTCTAGTGGCTTTGAGTAGAGCCTTGATGAGGAGCTTGTCATTCCGTCTATGGTTACTCCTGGTGTAAGGAGAACCAGGGTTGCTTGAGGACACCTAGCAGTGATCCATGTGTACGCATGTCTATGACGAGGGTTAGATAACATGTTGATAGGTTGAGAAATGATGGATATATAGCCCATCATTATGCTTACATGGTAAAAGAAATACAGGGGGTTGAGCCCACTTGCTTTGAGCAGGCAATTGGAAATAAGAAATGGGAAGATGCCACAGATGAGGAGATGGTAGCATTGGATGCAAATGCAACATGGGAGTTAGTACCTTTGCCTAAGAAAAAGAAGGCAATTGGATGTAAGTGGGTGTATAAAGTAAAGCACAATGCTGATGGTTTAGTGAGCAGATACAAGGCAAGATTGGTTGTCAAGCCTGGCTATGCGCAAACTTATGGCATAGACTATGAGGAGACATTCAGATCGGTTGCAAGAATGGCAACCGTGAGAGCTGTCATTACTATGGCTACAGCGAAGGGTTGGTCTTTACATCAAATGGATGTAAAGAATGCTTTATTGCATGTGGCGATTTGCGAGAAGAAGTGTACATGATGCAGCCACCACTAGGTTATGAGAGTGATGCACATCCAAATTTTGTGTGCAAGATATGCAAAGCCTTGTATGGCTTGAAGCAGGCATCCAGAGCATGGTCAAACAAGATCGAGGAGTATCTTGTGGTCAAACAAGATCAGGGAGTATCTTGTTACCATTAAATTTCACATATCCAATGTAGATTTTTCACTATATGTGAAAAAGACAGATAGAGGGATCATGCTATTAGTCATCTATGTGGATGATTTTATTTACACTAGTGATAGTGATGCAGACATACATGATGTCGGGATGCTTTTGAAGAAGCAGAATTTTGAGATGAAGGATTTGGGTGAGCTACGGTATTTCTTGGGCATAGAGGTGGTGAGATCACCTCATGGCATTTTGCTATTGCAGAGGCAGTATGGCTTGGACATGTTGTCCAAGTATGGTATGACAGGCTGTAAGCCTATTTTAGTGCCATTGCAGCAGAACACAAAGCTTTCCATAGATACAGGCGAGCTTTTGGAGGACCCCACTACATACAGGCGCATAGTGGGTAGTTTGATCTACATGACCATTACGAGGCCAGACTTGAGTTATGCTATTGGACTTGTGAGTCAGTTTATGCAGGCCCCTAGGAAGCCACACTTGGATGTGGCTAGACGGATCCTCAGGTACATAAAATCCACAGTTGGCTATGGACTTTTCTATAAGGTTGGTACAGAGATACAGTTACATCATGGGTACACAAATGTTGATTGGGCTGACAAGAGATATACGAGTGGTTTTATGTTCTCATTTGGGAGTGGTTGGAGCAGTAAGAAGTAGCCAACATTTTCCTTGTCGAGCACAGAGGTAGAGTACAGGGGTGCTGCTATGGCAGCTTGTGAGGTAGCTTGTTGGTTTCAGAAGCTACTTGGTGACATGGGAGAGCCCGTGGATAGGGCAGTTGTCATATATTGTAACAACATGAGAAGCATACAGTTGGCCAGTAACCCAGTATATCATGCTAGAACGAAGCATACAGTTGGCCAGTAACCCAGTATATCATGCTAGAATGAAGCACATTGAGGTGCATTATCACTTTGTGAGGGAGAAGGTTCTAGCAGGAGATGTAGATCTCGTATATGTCAGCACAGAGGATCAGGTGGCTAACATCTTCATGAAGGCATTGGGCACAGAGAAGCTCCACAGGTTTAGGAGCTTACTTGGAGTGGAGTGTGTGGAGTTGAGCTTGAGGGGGTGTTGAGATATCGAGCTCAACTAGTGCTATGATGGACATTGATAACCCACCTGGGTGATAGCTTTCGCATCTACACCACTAGCATGGTTGGTGATATTATGGGTGATATGCAGCCAGTGGGATGACATGCTATGTGATAGCCATTTTGGATTACTAGGGACTGGCATAGTTATAGCGCCAGCTCATTTAGTCGGGTTCACATTATGAACCGACCCTTGTATGTTATACTAGTTGAGTACTAACCCATATAGTGTGTACTCTTATCTTTATGTTATGTTGGTTGAGTAGAGAAGAAGAAGATAGAAGAAAATTCAGCTATCCATCTCTCTCTTGCATCTTGCTCTCTCTTGTGTGTGTGTGTTTGCTTGCTAGGGTTTGAAGCTCTCCCTCTCCCGCAGTACACACCTCAGCAAAATGGAGTTATTGAGAGAAATAATAGAGTGATTAGTGAGATAGAATGAGGCATGCTTAATGAGAAGAGTATTCAAAATTACTATTGGGTAGAAGTATGTGCAGTAGCAGTGGGTACGTGTTGAACAAGACACCTACAATTGCTATTTATGAGGGTATGTTGGAGAATGCACATGCAAAAGCATAAACAAGACAAGAGAGAGAGTAGAGAGAGCTTGTGGACAAGTTCACCTTTTATATTACCTTTAATCTTTACAATTGCAAATGGCCAATAAGAGATGATGAACTTGTGCAAGGGAAGTGGATGAAATAGTGAATAATGGGGGAACTCCTTATATAGTGCATGAATGAGTTGGCCGATTGCTCACAAGAAAAATAAATAGGAGAAAATACATAAAATTCCCAATAATAGGTACATCCCCAAAACACTAAGATGCATATTTTTTAACACCCCCTCATAGTGTACAAGAGTCACAAGAAGATAAGTCGATGAAGATGAAACCATGGACGCTCCAGCATTGCGAATACTGGAATCACCTCGGAGAGAGAACCCACCAACCTGTTTACTCGAAACAAATGCCACCATGAACATCAAGAAACTTTGCTTGGCCCACGAATTCCCACACAAGTGTGCAGTGAACTCCAAGAATAGATGATGAGCTATTGGACACACCGCGCCCATAATCCCCAATAGTGGATGGATCACATCATGTACCAAAAGCCTCAACTAATGAATTTGGAATAGATCCAGCTCATAATCTCTCCTATACAAAAGATAACCATGTCCTGCCAGATGTCTAATGCTTAGAACTCCAAATCATGGCTCCAATGCACCAGTAAGTGAACTTGTAGTCAGCCCCCTCTCTCGCCCACAAGCCTCCTCTGGCTAGAAGCACATGGGGGGGACTGTATGTGTATCTCCTGAGTTGGAAGCAACCTGGGAGCCCTAGAAGTGGTACTAGAATCTGTATCACTATCCTGTGTTGTGTCTTTGGCTTTTCTCTCTAAGATGAAGCCTTGCCCTTGGTATTGGACAAACAATCCTTGGACAGATGTCCTCTCTTCTTACAAGAGAAGCAATGACTCCGACCTTTCTTTTGAACTGAGGAAAGTGCCTAGTTAGAACTGTTGACTGACACTTTCAACTTACCCAATGAGATGAGAACGAACTCCTCCTCCAAAAGTAGGGAGCTAAGATCATCAAAATCCAATTGAGTGGATGTGACCTGGCACCATAAATATTGAGAAATCACATCATATCCGAAGGAAGCTTGGTGAGGATAAGTGCAACCAGCTAAGAAGAGGACAAAGTAGCACCCATAGCCAGTATTGCAAGAGAACTCACCAACAAACTGATGCCGATGTAGAATTTGAAGCCAAAACTCCAACACTTACCTCTATAGAAGAAAATGCAACCATGTACCTAGCCGGCTAGCCTCGATAGGAGAAGATGCAACCACCAAATTGGCCGATAACAAGGGAAGGGCTAGCTGGACCAAAAGCAGTGTATGAAAACACAGCCACTATTTGGGATTGATTCTGCAGCCAAGAGGAGCTAGGGTAGAAAATGCAAGGTACAGATGAGAAGGCGGGCGGATTTACAGAAGATGGAGCAGCCTGAACCTAAGTGAATGATACCATGTTGGAGAATGCATAGGGAAGCATAAACAAGACAAGAGAGAGAGTAGCCTGAACCTAAGCGAGTGATACCATGTTGGAGAATGCATAGGGAAGCATAAACAAAACAAGAGAGAGAGTAGAGAGAGCTTGTGGACAAGATCACCTTTTATATTAGCTTGAAGATTTACAATGGCAATTGGCCAGCAAGAGATGTTGAACTTGTGCAAGGACTGTGGATGAAATAGTGAATAATGAGGGAACTCCTTATATAGTGCATGAGTGAGCTGTTTGACTACTCACAAGACAAATAAATAGGATAAAATGCATAAAAAACCCAATAATAGGTACAGCCCCAAAACACTTAGATGCATAAATTCTAATAGGGTACACTAGAGATGAGGATGAGTGGCTATTATGAGGGTACACTAGAGATGAGGATGAGTGGCTATTATGAGGGTACACTAGAGATGGGGATGAGTGGCTATAGACTTGACATTGGCCATTTGAAAGTTTTTGGTTGCGTGGCTTATGTACATGTTCTTGATGATGAGAAGAGAAGGAAATTGACACCCCCGCCCCCTCCATGATACCCCCTCTGAGGGCACTGGCAGCGGCAACGAAAGCGGCGTTAGCCTCTCCCGTAGGGCAGGGATCCACACTCAGGGCCTCGCCCACGGATATTCGGACAAGAGACTAGCCCGGTGGTTCCTTCGAAACCGAACCTAGAAAAACTTCCCTCACCCGGAAGGCACGGGCGATTCCACCAAGAAAATCATCTAACGGGAGAATTGATCTAACGAGTCAAAGTCTTAACTAACCAAACTGATCTGACCGAACCCGAAAGTCACATGGTCAGATCAAGGAAGAGACTTGCATTTGGTCCATAGAATCACCGCTTTTTTCCTCCTTTAGCGAGGCACAGCCCGCTGATTCCCTCCCACATAACAAGGGTATTCCTAGGACTTATTCTAACTAATGTAACTTAATCGTAACTATTTGTATCATAGGAATCCCCCAATCCAGCCTCTAACCCCAACTGGCCTCTAACCCCAATCGGCCCATGGGTTAACCACCCAACCACTGTATTGGTGGGATTCATTTATAAAAATTTGGTTATGTTTTGCCCGGGTACCGAGGAAAAGAGTTCCCAGGCCCCCCTAGCCGGCGCTTCAAGCAAAATTTAAGGTCGGCATACCACTTACACACCCAATATGAAATTGCCATTATAACAGATTTGGTTGTCTTTAAAACAATCTTTCAATGAAATCATAGTATTACTGATCATAATCTCCCAAAATATTGAGTCCATTGTTTTACAAAATATATCATCCGGACTCTCCGTTGAAGACCAACTGGTCCACCAACAACGAGATCCAATATCAAAATTCAGTTCACAAAAGTCATTCTTTTCAGTTCATCCATATCTTCCTCGACATCCACATGGGTGTCCTAGCAACCGTAAGCCCATGCATCACCTAGTCAGAACCCTCTAGGAGCCTACTTAGGTGTCCTAGCACTTCACTCAGGGACTGCTTCGTTTGGTTCTCGCCCATCGTACCAAAAGCACACCATTTAAACCATATCGAGGCTGGTCAAGACCTTGGCAAACTTTGCCATGACAAGTGACGTCCCTCGACGACTCCCCGCCAACTGTTGCAAACGAGTCTCTCCTTAGTTAATCACATACCAAATGCTTCCTCCAACATTTTGGCATAAAATAGTCCTTTAAAAGAAAACAGAGGTTCTATGCAAGTAGAATTCTCGGTTCAAGATTGGTTCCACAAAACCCTTTTTCCTTAATCCAAATTTTCTTAATAAGAATCATTGATCTTCATCAGGATAATCTACCCATCATTTGACTAAATTTCCAACTAGATTCTTGGTGATTTCGGTTAAGGAGAAACTATGCTAATTTAATGGTAGTCTATTCTTTGTGTCAAGAATTAGAATTGGTCACTAGGCTTTTTTTTTATTTACATTCGAGAGATGGACAAGTCGTTTACTGGCCGCCCCTCTCATAGTCATGGTCTAATCAAAATTAATTGGTTTACTTCTAACTTTGATTCCTAAGGATTTTCTTCAGATAAATATCTACTGAACTTCTAACCGTAAGGAAAATTCCAACTTTATGAATTTCATTCCTTTCTAACCATAATAGATTAAGAAATGGTTCTATATGAGAATATCGAATTTTTATAAAAATACTCTTCTTCCATTAATCTAATTTTGGTTAAATATCAATTTGGTGATTTATCCACATAAAATATCTAAGAATATTCTTTCTACCAATTTAATTATCAACCCTAATTTTCTAGGTGGAATTATGGTGAAAATTCCTCTTTTATCACCAAAATTTAATTTAAACCTTTCTCTACTTAAAATACCATAAAATTCTTCTTTTAATTAAATACAAATATCCATTTTTTTGAATATGCTTAAAATTCCTCTTTTTATATTTAAATGATTGAATTTGGAATGTCATGGGAACTCCTCTTTTATCATTTAAAAATTTCTTATACATAAAATAAATTTGTCTTAAATTTCTCTTTAAACTAAATAAAAATATCCATTATTTTAATATACCAAAAATTCCTCTTTTATCATTTAATTACTTGGATCTCAATTATCATGGGAATTCCTCTTTTCGCATAAAAATAAATTTACCAAAATTTTCTCTTTTCTTTAATTAATTATTTATGCATAAATACTAAAAATTTATTTCTCATGAATATGATGAAAATCATTCTTTTTGCATAGGATGTCCAATCCTAGAATATGGCAGGAAGTCCTCTTTTAGCATTATGCATAAAAATAAGATATGTATTACTTTCTGAAAATTTTACCATAGCTTTGCTGCTATTACTGATAATTTTTAATTTTCTCAAAAGAATAAAACATTTTAATGCAAATATGATAGAAGATCTATTCTTAAGCTTAAATCTAAACTATGAAATTGAATCATAATTTTAACCATAATCATAAACTTAATTATGATTATTCCACTAGATTAAGCTATTTCCATTATTCCTCTTTTTCCAAATTGATAGGATTATCTCTTTCTCATTTAGAATCAATTAAAGTAGTTTTTAACTACTTATAAATAATCTAAAAGAATTTACCATTATTTTGTTAGCATAAAAGCATAAAAATACTGTTTTCTTATTCTCTAGCTTAACAAGCTTAGAGTTTGGTTTTGAAATAAGAATTTATCAATGAGAAGCCTTCTTTTGCTAAAGAATTAGCCATAGGAATGAATATTCTTTTTGAGATAGAGATATACATAAGAAAGCATTCTAATTAAGCATAAAGATTACCTTTTTCTTGATTACACATTAAAATTCTTAGGGAAAGCTTGATTTGAATTTAAAACAATTAGTTAGAAAACTTCTCAAGCTTGGGAGGGGTTAAGAAAAGTCATTTGAGAGAATTTAACAAAAAACCATAAAATTCATTCTTACCTCAAGGATTAGCTTGCTTCTTTTTCTAGAAGTAAAGCCCCCAACTAATCAATTGGTTTAGCAAGTGGAGAAGAGAGCTCCAAGAGTTGTTGAAGAGAGAGAGAAGCTCCAAGCTCCCCAACAGTAGAGGATTTTTAAGGGATAATAGAAAATATGATTATTTTAATGTAATACTAACATGGTATAGCTCACAGATGAGAATACAAAAGAATGAGGGTCTAATTATAGGTGAGGGAGGCCACTAACTGGGTCCAACTGGGTTCTAGAATTTTCCAGCTTTAGTTTGACTCAATTTGGGCAAGATTTGGATCAGTTTGGGTCCCCTTTTGATCCAATTTGATCTAGGAGAGAGGAGAGATAAAAATATCACAATTTTTTTGAATTAAAAACCCTTCCACATATGTGAAGGAGGCGCCTACCGTAAAGGTTTCCCCTCTCCTTACCAAGGTGTCAAAAATTTATCATTTCTCCAAAATATCTCATTTTTTTAGTAATATCTCTTAACTAATAAACATTGTACTTAGTCAACTCTTCATCTTATGTGAGCATTTACTCATTTTTGGGTATTTTCTTTTATTCTATGGATTTATCTTATCCCAACACTTGGATTAATCCTATTGGCCCATGAGAACCTTAATTGGACCATAATCTAAAAATTTTTGAAAATCTAGACCCTAAGGCTAAGGTTCCTTATATTATGTTTAATTGATTTCTAATGCACGTTGGAGAATTTATTTTAAACTTCTATTTCAGGGAAATATATTTTAGATATTAGGAGAATTTTTATATCCAAAAAAACCTTAATATTAAATTACCTCTCTCTAGATTTTTTCTTCTCTCTAGGCAAAAACAAGGAAAAATAATATTTTCTTGTATTCTGAAATAGGGAATGATTACAGAGGATTGAGGTAAAAGCTTATTCATTATTCAAGCTGAGGAGAAATCTTACATCCTCTCCCACTTGAAAAATGCGAGATGTCCTGGTGTCGCAAAGTTGGGGTAATCTTTTTCCATCTCTTCTTCTTTCTCCCAGGTGGCGTCTTCTAGAGGGAAGAACTTCCACTTGACTAAAAATTCTTTGAGGACTCTGATCCTGAAAACCTTCTCCCAAACGTCAAGGATTTCTTCTTCAATCTGGAGTACCATCTAGCCTTGAGTTGGAGAAATCAATTGTTCATCATCAAGCACGTGACTCGAGCGGGGTACATATTTCTTAAGCAAACTGACATGGAATACATTATGTACCTTGAGATGGGGAGGTAGAAGAAGTTTATAAGCTAGATCGTCTACTTTCTTTATAACAGCATACGGTCCATAGTATCTGGGAGAGAGCCTCTTGTACTTTCCTAAAGATAAGGAACTTCTTATTGGTTGTACTCGAATGAAGACCATATCTGATTCTTCAAACTCTCTCTCTGATCTCTTTTTATCCATACTGCTTTTGCCTATCTTGGGCTGCCTTAATATCTTTACGGATTGATTGCATTTGTTGGTCCATGTCATCAAGTATTTGTCTAGACATTTCCACTTTGATTAATGGGTCGGACCAAGTTAATGGTGTAAGGCAATCTTGTCCATATAAAGCTTTGAAAGGGCTCATCCCAATGCTTCGATGATAAGAAGCATTGTAAGCAAATTCAACCAGATGTGCAAATGGCTTAACCACTTCTTGGGTTTCCTGTAACATGACCGAAGAATATCTTCTATTACTTGATTCACTCTTTCAATATCTAGCCATCTATTTTGGGGTGATAGGCTGTACTTAGATCCAAGAAAGTTCCTACTACTTCGCAGAATGCAGTACAGAATTTTGATGTGACTCTGTCACTTACTATCCTCCTGGGTAAGCCATGCAATCTGAAGATCTCTTTAAGGAAAACTCTGGCAACATCACTATAGTGTATGTTTCTTTCACTGGAATTAGATGGGCAACTTTGGTTAGTCTGTCAACTACCACAAAAATGGAGTTGTAACTTGATTGCACTGAAGGTAATCCAGTGACAAAGTCCATACTGATACATTCCCACTTCATCTCTGGAATGTCTAGAGGCTGCAGTTTTCTTGGCATCTTGACTCTCTCTGCCTTAACTCTCTGACACATTAAGCATTGCCACACATGATCAAGTACATCCTTTTTGAGTCTTGGATAGAAGAAGCTTTTCTTCACAGACATATAGGTTTTTATAAACCCTGGATGTCAGGCTATCATGGGCTTCTCTCAGAATCCTTCCCTTTATTCCCTCATCATTGGGAATGCATAGCCGATTATTATAATACATGCACCCTTCATCCAATTTGTACCCAAGAACTCAACTCATTTCCTGAGGTGTCTTGCTTTCCTGCATCAGAAGGATAGCAATAGGGGCAAAGAATTTATCCTGCATGATTCTCTCCCTTCACTGATTAATGGATTTGACACCGTTGTAATTGCAAGCAAGGAGGCTTTTCTACTGAGCGCATCTGCCACCACATTTTCTTTCCCTGGTCGATACTTAATTTCAAAATCAAATTCCTGCAGGGTCTGCATCTATCTCCTTTGATGCTTGTTGAGATCCCTTTGGGTGAAGATCCACTTCAGACTTTGATGATCTGTCATCAAGGTGAACCTCTGTCCCAAAAGATAATGTCTCCACAACTTCAGAGCATAAACTACTGAGAGTAACTCCAAGTCATGGATGGCATAATTTCTCTCATGTGTTATGAGCTTTCTGGATTCGTAGGCCACTGCATGACCTTCTTGCATAAGAGCACCGCCTAAGGCAAACCCACTGGCATCAGTAAGTTGGTTACTAAGGCTATCTTCAGCTTATCAAAGGCACTCTGACACATTGCAGTCCACTGAAATAGGGTTCTCTTCTTGAGAAGGTTAGTTACAGGGGATGCTATCTGAGCATACCTGGGTATAAAGATCCTATACCATCCGGTTAATCCTAGGAATCCTCTGACTTCCTTTACCGTCTTGGGTTCCGGCCGAGATAAAAATATTACAATGTTTTTGAATTAAAAACCCTTCCACACATGTGAAGGAGGCGCCTACCTCAAAGGTCTCCCCTCCTTACCAAGGTGTCAAAAATTCATCATTTCTCTAAAATATCTCATTTTTTAGTAATATCTCTTAATTTTTAACTAATAAACCTTGTACTCAGTCAACTCTTCATCTTATGTGAGCATTTACTCATTTTTGGGTATTTTTTTAATTCTATGAATTTATCTCATTCCAACACTTGGATTAATCCTATTGGCCCATGGGAACCTTAATTGGGCCATAATCCATAAATTTCTAAAAATCTAGACCCTGAGGCTAAGGTCCCTTATATTATTTTAATTGATTCCTAATGCACATTGGTGAATTTATTTTGAACTTCTGTTTTAGGAAAATATATTTTAGATATTAGGAGAATTTTTATATCCAAAAATATCTTAATATTGAATTATCTCTCTCTAGATTTTTTCTTCTCTCTAGGCAAAAACAAGCAAAAACACTATTTTTTTGTATTCTAAAATAGGGAATGATTACAGGGGATTGAGGTAAAAGCTTATTCATTATTCAGGCTAAGGAGGAATCTTACAAATTGGATCCAAAGATAGAAAAGTGTGTATTCATTGGGTATGCACAAGATAGGAAAGCATTAGTCATGATGTGATATTTGTTGAGATGGCTAAGAAAAGTGAGAATGTCATAGTCGATGACATTGATACCAATGTGGATCTACACTTACCATTGGAGGACTCTACTAATAATCTACAATTTCTTGGTTGAATCATTGTTGAATCTTCATAATCAATCCCATGTGTCTATGCATATCCTTTGGCTACCAATCTAGCCTTGGAGGACTCTACTAATAATCTACAATTTCTTGGTTGAATCATTGTTGAATCTTCATAATCAATCCCATGTGTCTATGCATATCCTTTGGCTACCAATCTAGCCTTGTACCTGTGCTACCATCACTATTATGTTTCACCTTATACACCCACTTACATCCAATAGATTTCTTGAGGCAATGGCACCAAATCCCAAGTCTCATTTCCATACAGATATGCATAGTGATGTGCCACATAACCATCATAAGTCAACCTCTGCACATGATTTTTTGACTCTTCCAGATCTTTGTAACTTTGCATTCATGGCTTACATAGCCTTCTTCACACCAGGTGTCCTCATTTTGCTGGAATCCCAAGCTCCTTATCAAGGCTCATATCCGAGCCACTAAAATCTCCATTAACAAGATAATGTTCTATAGAAACATAAGGCATATCAAGGGGATCAACCACTTTCTCTTTGCCCTTTATGTGATGTACCAACTACATTTTCAAGATTGGTATTATGATGCAGCCTGTCACTCCATGGTCTATCAACAGAACCGCTAGATGAGGACTCTCCTGGTCTACTCAATGACTATGATTACTGACTTGCATTCTGTCCAACCACATTTTCGCTTACATCAACCCCAACAACATCCCTTTTAGTAGCATACCAGCTACTCATCTCATCAAATACAACATCCCTGCTTACCCTCATTTCATGTGTAGCAGGATTATAACATCTATATCCCTTTTGCTCGAGGGAATACCCAATAAACACACATTTTTTTGCTTTTGGATCTAGCTTGGTACGTAAACTATCTGGCACATGCACATATGCAAGACATCCAAAAACTTTCAAGTGAGACAAATCAAGTTTCTTGCCAGTAAACTTCTCCTCTGGCATTACATCATGTATAGCTATAGTAGGAGTCATGTGTTCATGATATAAGCTGTTGTAGAAACAGCCTCAACCCAATAGCTATGTGGCATATTATTCTCATCCATCAATGCTCGTGCTATCTCTGCAATGTGCCTGTTTTTCTGCTCAGCAACTCCATTTTTCTGCGGAGTGTATCTATATGTAAATTTTCTCTGAATGCCATCTTTTGTAGAATTTAGAGAACTCATTGGAGAGAAGTATTCTCCCCCTCCATTTGACCTTATGCACTTTACATGCTTTCCTGTCTATTTTTCAGCCATGACGCTGAAATTCTAAAAAAGAGTGAACACTTCACTCTTCTTCTTCATGTACACCCACACTTTCCTTGTGTTATCATCAATGAATGTTACGTAGTACCTGTAGCCACCCATAAACACAGTCTTCATAGGACCCCATACATCTGAATGCACAACATCTAGAACATTCCTGCTCACATTTCTGTCATATGGAAATACATGTTTTGTTTGCTTTCCAAATTGATATGCTTCACAAACTTTCTGCATACCTTTAACTTAAAACTTAGGTAGCCCTGTCACAATTTGTTTAGTCTGCATAGACTTCATTCTTTGCACATTGACATGCCCAATTATCTTATGCTAAATGTTTGTATCTACAACAACTCCTGAACCATTTGCAAACATTGCAGCACTCACTTTAGGCATATTCACATTCAATGTAAACATTCTGCCCACTCTATTGCCTTTTGCAACCAACCTGCACTTATCTTTGAAGTCTTCTACATAACAACCATCAAGGTTAAA
Source organism: Cibotium barometz (assembly GCF_041138505.1). Lineage (NCBI taxonomy): Eukaryota > Viridiplantae > Streptophyta > Polypodiopsida > Cyatheales > Cibotiaceae > Cibotium > Cibotium barometz. The sequence goes on from NC_141068.1 coordinate 48,730,647, forward strand.
CCGAACCTGCAAACCCTGCTTAATCATCTGGTCAACCAAAACCAGATTCTTTGTAATATTCGAAAAATGAAGTATATCTGTAAGGTACTTCACTTTACCATCCTGCATAGACAATGGCACATCTCCATCATGGGCAGTGTCATTCCTTGTTTCAACAAAACTTGGTCTTTCAAGACTCTTAATTTCCTTGAACCACTCACCATGACTTGTCATGTGGTTCAAAGCACCTGAATGCATCAAAATTCATCTCAAAGCACCTGAATACATCAAAATTCATCTCAACCACTTGCATTGCTCAAAATTAAGTGAATTTTCACCGCATTGGGTTTATCTCTAGTTTGCAAATCACTTGTAAAAGGGTTAGACACTGCCTGAGTACTAAAATCAAGGTTCAAGGTAAGACCCCCTTCCAATCATGGAGCATGTAGAAGTCTCAAGATTTAATGGTGATGGTTTTTTCACATGGCAAAGCAAGACCATGTACTTGCTTATGAGTAAGGGCCTTTGGCACCTTATTGAAGATGAATAATTGGAGGTTGAGCCACTTCAAAACAAAAAAGTATTGGGCCTTATCACTCAAAATCTTAATGACAATGTGATTAGTCACATTGCTGGGCAGCATCAAGGATGCCAAGTTGGCATGGGAGGAACTCAACAAGATTTTCGGCACCGACTCAAAGAGCTCAAAGATCAACCTTCTCATGTAGTTCTACAATCTCGACAATAAGGAGACCGAGACCATGGCACAACACATCAATAAATTCAAAGGTATCAAACAACAACTTAGTGCATTAAAGAAAGTCATTGGTGAGGAAGATGAATCTATTGCTGTATTGCTAAAAAGTGTTAACAAATAACCTTATGAATCAATTGTTGCTACACTTAAAAATGTGCCCAACACTAAACTTCAAGATGTAGAATCATCTCTACTTCTTTGAACAAGAATCCAAATTCAAAGATAAAGAATCATTCAAATCACATGCAAGTGAGCAAGCACTGTATACAAAGGGTGGGAGATTTCAAAGGAAAAATCAATCAACATCTCAACTTCCAAGATGTTATCACTATGGAAAACTTGGTCATACCAAGAATGAATGTCACAATAAAGATAAACCAAAGCTTGTTTGTCACTATTGTGGAAAAATTGGTCACAATAAAGATAAACCAAAGCTTGTTTGTGACTATTGTGGAAAAATTGGTCACCTAGAAGAAGATTACTATAAAAAAAGAAGCAGGCAAACTACATCGAGGCCAAACCTGTCCCAGCTGGAAGACGTGCTCTCCTAGAGAAAGAACCATTGTACCTTTCATCCCTCTTGTCTCTACAAAAGTGTGACGTAACCAGCCTCTGAGAGGCCATATGATGCACTCAAGCTGAAATTCATAGCCAAAGTAGCATAAAGGACAAAGTAACCTAACACAAGGGGAGAGAGATGAAGAGTAAAAGCCTAAAATTGTACCCAATCTAGCATCAAGGGGAGGGGTGCTGAAATGAGTGATGCTAGAGTGCCAAGTCACCTAGCCAAGTTATCCCACATGAGCTCTCATAGCTTTTTTGTACTCTTCTCATATAAAAGAGAACCATTTTCAAGCAATGAAAAATGTAGCAAGCTCTCAAGCCTCTCTATGAGTACAAGTCTCAATCTTGTAATCTAATTTTGCTTGAGTCTTAAGCTAAATTAGCCTAGTTTATTCATTATGTTTGTTATTAGGTATCACCCATCTTAGCTTAGATTAGCACTAATCACATGTTAATTAGATTAAGATTAGGATCTAATTATATAGTTGATTGTCATTAAGGAGCTTGATCCATGAATCTTAATAATTTACACACACAACATTCATTAGGAAAAATTTGGACTCACAAACTGACCCTCTAAGGGCTTTCTCTCTCTTCCATAAATCAAGGAAAAGTGCAAAAAAAATGTTATAATATTGCTCCTCTCTCTTCTCTTTTTGAATCTTGTACATCTCAAAATACTAGTTTTATAATAGATGCACTTATTATTTTATTGACTATCCAAGAACTGTACTAGACCTGCTCAGAACTTGAATATCTCAAAAATCATTTTTTTATTTGAGCTAGTTTTGAATACCTCAAAAGATATGACATTCTTAAATGCCCAGATTCATTTATGATGACTGAAGAAACAATCATTTCGTGATTCTAGAAGGATTTTATCTTAAAAATGGAATATCTTGATTTGTACTTTGTATTTCATAATTTCTTTTTACAAGTACGTATATCCGTGCTTTATCTACATTCTGGTGCGTTTTTATGTTTTTTTATAGACATTTTTTTAAGATTTTAAGCATGTGTTTAGATTTATTATTTTAGAGAATAGTGCATTACGAATTTTCTCTTCTTCTTCTCTTTAGGTCATTTCTTCTTTCCATAGCTCATTTCTTCTTCTACTTTCAAATTTGCCAAATAGTTTGTATTTCCCTCCATCTCCAAACAGTTTGTATTTCTCTCATGTTCTATTGCATTTGTTCACTACAAAGCTAGAGAATGAAGAGTGATTTGATTTTTTGGTGCCATTTTCTTGGAGCCAACAAACCATTTCTCTCTTCATTAATCTTGCTATCACAGAGAGACACAGAGAAGAGACAACACAGAGCCAACACAGAGAAGCGACAAAGAGACAACACAGAGAAGCAACAGAGAATAAAGAGACAACACAGAGCCAACACAGAGAAGCAACAGAGAACAAAAATGGAGGTTAGCAATGTTTTGATGTTGGTTATGTTTAATTTAGTTCTATAAGTTATGTTTTCCTATTGGTTATGTGCATTATTATTCGTAAATAATAAAGTTAATAGTAAGATATGTTTTACTATTGGTTAATAATAATAATATGTGCATTACTATTGGTTAATAATAATATGTGTTAAAGTTGGTGTTAAGTTACACATATGTGTTAATAATCATGGAATTTTGTGTGAGTTTCTTATAGAGGCATTGATTGTACTCAATGGAGATAGTGACGTATCTAAGTGTTTCTAGCTTTTTGATGTTTTAAGAAGCAAGAAGCTCTAACAAGAGAAGTATACAGTTCCAGCTAGATGAAGAGTATGCCCCATTGTACAAGATAATTGAGGTTTCAATGATGAATCCATCGGTGATGCAATTACACAGAATAGCAAGGAAAAAACATATAGATCTTTGGGTTGATGGATCTATATATCCACCTGATCCTATTACACCAACAATCTCCCTAATTCTTAGGACTAACATCATTTGTCAAGTATGTTTGTGAGGGTAATGCAGGGTTACAGGGTCATACTTGGAGACTTGCAACCCAAGCCCATGTTTCTGCACAACAGATCATGAAACTTAATAGATCATTATTGGCAAAACAAGAAGAGAACAATGTTCTGCAAGATGCTATGCATGACATGGTACTATAAAATGCAAGCTTGATTAACCAGGTTAATGATTTACAGGCTAGCAATAAGAAGATGACGACACAATGCTAAAGAAGACTGTCACTTATGGGCCCACAATGACACGGGAGGTACGTGAACGCCAAAGGTCATATAAACCTATGCACATGTTGGTAAAGACAGGTGGAAAATAGAGGCAAAGGATCTATGCACAATGTGATAACATGCAAAAGATGTTTAGCAATCTAGGAAATGGAGTGAATCAAGGAATTGAAAAGGTACTCACGAAAAGATATGGTGAAGTCCGCGCTTCATTGCTCAAAGTTTAAGTCAGTTGTTGTTGGTGATGAAGTTATCATACAATGCTTACAAGAGGTAAGTGATTCCTTCACATCAAATGATATGCAAGGAATTTGTGATAAGGTAGGAATAAGTTCTCAGTCTTATGGCATGATATACAAACATTTAGATACAAGGTTTAAAAAAGTGTTACAAAAGAAAAGGGTATTGCCTCTTCCTAAACCATTTCATGTGGTGCAAGCACGACAATCATTAAATAGTAAGGCGGAACAATTAATTGGTGAGCCAATGCACTTATGTCACATACATGTATGTAAGTATGGGTCAAAGGAAGTGCCATTTATCTTGCACACAAATAACAATTTTGTATTAGATGTATGCAAGTTACAGTCTCTAATGGTAAAATTTTAAAGTAGAGGCAAGCTAAAATTTGTTTTGAAGCTTGATGAAAGTGAGGTTATCAGAGGTCAAAAGTTAGAACGTGTTAGTCTAACTCTCATGAATAGAGCACTGGATCCTAACATCTTGCCTGGTCATCCTGATTACTTTAGTGTACAGTCTGAGAATGAAATTCAGTGGCTTGCTACATACCAAAGGAAGATCATGAGATTTTGAAGATTTTCTTTAACTTGACAGAGATACCTAATACAGTGCAATGCCAAAATCATGGTGAAAGTTTGCACGTGGAAGGTTATGGTGAGTATCAAGTGGAATTGCACCTTGTTGGAGATCTCAAAACTTTGAAGTGCATGTTTGGTGTGTCAAATGCAGCAAATGCAGAGTTTCCTTGCATATATTGTATGCGTTCTAGAAAGAAAGGTAAGAATGGGAAGAAACATATAGAGAAGGGTGTCCTACATGTGATCAATTTGTTTGCCGTGGGGGCAAAATGGTACAAGTAGATATTAAGTGGGATCTTATTCTTGACATCCCCTTGACAAGAGTATACTTTGGCACTTTGCATGCACTAGTGAGAGGATCATAGACAAATTAGTTTATGAATATGTGTGTTTTGCTTATAAAATGCAACCAGCTTCTGATGCCCAAGAAATATGTAAAAGGGTGGAAGAAGTATTATTTGGGATGGGTTTATATAAGGCTAGGTAGAAATAAAGAAGGATGAAAAAAATTCTGGAGCAAGCCACAATGTACCATGCAAGCCTCGCTTTGGCCGCTCAAAAGCAAGGAAATTCCTCTTGGCACCATGAAATGAAAATGGAGAACTACTAGTACAACAACCAGAGAAATATGAAGCATGGAAAAAGTTACATATGGCCATTCCTGATCGAAGCAATGGAGGAAAGACTAGAGTAGCAAAAGCAAATGTGCGGATTGCTCTTGACAAATTGGTAGTGCTTTTGCAGAAGATGACATTTGGACTAGATGATTCCAAGGAGTTTAAGGAGGTGATTAGCATATTCTATGCATCAGTTTTGTTGAAGCGTGGACTTCAAGTAGTATAACACATTACATGGTAAGTGTGACATTACAATAAGTGTGACATTATAATTAATTTATATGGTTTTAGAGACTAACTATGATTACATTGTTTATTGATGTAGCATATATTGCATGCTCATGGTCCTTAATTTGCAAATGATGGAATTTAGCGATATGGTCACAGGGCATGGAGCAATCTCATTGGCAAGCTTGATGTGCTTTCCAAAAGACAACTGCTCATGGAGGTGGAATCTATGATATCAATTCAATGAAACAATTACTTCTATGGTGGTATAGAAAGATAGTAATAAGGTTAGAGGAGAAGAAACTTATGTCCAATGGATCACAGGCAATACACAGAGTCATATGTGAGGTTAGAAAGGCACGATTTAAGAATTCATCAGGTAGAGAGAAACATTCTGAATGGTTGAGAACTCAAGAAAGAGAGGGAAGCAAGTGGAAAACCCGAGATTCAAGTGTTTCAAATGAGCAAATGCAAGTTGAAACTCTATAATTTTTTATTGATGCAAATATTACTCTACTAAACCAAAATGGCTTTCACATAGAGCTTGTAAACCAATGTGATATATCACCCATAATCTCACTAACTATAACCATAATATTAAATGATTTTATGTGTGAGAGTATATGCATACTTGTGTGTGAACAGTTGTGTTATTTTTAAAGTTGACTAAAGTATTACTTATAAGTGGTGAGACATTTACATTTTATAGTCTTCTAGCTTTCAAGCCATGGCACACACCAAGAAAAGTGCTAAGAGGAACCCTACTAAGACTCGCCCAACACAGCCCCAGGTCAATATACCAATGGAGACTGATAGTGAGCGCACTCAATCTGACAATCCAGGAGGCACTACTACAAGTACAACGCATCCACATCCTGATGAAAAACAGGTAGAGGGAGAGGAGACAAACACACAGGAGGGAAGCCATCTCCCTTCTCACACAATGCATAAAGCCATAATCCATAATCTACAACACACTACTTGTGTTGTGTCCACACACAGCTAACCCTAGATAATGTCCACACACTATGACCAGCTCGATGCGGTCATTTATGTCTCACACATGTTACTACATAACATGCCAATACATAGTGCATCTGGCACAAGCTGACATCGAGCTTGAATATCAATAGCCCCTCTCAAGCTCATGATGTATTGCCATAGATGAAGATGTTGGGCTATCAAAGCTCTCAACACTCCCCCTCAAGCTCATCCCACATACTCCCAACATAGTACTACGGAAGTACTCAAACTTCTCCTTGCTAAGTGGCTTTGTGAAGATGTCGGCCACCTGCTCTTCGGTCTTCACATAGTCTTCACATACTGCAAATCCACTGTACCATCCAACACTTTCTCTCTGCAAAATGATAGTGGACCTCTATGTGTTTGGTCCATGCATGAAAAATTGGATTCTTGGCCAATCGTATGCTGCTCATGTTGTCACAATGAATGACAACCTTGCCATCAACAATAGGCTTACCTAAATCAGCCAAGAGAATCTTCAACCATACTCCTTCACATGTAGCAATGGCTGCACCCTTGTATTCAACCTCTGTACTAGATAAAGCAATAGTAGGTAGCTGCTCTAACTCACCACTGCACTTCCAAATGTAAAGGCATAACCACTAATAGACCTCCTATCATACGAGCTATACCTTCCCAATCTGCGTCTGTGTAGCCATGTACATTCAAGCCTTTACCATGCTCATAAAGAAGACCATAATGTGTAGTGGTCTTTACATAGCACATAATGCGTCTCACTACATCCAAATGAGGTTTTTTGGGGCTTTGCATAAATTGGCTTACTAGCCCCATAACATAACTGGGATCCGGGCGTGTGATAGTCATGTAAATAAGACTGCCATATTTCTATACATAGATGGATTATCCAACTCTTCACCAAAATCAGCCTGCAGCTTCACATTCTACTCCAAACGTGTACTCATTGGCTTACACCCTGTCATCCCATATTTTTCTAACATATCCAATGCATATTGGCGTTGCACTAACCATGTCCCTGCATGGTCTTTGATCACTTCAATCCCAAGAAAATATCTCAACTCACCCAAGTCTTTCATGTCAAACTGTCCACTCAATGCCTTCTTGACATGCATAACATTTGTAGTAGCATGATCTCCTGTGACAATCAAGTCATCCACATAGATGACAAGTAAGACAATCCCATGATCTGTCTTGTTCACATAGAGTGAAGAATCTACTGAGGAAACCTAAAATCCAAGGGAGATAAGATATCGTCTTATCTTATCACTCCAAGCACGAGGTGCTTGCTTCAAACCATATAATGCTTTCTTTAATCTCCATACATGAGTGGGGTACCTCGGGTGTACATATCCTTCTGGCTATGCCATATAAACTTCCTCCTGTAAATCACCATTTAGAAATGCATTTTTCACATCCATTTGATGCATTTCCCAACCATTTGCTCTACAGCCATAGCAATGAGTGCTCTCACTGTTCCCATCTTTACAAATAGACTAAATGTTTCATCATAGTCCAAGCCTTGGGTTTGTGCATAACCCTTAGCTACCAATCGCGCTTTATGGCACTCAATGGAACCATCTGATTTGCCTTTCACCTTATAAACCCATTTGCAACCAATGACATTTTTGCCTTGTGGTAAGGTAACCAAATCCCATGTTTCATTATGAACCAATGCGTCCATCTCAACATCCATTGCCTTCTCCCATACATGCTTTCCAATAGCTTCTGTATAGCATGTAGGTTCCACATGCTTCACCAAAGAGGTCATATATGCATAATGCATAGCAAAGTCATGATATGTCAACCTGTCAACTCGATACCTGACCCTTTGGGACCTCCGCAAGGCATGCGGATCACTTTGAACACCTGTCACTCTAGCATGTGGAGGCACATATCTATCCTGCCTTGCACCTGGTGTGCGTAAAACTGGTATGCCAAGTTCCTCATCCAAACTTTCTGAACTTGTCGACTCATAACCTGTAGTAATGCCAATTCCTTCAATCTTCTTTTTCTCTTTATCCATAACACTACGCCCAGTGCTCACACTCTCATGCCTCAAGCGTCCTGACCATGGACGTATAGTGCTACTCTCAGACTCTGCTGGCCTAGACATAGAAATAGAACTTGCTTGTGGCAAGTTCACATGCACATTAGCATCAATGGGATCAATGAAACCCTCATTCTTTGCCTTGTACCAACTAGCAAGTTCATCAAACACCACATCTCATGAGATAACCACTTGCCTAGTTTGTAGATTGTAACATTTATATGCCTTGCGATCCTATGCATACCCAACAAAAATGCACTTTTCTGCCTTAGGATCCAACTTCTTCCTTCTCTCGTCTGGCACATGCACATAAGCTATATGCAACCAAACACTTTGAGGTGTCCAATGTCTGGCCTAAAACCTGTAAGCCGCATCTCTGGCGTACTTCCATGTATGGCTACTGTGGGTGTCTTACTAAGTACATACATCATGGTGGCACATGCTTCTGCCCAATAATAGTCTGGCATGCTCTTTTCATTGAGCATCGCCCTGGCCACATCACAAATGACTCTATTCTTCCTCTCAGCAACACCATTTTGATGAGTTGTGTACCTGCAAGTTAACTGCCTTCTTATGCCATGCTTTCTCAAGAGAATTCTCAAAAGCATGTGAGGTGTATTTACCACCTCCATCTGTCCTCAAACATTTTATCCAAGAGCCATATTGCTTCTCTGCAAAAGCTTTGAAGTCCATAAACTTTCCCAACACTTCACTTTTCTCTCTGAGAAAGTAAATCCAAGTCATTCTGCTGAAATCATCAATGAATGTCACATAATACAAGCTGCCTTTAATGGATGGGTTTTGTGCAGGACCCCATACATCACTATGAACTATCTCCTCATGTTGCCTTCTTTAGGAAATGGTAACCTTGCTTGCTTTCCAAACTGGCAAGCATCACAAACATGCATATTCCCATCATACTTGAATCTAGGTAGCCCACTTACAATGCCTCTTGCATATATGTTCTTTAACCTTTGTATGTTCACATGTCCAATCCTTTTATGCCACATGTCAATGTCCTGTACCACATTTTGGCTTTTAGAGAACATGGCTGATTTCAACTCAGGAATTCTAGCATCCAACGTAAATAACCTACCTTCTTTCTTGCCTTTGGCAATGACTCTACATCCATTTTTGAAATCCTCAACGAAGCATCCATGCTCGTTGAAACGAACATGTAAACCCTGTTCCACCATTTGACCAACTGAGGCCAAACTTTTTGTAATAGAAGGCACATACAAGACATCTGCCATAGACTTTGTTTGACCATTGTGCATAACCAATGGTATGCTTGCAACATGTGTGATAGCATGTTGGGTATCATCTCCTGTCTCCACATAATCTTTCACATCCATAGGCTTCATATGTTCAAACCATTCGCCATGACAAGTCATATGATTTGATGCTCCAAAGTCCATATACCAAGTGTCATCACTGTCACCATTTGTCATCATAGATCCCATAACATGTTTCATAGAGCAAACAAGTGATTTGCACTACCATCATTACTGCTTGATGCAAAATTTCCACCATTTGCATAATTTCCACCATGTTGTGCATAATGTCCACCATGTTATGCTCTACCCCCTCTCAAATCATTTTGTTTGTGGAAACAAACACGTGCCATATGACCAAATTTCCCACAGTAATGGCATTCCACATTTTGCATAGATGTTTGTTGGCCTTGCCAACGTCCTCTACCACGAGGATTACCTCTGCCTCTCTGAGGTGTATATCCACGACCACCTCTGGCACCATATGAAGGCTGAAAATTCTATTGTGGTGACCTGTCCTACCACCCACGACCATTATCATGACCACGTGATGCAAATCTCCCCCTGCCTCTAGATCCCCTTTGTGAGAATAGAAAGCCTGATTTTTTCCATTATCATCATGGCTAGTAGATGCATCATGAAACGAGTCACTGAGTTTGATTTCCTCAACAAGCAAGAGTGAAACCAACTCATCAAAATCTGGTAAACCTGTACTCCGAACAGAGATAGATGTATCAAAAGACTTGTACTCCTTACCAAGACCACGCAAGGTAATGTCTATTAAATCATCATCAGGCATGGGGGCATTGATGGTTGCCAATGCATCTGCATACTTCTTTATCTCTTGTACATAATCATGGATGCTCCTTCCTTTCTGGTTCACATTATGAATCTGTTATCTCAACTGAGACTTACGAGCACTAGTGTCTGTAGCTTTACCAATGTATCCCATGCATTCTTGGGATTTTCAGCATCATGTATATGTATGAGTATAGCATCCAAGATACATATAGACAAGTAATGCAAAACTTTGTATGCTCTCTCTGACCATTGCTTATGAGCTACAACCTGTTAATGTGTAGGTTGTTGGGGTAGTTCCGGCTCTGGCTCCGCACCTATAATAATGTTTCAGCAACAATCTGGTTTATACCATCATTTGACATCTTGCCAGACACACAAATTTACTAGAAACAACACTATGGTTTGTCCTACACAAACTGTTGTATTTTCTGCAGCGGTATTGTACTGCACTCAAATGTCACAACCAGTGACCTCAATGTGCATACATACACCTAATGGCAACTGTTGACCTCCTTGCAGCATACACAATGTCTGCACAACCAATCTGTCTTCCTGCAGTTCTTAAAACAGAGTTCTGCATAGAATCGATGACTTACCTACAGTGCTCAAAATCGCCTGCTTTCTGAAAAAGGGAGGTCCTAACGCACCCGAAACGCGTTTTTAGGCCGAAAAATTACGTCCCATAGGACAAAATAATATCCCTATAGCTTTACTCCCGCGAGGAAAGCTCCTCAATCAGAGATTGTTTGCCGGTGCCTCCCGTAGAGCTCCCGATAAGGGTGTAGTCGTCGCCAACCCGAATAGGGAAGAGTAAATGAAGCTCTTACCCTTGTACCGCTTCCTGTGCTTCTCTTGCTTGTAGCTCAGCCCTTAGCATGAACTAGGATCTGATACCATGAAAAGATGCAGGGGAGAAGAGAGCTTGAGCTCTTGCAAATACACACACACTCACAAAACCCTAAAAGAGAACACACAAGGTGAGAGGCTGAAAATCTTCTTCTTCTTCACACAACACTCAACACACCATATACAAAGATAAGAGTACACACAATATGAAAAGGTACTCAACCAAATACATACTAGGGTTCTCTATAGTGTGAACCTAACTAAATGAGCTGATGCTATAACTATGCCAGTCTCTAGAATGGCTGTCACACAGCCTGTCATCCCACTGGCGGCATATCACCCATGATCTCACCAACCATGCCAATGGTGTAAGTGTGGGGCCTATCACCCAAGTGGGTCATCAGTGTCCACCGCCTCACTAGATGAGCTCGATATCTCAACACAAGGTACCCTGTTTTTGGCACGCTTTCTAAGGCTTCAAATTGCAATGTAGTGGTTCAATCAAGTGTGGATAACTTGCATTGACAGCAGCTAAACAAGCTCAATGTTGCCTATCAACACCATCCAAGGTGCGTACATACCAAATTTATCAAATCCGCTTCTCTGTTTTGAGAAAAACCAGTAAAACCAGAAAAGACCAGGCGTTGTAAAAGTTCTCTAATTCCTTTGATTCTTGTCCAAATTGAGAGATCAGGCATTCATTAGCTTAGCATTGATGTCTACTTACTCCATGTAAAAGGAATTAGACCAATTGTTTAAGTTGAGAGAGTAATTTGTCAATTAATCACTCTCTGTTTCACTAATCACAATAGACATCCTGTTTAATCAGCTCCATAATGCATAATTGCTTCAACCAATCATATAGCAACCTCTTCAAGTATGTGTATCACACAATTGCTAAGCAAGTATTGGGTTTAATCAATCACACAAGTAGAATTTGGCCTCCACTTTTCAAAAATAAGAGAAAACTACTTTGTTTTTCCCATACAATGTGCGCCGCCTACTCTTGAGGTGGTAATTAAAGATAGATATAGGTGCCCAACACTCCTAGGCATGTACACTATCCATCAATTGAGTGATTTTTGCAAAAAACCAGCTTTAACTGCATCAACAATGGACCTCACTTCTCTATTTTTGTGAGGGCTTCAAAACAATGAATTTCCAATCATTTAAATGCATCAAACTTGCTCCAAATTAAATGTAGGGCTTGCACATGAGTGGCCAATACATTCCCATTTGCCAGATACATGATTCTTTGTCAGATTTGCAACCCTTTGCCTCATACATTCACCACACTCAAGCTTCACTGGAGAGCTTGCAAAACAGTGAATTTCCAATCATTTAAATGCATCAAACTTGCTCCAAATTCAATGAAGGGCTTGCACATGTGTTAACCCATGGCGGACATGGCGACGTACTATATTTTACGTCATTAATTTAAATATTCTGAGTCATGGGCCGGGCTTGTCGGCACCATATGTTAAGGATGAAGGGATTGGGTGATCGCCGATGAGAGGCGCACCTTGGATATCAGTAGGATAAGGGTTAGGGTCGGTCGGCCATGTATGGGCGCCCAAGTGTGAACGGCCAAGTCACCTATATGAGTCAAATGTAACCCTAAAATCCTCATTCTCATGTGTTGTGAATAGAAGAGTGCTCTTGCCTTATCTCCTTGGTTTCCTTCTCCTGCGTGTGTGAGAGAGAGAGAGAGAGAGAGTGAGAGAGCGATCGAGCGCACTGTTTAGCGGCACGACGAGACGGCGGAGAGGCGGTAGAGCGGCGACGGCGGCTCCTCCTTCACGGCTGCGACGCGGGAATCCTTCAAGGCAGCAGTTAAGCGGTGAGTGACACACCCTTTGGCATTCTGTTTGAGCTTCCTTCCCTGGTTGTATGCTTGTAGCCATTCGTGGCTCGCATACGGTGTCTGGCAAGTCCCCAGCTACGACCTGTGCGGCAAAAGCGCACATTTTTGGCGCCGCTGCCGGGGAGTTGCCCTGCACCAAGCTCCAGTTTGCAGCTCGGCTGCTGCGTGAAGTTTAATCTACACTGTAGGAAAGGCGTCTGTGTTGCTGTTGAGGTGTTTCTGTGGTTTTCAATCTCTGTTTCTGCAAGTTGTCTTCTGCATTTCTGTTTCTTTTTGTTATTTTTCCGCTCCGCGTGTGGGCGTACGTTCTGTTATCTGGTTTCTGCGTATGAGAGGGATTTCTGAATCCCCAGATCTGTGCTGTGTGTGCGAACTGCACCGCGGCCAAGGCTGAACCCTAAGGAAACCCTAGGAAACTTATCTCACAAAAAAAAAATAGAAAATAAAAAATAAAAAAAATTATAAAAAATAAAAAAGAAAAAAATTAAATTTTATTTTCAAAGAAAGAACCAAACATGTGGAGAGGAAAGATTTTCTAATTGGAGAAAAAAAATTTGAAAAGAAAGAACCCCAATTGACCCACGACCCACGACCCACGACCCCGACCCCGGCCCCGGCCCCGGCCTCGGTCTCGGTCTCGGTCTCGGTCTTTTGATATATATATATAGGAGAGTGAGCCTCCATAGCTTTCTCTCAAGTGAGAGCTTATGGGAAGTCGTGCCCTATATGTAGCCCACTCCCCAAGGAGTAAAGTGAGCATGTGGGATAAAGCCCTCACCCTTTCCTCCACAAGCAAATAGGCTTTTGCCCCTTCCCCCCAAAGGAAACGGACTATTTTGAGGACTACAGGAGCTCTATATAGGCGAACACGGTGCTGTAAAGCACACTAGGACCCTTTAAACGATACGCTCGTTTCGAGCTATCACACGCCCTAGTCCAAGTTCGACTGTAAGTAAGGGGGTCAAAAACGGGTTAAAAACAACACAAAAACAAGTAAAAACGAGGTGCGAAACACCTAAGAAACCACTTGTGTGAGTTTCAAGGGTAGTTACCAACGTACGTAGGGTACCCACGTCACATGCATCTACGTTCTGGTCGGGTGCTAGAGCCTGAACCACTAGAAAGCGTTTCAGTCTACGCAGGCTCACACCATCCCTCCACGTTGGCATCTTGGCCTTCGGCTGGAACCCAAGGGAGTGCAACCCAAGATCCACGAATAGTGGATAGTGACTCATCCTCCGACTCAGAAGCCATGGAAGGGCACCCTACCAAGAACCCTGAGGAGACAAGCCAAAACATGCCAGTGTGGGCCCCACAGCCTGGATCTAGCATGTTTAGTCGTTTAATAGAGACCTTTAGTAGAGCTACACGCTCTGAGCATGCGACAAGCGAAGTAAATGAGGAAGGAGGGGTAGTAGATTCGCCATTCACATCTTATGTGGACCCTACCCTCCCAAAGAGTGTCCATGTGGATATTCTACCCACTTCGTTCAATGAGGGCCCTACTGAGCTACCACATTCCGATGCTCCTCCTAAAGTAGAGGTCCCTAGGAGCCAATCCATAAGAAGTGACATTGCGTCCACTTCAAGAGAACCGTTTGGCACACCAAGTCTGGATGGGATATTTCTCAATGAAAATTGGGAATATGATCTACACACAGAGACTCTAACGGACCTATACACGGGTTACACATATCATGTAGGTTGGTTAGAAGTCCTACGATCTACATCTAGCGCCACTAATCTAGAGGAGCAACAACACATGATATGTGAGGTGATTCATAGAATTATCCAAATTGAGAGGCAAAATAGGGGAGTGAACTTAGTTTCCACTGGCCCTATGAGATTTTTGGATACGGGCAAGGCAAAACAACCAACCCTATCACAATTGGAGACTCCCTCGGTGAGTCCCATAGACCCTTCATATGTTGTTTCGCCTGGAGTCTCAATGCAGGTTGAGCCCACGAGCAGTAACTTTAGCTTTCCAACCTTGGCTCAACTTTCCATTAGGGAATCTGCAATGCCTACCCCAATGATGAGCATAGCTGAAAGTGCACCTGTTGCCGCTGTAGTTAGTACGACACCGCTACCTAGTGGAACAGTACCTACAACAGTGCGTGCCAGTGCCTATCGGCCTTATGTACCTATTGTTACTCATGCTCATGTAGCTCCTACGCCTCCTAGTATGCCAATGGCGTATGCTCCAAGACCGCCTTATCATAACCATTATCCAAGGGGAGCTAGGCCTAGTCACATATCATATCCTACGTCATTTGCCAACCTACTCAGACCAACGCCAACTCCTATCAGCCAGGCTATCCCAGAAGTGCCTCCACCAACTATGCCTGCTCACCTAGGTGATCTCGCAGCGTTTGCTCAGACGATCGGACGATCTATTGCGGAAAACATGCGGGGTATGCCTGAGAGAGAACCTAGAAGCAAGGCAGTACAAGTGGCTAAGCTCACTCAAAACTTCAGTGGTAACGAGGATGTTAGGAAGCACATTGAAGTCTTTGAGCACGTGTGTGATTCCTTGGAAGAACACAATGAGCTGCATAAGTGTAAAGCCTTAGGCTTAACCTTGAGTGGGAAGGCCGGAGATTGGTATCGAACCTTAAGGGTTGAAGAGCGCACTCACTACCCCACTCTCAAGAGATTGTTCTTGAAAGAATACATACGTGAGGGTGTGCTTTGGGGGGTAGCATCTCAACTCCAAAAAGCTGAACGCGAGGAAGGGGAGTCAGTGAGAGACTTTATAAGTCGATTGAAGCATCTAAATTCTCGCTGCACTCCCGATGAACGCTTCAATAACAACCAACTCCTCGATAGATTCATCCGAGGATTGCGCCACGAGGACATTTACAATGGCCTAGTCATTAGAGGTCTTACAACGTGGGAAGCAGTCACTGCCAATGCAATCCAGTTAGAAGACAACTTGATGATTGCAGGTAAAAAGGTGTCTTCAGAAACAAAATCCGTTAGTTCGCAAGTATCTGGGCACGAGCCAATGACGGTAAAACCTATTGCCAAGGAGCCCAAGATATCTGAAATGTCTGTGACCGACCTTACTAAGGCTCTCCAAGAATACTTTAGGGGTAATCGAGCTCCTCAGAATAGCCATATGTACCCAAGGAGAGAGCAACAATGGTGTTCGGTGTGCTTAGGACCACATAGCACGAGTGAATGTCCCACATTTAGAGTCAAATTCAATGGAAATTGCAATGCATGTGGTAAGTATGGCCATCAATCTAAAGATTGCCTAACACTTAAGCGAATGTTGGCAAACCAGGCACCACTAGCTTGGTCAAACACACCTCAAGTACCCGCGCTAATGCCTGCACAACCTATCGAGCAACCGTCACAGCACATAGTTCCAAGGAATCCGAATGTAGTCCAGTCTGTGCCGTTACCACCGCCAGTGCTAGGACCACAACCTCCACATCCAAGGATTACCCCAATAAACCAGATGGGTTGTGAGTCACATAGTGCATGTGGGGATTATGAAGAGGAGATAGACCCTACTGCTCCATATGGGATTGATACGTTTGAAATGATTCCCCAGTACTACATGGAGGATCATTTCGGGCAAGTCAAGCCTGTATATCAAGCGGCTGCTCTTGCCACAAGAGGGCAAAACCTTAATACCTTGGCAAGGAGACCACCTCTTCAATGTTACGAGTGTGGTGGACCGCATCGTGTAGCAGAGTGCCCTAATAGGCTACAGAAGATCTCTACTCAGATGCAACCAAATCAAGCGAGCACATCGGGAATGCCGGTACTTACATGCAATCGTTGTGGCATAGATCATTTGATCGCACAATGTCCACATAATCCTAATGCACCCAAGATTACGCCATTGAATTTGGTTGAGGTCACCAACCAAGCACGAAGAACCACACCCGTTGTACCCGCGAATGTAGTTACACGGTCAATGCTTCAAAATCAAAACTACATTCTTGAAGAGAGGGATACTGCATCAATCGCTCAGGCAAAGAAAAAGAAAACACGGCGAAAGAGATCGCTTAATGCCACAAGCTCCAAGCCCAGTTCAAAGACTAACATAGGGACAGGAGACGACCCCGTGTATATGAATGATCCTGAAGACGATTCTGATTCAATAGAAACCATGGGGACCAAAGCCACTACCTTAAGGGAGGAACCCACACGGGAGCTCAATGAAGGGGAATCAAGCGAGTACATAAATAAGGGAAAACAGAAGGAAACTTCCTCGGCCCCACAACCAAGTCAGTTAATGCCCTCTCGACCACCCAAACTGACTGAGACTCCCCAAGACAAGCCACGTGGGCCAAAAACCCTCAAGAAAAAGATTGGAACTTACCCAAACCCAGTTGAGGAGATTGAACAAGTACAACACTTAAGGGGTTTGGTGGAAGAAACACAAAGAGAACTAGAGCCAAACCCGAGAAAAGTCAAAATTTCAGACACAGTGTTTCCTACGCAAGTTCAGCCTCACCGGAACCATAAACCGTTAGCTATACCGAGTATCATTCGGGAAGAAAGTGAGGATAGGACATCCGGAAGTGGGCAAACACCCTTCTTGCTGGAAAGAATGTTTAGTGAGGGAATGCCTGACCCCATCGAAGAGGAAGTGATTCCATCTTCACCAGTCCCTAGTCGAGGGGCGATGTCTCGAAAAGTACCGTTGAATGTGTCCAAGCTAATGGATTTCATGTCCTCTGAGATCAGAACCACGATCATATCCAAATTATACGGAGATCCTGAGCTATTCTTAGCTCTTCGGGCATTTCTCAATGGAGAACTAAAGGCGGGGCTACCACAATTTGCAAATATGGATAGACCCGACACGCTTCAAGATGAAGGAGAACATTGGGATCTACAACCCAACTTTGATGAAGATTCGGTCGTGGAAATACCTGTGAACAAGTTGGGACAGTACTTTGAAGGTGACGAATCTAATGCCACCCTCCCCATTACTACCAAGGGATTAACTCTAAAGGGAATCCTTGATGGTGGTGCTGGAGTGAGCATTGTGACTAAAAACTGTTGGGAATCTATGGGAAGGCCTCACCTCGAAGTCACAAACATAGTGGTTAAGATGGCAAACGGAACCATAGCTAAACCTATTGGAATGTTAAGGGACCTTAAGATCAAGGTCCTGGGATACAAGGTAAAACATACCTTCATTGTAATGGATTTCTCCAAGCATCCTATGTCATATCAAATGATCTTAGGACGTCCTTTCATGAGGGAAGCACAAATGGTGCATGACTGGTCGAAAAACCATGTCTACCTACAATTCCAGGACTCTGTCATTCGAGTTGATCTTGAGAATGGTCGTGCACATCCTTTAGGAAGCAAGGTTATCATTGATAATCGATCGGATACCACTATTCACTCCGCCCCATTAAGGTATTGCTATACATGCAAAAAAGAGACTGATGATGGGAAAGATTCTCCTTATATGGATGTCCTACCGGGTATGACTGAGTCGGATAACGTGGATTGGGTACACCTAGCGGCAACCATAGACACATGGGGAAATAGAGGCACAAGTTGGGTAACACCTGA
This sequence comes from Cibotium barometz, assembly GCF_041138505.1. Lineage (NCBI taxonomy): Eukaryota > Viridiplantae > Streptophyta > Polypodiopsida > Cyatheales > Cibotiaceae > Cibotium > Cibotium barometz. Next base: position 48,749,183 of record NC_141068.1, read on the forward strand.
GGGGCAAGATATGCCACCGTTAGTGCCAATAAACATGATAGGTGTTATGCACTTGACTCCTGATGGCGAGAACGTGGCAAACTCCACCGACACTGAAAGTAGCGAAGACTCTGACCAATGCAACTCTGAGTATGAATCTCAAGAAGAAACTGACCCTGAGCCTGATGGAGAAAATGAATCAAATATTCACCCAAATGTGGAAGCAAGGTGCTCAAGGCCTAGGACAGTGGCCTCCTGCAGTTCATCCGAAAGTGAAGATCGACCAAGTGAGTCCGAATCGGATAGAAACAAAAATCAAAAACTTGGTAAGAAGAAAACGAGACATAAGCGCCAACGCTATCGAGCTAAGGTACGAACTGCAATAAACAAGGAGCGATCCACTGCAGAATGGCTTAGTTATGTAGGAGCCATTGATGCTCATCGGAAGATAGCGGATAATTGGGGACAATACCTCCAAAGTGTCATGTGGTGTATTCCGCAACCTCATGACGTCGCCCAATTAGAAATCGAAGAGAAGCCAAAACTAAGTCGTACTGCAAGAAGGCGACAAAACCAAGAGTTGGCTCAGCAGCAAAAGGAAGCGGAATTGAAAGAAAAAAGTCTGGCACAACAGGAACCAGTAGACTTACACCCCGCACCTGAGCATTTCAAATCATTCACCACAGGGGAACGTAAAGTAGTCTACACAAAAGCCCAACGAACGCCTACCAATGGGAGTAGCGGTGTCTACGATGGCCCTGCGGTAGTTAAGGAGACAGACTTAGCAGATCCGGGTGAGGAGTCTAAACCAGTTTATATTGCTCAAGACCTCACCAAGGCGGAAGAAGCTGCACTTACGAAGCTTCTTAAAGAATTCAAGGACATATTTGCTTGGACATATCATGATATGAAGGGTGTTCCACCCTCGGTGGTGCAACACACGATTCCAATGATTAGCACTGCTAAACCAGTCCAGCAACGTCCCTACCCAATGAATCCTAAGTACGCAAAGATTGTACAAGAGGAAATTGAAAAGCTGGTAAAATGTGGATTCATATATCCTATTGAGCACTCAGAATGGGTTTCTCCGATAGTCATCGTACCAAAGAAGAATGGGAAACTCAGAGTGTGCGTTGATCTCAAAAAGGTTAATGCAGCCACCAGAAGGGATCATTACCCCTTGCCGTATTCTGAACATGTGCTTGAAAGAGTGGCCGGCAAGGAGGCATACAGCTTTTTAGATGGGTACTCGGGTTACAATCAGATCACAATTGCAGTCGAGGACCAAGCTAAAACAGCATTTATCACGGAGTTTGGAGTGTTTGCCTTTCGCGTCATGGCTTTTGGCTTGACCAATGCACCTGCAACATTCCAACGATTGATAAACACGGCCTTTAAGGAATATCTAAGGGACTTCTGTGAAGCTTTCTTAGATGATCTTTGTGTTCATTCCTCTTGGGACGAGCACTTGATGTGTTTACGAAAAATATTTGAAAGGTGTAGATTATATCGCATCTCCTTGAATCCTTTCAAATGCCAATTCTGGGTTAAACACGGAGTTATCTTAGGGCATATAGTGTCCAAAAATGGGATTTCCACTGACGAGAGTAAAATCAAGGTCATTCTGGAATTACCCCCACCCACCAACTACAAGGGAGTCCAACGCTTTATGGGCCACGTTGGTTATTATCGAAGGTTTATTCTCTTCTTCGCCGAGATAGCTCGACCATTGTATAAGCTTCTCATCGAGTTTATTTGGACCGAAGAATGTGACCGTGCCTATGAGCTATTAAAGAAGGCCTTGGCGAGTGCTCCAATCTTGAGAATGCCTAACTGGGATTTACTCTTCCATGTGCATATTGATGCATCAAACTTTGCTATTGGGTGTGTGTTAACTCAACCTGGAGAACACAAGCTAGACTACCCCATTAGCTTTGCCAGTCGCCAGTTGAACGATGCTGAGATGAACTACACCACTACAGAGCGAGAAGGGTTGGCAATGATATATGCAGTAAGGAAATTTCGTTATTACCTCCTTGCCACCAAGTTTGTTTTCTATGTGGATCATCAAGCATTGTTGTATCTGGTAAACAAACCATGCTCCACAGGAAGAATCACACGATGGCTATTGATTCTTCTTGAGTTTGATTTCACGGTTGTTGTGAGACCTGGCAAGAAACATGTTATGGCTGATCATTTGTCTCGCATACCTAATGGTGAAGCTCCTACGGGGGTTGATGATGACTTACCGGACACTTCCTTGTTTATGGTGGAGACAATGCCTGAATGGAGTGAGAAGATTGTTAACTTTTTGGTTAATGGCTTTCCACCCAAGGAGCTCCGTAAAGATCTAGCTCGAAAGCTAATCAAAGAATGCGAACCCTATTGCCTGATAGCAGGGACTCTTTATAAAAGAGGAAAGGATGACGTTCTTAGGCGTTGTGCCCGAGAGGATGAATATCTATACATTTTGCAAGAGGCACATATGGGCGTGGCCGGTGGTCACTTCTCAGGAGACTTAACTGCGCGAAAGATCTTACAATCAGGGTATTGGTGGCCCACTATGTTCCAAGATGCATCACTCTTTGTGAAGGGTTGCGATGAATGCCAACGATATAAGAAACCCCAGAGGAAAGATCAGATGCCCCTACATCCGATCAAAGTAAACCAACCATTTGAAAAGTGGGGTTTAGACTTTGTAGGTCCAATTAGTCCAGCGGCCCGAAACACACAATCTCGCTATATTATTGTGGCCACTGACTATATGACCAAATGGGCTGAAGCGAAAGCAACACGTAAGGCAGATGCGAGGACAACAGCCAAGTTCCTCTTTGAAAATATAATCACACGATTCGGTTGTCCTTTTGAACTTGTGAGCGACAATGGTACGCATTTTATAAATGAAGTGATTAAGGAGCTCACAACAAATTTCATGATATCCCATCATAAATCTACTCCTTATTATCCGCAAGCGAATGGCCAAGCCGAGAGTACCAACAAGACTTTAATCTCTATTTTGACAAAGACAGTTGAAGCTCATCGCACGGATTGGGATCTAAAGCTTACGACAGCTTTATGGGCCTATCGTACTGCGTACAAAGTGGCTATTAATTGCACACCATTCAAAATGGTATATGGCCAAGAAGCAGTCATGCCGTGGGAATTTGTCATTCCTAGTCTTCGTGTTGCTACTCAAGAGGGATGGGATGGTAATCCTTTAGCAGAGCGTCTGTATATCCTTGAGCGGCTAAACGAAGAAAGACAATTGGCTGTATACAATGCCCTTGTGGAGAAGGATAGAAGGAAAAAATGGTTTGATCGCCATTTAAAGGACAAGGACATCAAGGTTGGGGATAAAGTCCTGATGTATGGAGTGCGAAACGAAAAGAAGAAGCTCAAATATGCTGGTAAGGGACCGTATAGAGTATGTGAAATTACACCGCAAGGTACCATCAGAGTGGAGACTCTCGACGGAGTTGAAACCATTGGATTCCTTAATGGGAGTAAATTCAAAAGATACTATGACCCCCTGAGCCAGGAGGAGTTACACGCAATCCATCAAAAGAAGGCAGCTAAAGAACATGCTGAGCTTAAAAAGATACAAGCAAGAGTCGAAGCCAAAGAACGTCAACAGCGTGCTAGGAGACAACGAGAAGCCAACTTGGGAATTACGCAAGTATTTTTCGAGGAAGCAGAGGAGGATGCACTGGAATCTGACCCACCTCTAAGATACCCAATTGAGTTACAGAGTCCTTACGGGGAGGTGCTGTATAATGCATTATTGGATACAGGAGCTCAACATAATTTGCTATCATATGGCGTGTGGTGTCAACTGGGAAAACCACCTTTAACCAAGAGTTCTATCCAAGTTCAAGGAATCAACAAGAAGAAAACCCCTGTCTCAGGAATTCTGCACACTCCGGTTGCTTATGACAAGGGAACCATAATTCAAAGCTTTTTGGTTATGCCTGCTGGCACCATGGAAGGGACTGTAATCTTAGGGCGCAAATGGATGATGGTCACCAAGTGCAATATCGATTGGGCAACCAGACAAGTCACAACGCAAGAACCAACACTAGGTCTGACCGCTCAAAATCCCGCACCTAAGTCATCCACTCAAATATTAGATAATGAAAAATCACAAAGTCCAGTGGCAAAACCATCTTCGATTGTAGGCCACCCCTCTAACGCTTCAACGCCAAGAGTGGAAACAGGCAAGGCGGTCCATAAAGCTTCGCTTACTATGCCAAAGAGTACATACAAATGGGTCCCCAAAGCTTCGTTAACAGCTACTTCCCCTGCTCAATCTCGTTCAGCCACCAAGAAGCCTCGTAAAAGGAAAGCAGCTACCCACCCGAGAAAGGGCAATGTAACATCGCGATGGATCCCTAAAAAATTATTAGTAGCCCAAGGGTACTATGAGGGAAATGACCAGATTTGGGTCCCTAAACATAAGCTGAATCCCTCTACATCACCTATAAAACCTTGCAAACCAATTGTTGCCACCCCAACGATAATTCAAGATCGTGGTAAGGGAAAGGTAACAGAGTGCTCCACACCACTTCTTCCAGAGTTAGTTTGGATTCCCAAACGATATCGATCATTACCACCTAGCTCAGGAAGGGGGGAGCCACATGAAGCTTCTAGCTCCTCATGCCAGGCACACGCTGATATAGAAGTTTCTACATGCTCTACACCTACTCTTGTCAACACCCAACAAAAAACTGATGAGTCTACGTCTCCCCTTGTAATAGTATCGTCGGAAACCATTTCCTCCATTCGTCAATGGGAGCGTACACTACCATCTCTACAATTGGATGTGGCCACAAGGGTCATAAAAAGCTATCTGCCCACATCACAACCTATGACCCGCTGGACAAATTGGTTCCAAGAGGCTGCAACATCATTGCAAATAATATGATCTACCCAAGGAAAGGGGGAGCATGTACTCATGCTCGACATTCTAATGCTTCCTCCTTAACCTTCTCCCCTGACCATGTAATTGCCAAATTCAAGGGGATGTATATATATAGCTTCATACATTTTTAAAAAAAATAAAAAAAAAAAAACAAAAACAAAGAAAAGAAAAACAAAAAATAGTAAAAAGAGCAAGAGCACAAAAAGAGGATAAATATCTGTATACAATCAAGAACTAGATTGACCTGTCTCACAAACCTACTGATGCTATATCTGTGTTTGCAGATATGGCAGATGCACGATCATCAGACACTTCATCCACTCCCGCCTTTGATGAGAGGTATCATCTGTACCTTTCTCAGATATTTCACATGTGCTATCCTGTTATTGAAACTGAATGGGATCATATAGATGTACTGGCCAGAGAGGAAAATGTTGAAGAATTAGAATGGCTAATTCGCCTATTGACCATGACTGACCCCTACTCCGTAGAGGAAATATCCCCGATAGCCCAATGCTTTCCTTTTCCACAAGATGACTATCCTCGCATGGTTATATTCTTGATGAGTTTATGTGGATGGGAAAATGAAAAGGAAATATCTGACAATGATGAATGGACGGATGAAACTCATGGCACTACTGAGGTTGACTTTATTTGTTTGGATGATGCGGATAGAGGCTTAGCCTTAGGGCTAGAGCCAGGACTCTACAACATCCTCTTACCGTATTCTCAGTAGTAGTGTGGTGACTGGTAGGTAGGTTAGTGTTTTCAAGTTTTTTCTAGTTTAGATTCCTTAAACGAGTCTTGAAATTTTCACACTGATGTGCCTCTCGAGGTATAGTGCTTGTTAGTTGATTGTACAGGTTAAAAGTTTGAGGTGGGTTCGCTTCCATATCTTGAGACTGCCGCAACGATCATCAAAATATATCTACATCACATTGCAAGCTGTCTCATCAAATCAAGGAGATCTCCAATTTCAGGTGTAATTCTTCCATACCCACTCTCTTTCGTTTTTTCTGTTCAATTAATTTCATAAACTATACGGCATGACCACATGGAAATTGTCACTGTACTACTTAGTTTTTGAAGTTGCTTGCATGCTAGTGTAAAACATTAATGAGCTTAACTTTATTGGAAATATTCCTAGGCAGCATGATGTATTTAGTTAACCTTGGAATACGATTGTCTTAGGTCTAGGGTCAAACCATCTTAATGTTTGACACCTGGCCATGTGTGTGTTGACCTCTAGGACATAGCTTTTACCCCTTGTCGAAAGGATGTAAGAACACATTTTAGTTCAGGAGCAAAGATCAAAAGAAATAGATTTAAAAAAAAAGCCTACAATAAATGGCAATACAAGGGTTAGTGTGCTTTAATGTTGGCCTATCGCCTTATTGATACTTGGTAGGCGAGGAGTATTCTACTCCAGACCGATGCCTTGGTTGGTAGGGGGTAGCCTTGCCTAAAGTGAGCTAATAGATTCCTGGATAATGCCTTGTGTTAAACATGGTACCAGGATCGATGTTAGTTTTGCCTTAGGAAGGTCGCCATTGTGTGTAAAAATTGTCACGTGCATTAAAAAAAAAAAAAAAAAAAAAAAGAGGCAAAAGGCTCCTGTAACTGTGATGTTTCTTGTGTCCCTAGACGTGTGGTATTAACTTGTTCTTAGAGTAGACACAGTGTGGTCATCTGTTTATTTATTAAGCTTGGTTATTTTCCTTGACTTAGGCCAGTTATAAACCTTGATTAACCTGTGACACCTTGCTAACTCTTGAATTCCTTTCAATAATTTTAAACTCCTATTAATTTGCTACACTAGCTCACTCATGTGACTTTTAAACTAAGTTCTCATAGCAACATCCATTGTGGTCTCACATGCTTGAATTTATACACTTTATATCTTTTGAATTCTAGCATACCTTCACTCTACTTCCCTGTTTTGCAGACGGTCTACCACAACAACCCTCTTGAGCTTACCATACCATAGCTTCCGAGGACGGAATCTACATCAGGAAGGGGGGCATGTTAACCCATGGCGGACATGGCGACGTACTATATTTTACGTCATTAATTTAAATATTCTGAGTCATGGGCCGGGCTTGTCGGCACCATATGTTAAGGATGAAGGGATTGGGTGATCGCCGATGAGAGGCGCACCTTGGATATCAGTAGGATAAGGGTTAGGGTCGGTCGGCCATGTATGGGCGCCCAAGTGTGAACGGCCAAGTCACCTATATGAGTCAAATGTAACCCTAAAATCCTCATTCTCATGTGTTGTGAATAGAAGAGTGCTCTTGCCTTATCTCCTTGGTTTCCTTCTCCTGCGTGTGTGAGAGAGAGAGAGAGAGAGAGTGAGAGAGCGATCGAGCGCACTGTTTAGCGGCACGACGAGACGGCGGAGAGGCGGTAGAGCGGCGACGGCGGCTCCTCCTTCACGGCTGCGACGCGGGAATCCTTCAAGGCAGCAGTTAAGCGGTGAGTGACACACCCTTTGGCATTCTGTTTGAGCTTCCTTCCCTGGTTGTATGCTTGTAGCCATTCGTGGCTCGCATACGGTGTCTGGCAAGTCCCCAGCTACGACCTGTGCGGCAAAAGCGCACAACATGAGTTGCCAATACATTCCCATTTGCCAGATACATGATTCTTTGTCAGATTTGCAACCATTTGCCTCATACATTCACCACACTCAAGCTTCAATGGAGAGCTGGCAACCATTTGTCTCATACATTCACCACACTCAAGCTTCAATGGAGAGCTTGCAAAACATAAATTTCTCTTTGCTCAAATCTGGTGTTGTTTGTGTTTTTGCACCTGCAATCCACTCAAGGATGTTTAGTAGTCCTTACCCAGTAGGCCAAGCTCTCAGATTTGATGGAAATCGGTGTGCTCCAAGCTTCACAGCTCCAATGGCAAGCTTCACAGCTTCTTCTCCCTCTTCTGTTACTCACTCATAAACCCTAATAGAGAGCACTAGGCTCTGATACCATGATGAAAAACAGGTAGAGGGAGAGGAGACACACACACAGGAGCAAACCCTAATGTATTATGCAAGCCCTAACCATAGAGGGAAGCCATCTCCCTTCTCAGACAATGCATAAAGCCATAATCCATAATCTACAACACACTACTTGTGTTGTGTCCACACACAGCTAACCCTAGCTAATGTCCACACACTATGGCCAGCTTGACGCGTTCATTTATGTCTCACACATGTTACTACCTAACATGCCAGCACATAGTGCAACTGGCACAAGTTGACATCGAGATTGAATCTCAACACATCCACCACGTCACAAGAAGCGTAGATGGAGACCAGGCATTGCTGCTCTTTGAGAAATAAGGAAGTATCAGAAAAGCACAAACTTAATCATACCGAGGGCACCATTTGCAAGACTGGTGAGAGAGATATTACAAGATCTCCAGCGAATGTCTCGTAATAGGTTCTATGCAAGACTTAGTTCTATAGTCAACAATGTGCAACGATGCTCAGCCAAGCGTTGCTAGCTCTTCAAGAAGCAGCTGAGGCATATTCGATGGAGCTCATGCATGATGGTCAGTTGGCAGCTATTCATGCAAAGCGTATCGTTCTTATGGACAAGGATTTGAGACTTGTACAAATGATTCGTAATAATGGTGACGCCTTCAGTTTGAATATGGATAATATGATTTGAGTAAATCATATGATGCGTTGTAAACATGTGTTTCAATGTACTTGTAATCTATGAGAAGTGTTTTTAATACAAGTACAATTTGATGTTTCTTTCTCAATATCTTGGGTGTTATTATCTTTTTCTCTCATATAGTTTTTCAAGTTTATTGAAAGCATTATTTTTTTGTTCACAGGCCTCATATGGATTTAGGATTTTTCACATAACATGTATGCATGAAAGACTATAAGTGTATAAAATTTCAATGAATTTAGAAGTTTTAAAAATTTTATCTTTACTAAAAAATATAATTAAAATTACTCTAAAAATTAGATTACTTTAAACATGGAACAAAGTTCTAGAAACCCTAGGGAATTAGTGAGATGTTGCATCAGAGGGACTCTTAAAAATAAGTAAATTACTAAATATAATAAAAATTACTAAAAAATTTTAAGAGTTATTTATTTTCATTCTTTAAAAATATAAATATAAGTTGTATTTTTAGTTTTTGAAGTTATAAATATAAGTTTAGAGTCTTTTGTTTTCATTCTATTCTTGTTTTATCTTCTTCAAGAACATGGCTCGCACGAAGCATAGACTGCCAAGAGGGTTGATCTCGTGATGAAGATCAGGTCCCCACCACCACCCACACATCGCAAACGTTGGTGGAGACCCAGCACCGTCGCTCTTCGAGAAATCAGAAAGTATTAGAAGATGGCAAACTTTCTAATCCTTAGGAGGCCTTTTCATCGCCTCGTTAGGGAGATTATGGATGATTTGAATGCGAGCTAGTTATCTCGATGGCATTGTCGGTGGGTACACAATAGTGAGGCTCCCACACGATGGACAATAGTAGCTTTGGAAGCTCTTCAAGAGGCTGTTGAAGCTTTTTTGGTGGACATATATGGTGACACATTGTACACAGTAGTCCATGCCAAGAGAGTCACCATCACTGAGACAAAGATATGTGGCTAGGTCTACGCATGTGGAAGTGGAGGGAAGATTATGGTGATGAGCCGCAATTTAGGGTTTAGGATAATCTCATGTATATTTCACAATGTAATCTCATGCGATCATGATGTAAATGCTTTACTTAATGAAAATATATTTTTTTGATCCTTGCCAAGTGTCTACTTGTATTGTGATTTCAATTTCAAATTAATGATCAAATATTATTTGTTGATTTTAATTTTAAATTAATGATTAAATATTATTTGTTGATCGCACGAATACAACAAAACTTCAAAAATATATTTTTATTAATATAGAAATTGTTACAGCATGACATAGAAGCAAGTACAAAAACCCTAAACCCTACGCCTCTTAGAACTAAGGTCAGCAGAGTTAGTAGGAGGTTTAAGCGAAGGAATTACAACAAAATTTCCTTAGAGCTTGAGCTGGATAGCATGAAGATTAATCTTCCCAGTGGCAAGGCCTAAGCCAACTAGTTAATGAATCTTCCCTCCACACGCTGAGCTTCGAACAAGTATAGGAGCTTGCAGCGCTTCACAAGCACCACCTTCTCTAAGCTTGATTTTACAGGCATGGACTTGAATGCAGCACCCTTTGTTAAAGCCTTGATCTTCTTGAGAGAGACTTGTCCATCACGGGAGCATACTTTGTGAAAGACAATAATGTCTTGGAAGATTTTGCCAATGTAATCCTTCAAAGCTGCATCCCGGACTCTTCCTCCACCACCCCTTGTCCAGCTCTAGATGCAAACTCGTGACATAGATAATTTCCTGAAGAAACTATTTACATGGAAAAATAAAATATCAAAAATTATTCTAAAATACAATTGCATGAAAAAAAAATATTTTCAAATGAGATGAAATTGTCTGTGCGGGGCCTCAAGGGCCTGGGAACCCCACACATGTAATCTGGGATGCATCTGGGTCCTCCACGCATGCCGAGGATGGCCTTGAATCTACAACCCCACACATGTAATCTGGGATGCATCAGGGCCCTCCAGGCATGCCAGCCAAAGGCTGGCGAGGATGGCCCTGAATCTCCATCCTCGCCAGCCTTTGGCTGGCATGCCTGGAGGGCCCTGATGTATCCCAGATTACATGTGTGGGGTCCCCAGGCCCCTGAGGCTCTGCACCAAAATTTTCAGGAAAATTTTAAAAAAAATGTACCTTCTCAGTCTCATCATTCTTTTTCCCATCTGATGCATCTAGGTCTACCCCAGGGATTGCTCTATCACCATGTACAGGGTCCGAGAGGTCAATGCGTGGTCAAGGTCCAAAGAGCTCCTCCTGCAGCCTCTTAAATTCTACATCTGAGATATCATACTCAAGAGCAGTTTCTGCAGCACTTCTTTGGATGTGGATGATTATAGAGATATCATCCATGCTCATGCCATCATATCGGCCAATCTTAGTTACTTGTGGAGGGACATCCACAATGTCAAAGTCAATGAGGTCTTCATCAACATCCTGGGGACAAGGTGGCAGTAGTAGAGCTCTTCCTCCCTCAAATCCAAGACCTCAAGGACATCCTGCAGCATGAGCGAGTACTCAACACCATCTATAGTGATGGCACTCAATGATGCAAGTTTTGCATTCTCAATAGGATGGGCTACCTCTGGTAGATAGTCGACAAGTCCAAAGACAAGCTACGTGCCTCCTCTTCTTGCTTGTCCATGACTGTCTCCTTTGGCTCCTTCTCTTCATAGGTGAGAAGAGGCATCACTGGCTCCTCATCATTCTCCTCTTCAAAATCAGAGCATAATATATAAATAGCAAAGGCAATATCCCGCTCGATGAGATCGATTGGATTTGCCTCCTCAAAAGTGAGGGGCACAGAGGTAGATCAGAAGGGGCGGGGAACATGTGCAAGTGCTCTTTGCACAACCTTTCTATGGTTGTCACCACCACTCTTCATGGAGAAGAGGAACTCTAGGGGTATCCACCACCGAGCAGTGGAGTCAGGGATAAAAAATGTGATATCATCACACATCCCGCACAAAAAAATGCAAGCATTGAGCTATAGGGCTCTAGAGTCCTAAATATATTTTGTAGCTCAACACTCTGACAAAACCTAGGGTAAATCTGGTCCCACATCTGACCGTAAAAAACGGGTTTCACTCATCCACTGTGCGAACACATCATGATGAGGAGCCATGGTGAAGGCGTAGAGGGAGCAACAAGCAAGGTGGATAGAAAGTGAGAGATAGAGAATGTAATAGAAGTGAATGAAAATAACCCCTACTTATACTTATAAATATAAGTTTATATATTATTTCATTAAAACTTTAATAAAGTAATATATATTTTATTCAAATTATAATGAAGTAATATTTATTTTATTAAAACTCATGAGGAGGTGATGGCACTCAATGAAGCTAGTGATGGGTCATGACTTTGGGTTTCGTAAGACTGGATGGATGCAGTTTATACTTATGTTTATTATTGTACTTAAAATATCTATAAACTTATATTTATTTTAATACCTTATGTTTATACTTTAGTAAATAAAGGACACTTCAATAAAATATAATAAATAATAAATCTTACTTCTATTTCTTGTTACATATTATTATTATTATACTTTATTATTTACAATGTTACTTATATTATTATTTGCACTTAAATATATACTTAAAGTTATATTTATTTTTATACTTATATCCATAGACTTAAAATTAATGACACCTCATTAAAATATAAGAAATCATAAATCATAAATCATATTTATATTTCTAGAATAATTAATTATATTATTATTTACATTTAAATATATATTTATACTTATATTTACAATTGTACTTACTTATACTTATCTTTATTCTCTTACATATTAATGGGTTCGAGACACAATAGACTGAAAAAAATCACTACAATTTATGAAAATGAAATAAAATTAAATTTACAAACACTTTTAGAGAAACAATTTTTAGTATTCACTTGAAAGAATAAGAATTACATGGACTCTACAATTTCAAGGATGTGTGGAGCAACACACTACTTGCATGTTTTGCAATGTTCACTTCGACTCCCAACCTTCCTACCATCCAACTTAAAATAAAAATTACAAGGGGAATCATTGACATGAGTTGGATTTCTTGCCTCAGAAAACTAAGGGGCCAATGACTTTCTACATTAACGCTAAAAGGGTCATGCCCTCCCAAAGAATATTCACATCAATGAGTGCTGAATGCGTGCCATCTCGTATGTCTTGGTCCAAGCTGAGCCACTCCCCTCGTAGAAGTCGCCACCTCCTATACTTGAAGTGAATGCACAAAGTTTATCTTGCAATGAAGTACCTGTATAAAAAACAAACAACTAACATAAAAACATAAAATCAGCAATCAATCAACAATCAACAATCAATGTCTTGCAATGAAGTACTTATGAATAAAAACCATCAACAATCAATAGACCTAGTAATTCTGCAATCTTACCTAAAGGTAACATCTGACATAGTAATTCTGCACTCAATTGTAAGGTCCCTCAAGCCATGTATGTGTCTCTTTTAATATAGATTTCAATAAGGAAAGAGAGTGTACTTAGAGAAGAGTGAGACATTAAGGCTAGAAACATTAGAAAAGTGTTAGGATAAAAATATTAGCTCCAAAAATCCTAAAAGAAATAAGAAGATAAGAATAGTTCTATTAAGAGAAGTATCTCCAAAAATAGAAATTCGAATTTAGGTGATAGGAGGTCATATTTAGAGTACTTTTACATATTTAGAGTCTATGCATACTAAAAATGTGAAAAAGCAACGCGTTTCTAAAGATGGTGTGTTTCTAAAGATGGCGCGTTTGTGGCTATATACAGATGTTTTTGCCTATTCTACCCGCGTACGCTTGTAGACTAGATGCCTTCTGGTTCTTTTGACTGCCATATTCTGAGTTTTTATCAGAGAGTTATGACCGAAACAATTTGCTAATTCTGTCGTCAGGGTCTCTACACAGGGAAAACTGTAAGAAGGCAGCAAGTAGCCTTAAGGTAATCCTAGAGCTTGAGATGTATATATCCCTTCATTCTTATCTAATATCTTAGAAGAGAAGGTTAGATTGCTATGGTATTTCAGAGGAAGAGACCAAAACTCCATAGCTTTTCTTTTAAATAAAGAATGGTATACCGCAGCCCTGCAAGAGAAGGCTATTTTGCCATAGACCTTAGAAAGAGAGAAAAGTCACAGTACGAGTAAGAGGAGATAAAGCTTGGGGATGATCAGATGATTTCAATCGTAAGAAAAAATATTAGAAGACTCTATTCTCATATGTCAAGTTCCAAAGCTCTTGTTAACGAAGAGCAAAGGTAACGATAAACGATAAATTTCTATAAGGTATATATTTTTTTTTATTTTTCAATTATATATCATTCTTAGGGGTTGAGGTATGGCCCTGGATTCTTTATTAATTGTTAATAGTGATCTATTTGATTGATTTACTAGTTAAAGTTTGTATTCTTTTAAACAACAGCATATGCCTTAATAAAGAATGTCTTATCGTCGTCGCAATCTCAAGTTGAAATGCTAAAATCTTTGTGAAAAGGATTGTTTTCTTAAGAAGGTAACATGGATTCTAGTCCTATGGTTTAGTTGAGTAAATGGATTGTTATCTTGGTTAAATTAAGGTACAGCTACAACTCTCCCTACCGTGACGTTGCCCCATTCTTGTGCTTGTGTAGCCGGACGGCGGAGATGTTAGTAAGGCCCAGAGTTGGCCCATGGTATCCCTCATACCATTGGGAGAATGAGGTTCACCGATTGAGGCGAGTGGTTGTGATGCTGCCTAGGTCTGAGGGCCCATGCTAGTGCGGTGAATTAGCCCACCCTAGTGCGTAGACATCACTTTGAGGGGCGGGAGGATTAAACGACAGAGCCTGCGAGGGCGACAGGCCGGCTTGAGTCCTCGCCAAGCTGCTGCGACGATGAGGTGTATGGTCCCGTAGAGTTTTGCCCAATATGTAGAGGGCTGGAAGGCCGAATTCTAGATCATCGGCAGTATAAAGGAAAAGAATAAGAGAGTCAGTTTGGTTTGTATGGAATTGATTCTTGTATAAACTTTTTTTAAAATAAATCTTGTCTTTGGCATTATTGTATTGTAACGAACCTTGTGAAAGGGCCTTAATTAAAGAACATGTTTATTTATGTTAAACAGTGTGGTAGGATTAATTAGAAAATAAATTGACACGTGAGTAGGGTGAAAAGTGGGAGGATGGAATGCCCCGATGGCACCATCCTACGGACGGGTGGACCCGATTAGTCATGCAGCTTTCCAACAGATTAAGTGAAAGCCCTACACTAGATAAATAGGTTCTCAGGAAATTCTATTCTAGAAGACTAGGCCAGCGGCGGTTGTGCCTTGTATGGATGAGGAAAAAAGCATTGTCTCTAGGAATCAAGACTAGTAGTTGTCCAAATTATGATCAATTACCCTATGGGTGATTTGATTTTTAGAAGACCACTCTCCCCCTGCGGGATAGAACTAGGTCTTACCTATGAATCGTATCCTTGAATCTGTGCAGGGCCAAGGTGTCGATGAGTAGGAAATTTTCTCCAAGATAAGACTTAGTGGACTATCTTAAGTGTTTCCCCTATTTTGGAAGGGGGGAACCTTACATCAATGATATCATCGTGGTGAGTTCTCTTGAGATGCCATGACTCACCCAGTAAACTGAGTGATCCAATCCTCAGATGGGCACTTGCATTGATAAGTAATCTTAGTTTTCTTAACTACTTCACAGGATCCAAACAAATGTGCAAACAAACCAAATGGTATAAACTAACTTAGATGCACATCTCTAGAGCCTATGTGGATGGTTTCATGGCAGCATGAACATCAGTTTTTATCTTTACCCTACATGCTTCTAACATGTCTAAGCTAGAATTATTCCTGGTGGCTAGACAACGGTGGTAGTGGAATGTACTCCAAATTATGTCTCTCCACATCATACACTGAATCATAAAAGTAAACATTTTGAGATGCCAATTCGCTTGCACTCTTGTTGTCATAGATCAAGGCACCTATCTTTACATGTAAAACATTTCGCTTTCCACTAAGACATTCTACATTCTGCCATTTTTATGCAGAGAGTGGATGGATATAAAGCTACAAGCAACAAACATGCTTGTATTAAAACATGCAGAGTGGATGGACTCAAAGCACAAGGACACAAAGCACAGAGATATAAACTTATTGTTAGGTTTATGTCTTTCACTGAGATTATCCTGATGCACTTGAATCTCTTTGTGCATATAAACATGTTGAATGAAAGCCTCTGTTATTGTACTCATACCATTTGTGCATCTCCTCCTGAACTCTATGATTCTACCTTTCCATTTCTTGTTGGGGTCTGTGACATCTTTGAGCTTGACCTTGAAATTGCCACGAGTACTTGGTCGCATTAAAATCTAATTTAACTTACTGTGCTGATCAGGGATCCAGTTACCTTCATCATCTCTCTTGTTAAACACCTCCACTGTGTGAATATTACTGATATTCCTCCTCTTTGAAGACATCTAAATTAATAAAGCTAGACTGCATGACTAATAAATATAAATGTTAGATTTTAAGCAACAAATAAAGATTAAAACAACAAGAAATAAACAGTAACTTACTGCTTTGATTTACACAACCTTGTTGCTTTGATTTACACAACCTTGTTTCTCCTATGAAAATAAATATAAACACATCAAGACAAATCATTAATAAACCCTAAACCTATGATTAAATTATTACTCACATTAAGACAAAACATAGACCGTAAACCTATGATCATTACTGTTGTATTTTATGCCACTTGAAATCATTATTGTGCAGAGTCGATTGTAATAATCAAATAAAGATTTAAAAAAAACAAGAAATAAATAGCAACTTACTACTCACAACCTTGTTGCTCCTGTGAAAATAAACAGCAACATATCAAGAGAAAACATAAACAAATCCTAAACTTATGATCATTACTATGGTATTTTATGCCACTTCAAATCAATACTGTGCAACAAATCAATACTGTGCAAAGAAGATTGAAAGCAACAAATAAAGATTAAAACAACAAGAAATAAACAGCAACTTACTGCTTTGATTTACACAACCTTGTTGCTCACAACCTTGCTCTTGAGAAAATAAACAGCAACACATCAAGACAAAACATAAACAAATCCTAAACCTATGATTATTACTCACGTCCAGAGATAAAACATAGGCAAACCCTAAACATATGATAATTACTCACAAGAATTTAAAGTCACTTCACATCAAGATAGCTATCTTTGGTGTGCAGAGAAGAGAAAGTTCATGTGAGAAAACAGGCATAACTCATAGACGTTTTGTCCAAATGAGATGGAATTTTAGGAGGATATAGCTATGGTGTAGAACAACATGACTGTAAATTTTCGTAAAGAAAGAACCAGAGTTGCAGAAGATATGGCGAAATTGAATTCCGCCAAAAAAGGGGAAAAAATGAAAAGGTAATGAAATGCAAAAGGAGGGAAAGTAAAAAGTTAAACATAAAAAATGGAAAAAAATAAAATTCGGATTTCAAACTTCCATGTGCTGACCACAAGGTACATCTAACATGAAAGATATGGAATCTGACATTTCTCTATTTTTTAAAGATATGGGCTCTATTATTTTATTATCTTAAGAGATTTGGCAAAGATATGACAAAAATATCCACGTTACATGGATCTAGAATCCGAGCTCTCTCATTGGTCAGGCCAATCTTTTTTTATTCACTCCTTAAGAGTCAAAATGGAGAGTCCATATTTTTCCTAATGAACCACATGTTGCATAACAAACAACCTCTCATTATCCTCATTATTTCTGCTAGAGGATTCATAGTTGTTTTGCTGCACTTTTCCATTTCGCATGTCACTCTCCTTCTTATAGCAATCTGCCTGCACATGCCCAGGCTTCACACAGTAAAAACAACCTCATGTATCATTATGCTGCCTTTGCCAATTACCACGACCTCATTGACTCCCCCTGCCTCTAAATTGGCCTCTTCCACCTATATGTTGTTGTTGTGAATCCTAGGACTCTTGCTGTTGGGGGCTGACCATAATTCTGATTACCTGTTCGGCCACCACCTTGGCCACGTCCACGACCTCTACCTCGTCCTCTACGTGCACTTGTGTTGATAAACCTTCATTGAGCGAATTGGTGCATATATACACCTTACTCTATCTTGATAATAAAATTCTTAGGATGGTTACTGCTTACTACTTTAACCCTTATATGGAAATATTAGTCTTACTCGATAAATATATTACCTATCCTCTTTAAGTCTACCCTAAATAACCTAAACCTTACAATTTTACTTTTATGCTTTTTAACCTACCTATAATGTTAATCTTTATTCTTATTTATTTTCTAGTAGTATATATAATTTTGTATGAGCTTTTGATTTTAAAAAAACTTGCTTTCTAATTTTACATATGTTAATGTTAAACCTTTTAATTAAATACACGTCTTTCAAGGTCCAACCAAACTTACTTTCTAATTTTACATAACCTTTCAATATGTCTTTCAAGGTCCCAAGCACATGCTTATTTAGGTAAATGCTTTGATACCTTATCTTAAGGTTTTCAAAGGATTAATATTCTAAGAATTAAAACATTGTAACAAAATGACACATTCATTTTGTGTGTATGCACAAAATAGCTGTGAATAAATTTGTAGATTCATTATATCAAGATGTTGAACTTGGAACCTTTTTGTACCTTCAAGAACATAAATAATATGAAGACAAAAGACAACATGATGAAAATCATAACACGTTAATGGTTGCATGTGACTAGATAAAGTTTTAAGAAGAAAAGCATGATATCCAGTGTATATGGGCATCTTGTAAGGGTATCATGTTATCAGAAAGCTAGGTGTAAGGAAAATACACATTGTTTTCTTAGGGAAATAATGACCTCCTATGTATAGGTAATGTGAAGGTTTAAGGGCATCTTGTGAAAGTATTAGGTCATGAGAAGGTTAGGTGGAAGGAAAAGACACATTGTTTTCTTAAGGAAATAATGTCCTCCCATATTGGTTTTGTGGCAATTTAAGAGCAAGATGGATGAAATTGAAGTAAAAAAGTGCTTTTGAGAAAAGGTCCATCAACACGAGGCTATCTAGGTGTGGGTCTATGCAACATAAAAATGACAAAAAAAAGGTGCAATCCATATGAATGGGTAGCATTATGATGAACTCTTATAAGATGAAATATGCTCAAACTCTAGCTTGAAATAGGACACAAGAGTCAATTTAAGCGCATGTTGGTTTCTTTTTTAAATAAGTCTTCATCAATGACTAATAGAACAAAGCTAGTCATAGAGTTTGTTGAAAAGGTATGGAAAGTTTGTTTTCAATTGAAACTGTGCAAGTTATTTGTCTTTGGTCAAGGGTAAGTGGGGAGTGAGCTTTGATTAGACATGGGGTAGGGAGCTATGTTTTTATGCACTTTTTTACCAATAAAAGGGTGTAGGGTAGGATTGGTTCTAGAAAGATACACTATTCAAAGTACATGTGGAGGAGAATTTTGGACACAATGTTTAAGGGGCTTTCACAAGGGTGTAGATTGAAAAATACATGCATACATAAATATATGTATGCAAGGGTCTTCGAAATCGTGTATAATAATTGGTCCATCTAGAAGATGCACACAAAGATGTAAACATGTACATCTCTAAAGGGATTGTATGTGTAATAATTGGTCTCAAAAGGGCCTTGGAAATTGTATGTAATTTTGCTAATGGTTGTTGGCAAGTGTGTTTTAACTAGCCAATGTAATATATAACACACACACGTGCACACATGCACGTAGGTATGCATGCACACAACTATGAACTTACACAATTTGAATACAATTAGAAGATAGCAAATATCCCGGGTTTTAGTATAGGATGGGCAATGTTTCTCATGGCATGAAACTAATTACCCATTCTTCCTAATTGTGTGAGGTGCTTAATGATCCCCCCCGCCTTCCCTTCCCAAGACATGCACACATATATACATATACATATAACTACATACGCGTAACATAAGTGCGCACACATATATACATACACATAACATAAGTGCGCACACATGATTGTAAACACATGTGTTGTCCATTAAGGATGAATTGGAAATGTTACCCATTCATGCTCATTCACGTTACCATGAAAATTTGTGATGTTCGTTTTTTCTAATTGTGTATTAAGGCCCTTAGGTGCATGCATGTGTGCGCATGCACATGCCCTAATTATGTGAAGGCCCTTGACTGACATTCACGCACAAATATGAATGCACACGAGGTAACACACATGGCACACACATAGATGGAGGGACATGTCACAGATGCTTTTTAAGGCCCATCCTTTCATTTAGGTACATAAGTGTGATGCACATATGCCATACATACACACGCAAGAATGACTTACATGTAAAGCATTGATACAAGTAGATAGAGTACACGTGTAGGTGGTGGTGGTGGTGGTGGTGGTGGGGGGCTACCTTGGGTTGGAGTAATTTGGCTTCAGAGGGTTTTGTCGAAGACAAGGGGGTCCTTTGTTTGGGTAATGGGGAGGCCACAGACAACATCACGGAAGGGCGGCAGCTTGCATTTCTCTATGTTGCCTTTTGACACCCACATAAACCATTGCTACCTCCCTAATAATCAACAATTAACTTAGCCTTCGTCTCTCTACTCAACGATTAAATCCCATGATTAGCATGCCTTTTAAGTTCCACAATTAGCTTTAACCTCTCTTGAATTCTTCATGGACAGACTTAGTTCCCCTTTAATCTCCACAGCAACCAGCTATGCAGCATCTAATTAGTCAATCTCAAAAGTTTAAACCCCTGGGTTTTCTCTCTAGCTTATTGATTCACTCTCTCTACAGCAGCTCGGATCTCAACACTGACTACTATCTTGTCAAAGGATGCTATGTAATTAGCTCACAAATTCCAATGCTAGGGATGTAGTCAATCAAAGCTATAGCTAGCTGTGGCATCTGTGTCTCTCTCTCGATCAATCTCTCTCTCCCTCTCTCTCTCTCTTGATCAACCCCATAGACCCAACATCTCTCTCTCTCTGCATAGACCTAGCATCTCTCTCTCTCTCTCTCTCTCTCTCTTAATCAACCCCATAGACCCAGCATCTCTCTCTCTCTCTCTCTCTCAATTAACCCCATAGACCTAGCATCTCTCTATCTCTCTCTCTCCACACCTGGTTTTAACACTCTGGTTTCTCCATTTATAAATTCAAGGGCGATGGCTGACCCAGTGCTGAGTCGTCCTCCTGAACTCCTCATACAGTCCTCTTCTTGTTGAGCCCCTAAAAAAGCAAAACATCACTATAAGACCACCCGAAACCCCCCCCCCCCCCCCCCCCCCCCCCCCCCCACACACACACACACACACACATCACAGAGAATGCTCTCTTCTCTATTAGCAGCCCCTAATCCACCCTTATTAGATGACTTGAACAGCAATTACTTCACTCCACCTTCTAGTATCTTGCCCAATGCCTACGTTTGGCCTGAGCAAGACAGGCCTTCATCACTCCATGAAGACCACCACTTGCCAACTGAAATACCAGTCATAGACATGCAGGATGGCGCCCACTCTATCATAAAAAAGCTAGCATTTGCATGTGAAAACTGGGGCGTTTTCTATGTAATCAATCATGGGGTGTCCCTTGGCCTTCTGGAGAGCGTGAGAGAGAGGGGGTTGAAGCTGTTTTCTCTCCCATTGGAGACCAAAATGGGGGCCCTTCGGATAGAAGGGTCGTTTGAAGGGTTTGGTAAGGCCATTATTGGGAAATTTTTTAACAGCCTTATGTGGTCGGAGGGCTTCACCATGATGGGCCACCCTAGCTCTTCCATAGCTGATACCACCGACAAGCTCTGCCCAAATGGAGACAATGAATTCAGGTATGTGAACCGTTTTAACAATGCTTGCTTGTTATTGCAATAATGAAGATGCCCTTGTAAGCATTTGCAGAAATTAAGCTTGCTTAATGTGAGCTTTCCTCTTTAATTGTGTGTGTGTGAGTGTGTGTGTTCCTATGAATAAGACCCACTGACTAAAACCAGCTGACTGCCATGAATATGCTTATTTTTAATGTGCTTACTACCCACTAAACTTATATTGTCTTGAAACTATTTACATCAATAACCCACTCTACCAAGCAACTTGTTTAATGAATGGTATGGAAAATTTTGTGCAGGGGGCCATTTGAAGAGTATGACATTGCAATGAGGGGCTTGGCAGCCAAGCTGTTGAGTGAAATTTTGGTAGGGGTGGGTGTGGAGATGGGCCAATTCAGGTGCAAGCAGTTTGATCCAGAGAGTGATTGCCATGGGGCATTGCAGCTCAACTACTACCCCCCATGCCCCCAGCCCATGATGACTATGGGCCTCCCTGCCCACACCGACTCCGCATGCCTCACCATCCTCCAACAAGGGGATGTGGCTGGCTTGGAAATATATAGACATGGCCAATGGATCCTTGTCCCCCCACTCCAAGACTCCCTTGTGGTTCTTGTGGGTGACATGCTTCAGGTTAGTACAGGCGTACATCTTTCTGTTTTTTCTTAATTTAAAATTGAAGCATTATTACCTTTTTTCTGCCTTCTTATCATTCCTAAGGCCCTTTTATATCTATTGTTTTGGAGATGAAAAGGGGGAAGAGGTAAAATTTAAGGCTCCCTAGAGCCTTAAGGATTATAAAGCAAGCTCGAAGTATGGCATTTCTAAAGGAGAGTTTAAATTTGGGCTTGTTCTTTAATCACTTACTTAAATCAACAAGAGTATACTTAAATTAAAAAGAGAACAAAAATGAGCTTTGATAGAATTTCTTACTCTTTTAACCCATACTCCTAATCATCACTAGGGGAAAGAACATATGTAACTACTTGAGGTTATAAGCTTTCCTTATGCAACTAGGTAAAGTTGAGTGTGTGTGTGTGTGTGTGTGTGTGTGTGTGTGTGTGAGAGAGAGAGAGAGAGAGAGAGAGAGAGAGAGAGAGAGAATCATGCTTATTTGGCTAGGAGGCTTTCTTATTAGTGTACAGGTTTGCATGGTCATGATCCTTTAGAGGATCTTTTGTAGGGTTTTTTTTTGGGGCCATAGGTTCTGTGTGAGCCATGTGGCTGATGTACATTTTTACATATAATATAAAACACCATTTCACAAAAAAAAAAAGAAAAGAAAAGAGAGAGAGACACACATAAAAAACATGACCTTTTTCTTTTTTAAATTTATCTTTTAGTTTATTTTGGAAAAAGAACAACGTAATGGGTCTTTCTAGGAGAATGTTGACTTAACTTTTGTTATGATCTTTTTGTCAGATACTAAGTAATGGTAAGTACAAGAGTATTGTGCACAGAGCAATTGCAAACAAGACCAGACCAAGGCTCTCTCTAGTGTTTCTATGTGGCCCCCCTATAACTGCCACCATTACTCCTCCCCATGAGGTCGTCGACTCTTCGGATAGCCAGCGCCCACTCTACAAGCCATTGAAATGGGCAGACTACCTCCAAGCCAAAAGCAAGTACTTCATGACTGCCCTAGATTATTTCAAAGATGATTAGCCCTTAGATGAAGTACTAAGCATTTGTTTGAGATTGAAAGAAAAGGGACTTAGTGTAAAGAAGATGTACTGTGCCTTCGGGTACACATGATAATGCCGGCCTTTTTGTCAGTATACATAAAATTAAAAACAAAGTTTGTTATAGAGTTGATGATTACAAGTGCCTTTAAAGAGTGCTACATTATCTCACTCCTCATCTGGCTTCTGAAATCCAATTAAGGCCACATAAACCACATGGTAAATTAGAGATACGTTTTCTTCTTCAGAGGTGGGAAGGCTAGGAGAAAGCCAACTATGAAGCATTTAAGGGAATATTAATTTTTGACTTGGCTTAAAAGGGTAGACAGTGTGTTAGATTAATCACACATTCTAGGCCCTTTGTCTCTCCCACACTCTAATTTGCTCAGAAATGGCGCCAATATCTTAACAAACTATGGTAAAATCTCTCACCACTATCTCAGACCCTAAAAGTTCAGAAGGTGCTGGTGGTGGAGAGTGATTCTCCACATGCCTCCTCCCACCATGGAGTTGAAGCCACCAGGGCCTTGCTCAATACAAAGAGTGTGCATGGGCGACGTGCCATCGAGAACACTCAAATGTGAAAGCCAATGATGTATTTCCATCATTACAAGGGCCAAAATAATTTGTTGGAATTTGGGGCAACCAACAGTGCCAAATTATAATGCAGCCTTATTAAAAGGTCATATTTGGTGTGGTGATTACAGAAGGGTCAACAGAAAAGTGTAGATTCCAAATGATGGTGTGGATGAGATGGGGTTATGGGTCACATGGGTTGCCTGGAAGATAGGCCCAGGGGCCTACATATATGCACTGTAATTTGTGCTTGATTTAGGATTGAGTTTTCTTCAAGTGCAAGTTTATGCTTTGATGCTCCTTAGATCCAAGCTTGTAAAAACTGGTGTGAGAGCCTCCGAGGTGTGCACAAGTAGGGCTTGCCTCCATGTTTAGATTCTTCAGCATGCGATTGGATTAGCACATCCTTGTGGAATTAGTCTACATTAGGTCAATATTAGTCTACATTAGGTCAATATTCCTCTCCTCTCCATCTCCCTTTTCCCCATTTCACTATGGTTTCTATATCTTAGCGAATTGGCAAGAGATCTCTCTCTCACACACACACACACAGGGGCTCCGTCCTTCACCCAAAACTTAGCGACTGCAACTGAGGAGGAGGAGAGAGAAAGGTAGCCATAACAGGCGGCAACTACACCACATACAGGCCGCATCTGCAGCGGATTCGAGATCCAGACTGACAAATACTACTCCTCCTCCTGCACAAAAACCACTCATAAATAGTAGGATAACATTAGCTTCCAAAGACTGCAGCTGCGCAACTCCATCGCTGCTGCTCGAGCAGAACACGTTCAACACAGTCAATGCTCTTTTGTGGCGACAAAAGCTGCTGAACACACTAACACTATAGCAAGCTTCCCATCGATCTCAGTGCATCTTGAAACGGTGGTTCTTATTGGCCGTACAGCAGCTACAGCTCCGTTCTTCCGGTTTGCAGCCATCTTTTCTTTTTGTTAACGTGTGGGTATCTTTTTTTTTTTTCCCCCTCTTTTGGTTTAAAAGTTGTGTCAGCTAGGTTATAAGCCCCTCTTTTTTCCCAACTTGAAACTCAAGGCTTAATGATGCCAAAGTCCAAGCTCCAAACTATTTGTCTTCTCAATCAAACTTTGCACTATTGGTTGGAGATCTTCACACTGAAGAAACCTTGTATGCAAGTGAGGAGACCCCTGTGGTGTATAGGGCACACTGGCTCACCCGAGTGGACTGGGTTCAATTCCTAGCAGGGCCATACTTGCAAACACAATATTAATCAACAAACTTTTTGAATTTCTACACTTGAAACTGTAAAGCTTGTATACTTTTGTATCAACTATTATCAACATGCTCTCTGTATAATATTGATGCTCAGATTTGTAATAGAATAACATGCTATACATTTCTGAATGAAAATGTGTTAAAATGTTGTAATCTAGAATATGTGCTTGCAAACAGTGTCTTCTCAACACTTATCTTGCTTCCTTTACTTGCAATACATCAAGATTTATACTAATTTGTGTAGATTTGTACTACTATAACAGATTTATAATCTTTGTCCAACTTCTTTGCAAGAAAGTGACAAGATTTGAAATATTTGATCAAGAATCACTTACTGTTCTGTTCTGCATGAAGATTTGATTTCAACACAATAAACTTGGAATAATATGTAAACTGCTCTATTTTGCAATGTAGATTTGCAACAGAAATGTACTTTGCATTATAATCTTCAACATTGTTCTTGAATCTACACAGTAAACTGTATTCTACACACTTTCTTGAAACTGCATTGAGATTCTGCACTTTCTTAAAAATCTGTACCAACTGTAAACATAAAATCTTGAAATCTGCAGGCAGTTTTGTCCAACTCTACACTATAACCTTGATTCTTTGCACAACAATCTTCTTCTTGCAATCTTTCTCTAAGAATTCAAAGATTTGGCAATCTAGGGTCTGATCTTGAAGAAATAAGGGCTTAAAGGATTGATATTTGAAACTGTAGACTCTCTAAGCAAGATAATGCAAGAAAATCCCTCAATATTGGTTACTAAAATCTCTACAAATCTTAATTTCGAAAATCAAGAAAATTTTAAAAAATCATGATCAAGAAGATCAAGAAGTTTCAAGAAATCAAACAGTAAAGTGGATTAGGGTTTTGAAAATAATAATTAATATAAATTCAAAAATAATTAACATAAGTTTTATTGTTAATTTTATCAAATATAAAAACTGTGTAAAAATCAATTCTGAAAATGATTGACACTAATCAAGATCAAGATAATGCATTTTGAAAAATTAGATTAAAAGTAATTCGAAAATGATTATCACTAAAATTAAGATCAAGAAAATGTATTCTGAAAATTAGATTAAGCATAATTCAAAAATGATTATTACTAATCAAAGTCAAGAAAATTTACTTTAAAAATTAGATTAAAGATAATCTAAAAATAATTATCATTAATTACTCCCTAAGAAAAGATCTAAGATAAGAGCTTTGATACCAATGAAAGAAAGGTGCATCTAGATTAGCCTAGGATTATCCTAATTAGCTTGTAATAGGAAAAAGCTAGAGAGATTAACACTAAGCAATATGGAAAGTAAAGTGTAATGAGTATCACAAGCTAGATGTTAAAGGTCAAAAGGTACAATGCTCCTAGAGTACATGCCTTTAATAGTCCTAAGGACCATGTGCCCTAATCCCACATGTAAATGATCCTAAGTCCATGTGCCTAGGCCCATCCCATGTGCATGTGCATCCTAAGAACACTTTGTTACAAATTTTTCATGTGTACAAGTAACCCCTTCCTTCATGACATCGGCATGGATTGTTTAGATAAGATTAGTGTGCACAAAATAAAAGCTCCATTTTTAAGAAAAGGGAAGTTTAAAGGGTTAACATTTGAGTCAAGATCTTGTATATATATAATGAAATCGCCTAGCCAAAGTCTTTGGAATCATCTTAAAAATTTAGAATCATCGATCTAGTCCTCTTTTCTATTTAATATGTGAAATAAGAATTTAATTTATAATATCATGCATGCATGCTCCCATAATATGATTAAATAATCATTGGAGAATTTATCTATTTATTTACAAGTGGCATCATTAAGTTATACATGTTGTAAGCTTCTTGAAGTGTACTTGTTTCCTTAGGTTTTATGCATATTTTTTAAAACGTTTGTAGCATTTTATTGGCTCTTTTAAGGGGCCCAACCCACTATCATTTTGTCGAGAGGAGACTTGAATTGACCACTATACTTGTTAATTTACTATCCAAGTTTAGTCTTTTAGAAATATAAGGTATTTATTAACATAATCATAAAACTTTTATATTAGTGGCATATTTTGTACTATTAACATAATCATGAAACTTTTGTACCATTGTAGTGGCATATCTTGTTTGAGTCTTAGAAAAACTCAACTAATAGTGTTATTTGGATCATTATAAATTCAAGAGGGCAAGTCCCCTTCTTGCATATATGATGAAAATTCAAGAGGTCCTTCTTGCATATATGATGAACATCATTACTAAGTATAAATATTTTATTTGGTTATTATTAGCTCTTAAAATATCTCACATATTTTTTATTACTAAAACATGCATTAGACATCACACACAACATTGACCATGTATTTTGTTACATCCTTTGTATGGATGGGATATGATGTATGGTTTCTATTTTCATCCTTTGTTACATCCTTTGTATGAATGGGATATGGTGTATGCTTTCTATTTTTATCTCATTGTCATGTTGGGAGTAATATGTGTTTATGTGATTGAAGTTAGTTAATATGAACGTAATTGGTGTTTTGGATGTTAAAGGATTTATTTTATGTGCATCATAAAACATCTTCTTTAAAAAAAATGTGGAATTATTGATAAGTTAGTGGACCTACATAAGTACATCTAAATGACAAATAATAAGTATGTGAAATTATTGATAAGTTAGTGGAACTAAATGATAAACAATAAACATAAAAAATTAGTTGCATTAGAGAGAAAAATATAATTATGAGGCAAAATACCAAATTTTATGTCACAACACTAATTTTGCAATAGATATTAGAAATTTACATCTAAAGAAATAAATAAATCATTTGGCAGTAAAATGCTAAGTCGTATGGAGAAACACCAATTCGAGGTAAAAGGAAAATGCTAAGTTGTGTGGAAAAACATCAATTTGTGGTTTAAAAAATGCTAAGTTGTATGGAAAAACACCAATTCATGGTGAAAGAAAAATACAAAGAGCCAAAACTATGCTTATATGAGGTAATCATGTATTCTCTACATGGAAGATAGAACTCAGCTGAGAATTGAAAACAATAGTCCAAAATCTAAAGTCAATATACAAATAAACCTAACCCACAAAACCACTAAAAATAAAATAAAATAAAAATATCGTAGGTTTTAACTCTCCTTAAGTGATAGTAAACTAGTTTATTTACAATAGTAGTGTAACCAGGAGAGACATTTTATGGAAAAAGATAACTTTTAAAATGGGGGAAAAACGCTTAAAATACAATAGTATGACTCTTCTTCATGACAACAAGGAGAGGAAGGATGTACCTATTCACACATGGGTTGAACAAGATGCTAGTAGTAACTACACTATTGTGGTGGAGCTAGCTAAGGCCTAAAGGAATTCCTTGGCTTGCCAATCCTCTTGTATCCATCTTGTCCAATAGTACAATAGTATGACTCTTCTTCGTAACAAGAAGGAGATTAAGGAAGTACCTATTCACACATGGATTGAATAAGATCCTAGTACTAGCTACAATATTGTGGTGGAGCTAGGTAAGGCTTAAAGGAATTCCTTGGTTTGCCAATCCTCTTGTATCCATCTTGTCACTAGAGGAAAAAAACTACAACATAATTATCCAATTTTTTCATTTTCATATTTCTCTCTAGTTTTTCTTAGCTTTATGATTTCATAGCTTTAAGATATTTCATAGATTTAGTTATAACTCCTACTAGGAAAAATTCCATAATACTTATGGCAAAAAATGTAATTTATGTTAAATCACTCTCATCATGTTTCTATCTCATATAATTATGTTTTATATTTTTGTTGAGAATGTGTGATTTATCATTGCAAGAGGATGAAAGATGGTAGAATAAAGAGTGCAAGGTTTAAAAATCAAGAGTAATCTGTTACAAAGTAAAAATATTATCTTATATACAAAGTGGATGGATAGACTTTTATCAAGTAATACTAAGCAATGGTAACTTAGGTACATTTGTAAGCCTACATTAAGCCTTCCCAAGTTATGTTAAAATATTGTTATTATTATCTTCTTTTTCTAGCATGTAGGAACTATCTAGATATGATGATTGAATGCCATAACTTGATTAAGCTTCCAACAAGCTACACACTTTTTTGGTAACCCTTGACCAATTCCACACATGTTTTCCATTTATGATTTGGTTGGTGGCACATAAGGAGTATTCCCCCTAAAGATAGTAATTAATTTTTTACATCCTCTTAAATATAGGCCTTAGATATGTTTCTTCACTTATTCTCTAGTTTGAGATGTTTGATCAATGCTTTATATGCCGTTGTAACTATAATACTATATTTATGTTGAATTTTTCTTGAAAATGTTAATTATGTTTCGAGTTGCTACTTTCTTAGTCTTGTTAAGGTTAAAGTGACTTACATACACAAATTTGTGTGCACACACATGCACACCACCAGTATAGCCTTGTTGGGAGGCTTTCTAATTTTTTAAATCAATAACATTTATATACACACACTAGTGTTTGTATAAAAATGTTAGCCTTGTTGGGAGGCTTTCTAATTTTTAAAATCAATAACATTGTATAATAAATGCCAAAAACACTAACAATTTACTAGAAATATTATAAATTATATATTGTTAGAAGTATAGAGGTACACTCATAAGCATACATTAGTATAGTATTTACATCACCGTCTCTCCTATAGATCTAGAAACGTGAACAAGGTTTGGCATGCTATCCATTTTTGTCTCCTACAGATCTAGAGGTACACTCGTAAGCATACATTAGTATAGTATATACATCACTGTCTCATAGATCTAGAAAAGTGAACAAGGTTTGGTATGCTATCCATTTCCATCTCCTATAAACGTAGAAAAGTGAACAAGGTTTGGAACCCTTGTATGTTCACACACACGCACGCATGCATGTGCGCAAACACGTGCACGTGCACGCGTACAAAGATGTATCCGCTATGCACACACACACACACACATAGACACACACAACACACACATAGGCACACACACACACACACACACACACACACACACACACACACACACACACACACACACACAAAGATGTATCCCACCATACACACACACCTTCCTTGTGAGTCTCCTAACATTATAAAAAAGATAAGATATTTGTTTTGTTGGAATCAACACATGAAAACGCAAACACATTATTCTTGATGTAGCTCACGACTAAGACTATAGAACTAATGAGAAGAAAAAATCTCACATTTTAAACATGACGGTCAAAATTTAGTTACTATTGGTGGGAAGTTTCTTTTTAAAAATAAATAATAAAATTTCAATATGTTTAGATCCATGTTTCAAAAGAAAACATTTATGATAGGGGTGTTCTAAGGAAAGTTGTTAATGCCACAACACTTTTGATTTTGATATGACAAGAGTTTAATAAAGGCATAAGACTCAAGTACATTGTCTTATTCAAGATTGGATCTTGAGTTAAGGTTCCATATAGCTCACGACAAGTAAAGTAGGTACTAGAATAAGATTCAAATCTTATCATGGATGTCCCCAATGAAAATTTTACACATAATATTCAACTTACTTGTTTCTTAATTATACATATTTTTCTAGTATAGCTAGTTTTTCTTATTATTATTTATTTTCCAATATATAAAAATTTAAAAAATAGTAATTAAACACTTTTTCATGGGTAATAATTTTATTACATTTTGAAATATAACAAAGATTTGAAAAATAAACCCCCTATAACTTAATTACACTTTGAATGATAACAAATATTTCAAAACTAAACCCCTATAAGTCCAAATCTTCAAAAGTTTCAAGAGTGGCTTTTGACTTATCTATTTATTATATTTGCCCCTCTAATTTTGACTTACACTCTAGTTACAAAAATATTAATCAACTCACTTGCATTTTACATTTTAGGTGCAAAAAAACCATCCATGAGTGAGATTTCATGTGATCAAATATACTTTGAAACCTCTCATATTAGGTAGAGACCCCTTTTTGACTTGCATGCCGTGTTATATACAACTAAACTGACTTACAAGAATACTTTGTAGAGGCCATAAATTTTTACTTTATATGGGTCCTCCCTCCTCATTTTTAATAAGTACTTTTTTGACCTTTAATCCCTATGCACTTCTCTGTTAGATGTTGTCATTTTAACTAGAATAAATTTGGTTAACTTTTAAAAAGGGATTCTTGGATTTATGTTAATCATGAACAAAAGTATTTTTGTGCCTCCTAATGGCTTGTCGTCGCTTTTATTAGCTTTTAATATTGTTTTTATGTCATAACATTAATTGTTTTTTTCATCTAACCATTTACATGGTACAATAGGAACCATTGTTTTTATTCTCTACTTTGCAAATGAATTTTGGCCTTCCAAAGGTACTTCCATAAAACTAGGGTTATGTTAGTGCAAATTGACAATCGAAAATGATTATATATTTCAAAACCAAGTTAATACGTATTTTTTGGGGTCCCAAGCTCAAGTAAATCTTGCTACTTGAGCGCTATCTTAGTTTTTCAATCGTGCTACATTTTTCAAAATTTCTAAATTCTCTCTCAACAACCATGAAACAAAGGTTTTAAGTGTCCAAATTATGTTTGTACAATGTACCTTAGCGGAATTATTCTATACAGACAAAATGTTGCAAGTTTACTAAGGAATGTAATGCGTATGACTCAAGAATCTAAATCCAAAATTTTTGTTGTGTGCAGTTTTGACATTTTGAAACAATTAATATTTGTAGCTTACTAAGGGGCTTTTACATATAACTTTAAGATCTCAATGGATAGAGTAAGCATTGTATCACCTTAAAAAACTTGCAAACACATTAAAACCATGTATTGGTTTGGATACAAATGGATGCTAAAAAGTGGTGTATCAAACACACACAACTTCCTACTATTTTAGACACTCTCAATTGAATTTTATTTCATGTGAAACTTGGCAAAATCTTTGACACAAATATGAAATAATTACTTGGAATTTTTCACGGGGCTTAGTGATTTTTTTCTCTAAGCTTATAAGGCGGTTTTCTCAAACCTGAGTTGCAGTCTCATGCAAGTCCTATTTATGGGTGTAATTCCTTATTGTGCCAGCATCCAAATTGCAAGGTTACATTTTTTAAAGACACATTAGGTCACATATTCAAACTCCTCAAGAGGGATTTTGAATATGTCTTTCCTAGTGCAAGTAGCATTTTATTTGCATCATCCGAAAAAGGACACTTAAGTGTCCTTTTTTGGTACCAAACTAGTGTTAATATCATTCTGCTTTTTGTAGTAGTCCTTTGCCATGTGTCCTAGTTTTCCATAGTAATAGCACTCTATGCTATTTGTATTTTGATTTCTTTGCCAACCACCTCGGCTTCTTTGGCTCCTTTGCCATGTGTCCTAGTTTTCCATAGTAATAGCACTCTATGCTATTTGTATTTTGATTTCTTTGCCAACCACCTCGGCTTCTTTGGCTCCCCTTGCCTCTAGAATGGCCTCTTCCACCTCTGTATGATTGCTGTGAATCATTGGACTGTTGTTGTCTAGAATTTCGATTTCCTTGTCAACCACTGCCTCGACCACAACCTCTACCTCTGCCTCTACCTGAATTTGAGTAGAAGGCCTATTCCGATGTGTTCTTGCTTTGTGAAGAAGAATCCTCACCTACAGCCTTTTCTTCTATGATCAGCATAGATATCAAGTGCCGAAAGTTAGAAATTTGCTCCCTAAACTACAATGGAGGTCTTGAATGGCTTGTACTCTTTGCCAAGCCCATTGAGACAAACACTCACCAAATCATCATCCTCCACTGATACATTGATAGACCCAAGGGATTCAACAATGCCCTTGCTTTTTAAGGTATATTCATTGATGTTCATGCTTTTCTTTCCCACACTATGCAAGTCTTGGTTTAACTGCAACTTCCTTGCCTTTGTGTCAGTATGGAACATCTAAACCAAATTCTGCCATGCAACTGCTGGAGTGTTTGCATCCTGTATGTGTCCTATCATAGTGTCTGTGAGTCTAATTGAAAGCCAGTACATGACTTTTCTTGCACCATGATTCCAATTATTGAATGCCTTTATATCTGTGCAGGAGTGGCTTTATAACTCTTGGAGGCTCCTCATTGTCTCCTTCTACATAATCCCAAAATCCTTTACTCATTAGGAAATTGGTCATTCTGAACTTCCAAGCATGGAAGTTATTCTTATCCAGCTTCTCACTAATAATCTGATTAATTCCATCATACATGTTTTCCTGTAGCAATCAAATAACTTGCAAACGTACAACTTCTGTATGCAACCTGTAATACAACAGTATCTCTAGTAACTGCTACAAAAAACAACGGTACTTCAGCACAACTTGTGTGTCACCAAATGTGACCAGAGTACATGTACATACAACCAGTATCAACAATACATGTGCAAAATACCCTTCCAGAAAACTATCGAAAATACCCTGCAGTGACGAAACGGGGCCCGTATAACGTACCCGAAATGCGAATCTAGCTAAAAAATGTAGTCCTATAGGATAGTATACATGCCTTGTGGCTCTACTCCCACAAAGACAGCTCCTCAATCGGAGATGTGTAGCTCCCAGAGCTACTGAGGAGATGTTATACCTAAACAAAAAAGGGAGAAAGAGATGATGGTGCTCTTACCCATGTAGTACCGCTTCCTTTCTTGTGCTTGTTCTTGCCTCTTGCTTGCCTCCTTAGCTCTCACACGAACCAGGCTCTGATACCATAAAGAGAATGTAGAGCTTCAAACCCTAGCAAGCAAACACACAAGAGAGAGCAAGACACAAGAGAGAGATGGATAGCTGAATTTTCTTCTATCTTCAGATTCTTCTCTACTCAACCAACATAACATAAATATAAGAGTACACACTATATGGGTTATTACTCAACTACTACAACATACAAGGGTCGGTCCATAATGTGAACCTGACTAAATGAGCTGGCACTATAACTATGCCAGTCTCTAGTAATCCAAAATGGTTGTCACAGCATGTCATCCCACTGGCCGCGTATCACCCATAATCTCACCAACCATGCTAGTGGTGTAGATGTGGAAGCTATCACCCAGGCGGGTCATCAATGTCCGTTCGTAGCACTAGTTGAGCTCGATATCTCAACAACTGTAGAAAGGGGTGAGCAAATACAGAGGTTTAAATGTCAAACAATCCTTACCTTCCTAGCCTGCACATTGAAGCAAGCATTATTGATTCCCTCAAATCCCAAAATACGTAGGTGATCACGGACATTCAAAAGGCTCCAATGCTTACTTTCTTGGACAATCTCTACCCCCACATTATGTAGGCCTATAGAGAGATATATAAGCTCTACAACCTCCTCCTGAGCTTGTAAGGGTATCCATGCACCCTTCTTCCTCATCCACTGCTCGTAATAGAAATGAGTACACAAAGAGGTACGAGCTTGCAACAAGAATCGAAAGGAGAAACTGGAATACACTACATTGCACCTAAAACTCTCTCCTTTGTGCTCCCCCTCCACAATGTCCCACCCTTGGCCAAGCAAATTGACAATCTCTTCATAGCCTACCACCTTGCACATGTACATTGTTGGCATTCATGTGCAAGTAATGGCCCGAAACATATGTGGGCAAACACATGAATAGGGCATGCCCAATTAAGACCAATCGATCTTGAGGACTTTGTGTACTTCAAAGAAGAATGTATATCATTGGCCATCTTTTCTTTAAGTGCAACAATAGTCCAAACATCAGGCATTGGCCATTCAGCACTAGAGAGGGAAGGAGAGGGGACCTCTTCAAGCTTACCAAACCCATTGACCTGTGTCGGGACTACATATTTGTGGGTGTAGAAGAAAATGTTTCGACTAGCAAGGTCAAAAGGGGAACTGTCAAAGAATACACCATCCCTAATGTGCACATGTATGGCATATAATGTTCCTGCTAGGCTCCTGTGGGCACTCAAAGAAATTTTCTATGCCAAGTACACATGTTGCACTAGGGCCACCAATCCATCATGCCTTGTTTCCTTGAATCCTAGTAGACGCCCCTGCTCAACCACATCTCGATGTCGAACTCGGTCTAGTGGCACTGAGCTGAAAATATACCCAATCTCCCTTTGAAATTGTTTTTCAACTCAAGCACCGTATTCATCCTTGGTATTGTGCATGAGGAGAGCCCCAACCTCGCCCCTTGGCCTTCTCCTCAACAAAGATGCACTAACCTCCATAGCGTGTTCTGCTAGAAAGGTTTTAGGGGGGGAGAGAAAGAAAGAAGGTTGCACAGTACATATTAGAGGTTATTGGGGAGAGGGAGGTAGATGTGGGTGTGAGGAGATTCAAATGTGTCGACGCGCACTTGATAGAGATAGAGAATGCTGTAAATTTGAGCACAGTAAGGAGGAGAAGAGAGAGAGAGAGAGGGGGGGGGGTTGCATAGTAGAGAGATAGGTTGAAGATCTACTTACAGTACACACACACACACACACACACACACACACACACAGAAGGTTGCACAATAGAGAGAGAATGAGCTATGGAGATTTAAGGTTTGGGGTGAAGAGGATGATGTTGGAGAGAAGAATAATGTGTAGGGAGAGAAATATGAGGTGAAAAAATAAGTTTTTTGATATAATATGGTTTGGGTTGGGTTTTGAGAGGGGAAAATGCACTTTTGAAATTTTTTTTTAAAATCCTATTTTTAAGGGTTTTTTGACCCAAGAGAATGATGGGGCTGAAATTGGTGGATCCCTCTACTTTTTAGAAGCTACCCCTTTGCTTTATGGCACCCTCCTACTTTTTACACTCCACCTCCCTAATTTACGAAGGCCACTCCCTACTTTTTGAACCCCACAAATGTAGTAATGAGGGAGACAAGCCTAGTTGCCCCCTACTTTTGGAGAAGACCAAATGTGCACACTCCTCTCTTCCTATTGGTCCATTGCTAATGAAGGTCATTATTAGCAAAGGGCCCAAAAGATGTCCAAAGGTTTCCTAATGTATGAAGGGACTTGAAGACATTCCCCTGCATAACTCCTTGTTTGCCTTAGACCATACCTCGTTTGAACAATGTTGGAGAGGAGTGCTTTGAAGTTTGAGGACAACTTCAAGGGAACACGTTCCCGACAACTCCACAAAGGCGCATTAGAAGCCTCCTTTAATACCACTAGCACAAAGTCTAATCATAAGGAAAAGGGTATACATATGGACAAAGTGTCGAGAAATTCCCTAATGCAAAAAATGACCCTGCAATGGAGAACTAACCAAAGCCGGGATCAAGGGGGCCATCCACATCTCTATCCTAGAAGGGAACTTTTATGGTGCTCGACCTATTGAGAAAACCATACTGGCACCGAGTGTCCTCATCTACAACCCTGACCAAGCCTCTATTGTACATACTTTGTAAAGTGGGGCAATCATGAAATCTCCAACTGCTACCACCACAAGGCTGTTCTAGCTCAAGCTCTACCCCAGGCACTACCCACCAACCCCAGGCAACCGCTAGCTTTGCTAGCTCCAGCACATCATACCGCGCCTCAACCTAGCCAAGAAGTGGCCCAAAGAGGAATCCTTAAGGTACCAGAAATGACTTTACCACCCCCAGTTCTCCCACCTTAGCCCCAATTACCCAGAGTCACACCGGTTCGTCAAATAACCCTGACAGAACTCTTTGAGGATGGGAATGAAGGAGAAATCCTAGAAACTCCCACTTATGAAACCCAGGAGCCAACAAGCCCACCTTCACAAATCATAAGTCACTAGGTTATGGAGGGCAATCAAATGTACCATGTATACTTAGCAGCCCCGATACCTCGGGCTAGGGACATGAACTAGATAACTAAAAGACCACTTATACAGTACTACGATTATGGCAAACCTCACCAAGTGGCAGAATGTCCTAATTGGAAGGGTATGGCGAGTGTAGGATGTGGTATTGATCACCTTTATAAAGATTGTTCATTGAGACCGAGATCTTTTGGAAAGGCTCATGAAGCTAATCCCAGCACTAGCCTTAACCTGCTGAGTGTTAGAGATGGTTTCATTCAAGCAGTCCCTCTCAATGCAGTGACATTGATACAAAATAGGCAAAGGGCCATAGCACATGCTGTAGTAGAGGCATAAACCTCACAAAGTTAGGGTTAAGCAAGAGCCCCCCTGAATAAGAACGAGCAACTCGGTGCTCACGAAAGAAAGCCACCAAGGTTGGGAAGGGAGAAAGCCAAGTGATTATCAAAAGCGGTTCAGACTCCAGCACAACAACTCATCCTTTGACTTCTTTATCTGAAAAAGAAGATATGTTATGTGCTGTCGCCCGAGCCAAAGAACCCATTGACACCTATCAACTACCCAAAAAGCTTATGGAATATCCAAATCCAAGCTGCCCAAGAGTTAGTTTGTGAGTGCCAAGCTCAGTTGGAAGCTGATCCTCCTACTGCCTACCTTCAACCATGCCCGTCTGTCTTAAACCACAGATCGCAGATGATGCTCATGTATATCCTTGTGAGCTTCCAAGCCAACCACTCCTGCAAGAGTTAACAAAAGCAGAAGCTACCCTCCAACAAGGAGACAGGGTGGTGGAATATCTTAGAAACTTGGGAGATGAACATCATAGGGGAACCAATGCAGAAATCCTTGTTCCCATCCCATATACTTCAAAAAGCTTAAGACAAAGCAAACCCAACCTTCCTCAAAGGATAGCCTCCATTCCAAGAGACATTGCAGGTCTCTCTTCTTTCCTCTCTTCTCAGGTCCAAATCCCTATCGGCACCTTGATCTCCAAGGTAGCCCAAGCCTATGAAACAACATAAAAGATTGGATGGATGGACATCTCAGAGCAGGCATGCACGAAACTGAAAGCTCTAATGAATCTAAGGAAGAAGAATTCCACATACCTCTTAAGGTAAAAGGGACTCCTACCGTTTGAGTGAATAAGCTCAGACAATACTTTGAAGGTGATGAACTTAATGTGGCTTTGCCGATAACCTCCGATGGCCACCAAGTCATAGCAATCTTAGATGGTGGAGCCGGAGTGAGCATTGTTACCAAACAATGCTGGGAAAAATGGGAAGCACCTGCCTTGGATAACACCCAATTGCTAGTTAAACTCATTGATGGGGCCACTACTACACCCATTGGTCTACTAAGGGATCTTAAAATTAAGATTCTGGGAACCACCTACTGCCACACTTTTGTGGTGATGAATTTTGGATGTCGACCACTTTTATATAACTTCATCCTTTTGGTAGACCCTTTATGCGAGAATCCAAGATGATCCATGATTGGGATACTAACCATGTCTACATTCGAAGAAAAGATCTTACCTTTAAGATCAATCTATGCACGTCGGTGGTAGACCATTTGCAGAGGAATCTACATGAACTACTGAAGTCCATCTATGCCAGACATACCATAAAACACTGGAAGATGAAAAGGAGAGGAAGGATTGCACACCTCTTCCAGAGCCGGAAGACTCTGAGAATTGGATGCATATCCTCGCTACCCTAACATCTTGCCTAGAAAAACTGGTACAAGGTTTGCCACGATAGACAGGCAAGAGCTTACATCATTATACATGCTTAGATCAGCATATCTGCCCAATATAGCCACCTAAGAGCTTGAACAGGTTGTTCGAGAGCTAAGCTATCAAGGAGTACACGCTCCCATAAAACTCACCGGCCGCCTAAAGGATTCCTTGGGCCAGAGCGGTACATCTTCCCATACAACTTAGAAACCCATTGGTTGAAATATGTGGGTGTTGTGGAAGCACATGAGCATTTCAATGAACTGTGGCAAAAAGAGTTTGCAAACAGCTCTCTTTTGGTCCACACTACTATCCCACGGCCAGTTGAACCCATTCAACCAGAACCAGTCCCTAAAAAGCTTTGCCGCTCCACATGCAAGGCATGCAACAAAAAATTAGCACTCGTATAGAAAAAGAAGCCAAAAGGCTAATTGACGAGGAAAGTGCTAAAGCCAAATAAATACGACAGGTATCCAAGCACTTTAAGACCTTCCAAATGGCCGACCGCTTTGTTCAATATGATTTGGCTCAAAGGTCTAATAGTTGGTAACCTAGGGCCTCATATGATGGTCCAACCAAGGTTAAGTAAGTAAACTTAGTAGGCCCGGGTGAAGACCTAAGGCTCATATTCATTGTAGAAGACCTTTCAAAGGAAGAAGAGACCGAGCTCATCGCTCTCCTGACAGAATTCTAGGACTGCTTTGCTTGGAAGTACACGAATATGAAGGGTGTACCTCTAGAAGTGGCAGCACACCATTCCCATGGTCGATGGAGCCAGGCCGATCAAACAACAAGCCTATCCTATGAACCCTAAGTACTCCAAGATGGTCCGAGAGGGGATACGGAGCATACGGAGTGGGTATCACCAATTGTGATAGTACCCAATAAGAATGGAAAAGTCAGAGAATGTGTTGACTTCAAAACGGTTAACACCATTAGGGACCACTATCCCCTCCCATTCACTGAATATGTGCTAGAAAGAGTAGCTGGAAAGGAAGCTTGCAGCTTTCTAGATGGATTTCTAGGATACAACCAGGTGCTGATTGATCCCAAGGACCAGCACAAAACTACTTTTACCACTGAATGGGGTACATACACATATCAAGTCATGCCCTTCGGGTTAACCAATTCCCCCAGAACCTTCCAATGCCTAATGTGTACAGCAGCTTATAAGGAATATATTTGGAAGTTCCTTGAAGTCTTTATGGATGACCTTTGTGTCAATTCCTCTTGGAAGGAGCACCTAGGATGTTTGCTCAAAGTGCTAGAAAGATGCAGATTATATTGCATCTCATTGAACCCTCTCAAATGTCAATTTTGGGTTTGGCACGGTGTGATCCTAGGACACATTGTCTCTAGGCATGGAATTTCAATTGATGATAAGTGCGGCTCATTCTCAAGCTGCCCCCACCCACTAACTTCAAAGTTGTCTAGACATGTCAGCTATTATCGGCAATTCATTTTTATGTATGCTGATATCTAGACCTCTCTATGAAATCCTTATTATTTTCGAGTGGATAGAGGCATGCCAAAGGGCCTACACCACACTTAAAAAAACCTTAGCAAGCGCTCCAATCCTCATATCCCCCAACGGGGATCTCATCTTCCATGTCCACATTGATGCCTCAGCATTTGCGATAGGATGTGTGCTGGCCCAAACACAAGATGGACTTCCCAATCAGTTTTTCCAGCGACCAACTCAATGAAGCCGAGAGGGATTACACCACAACTGAGAGAGAGGGATTAGCTATGGTTTAAATGGTTAAGAAGTTCTACCATTATCTATTGGCAACCAAGTTTGTCTTCTTTGTAGATCATCAAGCCCTTTTGAACCTGGTAAATAAGCCATGTATGATAGGTAGAATCACTAGGTGGCTGCTTATTTTGCTTGAGTTTGACTTCACCCGCCATTACAATAAGGAAAGTCTCCCAACATGTTCTTGAAAACCACTTGTCAAGGATTCCCAACGGTGAACAGTTAGTGGGAGTAGACGACAATTTACCAGATGCTGCACTATGAACTTTGCTTGATTCCTGAATGGGGCAAAGAAGTGGCTCACTTCTTAGCCAATGGCTTACCAGTTGATCCTCTCCTCAACAAGGACCATCCCCATCATTTAATAAAAAAGGTTTCCCCTTACTAGCTTATCATAGGTCAACTTTATAGGTAGGGCAAAGACAAAATCCTATGATGCTGTGTTCGGGAAGATGAGTATGTCTTCCTCCTTAAACAAGCTCACTCTACCTGTGCTGGTGGGAACTTTGTAGCAGATATATCACTGCTTGTAAGGTTCTCACAACTGGGTTATGGTGACCCACTTTAATGGCTGGTGTTGTTGAGTATGTCAAATGATGTGATGAATGCTAACGTGTAGCAATTCCTCGTTATCACATGCCCCTAAACCCCATCATGTCTTTACAACCTTTCGAGAAGTGGGACATAGATTTTGTTGGACCCATCAATCCGGTTGCTAAATACACCCAAGCCAAATATATAATTGTTGCTATGGACTGCTCACAATCGATGGCTAAATTTCTCTATGAGATCACATGCTTCGGTTGCCCTCTCAAGCTTGTCAGTGACAATGGAATGCATTTCATCAACAAAGTAATCAAATTCCTCTTGCAAGAGTTCCTCGTCACCCACCACAAGAAGTCCTCCCCTTACTATCCTTAAGCGAATGGCCAAGACAAAAG
Source organism: Cibotium barometz (assembly GCF_041138505.1). Lineage (NCBI taxonomy): Eukaryota > Viridiplantae > Streptophyta > Polypodiopsida > Cyatheales > Cibotiaceae > Cibotium > Cibotium barometz. The sequence continues at coordinate 48,790,272 of NC_141068.1, forward strand.
CACAAACAAAACCCTGTGTGCCATTCTCATCAAAATAGTGGAGGCCAGCCACAAAAACGATTGGGAACAGAAGTTGCTGGCTACACTTTGGGCTTATAAAAATTCTTACAAGAAGGCAGCAACCAATGCTACCCCTTTCAGACTGAAGTGGTCATGCCCATGGAATTCTTAGTCCCAAGTCTACTGTCTCGCAGTGCACAAAAAACTCATCGAAAACGTGCTAAGTTGTCGCCTCTTTGAGCTTTAAAAGCTTGATGAAACTCACCTCTTTGCAGTCTACAGCATGATTGTAGAGAAGCTAAGGCATAAACAGTGGTTTGATGACCAACTCAAGGACAAACAGATGAATAAGGGTGACATGGTCCTCTTATTGAGCACAAAAACACATAAGAAATATCTTAAGCTCTAAGTTTTAGGACCTTTCCTAGTCTCTGAGAACACACCACAAGGCACTGTGCGCATTGAAACACTTGATGGTGTTGAGATGGTTGGTTACTTTAATGGTAGCAAACTTAAACGCTACTACAAACCTCTCATAGAGGCCACCTTAAAAGCCACCCATGATTTAAAAAAACAAAGAAATAAATACCATGAGGATATGAAAAAAACTGTGCAAGAAGAGGCCAAAGCAAGCCAAGCTTAGGCAAAAACATATTATGGTCAACATGGCCCAAGTGGCCGACATGGCCCAAGTGGTCGACTTAGAAGAAGAAAATTGGGAGGTGAAGCCATTACAATTGTGGTTAGGAATGGCCACCCCAACCAGCTTTGCCCAAAAATTAGCTCTTGTTGATACAAGGGCTAGTTACAAAAGACACTGTTGGTTGGGAACATCGATTTGGGACCAGTTTAGCTCCCATTTTGATCCAGGAGAGAGGAGAGATAAAAATATCACATTTTTTTAAATTAAAAAACCTTCCCACACATGTGAAGGAGGCACCTACCTCAAAGGTCTCCCCTCCTTACCAAGGTGTCAAAAATTCATCATTTCTCCAAAATATCTCATTTTTTTAGTAATATCTCTTAATTTTTAACTAATAAACCTTGTACTCAGTCAACTCTTCATCTTATGTGAACATTTACTCATTTTTGGGTATTTTCTTTTATTATTTGGATTTATCTCATCCCAACACTTGGATTATTCCTATTGGCCCATAGGAACCTTAATTGGACCATAATCTAGAAATTTCTGAAAATCTAGACCCTTATGCTAAGATCCCTTATATCATTTTTAAATTATTCCTAATGCACATTGGAAAGTTCATTTTGAACTTGTGTTTCAAGGGAAACCATTTTAGACACTAGGAGGATTTTTATATCCAAAAATATCTCAAATTTGGATTACCTCTCTCTAAACATTTTCTCTCTCTAGGCCAAAACAAGGTAAAACAAGATCTTTCTCCTATTTCAGAGAGGGGAATAATTACAAGAATAGAAGGGGAGGTTCTTACACCTTTACACCTCAAAAGCTCGAGGGAGGAATCTTACATCCTACCCCACTTAAAAAACGCGAGATGTCCTCATCTCGCAGGTGGAGTATAATCTCTTTCATCTTCTTCTTCAATCACTTCTAGCATTACTACCTTGGAAGTGGACGGCCGATTGGGAACATCTCTCTTTGACTTCCCCTATTCTGAGAGGCGAAGGTCTTGCATTACATTGGATTGAAACTAAGGGTTGGTTAGAGGGTCTACCTCTAGGATTTCCCTAATTTTGGTGAAAGGAACTTGATTACTCTGGAAGGAAGGAGCTGGAGTCTAGAATCTTGGTCCCTAATTCCCCCACCCTAAAAACTTTGATCCAAAAGGAGTTGGGCAATCCAAATTACGATGTCCAAATCCTTGATAATTATAGCATTTCACTTCTTTGTTCAAGGGTTGAACTTCTGAAGTTGAATTCCAAGGGATTGAGTTCCGAGAAAAGGACCTTTCTTCCATTATGAAACTTTCCATATCCTGAGATTGACCTTGTTGTCTCTTAGTCGGTGGGAAGTTGGAATCACCTTTCGGAGCTAGAATTCTTTTGAAAGATGATGGTGCTGGCTTCGGCGAGACCTTGACATCAAAGGCCTTGGCGAAATCCTTCGCCATCCGCACTGCGTCGGCCATGGATACTAGGCTTGGCATTTTTCACTAGGACATTCAAAGGTTCGTTCAGTCCCCGAATGGACCTGGCCATCAGCTGTTCTTCATCCAGTGGTGGGCGAGTACTTGAGGAGGAGAGCGAACGCTTGGTGATACACTTCAATAGTTCTGCTCCCCTGGGTTAATTCTAAGAATTCTTTCATCTTGGTTTCCAAAAAGCTGGGAGGACAGAATCTCTTCCTTAGGTAAATCTTGAGATCATTCCATGTCTGGGTGTTCTGATCTAGACAATTCATCTCGTAGTGGTTTCTCCATGCCACTCTAGCTATTTCTACTATCTTCAGCCTTGCAAGAGCCATTTTACTCTTCTCATTGTACCCAGTGACATCAAAGCATTCTTCCATTGCTTCGATCCACTTCTCCACAGCCTTGCCCAGGTTTTCCCCTTCACCCTTGAAAGGTCCAGGCTACGATTTATGAAGAGATTTATGAACATCCGGGTCGAGCTCTTCCTCATCGATTTGGGGATTAACATTCCTACCATGACGACTTCGATCCATGATCCAAGATCACTTTATTTATAATTCAATTCTGACTTTAGATCCACTGAATTCTGGGGTTCCTTATAGTCTTGTCAACCCACGTAGAATCCTGGGATAAAGATCTCTTCTATAAGAAGAACACACAGAACTCATTATCAGAGAGATAAATTCATTTAGAACATATCAGTCATATCCTTAACACAATAATGGTCCATCATACCGAAAATTTCATTTGAACATTCCTCCATGAGAATTTCAGTTATGTAGGTCCTGAATTTGTCATCCCTCAATTAGATTCACTGGGTCAAAGGTTAACAGCAGAAATCTGTCAGCACAATCCACTAATCTCATAGTGATTTGCTGAAGTCATAATCGTCATCCTAGTTACTAACATCATCACTGGGATTCGTCCCATTCATCCTCATTGTGGCTTTGTTCAACTTATCTTCCTTCAATCAGAATTCAGGAATCATCATCTTTCAATCAGAAACCAAATCAACTCATCAATCCTCAACCAGAATTCTAAAATCATATTAACCAGTATTCGAATTCATCCTCTGGATAGCATTTTTGCTTATAACTTCAAGGTCTTAGATTTACTCGTACATATTGTCAGAAAAGAGTTGCAGATATACCCACGGTATATATGAGAGTAGTCACGGTCCTTGGAGTTATAAGGTAAATACCATCATATCTAGGCCTCAAACAAGTCAGGGATTCCATAAAATTGCGGTACTTCCATCTGAAGACCCAATTTCCAATTTGTGAATCTTCATTCTGGATATCAATTTGTATGAATTTCATCACATAATTACAATCTTTTATTGGTACTTCATAAATTTTTGACATTTCTGGTTTCTCGGTTGTTCTACTTTAGCCAATTTTCTCTCATAAAGATCCATGCCCCCTCCGTGCAACGAATTCTGGGGTGCTAGCAGCGGAAGTAGCATTTCTTGCGTAGCAGGGCAGAGCCTCTCACTTCGGGGCGTCACCCACCACGGATATCCAGACAAGAGACTAATCCCTCGGTTCTTATCCGTGGTGGGCGTCGCCCACCATAGATATCCAGACAAGAGACTAATCCCTCGGTTCTTCCAAAACCGAACCCGGAAAAACTTCCCTCGCCTAGAAAGCACTGGCGATTCCTCCAGGATATTTTTATTCTAACGTAGTCAAGAGCTTTAACTAATCAAACTGATCCGACCGAACCCGTAAGTCACATGGTTAGATCAAGGAAAAGAATTGCACTTGGAACATAGAGTCCAACGCTTTTTTCCTCATCAAGAGGCATAGCCATTGATTCTTTTCCATGGACCAAGGGTTATCTGGGATTTACTTCAACTATCGTAACTTAACAGAATTGAGTCTCATATTAGGGATCCATCAGTCCATCCTAACCCCATCCAGTCTCGTGGGTTAGCCAACTGCCCAACCACTATAGTGATAGTATCCATTTAGAAATTCGGTTATGTTTAACTCCGGTACCAGGGAAAAAAGCTCCCAGGTCCCCTAGCCGGCGCTTCAAGCAAACTTCAAGATAGTCACACCACTTACACACCCAATATGAAATTGCATGTTTCATAGATTCAGTTGTCTTTAAAACAATCTTTTAGTGAAACCATATTATCACTGATCATAATCCTCCAAAATATCCGGTTGAATTCTAATTTCCAATCATTCCTTCATCGGTGTACTTATGGCATCATTGGCCACCAGAATGCTCACCACCTCTCCACTCAGGGGCCTTTTCAATAGTTCCTAGCTCATAGTACCTGAAAATATATTCACTTATAAAAATCCAGATGGACTCTCCGTTGAAGATCAACAAGATCAACCAACATATCTATATAAAAGATCCATGGACTCATCTGTTGAGGACTAGAAAGGTCAATCAACCAGATCCATGCCTGAGTTCAGAAAACAACTCTAACACCTTGTTCCATTTTCTTCCTCGATGCACGCGTGGGTATCTTTGGGACCCAAAGCCCGAGCACCGTATGGTCAGTACCCTCTAGGATCCTTTGCATGTCACCTAGCGCTTCACTCATAGGCCGCTTCCTTGGCTCATCCACCGTACCACCGAAAGCTCACCATTTAAATTGAACCGAGGCTGGTCAAGACCTCGGCCAACCTTGCTACGCGAGATGTCCTCCATTGACTCTCCATCAGCTATTGCAACTTTATCACTTAGGTTCACGACCTCATTCACAAGATGGTCAAAATGCTTTCCCAGTATTCTTGACTTAAAAATAGTCATTTAAAAACAAGTCATAAATACAATTTCTAATGAACTCTCATCTTTCCACACTGTTCCACATAATTTCTCATTATTCCACATTCTTCTACATCACTTTACTTTGCTTAATCCACATCCAATCATATGTATTCCTATCGTCCGTCATCCATTCTCATCCAATCACATCATATTACATCTCGTCACATCTATCCTTACATCTCATCCATTCACATCTACCTATATACACATCACATCACATGCATTCACATCACATCTCATCCATTCACATCTATCCCGATTCACATCACATCTCATCCATTCACATCTATCCCAATTCACATCACATCTCATCCATTCACATCTCATCCATTCACATCTACCCTGATCCACATCACATCACATCACATCCATTCACATCTATCCCGATCCACATCACATCACATCACATCCATTCACATCTACCTCGATCCACATCTCATCCATTCACATCTATCCCGATTCACATCACATCACATCACATCCATTCACATCACATCTCATCCATTCACATATATCCCGATTCACATCACATCCATTCAGATCTACCCCAATCCACATCTATCCACATCTACATTACATCACGTCCACATCTATCCACATCATATCTCATTCATTCCATCCACATTACATCACGTCACACCCATTCACATATCATCACCTCTTCACATTCACATTCCATATATATTCACATCTCTTCACATTCACATCCACATATATTTACATCACTTTACATTTCATCCACATCTCATCACATTCACATCTTATCACATCCACATATATTTACATCACTTTACATTTCATCCACATCTCATCACATTCACATCCACATCCCTTTACATCACATCACATCTTATCCCATCCACATCCATTTACATCACATCACATCCCATCCACATCCACATCCATTTACATCACATCACATCCTTTCACATATCCTCACATCTCATTCTCATCTCTTCATTCACATCCACATCCATATCCATTTACATCACCTCACATCCCATCCACATTCATTTACATCACACCACATCTTATCACAGCGTATTCTCATCTTATTCACATCTATTCGCATTTAGTAACATTTTCTACTTTCGATCCTTTTTCTAAATTTCTGCCAATTGCTTGGCCTAGTTAAAGGTACTTTTCTCGATGGATATTTTCGTATTCTTTCTCAAATTTCTCAAGTGAATTATATTCAATATTCTTCTTTTGAGTAAAAGATTCATGGGATTTACAAAAATCAATTCTACTACCCATATTTCCCAATAATGCTCAGAATTCCACTTGTGATAAATACTCATAATTTGAATTATGCTAAAAATTTCACTTTTTCCATTCTTGGATCTCAAATATCATGGAAATTCCTCTTTTTGCATTTAAATGATTGAATTCCAAATATCATGGGAATTCCTCTTTTATCATAAAATAAATTTATCTAAATTCCTCTTTTCTTTAATAAAAATATCCATTATTTCAAATATGCCAAGAATTCCACTTTTACCATTTAAATGATTGAATTCAAATTTTCATGGGAATTCCTCTTTTATCATTTAAATTTTCTCATGGATAAAATAAATTTTTCTAAAATTTCTCTTTAAATAAATATATTCATTATTTTAATATATCAAAATGTCTCTTTTTCCATTTAATTACATGGATCTCCATTATCATGGGAATTCCTCTTTTTGCATAAAAATAAAAATACCAAAAATTTCTCTTTTCTTAATTTAATTATTTATACATAAATACTAAAAATTAATTTCCCATGAATTTGATAAAAATCATTCTTTTAGCATAGGATCTCCAATCCTAGAATATGGTAGGAAGTCCTCTTTTCACATTATGCATAAAAATGAGTTATGTATTAATTTCTAAAAATTTTACCATAGCTTCGCCTGCTATTACTGTAATTTTCAATATTTCTAGAAAGAATAAGACTTTGTAATACAATTATGATAGAATACTATCCTTAGACTTAAATCAAATTTATGGAATTAAATCATAAGTTTACCATAATTTTATTAGCATAAAAGCATAAAAAAGCCATTTTCTTAACCTCTAGCTTAACAAGCTTAGAGATTGATTTTCAATTAAGAATTTATCAATGAGAAGCATTCATTTGCTAAAGAATTAGTCATAGGAATGACTATTCTTTTGGGGAGAGAGATATATACATAAAAAGCATCCTAATTAAGCATAAAAACTAACTTTTTGTGATTAATCATTAGAATTCTTATAGAAAGCTTGATTTGCATTGAAAATAATTAATTTGAAACTTCTCAAGCTTGAGAGGGGTTGAGAAGTGAAATCTTTTGAGAATATTAATGAAAACCATGAAATTACTTCTTACCTCTTGATTTGGCTTGCTTCTTTATCTTAGAAGGAAGCCCCCAAACAATCAATTGGTTTAGTATGTTGAGAAGAAAGCTCCAAGGATTGTTGAAGAGAGAGAGAAGCTCCAATCTCTCCAAAAGTAGAGGATTTTTAAGGGATAATAGAAAATATGATTATTTTAATGTAATACTAGCATGGTATAGCTCACAGATGAGAATACAAAAGAATGAGGGTCTATTTATAGGTGAGGGAGGTCATTAACTGAGTCCAACTAAGTTCTAGAATTTTCCAACTTTAGTTTGGCTGAATTCGGACAAGATTTGGACCAGTTTAGCTCCCATTTTGATCCAATTTGATCCAGGAGAGAGGAGAGATAAAAATATCACATTTTTTTAAATTAAAAAACCTTCCCACACATGTGAAGGAGGCACCTACCTCAAAGGTCTCCCCCTCCTTACCAAGGTGTCAAAAATTCATCATTTCTCCAAAATATCTCATTTTTTTAGTAATATCTCTTAATTAACTAATAAACCTTGTACTCTGTCAACTCTTCATCTTATGTGAGCATTTACTCATTTTTGGGTATTTTCTTTTATTCTTTGGATTTATCTCATCCCAACACTTGGATTAATCCTATTGACCCATAGGAACCTTAATTGAACCATAATCTAAATTTTTTTGAAAATCTAGACCCTTAGGCTAAGGTCCCTTATATCATTTTTAATTGATTCCTAATGCACATTGGAAAGTTCATTTTGCACTTCTGTTTCAGGGGAAACCATTTTAGACACTAGGAGGATTTTTATATCCAAAGATATCTCAATTTTGGATTACCTCTCTCTAGATATTTTCTCTCTCTAGGCCAAAATAGGGTAAAACAAGATCTTTATCCTATTTCAAAGAGGGGAATAATTAAAGAACAGAAGGGGAGGATCTTACACCTTTACACCTCAAAAGGTGGAGGGAGGAATCTTATAGTTTTCATCATCACACCACCTGCATTTTTAGGTGGCATCTCCCACCAATCCCCTCACAAAAACATTAGGAAATTAATCCGTGAAATAGCAGCCTGCTATTTCACAGAGTCCAAATTGAAATCTCAATTTGGATAATATTTCACCAATCGCTAAAGTTTGTTTGCTCAAACCAAGCGTGTGCAAACCACTAACGCTCATTCCACACTGTTAATCGTGACACCATAATATCTGCTATTTCACGAACTAACGGACTACTAGTTCACGGGTTAAACTTTCGTGCTTTAACCCTTCACGGGTTAACATCTCACGTACTAACATCTCACGTGTTAACACTTCACGCTTTAACGCTTCACGGGTTAAGCTTTCACGGATTAAGCTTTCATGCTTTAACCCTTCATGGGTTTACATCTCACATACTAACATCTTACGTGTTAATACTTCACGCTTTAACCCTTCATAGGTTAAGCTTTCATGATTTAACCCTTTCATGAGTTAACCCTTCACACGGGTTAACCCTTTACATGGGTTAACATCTCACGTAATACTAACATCTCACGTGTTAACACTTCACACTTTAACCCTTCACGAGTTACCCTTCATGGTGGGTATCTCACATGTTAACACTTCACACGTTAACCCTTCACGGGTTAACATCTCACGTGTTAACACTTCACGCTTCAACCCTTCACGGGTTAAGCTTGCACAAGTTAACCCTTCACGTTTTAACACTTCATGGACTGCTAGTTCATGTTTTAATACTTCACGCCCTTCCACTTCACGAACTAGTATCTCATTCACTGCTACTTCATGGGTTAACACTTCATGGTCTAAGAGTAATTCACGGCAACACTAACTCACACACATCCTTTCTTAATTCATTTCTCACCACACTAACACTCTTCCCATCATACACCCATGATCATACACCCATGTGTAAAATAACTAACACACCCACCCACACACACACACACACACACATAAAAAAGAGAAAAGAAGAAAAAGGGCTACGAGCTCCTACGAGTCACAAGGACTAGTGTTCTTTTCAAATGTTATAGATAGCCTCCTCCGCTACTTTTCTAACCTAGAGGTTGAGGGGAACCCAACCAAAACTTAGGCCAGTGCCACAAGGTCACTCAGCAGAAAAGAGGAAAAGAGCACCATGCGGCACCAAGCTCACTTACCCTTCTCTGTATGCACAGGAAATACAAGGGACGATGATCCACTCTAACATTTAGACAACTCAAGGGAAGATCATGTTCCAGTCTATCAGAGCCCAAAGTGTCTAAAGTTCTTGGAAGATACCGATGTCAAGTACAAGATGTCAAGTACAAGCTGGAGAAGGTGGGACTTGGCAGAATGGCAGAGGTCCTCCCCCGCACCATCAACCCAACATTATGTGCATAATTTCTAAAGTCTCACAACACAAATACCAAGTGAGGTACAGTTACAAAGTCTAATGGATCAACTGAGCAAGTCCTCATCACGAAGGAAATGATACGGGAAGCTCTATAGCTGCCCGCCCCATACTGACACATGTCCATAAAATCGATTAGATGCCAATGAAAGACATGCTGAAGAAGGTTTCATTTAACTCGAATGGGGAAAAGTACGAGAATATAAGGGATGAAGTAGATGAGAGAGCTTGTATAGGAATGTCAATGCTTATGCAAGTAAAGCTAGTGGATAGATATAACAGAATCCCTCTCAATCGCATATGAGGAGAACTAGGAGGATTGGGCTTGGTACATGAGGAGAACTAGGAGGATTGGGCTTGGTATATACATAGAGAACTAGAGAATTACCTGAAGTCGCACCAATCAAAGGTGTGTAATCCTTACCTCCTGACCAAAGTACTCAGCCATGTAGCAAATCTCCCCATTCCCCAATGAACTCAGGAGGCAGAGGTTCTTGAGGCTAAAGGAACCATGGATCCGTCTGCCCTCATTTCAAAAAAGTTGCAGCAGGGGCAAGCGATCCTGAAGGAGACTAAGGAGCTAGTTCAAGAGATGAAGGGTGATAAGAAGTCAAAGAAAAAAGATGCAGGGTAGCCTCCAACAAGTAGAATCGAAGACACAGCATCTGGAAGAAGAGGTGGCCAGGGACATCACATCCTTTCAACATGTTTTGGAGTGACAAGAAGCAAAAGAAAGGGAGAATATATGCTTGTTGACAGTAGCAAGTACCGCTCCAGAGTCAACGCTACACACACCACCTTCTAGCCCTGCCCATTGATCTTCAAAAACCTCTCCCTAATCCGCGATTCAGTAATCTCAAATCAACCCACCTCAGTGGAGATTGGTGCAACACAAGCTCCAGCGAAACGACAATTGCCACAAGCAGATGTGAATGACAGGAATGAAGAGGCCATCTCAGCACAACCAGAGGCAACTCAAGAAGCTCAAGAAGTTGAGAAGAGAAAGAGAGCCGATGAAACTCCAAGTAGCAAAGGTGAATGGATGCTGAGGACACAATAGGGGAAGGATCCTTCTTGCATAATCTTGAGATTGATCGTCGCTTCCTAAAAAAGACCATGGAAGGCCTTGATAGGCTGCTACAGCACCAAATAGAAGGCTCATCATCCACGAGTGCAAATAGCAATGGGAATGGTGATGTCATTTGCTTACTACTTATATGTTGCATGACAAGAATGCCGAACTCTAGAAACAAGTCCAGGATACCACTGACCAGGTGAAGAAACTTAAGGAGAAATTAGCTGCACAGATGCCATCATGCACAGAGAGGTAAAGTTGAAGGGTTTAAAGGAAGCCGAAGAACAGGAGGCATGGCTCCAAACCTTGGAGGGAAATAACAGGTTGATCAGCAGCAAGACGGTAGTTCGCACCACTAAGGAAAATGCAGAGCTCAAGGCATAGGTAGACCAAGCAATGGCACAACTTCAAAAGGAAGTGGCACATACCAAGGAGAAAGAGGAGCAACATACACAATAGGAGGAATCGCCCGTGCTTTCTGGTAGGGGGAAGTTTTTTCGGGTTTGATTTTTGAAGAACTAAGGGATTAGTCTCTTATACGGATATCCGTGGGCGAGGCCCCGAGTGAGAGGACCCTGCACTGTGCAAGGAGTGCTACTTCCGCTGCTAACACCCCCGAATCCGTTGTGCAGAAGGGGCAGGGATCTTTCAGCTGCTGGTATCAGAGCGAATTGACTAAAGTGGATCAATTGAAAAGCCAAAAATGTCAAAAATTTGTTAAGTAACAGTAAAAGGTTGTAATTGTGTGATAAAATTCATACAAATTGATATTCAGAATGAAGATTCATAAAATTGAAAGTGGGTCTTCAAATGAAGTTCTGCAATTGTATGGAAATCCCTGCCTTGCTTGTTGAGGCCTAGTCATGATTGTATTTACCTTATAATTCCAAGGACCGTGACTACCCGTATATACCGAGGCGTATATACCGAGGGTATAACTGCAGCTCTTTACTGGCAGTATATACGAGTAAATCTAAGACCTTGAAATTATAAGTAAAAATGCTATCCAGATGATGAATTCGAATGTGGTTGATATGATTTTAAATTCTGGTTGAGAATTGATGAGTTGATTTGGATTTTGATTGAGATGGTTCTTGAATTTTGGTTGAAAAGCGATCAGTTGAACAAAGCCACAATGAGGATGAATGAGACGAGTCCCTGTGAGGTTGACGATGTTCATAAACTGGAATGACAATAATGACTTCAGCAAATCACTACGAGATTAGTGGATTGTGTTGACATATTGCTACTGTTAACACTTGACCTAGTGGATCCAGTTAAGGGATGGCAAATTAAAAACCTGCTTAACTGAAACTTCCATGGAGGAATGTTCAGATGGAATTTTCGATCTGATGGACCATTATTGTATTAAGAATATGAATGGTATGTTCTGAATAAATTGTTATCTGATAATGAGTTCTATATAAGGGATCTTTATCCCATGATTCTGTGGAGAGCTGACCAATCTAAAGAACCCCAGAATCAATTGTTATCTGATAATGAGTTCTATATAAGGGATCTTTATCCCATGATTCTGTGGAGAGCTGACCAATCTAAAGAACCCCAGAATCAGTTGGATCTAAAGTTGGATTTGAATTGTAAATAAAAGGACTTAACAAGAATTTTTGTATTGATAGGATCATGGATCGAGGTCGTCGTGGTAGGAATGATAACCCCCAACTCGATGAGGAAGAGCTCGACTTGGATGTTCATAAAACTCTTCATAGATCGCAGCTTGGACCTTTCAAGGGTGAAGGAGAAATCTTGGGCGAGACTGTGGAGAAGTGGATCGAAGCAATGGAAGAGTACTTCGATGTCACCGGGTACAATGAGAAGAGCAAAATGGCTCTTGCAAGGCTGAAGATAGTAGAAACATCTAGAGTAGCATGGAGAAACCACTATGAGACAAACCGTGTGGATCGAAACACTTAGACATGGAATGATCTCAAAATTTACCTAAGGAAGAGATTCTATCCTCCCGGCTTTTGGGAAACAAAGATGAACGAATTCTTAGAGTTAACCTAGGGGAGTAGAACTATTGAAGTGTATGACCAAGCATTCACTCTCGTCCTCAAATACTCGCCACTGCTGGATGAAGAACAGCTGATGGCCAGGTGCATTCGGGGACTAAATGAATCTTTGAATATCCTAGTGAAGAATGCCAAGCCAGTTTCCATGGCCGAAGCAATGCGGATGGCGAAGGATTTCACCAAGGCCTTTGATGTCAAGGTCCCACCGAAGCCAGCACCATCACCTTTCAAAAGGTTTTTAGCTCTAGAAGGTGATTCCAACCTTCCACCGTCTAAGAGATATAAGGGTCAAGCCCAAGATATGGGAAGTTCCAGAATGGAAGAAATGTCCTTTTCCCGGAACTCAATCCCTTGGAATTCAACTTTAGAAGTTCTACCCTTGAACAAGGGAGTGAAATGCTATAACTGTCAAGGATTTGGACATCGCAGTATGGATTGCCCAACTCCTTTTGGAACAAGGTTTTCAGGGCAAGAAAGTCAGGGATCAAGATTCCAGACTCCAGCCCCTTCCTTCCAGAGTAATCAGGTTTCTTTCTGCCAAAATCAGAGAAATCCCAGAGGTAGTAGACCGTCTAACCAAACTGCAGTTTTAATCCAAAGTAATGCAAGACCTCCACCTCAGAATAGGGGAAGTCAAGGAGAGATGTTCCCAAATCGGCCGTCCACTTCCATGTAGTAACGCTGGAAGTGATTGAAGAAGAAGAAGAGGATGACAAAGATCATACTCCACCTACGAGATGAGGACATCTCACGTTTTTTAAGTGGGATAGGATGTAAGATTCCTCCCTCCAGCTTTTGAGGTGTACAGGTGTAAGAACCTCTCCTTCTGATCTCGTAATTATGCCCCTCTTTGAAATAAAAGAAAGATTTTGTTTTACCCTATTTTGACACCTAGAGAGAGAATGTCTAGAGAGAGGTAATCCAAAATTGAGATATTTTTCGATATAAAAATCCTCCTAGTGTCTAAAATGGTTTCCCCTGAAATAGAAATTCAAAAAAAAATTCCCAATGTGCATTTGGAATTAATTGAAAATAAGTATAAAGGACCTTAGTCTAAGGGTCTAGATTTTTAGAAATTTTTGGATTATGGTCCAATTAAGGTTCCTATGGGCCAATTGGATCAATCCAAGTGTGGGGAGGAGATAAATCCAATTCATAAAAGAAAAATACCAAAAAATGAGTAAATGCTCACATAAGACGAAGAGTTGACTAAGGACAAGGTTTATTAGTAAAAAAACTATGAATATTACTAAAAAAAAGAGATATTTTGGGTATAATGATTCAATTTTGACACCTTGGTAAGGAGAAGGGAGCTCTTCAAGGAGACGCCTATTTCACATGTGGTGGAGTTCTAAACTCAAAAATATTGTGATATTTTTATCTCTCCTCTCTCTTAGCTCAAACCAAATCAAAAGGAAGCCAAACTAGGTCCAAATCTTGTCCAAATTTAGCCAAAATGAACTTGGAAAATTCTAGAAACTAGTTGGACTTGGTTAGAGGCCTCCCTCACCTATAAATAGATCCTTAGCCCTTTGTAAAATATGAGAACTATACCATGCCAGTATTATACTAAAATAATGATATTTTCTATTATCCTCTAAAAATCCTCTACAAATTAGAGAGATTGGAGTTTCTCTCTCTCTTCAATCTTCCTTGGAGTCTTCATCAACATACCAAACCAATTGATTGGTTGGGGGCCTCTACATTGATTAAAGAATCAAGCAATCTAGGAGGTAAAGTGTGATTTATGGTCTTTTTTTTTTAAATCGCCAATTGTTTCTCTCTTCTCAACCTCTCTCAAGCTTGAGAAGCATTCAATTGAATGGCTTTTTAAATGCAATTGAAGTTCTTTAATGAATGTTATGATAAAACACATAAATTTCCATTTATGCTTAAATTAATTTTTTTTAAAAGCATGTCTCTCTCTCCCCCAAAGAATGGTCATTCCTATGACCTATTATATATTCAAATGAAGCTTATCATGAAGCAATTCTCTAATCTAAAAGTAATTTCTATGCTTGTCAAATTAGAGGCCAAATAAGTGGCTTTTTAATGCTATTTAATTTATGAAAAAATTAAGAATCAAGTCCATAATTGGATATTGATCCAATTAATGGTTATTCTAATCATAGGGATATTACTAAACTTTATGCTTTCAAATTATTGAGAATTATCAGTAATAGCAGAGCGAAGCTATGGTAAAATTTTCTAAAAAATTAACACATAAATTATTTTCATTCATAATATGAAAAGAGGACTTTCTACCATATTCTAGGATTAATCATCCTGGATTAATTGAATGATTCTCATTATAATCATGGAAAATTTGATTTTATGTTTATGCATAAATAGTTAATTAGAAAAAAGAGAAATTTTTAATAATTCATTTTTTATGTTAAAAGAGTAATCCCCCATGACAATGGAAATCCATGTATTCCAATGAAGTAAGAGAAAAATTGGAATGCTAAAATAATGTATATTTTATTTAAAAATTAAAGAAAGATTTTAGTTAAATTTATCTTTTTGCATAGATAAATTTAAATGATGAAAGAGGAATTTCCACCATACTGGAATTCAAATATTTAAATGAGGAAAGTGTAATTTTTAGCATATTGAAATTAATGGGTATTTTATTTAAATTCAAAGATGAATTTTAGATAAAAAAATTTATCTATGAGAAATATTTAAAAGTTAAAAGAGAAATTCCTATGACATTTGGAATTCCATCATTGAGATGGGAAAAGAGAAATTCCTAGCATATTGAAATTAATGAGTATTTTAATTAAATTCAAAGATGAAATTTAGATAAATTTATTTTATCTAAGAGAAATATTTAAATGTTAAAAGAGGAATTCCTATGACATTTGGAGTTCCATCATTTAGATGGGAAAAGAGAAATTCCTAGCATATTGAATTAATGGATATTTTATTTTTACTTTATGAGAAATATTTGATGGAATACCCATGAAATTGGAATGCAATTAATTAAATGCAAAAAGAGAAATTTCCATGGTATTTGAGATCCAAGAAATTAAATGAGAAGAAGAGAAATTTTTAGTACAATTCAATTTATGATTATTTATCAAAAGTGAAAATATGGGTAGACCGTAGAATTGATTTCTGTAAATCCCATGAATTCTTTTATTCAAAAGGGGAATATTGAATATAATTCATTTGATGAGAATGGGTATACATATGAATTGGATATGGATTAAGTAATGTGGACAAATGTGGAACAATGTGAAAGATAAGAGTTCATTATAGGAACTGTATTTATGACCTGTTTTTAAATGACTGTTTTATGTCAATAATGCTGGGAAAGCATTTTGACCATCTTGAGAATGAGGTCGTGGTGGAGACCTAACTGATAAAGTTGCAACACCTGTGAGACGGAGAGTCCACGGAGGACGTATCACGTAGCAAGGTTGGCCGAGGTCTTGACCAGCCTCGGTTCGATTTAAATGGTAAGCTTCCGGTACAGTGGATAAGGGACCAAGGAAGTGGCCTATGAGTGAAGCGCTAGGTCACCTGCGAAGGATCCTAGAGGGTGCTGACCATACAGTGCTCGGTCTCTGGGTCACCGAAGATACCCACGCATGCATTGGGGAAGATATTGGAACAAGAAGTAAGAGTTGTTTTCTCAATTCGGGCATGGATCTGGTTGATTGACCTTGCTGGTCCTCAACGGATGAGTCCATGGCTCTTTTATATGGATCTGTTGGTTGATCTTGCTGATCTTCAACGGAGATTCCATCTTGATTTTTATAAGTGATTATATTGTCAGGTACTATGAGCTAGGAACTATCGAAAAAGCCCCTGCTGAGGGATAGGTGGTGAGCGTTCTGGTTGCCAATGATGCCATGGGTACACCGATGAAGGAATGATTAGAAATTAGGATTCAACCGGATATTTTGGAGGATTATGATCAGTGACACTATGGTTTCATGAAATGATTATTTTAAAGATAACTGAATCTGTGAAAAAGGTAATTTCATATTGGGTGTGTAAGTGGTGTGACTAGTGTTAAATTTGCATGAATATCCAGCTAGCAGGCTTGGGAACTCTTTTCCCTGGTACCCGAGACAAAACCTAACCAAATTCCTAATTGGATCCCATCACTACAGTGGTTGGGTGGTTGGCTAACCCATGGGACTGGATGGGGTTAGGCTGGACTAATGGATCCGTAAAATGAGACTCAATCCTGTTATAGTACGATAGATAAAGTAAATCCCGGATAGTAATTATTTTATGGAAAAAGAATCAACGGCTATGCCTCTCAATGGGAAAAAAAGCGTTGGTTTCTATGATCCAAGTGCAAGTTTCTTCCTTGATCTGACCAAGTGACTCACAAGTTCAGTCGGATCAGTTTGGTCAGTAATAATGACCCTGACTACGTTAGAGTACAAATATGCTGGAGGAATCGCCCGTGCTTTTGGGTAGGGGAAAGTTTTTCCGGGTTCGGTTTTTGAAGAACCAAGGGATTAGTCTCTTATCCGGATATCCGTGGGCGAGGCCCCCCCGAGTGAGAGGACCTTGCACCACACAAGGAGTGCTACTTCTGCTACTAGCACCCGCGAATCCATTGCGTGGAAGGGGCAGGGATCTTTCAACAACAAATATACTTGACCTCCAACTAACAAGCCCAGCTTACCGCCCCCAAATTCCGGAGAGGGTCAAGAAGAAACACCAGGAACCTCCACTTCTTTTACTTATCCAGTGTTCTCTTCCATCGCCAGGTAAGTTATTAAATCCCTTTCCTAGTGTATCGCCTACTAAAAAACTGAGGCCAATTGTATCTTCTCTTGCTTCTCTTCTATCCCCGCCATTGATTTTCCCACTAACACTCTCATCCCCAAGGAGATGCCGGCACCAGCTCTATCTCCACCAAGGCCGGTCAATGAGGTATGTGATCATCAGCCTCGGGATGATATACAAGCTTTTACTGATGTAAATGTCCTTGAGTCTTTGTCAGCTGTAGAGAGTACAAGGGCTTTATATGAGCAGGCAACCCCCTCTTGAAGCCTAAACTCATGTTCAAAGTGCTCATGCAAATCACACCATTTGAACCTACCAGAAGGATCCTTCCAGATGCATATTCTAACATGGAATCGTGGAGGTAGCCATATATACCATACCCTCTCTGAGCCCCAATGCCATAATTAGAAGAGATGTTACCAATGGGAGGAGAGGGTACCTTGTGGGAGAATGTGGCTCGTCACACACAGTTGGCCCCAATCCACACTTGGCCGACCTACTGGAGATCCAAATTGTAACATTCATGATCAACTATTGTTTTCGAAGATGGCACAAACAACACCCAGTACATACAAGGGGAGGCTATACAACAATCCAAACATATGATATCAACCCCCGACTAGTGGATTTTGGCATACAACTGGGTTGGCGCAAGGAGTATCTGACAGTCCCAAAATACAGTTTTTAGTACTAGTTCTCCCCACCAACACAATGAGTGGATCCATTATTCATGCCAATCAAAAGACCACTCACTCCACTCCGATTCCACAAAGCAAAGCAACGAGACTCTCATGTCTATTACAACTTCCTTGACTTCTTGCCATCCATATTCCAGGATATCACAAGTCAACGATAGCAATTGCTCACATAGATACAAGCATGGCACATAATTCTAGATCCAGATATAGTACCCACCATAAGATTCATCATACCTTTATTTTGGTTAATCGATAAGAACTATGATCAACTTCATGAAGATGATCCTCTAATTGAGAACATTAATAAGTGTTACGTAAAGGCACTATAAAGTTGTATATTTGAGATACTGGCCACCCAAGGCCTTAGTAAGTTTTGGGCGCCGAAGTGTGAATAAGGGCCAGATGTATAAAAGGCAATTTCTCATAATGAAAGAACAAAATCCCCCTTTGTGCTATGAGAGCTCTTGCTTTATCTTGTGTGTGTGTGTGTGTGTGTGTGTGTGTGAGAGAGAGAGAGAGAGAGAGAGAGAGAGAGAGAGAGAGAGAGAGAGAAAGAGTGTACTCTAGTGCTTGTGGAGGAGTGGAGCTTCCAAAAGCAATCTTGGGGAGCCTCAAGGGACATGAGCTTGAAGTATTGGTAAGTACCCAATGATAGTTGTTGTCTATTGCTTCTTCTGATTATGAATGGGTACAATTCTCTCTTGGGAGGTGCCTACGTGGTTAATTAGTGGGTGTTTTGATCATTAACAATCTTGGCAATGGGTGATACCATGGACCAAGTGTTTTGATTTAGAAATCTTGAAAATAAGCGATACCATGGACCAAGTATTTATCCACCACGGCCCCCTCATCTTGAGATGTATCAAGAAAGCTAGTGATGAGGGAACCATTACATAATTAGTATTGGTTTCCTTGTGGACTCTCCTAAGTCTCCATCCCTCTGCTTTCTTCTTAGTTTGTGTTCTTTTTTACAAGTAGTCTTGTATAAGGTCTTGCTAAGTTGACATACAAGATTATGAATCTTCTATAGTATCCAACGTGTCCCACCTTGAAGTTTGTGGGTGGTGGAAGATCAATAATTAAATTCACCTTGCCATGTTTAGAAACAATGTGACCTACTATTATCCCATTTCTTACCCAAAATTGCCATTTGAGTGCTGGGTTAAGGGACATCTTGTACATTGGTCTACATTTTTCAAGTACATTTTTCAAGTACCTTTTTCAAGCACCAGAGATGTGCTTTCCATCTGGAATTGTTGCAAATGTCATCCATGAAAACCTCAAGGAACTCCCTAAGATACTCCTTGTATACTATGCACACATTGGAAAGTGCCTACTAGGACATTCGGATAGGCCAAATGGTATAACTCTGTACACAACCTAAGTGCCTCATTCTATGGCAAATTCCATTTTCAACACATGCTCAGCGTGAATGGCAGTAGTATACTGTGCACACATTGGAAAGTGCCTACTAGGACATTCGGATAGGCCAAATGGCATAACTTTGTACACAGCCTAAGTGCCTCATTCTATGGCAAATTCCATTTTCAACACATGGGGATGCTCAGTGTGAATGACAGTAGTAGCAGGTAATAGTCTTTCATCGTGGCTGCATTAACCTTTTTGAGGTTAACACAAACCTAGATCTCTCCATTTTTCTTAGGCACTATGAATATCAAGGATAGCTATTCCATATTCTCTATCTTGTCCAACTTCAATGATTTTGTCAATTTTATCCTTAACCACCATTATGGAGTATTTTAAATTCATTTGATATAGGCCATATGCCTTGACGGCTTTACTCCTTCAACAATGGGAATAGTATGTTTGACCACTTCCACTGGTGGTACCCCTTTCATATCGTGTATTTCCAAGCAAAGAAGTCTTGGAACTCTGTGATTGGGTCTTTCCCAATGTATATTGATTTTGGATCTTTGTCAGGTCCCGCTTAGGTTGACCTCCTTAACTTCAGTCAGTCCATCATAAGATGTTCCAAGCTTCCTTAACAAGGTGTCCTCTTTACCTTTTCAAAATGTACAAAGTGGTCGCTCACATTATACATTTTGAAGTGCTTAGGTACTTGCCTGAGATCATCCACATTATAAATTTTGAAGTTCTCAGGTACCTACCTAAGATCATCCACATCGATGCTCAGGTACCTGCCTAAGATCATCCACATCAGTGCTCTCTTGCATAATGTTATTGTCTTATTTTTTAGCCTCTACTAAGGCTTTGTTCATATCTCTTCTTGTTTAAATAGCAAGAGAGTTTAATGGACTCTTCCCAACCTAAGGGTTCATGTCTCTATATCCATTAACCTAACCAAAACTTTGGAAATATTAAGCTCCTTTTGCCATTGATGGTGGCAGAAGGAGCTCTACATGGGAGTAAGGCTTTGTTCATATCTCTTCTTGTTTAAATAGCAAGAGAGTTTAATGGATTCTTCCCAACCTAAGGGTTCATGTCTTTATATCCATTAACCTAACCAAAACTTTGGAAATATTAAGCTCCTTTTGCCATTGATGGTGGCAGAAGGAGCTCTACATGGGAGTCTATGGCCTCAATGTATCGAGGCAATGATCTTTGTTTCCTCCTTGGAAGAGATATAAGTCTTTAATTTTCAATCATTTTAGGCCCCAAGACCACCTCTTGGTCGCATATTTCACCTTCAAATTCTAGTATACATTGCATTGTTGCAATGTTCATACTGAGGCAATTTCCTTGTGGCATATCTCGTGCCTGTTCTAGTTGGGAGGATGTTCATGGTTGCAAGGATATTCATCTAATTCTCAAAGCCTTCCTGCTCTGGAAGTGAGGAAAACCCTAAGCTCTTACTTTCCTCATCTAGTAGGTAAGACACATGGGTTTAGTTCAGTAGTGTTATTTGTGGTTATTGAGTCTTCGGCTAAAGGTCAACCACTCATGGTATGAATTTTCCAAGTTTGCAGGTTTTACTTGAGGGTTTCATTCCTTTTCCAAATGTATATGTGGTGTGCATCCTAATTCTGAACCATTTTGGTTTCTCTTATTAAGGTTATACCACAAGGACGTAGTCGTAGGAATTGGCCTATTGAGAAAAGTTCATACCATAAAAGAGTGGCAAAAACTTAGGCCATAGGTCTTGATTCTTAGATTTCGTATCCAAGGTAAAGAAGATATTTGTTAGACATGATATGGTGTTTGAGGAGGAACATCCTCATCAAGTGGAGGAGAAGGCTCCATCGACACTATCCTTCAACAAGAAGTAGCTCAGAAAACACAACCACCAATGATAGTACCAGCTCCTACAACACCATAGAAGGAGTCATATCCTAAATGGGTGACACATATTTTAGATGGGGAATCTCCATGAAGAAGAGACAATAGATATTCATAGATCCAAGAGAATAGAGGAGGAAAAGAGGGCCTCCACTCACATTGAATAATATCCTTAATAGCTAAGGTAATGAAAGTACATGAGCCAGCTAGCTTGGAGGAATCAAAATTGGAGGGGGCCATGGAGTCAAAGTATGATTCAATTTTGAGAAACCACACTTGGGATGTTGTGAATCATCCTGTAAAGCAAATGGTTATTGGTACCAAGTGGGTTTGGAAGGCCAAGTATAAGTCTGATGGTACATTCTCGATAAGGCTCCTAGGTGAAGGGTTTTGCACAGGTTGTTGAAGGGTTCAACTTTCAAGAGACATTCACCCCCACAGTTAGATTAACCACTATTTGTACTAGCCTTAGCTGCTCATGGAAAGTGTTCAGTATTATAAATGGATGTGAAGTCAGCATTTCTCAAGGAGGAGGTTTATGTGGCACAGCCATTCGGGTTTGAGATACCCAATTCAAAAACAAACACATAGTATCCTAGTAATCTCACGTAGTTCCCACATCCATATGAGATTGTATGGACCCTTAAACATGCCTCATAACCTGAGGATAGTGTGTCCTTAGTTTTTATCTAGGACTCACTAATGTGATCACTTAGCCTGCACAAGCATACAGAGTACCAAAGTCTACATAAGCCATCTCCTAAACCATCATTTAGCCACACAAGCATGCAATCCTACTTGAGAAAGTCCCAAGTCTACATAAGCTATATCCTAACCATTTGGTCAGACTTGGCCCACCACCATCCAATGTCTAAATTAGGAACTATCACTCCATAATAACTACTCCTCATAGAGCACATCTGTTACCCCCACAGAAATAACACGAGGGTGGAGCATTGAGCAAATGGTTTTTCAAAAGTTGTGGCACCTGACACAACACCCCTGACAACATCACACCATTGTAACCAAAGTGCACAATACTGCAACTAAGAGGCACTCGCCAGTGTTGGCATACCATTCTCACCATGGTTGTGGTGCACTGGTACACCACTACCACTATATACTAGGCACACCCTCTTTGAGGCTAGATGGAAGGTGGAGAAGAGAATCAAGCACAAAGGAGATTTGGCTTGTAGGGTCCTATGCAAAGGACATGTGACCACCTTGGGAAGGGCATAAGGGATGGAAGGTGAGACTTGAGGGGGGGGAGGGGGAGGGGGAAGTAGAAAGAGCATAGTAGGAACAACATGCTATTAGGAGGCAGAGATTAGGAAGGGCGTGAGGTATGGAAGGTAAGACTTGAGGGGGAAAAATAGCAAGAGCATAGTAGGAACAACATGCTATTGGGAGGTAGAGCTTGGTTTCTATTACATATGATAACCTTGGGAATGGCCACTAGATTTAATGATAGTGATCTACAAGAATGAGTGTAATCTCATATAGAAAGGAGACATTGTAGGGTTCCCATGATAGTGGCAAAGAGTGTAATCTCATATAGAAAGGAGACATTGTAGGGTTCCCATGATAGTGGCAAAGTGATAAAGTGGGTGGAACCGATAGAGTGGCAGGGTAGCTGGTAGGTAAGTGGGTGTGGGGGGCATGATGAAGGTTGTACAAAAGAAGGGACTTGCAAGCCCAAGTGGGTGGGTAGAAAGGGAGACATGAGCAAGCCCAAGCCCAACTGTTGATGCAGACACTTGGGCTTAAATGTAAGAGATCAAAGAGAGGGATTTAATGGTGGAACTATCGAAGAAATGTTTTTAGAGAGAGAGAGAGAGAGAGAGAGAGAGATTTGTTTTGTTGCAAAGTTCCACTCCTAGCTCCTCCTTTAGGGCTAGACTCTGTGGTTGTGAAGTAAGAGATTGTGGAATGACAAGAGGGGTGTCCACCACCATGGTGGGGTGGGCTCTGCACATCCTTAAAGGCTTGTAGAAATGCCCGATCCACTTTGTTTAAGTACTTGGGGAAGAGGGCTCACCTTGCTCTCTTTTTGTGGAAGAGTACTACCTCCCACTACCTTCTTTTAGGCCTTATTTTGGGCATGGGTGACCACTAAAATAGTGGGGACCGATGCTGGTGATGATGACAAGGAAGGTGAGATAGTGTGGGATTCCACTTTCTTTCTCTTCTCTTCCATGAAGGTTAGATGGGTACTCAAAGATTCACCTTTTGCTTGGAGCAATATTGGGTGTATTGGTCCTTCACTTTAGGGAAATTCTTGCAAGGGGTAACCCTTCAAGTAAGGAACATCGACTTTGGTAGTGACCATATTCTCCACACTAACGTTGTTGGTAGTGACCATATTCTCCACACCAATAGTAGAGGACGTGACACTTATGAGGCTAGAGTGGAAAATCTAAAGAGAATGTGAGGGAGAGAGAGAGCTTGAGTTCCTTGTTGGGTTACTAGCAAGTTGTATGCTACTCATGTTGTCAAGACAAGCTAGTATACACATGTGTGTATACTACTCATGTGTGTGTGTATACTTGAGTTCCTTGCTGGGTTACTAGTGAGTTGTATGCTATTCATGTAACCTAGTATTTACACACACACACAAAAGAAGACATGAGAGAGATGGATGGCTAAATTTTCTTCTATCTTCTTCTCTTCTCTATAACCATTCACATAAAGAGATAAGAGTACATACTATAAGAAGACATGAGAGAGATGGATGGCTGAATTTTCTTCTATCTTCTTCTCTTCTCTATAACCATTAACATAAAGAGATAAGAGTACATACTATAAGAGAAATTACTCTCCTACTATAACTTACAAAGGTTGGTTCATAGTGTGAATCTGACTACATGAGCTGGCACTATAAAAGAGATAAGAGTACATACTATAAGGGAAAGTACTCTCCTACTATAACTTACAAAGTTCAGTTCATAGTGTGAACCCAACTACATAAGTTGGTGCTATAATGATTCAATATTACAGAGGTCGGTTCACACTTTATGGCATCATAGAAAAGGTTTTTATAACTCTAGGACTCCAAATATGGCTGTCACATAGCATGTCATTCCCCACTGGCGGTATATCAACCATAACCTTACTAATGATGCCAATGGCATAAGTGTAGAAGCTATTACCTAGGCATGTTATTAGTTTATTGTAACACTAGTTGCACTCGATATCTCAACACTCCCCCTTGTGTGAGATCCCACTGCCCCCTCCGTGCACCGGATTCCCGATTGCTGGCAGCGGAAGCAACTCCCTCTTGTGCGGGGCAGGGTTTCCCACTCGGGGCCTCGCCCCTCGAATGTCCAGGCACAAGACTAAGCTGGTGGTCATTCCGAAAACCGAAACCCAGAAAATTTCCCATGCCCGGAAAGCGGGGACGATTCCAGCATTTTGAATTTCTTAACAAATTTTTCTAACGAGGTCAAGACTGAACTAACCTTCATCTGAATAAACCGGATAGAAGGAAAACTATAACAGACTTAACTTGAAGGAATCAACGCTTTTTTCCTAATTGAATTAGGCACAGCCGTTGATCTATTCATTTGAGAAGTCTTCAGTCTTTTAATTAACTACTCGATTCTAAGTGTAATCCTATTAATCAATTTTATTATTAAAACTCTACTGATTCCAACCTATCCGGCCCATGGATTAGCCACCACCCAACCACTGGAATAGTAGAACCAGACAAGTACTCACCCACCCATAATTGAAAGCCTTTCTTAACTTTTGCTTTAGAATACAGATACTCACACACTCCTCTTTAAACTTTAATTTATAAAACAATCCATTGACAAACAATTACTGGGTACAGATGTCACAACTCAAAATTTCATTTCAATCCTTGTTTCTCACAAAACAGTATCACTCTGGACTCTCCGTTGAGACCAGCAGTCCAGCAATGAGATCCACTAATAACAGATTACAATAAGTTTCTCGTCATCATACATATATATCTTCCACGACATACATATGGGTGTCCTCGGCACCGCGAGCCCGTGCATCTCTTGGTCAGAACCCTCCAGGATCCTCCTTAGGTGTCCTGGCACTTCACTCAGGGACCGCTTTGTCGGCCCTCGCCCATCGTACCGGCGGAAGTACACCATTTTACACCATACCCAGGCTCGTCAAGTCCTGGTTTTTGCCGCGTGAGCCGTCCTTTGAACACTCCTCACCAACTATTGCAACCGAACTTCCCTTAGAACACACATATACCAAATGCTCCCTCCAGCATTCTGGCGTAAGACAGTCCTTTAAGAAAATAGGGTTTCTATGCAAGTTTTCAGTTTTGATTTTCTTTGAATACAATGAGTATATCTTAATTTCGTATTATCCAAGACTTCTAGATCACAGGTCTGGATTCCCAAGCAGAATTCCTCGAATTTTGAATTATTGATCCTCAGATCAAAATCAAAGGTCTCAATTTAGTTTCAGATTCAGTGGGTGATTTGAGTGTAGATTACTGAACTGGTCACATCGTCTATTCTTGAAACTGACAAAGGAGTTATTTCTTGGTTATAGTCTGATTTAGGGGATTGAGTCTGGGAAGGTTCTCCCTGAACTATCTTTATCGAAGGGTAATATTTTAATTACTACTTTACTGAATTTCATTCATTGAGTATTTGCTTAACTGAATTCAAAACTAATCACGAATTCCTGAGGAATAAATTAATCATTTATCTAAAATTCTGACTTCGATAGCTTCACTGAATTTTCTCATTATCATCTTAGAGAATATGAAACGGTAAAATTTTCTTTCACAGAGTATTTACTTAATTCATTTACCCATATTCATGGGATTTAAACAAGGATTAAAGAGAACTCTTATTTTGATATAAAAATTTTGTATGCATCTATTTATGCATAAAAATCCATTTTGATGAAAGTAACACTTTTATAATAAAAATATTCTTTTATGCATCTATTTATGCATAAAAATCCATTTTGATGAAAGTAACACTTTTCTAATAATAATAAAAATTCTTTTATGCATCTATTTATGCATAAAATTCCATTTTGATGAAAGTAACACTTTTATAATAAAAAATATTCTTTTCTGCATCTATTTATGCATAAAAATAAATATTGATGAAAGTAACACTTTTATAATAAAAAATATTCTTTAATGCATCTATTTATGCATAAAAATCCATTTTGATGAAAGTAATAGTTTTATAATAAAAAATATTCTTTTTATGCATCTATTTATGCATAAAAATCCATTTTGATGAAAGTAATACTTTTATAATAAAAAAATATTCTTTTATGCATCTATTTATGCATAAAAATCCATTTTGATGAAAGTAATACTTTTATAATAAAAAATATTCTTTTATGCATCTATTTATGCATAAAAATCCATTTTGATGAAAGTAATGCTTTTATAATAAAAAAATATTCTTTTATGCATCTATTTATGCATAAAAATCCATTTTGATGAAAGTAATACTTTTATAATAAAAAGTATTCTTTTATGCAACTATTTATGCATAAAAATCAATATTGATCAAAGTAACACTTTTGTAATAAAAAATTAACCAATATGCATCTTTCTATGCGTAGAATTTATATCTAATGAAAATCACTCTTTTATAATAATAAAAATAATCAATATGCATCTTTTTATGCACAAAATTTATATCTAATGAAAATCACTCTTTTATAATTAAAAAAATAACCAATATGCATCTTTCTATGCATAGAATTTATATCTAACGAAAATCACTTTTATAATTTAAAAAAATAACCAATATGCATCTTTCCATGCATAGAATTTATATCTAATGAAAATCACTCTTTTATAATAAAAAAATAACCAATATGCATCTTTCCATGCATAGAATTTATATCTAATGAAAATCACTCTTTTATAATAAAAAAATAACCAATATGCATCCTTCTATGCATAGAATTTATATCTAATGAAAATAACACTTTTTAGAATAATTATATTTCTACTATGCATTTTTATATGCATAGAATGAAAATGATACTTTTAGAATACACAAACGATAGGGATTATTCTTTTAGAATAATAAAAGATGAAACTTATTTCACAAAATTTTAGAAAATTTTGCCATAACCTCCTTTGTATGGTTGACCATTTTTCAAATTTTTCTACTTTAATTTTTAAGATCTGATCAATGCCCATCTTATATAATTATCCAGCTATCATCATAAATGATTTGCTTTTGAGAACCAATATTTTCTTATGGTCCCTATCCATGCTTTCTAGAAATGTCAGGTCAAACAAGAGGTGCATCATTTCATTATTCCAATAGTTTCTCTTATCTTCCTAGATGCTTACCTATAAATAGTCAAGCATGTAAAAATTAACCCCAAATGGTTTTAAGCACTCTAAACTAATCAAATTTCACTTTTAAAAAAGAAACAATATGAAAAGTTTAATTCCAACTATTAGATCACTTAACTAGGATAAAGAAGGGCCGATTTTAAGAATGAGAGAGGGGGAAAGCCTTTCCAGCAAGGCATAGCATCAGATTATCATTTCAAACAATACAAAAATTAGAAAACCATTAAAAGAATAAAGAAAAATATAAGATTTCTAGCTTACATGAATTCTGGGAGCTTTCCTTTGGCTTGATGGTTTGAGGGATCTACTCTTGTTTGCAACAAGAGTGGCCACCAAATCTTTAGAAGAGGGAATGGTCAAAAACTAGTGAATTATTAAGAAATTCACAGTTCTTGGCTCTTGGGAGGAGTAGAGTAACAGTGCATAAAACACTATTAAGCTTCAACAAAAGGGGGAGGCTTCTATTTATAGAAAAAAGTGAGCTCCTAACCAAGCAAACTGATTCTAGAATTTTCCAAATCAGTTTGGTCAATTTTTGACCATTTTTAGGTCAGTTTAGCTTACTTTTTAGAGCTAGACTTGAATTAGGAGAGAAGAGAGATGAAATATCTCAATTTTTGATAATTTAAAACTCCACCACACATGTGAAATAGGTGCCTCCTTCATGAGGGGGGAATTCCCATTGTGAGGTGTCAAAAATCCATTTTTTTAGTATTTCCTTTGGTCCTTAGTCCACTCTTCAACTTACAGGTGAAGAGAAGAAGCTATCAGATGTGCTCTATGTATCCCAGATAAAGAGAAATCTACTATCAGTTGCGATGACAGATCGTGGGCTTGAAGAACGCTTCAAGAAAACTGAAGCAAAAATTCTAGATGTTGTTGGCAAGGTAGTTGGCAAAGGAGTAAGGCGCAAGAAGAGATATTTTTCCATCCAAAAATATTCAAAATCTGAATAATCTCTCTCTAGAACATTTTCTCTCTCTAGGCCAAAATAGGTAGAAACAAGATCTTTTATATTTCTAAAGAGGGATTTGATTACAGGGGAAGATGCTGGACATCTTGAGAGGTTGGGGACGAATCTTACACCTTGAGAGGCTGGGGAGGAATCTTACATCTTGAGCTCAACTCTATGCACTATACTCTAAGTAAGCTCCTAAACTTCTGGAGCTTCTCTGTACTAAGGGCTTTCATGATGAAGATCTAGGAAAATAGAGAAAATAAGAACTTGCAAGAAATTGATTAATTCAAACCAAATAACTCATCAAAAGACCATAAATTTAACATATTCAAGATTTGAGAGAATAACAAATATAACACTTAGCTCTAAATCACGACTTAAACATTGGGTGCAATCATCCCCCCTCATGTGTGTGGCCTCTACCCACACATGAGTATTTATTTAATACTTTATTCCAAAATAGGCCATAGCCTCCAAAAATACTCCAAAAATACAAAAAGGTGATTTTACTTGCACAACACTCTCTTATGCTCAAAATAGAGTGTCCACAAATTGAGGCTAGGGTTAAGCATATCATACTTTACAAAATATTAAAGTTCAAGTCTAAGCTTGATAAACCAAGGCTTTCCAAAATAAATCAAAATGTGCATAAGCTAGCACATGTATATTGAAAGCTTGTTTAGAAAAATGTGTGTGAATTCTTCTTAATCTTTGGAATCCTCTTCACTTGTAAAATAACCAATAATAAATTGGTAAACAAACATTTTATAATTATACAAACCATAACCACACACATGTTTGCCAGGCATAAGTAACCGAGAAATCACCCTTCCATAGAAACCAAATTGTAACAAACATTGGAGGTCCAAACCATACGTTGATGTACACCAAGCGTATCGATGTTTAGAATGGCATCACCCATGATATTAATGGGATTTGGCTTGACGTAAAGATAATCCAAGTATCCCCAAATTATCTAAGAGGGTAGAATAATATTCTTAAAAGGGCTTAAAATATATTCCCATAACATTCCCTCTTGCTTGAGTTTGAAATTTCCCTCAATTACGGGTTTGTTGAAAAGAATAGAGGATCTACGGGAAGGCACCAAAGTATTTCTCAAGCACCCATCTTGCATCTTCACAAGTGTTGGCCACTCAAAGCATGGCGTGACAACATGGATGTGGGTCACCATCCTAAGGAAATAGCCAAGAAGGCCTTGACACCTTAGGCATGAGCACCAAGAAGACATAGATGTCTATAGAGTGAATATGATAAAAAAGGTACAATGCTTATGAGCCCTATGCCTAATATAGCCCAAGGCCCCCCAAAAGTAAACATGTAAATGACCCTAAGCCTAAGTGCCTAGGCCCCATTCCCCATGTGCATGTGCAACCAAATATACTTCATTACATGATGGTTATCTTTTCTTCCAAAAGATATTGTGTATTACACAACCTTTCAGACAAATTCATATTGGAGGAAATGCATCAACCACCATAAATGGGTCATCGAAGTGTTTCAGCTACTCTATAATTAGTTTCTTGAGAATTCTTTTGGTCTTATCTTAAACAAGATATAGCAAAATTTATGGGCTAAATGTTCTATTTGCCAGAAAATTAAAAGCTACAAATGTAAGACCCAGTTAAGAAAGCAAAGCGTAAACATAAAGATATATCTTTTGAAATTGGAGATTATGTACTTTTGAGAATTGAGAAGAGTCGACTTAAGTGTGTTGAAAAATTTCCAGCTAAGCTTGCCCCAAGATTTTATGAACCTTTTAAGGTGATTCACAAAATTAATGATGTTGCTTATAGACTTAAATTACCTTCTCATAGGTAGATTCATAACTCATTTCATGTGATTTTATTAAAACCTTTCAAGGGATCACTTCCCACTCATCCTGTTTATGAGGAACCACCTCTTATTGAGGGTGAGCAAGAATTTTTGCTTCCAGATACTATCATTAATCATCAAATTACATTAACTCATGTTGGAAATCAATATATCAAATACTTGGTGACTTTGGATCACAATCTTCTTCTTGCAATGCTTCTCCAAGAACTCAAGATTTGGGAATCTAGGGTTTGATCTTGAAGAAATTAGGCCTTAAGGATTGATATTTGAAACTATAGGCTCTCTAAGCAAGATAGTGGAAGAAAATCACTCAATATTGGATTACTAAAATCTTTGCAAAGCCTAATTTTAAAAATAAAAAAAATCAAGAAATCAAGAACAAGAAGTTCAAGAAATCAAACAGTAAAGTGGATTAGGGTTCTAAAAATAGTGATTAATACAAATTCTTCATTGCTAATCTTATCAAAACAAGAAATTAGCAAATCTAAAAACTGTGTAAAAATCAATTTTAAAAATGATTAATACTAATCTTGATCAATAAAATACAGTTTAGAAAAATTAGATTAACAGTAATCTAAAAATGATTATCACTAATTAAGATCAAGAAAATGCACTCTAAGTTTTCAAATTTCTGTTTGCAGTGTTATAGTGTGCTGTGTTGAGTGCAGATTCATAGCAGTTTGGAATAGATTTCAGTGCAACTTTTAGTGCAGTTCAAGATTAATGAAGTTTTCAACAAATCTTGGAGTAAGTGCACAAACTTTAAATTCATTTCATGTTTCTTGAATATTGTGTAACTAAGGCTTGCTCAACAAGTAACAAATTAAAAGACAATGATGCTTGGTGAAAGATTAAGTGCATCTTGATAACTTTTGAGAAAGATTGCATAACAATTGCAAAGAATTTGTGAAAGCTTTAAGAACAATGAATTACAGAGAACAGCAATGAAATGATGTAGTTCTTGAGCAAGAAAGTGTGTATAAATTGATAAATCTGTTCAGAATTGTGCAAAAGCAAGATCTTATCATATATTAGTGTTAATCTCTTAAAGATTAATGCTAAACACACTTCTACATCTAAGATTGATCAAGCTATACTAGTTTTGATACAAAAGTGTACAAGCTTTACAATTTCAAGTGTAAAAATTCAAAAAGTTGTTGGTTAACACACTGTATTTGCAAGTATGGCCCTGTTAGGAATTGAAGATAGTCCACTGGTGTGAGCCAGTGTGCCCCATACACCACAAGGTTCTCCTAACTTACATACTAGTTTTGATACAAAAGTGTACAAGCTTTACAATTTCAAGTGTAAAAATTGAAAAAGTTGTTGGTTAACACACTGTATTTGCAAGTATGGCCCTGTTAGGAATTGAAGATAGTCCACTGGTGTGAGCCAGTGTGCCCCATACACCACAAGGTTCTCCTAACTTACATACAAGGTTTCTTGAGTGTGAAGATCTCCAAGAAATAGTGCAGAGTTTGGTTGAGAAAGCAGCTTGGATTTTGGCATCATTAAGCCTTGAGTTTCAACTTCCTTTCAAGGGTTTACAGCAAGTTGGGCAGCATAGGGGTCTTCTAACCTAGCTGGACAAGGGAGCATCAAAGGGCCATGAAAACAATAGGCAAAGCCTAACATCATCACAAATAACCAAGCAGCTCTTGACAATAGCAACAAGTTCACACATAGTCTCTTCATTGAGCTTCTGTAGCTCTTAGACAATGTTTGCAGAGCACCATTGGAGTGCAAACATGGTTTCTTAGTGCAATTTTGGAACAACTTCACTCCCTTGGTATTGGTTCAAAGGCTTAGCATATTTTTCCCATTTCAGCATCTGACAGGTCGATTTCAAAAGATCCTCCTTCTGACTTGAGCTTTTTCTAGTTCTTGGTTCGTACTTCCATCAACTTTACCAAAGCCTTTCTTTGGGACATGTCTGGAAAACACACATCAAAGATTACTCTATACTCATTTGATATTGTAAGATTCCTCCTTAGTAGCCTGAATAATGAATAAGCTTTTACCTCAATCCCCTGTAATCATTTCCTATTTTAGAATGCAAGAAAATATTGTTTTTCCTTGTTTTTGCCTAGAGAGAAGAAAAATTCTAGAGAGAGATAATTCAATATTGCTATATTTTTTGATATAAAAATTCTCCTAATATCTAAAATATATTTCCTGAAACAGAAGTTCAAAATAAATTCTCCAATGTGCATTAGGAATTAATTAAAAATGATATAAGGGACCTTAGCCTAAGGGTTTAGATTTTCAGAAATTTTTGGATTATGGTCCAATTAAGGTTCCTATGGGCCAAAAGGATTAATCCAAGTGTTGGGATGAGATAAATCCAAAGAATAAAAGAAAATACCCAAAAATGAGTAAATGCTCATATAAGATGAAGAGTTGACTGAGTACAAGGTTTATTAGTTAAAAATTAAGAGATATTAGTTAAAAAAATAAGATATTTAGAGGAAATGATGCAATTTTGACACCTCAGTAAGGAGAGAATGCCACCTCAAGGAGGTACCTTTTTTCTCATGATTACTTGAGTTTTTTAATCTAAAAAATGGGATATTTTCTCTCTCCTCTCTCCTAGACCAAACTAGATCAAAAAGGGAGCCAAACTGGTCTAAATCTTGTCCAAATTGAGTCAAACTGAAGCTGCAAAATTCTAGAACTCAGTTGTACTTGGTTAGTG
This sequence comes from Cibotium barometz, assembly GCF_041138505.1. Classification (NCBI taxonomy): domain Eukaryota; kingdom Viridiplantae; phylum Streptophyta; class Polypodiopsida; order Cyatheales; family Cibotiaceae; genus Cibotium; species Cibotium barometz. Next base: position 48,823,552 of record NC_141068.1, read on the forward strand.
GCCTCTCTCACCTATAAATAGACCCTCATTCCTTTTTTATTCTCATCTGTGAGCTATACCATGCCACTATTTACATTAAAATAATCATATTTTCTATTATCCCTTAATTTTTCTCTACTTTTGGTGGGGAGCTTGGAGCTTCTCTCTCTCTTCAACAACTCTTGGAGTTCTCTTCTCCTCTTGCTAACTAATTGATTGGTTGGTGGCTTCACTTCTAGAGAAAGAAACAAGCTAATCCTTGAGGTAAGAATGGATTTTTATGATTTTTGTTAATTTCCTCAAATGACCTCTCTTCTCAACCCCTCTCAAGCTTGAGAAGTTTTCTAAATGATTGTTTTAATTCAAATCAAGCTTTCCCTAAGAATCTTAATGTTTAATTAAGAGAAAATTAATCATTACGCTTATTTAGAATGCTTTCTTATGTATATCTCTCTCTCAAAAAGAATAGTCATCTCTATGGCTAATTCTTTAGCAAAAGAATGATTCTCATTGATAAATTCTAATTTCTAAACCAAACTCTAGGCTTGATAAGCTAGAGATTAAGAAAATGATATTTTCATGATTTTGTGTTAAATTGTTGAGATATCGAGCTCGTCTAATGAGGCGGTGGACACTGATGACCCGCCTGGGGGATAGGCCCCACACTTACACCACTGGCATGGTTGGTGAGATCTTGGGTGATATGCGGCCAGTGGGATGACAGGTTGTGTGACAGCCATTCTAGAGACTGGCATAGTTATAGCGCCAGCTCATTTAGTCGGTTCACACTATAGAGAACCCTTGTATGTATTTGGTTGAGTACCTTTCATATTGTGTGTACTCTTATCTTGTATATGGTGTGTTGAGTGTTGAGTGAAGTAGAAGAAGATTTTCAGCCTCTCACCTTGTGTGTTCTCTATTAGGGTTTTGTGAGTGTTGAGTGAAGTAGAAGAAGATTTTCAGCCTTTCACCTTGTGTGTTCTCTATTAGGGTTTTGTGAGTGTGTGTGTGTGCTTGCAAGAGCTCAAGATCTCTTCCCCCCTGCATCTTTTCATGGTATCAGAGCCTGGTTCGTGCTAAGGGTTGAGCTGCAAGCAAGAGAACCACAGGAAGCGGTACGAGGGTAAGAGCTTCACTTACTCTTCCCTATTTGTGTTGGTGACTACACCCTTGTCGGGAGCTCTACGGGAGGCACCGACAAACGATCTCTGATTGAGGAGCTTTCTTCATAGGAGTAAAGCTATAGGGCAACTATACTGTCCTATCGGACACTCCTATCAGACAATATTTTTCGGGCCAAAAACGTGTTTCGGGCGTGTTTGGACCTCCGTTTTTCAGAAAGGTGATTTCGAGCATTGCGGGTAAGTCATCAATTCTTTGCAGAACTCTGTTTTAAGAACTGCAGGAAGACAGATTGGCTGTGCAGACACTGTGGGTGCTGCAAAGAGGTCAACAATTGCCATTGGGTGTATGTATGCATATTGAAGTCACTGGTTGTGACATTTGAGAGTACTACAGTACCGCTGCAGAAAATATAGCAGTTTGTGCAGGACAAACTAGAGTGCTGGTTCTGGTAAAATTGTGTGTCTGGCAAGATGTCAAATGATGTATGTATGCATATTGAAGTCACTGGTTGTGACATTTGAGAGTACTACAGTACCGCTGCAGAAAATATAGCAGTTTGTGCAGGACAAACCAGAGTGCTGGTTCTGGTAAAATTGTGTGTCTAGCAAGATGTCAAATGATGGCATAACCCAGATTGTGGCTGAGAAGCTAGATAAGAACAAATTCCATGCTTGGAGGTTCAGGTTGACAAATTTCCTAATGGGAAAGGGTTATTGGGACTACATAGAAGGTGAGCATGAAGAGGCACCGGAGATACCGGACATAAATCCGACTGCTGCAGATGTGAAAGAGTTTAAAGACTGGAACCAAGGAGCTAGGAAAGTTATGTATTGGCTCTCCATTAGTATACAGGACACCATGATTGGGCACATTCAGGATGCCAAGTCCCCCAAGGAGGCATGGGACACCTTGGTAAAACTCTATCAAGGCATGTAAGATACAGTTGAAGAATGAACTTCATACTGTGGAGAAAAAGATCATGTCTGTGAATGACTGCATTGAAAATAAAGGGTATTGTGGAATCCCTTGCATCTATTGGTGTGTTAGTAGATGATTATGATAAGGTGGAAGTCTGTCTACGTGGTCTCGGGCCACAATACAAGGCGTTCAAGATGTCTATTCAGAGTTGGGAAAACATTCCCAACTTTACAGATTTGGTGTCTATGCTGATTATAGAAGAGAAGAGCTTGGGTGAAGACCAACAGTCTTCACAAAACAAAAACAATTCAGAGCAACATGCCTTCTACACAAGTTCAAGAAGAGGACGAGGTAGAGGAGGCCGTGGACGCGGTCAAGGAGGTGGCCGAACAGGTAATCAGAATTATGGCCAGCAGTAGCAACAGCAACAATCCCAGAATACACAACAACAACATCAACAACACACAGGTGGAAGAGGAAAATTCATAGGCAGGGGGAGTCAAAGAGGACGTGGAAATTGGCAAAGGCAATATAATGATGCACGTGAATGCTTTTATTATGGTAAGCCTGGACATGTGCAGGCAAAATGTTATAAGAAGCAGGCTGACATGCAAAATGGAAAAGTGCAACAGAACAACTATGCATACTCCAGCAGAAACAATGAGGATAATGAAAGGTTGTTTGTTATGCAGCATGTCGTGAATGCCATGTCTGAAAATGTTGAAGCAGCACAAAAAGATGATGTATGGTATGTGGATTCAGGTGCTTCGAACCACATGACAAGTCATGGGGAGTGGTTCAAGGAGATGAAAAACCTTGAAAGACCAGGTTTTGTGGAAACAGGGGATGACACTGCTCATCCAATTGCCCATGTTGGAGATGTGCCATTGTCTATGCAGGATGGCAAAGTGAAGTACCTTGCAGATGTACTTCACGTTCCGAACATAACAATTGGATGACACTGCTCATCCAATTGCCCATGTTGGAGATGTGCCATTGTCTATGCAGGATGGCAAAGTGAAGTACCTTGCAGATGTACTTCACATTCCGAACATAACAAAGAATCTCATTTCAGTTGGCCAGATGAGCAGGGTTTGCAAGTTTGGTTTAACCCTGATGGTGGTTGTTATGTTGAAGACTTTAAAGACAAGTGCAGGTTGGTTGCAAAAGGCAACAGAGTGGGCAGAATGTTTACGTTGAATGTAGACATGCCTGAAATGAGTGCTGCGATGTTTACAAATGGTTCAGGAATTGTTGCAAACACAGACATTTGGCATAAAAGAATTGGACATGTAAATGTGCAGAGAATGAAGTCTATGCAGACTAGAGGAATTGTGACAGGGCTGCCAAAATTTAAAGTGGAAGGTATGTAGAGAATATGTGAAGCATGCCAATTTGGAAAGCAAACAAAGCATGTATTTCCACGTAACAAATATGTGAGTAGAAATGCACTAGATGTTGTGCATTCAGATGTATGGGGTCCTACAAAGACCATGTCTATGGGAGGGTGTAGGTATTATGTGACATTCATTTGATGACCACACAAGGAAAGTGTGTGTATGTTTCATGAAGGAGAAGAGTGAGGTGTTCACTCACTTTCAGAATTTCAGAGTTTTGGTTGAAAAGCAAACAGGGAAATATGTAAAATGCCTAAGGTTAGATGGAGGGGGAGAGTACTTCTCCAATGAGTTCTCTGAATTTTTGAAGAAGAATGGTATTCGGAGACAGTTTACATGCAGATACACTCCGCAGCAAAATGGAGTTGCTGAGCGGAAAAACAGGCACATTGCTGAGATTGCTCGAGCATTGATGGAAGAGAAGAATATGCCGCATAGCTATTGGACTGAGGTTGTTTCTACAGCAGTATATATCATGAACAGGACTCCAACTGCAGCCATACATGATGTAACTCCAGAGGAGAGTGCATAGTAGGAAGCTTGATCTACATGACGATCACCAGACCAGATTTGAGCTATGCTGTTGGGTTGGTGAGTCAGTTTATGCAGGTTCCACGGAAATCGCATTTGGATGCATTGAGACGCATACTGAGGTATGTGAGGTCTACTTTGCATTGTGGACTATTCTATGAGACTGGGACAGAGATATGTGTACATGGGTACACAGATGCTGATTGGGCTGGTAGTATCTCAGATAGAAGATCTACTAGTGGCTTCATGTTTTCTTTGGGGAGTGCTGCTGTGACTTGGAGCAGCAAGAAGCAGCCTACGGTTGCTCTATCCAGTACAGAGGCCGAGTACAGAGGAGCTGCTATGGCAGCATGTGAGGTAGCTTGGTTGAGAAAGCTACTTGCAGATTTGGGTCTATCAGTGGGATAGACAAGTTGTCATTTTCTGTGACAACATTAGCAGTATACAGTTGGCCAGGAACCTAGTTTTTCATGCTCGCACGAAGCATATAGAGGTCCACTACCACTTCGTCAGAGAGAAGGTCTTGGCAGGAGACCTTGACCTTGTTTATGTCAGCACACAAGATCAGGTAGCTGACATCTTCACCAAAGCATTGGGTACAGAGAAGCTCCGCAGATTCAGAGCTTCGCTTGGTGTACATCAGGGTGTACATCAGATGGAGTTGAGCTCGAGGGGGAGTGTTGAGATATCGAGCTCGTCTAGTGAGGCGGTGGACACTGATGACCCACACTTATACCACTGGCATGGTTGGTGAGATCTTGGGTGATATGCGGCCAGTGGGATGACAGGCTGTGTGACAGCCATTCTAAAGACTGGCATAGTTATAGCGCCAGCTCATTTAGTCGGGTTCACACTATAGAGAACCCTTGTATGTATTTGGTTGAGTGCCTTTCATATTGTGTGTACTCTTATCTTGTATATGGTGTATTGAGTGTTGAGTGAAGTAGAAGAAGATTTTCAGCCTCTCACCTTGTGTGTTCTCTATTAGGGTTTTGTGAGTGTGTGTGTGTGCTTGCAAGAGCTCAAGCTCTCTTCCCCCTGCATCTTTTAAAAAATAATGGTTATTTCTTTTAGATTATTTATAAGTAGTTAAAAACTACTTTAATTAACTCTAAATGAGAAATAGATTATCCTATCAAATTGGGAAAAGAGGAATAATGGAATTAGCTTAATCTAGTGAGATAATCATAATTAAGTTTATGACTTAAATTCATAGTTTATATTTAAGCTTAAAAGTAGATCTTCTATCATATTTTCATTACAAGGTTTTATTCTTTTAGGAAAATTAAAAATTATCAGTAATAGCAACGAGGCTATGGTAAAATTTTCTGAAAAAAATACATATCTTATTTTTATGCATGATACTAAAAGAGGAACTACCATATTGTAGGTTTATAAATTTAAAGCAAAAGAATGATTTTAACCATATTTAGGAAAGAATACTTTGTGTTGTATTTATGCATAATTATTTAATTGAGAAAAAGAGAAATTTTTGATAAATTTATTTTATGCATAAGAATTTTTTTTTAATGATAAAAGAAGAATTCCCATGACATTTGAATTCAATCATTTAAATGAAAAAAAAGAAATTTTTGGCATATTCAAAATAATGGGTATTTTTATTTAATTAAAAAAAGAGAAATTTTTGATAATTTTATTTTATGCATAAGAATTTTTTTATGATAAAAGAGGAACTCCCATGACATTCAGAATTCAATCATTTAAATACAAAAAGAGGAATTTTAAGCATATTCAAAAATATGGATATTTGTATTTAATTAAAAGAGGAATTTTTATAGTATTTTAAGTAGAAAATGGTTTAAATTAACTTTGATGGACAAAAGAGGAAATTTCACCATAATTCCACCTAGAAAATTAGGGTTGATAATTAAATTGGTGGAAAGAATATTCTTAGATATTTTTATGAGGATAAATCACCAAATTGATATTTATCCAAAATTGGATTAATGGAAGAAGAGTATTTTTATAAAATCCCGATATTCTCGTATAGAACTATTTCTTAACCTATTGTGGTTAGGAAGGAATGAAATTCATAAAGTTGGAATTTTCCTTATGGGTAGAAGTTCAGTCGATTTTTATCTGAAGAAAATCCTTAGGAATCAAAGTTAAAAGTAAACCGAATAATTTTGGTTAGACCATGACTGTGAGAGGGGCGGCTAGTAAACTACTTGCCCATCTCTCGAATTTGAATCAAGCAAAAACCTCAAGATCAATTCCAATTCTTGGCACAAAGGTTAGACTATCGTTAAATTAGCGTGATTTTTCCTTAATCGAAATCACCAAGAATCTAGTTGAAAATTCAGTTCAATGATGGGTAGATTACCCGGATGAGAGATTAGTGATTCTCATTAAGAGAACCTGGATTATGGGAAAAGGGTTCTATGGAATCAAAGTCGAACTGCAAATTCTACTTGCATAGAACTTTTGTTTTGTTTCAAAGGACTATTTTACGCCAGAATGCTGGAGGAAGTATTTGGTATGTGATTAACTAAGGAGATACTCGTTTGCAAAAACTGGCAGGGAGTCGTCAAGGGACATTGCTCGCGGCAAAGCCTACCGAGGTCTTGACCAACCTCGGTATGGTTAAAATAGTGCGCTTCTGGTACAATGGGCAAGGACCGACGAAGTGGTTCCTAAGTGAAGTGCTAGGATACCTAAGTATGATCCTAGAGGGTTCTGACCAGGTGATGCACGGGCTCGCGGTGGCTAGAACACCCATGCATACGTCAAGGAAGATACGGATGAACTGAAAAGAATTACTTTTGTGAACTGAATTTTGATATTGGGCCTCATTGGTTGACCAGCTAGTCTTCAAATGGAGAGTCCGGATGATATATTTTGTAAATCAATGGACTCAATATTTTGGAGGAATATGATCAGTAATATTACGATTTCATTGAAAGATTGTTTTAAAGAGAGCCGAATATGTTAAAATGGCAATTTCATATTGGGTGTGTAAGTGGTATGACTACGTTGAATTTTGTTTGAAGCGCCGGCTAGGGGGCCTAGGAACTCTTTACCTCGGTACCCGGGCAAAACATAACCAAATTTTTATAAAGGAGTCCCACCAATACAATGGTTGGGCGGTTGGCTAACCCATGGGTTGGTTGGGCTAGATCGAGGGATTCCTACGATACAAATAGTTACGATTAAGTTACGTTAGTTACATTCAGTCCTAGGAAGACCCTTGTTCTGTGGGAGAAAATCAGCGGTTGTGCCGTGTTAAAGGGGGAAAAAAGCGGTGATTCTATGGACCAAGTGCAAGTCTCTTCCTTGATCTGACCATGTGACTTTCGGGTTCAGATCAGTTTGGTTAGTTAAGACTTTGACTCGTTAGATCAATTCTCCCATTAGATTATTTTCCTGGTGGAATCGCCCGTGCCTTCCGGGCGAGGGAAGTTTTTTCCGGGTTTGGTTTTTCGGAGGAACCATCGGGCTAGTCTCTTGTCTGGATATCCGTGGGCGAGGCCCTGAGTGTGGAACCTTGCCCCGCGCGAGAGGCTGATGCTGCTTCCGCCGCCAGCGCCCTGGAAGGGGGCATCTCGAGGAACCGTCGGGCTAGTCTCTTGTCTGGATATCCATGGGCGAGGCCCTGAGTGTGGAACCTTGCCCCGCGCGAGAGGCTGATGCTGCTTCCGCCGCCAGCGCCCTCGAAGGGGGCATCTCGGAGGGGGTGGGGGTCTCACAAATATCGAATTATACTAGCATGCAAGATGTGTGAATTATTTTGTGGACTTTCATAAATTGTCCCATCTCTGACCTCAAAGTAAGCGCATCATGCATAAGTTTATGAGATTCCCATGTCAGCACTTTGCTCAACCAAGTAAGCGCATCATGCATAAGTTTATGAGATTCCCATGTCAGCACTTTGCTCAACCAAGTAAGCGCATCATGCATAAGTTTATGAGAGTCCCATCAAACAATGTTAAGCAAACAACAAAAACAAATCGGGCAAGACAGTGTTCAACACAACGCCATCAGCACACATAGTGAGCAGATTCGGACGCCGCCATTGGATCTAAGCATCAGCCTCGCGTAACAACAAAACAAAGAGAACTATCAAGCTTTTTTAATTCAGGGCTTGACAACATAACAGAGGGAAAAAAAAAAGGAAACGAGCTTCATCGAGCATAGAGCTCTCAACTCTAGCGCCATACCCTTGTTTAAAAATAGGGAGGGGTAAGCATCACTGAGCTAACTAAGCTCTCAATTGAGGGAAGAAGATCTTGGCCGGTGAGGAAAAAAAATGTGTGAGAGGAAAAAAGAAGAAGAAGGTAGGGTCTTTAACAATTAGGTTTTCTTTCTCTTAACCTTTTCATAATTTCCCATCTTCCACACCATTCCCACTTTGTCTAACTCATTCCTTTGGCCCCATACTCCAATTATTCACACTTCCTCTTATTATTTTGTCTAATCTCTTTACCCTTTAACATTCTTTTAAGGTTTTGGACTGCTTCACACACACACATGAACCATTTGGTTTATTGGAGAGGTGTCACATGATTTCGTGCTTTTATTAATGCTTGTTCACGTGCATTGGTGTATTGTGGGCCTTATTCACACGCTTAGCATGTTGTGGGCTCTTCTGAGACATTTGGGAGATTTTTTGTGAGTTTTCTTATGGAGCGTGTTCACATGCTATGTGTGGGACATTGGGGATTATTCACGTGCATTGTATGAGATCTTGGTACATTCTTCATATGTTTAGGGTTCTGGTGAGTTTATTCACACACGCCTCATATTTTGGGTATTTTGGATGTTTGTATGATGCTGGTGTGTAGCATTGTGTATGTATGCCATGCGAGAGAGCTATATGCATATCATGATTATCATATGTTTAGCTTGGATGAACAGGCAGCATTATCATGTTATTCTGATGAAGCACACAGCTATGTACATGTGTGCATCTCTCCATTCCTTTGTATGGGATGAGACAAGGAGCTATGTGGCCTACTTGGGTTTCATTGATCGATTTGGGACCCTTTGAACACATACAAACACTTTTGGGAGGAGTGGTATGCGTGCAAGTATGGGTTTAATCCATATCATTCCACCGAGGATAATGATGATGGTCATGCTACGACTATAGCTGATTATGTGGGTGATGATGATCATAGTGATCGTTCATGGGATACATTTTGTGAGTTATGGCATGATAGGATTGGATCCTTGGAGGACGTGTATTGAGCATGCTTCCACTTTCATTGCTATCATAGTGCTATTCGCATGGGCCTTGATAGCTTCTACAACTTACCCACCACGACATCGACTAGCCATCGTCTCATTGATTCTCATTTACTTAGACCAACTCATTTACTATATTATGATGGGGATGATGAGGATGATGATGTATTGTACACACACACTTACATGATGATATTGATGCATCGCATGCACACACATGATGAGGATGATGATGTATTGTACACACACACACACATGATGATATTGATGCATCGCATGCACACACATGATGGTATTGATGTATCGCACGCACATACACATGATGATAGTGATACACGTGCATATGATGCCACTAACACATATGCACATAATGATGATGTATGTGATAGTGATAGATAGGGTGATGTGTGTGAGTTAGATCATGTGGGTATGATCTCAAGGGCAGAGATGGTAGCAAGCATACTGCGCATCAACACTTCTATGCCTATCATCTTTCCTGCGGATCATGAGGATCTTCTAGTTGATTGTGGTGACATTTTAGAGGATTGTGTGCATTTGATTACACTGATGCATCCATTAGCGCATTTGATTACTGATGCATCCATTAGCGCAATTGGTATGCGTGTATCCATTAGCACACTTAAGGATAGTGATACTCTACATACAAGTCACAAAGACACCTATGAGCATAGGCCTGAGTTACAAGTGTTATATGCATCAAGCTATTCTTTTAGGATTTCTATTTGTGGAGATATTGCTGATAGGACCACTACTCTTGGTATTCATGGTATTCCTGGCAATGTTCATGTGGATAGAGTTCATGTGTTTGAGCAATCAGGGATAGTGCATGAGAGTAGTGATGATTTTTTTCAGATTAGTCCTCATAGGAGAGATGTGATTGTGCATATAGATCTAGAGAGCTTTGTATTTGATTTGGGTATTTTCCTAGATCTAGTGATTAGAGAGATTGACCTATCTTTGGATATAGGTTATATATGGATTCCATTGATGGATACATACCATGATCATGATGATGATTTTAGAGATTGTGAGGATAACATGGTCAGTGATTTGATGGATGATGATCATATCCATAGTCAATCATATGGCATAGATCTTGAGAGATTTGCATTTGATCTAGACATTTCCTTAGATCCTACACTATTGTAGATAGTGTAGGATCTAGACATTTCCTTAGATCCTACACTATTGTAGATAGTGTAGATAGTGTAGGATCTAGACATTTCCTTAGATCCTACACTATTGTAGATCTAGACATTTCCTTAGATCCTACACTATTGTAGATAGATTTATCATGGGATTTAGGTCACATAGGGGCATCATTGACGGAGATAGACCATGTTGATGAGGATGACCTTGGAGGCCTTAGGTATGCATAGATGATGATTTAGGAGATGATACCATTTATCTTTCATGTGAGGATACCTCTTCATTTTTTAGTGTGATGACTATGATGATGTTTATGATTATGTTGATATTTTGGATGATCATACACACATAGAGGTTCTTGCACATGGAGATATTGTGCATGGGTCGGATCATACTCATACATACATTGATATGGTGGATTATGCCTTCAACTTTTTGAGTGGTGCTACATGGGACAATGGCATAAGTTTCCATTTGATTTTTTCATGAGGCCGACCTCAAGATGAGTTCATTTGGCTCCCATGGGTGTCTACATGATCCTATGATCTTTGGATATGGGATATTCATCTTTGGGTGAATTCTAATACACTTGAGATGTATGGTCGATGATTATGTGGCGGCACAACACTTAGACACACCGTTATATTGGCTATGATTCTTTTGCGCTAGGACCATTTTTCATTTCGACCATGTGTGATGGTTATGTTCGGTGGACTCCATGGATGTCAGATTTACATTATGGGCATGAGGATAGACTTATGATTTTTCCTTATGACCTAAGAGCTACTACATCAACATTGGGAGGTCCATAATGTGCACCATATCTATCTGCTTTACTCAAGAGGGTGGACCAACCACATCATCGACATTGGCTCTTCACATTTTCCAATCGATCCAGGTGGTTCTAGGAGTCTACATGGCTTGGGTTTCTCTTTTATCCAAGTGGATGTGGTTGTATGGATTACTTCATCTTTGGGGTGTCTTTTCTATTTGACATCGGAGGATGCCCAACTAGCCTTGTCTCGACAGGAATCCTTCACATTTTCCAATCGATCCAGGTGGTTCTAGGAGTCTACATGGCTTGGGTTTCTCTTTTATCCAAGTGGATGTGGTTGTATGGATTACTTCATCTTTGGGGTGACATTTGTATCTTTTCTATTTGACATCGGAGGATGCCCAACTAGCCTCGTCTCGACAGGAGTCCTTTATCTTTTCCATTTGACCCCAGGGGTCATGAGATTCATGTATTGGTATTGGTGTTCTTCTGCGATGGTGACATTTGGTCATGTATTTGGTTCATTGTTGTAAATAGCCTTTTTATTTGTTTTGTGCATGAATACTCTTCGATTTCAAGAAAGAAATCATTGTAGGAGGGGATGGTTTGTAATGAACTAGATTTGGTTGCACATGCACATGGGGAATGGGGCCTAGGCACTTAGGCTTAGGGTAATTTACATGTGTACTTTTGGGGGGCCTTGGGCTATATTAGGCATAAGGCTCATAGGCATTGTATCTTTTTTATCATATTCACTCTATAGAAATCTATGTCTTCTTGGTGCTCATGCTCAGGCTTTCATGGCCTTCTTGGCTATTGCCTTAGGATGGTGACCCACACCCATGTTATCACTCTATGCTTTGAGTGGCCAACCCTAATTTCTTGCACATCATGGCATGAATAATTACCAATAGGGTTCTAATTATTGCCTCTAAGTTTAGTCCAAACCTCAAAAAAATTAGGTCCATATCATTGGATTCTCTCATAGAACTCAATGGTTCACTTTGAATAACAGAAATGTTGTGAACACTAAGACGTCTACTTAGGCATCAGCCACATTGATATTTTCTTTTCCTGGTTGATATTAAATCATGGGTTGAAAAATCTAGATAAATGAAGTCCATTTGATATGTTGATCAAAGATCAATGGAGGCTGGGTCAATAAAATGACGAATGCTTTGCTGGTCTATCTTGATTAAGGATTCAGATATAGCTTATGACTTTCATATGCAATGGGATGTCCATCTTGTATAAGCATAGCACCAAAGCCTTGTCCACTTGCATCAGTAACTACAACAAAGAACCGTTGAAAATCTAGTAGTGTAAGAAGTGGTGCATGAGTCAATGCTTTCTTAAGTTAAGAGAAGGATTGGTCCTGTCTACTAGTCAAATTAAAATGTCTAGCTTTCTTGAGGAGTTCGGTTGAAGGATATGAAATATATGCAAAATTTCTAACGAACTTCCTAAGTAGCTACATAATCCAAGAAAAGATCAGAGTTCATGAGAATATCACACGATCTAGGAAAATTAGTAATGCTTTCAATCTTTTTGGACTCTACTCAAATACCATCAGTAGAAACAATGTGACCTAAGTATTCAATTTTCTCTTAAAAGAATTTGCTCTTTTCAGACTTGACATAGAGCTTATTCTCTTGAAGAAGTGAAAACACTTTTTCTAAATGTTGTTCGTGCTCTTGACGATTCTTACTGAAAACTGAGATATCATCAAAAACACTGCAATAAAATTTCAATATTTCAAGAATATTTTATTCATCATTCTACTGAAAGTAGCTGAAGCATTAGTCAAACCGAATGGCATAACTAAAACCTCATAATGACCAACTTGGGTTCTAAAGGCAGTCTTGAAGATATCCCCTTCAACCATTCGAATCTGATGATAACTAGACTTTAGGTCAATCTTGCTAAAGACTTGAGCTCCCTTGAGCTTATCTATCAAGTCATCCACTCAAGGTATCGGATATCGATTCTTGACAATAATCTTGTTTAGTGCACAATAATCGATTCGAATTCGATATGTTCCATTCTTCTTTTTAATGAGAAGAGCTGGAGCACCAAATGGAGAACTGTTGGGTCTAATCAATTATTTCTCTAATAATAGTTCTTCAACTTGCCTTAGGATCTCTTTTTATTCAAGCATGTTGACTCGATAAGAAGATTTACATGGCGGTGAGCTACGAAGAATTATTTTAATTCTATGGTCTTTTAGACAAGATTTGGGTAAGCCAGGAGGTAAGTCGTTCATGAAGCAGTTAGCTTAGAGATGAAAGGGTCATGAGACATATTTGATTTAGAGTCATCCTGAGCACTAAGATAGTTGACAAGAATAAAAAATGTCTTCTCCTTTTTTTGTACAGCTCTTTTTGCTTGGGTATGGGTCAAAAGTGAACCTAAGTCACCTTTCATTAACCACATGGCATGAGTTTCATAGTCAATCTGGGGATTATGATCATGTCTCAGCATACCTAAAATAATATCCACACCTTGCAAAAGAGCCACTAGGAATGTTCTCTTTTATTTTAGTGAATCCATTTTCAATTCTAAATCCTTAACCTCTTTTGTGCAGTTGTACTTAGTACCTTGAAATGCAGATTTTACTTTGTAACTAGAGTACAATGCATCTAGGTTAAATGCTTTTAATGCTTTTTCCAAAATAAAATCATGTGAGCTATCATCATCATGCAATATAGAAATTGATTTTCCTTTTATTTTCCCTTTAATTCTCAATAAAGCATGAATCAAAAGCTTACCTTCATCCGAGTAATCAAGATCAAAATTACCCTCTTGCTTTGAAAGAATCATTGTCATCTTCTTTAATAACATTAAGTCGAGCCCCATAGATGCAGAGTTCTTCTTCTTCTCAAGAAAGACTTGCGCGAGGTGTCCTTCCTTGTGACATCTGAAACACTTGATTCGATTCTTCGACTGACCATTAGAGGGTTTGTTGTTGTTGTCTTTACGAGCATCTCCTTTAATCACATCTTTACGCTTGTGTATCTTGGATTTATCAAAAGTACGTGAAGGAAAAGATGGTTTAGAAGACTTTGTAAAAGACTTATCGTGCATTGTGGAATCTTTAAAAATAGATGTTTTACGTTCAGAAGTTAAAGCAAGATCCATAGCAGAACTAAGACCATGCGGATGAAACATACTAACGTCATCCCTAATAGTAAGCTTAAGTCCAGCAAGGAATTTCCTTCGTTGCTCTTTTTCCTTAATTTTTCAATCACTTGAATCTATAATAGAATGTCCCAGAATTTGTCAATGTAGGCTTGGACATCCTCTTTCTTGACCTAGCGTAAAGTGTCCCATTGCACGCGCTTTAGCCTTATATCGAGAAGGTCGAAAGTGCTTCTTTGAGAGTTTTTGGAACTCTTTCCATGTCGAAAGTTGATGTTTACCCTGCTTGATCACATTCCACCATAAAGCATCACTTTCAATCAAGTGATTACAAGAACACTTAATCTTGTCCTTTTCCGAGAATTTTTCACCTGAAAAATAATCATCTAATTGGCTAAGCCAAGCAATAAGTACTTGTGCATCTTTCTTGCCATCATAATTTTGGAAAGTGAATGCCTTTTGGCTAATCCGTGAATCCTTCTAGGAAATTTGAGCATGTAAGGTAGCTTTGACAGTGTGCTTAACATGATCACTTTCCTCCTCGTTAGAGTCGAAAGAATCACGCTTGTCCTTAGAATGAAATGCTTCACTCGATGCTCTAGCTTGTGTCGGATTTCACGCTCACTTGAAATTTGCTCTTAAAGTGCTAAAATTTTCTCTTGCATAGTGGATTGTGTAGGTAGAGTGGCCATTGCAAATAAATAAAGAAAGTGTAATTTAATAGTGTAGATAAATCAATAATTTAATAATGCTTTTGAACCATGTTGAATTCGGGTTTAAAGTCATTAAATGGTTGATCTTGACATCATCCTTTTACTCTGATTCCAAATAAAATCTAAGCATGGTCAAGAAGTTTGAATTTTGGTCAACTTTGGCAAGATTTTTAAACCCACTTGAAAATCCTGCCAAAACTTGATGTGATGAAGAAACTGGAACCAAAAACACCTCCAAGAATTTCCAATTTTCAATGCCCAATTTTTTTGTTGCAAAAGGCTTCCAATTTTTCAAAAAAGAAATAAAGACCTTTCTGTAATTTTCTATAGATTTTCTACAAACCTAAAAATCTGATTTTTTCCCTTTTGTGCAGAGCCCCTTCTTCTTTGACACCTTTGAAAGCCTTTATGAGAACCTCAGATAGGCTTTTGTTTTAAAAGCTTTTGTTTAAGCTTTTACTTTTTTTTTAAAGCTTATAGTATTAAGCTTTTTAGTAAAGCTTACAACTTTGAAAGAAACCATGATTTCTCACTACTATGAAAACCAACGCAATGCAACAGTGAAGAAGGAAGAAAACAAATTGGGTCTATTTTTGCATGCCGCTGTTGTGGAGAAGAAGAAGTTATCGCCACCCATAATTGGAAGAAGAGGAGTTTTTGTCAATTGCTTTGATTTGGCTCGATTGCAAACTTGATTTTATTCCAATTAAATTAAGCTCTTCTCTTTTTAATTCCAAAAAAGAAAAAGACAGCCTAGCCTGCGATTAGTGCTTTTCAAAAGATATTGATTTGGAGAAGATTATGCTCCTTCCATTATGGATTTCCTCCTGCTCCAGTGGTTTAGAAATTTGAAGATTGAACTCAAACCTCCTTCAGAAGCTGATTACATCCATACAGTTAGATTCATGAGAGGCTATAAATTTGAAAAAACCATTTTTCAAGAGAAAGGTGTTTTGGTGGTTTCTGCAGAATGGTGGTTTGCCACCTCTTTATCTCTTGGTCTTTGCCCTTTGGTTAATAGACTACAACTCTTCAAACCTTTAAATTAAGCCTTCACTCTTTCAAATCTTGCTTCCATCTTCCTAGACCCATAGCTCTGATACCACTGACATGCATCCAATTCTAGGAAAATAGAGAAAATAGCAACTTGCAAGAAATTGATTAATTCAAACCAAATAACTCATCAAAAGACCACAAATTCAACATATTCAAGATTTGAGAGAATAACAAATATAATACTTAACTCCAGATCACGACTCAAACATTGGGTGCAATCTCCCCTCCTCATGTGTGTGGCCTCTACCCACACATGAGTATTTACATAATACTTTATTCCAAAATAGGCCATAGCCTCCCAAAAAAGGTGCCTTTACTTGCATGACACTCTCTCATGCTTAAAATAGAGTGTCCACAAATTGAGGATAGGGTTAAAGCATATCATGCTTTACAAAATATTAAAGTTCAAATTTAAGCTTGATAAACTAAGGCTTTCCAAAATAAATCAGAATGTGCACATGCTAGCACATGTATATACAAAGCTTGTTTATAAAAATGTGTGCCAAGTAATAATAATGTGCGAATTATCCTCAATCTTTGGAATCCTCTTCACTTGTAAAATAACCAATAATAAATTGTAAAAAAATATTTAATAAGTATACAAACCATAACCACATACATGTTTGTCAAGCATAAGTAACGCAGGAATTACCCTTTCATACAAACCAAACTGTAACAAACATTGGAGGCCCAACCATACGTCAATGTACACTAAACGTATTAATATTTACAATGGCATCACCCATGATATTAACATAATTTGGCTTGATGCAAAGATAATCCAAGCGTTCTTGAATTATCTAAGAGGGTAGAATAATATTTTTAAGACGGCTTCAAATATATTCCCATAACAATAGTAGCAGTATCCACCACGAGCTCACCCATATCACCAAGTAGATTCTGAAACCAAGCTACCTCACAAGCTCTGCAATAGAGCAGCACCCTTGTACTCTACCTCTACACTCGACAACGAAACTCTAAGTTGTTCCTTACTACTCCAACTTACAGCAACACTCCCAAAAGAAAACATAAAGCCACCTGGTAGATCTCCTATTTGCTGACACTACCAACCTAATCAACATTTGTGTACCCATGTAGTTGTATCTCTATGCCAGTCTCATTTGTGGGCTTTATGTACCTGAGAATCCGTCTAGCCAGATCCAAGTGTGGTTTCCTGGGGACTTGTATAAGCTGACTCACAAGTCCAACATCATAGCTCAAGTCTAGCCTAGTAATGGTCATGTAGATCAAGCTACCCACTATGTGCCTACTGTACATAGTTGGGTCCTTAAAAGCTCACATGTATATCTACAAAAAGATTTGTGTTTTGCTCCAATGGCATTAAAATATGCTAATAGCCTGTCATACCATACTTGGACAACATGTCCAAGCCATACTATGACAAAATGCCATGAAGTGATCTCACCACTTCTATGTCCAAGAAATACCTCAGCTCACCCAAATCCTTTATCTCAAACTTCTACTTCAGAAGCCTCCTGATAGCATGTATGTCATCATCACTATCACTAGTGATAATCAAGTCATCCACGTAAATGACTAATAGCATAATCCCTCTATCTGTCTTTTTTACATAAAATGAAAAATCTACATTAGATATCTGAAATCTAATGGTAACAAGATACTCCCCGATCTCATTTTACCATACTCTGGGTGCTTGCTTCAAGCCATACAAAAGCTTACATAAACTACATTAGATATCTGAAATCCAATGGTAACAAGATACTCCCCGATCTCATTTTACCATACTCTGGGTGCTTGCTTCAAGCCATACAAAAGCTTACATAAACTACACATAAAATCTAGGTGTGCATCACTTTTAGATCACGCTGGCTACATCATGTATACTTCTTTTTACAAATCACCATGCAAGAAAGCATTCTTTACATCCATCTAATGTAAAGACTAATCCTTCACTATAGCCATATAGCAATGATATCTCTCATGGCTCTCATTCTCTCAATCGGGTTGGATGTCTCCTCATAGTTAATTTCATAGGTTTGCACATAACCCTTGGCAACCAATCTTGCCTTATACATGCTCATCTCACTGATCCATATAAGTTATGCTTGACTTTATACACCCACTTACAACCAATTGCCTTCTTTTCCTTAGACAAAGGAACTAACTCCCATGTTGCATTTGCATCCAATGTTGCCATCTCCTCATCCATGGCATCTTCGCGTTTTTTATTTCCAAGTGCTTGCTCGAAATAAGTAGGCTCTAACTCCTATATTTATTTAATCATGTAAGCATAATGATAGGCTATGTATCTAACATATCTCAACCTATCAATAGGGTATCTAACAATCGTAGACTTGCATACACTTGGATCACAGTTAGGTGTCCTCAAAACAGCCCTAGTTCTCCTTGCACTAGGATTAACCACTCATAGAATGCCAAGCTCCTCATCAAGGCTCTGCTCATAGCCACTAAAGTCACCATCCACATATGAGTGACCTGCTGACAGATTAGGCACATAAGGTTCATATACCTTTTCCTTCCTTTTTCATGATACATGTGTACCTACATCTGTCCTCAACTTGCTTGACTATGGACTAACATTGGATCCACTGTTAGAGGACTCTCCAGGTCTACTAAGCACTTTTGATTGCTTCTCTACATGTGGACATCATTACTTCTTCCATCTGCATCTTCTATTGCCTTTACTAGTGCATACTAGCTCAACTACTTATATCTCATCAAAGATTAACATCTGGGTCTACTTGCATCTCACTAGTGGTAGGGTTATAACATCTTTAACCTTTCTTCTCCAAAGCATGACCAATGAAGATACATTTCTCTGCCTTTGGATCTAACTTTGTTCTCACTCCGTCTGTTGAGAATATGCACATACGCAACACATCTAAACACTTTCAAGTGAGACACATCCAAACACTTTTAAGTGAGACACATCTGGTTTTATGCCTGTAAACTTTTATTCAAGCATCATACCATGAACAATCATGTTCGTAATGTAAACAATGATCGTGTTGCTTCTACCTAAAAATAACCTAGCATATTCTTTTTAAACATCAAGGCATGCGCCGCTTCTATAATGTGCATGTTTTTCCTTTCTTTACAACACCATTCTATTTGCGGAGTGTACCTACCTATAAACTATCTCTTGATTCCTTGCTTTCTCAAGAAATCACTAAACTCATTGGAAAAATGCTCTTCCCCACCAATGTTGAACATTTTATTTTCATGCCTTTTTTCTTATTGACCAAGGCTTTGAATCTTTGAAAGTGAGCAAGAACCTCACTTTTCTCCTTCATAATATAAATCCCCACTTTTCTAGTGTGATCGTCGATGAATGTAACATAATACCTGCAACCTATAATTGTTGTAGTCTTGGTTGGTCCCCATATCTCCCCCACCAATCTTGGACATTTTATTTGCATGCCTTTTTTCTTGTTTACCAAGGTTTTGAATCTTTGAAAGTGAGCAAGAACCTCACTTTTCTCCTTCATAATATAAATCCCCACTTTTCTAGTGTGATCATCGATGAATGTAACATAATACTTTTCTAGTGTGATCATCGATGAATGTAACATAATACCTTCAACCTATAATTGTTGTAGTCGTATGGTCGGTCCCCATATATCCCTAAATGTATAACGTCCAATGGCCTTGAACTTATGTGATTTTCATGTGGGAAAGCATGTTTGGCCTACTTATTACCAAGCTAGCATGCTTCACATACTTTATGCATACCATCAACTTTAAACTTTGACAAACTTGTAATAATATTTTGAACCTATATAGAATTTAGCCATTGTATATTCACATGACCAATGTGCTTATGCTATATGTCAATATCTGCAAATAACACCTGTTCTATGCACAAACATGGCTACCTTCACCTTATGCATGTTAACATCCAAAGTAAATATCTTGCTATTTCTGTTACCCTTTACAACCAAGTGTGGCACTGATTTTTGAAGTCTTCCACAAGACACCCTTGAGGATTGAACCTTGCTTGTAGACCTTGCTCAACCATTTATCCAATAGAAGCTAGGTTCTTTGTAATATTTGGAACATGAAGTATATCTACTAAGTACTTCATTTTGCTATCTTACATAGACAATGGCACTTTACTAACACATGAAGTAATATTTGGCACTTTACCCTTTAACCTTCAGTGAGAGTAATCATTTATACTTAGTTTTCCTATGGTCACGTTGTATAGCTCTTGCTTTAGCTGCATCTTCAGAGCTTGGGTGTTTGTGCTATATATATCTTCACCAAGGTGTCCCAAGCCTCCCTAGGCGTTCATGCATCTTGTATACGCACAATCATAGAATCTGTCACACTGTATAGCACCTTGGCTCTTTCATGCCATGCTATATATGCCTGCACTTGGCCGAGGGGTTGGATTTTTTTCAACAATCTCTGGCTCCTTTTCATCACCTGTGATGAACTTCTAATATCCTTTTCCCATAAGGAAATTGGTCATCCTAAACTTCCATGCTTGTTCAGCTTCTCACTCACAATTTGCGATGGACTGTCATAAGACATGATTATTACTTGTAACGACTTACCAAATGGTGCTTTCCAAAAACTTCTACACTTGTCTCCAACAGTTCGGTACTGTAAACCATTATATGTGAACTAATCACATACCATAAAGAGAATGCGAGGGAGAGGGAGAGCTTGAGTTCCTTGCAAGCAAACACACACACGAGAGAGAGATGGATGGCTACATTTTCTTCTATCTTCTTCTATTCTCTACAACCATTGACATAAAGAGATAAGAGTACATTCCATAAGAGAAAGTACTCAAATACTATAACTTATAAAGGACAATCCATAGTGTGAACTCGACTATATGAATTGGCACTATAACTATGGCATAACTCTAGTACTCCAAATATGTCACTATATGAGTTGGCACTATAACTATGGCATAACTCTGGTGCTCCAAATATGGCTGTCACACACAACCTGTCATCCACTAGTGGCATATCAATCATAATTTCACGAACCATGCCAGTGGCATAAGTGCTGAAGCTATCACCCAGGCGGGTCATCAATGTCCACAACACTAGTTGAGCTCAACATCTCAACATGATCTTTGTGGTTTGGTGTGGGATATCAAGGCAGCAAGTGATGCAAGTAGAGTGGGAATGAGTGGTGGAAGATAGGAGTGTTGTGGTGTGGGTTGCTCGATGATAGGTGGGAGAAGCAACTAGTTGGAATGGCTCAGTGGTGGTGATGGGTGATAGTGGAGTGTATGGTGCATCATATAGTGACCAGTAATGGCGTTTGAACTAGGGGAAGGAACTTGATGTTGTTGGTGAAGCTGCCAAAACTCTTTGAGATAGTAGTAATCTTTGTCCTCATGGCCACCCTTCTCACAAAAAGAATAATACTACCACTTGCAGCATTCTTGAGCATTGTGCCCATACACCTAGCATATGGTACATCACAAACCCTTCTTAGCATCTTGTTAAGATCTTAGTTCCTCTATCTCTCTCTTGAGTTGTGCGAGGGTGCCCTCTTCATTTTAGGTCTTCTTCTACAGCTTCAAAGTCTTCACAGCTCCCTCTTGATCTGGGTATAATAAGAACACGCAAATGAGAAACAATAGAAGATTTCACTAATAAAGTGGTAAGCAAGAAGTACAAGATGAGAGATTAGTCAAGTAACAAGAGGTAGAGGGAGGTTCCTTGGTCTAGCAGAGCCCTTGGCCTTTGGTGCCAATTGGTGGTGTGTGTGTAAGACATTAAGTGCAAGAGACCACCAATTGGCACCGATTGGCCTTTGGTGCCAATCGGTGGTGTGTGTAAGACATTAAGTGCACCAGTGGTGCACTTAGACATTAAGTGCACCAGTGGTGCGAGTATCCAATGCTGACCACTTGTCGACCATGTAAGTGCGACATCCATGATGCCCATATTGACCTTGTGCAATAACTGGCCCTGCACAAACCAAGTGGCACCATCACACCGACCAAGAGTGGCATCAGTAAACCATTGCAACCAAGAGTGACATTTGAACACCACTACAACTAGAACTCTGGGCACCCCTGGCGGTAGACACACTCACCCCCCCCCCTCCCTTTTGACTACAACACACACCCAGCCCCCCTTTCGACCACAACACACACACACCGCACCCACACCCCCCCACACGCACACACCCTCCTTTTCTACCAACACACATATGTGTGTATCAGCATGTTGAGAACTATGCAAAAGGGAGAGGTTGAATGTAGGATCCGAATGAATATCTCTAGCTCCAAAAGTGTTAATTCTAACCACTAGGGTGGATCCCTTATGCATATCTTTTAGGAGTAGTGGTGCCTTTTGGACTGCCTTCAAACCATGGTTTGAAATGCACTCATGGAGCGCCAATTATGTATTTCCCAAATTATTTTTTCATGAAAATAGCAATTTATGTCTGCCCATAAATAAATATCAATCAAAAATAATATTCCATCGTAGGGGTTTTTAAAAGCGACTCTCTCAACATGGAGCCCTGCTGCAAAAGCCTTTGCATTATGCTCTTCACGAGTTTCCAAAGCTGGAATGGCTGGCAGGGCCAAGAGAGAAGATGAGAACAGCGCATTTCTTCAGCATCAGCTGTTGCGTTTCTTTCATGCTTTATATGCGTCCAGTTGGCCGAGGGGTGGCATTTTCTTAAGCAATCTCTCTCTCCTTTTCATCACATGTGATATGAACTCCTAATATCCTTTTCCCATAAGGAAATTGGTCATCATGAACTTCCATGCTTGTCCAGCTTCTCACTCACAATCTGGGACTGTCAGACATGATTATTACCTGTAAAAGCAACTTACCAAATGGTGCTTTCCAAAAACTTCTACACTTGTCTCCAACACTTCGATATTGTAAACCATCATATGTGAACCCGTCACATACCATAATAAAGAGAATGCAAGGAAGAGGGAGAGCTTGAGTTCCTTGCAAGCAAACACACACACAAGAGAGAGATGGATGGCTGCATTTTCTTCTATCTTCTTCTATTCTCTACAACCATTAACATAAAGAGATAATAGTACATTCTATATGAGAAAGTACTCAAATACTATAACTTAAAAAGATCGATCCATAGTGTGAACTCGACTATATGAGTTGGCACTACAACTATGGCATAACTCTAGTACTCCAAATATGGCACTATATGAGTTAAAGATATAAATATGGAATAACTTTGGTGCTCCAAATATGGCCGTCACACAACCTATCATCCACTAGCGGTTCACCAACCATGCCAGTGGCATAAGTGTATCACCCAGGCAGGTCATCAATGTCCACAACACTAGTTGAGCTCGATATCTCAACCCGATCTTGGTGGTTTGTTGCGCGATATCAAGGTGGCAGGTGATGTAAGTAGAGTGGGAATGAGTGGTGGAAGATAGGAGGGTTGTGGTGTGGGTTGCATGATGATAAGCGGGAGAGTAACTGGTTGGAATGGCTCGGTGATGGGTGATGGTGGAGTGCATGGTGCATCATATAGTGACCAATAATGGTGTTTGAACTAGGGGAATGCGCTTGATGTTGTTGGTGAAGCTTCCAAAACTCCTTTTGAGATAGTAGCAATCTTTGTCCTCATGGGGCCACCCTTCTCACAAAAAGAATAATACTGCCACTTGGAACATTCTTGAGTGTTGTGCCCATACGTGTAGCATATGGTACATCACAAACCCTTCTTAGCATCTTATTGAGATCTTAGTTCCTCTATCTCTCTCTTGAGCTGTGTGAGGGTGCCCTCTTCATTTTAGATCTTCTTCTACACCTTCAAAGTCTCTACAGCAGCTCCCTCTTGAGCTAGGTAGAATAAGAACACGAGAATGAGAAACAGTAGAAGATTTCACTAATAAAGTGGTAAGCAAGAAGTACAAGATGAGAGATCAGTCAAGTAACAAGAGGCAGAGGGTGGTTCCTTGGTCTACGAGAGCCCTTAGCCTTTGGCGTCAAATTGGTGGTGCGTGTAAGACATTAAGTGCACCAGTGGTGCACGTATCCAATGCTGACCACTTGTCGGCCATGTAAGTGTGACATCAATGATGTCCATATTGGCCTTTTGCAATAACTGGCCTTGCATGGACCAAGTGGCACCATCACACCAACCAAGAGTGGCATCGGTAAACCATTGCAACCAAGAGTGGTATTATCGGTAAACCATTGCAACCAAGATTGACATTTGAACACCACTGTAACTAGAACTCTGGGCACCCCTAGCAGTAGACACACCCACTCCCCCTCCCTTTTGACCACAACACACACCCACCGCACCCACACACACACACACACACCCTCCTTTTCGACCAACACAAATATGTGTGTATCCGCATGTTGAGAACTATGCAAAAGGGATGTAAGATCCGAATGAATAACTCTAGCTCCACAAGTGTTAACTCTAACCTCCCACCAGGGTGGATCCATGGTGCATATCTTCTAGGAGTAGTGGTGCCTTCTTCAATCCATGGTTTGAAGTGCACTCATGGAGCGCCAATTATGTATTTCCCAAATTATTTGTTCACGAAAATAGCAATTTATGTCTGCCCATAAATAAATATCAATAAAAAATAATGTTCCGTCGTAGGGGTTTTTGAGCCACTCTCTCAGTGCGGAGCCCTGCTGCAAAAACCTCTGCAGTATGCTCTTCGCATGTTCCCAAAGCTGGAATGGCGGGCAGGGCCGAGAGAGAAGATGAGAACGGCGCGTTTCTTCAGCATCGGCTGCTGTTGCGGCCACCGTTTCTCGCCAAATGCAAGCCAATTTGAACCTGGGCACATGAAACCCTTCAGTTTGGAGCTTAATGCTATCAGATTACTCAAAACAGAACCCCGCCCAAATGCAACGTTTCGTTTTTTCTCCAGCTCAAAGCCTACTCCTACGTCAGAGTCCATCGCCCAGATTCTGCAGAGGGAATTTGGGATTTCTGATGACCTGCCATTACCGGCTTTCGAGAAACGAAGCCAACACTGCATGAAGATTCCTGAAAAGAGAAGGGCTTTTGTGGAAGAAACCATGATGGCAGTCAATGAGATAATCCATGGAAAAGATGCTACCAAATCGCCCAGGCATGGGCATGGGCATGGGCATGAGCATGAGCATAATAACCCACATGCCCATACATCAAAAATTCAAGGCCCATATGCGAAGTCCAGGTATGAAATTATTAGGCTCTTGATGGACGGGCTCAATACTAAGAGCTGGATAGACCTGGACAGAGATATGAGAAACTACAGGATTGAGCTGAGACCCAATGAAGTGGCTTGGGTCCTTAAAGTGCAGAAGAGCCCCAAGAAAGCATGGGATTTTTTCAGTTGGGCTTCTCGAAGGCCTGGGTATACACATGACTCCACATGCTTTGCCATCATGATTGACTTGCTCGGGCAGTGCTCGGAGTACAGCTTGCTGGAAGATCTACTTGCTGAGATGGAAAGGCTACAAGTTTCATGTAGCTTTTCAACAGTCAACAGGTTGATTGAAATCTATGCGGCCAAGGAAGATGTCAACAAAGCCGAGCAGTATTTCCTCAAGCTGCAGAAGCTCAGTATGCGGCCAAATGCCTATACTTATAAATGCATGTTGCAGGCTTTTGCAAAAGCAGGCAAATGTGGAAAGGCTTTGGAGATTTATGGAGCGATGCAGAAACAGCAACAACCTCTTGATATCTTCTCCTACAACGTGCTGTTGGATGGACTCTCAAGAAATGGCGAGGTTAAAATCCTTTTTGTTTTGGTTTCTTCAGAGTAAATGTGCATTTGTCTTGTGAAAAAGAATGTTGCATTTGCACATACAATGCCCCAGTTGGGCTGGGAGACCTATGTGTAAAGCTCCCACTTGTGCATGTTATTGCCTCCCCATATTGTGTGCGACTTTGTGGATTGATTGTCCTTGTTTTGTTAGCTTTTGTCCCACTTTTTCAATCACTTGTGTTGCGCTTCTGCATTGTCATCTGCTAGTTTTCTGAAGCACGAGAAATTGTAAATGGCTTAGGTGGAACCAGCATCGAATATCTTCAAAGAGATGAAACAGTGTGGCAATATTGCTGATGTGCATACATATACAATCCTGGCCCGTACCTTCGGACATGCGGGAATGGTTGGCAGAGCTGTTGAGCTCTTGGAGGAGATGGTGCAAAGTGGAGTTCAGCCCAACAAACACACATACAATACCGTACTGGATGCACTTGCAAGTCAGGATAAGCTGGAAGACGGCGTCAAACTTTTCAAGAGGATGTCAGAGAATGGTGTTAATCCTGATCTTTCAACTTGCCAGGTTATTCTGAAATTGCTTTGCAAAGGATGCCAGGTGGGCCGGACACTTGAGCTGGTGCAATGCATTAAAGAGAAGGCTGCCAAAAAGGAAGTATATGAGAGCTTCATCAAGGTATTGGGAAAAATGGGATATTTTCAGGAAGTTCATGCACTGTTCCAAGGATTGAAAGCTGATGATATAAGACCAAACCAAGCCATATATCTCTGTATGATTGATGTGTTTTGTGAGGTGGCCAAGCCGGATGAGGCCTTGACCATCATAAAAGAGATGGAAAAGAATGGTGGCAACTTACCCATAAACACATACAACTCCATTCTCACAGCCCTATGCACTGGCAACCGGTTTCAAGCGGCCTATGACCTTTTCAAACAGAGAAAAACAAGGGGTTCTTCTCCTGATGTTGTATCATACAGCATTATCATCGTTGAGTTGGCCAAGGGGGGCAAATGGCAGCTTGCAGAAGGTCTGTTTGAGGAGATGGATAGGTCAGGATGCATGCTCAGTTTGATAACATTCAATTCATTGCTTCAGAGTTTTGCACGCCTAGGTGATGTAGAATCTACTAGGAAGCTTTTACAGATGATGCAGGCTAAGGCAATCACACCTGATGTTGTTACCTACAATTGCGCCATTGAATGTTTTGGGAGAGCAGGAAAGCCGGATGTAGCTCTGAAGGTTTTTGATGAGATGAGAGAGAAAGGTTGTTCCCCTTCATCTGTTACGTACAACAATGTTCTTCTGGCCCTGGTCAAGGCAGGTTTGACAGATGCAGTTTTGTCCGTTTTCAAACAAATGAAAGAGCAAGGCTTTGTGCCGGACGCAATGACATTAACTATCCTCAGCCGTATTCATGAGAGCTATCCGCAGTTAGACAAAAGGCAGCTTTTGGGGAGATATGGAATACAGGATTGGCTTACGAGCTAAGGGTGTAGCTTGTGTCGATCAAGTCTCCTTGGTAACAGGTTTCCAATGCATGTATAATACCCATTGAGATATGATGTTTCCCATCTTACTTTATATATAAAAATGTAAGTCAGATGAAGGCATCCAATGATGCCACCAAGGAAGTGTTTGTTTTCTCTTTTTGGGACCCATGGTTGCATGCCTTTTTTTAACTTGTCTTCCCAAGTGAGGGCTTGTAGTGGAAGCATATTTTTCTGGGTCCATCCTCATTCTAATGATTTAAACACATGTTATAGCAGCTTTGAGGCCAGATGAATGATTTTTTTTCACGAACTAAATGTGTATAGGGGTGGGGCTTGAACTCATGCCCCTTATGGGCAGTGTGATATGATAGCTGCTCGGGCAAAGGCCTGCCGGGATGAACTTGCCATTCTGTCATTGAATTTATAGTATGTTTATGTACAAGAGGATGCTTATTTAATTGGACCCTAATGATGTGTTTGCTACTAGTAAGAAAGATTACTATCTGTTTATTTAATCGGACCCTTATGAGGTGTTTTCTGTTTTCTTACCAGTCAAAGATTACTATCTGTTTATTTAATCTGACCCTAATCATGTATTTGCTGTTTTAATCTGACCTTAATCGTGTGTTTGCTGTTTTGTTTCTGTTGCAATAGAGACGAGGGAGAGCATCCGGACCAATCAACTGTATGGCACATATCTGTTGTTTTTGCTGATGGTGTTGATGTCTTCTTCTGTACCTACATTGTACTTGCCGGTTGCCCTGTTTGGGATACTGCTGAAGTCATCATGCTCCTATATGTACCTATAGTAGCAACTCTCCTAAATGTGTTCTTATGAGTACAATGTTATTGAATTGAATGTACATGCATCTATATCTTGTTGGCTTTCATGGTGGATCAATGCTGGTTATGATGACCATCCAAGTGCCTGTAGGTCTTACTCATGGAGGTTTACAATGCAAGTTATGATAATAGATGCTAGACATCTAGTTATGTAGCCCTCAAGAGAAGCTCCTGTTGATCCACCACTGTGTCCTTGCTGCCTTGCAGACTCTGACAAATGGATCCTCTTGGTCTTTGAATGATGATCCTAATGAATGTTTAATGATTCTATTTATTTTGTGTACTTTTTCACAAAACACTGTCCAAAAAGTCATATTTTGATTACATTTCACTTAAGATAGAGGAGTGACTACAGGTAGATTGATCCTAGTTGGTCTAAGAAGCTCATTTGTCCTTAATGTAGATGGCTCTCGATGAGGCTTATTTTTCCTTGCTTGAAGATGCTTCTTTCTTAATCTTGTTGATGTAGCTCTTGATCTTCTTCATGTCAATGTAGATCTTGATGGAGATGTAGCTCTTGATCTTCATCCTTGATTTCATTGTGTTATGAAATCCATGTAGGCAAAGATACAACATATTCTCAATGTGTTTATAAAGCCTTACATGATGATGATGCTCATCCCTTTTAAAAGATAATGCAGATATACATAAGGGGGTCTTAGTCTTATCTATTAATCAGTGTCTTGTCCTTGTATAATTGATTAATGAGCATGATCAATGATTTATATGATGCATACAAGCTCATAAATTTCATTGTTCCAAACAACGCTTATGCATATTTATATCCTATTTTGGATTAACAAATTGACTACCCAAATCAAGGGAAAATTTTGATTTAATGCTTTACAAAGATTTAGCAACATCCACATATGTAGATCCAATCATAAAATGCTTTAAAAATCTCGTATCATTAGTATTAATCAAGATATTAGTGAAAGTAATTTTTTGTTAACTATGAAGAAAATACCTTGATTTGTAGAGCATCGTCAAAGGAACAAATCAAGGGACTTTCTTAAGATGAAGCTTTGGTAAGCTATAGCAAGTTCTCATTGGTATGATTGAATCCCCAATTTTTTTGTGAAAGTATCGATTTTGATTATATGCGTCTAATTTTTGGTTTAATGCAAAGTTGCGTTAGAAAGTTGGCTGTAGGATAGTCTGTGCAGAGAATTTGAGATTTGTAATTTGTTGGTGGATGTATGTTTGTGTGACTATTCTATATACAATTATAATATAACAGGTTTACAGTTACACTGTATTGGAGATTGTAAGTATGCTGTAAGTGCATAAGCTTTTGCAAGCACTATTTGGTAACTTGCTTGTAGGTAGAAATGTCTAACAACTTCTCACAATTTTTGAGCGAGAAGCTAGACGAGAATAATTTTCAAGCTTGGAAATTCAGGATGACTAATTTTCTTACATTAAAAGAATATTGGGAGTTCAAGGTGATGAAAAGGAGCCAAATATTGTTAAAGAAAATCCTACCCTACAATAGGTGTGCAAGAATATAAAGCATGGCATGAAAGAGCCAAAAATGTATTGTATTGGTTATCTGTCAATGTGATAGAATCTATGATTGTATATAGGATGCACAGATGCTTAAGGAGGCTTGGGATACCTTGGTGAAGATATACAATACAAACACTTAAGCTTGGAAGATGCAACTAAAGCAGGAGTTGCACAATGTGATCAGAGGAAAGTTGAGTATAAATGATTACATTAAGGGTATGCATATGTCCTTGCTTCTATTGGATCACTAGTAGGTGATGATGATATGGTACGGTGACCTTGAATGGCCATGGCAAGGAATACAGTCAGTTTTAGACATCCATTGGAAACTTTCCTAATTTTCAGAAATTGATCTCTCTCCTCATCGATGAGAAGATGAAAAGGCATAATGATATCAAAAGTGAAAAGTTACAGCAAGGTAACTATGCATCATCAAATAAATAGGGTGCTAACAACACATACTCAGTTCCACAACAAGAGATGTGTCAAGATTGAGAGATTTTTGGTGTGTGAATTATGGTGCATTTAACCAAATGACTAATCATGGTGAGTGATTTGGAGATGTGAATTATGGTGCATTTAACCACATGACCAATTATGGTGAGTGGTTTAGATATGTGAATAAAATAAAAAAACCAGGGTATGTGGAAACATGTGATGATATTGCACACCCCATTGCACATATTAATAAAGTGCCATTGTCTATACACGATGGCAAAGTGAAGTAATTGGCAAATATACTTCATGTTCCTAATATTACGAATAACTTGGTTTTTGTTGGACAGATGGTTGAGCAGGGTCTACAAGTGAGGTTCAATCCTTAATAAGAGTATTGTGGAAGACTTCAAAAATCAGTACTACTTGGTTGCAAAGAGTAACAAAAATGGCAAGATGTTCACTTTAGATGTTAACATGCTTGAGGTGAAGGCATCCATTATGTTTGTGTATGGAACAAGTGTCCTTGCAGATATTGACATCAAAAACATTGGTTATGTAAATATACAGCGTATGAAGTTTATGTAGGCCTAAAATATTATTGCAAGCTTGTCGAAGTTTAAGGTTGATAGTATGCACAAAGTATGTAAAGGATGCTAGCTTGGTAAGTAGGGCAAACATACTTTCTCACCAATTGAATGCTCATTAGATGTTAAGGATGCTAGGTTGGTAAGTATGTAAAGGATGCTATCTTGGTGAGTATGTGAAGAATAAGTAGACCAAACATAATTTCTCACCATTGGATGTTATACATTTTGATGTATGGGGACCAACCAAGATTGCAATAATTGCAGGTTGCAAGTACTATGTTACATTCATTTGATGTATGGGGACCAACCAAGATTGCAATAATTGCAGGTTGCAAGTACTATGTTACATTCATTTGATGATCGTACTAGGAAAGTATGGATTTACTTCATGAAAGAGAAAAGTGAGGTGCTTGCTTACTTTTTGAGATTTAAAGTCTTAGTTAAGCAAGAAAAAGAATATAGATCAAATTCCTAATATCGACGAATAGTAGAAAAGAATATTTCTCCAGTGAGTTCAATGATTTCTTGAGAAGCAAGAGACAATTCACATGCAGGTACCCTCTGCAAACATAATAGTATTGTAGAAAGGAGCTTCTTGTTCCTTGATGTCGAAAAGAATATGCTTGATTATTTTTAGAGGGTTTTTAGATTGAAGCAATAGCAATTACTATTTACATTATGACTAGCAATAGCAATTGCTACTAGGACCCCCACCATAGTTGTTCATGATGCCTGAACATGAGTTTACATGCATAAAATCAAATATGTCTCACTTGAAAGTGTTTGGATATATTGTACATGTGTATGTTCCTGATGATATGAGAATCAAGTTGGATCTAAAGACAGAAAGCTACATCTTCATTGGTTATGCTTTGGAGTAGAAAGGTTATAGATTCTATAACTCTACCACTCATGAGATTAAAAAAATAAGATATGTTGTCTTTGATGAGAGTAAATGGTATGCACCAGTGAAGGCAACAAAAGCTATAGATGAAAGAAGTCATGATGTTGTCTCACATGTAGAGAAGTAATACAAGCGCTTAGTGGACCTAGAGAGTCCTCTAGCAATGGATCCAGTATTAGTCCATGGCCAGGCACGTTGAGGACACATGCACGGAATGTAACTGCATCATCTTGTGGCCCTACTAGAGGTGCTAGTATATCACACAAAGGGAAGGAAAAGGTAGATCAACCTTTTGTGCCTGATTTGTTAGCATACCACTCTTATGTGAATAGTGACTCTAGTGGCTCTAAGTAGAGCCTTGATGAGGAGCTTGGCATTCCACTAGTGGTTATTTCTAGTACTAGAGAACCAGGGTACTTGGTAATGATCCAGGTGTACATAGATCTACATGCGTTAGATACCCTATTAATAAGTTAAAATATGATGGATATACATCCCATCACTATGCCTACATGGTTAAAGTAATACAAGAGATATAGCTCACTTATTACCAAGTTGAAATATTATGGATATACAACCCACACTATGGTTACATGGTTAAAGTAATACATGAGATATAGCCCACTTGTTTTGAGCAGGCACTTAGAAATTAGAAATGGGGAGATGCCATGGATGAGGAGATAGTAGATCTCACTTAAACTACAAGATCACATGAACTCATTGCAAGGAGAGAGTGTACTGCATGGACACTTGTGATTGCTTCATGAACTCACTGCAAGGAGAGAGTGTACTGCATGGACACTTGTGATTGCTTCATGAACTATGTGTGATGCTTGATGATAGACATTATAGAGGCTGATGGTACATGTTGGAAAGCACAAGCATCCTGTTCAACCATGTCTTCTAAAGTCTTATTTGGACGAGGAAAAAGAATGCGTCAATGATGTGGTGAAGATGGATAAGCAGGCAGGTCCAAGGAAAATCCAGATGACTATTGCGAAGGAAAGGTTGATGTGCAGGCATTCTTCAGGGATAAGGATGTTAAAGACTCAGACATGGTGGGAGAGAAAGAGTCGGCTACTTTCTTTGATGCGATGGTTCCATCCAAGAACAAAGGTACAACAACACTAGCATATTCCTTCGCATTTTACTTTTATTGTTGCTATTCATTGTTTGGTGGTATTTTGGGATTTTATCCAACAAATTGCAAATTCAGAAGAATAGTTTCGAAGTCCAAAAAGAAAGTATTGTCTGCATGAAGTGGCTTTGATGGAATAATGTTCCTCCAATGACAGATAGCTTACCCTTTCATCCATGATAGTAGATTTCCTGGCTAGGGAAAGGATGACAAGAGGTGCTTCTTGCTCAAAATTTCAACCAAGGGCTTTGCTTCTGGTGTAGATTTGGTTAATAGAATGCGTCAAGATGGAAATGGAGACCTCATATATGCTTGGGTAATGTTCGATCATACCCATAGAGTTAAAGATTGGAATACAATGGTAGCACATGTCTACGTTACAAGGTCGGTCAGATCTATCCCTTTGCTATCACGGTTATCGATCCTTGTTCATAGCCTGCTTTGATGGTGTCTCTTTGTTTTTTTCCCTATATCAGCACTAGGATCATGATGACCATTGCCACATGCGAGATGAAAGAGGAGGACGTGAGAAGCCGTATACTGTTCTGGAAAATGATAAATAGGACTATGCAAAGACATGGGTTTCAAAAAGCTAGCTTTTACGGCTTCATGGCTAATGAGGCTCAAGCAAATTGTCTTGTAGTTAGAGCACTCTTCTCAATAACAAAAACACAAAGACTCCACTAGAAGGACGAGAGATCTTGCCTCTTCCATTGGTGGAAGCAAAGCTTGAATGAGCATACAAAGAAGTACATTGTACCACAACAGAGGTAGGATCACAAAGCAATGTGCAACAAATGGAGGCCATGCAGCAATAAAGAGGAGGCTTTAAAAGTCAACGACAAGGAGCTCCGCAAGGCATGGAGAAATGGTATGGCCTTAAAAGAGCATGTTCATGCATTGGACTCCTAGCTTGCCTGGTATGGATTGCCCACTGGGGAAATCTCATGAGTGCGGTAAGTCTCTTATAAATTTAACATTATTGTCGTGCAAAAATTTTGTCTTTTGATCAGCTATTTCGGTATAGGTGGTGTGGAGCAAAGAGGAGGAGGCCATGAAACTTCGTGTGTACGAACCTACCAGAGAGTGTCCATGGTAGCTGGCTTGCTGGAGAAGGATATAAATCAAAAATTTCCTTGTATGACGCATGTGTTTCAGACATGGTGAATGCAGTCTTGTAAAGTTTAAGGGAGCATGCCATGCAGCTCGGCCAACATGTTGAGTTAGGACCAAACTCGGAAACATTGGGTGATCAAATAGGAAATAGAACCACGTCGTCCCCTACTAATGTAGTCTGTATAGTTAGTGAGGCGGTGTCTAATACACCACTGTATGCTCTAGGGCCTCTACATGGGGATCGAGAGACTGTACAAAGAAAGAAGAGGATATAAACCACTGTCTCATTGATCAAGATGCTAATGGGTCTGACCTGGATATGTAATGGTTAACATGCAAAAGAAATAGTGGGGGAGGCCTCTTCAGTTGAACTTCTCTGCAAACAGATAACCAACATGGGGGGCTAGGCATAGATTTGAATGACAAGAGAGAACACCCAATGTGGAAGCACATGACTCCTTGGTGGTTGAGCGTCATGTGCCTAGGGAAGCTTGGGCAATAACGAGAATGTGTATTGGGTGTAAAATAACATGCATGGGAATGTGTTGTCCAAGGAAAAGGTGCAAGAAATTCTTACTTGCTTGTGGTGATGGTGTGCCAGCTCCATGTTTCTAGGGGTAGTGGAAGCACCCAGGTCCAAGTGGAGTATGTGACCAGTGGATGTGGTTCTGTAGTGATAGGCTTGACCATACAAGCAACATGGATCACAACATAGTGAGACCTACACCACCAGTCCCCTTTATTCGGCCAGTGCAAACACGAAAAAAATTGACAGTAGATGAGATCTGCAAACTAGAGTCTACAAATTTTAGATTGGAGAAAGCTACCCACACCCACAACACGCCACACAGCCAGGGGTTCATAGAAGCAATGGGAAACAGATTAACGTAGAAGAGAGAGCCTCAAGTCGGCAAAAATTCAAGTGGAGACATGGAATATCAAAGGCAACGATGCAGAAAATTCAAGATGCTACTACACAACAGTTTGGGGTCATAGGGGGGAGACAAAGGTTGGGGTGGAACATTCCACATTTAGAGTAATGTCTTTTGTGACATTGACAAGCATTGGAGGGAGTAAAAGGTGCACAACAAGACAGACCCCGAGTGCAACTGCCTAGATTTCCAATGAAGAGTTCATGGAAATCCAGAACAAGAACAAGAACATGTTTATCCATCAACCTGTTATACCAGAGAGACATCATTGCTACATTATGCAAGACTCATAGATTCTAGGAAGATGGAATGACACCTTTCGTTACATTAGGACATTAAGTACTTCTTAAGATTTTCTTTCTTATGTTATATTTAGGGTGTTATTTATGATGTTCTAGTAGCTGTTATTTATCGTGCCATATGAAACCATGTTTTTTTTGGTTTCTTAATTAACATCAAGTTATTTAAAGACAAACAATGTTACTTTAATAAGTCAATGGTGACCATGATTTGAGAGAGAGAAGATAGATCTCAAGTTACAATTGAAAAACATATAAACATGCTTACTTAACCATAATCTGAGAGAGAGGAGGTACCTTACTCTAATGTTCAAGTGAATTATGTCTTGTTGTACAAAAGAGTGATTGTCCTTACCTTTACATTAACAACATGCAACCCTTCTTTTTTAAAGTTTTTTGTTTAAAGTTTTTTGAGAATATGTTGTGCCATGTGGCACCATGGCCTACGTAGCATATGTAACTTTACTTATTCTTTATTTATTTTTTATGATGTGGCACCTAGTTCCACCTGGCACCGTGGGCTTACATTACCACGTGGACACGTAACCCTAATTTTTAAGTTTTTTTATGATGATGTGGCACTCGGTACCACATGACATCGTGAGCCTGCATTGTCATGTGACACCATGGGCTTGTATTTCCACGTGGCACATGCAACCCTACTTTTTAAGTTTTTTTTTGAATAATGATGTGACACATGGCATCGTGGGCCTGCATTGTTACATGGCACAGGTAACCCTTTTTTTTTCTCTTTTTTGACGTGGCACTTGGTGCCATGTGGTTCCGTGGGGGCCTCCGTTGTCACGTGGCACACAAATCTTTTTTTTTCAAGTTTTTTTCATTAATGTGGTGTATGCCACATGGCATTACACTTGATGTCATGTGGCATTGTGGGCTTACATTATCATGTGGCACATATAATCCTATTTTTTGTGTATGGGGAGATTTTCTCCAAGGGAGGAAAAAATTTAGGGGGAGTAAATTTAAAGAACCTATGGGGAATATTTTTTCAGAGGAGGGGTGGTTTTTATAGGGGATTGTGTGCACGTGCATGTAAGTGCATATGTTACCATGTGTAGAGAGTGTAAACCTATGGGCGTAGGTGTGTGTATGTATTGTGTGCACATAGGTGCATGTGCGGGTTTTTAATTTTATATCATTTTTTCTTTTATTTTGGGTTTCAAGTTTTTAATCATTCTTCCCAGGGATATGTATATCTACAATTAATAGGAAGTGTTTGTTGCCACCCTAGGGGATATGCTGTCACATGTGATTGAGCTTTGCATTTCTAATTCTAGCTAGTGATTTAGTGTAGCGGCCAGTTGCACGGGTGTTCTGGGGCTGTGGTGATCTTTTTGAGCATTGGGGTTTCTCGGTGGTGCCACAGAAGTGTGTGCAAGGCTCACTTTGGGGTTTGGCACCATGGTGAGAAGAATGCAAGCTCAACTCCATGCCCTCCTGCACTCCAGGTAAGCTCTTTGTGAAGATGTCAGCTGCCTCCCAATCCTTTGTGTTGACATATATCAAATCGACATCACCTTCTAAAACCTTCTCCCTCTCAAAGTGATAATGCACCTCAATGTGCTTTGTCCCAACATGATATATTGGCCAATTGTATACTACTCATGTTTTCACAATAGTAAATTACAATAATGCTATCCATGGGCTTATCCATATCTGTGGAGTAGCTCTTGCAACCAAGCTACCTCACATGCTGCCATAGGGTAGCCCTTGTACTCAGCCTCTCTACTCGATAAAATAAACGTTGGTTTCTTGCTACTCTACAAGGGTAGCACCCTTGTACTCAGCCTCTCTACTCGATAAAATAAACGTTGGTTTCTTGCTACTCTAGCTAACAACAAAACTCAATTTCTAGTAGTAGATCTCTTGTCTGAGACACTAACTAGCCCAATCTACATCTGTGTACCTATACTCTAGCCTCATAGAAAAGTCCATAGTGTACTATGGACTTTTATGTACCTGAGTATCCTCATGGCCACATCCAAATGTGGATTCCTTGAGGCATGCATAAACTGACTCACCAATTCAACATCATGGCTTAAACTTGGCCCACTGATAGTCATATAGATCAAACTCCCTACAATGCACCTGTACATAGTAGGGTCCTCCAATAGATCACCTATATCCATGACCAATTTTGTGTCCTTTACATCTATACCTAAGAAGATTGCAGCTCACACCCAAATCTTTCACTTTAAACTTCATCTTAAGAACCATCTTCACTTCATGAATGTCATCATTAGTTTCCCTTATTGTGACAATCAAGTCATCAACATAGATGACTAGTAGAACAAATCCCTTATAGTATTTTTCACTTGAAGTGAAAAATTTACTGTAGATATATAATCCAATAGTGACAATATACTCTCCTATCTTGTCTGAACATGCTCTAAGTTCTTGCTTCAATCCATATACAAAGCATTGTGAAACCTGCAAACAAAATTTGGATGTGCATGGTCCTCATATCCTGGTGGCATGCACCAGGATATAGCGGTACCATGTAGACCTCCTATAAATCACCATTTAAGAAAACATTCTTTGCATCCATTTAATGTAAAAACTATCCTTATCTGCAGCCATAGCAATGATTGCTCTCACAATTTCCATCCTAGCAACCGGAAATAAATTCTCCTCATTGAAAATCCCATAGGTATGTCCATATCCTTTCAGTCTAGATGCCACCCTAGCAACTAGACTAGCAGTCTCCTCATGGTCAATCCCATAGGTTTATGCATATTCTTTGGCTACAAATCTTGCCTTGTATGTGCTCATAGATCCATTTGCCTTGTATGTGCTCATAGATCCATTTGAATTCAACTTTACTTTATAGACCGAATCGCATCTAATTGCATTCTTCTCCTTGCCAAAGGCACCAAATCCCATGTCTCATTTGCATGTAATGCAACTATCTCTTTATCCATGGCAGCTTTAAATTTTTTGTCTAAGTGCGGGCTCTACCTCATACTTCTTTAATCATATATGCATAATGATACCCATCATATTTCA
This sequence comes from Cibotium barometz, assembly GCF_041138505.1. NCBI lineage: Eukaryota > Viridiplantae > Streptophyta > Polypodiopsida > Cyatheales > Cibotiaceae > Cibotium > Cibotium barometz. The sequence goes on from NC_141068.1 coordinate 48,861,552, forward strand.
ACATGTACACCACTGGATATCTAACCCGTTTCACTTGATATCTAACCTTCATACACTTGAATCATTACAATCTCTTCATGTATGCATAATGGTAACCCATCATATTTCAACTTGTCCCACTGGATATCTAACCTTCATACACTTGAACCATTGCAAGGTGTTCTCAACACTGCTTTGGCTCTTTGTACACCAAGTGTTGAAAAGATGCAGGGGAGAAGAGAGCTTGAGCTCTTGCAAGCACACACACACTCACAAAACCCTAAAAGAGAACACACAAGGTAAGAGGCTGAAAATCTTCTTCTTCTTCACACAACTCTCAACACACCATATACAAAGATAAGGGTACACACAATATGAAAAGGTACTTAACCAAATACATACTAGGGTTCTCTATAGTGTGAACCCAACTAAATGAGCTGGCGCTATAACTATGCCAGTCTCTAGAATTGCTGTCACACACAGCCTGTCATCCCACTGGCCGGATATCACCCATGATCTCACCAACCATGCCAGTGGTGTAAGTGTGGGGCCTATCCCCCAGGCGGGTCATCAGTGTCCACCGTCTCACTAGATGAGCTCGATATCTCAACTCCATCTCATGTACACCAAGTGAAGCTCTAAATCTGCGGAGCTTCTCTGTACCAAATGCTTTGGTGACGATGTCAGCAGCAGCGACCTGATCCTGTGTGCTAACATAAACAAGGTCAACGCCAAAACCTTCTCTCTGACCATAATGGAAGGAGCATAATCTTCTCCAAATCAATATCTTTTGAAAAGCACTAATCTCAGGCTAGGCTGTCTTTTTCTTTTTTGGAATTAAAAAGAGAAGAGCTTAATTTAATTGGAATAAAATCAAGTTTGCAATCGAGCCAAATCAAAGCAATATCTTTTGAAAAGCACTAATCGCAGGCTAGGCTGTCTTTTTCTTTTTTGGAATTAAAAAGAGAAGAGCTTAATTTAATTGGAATAAAATCAAGTTTGCAATCGAGCCAAATCAAAGCAATCATTGAACTCTTTCACATCTGTAGAAGTTGGATTGATCTCCGGTATCTCCAGTGCCTCTTCATGCTCACCTTCTATGTAGTCCCAGTAACCCTTTCCCATTAGGAAATTTGTCAACCTGAACCTCCAAGCATGGAAGTTGTTCTTGTCAACCTTCTCAGCAACAATCTGGTTTATGCTTACAACTCAGCCCTTAGCATGAACCAGGCTCTGATACCATGAAAAGATGCAGGGGAGAAGAGAGCTTGAGCTCTTGCAAGCACACACACGCTCACAAAACCCTAAAAGAGAACACACAAGGTGAGAGGTTGAAAATCTTCTTATTCTTCACACAACACTCAACACACCATATACAAAGATAAGGGTACACACAATATGAAAAGGTACTCAACCAAATACATACTAGGGTTCTCTATAGTGTGAACCCAACTAAATGAGCTGGCGCTATAACTATGCCAGTCTCTAGAATGGCAGTCACACAGCATGTCATCCCACTGGCCGCATATCACCCATGATCTCACCAACCATGCTAGTGGTGTAAGTGTGGGGCCTATCCCCTAGGCGGGTCATCCCCAGTGTCCACCGCCTCACTAGATGAGCTCGATATCTCAACAAATGTAACTATAGCCGGGAGCCCAAACTATAGCAAAGTGTTCTCAACACTACTTTGGCCCTTTGTACACTAAGTGTAACTATAGCCGGGATCCCAAACTATAGCAAGGTGTTCTCAACACTACTTTGGCCCTTTATACACCAGGTGTAACTCATCAAGGCTCTGTTCTAAGCCTTTATCCATTAACAAAGTAATGACTCTCAAACATCAAGCATTATGAAGGGTTGATCCACCTTCTCTTTTCCCTTTCATGATACATGTGAATTTGATGTGAATTTATCCCAAACTATAGCAAGATGTTCTCAACACTACTTTGGCCCTTTATACACCAGGTGTAACTCATCAAGGCTCTGTTCTAAGCCTTTATCCATTAACAAAGTAATGACTTTCTCAAACATCAAGCATTATGAAGGGTTGATCAAGCATTATGAAGGGTTGATCCACCTTCTCTTTTCCCTTTCGTGATACATGTGAATTTGATGAATTTTTAGCACCACCAAATGATGTGTCAAAATTCACAGCATTCTACCTCTATCTATATATGACCAATCATAGCATCTGACATACTAATAGATAGCAAATACGTCACTTTTTGGCTCTCGTATGCCATGACTTCATGAGAAGTGACATTTTCTTTTGAAATCTCTCGCTCCTTCTCATCACGACTCCTAGTATCCTTTTTCCATATAAGGAAGCTTCTTATCCTGAACTTCCATGCTTGGAAGTTGTTTTTTTCTAGATTCTCGCTCACAATGTGGGATAGACTGTCAAACATGATTACCTATAGCTTACCAAACAATACTTGTAAAGACTTCTACACTTACAATGACTACTCTCACGGTTACTATCCTAGCAACAACCGAGCTGAAAGTCTCCTCGTAGTCTCAATGCCACATGTCTATGCATATCCTTTGGCTACCAATCTCCTTGCTATATAGACCCATACCAACTCATAGACCCATCTGAATTCTACTTTACTTTGTGTAGACCCACTTGTATCCACAATTGTCTTCTTCTTCTTAGACAAAGGCACCAACTCCCATGTCTCATTCATATCCAATGCAACCATCTCATCATCCATGGCATCTTCATAATGGTTATGTCCAAGTGCCTCCTCAAAACATGTGGGCTACACGTGGGCTTAATCTCTTGTATTGCTTTGACATGCATAATGATGGGTTGTATACCCATCATATCTCAACTTGTCCATTAGATATGCCTTGCATATACCTAAATCGTTTCCAGGTGTTCTCAACATTGCTTTGCAATGCTCTTATCTGTAGCTTTGCCCAAGCAAGTATTTTTCTGAATTATAAGAGCATCATCTTTTGTTTTACGTGTCCTCCACTTTTCACATATTGCAATGTGTGCGTCTTTGTACTATGAGAAAATATATTTATTTATATGGACATTAATAATCTCTCTCCAATGAAAAAGGCATGAGCATCCTTTTCCAACCAACGTTTCACCACTGTTGTAAACCCTATAAATAGCATTCCAATTAGCTCCAGCTTCATCAGCCCCCCATGAATCCAAAAAAAAAATTAGGCTTTCCTCAATGCTTAACCATAACCAAATTTATATTCTCCCATAATAAGATTTGTGCCCCTTCATCTTCTTCCTTGAACTCACATGTGGCTATTGTTAACAAATCTTGGACATTGAAAAAATAAATAAATAAATAAGCTAAAATATTGACCACATTGCAAGTATACTTTTCATTAGTGAAGGTTGCCAATGAGAAAACTACTCACTAGGGGGTCATACACAAGTGCAGCCATTGTGTGCCATCCCTCAATTCTATGAGCATTATCAAAGAAAATCCAAGGATGTCGTAAATCACCAATGCCATTAGCATCCGTTCGAAAAATGACCACCATGGAAGAACTTAAAATGACTTCTTCTCTTCAATTCCAAGATAGCTTACACCAAATGCAATACCAAACAACTACATGCCTAATCCTCAACATCAGCTCCCCCTCTTGTTGCCTTCAGACTGTTGCCTTCGACACTGCCACTCTGCCCATGATTACAACCCCTATCTCTCCAACACCACCATCCCTCCTTTTGTCTCCCAAACCAACCCCACCACTTAGCTCCTTAGGGAACATCCTAAACGGACTAACTAATGCTCCACTTTGCAAGACAACTTCCACCCATTAACCCCACATGCAGTAGCCTCATCTTTGGGAGTGTAAGAAGAAGGAGAAATCCTAGCATCACCAATCGAAGAGCAGTAACAAATGTCCCCCCCTCCTAATGCCCTTTCAACTCATAGGACCCACTGGATAGAATTGACATTAACAGAGCCATTAGGATCCTAGAATAGAGGCAATATCTTGATGCCACACCAGATATCAATGAGATCATTAATCACCTAGACATCTACCTCATTCGAGGTTTATCTAGAAGAGAAGTTCAACCAATGGTCGAGAGCTCATCGCCGTAAAAGGGATTGCAGTGGACCACAAGCCAGAGTTGCTCCTATCACACATGAACTTATGGGTGAACAACCTATTTGGCAACAGCCTTACCTTCTCCATGCCAAATATTGGAAAAGATTATTCAATACTCCCAGGTACCTTAGAGTTAGCTTAATCTATTTCCCAATTGAATGGTGATGGGCCTTGGACCTCTTTGACAAAGAGCTGGAGAAGAACCCGAAGCTACAATTTAACTTTCCTTGGATACCTCCACCTCGGTCACCCCCATGCACAAGTTTATCCAAGATTATGACGAGGTGCCTGACCCTAACATTGTTATCACCATTCCTTCTTCCGTCTCATCATCGTCCTACCGATGGAGTTTCCAGATTGGTACGCTTTTGATGAAGGTCTCCAAGGCATGGCCTTCAACACCAACAAAGGCCCCACTCTTCAATAGATACTCAGCTACTACAAGCAAGTCCAATGGATGCAAGGCAGGTGGCCCAAAACCGCCTTCTGGACATCCTACAAAGATTTCCACCGCACCACCTAGTGTACGAAGTCCTAATTTGACTTCTATTAGAACTTTAATAAAGGCTTCTACCACTAACTCCCATTTAAGCTTACTATTGATTCTGAGGATGGAACCATGATTAGGGGAGGGATATGTTAACCATGTTGGCTAACATTACTCCGAATGTATGGCAACATTTTTGAGCCATACTTTTTGTACCACGCAATACCCTTCATGTAAATGATTATGGAAGATCTCCAAGCTTACGACTTGTATAATGCCAGAAGATAGTTAAAACCAAGTTTATGACTTGTGTAATATTGGTAGTATATACTTTAGAATAGGAAATTAACCTACATAGTCAAAACCAAGCTTATGACTTGTGTAATGCTGGTAGTATATACTTTAACCGCCTCACAAAGCACCATATAGACATGGCCCTTTGCACCAACAAAAGTGCAACGTCAAGTAGTTGATTAACCTAGACTAGCTGTTACTTGAGTGGCCAAGCATTGTAAATATTAGACCCTTGCATTCTTCATCTTTTTCTCTCTATCTTGCACGGCTTAAGTGTTCTCAAATCAATGAGCATGCCTCCAACCATGACAAATTGTGTCTCTTTTTGCCATGCCTTTAACCATGACATTGTTTTAAAAAAATTCCCCTGATTGGCCTCAAGACCCAAGATCCTCCCATAGTTACCATTTTCACTGCCCATTGGCGCTTTTCTATCCACCTGTAGCCGATGCCACCAAGGAAGCACCATGTGGGGTTCTGAACCCAAGACCTCCTAGTCTTAGTCAAACACCTCCCACTCGAGCTACCACCTCATTGGTGAAACGTATTTTTATGTCCAATCTAAATGATTTGTATGTCCTCCATGCAAGAATGTAGTTTTTGTAATAAGCATGAAAACAAGTGAATATCGATACTGCTGGTTTTATTTCCTAGCAAGCAATGGATTGGCCTAATTTGTCCATACGAGTGACTTTCCTATCAGGAGTTGTGTCTACTGTGTATCTTGGGTTGCGATGATTTTTGTGTGTCTTGGCATAGGAAGGCCGTAGTGGCAAGATGAATCAAAATTTATTTGTGGTTTTTAAAAAAAAAGAGAGGCCCAAACGAGTCCCCAGCTGCTACAGAACCATTTTAGCTCATGTTCATGCAACACCATCGGCCTGTACTGTTAACAGTTAAGAATTCTAACAATTGGTGAGTTGGATGTGCAGCTTACTGGTTGGTTAGAAACTTAGTCATGTGCCCTTCCGATCCAAGCTTCAATCAAACGCACGAAAATGCAGGTTGAATTGTTGAGATGTTTAACCACATTAAGGGATCAAGAGCAGGGTAGCTTATATGTGGTGGGAAAAAACTATTTGATGACTCTAGTACATAAGGCTCAAACTCACCACCTTGGATGACACACTAATGTTTTAGTCAGTACAAGCATCCAGCTTTCTTCCCATAGATGTTCTTAGGGTTCAAAAGGCATGCACTTACTGAAGGGAGATATATAAAACTTTGTTTTAACTTAGTGTTACCTGCATTTTTAGTTGCGTTGTATAGATCTAGACACTAGAAAGGCCAACACAAAAGGTTGGATGTATGTTAGTTGTTGCATACAAATACACAAGCCACAGAGTGTCAAAAATGGCATTTTATACAAAACTCCTTAAGGTGCTCATTAAGCCGAATTTTAAGGCTATCACCATTTGCTCACTAAGCTGAATTCTGGGAGAGTGCATTACATTTTGAGGTTCGAACTAGTGTACACAGAGTTCAAACTCCTATATCACGGACAATAGGCACCAGTATGCCTCGCATGTGCAGTCTACAAACCAGCATGCCTCAGATAAACGGTCTAGAAATCTTCATCGAGGCGAAATACATGATTCCCCTCAGAGTTTCCTAGGTTTGCCATGACAGAAGCCTTTTGGTATTCACCAACCCTCCTCTCAAAAAAGTTAGTCTTACCCCTGCAATAATCACAAAGCAAAAAGAACACCAAATTGGCATTAGCATAACCTGACATGCAAAAATGACCGATATGGAGTACTATACCATGCCATCTATACTTTTGATGGATACATAGGGTTACTTACTGAAGAGAGATAAGCTCCATCCAGTCAAATGGGTTTTGGGCATTGTACACTTTGCTGTAGCCTAGGGCAACCTGCGTTTTCATTATAATAATATAAGTTGCATCATACAGATCTAGACACTCAGAAAAGCCAGTTCAGTATGCTTTAGAAGACATTTGTTTGTAAGACCACCTTACCATCAGCCTATCTGCTACAAAATCAATGTATTGGCTCATCAAGGAGGAATTCATTCCCACAAGATCACAAGAAAGAGCCTCACAGACAAACTCTCTTTCGATCTCAACAGCATCACATAGGATCTCTCGTACCCTCACCTCAGGAAGCTTTTTCTCCAGCAACCTGCCCCAAACCCATCTAATATTACTCTCTCTGCAACAATGATTTCAATCTGCTGCAAAACTGATAAATGTACACACAATAAAGATGGCATTTGCACCAACCACTTACGTATACAGGAGGCATGCAAAATCACAATGAAGTCCCTCATCCCTTGATATCAACTCATTGGAGAATGTCAGCCCCGGCATCAAACCCCTTTTCTTCAGCCAGAATATGGCACAAAAGCTTCAACAAGGTTGGAATATCAGAAGTGTAAAAAGAATTTGTTCTTAAAATCAGCAGTGTTGCACATACTTTCCTAATAAGACCCAAAATCTTTGATTCAGACAAAAGCCAAGGTTATGATGATCGTGGGTCTAAGGAATTTTCATCAATACCTGCCAGAGAAGAAGATGCCCTCCACACAAGCAAAGGCAACAAGTCTCTCAGAAAAACAGCTATGGCTGCCAACATAACACTCCAACAATTAGTAAGCCTTGATTGCCTCCAAGCATGCCCAAAAAATCCTACTTTGCTTTCACTAGCATAGACAAAAGCATTCAGAGGAATGCCCATAAAACACCAAAAACCTTTGTAAGTAACAACCCCATAAATGCTTCTGATGATACTCAAATGACCCATTAATTGCCACTCATTATAATCAATAGGCATTTCTTTGCATCAATTGCATTCAAATGACATCGTTTTGAAGCTTGCAGATCTACAGGGTACCCTACCTGCCAATCCAACGAATAGCCCAATCTGCTTTCTTAGCCACACAAGGCACAGTTTCAATGGCATTAAACAGCCTAGCCTTCTCCTTTTGATCTCTGATGTAGGTTTCTAAAAGCAAACTATACATTTCTGCAATACCATAAAGAATCATGGCTTTAAAAACAGACTCAGCAAATTATTCAATCTCCAATCTTGCACAAAAACTTTAATGGTTGAAAGGTACCCGAGTGTACGTTTTCAATGGCAATTTGGAATCCATAGAAAGCTCTGGCCTGGTTTAAGGAGGGAAAGATTTAAAAAATCAGGTAAGAAACTCACAGCAAATAATACATTGAAGCATTACTTAATTCTAATAATCTAAGCAAATGAGATAACTACTTTACTTTAATCTAATTAATTAAATGAAAAAACCTTCACGTCAATGTAATTACTTGTACTCAAATAGGAGCAAAACATTACATTAAGACAGAAGTTAAACCTGACCCTATTTTCACATGAGGCTTAAAACCCTGGCACAGTTACACATTACTTCATCTAAGCAGAATACTGCTAGCTCAAGGTCACATTGAACCTACATGATCCTAATCTGAGATTGATTGTGCATCAATAACTTTCTTTCATCAGATCTTTAGCCTAACCAAGGATCCTCTAGCAAACCCTAGTCCAAGATGCAATATTATACTCAAATCCTAACCCTAATTTATTATTTAAATTCCTAAGACTTATTCCATTATCCAAATCACAGTCCAGCCTAATGTATCTAATAAACCTCCTAAAAATTCCTAACCCTAACACTAATGTACTCATGAACCACTAAAATAGGTCTTCATACTTCAGCAAGAATAACCTGGTTCTGAGTAAAAACGTATATTTTCAAGCTTACCTCTGGAATTTGAATCTCTTTCATGAAACGGACGGCTAAATTTTCCAGCACAATGCCATCAGAAGCTGCAAAGAAGGCCAAGATATGGCTGATGAAGTGCTTTTCACCATCACGCAGGCTCACCCAGTGCTGCTGATCGCTGGACAAATCAACCTCCTCGGCTGCAAAAAGCAGGAAAGAAGACTAGGGAGAAAGCACAGAAAACAGAAAGCAGAAAGCAAATAACAAATAGCATAGGCCCTTACCTGTCCAAAAGCTTGCCTCTGCTTTCTTGTACATTTCCCACACAGCAGGATACTTGATGGGAAACATGCAGAATCTCTGCGGGTTCTCTGTCAAGAGGGGCTCTGGCTTCTCGATAAAGGAAGGCATCTGTGCCAAACCGAAAAGCAGAAATTGAAGAAAGAACCCGGCAACTCTAGTTAGGAGGCAGAAAAACAGCTGGAATTTCATTGCTGTGGATGCATTTCCGATCAAAACGAAGCCTACTAAAGGAATTAATGCACAATTTCTCCAAAAATTAGATTACTTGTGCACGAATTTTCGCAGGTTTGAGCAAAAAAAAAAAATGCAAAATAAGCACCGGGAGACGCGTAATGTGACTGATAATCTCTAGGAATCGCACAGTTGAGATAATTTGAGTGGCAGAGAACTTACTGCGCAGACAAGGTCAGCGATGGCGGTGAAAGAGCTTCAGAAATGAAGAAGGTATAATTTGCAGTCGAAAAGAGACGGTGAGGAGGGGTTCTAGTTGATAGGAGGTCAATTTTATTATACAGGGCATTTTAAAAACAGATTTCAAATGGTGGTGGGTGCTTTAGGTCAGTTGGTTTCTTGTGGCTTCTTCCACAAGCCAAGCCTTGAGGGGGTTTTCACATCACCTTGGCGAAAATTTCCCTTAGGTGAGCAATGCATGAGGGAGACTCCGTGTCCATGGAAGTGTATTCAGAGCACACCAACTACAGCGTCTGCATTAAACCACACGGGCATTTAAAGAAGTGGGAGACATGGGATCTACAGTGGGAAAGTAGAGCAGCCGTCCGATTGGATCAAGGGCCTAGTTTACTCAAAAGCAGGCGGTGGGGTGTGATTCCGGCCGTTTGGGTCATCAGAAAACTAAAAAAACATAAATATATATTGTTTACTGAGCCTTTTCTACATGATGTAGCCTATAGCCTAGTGGAAGTAGATTTGGCTCTAATTGTGATGGTCGTGGGTTTGAGTCCCACATCCTCCGGTTTACTCAGAAAGTAAACCTAGACACCCCCCAGATTACTTTCTGAGTAAACCGAGGGGTGCCCGGGTTAACTTTCAAAGAGTGGGGTCCATAAAACCCGAGCATGGGGGGTAGGTATGGGGAGAATTCTAAGTATAAGTGTCGGGCATAAAATGAGTTTTGAACTCAACACCTGCACTATGAAAGTTGGGAGACCTACCATGAAGCTATAATAATCGTGAAGCACTCCTTTAAAAAACCGTATATGATTAAAAAGATTGGCCCGATTTACTCAAAAAGTAAACCTGGCCTGCCACGACTATATTCCGACAGGGGGATCAAATTGCAAAGTGTGCGGCGACCAGAGCGTGCAATGGCCCAGCCCATCTTACGGTCCCCCGATCTTCGTGCCACCACTTCCCCACCTTAGATCCCATGTCTCCCAATTCTGTAAATGCCCGTGTGGTTTAGTGCTGAGGCAACTACAGGGGTGGAGAGATGACTACAGTAGGTTTCTAGTCTTCCAAATTTTTGATAAACAACATGAAAACAAAAGCAAGTTATCCATGACTTTTGAGCTATCTCCAATGTTTTGGCTAGCACAACCTACTAGTTATATTGATTTGACGGGACCATGACTGTTGCACCCATCTCGACATAGTCTCTTGATGAATGTTCCTCCTATTCTAGGCCTTAAATAGGTTATAAACAATCTCATGCCCAAACCTTCACCACCAAGAAGTTCATGACACCCCCCCCCACCCCCAATCCTCTTTCCCCTTTGTCCCAATCCTACCTTCTCCATCTTTTCAACACAGGGAAAACTTTACGCTTGCACAAGAAAGACTTGTGTCCCTTTAAAAGGATTTTCTTTCTATATTTTCATTTTATATTTGCATCAATATCTTAGCCTAAGATTTTTAATGTCATATCACATTCCACAAGGTGAGATATTAAAGGTTTGGTCTGCATAATTGTCAAATAAGTCTACTAGATAGAAGGCTATGTTGGGATTCCAAATCTTACCATATTTAACATCCTCAAAGCTACATGTTTTTACTAGAAACAATGACATGATTTGAACGTAAATGTTAATAGGGAGACACTTACTAGAGAGATGATTGGATGTGGGAAGGAATAAAAAATTGACCAACCTAGACAATGTTACATCTAACATATATGGTTTTGGGGAATGTCAAATTTGGCAATTTGAATTGGGATTTAAGACTAGTAATAGAGGCCATAGCATTTTTAAGATTGGTCGACGTAGTGTAAACACTAAGTCACTTGTATGTAAGTCATTTTTTACACTAAGTAATACACATTCATTTCCTTGCAATAGAATACTTGTGAGCTCTTATCTTCTCTCTTCTTGCTTGCATGTATGCTAGTGAATGTTGCTTGCTTGCATGGATGCATGCTAAATAGGTTTGTTTGTAGGTTTCCCTCTTGCATTAGCTTCTTCTTCTTCTTCTTCTTCTTCCCCCACTTGCTTGCATATATGCTATTAAATCTTGCTTGCTTGCATGGATGCATGCTAGATAGGTTTATCTGTAAGTTTCCTTCTTGCATTAGCTTCATATCTCTTCTTGCCTCCATCTAAGCATAGGAAGCTTTTCTTTTACCCCATTAGCAAAGGAGCATTCCGGTGTGACAAAGGAATGAGGAGATGATAAATGAGCTAGCGCACCCACATCGAGAAGTAGCATAGCATATCTAAGTAGTAAGGCAAGGCCCAACAACATATGATTTGGCAAGGCTAAGGTAAGTTCTTGACTTGAATATATTTGGTATCACCGAAATGGGGACTAGCCTAGGGCTTTGCTCTGTTTATCCGTGCTAAAATAGTAAGTGATGTTAGGTAATGTTTGGAGCAATGGGGAGTGGTATGTGACCCTTAAACTTTTGTATGAGTTGCATAAGTCATAGACTATGATTGGTCAAAGGCAGCCCAAAGATGGAAGAATATGTGAAATAGCCAGCCCATGTGGATGCCAAAAGTAGGCACCTAGAAAAAGTGGAAAAAGATGCCAAGTGGGTGCTTACTTCAAGGGAGATGGTGCTCAAATCTAGGAAAGACTTAATCAAGATTATGAGCCACCATTAATGGCTAATGGAGATGTACTCAAGCCTATTAAAAGGCACTCTATCTAATGGATCAATCACATGAGCTTTTATGCTAAACCTCTTGCCTTGTCATTATGCTTTATTTTTATCATAGTGTTAATCTCTTTCTTGCATTTCTAGCATGCTACGATGTTGATTCTAAATACCCCAATCTTATCTAGACACAAATCTCAAGTTGGTATCAGAGCCATCCATCATCCCTTGAGTAGCTATGCACCCTACGATAGTCTAGATTAGCAAAATGATTAGTTTCCTTAATTAGCTAGTAGTTTTTTCCCTCTCATGCCAAGCTCCAAAATCATCAAGAATCAAGAGATCTTGGAGGCATCATTTAGAGCTACTACAACAACTTAAGGAGTTACAAAGCATCAAATGAGGACCTATAGTTATCAAATACTCGAAAAACACTCCAATAGAGTTGACGATAAAAATCCACTAGGGAAGGGTAAAAATTGTAGATTTCTTATCATCGTTGGTGCTAGATTTTGACTCATGGATTATGCTATAAAGGATGTATACATTGATTTGTTGAGGCTTTAATTCTCAAATCATTCTCTATTCTATTCGCAAAAAATTTCCTCTCTTAATATTATAGTTTTCAGAGCCATTGAGGGTTCTACTTTACCATAACACTTGTGCATTATCAAAAATCAATTTTCCCCTTGGTTTAGTACTCCAAATTACTCTCCCAAATCAACGTATTTTGTGGCTTACATTTTTTTAAATTTGGAAAGTATCAATCATGTGAAATGTATATCTCCACCTTTGTAAGGGACTAGACATTAACATGGGTAATCCCATTGCAAAGACCTTTCCATCCCTATAAGGAAACCATGGCAAATACACTCATAGTTGATAAATTTAATGATGATGGTTTCCATACATGGCAAGTAAAATTTAAGTTGTTCTTATGAAAGATGAGCTTTGGGGGATAGTGAGTGGAAGGCATAAGTGTTAGTGGTAAGGCTAGCCCCCCCAAGCTAGCACCCACACCTATTTCCACAAAGAGATATGGTTTTGTGCAAAATTTGCCACCAAAATCATACAAGTATGGAATGTCTGATACTGAGGCCTAGACATCAACACTTTTGTGTGCATTACCAGTGACATATTTCGAGTGCCACGAGAACCATGATAGCCCATTGTTGTGGTACCAAAAGGAAACCTAACAGGGTGGACTTTGGCAGCTACAAATGCTCCGTGTGTATGCCAAGGAAACCATTGGCCTTGGTAGCCCCACTAATCACTCCTCAAAAGGCATAAACTCTAGTGTCTACCCATCAAAACCCCACACCAAGAGGTACGACCCCCTCCATTGGCCTTATCAACCCCACTAGTCACTCCTCATAAGGCACAAGCTCCAATGCCTACCTATCAAAACCCCATATTGAGAGGTATGTACCCCCTCTACTTTTACCATATCCACCTTCATTACTACCACCTTAATTGGTTCCTCCAAGAACTGTACCATTATAACAATATTCAGGTGTCCTTGCCCCAGAAACATTAACCCAAGAACAAGAGAGCCATGAGTCATACGAATAATAAGACCCATATGAGCAGCAATGGTATGGTATTTATGGATATCATGAGAACAAGCTTCACCCATAGATTATGCCACTCTATTGAAAGCCATGGTGCAACAAAGAGCAAGAGACCGCAACAATATGGTATGCATATACCACCGATGCAATGCTTTCAATATCGCCCACAGCATATTGTAGCGTGCCCTCACTACACCAAATCTTTTGAGTTCTCCAAGCACTCTGAATCCCATACCAAAGCCCAATGTAATTCCTTGCAGAGGCACATGTTATAAATGCAGATTTGACCATCATCTTGTGGGGCAGAATTATATGTTATCACTTTACAAGCCTTAACCTCAGTAAGCATGCAAGGAGGACTGTTGGGGCTGGACAGTTGGACAAGTCAAAACACCACAATCGTGGCCAATTGGGCACTTATAATGAACTCGTCGTCTTAGTCATCATAGATGTAACAATAGCCATTTCTTAGAGCACGAGAACTTCTCTTTTTGTAACTGCACCTTTAGCAGTATAAACTTGTAATGTAAATCAGAACAATGGTTGTTGTTGTTTAGACAGTTTGATCAATCAAGTGTCTACCTTGTATATCAGTTTTTTTCTTTTTTCATTTGGTAATACATAAGTGCCAACTCATCCCTTGTAATCATTATTCATCTCTTGTGATTCAATTTATGCTTTGTCTTCGGCTCTTTACTCTGTATTTGTTCAGCGCTACACTGGTGTATGCTATGTGCATACACAAAAAACTCAGTAGATTATCGGGCATGCGGCCACCCAATAACACTTTGGCAACCACGATGCATCTTGCTTTTTCTACCTATTTTGATGTCTATGTGATTTTCTTTGATTTTGAGTCTGTCATTCTTTGCATGACCAAGAGAGCCTATGTCAGCACATCCATTTGCGTCTACACGCTCCGGCACTTCCATTTGCTCAATACAGCTCAGAATCATCTCACGAGGAGGAGGACGAAGAGTCTGTAACTCGTCCATCCTCTCTAGATGTCAGGAACAACCCGCCACCACCAAACCCACGACAACACCCACCACACCCCTCGCCCCTACCACCCCCTCCTTGATTTTATCACTACAACATGCTTCCACGACCAGCTATCACAGTGCAGTATCCCAAATTCTTTGGGAAATCCTCAAAGGATGAGGATGCACACATTCTTGTCTTTGACAGTGCTTGGCATGTGAATGTCAGCAGGCCGATTGATCAGAATCTAAAGAAATTAACTTTTGTACCAACCTTACAAAAGAGTGCTTACAAAAAAGAGTGCAGCACTCTGGGTCGCTCAATATGAGTATGCTCACTTTCCGACATATGACGCAATTAGGGATACATTTCTCCAAAGATTTTGGGAGGGCAAGACCTACATACATATGTTGGATAAGGTATGCCGGATGAACCAGAAGAAGTTGATAGTGAAAGACTATGTAACAAAGGTTCGGAAGCTCCTCTGAAGACTGGTGGATGCAGCCAATCGACCAACAGGAAAGATCCTCAATTCCTACTTCATAAAAGGATTGAATAAGTAACTAAAAAGGGAAGTTTGTTAATGTGTGAAAAGATGCGGGAGGGGAGAAGAGAGCTTGAGCTCTTGCAAGCACACACACACTCACAAAACCCTAAAAGAGAACACACAAGGTGAGGCTAAAAATCTTCTTCTTCTTCACACAACACTCAACACACCATATACAAAGATAAGGGTACACACAATATGAAAAGGTACTTAACCAAATACATATAGGGTTCTCTATAGTGTGAACCCAACTAAATGAGCTGGCGTTATAACTATGCCAGTCTCTAGAATGGCTGTCACACAGCCTGTCATCCCACTGGCCGCATATCACCCATGATCTCACCAACCATGCCAGTGGTGTAAGTGTGGGGCCTATCCCCCAGGCGAGTCATCAGTGTCCACTGCCTCACTAGATGAGCTCGATATCTCAACACTCCCCCTCGAGCTCAACTCCATCTCATGTACACCAAGCGAAGCCCTGAATCTGCGGAGCTTCTCTGTACCCAATGCTTTGGTGAAGATGTCAGTGACTTGATCCTGTGTGCTGACATAAACAAGGTCAACGTCTCCTGCCAAAACCTTCTCTCTCACAAATGGTAGTGGACCTCTATATGCTTCATGCGAGCATGAAAAATTGGGTTCCTGGCCAACTGTATACTGCTAATGTTGTCACAAAAAATGACAACTTGTCTATCCACTGATAGACCCAAATCTGCAAGTAGCTTTCTCAGCCAAGCTACCTCACATGCTGCCATAGCAGCACCTCTGTACTTGGCCTCTGTACTAGATAGAGCAACCGTAGGCTACTTCTTGCTGCTCCAAGTCACAGCAACACTCCCCAAAGAAAACATGAAGCCACTAGTAGATCTTCTATCTAAGATACTACCAACCCAATCAGCATCTATCTGAGATACCATCCCAATCAGCATCTGTGTACCCATGTACACTTATCTCTGTCCCAGTTTCATAAAATAGTCCACAATGCAAAGTAGACCTCACATACCTCAGTATGCGTCTCAATGCATCCAAATGCGGCTTCCGAGGAACCTGCATAAACTGACTCACCAATTCTATCTGAGATACTACCAACCCAATCAGCCCAATCAGCATCTGTGTACCCATGTACACATATCTCTGTCCCAGTTTCATAAAATAGTCCACAATGCAAAGTAGACCTCACATACCTCAGTATGCGTCTCAATGCATCCAAATGCAGCTTCCGAGGAACTTGCATAAACTGACTCACCAGAATCTCTCCTAAATCTGCACTCAACTTGCCATTATGATCCAATGGCATTGAGATAGGCTTAGAGCCTGTCATACCATACTGTCTCTGCCATGTGGTGACCTAATCACCTCAATGCCCAAGAAATATATGAGCTCCCCCAGATCCTTCATCTCAAACTTCTGTCTAAGCAAGATCTTTACATCAAAGATCTCTGCATCATGGTCCCCTGTAATGATTAGGTCATCTACATAGATGACAACAACCACAACCCCTCTATCACTGTGTCTCACATACAGCGAGAAATCTGCATTGGCTACATGAAAGCCAATAGTGACAAGATATTCAAAAATCTTGTCAGACCATGCTCTTGGTGCTTGTTTTAAGCCATACAAGGCTTTCTTCAACCTACAAACATGCTCGGGGTGACTCACATCCTCATAACCAGGTGGCTGCAACATATACACCTCTTCCTGCAAATCCCCATGCAAGAATGCATTCTTTACATCCATCTGATGTAAAGACCATTGCTTTGATGCGGTCACTGCTATCACAACTCTCACTGTTGCCATCTTGGCAACTGGGCTGAAAGTTTCCTCATAATCAATGCCATATGTCTGCGCATATCCTTTGGCTACCAATCTAGCCTTGTACCTGCTTATACTTCCATCACTGTTATGTTTTACTTTGTACACCCACTTGCATCCAATGGCTTTCTTGCCTTCAGGTAATTGCACTAAATCCTAAGTCTCATTTCCATATAGTGTATCCATCTCCTCATCCATAGCTTTCTCCCAACACACATTTCCAACAGCCTCATCAATGCATGTGGGCTCTACAACTACAACCTGCACAACTTTTGCCATCATGTATGCATAGTGATGTGCCACATAACCATCATAGGTAAACCTCTGCACAGGATTCTTCACTCTCCCAGATCTTCGCAGCTTTGCATTCATGGCTTCCATAGCCTTCTTTACACCAGGTGTTCTCATAGCTGGTATCCCAAGATCCTCATCAAGGCTCATCTCTGAGCCACTAGACTCTCCATCAACATGAGAATGCCTTGCAGAAATGTCAGGCATACTAAGGGGCTTAACCACTTTCTCTTTGCCTTTATGTGATGTACTAATCACATTTGCAGGACTGGTATTATGATGCAGCCTGCCACTCCATGGTCTATCAACTGAACCACTAGATGAGGACTCTCGTGGTCCACTCAAGGACTGTGATTGCTGACTTGCATTCTGTGCAACCACATTTCCACTCACATCAGCCCCAACAGCTTCTTTTTCAGCAGCATACCAGCTGCTCATCTCATAAAAAATAACATCCTTGCTTACCCTCAACTCACGTGTAGCAGGGTTATAACACCTGTATCCCTTTTACTCAAGGGAATACCCAATAAACACACATTTTTCAACTTTTGGATCCAACTTAGTTCTCAGCTCATCTGGCACATGCACATATGCAATGCATCCAAAGACTTTCAGATGAGACAAATTAGGTTTTTTGCCAGTAAACCTCTCCTCTGGAGTTACATCATGTATGGCTGAATTGGAGTCCTGTTCATGATGTAAACTACTGTAGAAACAGCCTCAGCCAGCCCAATAGCTATGTGGCATATTCTTCTCTCCCATCAATGCTCGCGCAATCTCAGCAATGTGCCTGTTTTTCGCTCAGCAACTCCATTTTGATGTGTAGTGTATCTGCATGTAAAATGTCTCTGAATACCATTCTTCTGCAAAAATTCAGAGAACTCATTGCATTGCAGAAGTACTCTCCCCCTCCATCTAACCTTAGGCACTTTACATGTTTCCCTGTTTTCTTTTCAACCATAACTCTGAAATTCTGAAAATGAGTGAACACCTCACTCTTCTCCTTCATGAAGTATACCCACACTTTCCTTGTGTGGTCATCAATAAATGTCACATAATACCTGTAGCCTCCCATAGACATGGTCTTCGTAGGACCCCATACATCTGAATGCACAACATCTAGTGCCACATTTTTGTCACGTGGAAATACATGCTTTGTTTGCTTTCCAAATTGGCATGCTTCACATATTTTCTGCATACCTTCAACTTTAAACTTTGGCAGCCCTGCCACAATTCCTTTAGTCTGCATAGACTTCATTCTCTGCACATTCACATGTCCAATTCTTTTATGCCAAATGTCTGTGTCTGCAACAATTCCTGAACCATTTGCAAACATTGTAGCACTCACTTCAGGCATGTTTACATTCAATGTAAACATTCTGCCCACTCTGTTGCCTTTTGCAACCAACCTGCACTTGTCTTTAAAGTCTTCAACATAACAACCATCAGGGTTAAACCGAACCTGCAAACCCTGTTCAATCATCTAGCCAACTGAAACCAGATTCTTTGTTATGTTCGGAACATGAAGTACATCTGCAAGGTACTTCACTTTGCTATCTTGCATCATAAACAATGGCACATCTCCAACATGGGCAATTGGATGAGCAGTGTCATCCCCTATTTCCACAAAACCTGGTCTTTCAAGGTTTGACTTTTGATGGTGAATGTTGTTGAAATTACAGCTTTGGAGGAGCAAGCAATAGACATGCCAACTATAGAGGAGGCAGAATCGTCAGCCACCACCATGGGTGGTGACAAGGTCAATGCAACTCAAGACTCCGAAGGTGGAGAAAGGACCTCGAATAAGAAAGGGAAGAAAAAAGTGGTAACACGGCAAGATCAGCACAAGGTTTGAACACGTGTCTAATAATCCTAATTTTGGGCCTAATTTTAGCATTGTTTAAAGCATAAAATTATAAATTTTTAGCTATTTTTAGGGTTAAAAATTAGAAAAATTAGCTATTTTTAGCCAAAAATTAGGACTTTTAGGTTGATTTGGTTTTTTTTATCATTTTGGGTATTTATCCTTATTTTTTAGGATTTTTTGGTAGTATTTTACCCGTATTTGATGAAAATTTTAACAATTTAATATACTACGGGGATGTAATGGTGGTGTTGCTTGGATGTTCCTCAAGCCTAGTGAGCTGGGGGAGAGCTTTGAATTGAGAATTAAGGGTACTAGAATGTATTTTTATGATTACTAAGGTCTAGAGATGTGAAAAGGTGTAGAATTATTTTAAAAATATTATATTTTTTGATTTCACATGAAGAGGGAGGTGGTTACAATCGCGGCGGAGGAGAGAAAGGAAGCGCTTCTTGATCATTGAGGAGGGTGTTTTTGCAAAAATCTTTGGCTATTCCGTGCTTTTATATCTCATATCTATGCATTCCCTTCTCTATTTATACTATTCCTCATGCGCCCAATCGCTTAATTATGCTAATCAAATGAGTGACTAGTGGGGATTGTGAGAGATTAAGAGTTTTACGAAAGGATTAGGCTTGTAGAATGTGGAAACATGAGAGGCAACAACACAATTTCATTTTCCTAATCAAATTCTTCCATTTTCTTGAGGAGGTTGGTGCCCTAATTTCAATGCTGATTAGTGCATAATTAGTGAATATTAGATGAACTAATGAACTAATTTCAATGTTGTGATTAGTGCCCTAATTTCAATGTTGTGCATAATTAGTGAATATTAGATGAACTAATGAGTAATTAAGAAAAAATATTTAAAAAAATAAAATTTCATGTTCCAATACATTGAATCATGATTTTTATTATCAAATTTGAGAAAGTTCCTAATTATAATGAATTATTTAAAATTATGGATTGTTTTAGGGTTAATGAAGGAACTATTTAAAGAAATGATCAAATATGTGTAAAGTGTCCAAATAGAGGAAGAGCATAATTAAGAAAAGCTCTGTTACTTTTTTGAATTATTTTTGGATATTTTACTAATTATTGATTAATTTCTAAAATTAGGTTATTTTGGTAATTTAACTAAAATAATTAGTTAATCAAGAAGTTTAGGGTTAAACAAAATGTTAGTGTTGAGGGAGTGTTTGAGTGTTGACATAAAACATTTGTGAGAGTGTTTTGATGTTTTTTACTAATTATAGAAAAGGATTTTCCTTGTTTTTGAGAAATTTCTAAATATGGAGATAACTAGCTAATAAGCAAAACACTTGAGATAATTTTGAAAAATTAGGGTTAAGATCCCTAATGTTTAAGAGAGAAAACATCTCAGATAAATACCCAAAGGAAAATAAAACAAATTTGTTTATTAATTTGAGGGTATTTTTAGAAAATTAATCTCTCAGAGGTTAAGGAATTTGGAGATGGTTAAAAAAGAGATTTCTGATCATTTTTTAAGTTCTTTTTCTAAATAAAAGATCTTGGACATATTCTAAGTCTAGCTTAGGGTTGTAGTTCAAATCGACCATTTTCAAGGATTCCTTGGAGGACTCTTATCTCCTGATGTATGAGGAATATGGGAAAGAGTTTAACTAGGACCCTAGCTCATTTAAGTAGTTCTTTGGTCAAATTTTAAGTCTATGATATAGTTGTAGTTCAAAATGGCCATATATCCCTAGCTGAGTGGAGGATAAATAATGAGAGTTATAGAATGAATTATTGTTATAAGTTTCTACAAAGTTTGAGTTTGATACAAGTTGGTTTAACCATAGTTGCTTTGTAAATTTGCCTCATTTTGAGCATAGTGAAGGGCTAGTTAAAGTATCCTTGAGTGTATAAGTGCGATACAATGAGAGGGGCTTGTTGGTTATTCTCTCTAAAGAGTATGTGCAGACCTTAGATGCTGAGAATAACCAAGGAGTGGTATTAGAACCCTTTAGAATATAGCATGAGTTAGACCAAGAGTGGTTTACTTAGGAGACTACAAGAACTAGTTGGACTACATTGGCTAGAGCCTTATTCCACCTTAACTCTTATCTTGTGAGACTTTAAATACCTCTTACGTAGCGTAATAGCCTAATACTTGGCTAGCTAGAAACCCGATTTATGGATATATTGAGGGAAGAGTATTCGTGGGTCAGTGTCTAATTGCGTACAGAAGTAGCAAGCTCGAGAAGTGCTCGGAAGAAGGAGCCGAAAAGGCCACGGTTGATACATTAGTAAGAAGCTGAGGAGCTTATTAAGCACATGCACGAAGGTCTTGTCTTCCCTAAATCTTTGAAGGAATACATCTCTGATTGCATCATAGGTGGGAAAATGGGCATACTCATATTGAGCAACCCAAAGAGCGGCACTTTTTGGTAAGGTCGGGACGAAAGCTGCTTTTTTGAGGTTCTGGTCCACTGGGCTGGGGACGTTCACGTGTTAAGCATTGTCGAAAAGAAGGATGTGAGCATCCACATCCTCCGAGGATTTCCCGGAGAACTTGGGATACTTTACGGTGACGGCTTGTCATGGAAGCATGTTGTAATTCAGAAGGCGGGGTTGCGGTGGTGGTGGTGGTGGAGGTGGTGGTGGTGGTATGAACAGTGGTGGGGGTGGGGCTACCTATTCTTCTTTGGATTCGGATTCCGGTTCTTCTAGTTCAAGTGTGCGACGGCTTCTTCGAGTCTGGTGAACTGGAGTTCCCAAGCTTGGTGCCGTGCTAAGTAGCACAGTTCATGTGTTGACATGAAGGATTGATTTGAACATAAGGGAAATCAATTCGAACACAGAAACAATCAAGCAACAAGCAAAATAACACAAGAAAGAGGCAGCAAGATGCATCGTGTGGTCGTTGTCCAGGACTACAAAGTGGAACTGACTAGAAAGACAAGCAGACTCGACGAATGTACACAAATGATATAAAAGTGATCTTCCTTTATTCCAAAGTGATAATATAGAAGCAGCAAACTTACAACAACCTTTATAGAGTTCTGATTACATCCTTTTATACTACTTACTCGCAGTCATAGGGTGGTATAGAGATACTGTCGTGCTCTAAGCACGCCTGGTTTACATACATAATGACCTATTAACTAGTGTTAATGTGCATCGGCTCTAACATTTTGGCGGCGTTGCTCCGCGGCTGTGGGTGGCGGCCCATGGCCAATAAGCCTACTGGCAAGAAAATCTTTTTCCTAGGAAGCCCCAAGACCCTTAGTCTTTATTTTTTATATTGAAGTTTTATTGATACACGTCTGGTCATGGGATAGAAGAAGTCATTGCTTACCCAACACAAGACACTCAAGTCTTCATTTCTTATGCAGGTTGAAGCTTTATTAATAAAGATACCACACATAAGCTCAAGAGACAGAAGAAGCTACTGCTTACCTAATAGCAACATGAGGCAGAAAGGAAAGATAGGTGCGTAACTTGCTAGAGTGTTAAGTCACCAAAGGCCAAAATGTACCAAAGTCACCAAAGGCCAAAATGCACCAAGGACATAGGATCTAGAGTCAAGATGTAAAAGGCTAAAATGATCCCATGTCCTAAGCACACCACATTGTGTCCACATCATTTTCAAGTCAAGTCACTTGTGCTAGAGGGAAAAGCATAAAAGTCAAGTCTCCTATGCAGTATGTAGTAGGCATAACAGGCAAGTCCATGTTTGAGTTAAAGGAGTGAATGGGCTAGGTGAAAGGCATAGTCCTAGTTGAGGTTTTATGGGTGGTTTTATAATCATATAAATTGGATGAGAGCTTCTGCTCCTAATCCATCCTTGATGCCTCTACTATCTTTGTAAGCACATTACATAGGACCTTGTTTGTGCTTTCAGTAGTTTGTGGATAGTATGGGGAAGACTACTATCCAACATTAACCCACTACTGACTCATGCACTAAGCACAACCTTGACTCCAAAAGTGCCTCTCAGTTACACTTCTAGATTGCAAGCCACTAGCAAGATGATAAAAGAGAAATCCTTCTCTGCTTTCCCTAGTGTATGATCCATCACCTAAGAACTCATTCTATTCTTTCTTGCAACACATAATTCATACCATGGTTTTTGTAGAGCATCATTTCTCGCTTCACATGGCACTCACTTCACATGACACTTGCATCATGTAAAGCATCATGTCTCGCTTCAAATGGCACTTGCATCATGTACACTTCAAGTTCCTTTACCCATGCACATGCATAATATCACATCACACATACCTTTACCCATGCATATGTATACTAGCACATCACACATGCATATGTATACTAGCACATCACACATGCACATGCATAACAACACAGCATGCACGCTTCAATTCTCTTTACCCATGCACATGAATAATCACACATCACATACGAACTAAACACCCACAGTAAAAACTTTGTCTCCACAGCCCATGGACCCTAATTGAGTGCATTTTAATACTATAAATACCAAATTATCATAATGCAAGACATAATCCCCCTTTGTGCCGATTGAGTTTAGTCTTGTCTCCTTTCTCTCATGTGTTTATGGAGAGAGAGAGAGAGAGAGAGTTGGGAGGAGAGAGAGCTTCATTCTTGGTGCATATTCCTCTTATGTTTATATTCATGACTGTGAGGGTTGAGAGAGGAGTGAGTGTCATTATATGAGGAGAGACATCCTCATGGTGGTGACAACTTGAGGAAGGAGGCAACGGAGTGGAACTAGCTACCACTAGCACAGCTTGGAGTACTCAGAGATACAAGCTTAGATGTTGGCAAGATCCCCACGACTTCATGGGTTCCATTAACCAATAATAACTAAGGAAACCCAAGCATGTTTCATTATTGTCTTGCCATTGATTATTTCATGAAGTGGGTTGAGGGAAAAGCTATGTAGAAGGCTGATGTGAGATCTACCGCTAAGTTCCTCTATATAAGAATGTGATTACTCATTTTGGATGCCCATGAGAAATAGTGAGCAATTGTTCACCGATTGAGAACACTTGACCCTTGCAATATAGAGAGAAGGAGAGGAGAATGCAAGGGTCTTATCGGCTTGCACCTCTAGCCACTCTTGGTAGAGTAACTCTCTTGTGGAGAGCTAGGGTCCTTTTGTTGTTGTCACTACAAATGAGCTTTAAAAATGGGTGGGGAGAAAAGAGAGAGAGAGAGAGAGAGAGAGAGAGCTCAACCTCTACTTCGATGCCATAGTGAGTTTGAGCATGAGAGAGTAGACCAAAGAAGGAGAATAGGAGAAGAGGACATACATCAACACCAAAGAAGGAGAATAGGAGAAGAGGACATACATCAACACCAAAGAAGAAGAAAAGGAGAAGGGCATACATCAACACCATCACTCACCCACAAAATCCCTAATCATGCATGCAATAGAGAAGAATAAGAGAAAGCATATAGGCACTTCAATCATAAGAGCAAACAAATTCAAACTTAATTATTGTGAGAATGGGATTATGTGTCTTTTCTCATTAGTTAAATTACACGTCGCAAGCTCAGAGATTTCTCATAATAATCTTATATAAAGTGCATTGTGTGGCACAAACATATGGCTTGAAGGTATTGTTGTGTGTCCAAATTTATGTTAGCAAATGTGGGTAATATATCCCCCTCCCTAATCACAATTCCATCCTTGGAATCGACACTGATCTCAATGGGAGGCTAGTGGTAGAATTCGCTAAAGTTTTAGTAGAAGTCAAAGCACGACTTTGTGTACTAGGTGGTTTGATGAAAGGCTTTATAGTATGTCCAAAAGGATGATTCCAACAGATCTTCAAATGTGATGTGCCAACCTTGCATCCACTATACTCACTTATTGTAACCAAGTATCTAGCAAAGAGTTGGGCCCTTGTTGATATTGAAGGCCATGCCCTAGAGATCTTTATACATGCCATTCAAGAAACTCCACCAAAAGGACAACGATGAGCCTAAAAAAGCAAATGATAATGACCATATGAGGGTCTAGCATTGCATTGGATGAGCTTGTGCATTATGCGAAGCATCCATTCTTGTGTAAAAGGAGGGGTGCTCGAGGTGGAGGTAGCTTTGCTGCTGTAGCTTTGGGTCCTTCCCCCTAGCTCTTGCTCAAAGAGGTCACATGCCCATTTGTGTTTGATCAGGAGATAAATAGGGCTGATCCTGAAATACCTTAGGGCAGCATAAAAGTACTCCTTCCAATACTTGGCCTAGAGAAGGTAGGGTCTCCATCACATAGGCTGCTCCCTCATGAGGTCGCCCATCATTGGGGCTACCCTTGCTTATGGTCTTTTGTATCCCCCATGGTCCCTCTTGCGAATGAGATCTCGACCACTCATTGAATTTTTTTTCTAGATAAATGTTGATGTTGCATATATCGAGGAAATCATTGATCCTACTGGGGTACTACACTGATCCAAGATTAAGAGGGCTCTGTTAATGGGCTTTGTTAATGGGCTCTGTTAATGTCAATTCCATCAAAACCAGTTGAATGGGTGATGAGGGGGTGCATCTACTGGTGCTCTCCAATAGAGGGTGCGGGGATCTCACCTTCTTCTAAAACATGTGATGGGAGAGAGGGATGATTAGCTTGTAAAGTGGAGGCTTTCATGAGTCCATTGGAGGATGTCCCTCAAGAGAGGTAAGTGGTGGGGGTGGTTTGGGAGATGAGAGGGGTGTAGGCAATGTTGGAGATGTAGAGGGGGTGTAGGCAATGTTGGAGATGTAGAGGGGGTAATCCAAGGAGGAGTGGTAGGTGGTGAGGTGAAGGTGACAAGAGGGGTGTAGGCAATGTTGGAGATGTAGAGGGGGTAATCCAAGGAGGAGTGGTAGGTGGTGAGGTGAAGGTGACAAGAGGGGTGTAGGCAATGTTGGAGATGTAGAGGGGGTAATCCAAGGAGGAGTGGTAGGTGGTGAGGTGAAGGTGACAAGAGGGGGGATAGATATAGAGGGTTGGCCTAGGGGAAAGGGAGGTGAAGGCATGTTCTTTGGCCATGCTCTTGGGGTGGAAGCTTGGGAAGCATGTGCAGGTTGAACAGGGGCCTAATGGTGAAGGGCCTTGGGAAGCTTCACTTGGGCCACCCATCATGGTTGGTTAATCCTGTTGGGGGGTCTTCCTTGGATATGTCTTTGCCTACTGCTACCAGACACATTGTCATCGTCATCCTTGTCCTTAGCAGTGTCCTTTGTGGCCTCTTCCTTGTCCTTTACCTCGAGGTTTGGCTTCACAGATTGATAAAAGTCAAGGGCTTCCATGTATTCATCATCTAAGATGTCTTAGGGGCAAGTCACATGTACCATGTCGAACAGGTGGCATTTGTTGGTGCACATAAGTCATAGGTGCTTCCGAATTCTAGGATATAAGACGAGGTTGCTAATGGGCACATAGATATTATAGGTGCTTTAAGATTCTATGATATAAGACGAGGTTGCTAATGGGCACATAGATATTATAGGTGCTTTAAGATTCTATGATATAAGACATTGGTGGCCTCTGTAGTGAGATGGTTGGTAGAGGCCTCATCTATGTCATGCTAGTCATGTGAGTGTATCCACACTGAATGGCCATGCTAATGATATCTCTAGAGGCGGGGTAGGGCATAACTCAGTGGGGAACAAAAGGGTTGATGTAGTACCCTCATCACCTACGTGATCAGAGAAGTTGAGGATCCAGCACTAGGATTAAAATTTTAGGAAAAGGACATGGTGAGGGAAATGGAAGATGGTGGTGGAGAAGATGGTGTTCTGGAAGACAAGCATGGTGAGGGTGGTGCCGCGGAGGGGTAAGAGACTTTGGAGAGGATTGTGGAGAAGGTGGAGGTAGGAATCTCCTCATCGATAAAGATATTGTGTTGGAGGAGGCTAAGTTGGAGTCTCCGGTGTTGTAGTTCAAGGAGGACATATGGTGGTTGGGGAGGGAGATGGTGAGGTGGGGTAGGTTTGTGGCTGCATCCATCAAGTTGCCGACCTTCCTCTGAACTTTCAAGGTAACTTGTTTTAGTTGGAGTCGGGCTTTCATCTCTATAATGTGTTTTTTGAACCATGCAATGGTTTGGTCCTTGGCTTCAATGGCCCTCCAAAATTATTTGCACTGCTTGAACTATGTTGTGGACCTTGTACAAGCTACTGCTACCTGTTGCATGACATGGTCTCAACGGTGGCATGGGAGAGTTCTTCTTGTGGGTTGCACTCTGCTTACCTAGGCTCCCTCAACCTCGATGTGTAGGACTTTTAGTTCTTGCTTGCAGACGGTTGATCTTGGAGTCGACTTCAAGGGTCTTCTCTTACAGCCTATCATTAAGGGTGATGGTGGTGTTCTTTTGAGCCTCCACCTAGGCAATGTTGGCATGCGCAGTTGGCATGCGCAAGGAGGAGTGCTTGCAGGGCCATATCCACCTGCTCCTTTTGTCTCGCTAGAATTTGATCATGTGTCCAGCAAGGTTTTGGATCATAGAGGAGAAGGTGACATGAAAGTTTGAAAGGTGGCCTTGAGAGTTGAAGATGTCTTGGGAGAAGCTTTCAGCCGAAGGCAAGGCGAGACGTCCATCTTGGATCCACCTATGAGTCTCAATAAGATTCTACACCTCTTGTGAACTAGAGAATCTACTTCCCTTAAAATAAGCCACATGCTTAGCGCTTCCTAGTATGTTTTCAGCCATAGGGAAGGATCTTTTGGAATGGGCCACCGAACTATGCTAGCTCTTTGGGTGCTTGGGTGGTGCCACACATGCCAACTAAAATTGGGGAAGTGTTGGGGTGTCCCACCATCAAGTTTGTCTCCAAAAATTTTGCAAAGGCTTGAGTGGCACATTTGTCTCTTGATCGAGCCTAGGTTTAAGAGTGTCTTTTGGGGAGGGAGCTATTGGAGCTATGGAAGAGGCTTGCTCAAGCTACCTCTAACCTGGTAGCTATATGGTGTGGGGAGCTCTTCCCATCTCACAGCATAGTATAGGATCCTAGTGAGGATCATGGCTGCTCCAAACTTGCCGATCGGTTTGCATAGATGCTATGGAGTTCATGATGGAAATGGTCAACCTAATCTAAGTAGAACTTGTTTGAGACGAGAAAGGAAGGAGAGGTTACAAGATATACCTATCTGTCCAGCAGAGGTTTGTCAGCATGGTGAGGATGCGGGCTAGGGTAGGCCCGTTAGGTTGAGAAATATCCTCTCATTTGACTCCATCCTTGTGTTGACTGAGATCTGGATGATTTCCTCGACCATTCCTTGTGCTCCACTCAGCTTTTGGTAGGGCTCTGTAGCTTGGGGTGGGTGCAAAGCTTCCGAAAATTGCGGATGGTGCCAGTACTAATGTCACAGGACCCTTTTGTACTTCTTGAAGAAATAATTAAAAACTCACTAAATATATCAAAAGTTAAAACAAAGACTTGAATTAAATTTAAATCAAATAACATAGCATAACACAAAGCAAGGGAAATAAAATAACATCACCATCAAGACAAGATTGGGTGCAATCTCCCCCTCCATGCCATGTAGATCCACTTCCACGACATGAGTATTTAGAGAATTTTATTCATAAAAATAGCCCAAGGAGCTAAGAATAAATGAGCATACAAATTGGGCTTGCTTTTCCCAATTTTGGGGTATAGCTTTACATTTTCATAACCATATCAAAATCCCTAAGTTTTGTACATATAAAAACCTTTGCCCAAATATAATTGCTAATGGGCCTTGTTACATAAAATAACTTTGTGCACATTTGCACATATATTAATCTTGTGCTCACTTGCACATTCCATTAAGTTGAATCCTACACAAATTAAATTAAACATATTTTTATACGATTATTAATTTATCAAAAATATGATAAAATATATACATGTAACAGTCCTCTCGTTTGAGGAAGCAACTGTGCTCAGTTGTGTAAGAAAAATGTCGATAGAACAAGATTATTAATGTCATAACCTGCAAGGCAAACTCAGAGGTCCGAACATGGCTCAGAGGCACAAAGGCATGGCTCAAAGGTTCTTATGAACATGGAATACTAACAAGAAAAACTCATGCGACACCAAAATTGGTGATCGTCATACTGATTATCAAATAAAAAATAACATGTACAAAAAGTCTAATACATGATTCACAAAAGAAAAATGATCATCATCTTCACACCACCTCTCAATCCACCAGCCATACGACACCTCAATCCGTACCCTCATATAGTGTGACACCTCAATTAGTACCCTCGCACATCTCATACAGTGCAACACCTCAATCGGTACCCTCGCACTTCTCATTGCTATACTCAGACTCTATCCACATTAGTTAAACAATTAATTGAACACATCAATTAATCCCAACGTCGTCTTGAGATATAGACAACCCATAAATATTCAAATAATAGCCACATACATGTTTGCCAGGCGTAAGTACCTCGGGAATCACCCCTCCATATGAACCAACTGAAACAAACAGTGGAGGCCCACAGCATGCCATATACAGGCATCCCCGATATACAATTGCATAAACGCATGAGAGGATGGCTTCATGATTGGTGTGTGGAAGACTAGAACTACACATAATGCATATGCAATGAACCAATCAAATGAATGTATGTAAGACGAGTCTCTAAGTGTCCCCCATACCACATAGGCGCGTTGTACATACACACATAGGATGGTAAAAAGATAGAAGACATAAATGTGTCTGGAGTAAGTATATGAAACCAATCTAATGTTCCATACCACCAGATTAATTCCATACATCACTTCCTTTAGAATAGAAGTTTGAGGAGGCGGAGTGGGCAGTTCCCTCTGAAACTTAAATTTCGACACAAATTTTCTCTATCTAGAAATTTTATTTAAGTTATTAAACTTGAACTAATCTTAATGTTGAATATAAGGTTTATTAATTAGGTTCTTAGGTTGTAAAAATATTATGAAAACTCATATGAAAAAGTCTTATAAATAAAAGTGAGTATATACATATACATACCTCCATCGTTGTGGTGTGATTGAAATAATCTGTCAAAAATAATATTAACACTTGAAAGAGATTTGAATCATTATTACTTCTATGGATAGGATATATATATAAAGTTATTAAACAGAATCTTATGAGAAACTTATCATCATAAAAATAAAAGTTAAATTGGTTATGGATATAAGGATATGAAAATGCTAACCTTGAGTTGGAAAGGTTGTTTGAGGGGATGTGAGATTATAAATGAAAAATGGATAAATTTGATAAAAACACGAATAACTAGTAATGATTCTAACCATCTTGATTAAGTGAACAAGTCTAGATGATGAAAGATTAATTTACTTTTGAAGTTGAAATAAACTTGAAACTTAACAATTATAAGGTTGAGTTAAATGTAAGAGAGTCGTACCTTTTATATATTCGATTATTGCAATGATGCTCTACATTGAGAAAAAATGGGAAACAATGTGAATGGATTGAAATATATTTATTCTTCCAAACGTAACTAGGGTTGTATTAAATTATGACTTTAAAAGAAATAAAACTTATAGTAGTATGGTTTGAGATTCTACGCACAATTATTTTGAGCATAATCATTATTGTAAAGATGGAAAGGAGAAACTTACTTGGAAGGTATTTGAATCACTGTCTGAAAGATAAAACTTACTTAGAAATATTGAAAGAATTATTTACTAAGCTATGAAGGATAGTAACTTACTTGCAAGTGTCGAACAACTTTGCTACAAAATACATCATTAAAAGGTCACAAATATCGCAAGTATATGTGATGTTTCGATTATAGAAAATAGAGGGACTTACTTTGGGAGTGCTCGAATCATTCTGAAAAAGAAATATTATTGCTCATGCTATATGGTACCAAACAATTTAAAAGTAGTTCCAAGATTCATATATCTTAAATTAATTATTATCATATTTTAAGCACATAATGCAATTAATGAATGGGTTGAATACGTACTCATATGATGTTGAGGAAGCACATCTACATGGTAAAATGTTAGATAAACAAATGTAGATATATCTGATGCAACTAATATTCATGGTTGGATAAGAAAGTTTACCTTAAGGTATGATGAGTTGAGAATAAAACAATAAAAGTGGTGTTCAAATATCACAACAATAAGAATATGAAAACTCTTGAAGTTTCACACATTGTTGTAGATATCCTGAAAATATTGTAATCTTTGCATCATAAAAATAATTAGACTGAACAAAGAATTTAGGGTCTCTTCTACTAAGCCTTGAAGGAAGGTCTTATTCCCAAAAGTTAAAGCTTTTTGAGGTTTTCAATAAAGCTTTCTTTTCCTTTTTATGGATTTTTCTGACATGCAAACTATATTTTTCAGACAAGTTTAATTAAAAACTAGGAAATAAACGTTGAAATAATTAGTTTTGCACATGAAAAATGAAATAATCATCCTTTAAAAAAATGTGATAATCTCAACAATGACTTATGAAATTTATTTGGATTTAAAAGGATATTGTTTGACAATTTTAAACAAATTTAAAGGATCGAGGAACAATAAATTAAGGTTTAATTGTAAACAGTATACTCTAAAAATGCTTGAACATTTGGAATAAAAATATAAGTGGAGAGAGTATAGTAAACACTTAGCTTAGATATCATGTCGGTTGGCTGCAAAATAGTTGATTGGACAACAAAAAATATACATGTAATAATTTAATTAATTTATAACTGGTAAAGAGTAATTGTAACGAAGACTTAGCTCCTGATTTGTGGAAGCTGAGTCTCGATATGGTAACGAAGCAACGTTTCTCGTCATTGCTCCAATGA